>NC_080540.1:81503060-82818060 GCF_028640845.1 Ahaetulla prasina | reverse complement strand
ATATCAATTTTCAAAATAAATAATTTTTCTAAACAAATCCAAGTCGATCATTTATAGCAGTGGTGGCGAACCTTTTACTTACCGAGTGCCGAACAGGAATGCGCTTCATGTGTTGCGCACACTCGTGTGCCATCCGCAGTAATCTGCAGCTCCTCCCCATGCTCTGCATGTACAACCGCACCATCAGTGCATGCGCATAACTTTCGTGCATGTGCACTAGTGCATGCTGCATGCGTAGTATCACCATCTGCGCATGTGCACAGCTTTTGTGCATGCAATGCACATGCAGAAATGCTATTTGCGTGTGCACGCACTGCGCACCAGTTGTCTTGTGTGCGTGCACAAACACACGCACTCAGGAGAGCTCCGAAGACCAGCTGGGTCCCCTGAATTGCATGCATGTGAACCAGAGGCCTGAACACCAGATGGGGCATGCGCAGCTTCAGATGAGCTTGGCAACCGCTCACGTGCCCGGAAAAACAGCTCTGCGTGCCACTTCCGGCACGTGTACCATAGGTTCGCCATCACGGACTTATAGCTTTGGCAAAAAGCACCTGGAAAATGGCATTGTTATTTCCTGTCCAATTTGAGCTACGTTGAGCTGTCATTGAGGAATTTACTCTTTTTGTTTAATGACTGTAATATTTTATTTAATTTTAATCCTTATCTCCTCGTCATCCGAAACCATGCAAACAAGTGAAGCAAACCATCCTCAGGATGCAGGCAGCGCACAAAACCACACTTGCTCTGGTCCATGGAAAAACCTCTCTCCCTGGAACCAATACCTGGTGCCCAAAAAATTGGGGGCCGCTGTCCTATACCAAACCCAAAAGTAATAGATTGGCTTATCCCATTAAAATAGGCTGGTGTGATATCTTTTTCAGACACAACCAATTGTAATGTGTGGATTATTTTGTGTGTATGTGAATATTTGTATCATTGGTATTTATTGACAAGCAAAAAATATACGGAAAATTATGTACAAGTACAAATTAATTGATATTTGAGGAAGTTGTAATGTGCTGTTATTACCCAGTCATCTTGAACGGGATCGGGATTTGAACTTTTACAAAGATAAATTGGTCAGGAATCAATTCCAGGCAAATTTCTCAAGTAGAGCAAGCAGTTAGCAAAAACAGCACCATGGAGTGCTTCCTGCAGAACCATCTAGGCTACTACTGTATCAGACTATCTAGTTAAGTCTCATGGTAGGATAGCAGGCCCAAATCTCAGTCTGGGAATTAGTTTCCTGCTTTCCTTGTTGCAGGATATAAGCTATTCCAAGTAAAGCTGCCTTTTGTAATTGACTGATGATGATTTTTGTTAATGCCGAAGGTATTCAAGTCTTGCTCCAGATCTTTTGGGATTGTGCCTAAGGCCTATTACTATAGTATTGTCTTTGTTTTCTTCTGCCACAGTCATTCTACTTCTATTTGCAGGTCTTTATAACTTGTGGTTTGTTTATTTATTTATTTATTTATTTATTTATTTATTTATTTATTTATTTATTTATTTATTTATTTATTTATTTATTTATTTATTTATTTATTTATTTATTTATTTATTTATTTATTTATTTATTTATTTATTTATTTATTTATTTATTTATTTATTTATTTATTTATTTATTTATTTATTTATTTATTTATTTATTTATTTATTTATTTATTTATTTATTTATTTATTTATTTATTTATTTATTTATTTATTTATTTATTTATTTATTTATTTATTTATTTATTTATTTATTTATTTATTTATTTATTTATTTATTTATTTATTTATTTATTTATTTATTTATTTATTTATTTATTTATTTATTTATTTATTTATTTATTTATTTATTTATTTATTTATTTATTTATTTATTTATTTATTTATTTATTTATTTATTTATTTATTTATTTATTTATTTATTTATTTATTTATTTATTTATTTATTTATTTATTTATTTATTTATTTATTTATTTATTTATTTATTTATTTATTTATTTATTTATTTATTTATTTATTTATTTATTTATTTATTTATTTATTTATTTATTTATTTATTTATTTATTTATTTATTTATTTATTTATTTATTTATTTATTTATTTATTTATTTATTTATTTATTTATTTATTTATTTATTTATTTATTTATTTATTTATTTATTTATTTATTTATTTATTTATTTATTTATTTATTTATTTATTTATTTATTTATTTATTTATTTATTTATTTATTTATTTATTTATTTATTTATTTATTTATTTATTTATTTATTTATTTATTTATTTATTTATTTATTTATTTATTTATTTATTTATTTATTTATTTATTTATTTATTTATTTATTTATTTATTTATTTATTTATTTATTTATTTATTTATTTATTTATTTATTTATTTATTTATTTATTTATTTATTTATTTATTTATTTATTTATTTATTTATTTATTTATTTATTTATTTATTTATTTATTTATTTATTTATTTATTTATTTATTTATTTATTTATTTATTTATTTATTTATTTATTTATTTATTTATTTATTTATTTATTTATTTATTTATTTATTTATTTATTTATTTATTTATTTATTTATTTATTTATTTATTTATTTATTTATTTATTTATTTATTTATTTATTTATTTATTTATTTATTTATTTATTTATTTATTTATTTATTTATTTATTTATTTATTTATTTATTTATTTATTTATTTATTTATTTATTTATTTATTTATTTATTTATTTATTTATTTATTTATTTATTTATTTATTTATTTATTTATTTATTTATTTATTTATTTATTTATTTATTTATTTATTTATTTATTTATTTATTTATTTATTTATTTATTTATTTATTTATTTATTTATTTATTTATTTATTTATTTATTTATTTATTTATTTATTTATTTATTTATTTATTTATTTATTTATTTATTTATTTATTTATTTATTTATTTATTTATTTATTTATTTATTTATTTATTTATTTATTTATTTATTTATTTATTTATTTATTTATTTATTTATTTTACAATCATATCAAATAATTCACAGAGAAACAGCACATGATATTCCTATTCCCATGAAATATTAGAGCTGTCCCTCAACAGATAGTGAAACTAATATTCTGGAGAGGGAAGAATATTTGAAAACTAGCTGTCCCAAGAGAACCATATGTGATATGCACTTTTTTTTTTTTTTTTTTTTTTTTTTTTTTTTTTTTTTTTTTTTTTTTTTTTTTTTTTTTTTTTTTTTTTTTTTTTTTTTTTTTTTTTTTTTTTTTTTTTTTTTTTTTTTTTTTTTTTTTTTTTTTTTTTTTTTTTTTTTTTTTTTTTTTTTTTTTTTTTTTTTTTTTTTTTTTTTTTTTTTTTTTTTTTTTTTTTTTTTTTTTTTTTTTTTTTTTTTTTTTTTTTTTTTTTTTTTTTTTTTTTTTTTTTTTTTTTTTTTTTTTTTTTTTTTTTTTTTTTTTTTTTTTTTTTTTTTTTTTTTTTTTTTTTTTTTTTTTTTTTTTTTTTTTTTTTTTTTTTTTTTTTTTTTTTTTTTTTTTTTTTTTTTTTTTTTTTTTTTTTTTTTTTTTTTTTTTTTTTTTTTTTTTTTTTTTTTTTTTTTTTTTTTTTTTTTTTTTTTTTTTTTTTTTTTTTTTTTTTTTTTTTTTTTTTTTTTTTTTTTTTTTTTTTTTTTTTTTTTTTTTTTTTTTTTTTTTTTTTTTTTTTTTTTTTTTTTTTTTTTTTTTTTTTTTTTTTTTTTTTTTTTTTTTTTTTTTTTTTTTTTTTTTTTTTTTTTTTTTTTTTTTTTTTTTTTTTTTTTTTTTTTTTTTTTTTTTTTTTTTTTTTTTTTTTTTTTTTTTTTTTTTTTTTTTTTTTTTTTTTTTTTTTTTTTTTTTTTTTTTTTTTTTTTTTTTTTTTTTTTTTTTTTTTTTTTTTTTTTTTTTTTTTTTTTTTTTTTTTTTTTTTTTTTTTTTTTTTTTTTTTTTTTTTTTTTTTTTTTTTTTTTTTTTTTTTTTTTTTTTTTTTTTTTTTTTTTTTTTTTTTTTTTTTTTTTTTTTTTTTTTTTTTTTTTTTTTTTTTTTTTTTTTTTTTTTTTTTTTTTTTTTTTTTTTTTTTTTTTTTTTTTTTTTTTTTTTTTTTTTTTTTTTTTTTTTTTTTTTTTTTTTTTTTTTTTTTTTTTTTTTTTTTTTTTTTTTTTTTTTTTTTTTTTTTTTTTTTTTTTTTTTTTTTTTTTTAAAAGGTTTATTTTACAATCATATCAAATAATTCATCCAATGTACAGTTATATACAATTAGTCGGGCTTGCCCAGTCACCACCCCTTTTAACACTCTTCCTCTTCTACCCCTCTTCCTTCCTCTTCTACCCCTCTTCCTTCCTCTTCTACCCCTCTTCCTTCCTCTTCTACCCCTCTTCCTTCCTCTTCTACCCCTCTTCCTTCCTCTTCTACCCCTCTTCCTTCCTCTTCTACCCCTCTTCCTTCCTCTTCTCCTCTTTCCTACCTCCTACTCTCTCTTTCTCCTCCCCACCGTTCTAAAATGGTAACTGGGCAGACCCGACCCTACATTAATTATATTTATACGTCTTCAATAATCCCTGTACATTAACCATCACTCCATCTCTACCTCAACCCCCAATTCCCTCCCCTTACCCCCACCCCCACCCCGACTTCCCAGAACAAAATGCAGGGTATCAAAACTAACAATCATAATCCAAAATAATTCCTAAATTATAATCTCTAGTCACTCCACACTTAATCACACTCTCAATTCCCTCTCCTTCAGAAATATATCTAATACAAAATATTTCCTCAGTTTGCTTAACACCTATTTTTGATCTAATTTCCATCTAGCTTGTAATTGTCCATATTGGAATCTTTCCATCTAATTTATATTGATATTTCCTCCAAACCCTCAATAATGCATTTCTAATTATATTATTTTTAAATATTTTATCTACTTTCTTATCATATAATAAATAGGCATGCCACCCATATAACAAACCATAACCTTCTATATTCAAAACTCTTTCCTCAGTTAAATTAATCCAATCAGTAATTAATGATAAGACAACTGCTTCATAATACAATTTTAAATTAGGCATTTTAAGACCCCCTTTCCTTATATCCTGCATTATTTTTAATTTTATTCTTGGTTTTTGCCCATCCATACAAAGTTATTAACCCCTTTTGCCATTCCTGTAATTTGATGTCATTCTTAAGCACCGGTATCATTTGAAACAAAATAGAATAAATGTTTTTACTCAAAAAAAGAAAACATGGCTTATTACAAACCATATATATCTTGGGTATATGCAGGATATGTTTGCTTCAAGTTTTATTGCTTTTTTTTTTATTTAAAAGTTTTATTTTTACAATCATATCAAATAATTCATCCAATGTACAATTATATACAATTAGTCGGGCTTGCCCAGTCACCACCCCCCTTTTTAACTCTCTTCCCTCTTCTACCCCTCTTCCTTCCTCTTCTACCCCTCTTCCTTCCTCTTCTACCCCTCTTCCTTCCTCTTCTACCCCTCTTCCTTCCTCTTCTACCCCTCTTCCTTCCTCTTCTACCCCTCTTCCTTCCTCTTCTACCCCTCTTCCTTCCTCTTCTCCTCTTTCCTACCTCCTACTCTCTCTTTCTCCTCCCCACCGTTCTAAAATGGTTACTGGGCAGACCCGACCCTACATTAATTATATTTATACATCTTCAATAATCCCCGTACATTAACCATCACTCCATCTCTACCTCAACCCCCAATTCCCTCCCCTTACCCCCACCCCCACCCCGACTTCCCAGAACAAAATGCAGGGTATCAAAACTAACAATCATAATCCAAAATAATTCCTAAATTATAATCTCTAGTCACTCCACACTTAATCACACTCTCAATTCCCCTCTCCTTCAGAAATATATCTAATACAAAATATTTCCTAAATTTACTCATATGCTATTTGATATTTTTTTATCTGATACTTATTTTGAATATAATCAATCCACATTTTCCATTCTAAAATATATTTTTCTTCTGGATAGTCTTTCTAGTAAGCAGAGATTTTGCCATTTCTGCCAGATTTGATACTTTGAGTGTCCATTCTTCAATTGTAGGTAATTCTTCTTTCTTCCAATATTGAGCAATCAAAAGTCTTGCGGCTGTTATTAAGTTCAAAATCAATTTAGTCTCTATAGCTGTACAATCCATAATTATTCCTAGTAGAAAGAACTGCGGAGTAAACTTAATCTTCTTTTCAAAATATTCTGCATGATCCACCATACTTTAATCCAAAATGCTTTAACTTTTTTACAAGTCCACCATATATGGTAATAAGTGGCATCTTCACAATCGCATCTCCAACATTTAGCCTGTACATTAGGATACATACATGACAACTTTTTGGGGTCTAAATGCCATCTATAAAACATCTTATAAAAATTTTCTCTCATATTTTGCGCTTGTGTAAATTTAACATTCCTCACCCAAATTCTTTCCCAAGTTTCCAACATTATTGGTTGCTGAAAATTTTGTGCCCACTTAATCATACAATCCTTAACCAGTTCAGTCTCTGAGTCTATTTCTACTAATACATTATACAACCTCTTAATATGCTGTTGGCCTTGATCTCTCATTTGTTTTAACAAATTATCCTCAGTTTGCTTAACACCTATTTTTTGATCTAGTTTCCATCTAGCTTGTAATTGTCCATATTGGAACCATGTATAATTTTTCCCTTCTTCCCCCATCTTTTCTCTGGATTTTAATTGTAATTCCCCCTTTTCCATACAAAGAAGTTCTTTATAGGTAACTACCTCCATCTTTTGATATATATTTATATTTTCTATCATGTGTCTCGGGATTGCCCATATTGGAATCTTTCCATCTAATTTATATTGATATTTCCTCCAAACCCTCAATAATACATTTCTAATTATATTATTTTTAAATATTTTATCTACTTTCTTATCATATAATAAATAGGCATGCCACCCATATAACAAACCATAACCTTCTATATTCATAACTCTTTCCTCAGTTAAATTAATCCAATCAGTAATTAATGATAAGACAACTGCTTCATAATACAATTTTAAATTAGGCATTTTAAGACCCCCTTTCCTTATATCCTGCATTATTTTTAATTTTATTCTTGGTTTTTGCCCATCCATACAAAGTTATTAACCCCTTTTGCCATTCCTGTAATTTGATGTCATTCTTAAGCACCGGTATCATTTGAAACAAAATAGAAACCTGGGCAAAACATTCATTTTTATAGCCGCTATTCTTCCCAACAGGGATAGTTGTAACTTCTTCCAACTCTCCATTTCTTTCCATACCTTCTGCCACAATACCTCATAATTATTTTTGTATAATTTGACATTTGAAGCTGTAATATATATTCCTAAATATTTAACCTTTTTAACGATTTCAAAACCTGTAGTTCTTTCTAACTCTTCTTTTTGTTGTATATTCATATTTTTAATTATCATCTTTGTCTTTTGCTGATTCACCTTAAATCCAGATACTTTGCCATACTGACCAATTATATCTTTTAAACCAGTAGCTGAGTATATTGGTTGAGATACAGTAACAACCAAGTCATCTGCAAAAGCTCTTAATCTGTAATCTTGATGTTTAACTCTAATTCCCTTTATTCGATCGGAACCACGTATTTTATTCAGAAGAATTTCTAAAGTTAAAATAAAAAGTAATGGAGACAGGGGACATCCCTGTCTCGTCCCTTTCCCAATTTTAAAAGTTTCTGTTAACCCACCATTTACTATTATTTGTGCTGTTTGCTTCTGATATATTGCTTTAATTGCATGGATAAAATAATCCCCAAATTGCATTTTTTCTATTACTTTAAATAAAAACTGCCAATCCAATCTATCAAAAGCTTTTTCAGCATCCAAAAAAAAGAACGCCGCTGAGACTTGGTTGTTTCGTTCCAAATATTCAAGTAAATTTACAATTTGCCTCACATTATATCTCATCTGCCTACCCTTAATAAATCCTGACTGATCATTATGAATTATTTGATTCATCACTGGCATTAATCTATTAGCAAGTATCTTGGCAAATATCTTATAATCAGTATTTAAAAGTGATATAGGCCTATAATTCTCTGCTTTAATACCATCTCGATCTTCCTTCGGTATTAACGAAATAAAGGCTGTCCTCCATGAAGGGGGAACATCTCCTCCCATTTGAATTTTATTAAATAACTCTTTAAGTGGTTCAACCATCTCATTTTGTAAATTTTTATAATAAACAGCTGTTAAACCATCTGTACCTGGTGCTTTACCGATTTTAAGTTGCTTAATTGCTAACAAAATTTCCTCTGAAGTAATTAATTGATTCAGTTCTTCTCTTTGATTTTCTGTAAGCTCACAAATATTTTGTTGTTGTAAATATCTTTCTATCTCTGTATCATCAATCATATCCCTAGTATATAACTTACTATAATACTCTAAAAATGCTTTTTTAATCAAGTTCTTTTGATAAACTTCCTTACCCCTATATTCTATTTTATCAATCGTTCGTGATTTCTGTTTTTTCCTTATTAAATAGGCAAGCCATCTTCCTGGCTTATTGGCATTATTAAACGTATTATGTTTTACATATTGTAAATTAATTGCTACTTGATCTGCCATCAACATGTTAAACTGACCTCTTAATATATTTATTGATTCTTTTATTTTACTATTTCCTGGGCTATTTATCAATAACTGTTCTTTCTTTTTAATTTCCTCTTCCAATTCCTTTTTCTTTTTCTGCAATTTATTTTTATATTTAATATTCATTTGTATAAGATTTCCTCTCATATAAGCCTTACTAGCGTCCCAAATCATCTCTATAGATGTTTCTTTTTTCATATTCATAATAAAAAATTCTTTCATTTGCTTTTTACATTCATTTACATTTTGTTCATATTTAAACAAATTCTCATTCAACCTCCATGATCTCCTAGCCTCCTTTTCCGATCAAATTCAATCCAAACCGGACTATGATCAGATAGAGTTCTTGAACAAATCTTAGTCTTCTTCACTCTAGAATACAAATCATTAGAAATCAAAATAAAATCAATCCTCGAAAATGATTGATGCCTGTCAGAAAAGAAGGTAAAATCCCTCTCTTCTGTATTATGTTCTTCCAAATATCTCTTAATTCCAAGTCCTCCATCATTTCAAAAAGCCTTTGGTAATTTACCGCTTGATATCTTCCTTAAACTTTTTGTCTTTTGAGTATCCAACACACCATTCCAATCACCCATTAATATATATGATTTATAATCCCAAAATACTATTCTTTTATGTAAAACTTGAAAAATTTTCTTGTTGTTGATTCGGAGCATAAACTCCTATTAATAATGTCTTCTTTCCCTCCAACAAAAGTTCAATAGCAATGTATCTTCCTTGCTTATCCACCTCAATTAATTTTGCTGATATATCCTTCTTTATATATATAACTAAACCATTTTTTTTCTCCAAAGAGGAGGCAACAAAATGTACTCCCAGTTTTGAATTTATCAAATATTTCTGGTCTAAAGATCTAATATGTGTTTCTTGTAAACAGGTAATGTCATTTTTAAATTGTTTCAAATAATGAAATACTTTCCTTCTCTTCTGCGGTGAATTCAAACCATTAACATTCCAAGATAATAGTTTAATTGCCATTATCGGCCAAAGGAAACTTTTGGAACACTAGCCGCAGATCACATTTTGCTTTAGGCCTTGCTCCTCCCACTGTTTCCGTTGTAGTAGTTGCCAGTTGTTGTTGTGCCTTCATCTCTTGTTCCTTGCGTTTAGCAGCAGCTCTTGTCAGCCTTTGTTCTTTTGAATCTGAACCCGTCGTAGGTATTTCCAACACTTGTAATAAATCTTCTTCCATCACAATCTGTTCTTGTACCTGCTTCACTTCTCTTTCCTTCACTTCAGTCTCCCTTCTTCTAGCTTCCAATGGGGGAAGACTTCCAACTTTTAATGCCTCAACATAAAATTCTCTTGCTTTTCCAACTGTATTGAGACGATGTACTTTCCCTGCATAATATACTATTATACCAGTTGGAATATCCCATCTATATTCAATCTGACGTTTTTTAAGTTCATTCACCAGGAAGGCAAATTCCTTCCTAGCCCTTAACATTTTTGGTGGAATTTCCTTTAATATTAAAATATCTTGACCAGCAATCTGAATCTTCTCCCCCTTATATGAGGCTTGCAAAATCTGATTTCTCACTGTTCTATTTGTAAAATAAATAACAACATCCCTTGGCAACTTTTTTTGCCTTGCTATCCAAGAATTCACACGATATATTTTATCAATTTGATAAGCCACATCTGCTGGACGAGCTGCTAATATCTCAGCAAATACTTCAGAAAAAATTTCCCTTAAATTCTCTTCTTTATTCTCTTTCAGACCACGGATTCTTAGAGCAAATTCCATATTTCTATATTGTATCAAAACTATTTCATCATCTGTTTTTCCATTTTACTTTGAAATTCATCCATTTTATTTTCTAATTTTGAATTATGTTGCTTAATTTCTTCAACTTCCTCTTCTAATAAAATCACATTTGTTGCCAAACTTTGTACTGCAATTACAAATCCTTCCTTAACTTCTTTATTTCCCACTTGAATTTCTGATATCTGCTCTTTCATTTCAGACATCTCATCAGTTATTACTTTAAATTTTTCTTGCATAAAGTCTTTTAAGTTCTCTTGTACCGCCTCTAAATTCAATGTTCTAGTCTCTGCTGTATGAGCTGGAGAGGCACCAGCTGATGAAATTCCAGAGCCCTTTGTTACAGTAGACTTTAATTGTTTGGCTGCCATCTTCTATAAAATTATTTATTTATTTCCAACTTAATATTCACTTTAAATCTTCTTAACCTCTGAGAAACACAGTCTTTTAAAGCAATATTTAAAAATCTCCCCTAGATTCTATCAGCAGGCAGCAAAGAGTTAAAGAGTTAAAGTAGCAAATAACATGCAATTTACCAGCAGCAGACGGCAAACGCTAAAAGTATCACTTTCGCTTTCCACTCGTTAACTTGTTAACAATTCGCCTCCATTTTCTTGCTGTTTTCAAACTTGTTACAAAGTATCGGGGAATTGGCTTGGCTACTTGCATAAAGTTCTCCCACTTTCGTTCTGTCCGGTATAATCCTTTATTGTCCAAAATAAATCTCGGTGTTTGGTCGTGGTGATTGGTTCCGCCAAAGCAGAAAAATCCTCGGATCTGGAGCACTTCGGGTTGCTGGAGGGAACTTAACCCTTCAAACCCCTTTTTTCTCAGGGGCTTTAGGGAAATTCAACCTCTGCCCTCAGCTCACCATCTCTTCTTCTCCCGAAAAGATGGTTTTTCGAACCGCTGGACAGCAGATTTAAACTGTCCTAGCGATTCCACATAATCCAGAGGTTGGTGATCGTAAAGATCACCGCCATCACCTACGGTGCCAAACAGGAAGTAAGTTTTATTGCTTTTCAAGAGTACCTTTTCCAAATTGCACTTTAGGCATATCTCCTATTTGAAAGAAAAAGTCTTAAGATTAGAATTCCATATCTAATAAAAATTTTCATAAAATATAATACACACTCTTGTTTTATCAGAGTGGGACTATTTCCTATAAATGTGCTTGATGTGTTGACATTGCAAAACTGGATTTTTTTGCCTAATACAGTGTCTAGTTAACATGTATGCTTGATATCCCTAAGATGACACTTTTCCTTTTAAAATATAATACACACTCTTGTTTTATCAGAGTGGGACTATTTCCTATAAATGTGCTTGATGTGTTGACATTGCAAAACTGGATTTTTTTGCCTAATACAGTGTCTAGTTAACATGTGTGCTTGATATCCCTAAGATGACACTTTTCCTTTTAAAATATAACACTAGTTCTTATAACATGGGAAATTGCCTTACTACAGCTTAGTAACCAGCTATCTATTTAGCCCAGTTACCTGTTCCAACTAGCAGCAGCTTTTAGAAATCTAATTCCATTCTCATCAATCACTACCTAATCCTTTTAACTAGAGGTGCCAGGAACTGAAGCAAGGAATTTCTGTATGTGAATCAGATGTGCTGACCCACTCTCCTAATTATGAAAAGTCTAAAAATACAACAATGTATGGGTTGGTAAACTCGATGCCAGCTCAAATCTTCTGATACTCAGCTGGAATAATTTAAGAAAGACTATATATTTACCCAAATAAATAGGCTATGATGAGCAAGTGACACGAGTTTAATACTCCCACCTACCTATAGCACTAGTCTCTTCCCAGATGATGAAACTGTACTAAATTTTCGTTTGTTTGTTACATTTACGTGCCACCTATCTCATCTAGAAGCACACTTTTTGATTCCTTCATATCAGTGTTCATTGTTACCCAAACATTTGGATTTTGGTTTGCAGGGATTGGGGGGAACATCAGAGTGAATTGGATACAGAATCTGTTATTCTGGAGAACTTGGCAGGAGTCACACATTGATACAAGAGTGTTGAAACCTTGGCAGCCAAATAATTCACAGAGAAACTGCTCATGGTATTGCTACTCCCATTAAATATTAGAGCTGTCTCTTAACAGATAGTGAAGCTGATATGCTGGAGAGGGAAGAATATTTGAAGACAAGCTGTCCCAAGAGAGCCATTGCTAAGCACATGTGTTGTGCACTTTTCTCTTCTATATCTTATGGCTATCACAATAACTATTATAGTAAATTGCAGGTTCTTCCTGCTGCTAAAGTAAAGATAACCTTAGGAATGCTGCATAATTGCTAGAAAGAATAACAGTGATGCTCAACAGTGATATGAATGCAAGTTAAGGCTATCTGACCCTGTCCTCTTCATCTGTGTGCACTTCCAGGGTGTGAGCTACGTTTGACATGCGCTGCCTGACTGAGGAACTACTGCATTAGTTGTCTGAAGGAGCACTGCCTTGGCAATTCAAAAGGGTAGGTGTGATTTAATTCTTTTCCCATATTGCTACTTATTTGATTATCAATTTATTGCATTTATATCCTGCCTTGTTTTCTCAGAGATCAAGATAGTTTGCATGAGAGATCATCCCTAATTTTATCAACACAGCAATAATCAGTTGAGTTTGGAGATAATGGCATCAACTAATAAATGCTGTGGTGGATGGGAAATTTGAACCTAGCCTTCCCAGGTTGACCTTGGCAATTATATTATATATTGCTGTTCCTGATTTTCTTGCAATTATGGATTTGTCAATGAGAGCAAATGCAATTTTCCCAGCTACTTTGTTGAATTTGCATAGAGAAAGGTATAGAATGCTAACTTGGCTCTAGGATGTTTTGAGAGGAGATTCTCTCTTCAAAACAGGTGGCAGAGTTTCAGAAGAAGATAAATTTTTGAATCCTTTGCTTATCCCATGTGTTTGTCCTGATAGAATATTTGAAGCAATAGAAAAGAATATTAAGTACTCCTGTGGATCCAGTTATTGGAGCCCTGGTGATACAGTGGTTAGAATGTAGTACTGCAGGCAAACTGCTCACAACCGGGAGTTTAATCCTGATGGGCTCTAGGTTGACTCAGCCTTCCATCCTTCCAAGGTCAGTAAAATGAGGACCCACATTGTTGGGGTCAATATGCTGACTTTGTAAACCACCCGGAGAGTACTGCAAAGCACTATGGGGAAGTATATAACTCTAAGTGCTATTGCTATTGCTCCTGGAGTATCCCAACATGAGAATTGTTTAGTGTATGTATCCTATAATTAAATATAGAAATAGAAATGTAAAACAGGGGGCCTAGAAATAAGGAGAGAATAAATGCCTGCATCACTAACTACAAAATTTGGTGTAGGCCCAGTTTGGTGGTTTGAAAGATAGCTTCTGATTTAATTTAAGCAGGCTGTCTGATTTAACATCAAACCTGAGTTTAAAGTGAAATTTTAGAAACCATACCATTATAATTCGCACTGAGTAACGTGGGAATGGCTGTCAATTTTATTTTTTAATAGAATGGAATTTTCAGACAGAGAAAACTCTGACCAGATGTAGATAAATAATCAAGTTCCGTTTGGGTCAGATTGATTTTTGATGGCTATGTGGATGTGGGATGGAAGATTTTTTAAAACAGTCCCATCTATTCTGTAGCTTTGGAACTTAGCAGTGATCTTCAATCCAAGTACTAATTAGGTCTGACCCTACTTAGCTTTTCAAGATCATCCAAGTTCTGTAGTGCTGCCAGTTAGCTGGGCAATTTGAGTTAAATTCTTTTGCATGACATATTGTTTTTGTTTGTTGCTTGGTTTTCTAAAAAATAGAAAGTACCGACAACATTTTTGTTTGCTTTGGATTGAATTAGTTGACAAATATGATCATATTCACTTGTATAATATTTAACAACTCTCTCCTAAAGTTCTGTGATTGTATAACATCTAATGAACAATTCTTGATGATTGCTTGAACTTTCAGTCTTTGCTTTTTTTTCCAGTTTGTACAATGTTTATTTTACTGAACAGCAAAACTTACTTATTTTTTTGCTGGCGTAGTCTTTACTTCCTATAGCATAGCAGAGGACATTATTGTGAATGAAATGTTTGGATTCATCTCTGATTTCTTTTGGAAAAACTACAGAAGTCTAAAGAATCCTGGTTTGATCAAATCCTGTGCAAATACCATTTCTGTAGATATTGCTTCACTTTGTTGTACATTACTATGAGTGAACTAAATTTCCGTCTTATTTATGCTTAATTATAACCACTAGTTCAGACAAGTCTGTCTTTACATATAGATAACTTAAAACTTCAATCAAGAGTTAAAAAGGTATCTAGTACCGAATTATAATTAATTATAATTATATTATAAGAGCTGAGGTGGCATAGTGGTTAGAGTGCAGTACTGCAGGCTACTTCAGCTGACTGCTAGCTGCAGTTAGATCTCACCAGCTCAAGGTTGACTCAGCCTTCCATCCTTCCAAGGTAGGTAAAATGAGGACCTAAATTGTTAGGGACAATATACTGACTCTGCAAACCGCTTAGAGAGGGCTGTAAAGCATTGTGAAGTGGTATATAAGTCTAAGTGGTATTACTATTGCTAATTAATGACTAGTGTAGCTGGTCATTAAACAGAATTATTCAATGCTTTGTGTACTTCCTTACCTTTCTATATAATTAGCTAAGCTGAACAAATGACGCAAATAACCAGCTATATTGAAATGAATTAATTTCATCCCCCAACACCTGACCTGTTTATGGAAATGGATTATATTTCTGCTATGAAGTTGCATGACCCCTTGGCATTGCTTGGACTTCATCCTATGCATCTTAGATATGGGGGCTAGGTACCAAATGTAAGTCTCCCTACATACAAATCATCTGCATTATTCTTCCATAAAATCAGTAATACATAAAAAGCAGAGAAATGAACAGGATGCTTTTAAATATACCTATATCTTATCCATTGAGCAGAGATGATTGGTTTCCTCAAAGCTCAATCAATATTTTGCCTTTTGTCATCTTTGAAATATCTCTTAATTTTTTGCTATGGGACAAAGAGCTTTCTTTCATCTGGGGCCTCCTGAATGCTTCTTATGTCTTATAAGGAGAGGGAACTAAGGGCAATTAGTACTATATTCTCCACACAGCTTCTTTTACTTATCCTTATGTAATGCATGATGCATTGTCATAAATATAAGTAGGCTGGACTCCTAGCCAAGGGGTATTTAAGTATTGCAATAGGAATGTAAAATTTTATCAATGCCACCTGAGAAAAATAGGCCAAAAGTTGCTATTGCCTAATGGTAACATTTAAGATTGAATGCTTTATAGATATTTGGTAGCAAATTGTAATTAGGCATTTTTGCTAGGAATAGTCGCAATTTAAACAGAAATCTTAAATCTTGTAAGAAAAGTATTATCACTGTTGCAGCCAATGACCTAGAATATTGATTTCAGAAGGGGGGAAATCAGAGACTTAAAACCTTGCAAAGCAAAACTAAACAAGCAAGGGTTGTTGTCTGCATGTTTAATGATGTACAGTTCTCAGACTTGAAATCCAATTCCATTTGGCAGAGCCATAAGATTAAAGAACAACTTCAGGGAAACCAGAATGGGTAAATAGCATTCCATTCTAGTTTCCTTAGGGGTATTTCCTAGTCATTAGGTAACAAACAACATAAATAGGATTTGGTTATAATACAGTTTAGCTGTAAAATATACATTGAAGAGAAGAACCTTTATTTCAACAACTATTTTCTTATTTCACTAATTCCTGCCTTTCTTGCATTGAGTATTATTGCATTTTCTAGATTTTCCAGCTCTATGTGGAAACATTCATTTTCCACTTTGCTGCTCACTGCTAAACAGGGAGTCTTTCTCGTACAGGGCAAGGAGTCACAACACCTCTAGAAGTCTTTCCCCCAGAGTAAAAGAAGCTATTTTCTTTCCTCTTGATCTTAGTTGCAAAAACATACCTGGGATTGTGTTTGCGCCTTTTGGTGAAAATTAAGCCTTGCTGACATCCATTTCATGAGAATACTGACAAGATGTTTTCAAAATTCCAAATGTGCCAATAACCCTCCAAAAATGCCAGAAAAGAAGAACCATACATGAGTGATAGAATCATAGATATATGGGTAAAAGTACTCACATCTTATTTTCTGGTATTCTAAAAAGGCCTTTCCAAAACTCCAGAAATTGATCTGTCATTATAAACCATATTGAGTTAGTTAGATAGATCAATGATACCATTCCAGCTATTGTTTTTGGAATGTTCAAAAAATTAGGCCCATAAAGTTAGTGCCTTGCTGTAATACAATTTTTAGTAATCCATGTTGCAGTGCCCTAACACAATATGTAAGATGGTGATAGTAATAATAGCCTACCATTTATTTATTTTTTCACTTGGTGGCCTCTACTTGTCTTGAAAAGCACCTGTGAAGCTGGAAGTTGAGGGCACCAGTCTGGAGAAAGCTTCTCACCATCCTTGGCAGGTTATTCTACTACCATAGAGTGTGAGCTGAAATTGGCTATGATGTTCTGATGCTAGGGAGGAGATCTATAAACACAAGAAATATCTATGACTATTAATTTTTGTAAAGGGAAATGTGAATGTATTTAATAATCTATTAAATTTCCATTACATTTAACACACTGATGCTAAAACTTTAAGGGAAGTATAATCTTGTAGATGACATCAAATTTCATCAGCGTAGGAGTTAGCTTTGTTAAAGAGACTGGTTATGGGAGTAACATTCAGCTTATTTTGATGTTTTGTCTTGATTATAAAAAGTGTTGAAAATCTGCTTTCATAAAAATGTGTTCAAGGAAAAGGTAGTGGAGATGTCAGTGGCATTTAATTTAAAAGCTCTCCATATATTTTCATCCAAAAATTTTCTGGTGATTTTTTAAAAAAATTCTTCTCAGTTGTTTCAGTGTGACATCTGAAAAAAGATCTGCCAACATTTCTTTAAGTTTAGGGCAAGTTGTTTCACTAGTGAAATGATAGGATCAAAAAGCCATTTCAAAAAGCTTGTCTTGGACCTTGGGATGAAATGGCACAACACCATCAATTTGCTCAGGAAACATTGAAATTCCTCAGGATGTAGCTTAAGAAATACTGATCTAGGAGTCAATTCCCTTTCCACCCCTACTCAGAAAATCAATTCGCATTGATTGTTCAGTTTGGGCCCCTTTGTAAAATGTTCATCAGGACTACGATTCCTTTAGGTACATTTTGCAGTTTGGATATGCTACTCTTAATGGCCAGTAGCAAGATACCTGCACTATTAAAAAGAGAGAAATAAATAAATTAGCAGTCTGGACCCTAAGCATTGGCTGAATGTAAAATCAGGCAAAAGAAGGCTTCATTTACTGAGTACAAAACAGAATTAAATCAACTGAAATAGATTTAAGGGGCTTTTAATTTAAAAGCTCATACTCTCCATAAACTTTCATCCAAAAATTTTCTGGTGATATTTTTTAAACTCCCCCCCCCCCAATTCTTTCAGTGTAACACTGATAAAAGTTGTAGATGGAAAATAAATTTGGAGCTTAAATAAGCAGGAATTGAAAATGTGTGGGTAAATGAATGGGAAAAATATATCGGACTATACATGTATGTTGGGTTTGGAATACATATCTAATTCTATTTATTTTGTGGCTTTGTCTTATCCACATTCTGCCTTTAGCTGTGATCACCAAATGGGACACTTGAGAGCTCTTAGGGCAACAACCTTCTTATTTGATTCTATATTCAGATGCATGCTGCCTGTAAACATAAAGGTTCCATTACTGTAATCTGGAGTCCCCTGCAATGTTTTATTTTTATGAAGAGAACCAAGAGAATAAATGAGTACGTTAACAAGGAAGCATGATCCAAATGCTGCTTCAAAAGCACCAGTCTCACTGGCAATTTATCAAGATAACGTTTTGGAAGCATGGTTGTTGGAAGAGCAGAAGACAAGTCTTGAGAAAACAAGTGGCCAGGTTAGGGAGGGAATAGGAAAGGAAATTTGGAAGAGAAATGAAGAAATGGGGAGAGGTAAGTAGAGGACAACAAACAAAGGAGACAGGGCATACTGTCAGAGGAGGAGGAGAGGGAAGTGGGGTAGGAGGATAAGCAAGATCCTTTGGCAGCAGCCTCAATATAAATCTGTGACAGAGTGGTGCCTGTAAGCCAGTTGCAATAGTTTTCACTGTCATTTATTTCGATTCAGAAGACAGATAGCCCTAAGGTGCTGTAGTGCTGGTGGTTTTGCAGATTGAAGATTAGCAAGGGGGAATTGAGTAATGATGCATTCCTCTTTCCCTTAGGTGCATGGCTCATAGAATACTATTGGTCATTCATGACAAGGAAACATTCATTTCACATCATTTCTCTGAGGTCCACTTATGTCTATGGTCTAAAAGTCGCATGGAATTCTACCGTATTAGGCAATAAATATCCACAGCTTTCTCTTCCATGACTTTGTCTAATCCTCTTCAAAACAGTCTAAAGTAGTAGTCGTTGCTGTATCTCAAGGGACCTAATTCTGTAATTTCACTATGCCCTGTAGCTATAACTTCCTTTAGCATGCCCTGAAGTTTCCACAATTCAACATCAGTGGACAGCCCCTGAAAAAATGAGAGAAAAAAACTCCCAATCTTCACACCTTGCTGAGATATATGCACTTTAGGTCCTGTCTTACCATTTTTCCTACCTAACCGCTCTTCCCAAACATTTTAAACGTACCACATAGGGGAATCACTTTTTTCAGCAATAAACATTGAGGTATAGCAACAAAAATTCTGTATGATAGAACCAGATGTTTGCAGGAGGGTTTATCAACACTGCCTTTGCAGTATTGCAGGACCCCTCTCTTTCCCTCATTGCAACTGGCTGGCCCCTCTACAAGGAATGTGTTACCTTGACTAAATAATCTAAAAATAATCAACAAATGGTCCTTTACCTGATTAAACATGACCTACAACATGTACACTTGGCTTCAATGAAATGAAGGAAGGAAAGAAGTTTGTGCAGCATTTAGATGTTCAGGTTCATTCTGTAAATTGACTGGGAAATCCATGTGGGTAGGGAAAGTCTCTACTATATATCCATCAGATTATTTACATTAGATTTCCATTAAACAAGTTTATCTTTCTCAGTCCCAAATTCCAAATTTTAGCGGTATTGATAAGATAATTAATGGGTCTAATTTTAGGCTTTGGAGTTAGGTAGTGATATTAAATGCTTCTCATAATGTACACACTCTTACCATGGTTGGTATTGTTACTTGTCTAGAGCCCATTAAAGCTGTTTCCATAGCATTCACCTCACAATGCTGTGCCCATCTGCATTCAGGCAGCATGAGCAGTATGTGTTTCTTTGGAATGTAGCTCTCTTCCCATCACCCATGTGCAGAGGTAAAAGCCAGCATGATTTCTGGGCAGATAGGATTATATGCCAAATTGCCATTGTCATAATAGAAGAAGAGCTTTCCTGCTGTGACTTTCAATTTTCCTTCAGACAGAGGAAAAAATGCAGACACACATGAAGTGGTGGCTTTCTTGGTGGTCTTCATGATTTGGTGCACACAGTTGTGCAGTTTTGGGTAGATGTAGATGCAATTTGGATATTTGCAGTCATGGATGAATACTATTCCATTGAGCACCACTTATGGACTTTTTGCTGAAAAAAGTAGAACAAACTTATGATTTATGGGTTTGGAAATTGGAAAAGATAGCTTATAGAAAGAAAGGAATTATGATGTAACCTTAGAGAGAGAGGATATATATTATAGGTATTTATAACTGCTGTGAAGAAGATTGAAGCTTTTTCTTCAGAATCTTCCTTTCCTCTCCTCTCCTCTCCTTTCTTTTCCTTTCCTATTTTTCTTTCTTTTTCACTTTCTTACTACCTTTATTCTTAATTTAGAATTTGTACTGTTTTTTAATCTGGTTGAAAAACTTCTTCAATAAAAATCATTTTAAAAAATACTCTGCCACTGAGCTGATTGGGGCTCACATTTCTGAGAGAATCTTTGGGTACTTTAGGCTGAGATATCTTATGCACGTTAATCTGTAAGCAAGCCTAATTTAGTTTAATGGATTTACTATACTTTTGAGCAAGCACGCAAAGGAACATGCTGCAAATTGTCAGAGTAACAACCAGTTTTATACTTTGCTGGTGAAATTAAGCTAAAAGGACAAAAGGAAAATGTTTATCCATCCTCTGATACCTAACAGCAGTTATTCATCATAACCAGGTTTCTCTTGGAAAAGCTGTGGGAGGGGAGGGTATCTTTATCTTTTAACCTTTCGTTTGAGTTTTTTAAAACTATAATAATGCAGAGGCAGAGTGATATAGATAAAGATGTACAACATATTACTAGCCAGGTTGGCAACAGTATTTCTCGGTAACAAACTATAACTATATTCATTTTTCCAAATGATAAAATGTTTTGGCTGGTAAAATACATATTTTCTTTATAATAAAAGCATAGCCTCAATGGAAGGCCAATGGATAGTGTGCTATAAATGAGAAAGAAAAATTATTTGTTTATATAATTAATGTACATAGCAGTGGCTAGCAGTGTAACACAACCTCAAAATATAGATTCCAGCCCTAAAAGATGTATAAATTGTGTGTCTTTGTGTGTGTGTGTGTGTGTGTAAGCAGAGATGGTTATTTTAAATCACAGTGTTTTGATGCATTCAAGTTAGTAGTCTCATTTGCCTATTTATTGCAGGAAAAAAAATGGATTGATCCAGAAGAGTAGAAAGCTCCTGTATCTTTAAAGTTGAAGAGAAGGGTTTTAGTTTGGATACTTTTGCAAGATTTTGCAAAATCATCTGTTCTGTTCCACAATTCAAGGAAAAAGAGATCCATCCTCATTTGCACCCATCCTCATTTGCACCTTGCATTAAAAATTTCTTAAAATGAAAATCCTGTTCCTTTTGCCTGGTGGAGCACAGGTGGCTGCTTCAGTTGGAATCACTCACAGTGCTACAGCTGAGGCCAATAAGCAGGGATGTGATCATAGGAACACAAAGCATCTAACCAGGGAAATTTTATGACACCTTTCATTAACCTGGTACCTATGAATATTGTGACCACTGCCTCCCAAATTGCCAAATAACCTAGGCAACCACCGGGAAATCTGAGTCATTAATTTTTGGGAGTTCTGGTTCCAATGCATCTGGAGGGCACAAATTTAACAAAATAACAGTTGGAAAGGACCTTGGAAGTCTTCTAGTCCAATTCTCTGCTCAAGCAGGAGATTCTATACCACTTCAGTTAATGGTTGCCCTATCTCTTCTTAAAAACCTCCAGTGTTGGAATACCCACAATATCTGGATGCTAGCCGTTCCACTGATTAATTGTTTTGTCAGGAAATTTCTCTTTAGTTCTAGGTTGATTCTTTCCTTGATTAGTTTCTATCCATTGCTTCTTGTTCTGCCTTCTGGTTCTTTGGAGAATAGGTTGACCGCCTCTTTTTTGTGGCAGACCCTGAGATATTGCAGCACTGCTATCATGTCATGCCTAGTGCTTCTTTTCATTAAACTAGACATACCCAATTCCAGCAACCATTGTTTTAGTCTCCAGTCCCAATAGAGGTTTACCTGCAGTATCCATGTAACAAAGTAGGAGCACCAATTTAGTTGTTGCTTTCTTTCTTTTAAATTACTGTAAACTCTAGTTTGAGAAGAGCACAAAGGCCAAATCATGTTGCTCTTTCCACCTAGATTAAAACGGTTATCCTATTGAGAGAAAGGGCTTTTTTAATGTGTTTTGAACTACCGGCTTGAACTATGCCATCATTTTTCCCCCAAGAATGATATTCCTGGGCAGCTGCTCTGAAGAGATACTCTGCTTGTACTTAGCATCTGTCTGCTTGATACTCTAACAGAATGAATAGAGTTTAAAAAATTTAAGAACAGAGACAAACGATTTTGCTTTGCCAGTTTAATATTTAACCATGTCAGCTTGACTTGATTCTGCTCTCAGCTTCCTCTGGTGTCAGCAGCACCCCTTTACAAATATTCTAAATGAAGCTGGCATCCACGCATTCCCTAATGTATGATCTCTGCACAGCTTGCCTTGAGGTTTTACTTCTGCCCAGATATAATTCCTCCACTGTCATGTTTCACAACAGCTCCCACTCCAGCTGTGTATTGTCTTTGGAGACTTTAAAAGTCCTATTTCACTAAGTAATATTCCAGAGGTGATTGTTATTTTACACTTCCTGGGGTTTTTTAAATAAAATACAGAATTGGGAACAGTAAGAGTAGAACCTTTTATAACGGAATCCACATGAATATTACCACCATACAGTATAAGCAATTCATCAGAACAGAACACCAACTTAGCAACAAAGACTGTGGTTTTTCTAGCAATGGAATTTTTTAATAATAGAACACACCAATATGAAGAAAACTTAGATATACTTAATCCACACTTAATATGCATGGTGGCTGCCCGCTTGCTTGCTTCTGCTTTGCTGGCGTATGCTTATTTATAAGCATATTTTAGGAGTGATCAAAGTATTTGGAAAGGTACAAAAGGAGTGAATAGAAACCTGCCTTAAAATACGTCAGATTTTTCTTTTAGGTCACTTTGTGATGTGTATCAATCTGTGGCATCTATGGGTGTCCCAAAAAATCAAGGTAACAATTGTGACTTCATTACTGAGGCCTCACCCCCTTTGTATGTGCTTCAAAATCACCAGTATACATACAAAAGGGTAGATTCAGTCTCACAATTACTGCATTCATGACTTCTTTCAACCTCTCTGTGAATTTCTTCTGGGCAGCAATACTAATCATGGAAGATCTTTAGTGTTTTGTTGTTGCTAAACAGCAAGTATCAGCATCAATCATCATCAGCCATGCTGATTGAGACTATTGATTATAGTTTAACCACATCTGGAAAGCCATATTTTTTTCTGCTGCATAATCTTCAATAAACTTCCTATTACCTGCTAGAGTATTTTATTATATATAAACTTGTACAAAATTTTTTACTCAGGACAGAAAAACGAACACAAACTAATAAAAAGAAAAAGCAGAAAAAAGAGAAAGTAAAAAAAGAAAAAGTGCCAAAAGAAAAAAAGAAATAGAAAGAAGAACCTTCTAATTTGTTTTGCAGCAAATATTACAATTACAAAGTTATTTCTTACTCTATGATTACAACACAAAACTCACTCTTCTCTATTTTTTTTTCCTAATCTGGATTTTTTCCCCACAAACTGGATTTGATGATTAGGAACTTTATAACTTCATTTTTTTTTCCAAATGCAAAAAATCACAAGGGGTTTCCAGTCAACCGTGAATATAAACAATACTTTTTTTCTGTAAGCAAATAAATTAATTTAGATATCTCTTCAAGTTCCATCATCTTCATCAGCCATTCCTCCATGTGGGTATTATCAAACATTTCCACTTTTGAATATATAGTTGTCACATTGCAGTTATTATATATACAAGGTAGTTCTTTTTTCTGTTTATCAGTTAGTCTCAAAAGAAAAATCTCTGGCTTCAATTGTATTTTAATCTTTAAAATCTTATGAATTAATATATGTATTTGTATCCATTTTTTTAGCTTTTTTACATGTCTCACATGCATGATAAAGCATCCT
Source organism: Ahaetulla prasina (assembly GCF_028640845.1). Classification (NCBI taxonomy): domain Eukaryota; kingdom Metazoa; phylum Chordata; class Lepidosauria; order Squamata; family Colubridae; genus Ahaetulla; species Ahaetulla prasina. The sequence continues at coordinate 82,793,984 of NC_080540.1, read as the reverse complement.
TTCATGTTGTCACATTTCCCTAAAAGTTTATACATTCTAGATAATTGGTGACAAAAATAAACAATATATTATTTTATAAAAATTATCTTTAAGACTAGGACACTTTAAATTTCAATATATTTCCCATTGTTCATCTGTATGTTGTAGTCAAATATTTTAACCTATTTTATCATCTATTCTTTCACTTGTTCTTCTCGTTTTTCATATCTCATGAAATAAAAGTTTATATATTTTACCAATAAAATGTTCATCATTATTATTTAATTCTATTTCAAACTTGGCCTTATTTTGTTCAAAATCATTAAATATTTTATCCATTTTACACTGTTCCATTATTTTACATAAGAAAACCATTGACAAGGGTATAATTCTGTTATCAAGTATTCTCTTGATTTTGTTTTACAAGAGAATTCTAATACATCACAGTAAGTTAACTGTTTATAGACAGGTGTCAGGATAATTCTCAAAACAAAGAAAAATCTCCTCCAAGCCATGTTTAAATGTTTTTTAAAATTTGAAAGAGCAGATTTTAAGTTAGCCATTAAAACACAGTATCTGAATATGAATAAGAGGCACAAAGGCTATCTGGACACAGTCTTCCCAGTGTTGGGAAAGCTGGTGTTTTAATTGGAGTAATTATTTACAAATGTATATTTATATCAATCTTCTCTATCAGTCAGATATATAGGAGCTGCAATTACCAAATTCATAGTCACAGTTGATGCTGGAGGGCACCAGATTGGGAAAATCTTATCTTGCTATAAAAAAAAAAACTTAATTTCTTTTGGAGTGGTTTGTCTTTCTTTCTTTTTTCTTTCTCTCTCTCTCTCTCTCTCTTGCTCAGATGTTACACACCCACCACAGAATCCAAGGCCAAGAAAGACACTGCTGAAAAGGAGGCTCTACCACAGCCCTAAACTGTGGGCCTCATCACTCATGTGATTTAAGATTACCTGAAGATATGCCCAAGTGTTTTAGTGCTAGCTAAAACATTTCAATGAAAGGCATTTTTTTCTACAAGAGATGCGAAGTAAAATATTTTCAAGTATTTTACTCATAAGAAAGTTAATTAATTAATCAATTAATTAATTGAATTTATATTGCCGCCTATTCGCCCATGGAAACTCAAAGCGGCTTACAGAATAAAAGACCACATTTAAAACAATAAAAACTAACAAAAAGAATCAAATAAATTAATATAGCACAATATAACAAAATCACCCCCAACTCCCACCCACACCCTGCCCTGGCGACAGCAGATCACACGAGCCATTTAATGGGCTCCATCCCACTCTGAGTTCCCCAGGTCCGCTGGCAGAACCAGATCTTCAGTACTTTCCAGAAGAGTTTTAGAGTGGGGGCCATTCTAATCTCTGAGGGAATGATGTTCTGGAGAGAGGAAGCCACTACGGAGAAGGCCCTTCATCTGGGTCCCACCAGGTGTATTTCCCTCAGGGATGGAACCCGCAACATTCCCTGCCTTCCTGTTCTTTTTATTAATCAATTTTTATTGATTTTCCCCCCACAAACACACCCACAAATTTTATGAACAGAGTATTGGCCATATCATATCTTATACAACTTCACATATCCAAATACATTTTACTTAGTTACAATTTCTGCAAAAATATTCTTTTTCCATATTTTAAATCATGTCTTAATATTTCTGTGCTCATTTATATAAACCACATCTTCTTTCACCCTCAAGTTCTAATTTCTCCATTTTTACTAATATATATTCTCTTTTATTGTTTTTTTAACTAATTCAATTTTATCGTGATATATTCAAACATGTTTGGGGTTGTCTTTCTTCCATTTCATCTTTTTCATTTTACAGCAGTCTTTCTTCTGTTTCTCATTCCTCTCCCTCCCTTCTTTTATCCTTCCTATTTTCTTCTCTCCTACTCCTACTCCTTCTCTACTTCCCCTTCTTTTCTCCCCCTCCTCCATTCTTCCTCCCTATCCGACCTTCTTTCGTACTCTTATTTCCCCTCCCTTTCTTCCTCTCCTCTTCCCTTTCTTCTTTTCCTCTCTCTACTCCTCCCTTTCTTCCATCTCTCTCCTCCTTCTTATCTCTCTCTATTGCTGTATTCATTTTCATTTCAATATTTTTCATTATGGTATCCAGACAACCCCGATACTGAATATATTTCTCAGAATTTCCCTCATATGTTTTAATTATTAACATTGTCTTTCAACTTATTCCATTTTTACCTTACAACCTTTTAGTTAATTCAACCTTCCACCTCTTGTTTTCTTTAAATTCTTATTCCCAGTTCAATAATTATTTTTCTTTTTCATTAGGATAATCATTTACTAACATTTCAATTTTATTCAATTTTACATCCTACTTTCAATTGTGTTCACCTATAAACCATTCTATCTTTCACATTTCATCTGCTGGGCTATTTTCCTTAAACAGTATACTTTCTCCTTTTTTACTTCTTTTCTGTTTTATATCTTAATTTCAATTAATTTCTTTGTTCTTTTCAATATTTAAAATGTATTTCTTTGCCATCCACTATAATTCTCTCCAATTCCATGCATCCTCAGACAATAAAACATATAACCCATTGTATCTTTCACATTTCATCTACTTCTCCATTTTACATTAAACAGTATATTTCTTTTTTCCTTCTTACATACACTTCATTTTATCCTTTCTTATTTCCATTTTACATTAATCTATGTATTTATTCTAATTTGCTTCTTACATAAAATTTCTACAACTACTTTAATTTCTTTTCTACTATTCATTTTTCCTTCCCTTTTAACCATTTTCTTTGTTTCTCCAAAATTCCATTTCTTAATGTTTTCCTCCCTTTTTTCCATTCTCTTATCTTCTTGTTTTTCTTCCTTATATCTTCCTTTCTACCTCCTTTCTCTAATTTTTACTCTTTTGATTTTCCCCCTCAATCTTTCCCCATTTCCTCCTCTTCTCTTCTTTTTTGAGAGATACTTGCCCCTATCTATTTTTATTCTGTCACTGTCAATCCCAGTGTAATCATCTTTTTTTTAGTCTTTTAATTTTCCCCTTCAATCTTTTCCCATTTCCTTCTTTTCTCTTCTTTTTTGAGATATACTTCCCCATCCATTTTTATTCTATCACTGTCAATCCCAGTGTAATCAACTATGTTTTTATCTTCAACTATTTCCTTTTCAACATTGTATTCTTGTTCCTCTTGCTTCTCCCTCATAATTTCTTCATCCTTTTTTTTTACATTTTAACCACTCCTCCGATTCTTTATTTCCCTTAAACGATTCTCACACCATTTTAAGCATCTCCCTTAATTCCTCATACTCATCCTCCCAATTCTCTGTGTTCTCAATTTAAGGAGAAAGGATTTTTAAATTTATTATTTTAACTTACGTATAGTTCAAATTCAAGTCCATATAATGTCTCTTTTTTCTTTTTTCTTTCCAAATAATGTCCAGTTCAAATGTTCATTTAAGCCATTCCAATTTAAATCTTCGTTCTTTCCACTCCTTTTTTGAAGTCATAGTGCAGCTGTTTAAACAAATACTCCTCTGGTCATTCCCCACGGTAGTCTAAGTAATGCAATGCTTTCATTCCACCAGCAGATGTCTCTCTCCAATTCACAAATCCCCCGGCAACAAAATGTCACTTGTTAATCCACAAAAATAATTACTTCCTCTTCCTCAATTAAGTCCTTTTGTTAGTAAAAGATGCTTTTCCTCATTTTTTTTCTTTTATTATTTTTAATTTCTTCCAGATCCAATTTTAAGTCCAGATGGAAAGTTTTCCTCTTAGGGCTTTGATCTTAAAATTCCTCTTTGCTTTTCATTTGCCTTCACTTTAAATTTCCGTGTGCCAATTAGCCGCTAATTTCAAGTTGGGACTTCTTTTAAGCTTTAAAATATTTCCTTCTTACCTGTGAGTTGGCCAATCACTCACCCAGTAACAATACTCCGTTCAATCACTGCTCCTGCTCATGTCTTTCGTGTGGCCGCCTCGGCTTTTGACAGCTCCTAATGGCTGTCTTCCCACGCTGCTTGGTCGGAGGCTAATACCAGCACTCCAGGGAACTTGCAACTTCCCTCTTTGCAACAACCTGTGCCTCCCTTCTTCACTGTCTCTACAGGACAGGTATGATCCATTAAGGGTCCCCTAATTGGCTGGAATATCAGTGTAATCCCGGGATCCACGCTGTACCGCCGCAACACTGGCCACACATCTCCCCCTGCCTCCCTGTTCTGATTGGTTAGGTAAATGTGACTGACAAGAGATGGTCCCTCAGATAACCTGGTCCCAAGCCATGAATTAATACTTCTCATTCTAGTACTTTCCCCAGGTGGGTTGGAATACAAGCTTTTAATTCCCAGTAAGGTTACCCCGATACTTCATTTAACTTTTTGTTATGCCATTCAAGGCTCACCAGTTCTGTTTTACTGATCTCAGGACATTTGGTTTGAATCAGCTTTATCAGATAGACCAGACAGGAAGCATATCCAGATGAGATAATTCTACTTTATTGTAAAGCTACATGAACAGAATCTTTCAAATCTGAAAGTACAAATCTCCCACCACCTCCTTTACAGCCCAAGAAACTAGGGAAGGTCTCTTCTGAACCTCCTTCTCATCCAACTATTTAGTTGCGGAATATGCAGTCTCTATCTGACCATTCCTTCCTTAGTCAGCTTTCTTGGTCCTATCTGCCAAGGTCTTTCCGACACACCATTACAGTTTGTCTCTGTCAGTTTTTGCAGCTAAATATTGTGCTCAAGAATAGACCCTGCTGGTCTATGACTTTTCAAATCCATTTGCCTTTCAACTGCCGCAAAGCCTCCAAACTCCCAAAGATAGGCAGCCATGACTAATGGGCTCCACAGGCATTGACAGGAATCTTGTCTTTTCCAAACACACTTCAGGCTTGGTTCCAGCTGTGATGTCACTCTTAAACATCTCTGTTAGCCACTTGTATTTCTCCAGCTACTTCCATAATCACACATCACTTCCAGTGCCTCCAATGTATGGGAACTGCTAAGCCTGAGATGTAACTGCTGGAAGACTCCTCCACAGTGCCCTAGATTAGAGTTGAGCTGGCAGTTGTGCCTAATATTCTAGTTTTTAAGAGGGGAGCCCCAGTTCTCTCCATTTAGACTTCCTAAATGGAAGGAATTTCAGAGTCAAAACAATCACTCGGGGAAATGTTAAAGCCATAGTGGATGGCCAGCATAAATGGATGAATGGCACTTCTAGGAAAGCAAGAATCGATCAACTGTAAATCTTGAAACCTGCCTCAGGTTGCTTTTCTTTCCCCCAAACTGTTGTTTTTACCCAGAGTCTTGTCTTAGCAGTTTGCCGCATACAGCTTTCCAATGTGGAAGAGTAGGTATGTTTTGTGCCAACATGCAAGTCAAGAATCTTCTGTGTAGAACTTAGCATCCTGTGCAATAATTCACCCAACACCTCCTCAAACTAAAAGAGTATCTTGTATCTCCTGTTCTCTTAACTCTCTCCTGAAGGAGAAGCATATTATAATTTTGCACAGAGCTTTCTTTGATGAGTTTTGTGGCTGAGATTTTTTTTATACAGAGGATATATGAATCATTTAATACATTTTGCACATATGCTTTAAAGTAGCATGATATAAAGCTTTTCTTTCTTTCTTTTTCTCCTTATGTTGTCAACGACTTGAGGCCAGTTGATAATTTGTGTTTCATGATGGTTCTTTGGCTCCCTGCCATGGTGTTTGATGCATTTGCCAACCTGAGACTATTTCCCCTTCAGCGTTCCCTTTTTCTTATCGGTTCACTTTTAGAATATTTTTTATTGTGATTTCAAGTTTCTACCAAACTCCAGGCCTTTTGATCTAGTAGTGGTATGTGAATTCTTCCCAGGAGAAGTGCATGTAAAGCTACAGCGTCTGTTTTGCAACATTTTCTCCACTTTTGCCTTTGACTTCAGTTCAAAGGAGAGGATTTGCAGATGGGAAACCTCAGGGGAGATGGGCTTTTCAGATGCTATTTTTCAGGGCTCACCTACCCAGCTGTGAATAAACCAGGTAGTCTTTCCTTTTTAAACTTGCATTCCTGCATAGCTTCATAGCTGCAGATACAATTACTGGACTCTTATAAAACAACCAGAAAAAAACAACATAACCTTTCATAGCTCCATTCCATCTCCAATAATAACAACACAGTGCCTTGATGTGAGGCACTTGATTGCATTATAGAAAGTATAGAAGTATGTCTACAGATATCGAATACATTTTGGAAAAGAAAAGCTAGTGCAGAATTCATCCAAAATGGTGTGGCTTTCTACTGCAAATTCTACTTTATTCTAATCTCCACACTCTTCTCATTGTTGTATATACTAGGTAGACATATTTATTTATTGTGCTTTTTCTCTGAAACCTAAAGACTGGGTGCATGGGGGTCTTCTCTAATTTAATTGTTACAACAGCAGCTTTCTCAAGGGAGCTGGCCAGAGAAAGACTTATTCAAAATCGTCTAATGAGCTCCAAGGTTGAGAGGGGACTTGAACCGGGTTTCCTCTCCAAGTTAAACACTTTGATCAATATGCCACACTTGGCTCTACAACAGGATACCCAGATGTCCTGTTGCTGTTACACCAATGTACACGCCATCATTAGGCAAAAGAGGAAGAAAAAAGAAAACAAAAAAGAATGAAAGTGGCAGAAAAGGTATTGAGTACTGGTAAGTAATAAGTAATGCAAATAATAATAATTTGAGGAGCAAAAAGGAAAACAATAATAACTTCTTTAAATAGATCTAAAGCAGGAAAGGAGCAAAAAAAGTAGTCTGATTATTAGATAACAAAAGAAAGAAAGGGATGTTCAGAAAATATTAGCTAGATAGTTGAAACAGTATTGACTTTTTTAGGGAATGGATCAGAACAACTAATGTAAGCTGAACTAACTAAGGGACAATAAGAAAGTTTAGGAGTTCTTGAGAGATCCCACTGTAATAAACCATTAGGTCCTGATAGCATCATTCCAAGAGTTCTTAAGAATTCAAAAGTGAAATTGCTAACTCCCTAACCAAAATCTGTAATTATTTCGCTAAGATTTGAGGTCTGAGGTGACTGAAAGATAGCCAATGTGACATCAAATTTTAAAAGAAAAGATCCAGGGAATTACAGGCTAGACAGCTTAACATCTATTCCATGCATAATCAACAGAAACTGTTCTGTCCTCCTCCACCTCCGTCCAAATGATGACTTAATTAGCCGGCATTATCAGCTCTGGCGGCAAAAGAGCCAGCGTCTGCCAAGAGCCGTTGTTATTTTCCACAATGCTGGTGAGTCACAAACTTCAGCTCTAGTCAATCGGTGGATTTGCCTGTTACAAAGAGACACACCAGCTCTCACTGCCTTTTATATCCTGTGGGGTGTGGCTCCATGACTCAGCACTTCCTAGGCCTCATTATTTCTTCCACCTGGCCTGCTTCTGGCTCCTGGAGCTGAGCCAGGGAAGCCGGTGCTCCCGAGGTAAGTCTTGATGGCCCTTCCCCTTCACTGTCTAAATCACTTTCTGGCAGCAGGCCCGGCTCCAAATCATTTCCGGGCATGGGGCCAGGTTCGGGGGCTGGAGTCACAACAGAAGCAATAATCAAAGAAAATAACTAAATGGATAGAGGAATAAGCCTTCTTAAGGAAAACCAATATGGATTCAACAAAGGTAAAAACTACTTCACCAATCTTTTACAGTTTTTTAAAAATAATTTTTAAATTTCAACAGGATTGCAGATGGAGATATTTTTGGGGTCTTCAAAAAGCTTTGATAATGTTCTACAGCAAAATCTCTTGGGTAAATTTAACAATCAAGGGATAAAAGTGTAATGGGTAGAATGAATGACCTTGAGCATCAGGAGGAAGAGTCACTGCCAAGACAGCATCAGATAAAAGAAATCTGAGCTTGGAACAGAAACATAACCTGAGAAAGTGTCTTAGACAAGACCCCCCTGTCTTTCACAGATAAAGGAGGGAGTGGGGAAGCACAGACTTGCAAGCTTCTGTTACAATAAACTCATAATAAAAGTAGTATTAACCTTTATGAAGAAGATGATGATGATGATGATTCTAATCTAACAAAAAGAGTTCGTCCTTTTGTGGACTGCTAACTGTTTAATAACAGAAAGCAAACAGTAAAAAATAAATAGTCAGTGGAGGAAAGTAAATTGTGAAGTATTTCAAGGATCTGTATTGGGATCCATGCCTTTTAATATGTTCATAAATGAACTTGACATTTATAACATAAATGATCGCAAGCAGTGAGCTGCCAAGTTCATAGATGATACTGAATTATTCAGGATGAAAAACCTGCAAAGTGATTTGTGAAGAGTTCAAGGGTCTCATTAAATTGGACAAATGGTCAACAAAATAGCAAATGTGGTTCTCTTTAAAAATGTCCATTGGGAGAAAGGAGTCCTAATTTCGCATGTGCTCTAATGGAATCTTAAGTATCTCTAATCAGGAAAAATCTTGGGGATATACTGAATTAAGTTGCTGAAAATGTTAACATGCTGAACTACAATTGGAGGTAGAATTTTCAGTGCTAAGCAAGACGGTTGTTCAATGAGTTGCTCTCAGTTTAATGATTTTTACCACTGTTATTAGGTAAACCATCCCAGCTGCTAAACAAATCTGGCTTCCCTCGTTGCCTTTCCTTTCTCAGCTCACATGACTCCAGGATGTTGCAGCCATTATAAAATACCTGCCAGTTGGCAAGCACCCAAATTTTGATCACATGACTGTGGATATGCTTCATCGATCATCAATACAACTGTGAGAAGCAGTTGTAAATCACTTTTTTTGGTGCTGTTGTAACTTTGAACTGTCACTAAATGAATGAAGCAAAATATGTTATGATGGACTTTGGCCAGTGGTAGGATTCTCCTGGTTTAATAACCGGTTTGGGATGGTGTACAATATGTGGATTCCAACTCCCAGAGTACCCCAGCTGATATCACCATTTGTGAGAATTCTGGGAATCAAAATCCTTATATCAAGAGAGCGTGCAGATTGGGGAAAGACTGCTGTTAACATGACTCCATTCTCTCATTTCATAGCAGCAAGAGTGGCTACAATAGTTAGGTGCTGAAAAGCTTGGTTTCGAAGAAATACATTAAACTATCCATTATCTAATTTGTGGAGCTACAGTCTTATTGTCTACAATTTACAGAACAGCTTGCTTTACTCTGGGCAGTGTGCACATTAGCAGCTGTCATTGCTAAACAAGGTATGTTTACATGAGCAGGCTGAGATATGAGAAGCAGGTGGCTAAACACTTTTCTACCGCTTCTTAAAATATCTTTCTTTTTTTCAGTTTAGCCATTTTCATCACATAAACAAACATTTTAAGTTTACATCATTATACACCCTCCCACAATGCAAAATTAAACAAAACAAAATGTCAACGTGAAACAAGATATCCATAGAAAACAACCAGATGATGAAAACATGTTTCAAATATGGATTGTTTAAAATAAATTGAAATACTAAAAATGTGTTGAAGCGCCTGAGCTCTAAATGTTTTTTTTATTCTGAATATTATTGGACTACAAATTACTTAGAGAAGACTAGCATTTTGAATTTATCCAGAAGTAAATAGCCAGTGAAGATTGACAGATTATTTGAGTGAGCAGTGCCAGTCAAATCTCAAGCCAATACATTATGTTCTAACTGAAGTTTCCAAATTACATCCATAGACAAATACCTTTAACACATTAGAGTAGTATAATTGATATGTCAAAGCTTCATGCCAAGTACAATAATTAATCTCCCTGTTATACTTATTCAAGCAATCTCAATATGTTTAGATAAGTAGATTAATTGCGGAGAATTAGGAAGTCATTCATATTAAAAAAAATTCTTCATTTAACAATACCCAGAAATCCTGCTCTTTATATATACTGTACTAGTCCCAAGGTCTTCTTGCATTTTTTGATTCATTGGCTATATGACTACTCATTTCCTAGCCTTAAAGATTTCTACCGTACATCTCTAGTTTACCAAATTGCTTTTTTTCTGGTGTGAAAATCTGTCATAAGTGCATGCCTATTCAGCTTTAATTCTTATGGAATATTATCAGAGCATGAACAATCCTCTGAGAATATTATCAGAGCATAGATAGCCATAGTGATGTTGATCTGTAGATTGGGGTTACAGTCATATCATAATCTAACTGGGTCACAGAAGTATTACAACTGTGGCAGTGAATACTTCAAAAATTGTTTTGAAAATATATTTTAGAACCTATACGGGTACAAGAACAGCCCCTCTTTAAAATAGCTGGGTCTTGTTTTCTCAGACACAGTTGCTTTAACAAGTCAGCTGATTCAAGCATATAGATATTTTTTCAAGCTTGTATGGAAGCTTGAAAAGAAAAATTTTGAAAGAGTTCAGAAGATCTCTTTTCTGAAGCTTGCACAGCCATTATTACCGTTACATGTATTCATGAAGAAGAATTAAATCATAAATCATATTTATGGATGGGTTTCTCTAATAAGCTACTGTATGTGTATGATAAAAGTGGGTTTCCAAATATGAATAGGATGAAGATAACCAAAGTATGGCTAACAGTATACTTTATATCAAGAATGCAAGACCAAGACCTACACTTGCCAGGGTCCCTCCAAAAAGTAAATAAATCCAGATTTAAAAATACAAAACAAAAATTAAATCTGACTTAATATAAATATAAACGATGAAGATTTTTTTTAGTCAAATTCAATTACATTCATGCAGTTTTCTTCAGAACGTTGCAGAAGCGGATTGTGTTCTTCCACGGTATCTTTTTCAGTTTCTTAGTTTAGCCTTAGAAAGCAACCAAATATGGGCTACAAAAATGTGGGTGACCAGCAAGTAGGCTGCCAGCACAGATCTGCTAGCCAAATCTTACATGCCTAGAGTTTAGAGAACTCCCATCCATTCTTGCTATGCCAAAAGATCATCGAGTATTAGAGATATATACATGAATATATATTGTTCATTTTGTTACAATTAATAGAATTATGTATAACTAATTATGTTATGTTCTATAGGTTTAATTTTGGTGGCAATTTTGGAGTTCCTCTAGGAAGGTGTTTGCAAGACAAGATGGTTAGATTGCTAGAGTATCTAATTTAGCCTTTTCAAACTTGGCAATTTAAAATTCTGGGGCTTCAATTCCCAGAATTCCATACATTTTAAAGTTACCAGGTTTGAAAAATACTATTATAGAGTCTCAGATTGAAGTTTTTCTGATATAAATGAACATAAAACTTTTTATTTATATGTATTGATTTTCATTTATTAGTACATACATTTTCTTTTATGCTGCAGCTGTTTGACTATTGGATAACTTTGCAGATTTTATAATAACAATAATGATGCCTATATAATTAGAAAAACTTGTCCAAGGAAACTTTAAATTATAATATCCGCTCTTATATCATTAGATCTTGTAAATCAAGAGACAGGGTATAGATTTTCTCCCTCTCCCAATTCTGAGCTATTATTATCTTTTCAGCAAGTTTCTTGCAAGCACATCTTTTATTTGTATATGCAACATCACAAGGTTGTGTATTTTTTTATTTCTCTATTGCACTACAATAAAAAGGGAGAGGAACAAGAAACAAAGGGCCATGGCAGCAGTCAAAGAAACAATGAAAAAGTAAATAAACCAGGCAGTAGAAGATAGAAAAGCAGAAGCAGTCTCTGAAACAAAGACATCAGATTTAGCCAGATAAAAAAAATTATCCAGATATTGAGATGCTTGAGCAAAAATCTGTGCCTGATGTTGAGTTTAAACAGAAGTAGGGAAAGCTTTGCAAGGAAGAGTTTCGCATAATTAAAAAGATCTGCTACCTCCCAGTTATATTATTATAAACTGCTTCGTTCAGTGCTGCCTTTATAAAGAATAAGCAGATTTAAACTATTTTAAAATGAAGACCGTTGCCTAGGATATCAGAATATTTCAGATATGTGCCATTTACTGATGTTTTACCTGATTCCTTGCTATTATTTGGCACTTACAATCCTGTGTCTTCTGTGTCTCTTCATTTACAGTTTTTTTTTCCACTTAGAATCAGTGGAAGCTATCTTAAACCAGGTCTGGTTATTTGTCTCTCCTGTCTTTAGCTTCCCCAAAGTCAGATCCCATTAAGTGCAGATGTCAGGGACTGAACTTCTGCCCACAAAGCAACTGTTTTGCCACTGAACTAATATTTTTCACCCTTTTTTAAAAAACCCAAATATGTTGGTTTTTATTATTTCATGACTTTGTGGTGAAACAATGCAAGGGCTTCAAGGAAAGGAGGTGTGGAAAAAAAAATTCATTTCTGACTTAAGTTTTAAAAGAGCAGATGGTTTGCTATGCTTGGCTGAAAAAGTATATGGTCTTCAGACTATTTGGGCCCCAGAAGTCCTGCTCAGTTCCCCAGCTTTTTTAAACCCCTGTACTTTGACACCACTCATTCTCACCAGTTTCTTGAATCTAGAAAGGCAATTAGCAACATCTCTCCCTCTTGCTCTCTGCCCACAAAATGTTGAAATACATTTTCACAAATCTATATTGAGAAAAATATTTATGTATGTCATCAGATACATGCAAAAGCAAACTTGGATGCTGAGTTCTGGTTGATATGGAGATTAAGAAACAAAACATTGGAAAGCCTGGGGGAGTCTCATAAACTAAAATTTTTTTTTTAAGAAAAGTAGCCAAAAAAAACCTTATTAAAAATCTTCATTACAACTAAACGCAGCTGCTTTAAGAGAGCCACAGAGTGAGTGACTACATCAAGCATAATAAAGCTTTGGGGAGCTCCCACACACACCCATCTCTTCCTGTGCCCCACCTGCTACTACAATAGTTCTCTGGCTCCTGATGTCCTATCAATATCCTGTGTCCCTCTTACACTTCAGGTTGAACTAGCAGTTTCATGCATTCCTGGCTCTTCCCAGATACGACACTTTACATGCTGAAGAAGGAAAACATTCTGCTCTACCACCAGATGCTATTGAGAAGCACCCCCTCTTTTTCTGCTGGATTGCGCAGTCCAAGTTACCTCTTCCAATTTCTCTGATAGGACCTAACCTGAAGGCTAGGTTTGTCATATTGGGGCTTTGTTCCGGATTACCACAATAGAGATAGAGGTACATCTGGATTTTTACTAGAAAGAGCACTAAATAACAGAATAAGAAGGGACCTTGGGGTCTCCTAGTCCAACCCACTGCTCAGTGACCCTATACTATTTCAGACTGCTCGGTTTCTGATACAAAGTTTTGCATCAGAGAATTGGAAAGATTACCATCATATGATCTTCACCGTGTCTCACTGAGATAGTTGTGGCTGAGAAAAGGATGCTTTTGAACATTTTGCTAAATGGAATCTTTAGACAGTGGTGGGAAAATGCATCTATATCCACAGTAATCTGAATACATTTTGTGAATACTCATCTAAACAGCTGTCTTTATTGTTATAGGTGCATTGGGGGGGAAAAATCACTTGTCATTGTTCTTATTTACTGTGTCATCATGGCTTCCTTTCTTGGCCTATCTTAATGACCATCCTGACCCTCTAGTCAGAACCCTCCCACCCATCCACTGGCTCTAAAGAGGAATCACCAGGGGAGGGGTGGGACTGAGAAATGAGATGCACTGTGTGCACTGTGAACAGTGGCCTCATAACTGACTGTCCATTCTCCTGTACGCTGCTAAGAGAGTCCAAAGCAATGGTTGTTAACTTCATCTGATTGGCCTGAGACTGAGTTGAATTTGTTTAAACACACCTCCTCTTCCTGTTTAGCTCCAGTTTATTAACTCAGTCGGCCATAGAGAGACTACCTCCTTTAGCTCCATTGCTTTTGACTCTTTTATCAGCTCATAGGACTTCAATAAATTAGGAAAAATTCTTAAAAAAAGTTTTAAAGTGCCCAATTGTTTTTTCTTGACTGCTGGGAGCCGGAGCGGCAAGGAAAGAGGCTCACGCTTTGCGCGCAGCCCAGCGCCGCTCAGCTGAGCCGCCCGAAGGCCGGTGGCCATTTTTTCACATTCCAAGCCTCTCAAGCCTCGTAGAATCGCCGGTTTGAGGAATGGATATCGCTGGACCTCACCAAACTATAAGTGGAGGCCAGCGGAGCACAGGAGAAGCCGTGGTGTCGGCTTCGCGCCTGCAGGGGTGGAGAAAAAGATCCGTGGTGTCAGAGGCTAGCTCCCCCTGCCAACGCTGCAGTAAAAAAAGGCGCTATAGGAGCAGTGGTGTCTGCTTCGCGCCATTTGGGGACCCCCCCCAAAGCAACCCCCCAGGCAGCCGTGAATGCTTGAATCCAGCTGTGGTGTCAGCTTGGTGCTAACTGGCCCTTATTGTTTGATCTTATTCCAGGATTCTCAGATCAGGGCCACTATATTATTTGGGCATATATTCCAAGGCCTCTGATAACCACTAGGCCTCATTTCCAAGATGGCGGATCGCAGCAGATCTCCTTCCCGGGCTTCTACCTCGCCCCCCCAAGGACACCTTACTAGCGTGGCTCCTCCCCCTCACAAGAGCAGATCCAAATCTAGGGCTTCTGCCACCAAATCTAAGTCTTCTACTTCTCTCCAAACCTCTGCTGCTGCAGAGAGAGATGCCTCCAGAAGACAACGGGCCTTGGATAGGCAATTTGATAAAGCAAAACAAAAATTAGCAGAGGAAGGCAGGGAAACTTCTGTTCCACTAACTGAAGATTCTCCTCTATTAAATCAGCCTGGATGGTCTCCCACTATCCCTAGTGGTTCAGGAGAAAACCAGGAAACAATTTGTACAGTTTTTGGAGATTCTTCTAGAGCCATACCTGAGCCTCCACATCAGGCACCTTCTGCCACCTTCACTCCCACAGCAGCGGGAGTCTCCCACAGAGAGGACAGTAATCCTGCTATTTCTCAGGATATACGTCATACGTCATCTTATCATGCAAACCATTTCTCAAGGCATTGACAATGCCTTCACTCAGAGAGGTTTCCCAGCTCCATCTCCTTCGGGCAGCTCTGACCAAAGACTACATTCTGATAGCCACCCACCCAGACTACGCGCTGCGCTGCGCTCTCCAACCCCTTCACATCATAGTGAGGACTCCTTTTTGGGGGAGGAAGACATAGCAGAGTATAACCTGTCTGAAGACGAAGAGTCTGCCCCAGACAAACCTGCTTCCACCGGCCTTTTTCGCCATGAGCTTTTCTACACATTACTACACAAGGCAAAAGTTTCGGCCAACATGGGGGTTCCCTTACGCCAATCTGAGGGAGCTTCAGATCCGTCAGACCCCAACAAGTTCCTCTTTACTGAACCAGTCTCAGAGCAACGGGTAATTCCATCACCCAAGCTCTTCTTGGACACCATCCAACGTCAATGGGGTCACCCTGGTGCCATTCCTACTCCTAGTGGCTCAGACAAAAAGATGTACACGACGGATCAAGAGCTTGAGGACCTCCTTAAGGTTCCTACCGTAGACACCCCAATTGCCACTCTGGCTTCTTCCTCCAACATTATACCTTCAGATGCAGCAGAAGGTCTCCGAACGGAGGACCGCAGAGCGGAACTATCCACCCGCAAAACCCATCAAGCGGCTGCATGGGCTATCAGATCTGCCACAGCAGCCTCATTCTTTGCTAGGACCTCTTTGATATGGCTCAGACAAATGCAGGAGAGGATTCCTCAGGATGACTCCAGATTACATCAGGACATAAATAAATTGGTAGCGGCTGCTGAATACACTGCGGATGCCACCCTTAATTCTGCAAAATTTGCATCCCGAGCCCTTGCCTCCAGCATCACCTCCAGGAGGCTGTTATGGCTCAGATAATGGCAAGCCGACATGAAGACCAAATGGCGGTTAGCGGCTGCCCCATTTAAGGGTGGATCTCTCTTTGGTGAAGCCTTAGACCCTATTTTAGTTGAGGGAAAGGACAAACGTAAGATCCTTCCCTACATCTCTAGACGTTCAGACAGACGTCCTTCTCTTCCTTACCGCAGACAGCCTTTTCGCACCCAGGATCCCGGGTTCCAATCCCCGGCCTATCAACGTTCCTTCCAGCCTCCCCCTGACAGGTTTTAGGACAGACAGTCCTTTCGTGACAGGACCAGGCAATCCCAGACCAGACGTCCCTCCCGTGGATCCGGCTTTCGACCTTTTCGCAGGAACAAATGACTATCCCGACCAGGATCCCATCGGTGGCCATCTCACCAAGTTCGCCCCTACCTGGTCCCACACGACAACCGATGCCTGGGTACTGCAAACCATTACCCTTGGTCTCTCCCTCGAATTCAATTCAAATCCTCCGAGGAGATTCATCCAATGCCAGATTCCCAAAGAACCCACCAAGAGGGCTCAAATGGAAGAAGAGATTCAACACCTGCTGTCCATCAGTGCCATCAGTGCCATAGAACCGGTTCCCACGCCTCACCAGGGGACCGGCTTCTATTCAATTCTTTTCTTAGTGGACAAAAAATCAGGCGGCACCAGAGCCATCTTAGACCTGAAGCAACTGAACCTTCATATCAAATATCGCAGATTCAAGATGCACTCCCTCAATTCAATCTTAGGAAGCATCAGAAGGGGGGACTATCTAACATCCATCGACCTCAAGGAGGCCTATCTACATGTACCCATCAGACCAGCCCACAGACGCTTTCTCAGGTTCAGTTATGCCAGGGCCCACTTTCAATACAGGGCCCTGCCCTTCGGTCTATCTTCCGCTCCTCATACCTTCACCAAGATCCTGGATGCTGTGGCGGCCCACCTTCGCACAATTCCAGTACGAATGCAATGTTACCTGGACGATATATTGATCCTGTCATCTTCCGCCCAGCAGGCGTTACGGGACTTACAGGTAACAATTCAATCCCTACAGGATCACGGCTTTTCGGTCAACAGAGCAAAGAGCCATCTAGTGCCTACGACCGAAATTGTCCATCTGGGAGCGAGAATCAACACCAGATCCTGCCAGGTGTTTCTTTCCCGAGACCGTCTTCTCAACATAAGAGACACGACAAAAAAGGTAAGGGCACTCAAGAAAGTTCCACTTTCGCTGCTCTCACAGTTATTGGGAAAGATGGTCTCTTGTCTGTCGATCGTGCCCTGGGCACGTCTTCACTCACGACCCCTACAATGGTTACTTCTCCCACACCAAAGAACAGGCAACAGCCATACCGAAATCAGAATTTCTCTGCCCCCAAAGGTCAGAAAGTCTCTACACGACATTATTACAGCCGGTCCGAAGACAGGGGGGGAGGGGTATGTGCAGAGCAGAGAGTATTATTCCATCTGTACGGTAAGTGGGAGAGGCAGATATGGCGGAGGCGGAGGGTCGTATCGTTCTTCGGGAGCACGTGTTCGATGTCTAAAAGCGATCACGTGCTCCGGCCCCTCAGTCCTCACTCGTTCCCCGGAAGGTCAAGACCCTCAGAGCTTGGGTCTTCGGCTGATGCTTTGCAATGCCCGGTCCGTGGTCAATAAGGCTCCCCTGATTTGTGATCTGATTCAGAGGGAGTCCGCGGACTTCATGGGCATTACGGAGACCTGGTTGGGCACAGAAGGGGGTGTACCCCTGGTTGAACTGTGCCCTCCGGGTTTCCGTGCATTCCATCAGCCGAGGGCCCAAGGTAGGGGTGGGGGGGTGGCGGTTGTGATTAAAGAAAGTCTAGGGCTGAGGGAGTCCACTGTTCCTCAGATAGCTGGCTGTGAATCCCTCCTTGTGAAGTGGGGCCACCGGAATCAAATGGGGCTGCTGATCACGTACCTGGCTCCTTGCTGCGTGACTACAGCCCTACCTGAGCTACTAGAGGTGCTTGCTGGCGTGGCGGTGGAGATTCTCAGACTTTTGGTCTTGGGGGATTTCAACCTGCCATCAGCCGGCTTGTCATCAACGGTGGTTCAGGAGTTCCAGGCCTCCATGACGGCCTTGGACCTGATTCAAGTAACTGATGGCCCTACACACATTGGGGGAGGCGCGCTAGACCTGATTTTTATCTCTGGTCAGTGGGTTAATGATCTGGATTTAGGAGATATAGTTAAAGAGCCAGTGTCATGGTCAGATCATTTTCTTCTTCGCCTGGACTTTCAGACCGCCGCTCACCACCGCAGGGAGACGGAGCCAATGCGTTGGTTCCGTCCCAGGCGCCTGATGGACCCGGAGAGGTTCCGGACGGAGCTTGGGCCGTTCCCTGAGGATCTTACCCACGGCACGACTGGAGAACTGGTTGCGGCCTGGGAACGGGCCGCGGCTGGGGCTTTGGACCGTGTCGTGCCTTTGCGGCCTCTGACCCGGCGTAGATCTCAATTGGCTCCCTGGTTTTCCGAGGAGCTGAGAGAGATGAAACGCCGGAGAAGACGCCTAGAGAGTACTTGGAGGTCTAGCTGTTCCGAGGCTGATCGGACACTAGTGAGGTCCTTTACTAGGACCTACCTAGTGGCAATGAGGGAGGCGAAACGTTCGTACGTTTCCACCCTCATTGCATCGGCAGATAACCGCCCGGCCGCCCTGTTTCGGGTGACCCGTTCCCTCCTCCATCAAGAGAGACGGGATGACCCCTTAAAGGGACGAGCTGAGGAGTTTAACGGTTATCTATACGATAAAATCGTTCAGCTTCGGGATAGTTTGGACCAAGATTGCGATGATCCAGCTGAGATGACAGAGACACGTCTTGTTGAGGTTATTTGGGATGAGTTTGAGTCTGTGGCTCCCGAGGACATGGACAGGTTGCTGGGGAGGTTACATGCAACTACATGTTTACTGGACCCGTGCCCTTCCTGGTTAGTGCTGGCTGCTCAGGAAGTGACACGAGGCTGGCTCCAGGGGATTATAAATGCTTCTTTGATGGAAGGGGTTTTCCCCGCCGCCTTGAAAGAGGCGGTGGTGAGACCTCTCCTCAAGAAGCCTTCCCTGGACCCAGCTATTTTGGGTAATTACCGTCCAGTCTCCAACCTTCGCTTTGTGGCGAAGGTTGTAGAGAGTGTGGTTGCATGGCAGCTCCCTCGGCACCTGGAGGAAACTGTCTATCTAGACCCGTTCCAGTCTGGCTTCCGACCCGGTTATAGCACGGAGACGGCTTTGGTCGCGTTGGTGGATGACCTCTGGAGGGCCAGGGACAGAGGTTGTTCCTCTGCCTTGGTCCTATTAGATCTCTCAGCAGCCTTCGATACCATCGACCATGGTATCCTGCTGCGCCGGTTGGAGGGATTGGGAGTGGGGGGCACCGTTTATCGGTGGTTCTCCTCCTATCTCTCTGACCGGTCGCAGACGGTGTTGACAGGGGGGCAGAGGTCGTCCTCGAGGCGCCTCACTTGGGTGCCTCAGGGGTCGATTCTCTCGCCTACCCTGTTCAACATCTATATGAAGCCGCTGGGTGAGGTCATCAGTGGTTTCGGGGTGAGTTATCATCTGTACGCTGATGATACTCAGCTGTATTTTTCCACCCCGGACCACCCCAACGAAGCGGTCGAAGTGCTGTCCCGGTGCCTGGAAGCTGTACGGGTCTGGATGGGGAGAAACAGACTCAAGCTCAATCCCTCCAAGACGGAGTGGCTGTGGATGCCGGCATCCCGGTACAGTCAGCTGCACCCGCAGCTGACTGTTGGGGCAGTTAGTGGCCCCAAAGGAGGTGGTTCGCAACTTGGGCGTCCTCCTGGATGGACGGCTGTCTTTTGATGAACACCTGGCGGCCGTCGCCAGGAGGGCCTTTTACCAAGTTCGCTTGGTTCGCCAGTTGCGTCCCTTCCTTGACCGGGATGCCTTATGCACGGTCACTCACGCTCTGGTTATGTCTAGGCTGGATTATTGCAATGCTCTCTACATGGGGCTGCCCTTGAGGTGCACCCGGAGGCTGCAGTTAGTCCAGAATGCGGCTGCGCGAGTAGTAACGGGAGCCGCTCGTGGTTCCCACGTGACATCGCTGTTCCGTAGCTTGCACTGGCTTCCTGTGGTCTTTCGGGTGCGCTTCAAGATTTTGGTAACTATCTTTAAAGCGCTCCATGGCTTAGGACCCGGGTACTTACGAGACCGCCTGCTGTTACCCTTTGCCTCCCACCGACCCGTACGCTCTCACAGAGAGGGTCTTCTCAGGGTGCCGTCCGCCAAACAGTGTCGGCTGGCGGCCCCCAGGAGTAGGGCCTTCTCTGTGGGGGCAGTGACGCTCTGGAACGAACTTCCCCCTGGCCTGCGTCAAGTGCCTGATCTTCGGACCTTCCGTCGTGAGCTCAAAACATATCTATTTATTAAAGCGGGACTGGCATAATTTGTGTTGAATTTTAAATTGGGCATTCTTAATATTTTTAAATTTTTAAATCTAAATTTTAATAATCAGCCTTTAAAATTTGCTCTTTTTAAATGTTGTTTTAAATTGTATATATTTTGTTTTTATTCTGGCTGTACACCGCCCTGAGTCCTTCGGGAGAAGGGCGGTATAAAAATTAAATAAAATAAATAAAATAATAGAATAGAATAGAATAGAATTTTATTGGCCAAGTGTGATTGGACACACAAGGAATTTGTCTTGGTGCATATGCTCTCAGTGTACATAAAAGAAAAGATACGTTCATCAAGGTACAACATTTACAACACAATTGATGATCAATATATCAATATAAATCATAAGGATTGCCAGCAACAAGTTATAGTCATACAGTCATAAGTGGAAAGAGATTGGTGATGGGAACTATGAAACGATTAATAGTAGTGCAGATTCAGTAAATAGTCTGACAGTGTTGAGGGAATTATTTGTTTAGCAGAGTGATGGCCTTCGGGAAAAAACTGTTCTTGTGTCTAGTTGTTCTGGTGTGCAGTGCTCTATAGCGTCGTTTTGAGGGTAGGAGTTGAAACAGTTTATGTCCAGGATGCGAGGGATCTGCAAATATTTTCACGGCTCTCTTCTTGATTCGTGCAGTATACAGGTCCTCAATGGAAGGCAAGTTGGTAGCAATTATTTTTTCTGCAGTTCTAATTATCCTCTGAA
This sequence comes from Ahaetulla prasina, assembly GCF_028640845.1. Taxonomy (NCBI): domain Eukaryota; kingdom Metazoa; phylum Chordata; class Lepidosauria; order Squamata; family Colubridae; genus Ahaetulla; species Ahaetulla prasina. The sequence goes on along the minus strand of NC_080540.1, from coordinate 82,773,030 downwards.
GTCTGTGTTTTTCTTGTTGGGTTGCAGAACCGAACCAGACAGTTATAGAGGTGCAAATGACAGACTCAATAATTCCTCTGTAGAACTGGATCAGCAGCTCCTTGGGCAGTTTGAGCTTACTGAGTTGGCGCAGAAAGAACATTCTTTGTTGTCCTTTTTTAATCATGTTTTTGATGTTAGCTGTCCATTTGAGATCTTGCGATATGATAGAACCCAGAAATTTGAAGGTTTCTACTGTTGATACTGTGTTGTCAAGTATTGTGAGAGGTGGAAGTATGGAAGGGTTTTTCCTAAAATCTACCACCATTTCTACGGTTTTGAGTGTGTTCAGTTCCAGATTGTTTTGGTTGCACCACAAGGCTAGTCGTTCGACCTCTCGTCTATATGCGGATTCGTCATTGTCTCGAATGAGACCAATCACTGTTGTGTCATCTGCGAACTTCAGTAGCTTAACAAATGGATAAATAAATAAATGGATAAATAAATAAAAATACAGTGGTGGCTGTCTCCAGCCCTGACAAAGGGCTGCTCATTCCAGAACATTGCCGTCTTGTGCTCACCACGGATGCAAGCCTCTACGGCTGGGGTGCCCACCTATTAGACCAGGTGACTCAGGGTCATTGGTCCCCCAACGACCTCAAGAACGACATCAACTGGTTGGAAATGAGAGCTGCTCACCTAGCTCTCAGGTACTTCCAAGCGCAGCTATCAAACCATCATGTGCTACTGCTGACGGACAATACTACCACGAAGGCCCATGTGAACCATCAAGGAGGCACCCGATCCCGCATATTGATGAAAGAGGCTGCAGCCATAGGCCTGTGAGCAGAAAAACATCTTCTCTCACTACAGGCAGCCCACATATCCGGAATCGCCAACACACAAGCGGATTGGCTGAGCAGGACGACCATCGATCAATCAGAGTGGCAACTGCATCCGGATTTGTTTCTCACAATCACGATCAAATTCGGGCATCCCATAGTAGACCTCTTTGCCAGCCCGACCAACAAACAACTTCCAAGGTTCTTCTCCAGGTTCCAAACCCAGGAGCAGAAGGAACAGATGCCCTGCAATGTCAGTGGCCCCGGGGCCTTCTTTATGCCTTCTCCCCGACTCCCCTTCTGCCAAGGGTCATACAAAAGTTCTTGGAACAGAAGGCAGAAGTTCTCCTCATAGCCCCTTACTGGCCTCGACGGAGTTGGTTTGCGGATCTGGTGAGCCTGTCCGTCAATCCACCTTGGCGAATTCCACCGGATCAGATTTCTCTACGCCAAGGAGCCATTCTCCACCCAGAACCTCAATGTTACCAACTAGCCGTCTGGCACTTGACCAGGAGATACTAAGAAAAGAAAAGCATTCCATGGGGGTCATCTCCACCCTTCTGGCTTCTAGACGCCCATCCACAACGCGTATTTACGAGGCCACATGGTCATCATTCCATCGCTGGTGTCTTAGACATCGAATAGAACCTACTTCTGCCTCCATTAGACAAATCCTGCAATTCCTCCAGGACGGATTGGACAAGGGTTTGGCCACCAACACCATCCGCCGGCAGGTTGCAGCTCTTGCCACTGTTTTATTCTGTGACGGGACTTCCACACTTTCTCAACACCCCCGTATCTGTCGTTTTCTAAGGGGAGCTTACAATCTGCGACCGCCTCCGGTACACAGATACCCTACCTGGGACCTAACCCTTGTCCTTCAGAAGCTTACGTCTTCCCCTTTTGAACCCTTGAGCTCCTCCAGTCTTAAGCTCTTAACCTTTAAAGTTGCCTTTCTCATAGCCATAACCTCAGCCCGCAGGATCTCCGAGATCGCTGCCCTTTCGGTCAGGAAAGACTTATGCATTTTTCACTCTAACAGAGTCATTCTCCGTTTAGACCCTACCTTCCTTCCTAAAATAAACACGAGCTTTCATAGGTCTCAAGAACTCATCTTACCGGATTTTTGTCCTCATCCCAAGCATCCATCGGAGCGTCGATGGCACACGCTGGACGTAAGGGCCCTGCGTATTTACCTCAACAGAACAGCTCCTTTCCGGAAGACAGAATCCCTATTTGTTTCCTTTCAACCAAGGGCTCTGGGCACCAAAGTCTCCCCATCCACCATAGGCAGGTGGATAAAGGCCTGTATTTCCATGGCCTACGACCAGCAGAAACACCATCTTCCAGGCCGCATCACTGCACACTCCACCCGCAGCGCGGCCACCACAGCTGCCTGGGCCACCCAGGCCTCTATCTTGGACATTTGCAGAGCAGCCACGTGGGCCTCTCCTTCGCCATTTATTAAAAACTACAAGATGGACCAATTTGCCTCAGCCGAGGCCTCATTCGGACGGAGGGTCCTGCAGCGAGTTCTTCCTGTTGCTGAGTCTTCCTAATCTTCCTTTTTCCCACCCTAGGGATATTTAGCTTGGGTATATCCCATTGCTTTGGACTCTCTTAGCAGCGTACAGGAGAAGGAACATTGGCTTACCTGAAGGTTCCTTCTATGTACGCTGCATGAGAGTCCAACCCCTCCCTATTTTCACTTATTGTTTTTGTCTATATACAGGGATCTGGAGGTTATTGTTCCATTTTTTCCAGTTTTCAAATTGAGTTCGTCTTCTCCAATACCGCTTCTTCATTAATAAACTGGAGCTAAACAGGAAGGGGAGGTGTGTTTAAACAAATTCAACTCAGTCTCAGGCCAATCAGATGAAGTTAACAACCATTGCTTTGGACTCTCACACAGCGTACATAGAAGGAACCTTCAGGTAAGCCAATGTTCCTTTCAGCTATCCAGGTGGCATTGCTTTGTACAATATGGCATTGCTTCATGCAGATCATCTAGGAAACCAGAGAAAGCACATTTTTATTTTATTTTTATTTATTTTTATTTTGTCAATCATATATAAGATAACAGGTAAAAGTATAAACATAATTTGGATACATGAAAAGAGTAAGTAAAAAGGAATATTAGGACAGGGATGGTGTCAAGGTTCCAGAAAAACCTCTTCTGCGTAAAGAGGTAACCTCTTCTCATGCACTTACGCATGCCCCTTACAGACCTCTTAGGAATGGGGTGAGGTCAACAGTAGACAGTTTAAGCTTAAAGTTTTGGGGGTTTGGGGAAGAAACTACAGAGTCAGGTAGTGCATTCCAGGCATTGACCACTCTGTTACTGAAGTCTGAAGTCATATTTTCTGCAATCGAGTTTGGAGTGGTTTACCTTGAGTTTCTATCTATTATTTGCTTGTGTATTGTTGTGGTTGAAGCTGAAGTAGTCATTGACAGGTAGGACATTGTGGTAGATAATTTTATGTACTATGCTTAGGTCAGACTGAAGTTGGTGTAGTTCTAAGTCGTCTAAGCCCAAAATTTGGAGTCTGGTGGCATAAGATCTTGATTAGGGCAAAGCAATAGATGCAATTTACATAGAACTTCTGTAAAGCCTTTGATTCAGTAGTACATGACAAACTTCTAAAACTAAAATCCTATGGCATCTCTGGACCCCTCCATAATTGGATAACTGTGTTCCTGTCAAATAGGCAACAAGTGGTCAAAATAGACAGCGCCCTATCAAATCCTACACCTGTTAATAGCAGTGTCCCCCAAGGCAGTATTCTAGGACCAACACTCTTCATATTATACATTAACGACCTCTGTGACCATATTATAAGTAATTGTGTTCTCTTCGCTGATGATGTTAAACTATTTAACACTACCAACAATACGGCTACCCTTCAAAAAGACCTTGACTTTGTGTCGGAATGGTCAAAAAATTGGCAACTCCAAATCTCAATCACCAAATGCTCTGTTTTACACGTTGGAAAAAAGAATCAGAACACTAAATACAAGCTTGATGGACATTACCTTGTAGATGATTCTCTCCCTGTCAAAGACCTTGGAGTTTTCATATCAAATGATCTAAGTGCCAAAGCCCACTGCAACTACATCGCCAAAAAGTCTTTAAGAGTTGTAAACTTAATCTTGCGTATCTTCTTCTCCAGAAAAATTACACTAATAACCAGAGCATACAAAACATTTGCTAGACCAATTTTCAAATACAGTTCATCTGCATATCGGACATTAATACAATTCAGTGCGTCCAGAAATATTTCACAAGAAGAGTCCTCCACTCCTCTGATCGCAACAAAATACCTTATGCCATCAGACTTGAAATTCTAGAAAATTTAGAACTACACCGCCTTCAGTATGACCTGAGCATAGCTCATAAAATCATCTGCTACAATGTCCTTCCTGTCAATGACTACTTCAGCTTCAACCACAACAATACACAAGCACACAATAGATTCAAACTTAAAGTAAACTGCTCCAATCTCGATTGCAGAAAATATGACTTCAGTAACAGAGTTGTTAATGCCTGGAATGCACTAGCAGACTCTGTGGTCTCATCCCAAAATCCCCAAAGCTTTAACCAAAGACTATCTACTATTGATCTCACCCCATTCCTAAGAGGCGTGCATAAGAGCACCAGCATGCCTACCATCCCTGTCCTAATGTTCCCTTTAGTTGTATTCATTTTATGTATTCAATTCATGCTTATATATATTATTTAATATGTATTCGACAAAATAAATAAATAAGGTATTTTATTGTGGGTAGAGAAGTGGAGGATTATGGGCAATCTTGCACAAAATGTTTAATAGTTTGCATTTCAGCACCACAATCGCAACAAGAGGAATCATTCCATCCCCACTGACATAGGGCAGAGGCACTCTTCCAGAATCATACCTAATTCTGTTCAATTTCAACCAGACAGAGCGAAGCAGGTCAAAACCAGGTGGTTCGGTAAAGGGATCATTAATGGTCAGGGCGGAAGAAAATACCATTCCTCTCTCCAGGCATTTGCAGGGTTAAACTGGATAGATGTTAAGCGAATAGCTGTTTTCCCTTCTGTCCCTATGGGATTTCAATCTTGTGATGGGCCCTACATTGTCCTAGTGAATAGGAGGGGTGGGGGAAGCTTGTTGTTCAGCAGTCTTGACCAAAGCCAAATCAGAGCTTGTTGTCTTCTAATGTGGGGCGGTATGATATTGCTAAGTACTGGTAATCAGTGCACAGGAGTGGGGTGCAATGTGCCAGAGATTATAAGTGTTGTGTGGTGGAGTTGGGCATTGACCATTTGGGTGTGGGCACTGTTAAACCACACACTGGCACAATATCCAGCTGTGGAATAAACCAAAGCCAAGGCTGTGATTCGTAGAGTGTTAGCAGCAGCACCCTGGGATGTTCCACAGCCAATCTGTTCAGTAAATTGTTGCAGCTTTTCAATTTTGCAGCTGTTTTTTCGAGGTGTTGTCAAAAGGTTAGTGATCTCTCCAGTGTTACCTCCAGGTACTTCAGAGAGTTATTACGTTGTGAAATACGGTTCCAGAATTTCACTGATAATTTGCATATCTATTAGTGGCTCACATTCCTTAAACTACATGTGCTCCCTGGGCGGTGCTAAAATGGGTGACAAAGACTAGATGCAGCCTGCCCTTTTGAGCCTCTCGGCCACGACAAACAGAAGTGCATAAAATCAGCCTGGTAAGAATAAATGAATGCTAAAATATTTATTACATGCACATTACATTTATTTCTTAAGTGTGAGAGAACTTTCACAGTGAGACTCATATCTGCTAAATTGCTTAGCTGCAAATGATGTCATTTACGTCAGTTACATAATTTCACAAAGGATGTGTATTGAAGTAAATGATGTAAATTCAAATTTAACAGACATCCCTTCCTCCAAATAGTTTTTTTAAGTGAGTTTATATGAATTTGCTTTTAAAAACAAAGGACTATACTTGCATACAGCCAGTAATTAATCCTTGAATTTTGTTGCCCTTGAGTTGATTTCCAGAGGAAAGAACCTTCTGAGAGCTACTTAGCTTTTGAATAATTGAATAAGATTTTGTGATGTCTCTGTTCCTCATTTGCCAAACTGATGTGGATAAAACAATTCAGCAGTGTGGTATTTCTCTCTAGTCAAATACAGGAGGGACCCATTGATATCTAATGAACTAATGAATACAAGGCTAAACTGCCTTGTATGTTTCTTCAGCTTTTGTTCCAAATATTACTAAAGCTGACTTTGTGATTTGTGATCAGAAATGATCTTTTTCAGGCCTTCATCAGATTTTCTATAGTCTCTAAAAAAATACACTCACACATGCACAAATCCACACCCTTCCTATCTGTTCAAGCCTTGTTGCCATCTAACAGCAAAGGGCCTTGGAAGAGCTATATATGTATATAAGGTAACAAAAAAATGTTATGCTCAAAAACGGAAATGTTCAAGATGACATCCACAATGGATGAATGATTGGTGAAAATGATGAAACCTGCAGAGATGGCTAAATTAACTTCTTTGATTAGAGAAAAGACAATATCTACATTTGTGCCTGACTGGAAAACAGTTATAAACTTATTGCATGAAACAGAAAAAAATCCCCTTATGACTTGGTGGTATTGATGATTAGGAAAAATGTATAATAGAAAAAAAGTGAGCTTTTTATAATCATAGAGTAACTTCGTACATATTTGCAACAAAGGAAATCGGAAACTTCTTTTTATCCTTTTGGTATTTTTATTTCTTTCTTTTTTATCCTTTCAGTATTATTTCTGCCTCTCTCTTTTTTCTGAATTAATTCATGTTAGGTTTTTATATTAAATTGTTTAATAAAATTTATATAGAAACAAAACCAAAAAAATTTAAGTGTGAGCTAAATAATTTCATTCTATGATGAAAGGCTTATTGATTTCCCATCTTCCTTGTAACTTTAGTGTCCTTCCCATTTTCTGAAGCATTTTTTTTTAGAGTTGCATGATAATAGCTGGAAATTATATCCCTTCCTGTCTCATTTGTGGAAGCTTTTCATCACTGAAGGAATGAAAGAGTCTGCCCTGTGCCAGTTCGTTATAATCTAAAAGCAAACTTGTTCTCTTTACAAGTAAATACTATGAGCTATTTATTTTACAGTGCTCCCTTGCTAAACAGTGCTCCCTTGCCATGAAGCATATAATATGATTTTGAAGGCTGAATCAGGGCAAAAATTCAAGTTGGGCATTCTACTCCAAGAAACAGTTGGATTCAAGTGCTTTAGCAGTCATGCTGTTGTGGCTTGTAGTGTATTTTTGGACCAAATTCTGCATGCAGATTATGTCAGGATACAGGAATATTCTCATGTCTATATAATCCTAGACACAAAATAACATTTGATCTATAGAAAATATGAGCTGGGATGTTTCTGTTTCCATTTTTCTGTAGAATTTTATTGTGACAGTAGAAATAAATGCTTAGATTACTATATCACATCTTTCAATATCTTGTGGTTATTACCATCAACACAAATATTCCTGCCCCCATTCTCTGGATTCTACTGGATGCAGTTTCAATTTGGATGGAAAAATAGATACAATTGGATTTCTTTATTCCCTATATAATTTTTTTTATTGTATTGGTTAGTCGCAAATATTGTAGCTGACTGGAGATCAATTTTCCATTTGTTTCATTAGAAAATGATAACATTTTAAAAGACACAAATACTAAGCCATAGGAACTTAAGGATATTGACGCTGATGTTTATCACTGTTCTTAATTGTTTGTTCAACATTTTACTTCCTGGCTGGATAATAACATTGTAGAATGATATTACACTGATGAAGTTTATTAAGCTCATTACAAAAGAGCTAACCTATTGCATGGACACAGACCAAGAAAGAGTCCTCTGACTTTGCAAAATCCTGCCATTAAGAAGAACATAGGGAGAGTTCTAATGGATCATCCTGTTTCTTGCAGTAATAAAACCAGAGGTGGGTTTCAGTAGGTTCTGACCAGTTCTGAAGAACCGTTAGTGGAAATTTTGAATAGTTTGGAGAACTGGTAGTAAAAATTCTGACTGGCCACACCTCCATCTATTCTCTGCCTCCAGAGTCCCAGCTGATTGGGAGGAAATGGAGATTTTGCAGTAACCTTCCCCTGGCATGGAGTGGGAATGGAGATTTTACAGTATCCTTCCCCTGCCACGCCCACCAAGCCATGCCACACCCACCAAGCCACACCCACAGAACTGGTAGTAAAAAAATTTGAAACCCACCACTGAATAAAACAGAGTTTTATGGACAAGAAATAAATATAAGAGCAAGCTACTTGCAGCTGTAGGATTACATTTAGTCCCCTTCCTCTTTTTGAGGCACTCAAAGCCTCCCCTGATTATTGCTGAAAACTGTGCACAGTGTCTTATGATTCTGATGTTGAAAACAAATGGAAACTATATTACACTGTTCTCTTTTCTGAATTTCCAATGCTAACCTTTCAGGTTTCCTGGAGAACAAAATTCCCTGTCGGTTTTTTCACCAGTACATTGTTTTCTGGTGACCCTGTGGCAGCGTTGGGCAAGAAGCCCTTCAAAATTATGGACTCTTTCATACAAAAACCCAGGTGTGCAAAAGCCCAGAAGCTTCATCTCTCTGTAGTCCTCCTGTCTTAGGAGCTTGTTTTAGATGACAGTCCCATAATTATCATTAAAAAGTGATTGTCTTCTCTCGGGCTGCCATGGGGAGCTTCTACTCTCTTGGGCTTCTGCCAAGTGGAGTGCTTTGTTGTTAAAAAATAAATCTTACTATTGATGTGTCATCCATGTGAATGAGTGCCAGGTGTAGGTTGGGCCTCAGTGGATGTTTATTTAAAGATAAGCACACCTGCCAAAGGTACCTGAGTCTCTTTAGAGTATCAGGATAGAGATAAGGAGGAGGACTGCTGGATATTTAGGAATGCACACTTTTGAAGACACATGCAATGTTTTATCAGCTTTTGTTTTCAGCTGAATGCACAGCATCTACTCTGTAAAATTGATGTGCTCCAGTTTTCAAGGCAGTGATAGAGAGAAATAGGTTGTACTATGTAAAGCCACAGCATAAGGAGACAGGCTGGGTTGTCTAGCTGTCTTGATGAAGCAAAAGGCCTAATATACTTTAGAGGAATTAGCACAAATATTTTTATCTGCCCCTCTTGGTATAGTTCAAAGAAACAGTTGATTCTGCTTTTCCCAGATACTTACTTCTGAGATGGTAATTTTGACACCTACTGAGTTTTCACAGGTTTGGCCCACTTGTTTGGTAGCATCCACCAATAAGCTCTCCATTTATTTATTTAAACGATTTATAGGGCCACTCATCTTAAACAAGTCTGGGCAAATTACAATGACCATTTTGACCCTATTTAAGATGAGGGATTCTCTGCTGGGCAGGGATGGTCCACAGGAACATCTTTAAGGATGCTGTGAGGATTTTTCTTGACGTTTGGGGACAAAATGGATCAGATTTGCTCAGAACTAGGTGGGAATATTTGAGGTGCCTAAGGCACAGTCTTGTGAATGATCTGAATGGAGTTGAACCTGTGACTCCTGAAGACATGATCAAAGTCCTCTGAGTCAGCCACTTATTTATTAGACTCAGGACTCCTGGATTATTAAAATGGGAAGTGACTGGTAGTTGGGCCTAGGCTGTGTTATCAGCTTCACTGAGGGAGGGATCTTACTGGATATAACAATGTTGGAAAGCTATTGTGCAGTCTCCTACCTCCCCTTTTTTAAAGGGAAAGTTGTAAGAACTTAGTCTAATAAGAGTTGCATAGGATTTTGGAGGAAATAGATTATTTGGATCCACTACAGTCATGTACTGATTACCTTTGTTGGAGCTGCGATGTGGGGGAGGTGATCTTTCAATGGTTTTCTGCACCTTCAATCACAGTATCCTTTTAGACACGCTGGTACGGGGAGTTACTGTTTGTGCTGCTTCTGCTTCCTCCTTGGCCAGTCACAGTGAATTTTGATGAAGGGGGAGAAGTCATGTTCCCAATCGCTCATCTGTGGGGTCCCTCAGGACTCAATACTTTCATCCTTCCTGTTCAAAATGTACATGAAACTACTGAGTAGGCTCATCATCAATTTGAGGTCCATTGACTGATGTCTAATTGAAACCTGAGCTGTCCAGGTGATGCTGTCAATATCCCAACTCAGTGTCTGAAAGTTCTTTCAATCTAGATGGGAAGGAACAGACTGTAGCTCAATCATGACAAAATTGGCTGTGATTATTTGGGCTCCATATATCTGAGGATTTTTCATATTTAGTCTCATATGGGACTATACTTCCCATTCAAGACTGGTGTGCAGCTGGGGGTCTTTCTGAATTCACAGCTCCTACTCAAGGAATAAGTGACAGCTGTAGTCAAGAAGGCCTTTACACAGGTCCACATGGTACACCAGTTGCTGCCCATCCCTTCAGACAGCCCTTCAGTCCCTTATCACCTCTTGACTGAATTACTGCAATATATTCTCTATGGGCTACCCTCAAAGATCACTTGATCCAGTTGGTCCAGAATGCAGCAGCCTGGGCAACAGTGGCTGGTCAAATTGTGCCATGTATCACCCCTGCTTCATGAATTTTACTAGTTGCTAATTGACCTCCAGTTGCAATTCAGTTGTGTGTCATCTATAAAGCTGTTCACAGCATGGAGTCTGGTATTGTCTGGGGGGCTATGTCTGATAGTTTCTGCCCACCCAATCAAATTGAGCAAAGTGTGTATGCACCAGGTCCCCTCAATCAAACAGTATCATCTATCAGGGCCTAAACAGCACACCTCAGCACACCTAGCCTGACTAGGTGGCTCAGCGGCTAAGACACTGAGCTTGTCGATCAGAAAGGTCGGCAGTTCGGTGGTTCAAATCCCTAGTACAGGTCTCCTGCGTGAGCAGGGGGTTGGACTAGATGATCTCCAAGGTCCTTTCCAACTCTGTTACTATTAACTGTTAACTTCTGTTGTGGTGCCTGCCTTCTGTAAGAGCATCCCCCCATTCATATGTATCATGTTCCAGAAGTCATTAAAAATGTGGGTCTACTCCCAAACGTGGGGTAGGGTAGATACCAAGCCTTTGTTAATTTTTATTGGCTTTGGATATGTTTGACTGCTTTACTTTTGTGGATACACATTTTTTAATTGCTTGAGGTTGGGGTCCCCTTCTCTCGGTGTATTGTAAGCCAGTATCTCTTGGGAGTTGGGCATTTTATAAATTGGATGGATGGATGGATGAATGGATGGCATATGGGTGGATTTGATCAATTCTCCTACATATTTGATGTGAATGTATCTGCAAGGATTCATGGAACATAGAACAATTCTGCCAAATTTGCAGCTTTCAGTCTAATTCCAAAAGCCCTCTGCAAAAACAAAACAAAAAAACGCAAATGGTTCAACTGGTATAGAGGAAAAACTACAGTGAGAAGTTGAGAGCAGAAAAAAATAAATATCCATATAGCTTCCATCTAAGATTATATTCCAACATTAAAATAGAAAATTCAGGTGAGATCACTTTGTATTAAAATTTGGTAGAGTTCCAAAAACATTCAACATTCAGTCTCACACTTACAAAATGCTCCTTTATGTGCTGATTCTGGTTTGAAAATTGCCTCTACTCCAGAAATCTTCTTACACATAAACACATGAGCATGCACAATGTCCTTTAACAGCTCTGCCCATGTCTTCATCTTTTTTGCTCTGGATACAAGCATAAACCTTGTCATCCTAGCAGATCAGCAGCAAAGCACATGTTTTCCAGTAGGGAATAGATTTACTAGTCTTATGTCTGAAAAGGCAAGAAATACCCATGTGTTGCCCTCCAGGCTACTTTAAAATTTTTGCAGGATTCTTCCATTGCATGCCATAGCAACAATTCAGCTGAGGACTAGGTCTTATATTGTTCTCTGTATCATTCAAACTGCCTTTTATAACTGCTTGCCCAATCTACAGTGGTATAATCTGCCTTGCCAAATATTTGGAGTGAATGCAGAGGAAAGAGAAAGGGCAGCACCAACAGCAGGCTACTAGAATATTTGAGATGCCCAGAATGGGAGAGAGGATGAAATATGACTTGAAGGAGATGATAAGCAGCAGCTTATATACATCTTATTCACACTTTGTGCGGATCTAAATGTTTCTATTAAGGAAAGTAAGGACATAGGGAACTTTTAAAACTCTGTGTAAAAGAATTGAGGGTTTGAATGCTTGGTTTTTGCTTGGTCTGATCTCTATCTTGACATCCTCTTTGCCTATTCCTGGATTACTGCCATACCCCCCGCATCATGCTAACAGTACAGCAAATATTAAAAATAATTGCTAGAAAAATACTAGAAAAAATAATTGCTACCAACCTGCCTTCCATTGAGGACCTGTATACTGCACGAATCAAGAAGAGGGCCGTGAAAATATTTACAGACCCCTCGCATCCTGGACATAAACTGTTTCAACTCCTACCCTCAAAACGACGCTATAGAGCACTGCACACCAAAACAACTAGACACAAGAACAGTTTTTTCCTGAAGGCCATCACTTTGCTAAACAAATAATTCCATCAACACTGTCAAACTATTTACTGAATCTGCACTACTTTTAATCGTCTCATAGTTCCCATCACCAATCTCTTTCCACTTATGACTGTATGACTATAACTTATTGCTGGCAATCCTTATGATTTATATTGATATATTGACCATCAATTGTGTTGTAAATGTTGTACCTTGATGAAGGTATCTTTTCTTTTATGTACACTGAGAGCATATGCACCAAGACAAATTCCTTGTGTGTCCAATCACACTTGGCCAATAAAATTCTATTCTATTCTATTAAGAATTAAACAAGCACTGAAAGACCCACCACTCTTTTTCTTAATTATTCTGTTTCAGTTAGACAAGTCTTAAGTCTAGCATTTCTAATGGAGGGGGGTGGTGGAAATATCAATTGTTTTATATTTTCATGTGTAATCAGTAGTAACCACAGTAACAATAACGGCATAATGGTGTAACTGAGAAGGGGCAGAGAGTAGGCAGAACTAATCTGTTCCTACTAACAAGTTACCCAAAAAGGTAAAATCAATTTCATTAGCAGCCACAGCCACTCCATACATCTTAAGTGCACCTTTCTGTTTGTTTATTTGAGGAACTTGCAGCGAGAAAGGAAGCTTTCTTTCCTTCTTGCAGTTCATGGCATATCTCTAAGAGCAGGTGCAAAGCAGCTGCTTTTATCAGGTGAAATGGAGACCTCTCTCTAGAACAGAGGTCTCCAACCTTGGCAACTTTCAGCCTGGCGGACTTCAACTCCGAGAATTCCCCAGCCAGCTTTGCTGAAGTTGAAGTCCGCCAGGCTGAAAGTTGCCAAGGTTGGAGACCTCTGCTCTAAAATGCTCAGAGCATAGTGAATCAGGCACCTATGCAGACCATCTCATAGCTACCACAGGTGTTTTATGCAGAGCACCATGGAGAACAGACCTCTCCTGTTTCCTGGGAGATTATCTTTTTAAATTATTTTCTTTTCTGCATTTTAAAAATGTGTCCACTATTTCATCCTAGCCTAGGCATCTACCCAATTGTTCAGCACTCAGTTTACTTGTTTAGGATTGCTTGGCTTGAATGTTGGATCCAAAATAATGTGGATCCAAAGGACTGGTTTTAAATAAGCATATTTAAGCAGCCCTGCCTGCTTTATCTCCTACACTGCTGCTGTGTTCAAAAACCCTTTGGTACATCTTAAAATAGTGATGAATCTTTCTCTTCCTCTCCTCTATCCCATCCTTTGTTCTGCTGCAGACATTAACTTCTTCCAAAATCCTTCCAAGACTTAAGTTTATTTACTTTATTCATTATTTATGTTTGGCATTTTTATCCTGCCATTTAACCATAAAAAAAGGCAATTTTTGTACTGAAATTGCTTTGATTGCTCTGAAAAATTTCTCCCAATGAAAGACAGTAGATGTTAATCTATTTTGGTACTCCTGGTTTCTCAAAGGTATTATGGTATTCTATCTGCAGGAGGATTTCCAGACAGTGATACAGAGCAAATAACATTCAGCCCATGATAATTTTGTCCTGTGGGGCTGAGGGATTTTATTTTATCCTCCGTGCTTTTTCATATTCATACTAGCCTGCCCTGGCCATCAGATTTAATTATGTCTTATTGGCTTGTCTTATTTCTTCACCACCCTTGGAGGAAATATGTTGGGAATGATCTGAGATAAGCCTTCTCCCCATGCCAATTTTCACACATCCAAGCGAGTATCTCTATCTTGTCCATGTTTTGAACCAATTTTCTGGAAGACAAAGCCTCACTGTCGTCCCTCCCAGCAGTCTTTCTGCAGATCAATATTCTGTTTGCAATATTCAGCCTCCAGATTTGTGGAAGGAGGGAAAGAGATTCTCCACCATCCCATCCCAACAATTCTGTCAGGAAAGAGCTCTGGCAACCTGCTGAAGAGCTGCGGGTGAGTGTTATTGGGTTGAGAAAAAAATGTTTGTGTACTTCAATAGTACACTTTCCCTGGGCAGATTGCCTAACAGCTGTTTGAAGGCTGCCAGGGAATGCACAATATTTTGCTGGGGAAACAAACTGAGCAGCAAATGTTTGAAGAAGCGCAAGCAGGGAGACAAAGAGGTAGTTGCCAAGACCCAGATGTGGTCTCCAGGCTGTGTGCTACCCAGCCTGGTAGACAGCAGGAGACAGAATAATATATTCTCACTAAGGAAATCTGAGGAAATAAATCAGTCCTATAGGACGAAGATGTTAGCCCCAAAGCTTGATGCACTGCTGAAAGTACTTTCAGAATGTAGAATGGTACAGTGAGAAGAATGTGATGATAAAACAGAATGACTTGCAACAGAAGACTGCCTTGTGCCTGAATATTGTCCTACCCACTGTGGGGCTAAGCTTTGTAAGGGTCAGCCTGAATGAGAGGGTTGCTAGGGTGGCAATCTAGAGAATTGTTCTGCTTCTTTTAACATGCAACCAAGAATAGGAATGTGCTTATGGCTTCTCCCACCTAGTGCTCTCTGATCCCCTCACTTACCACCCACTGCTGTTCTTGGGGAATAAAAGCTTTGCTTTTTCCCTAGTAGACAGGAGGCACAAAAGGAGAAGAGTGACAGCAAAAAAGCTGCCGCACTCACTCTTGCAGTTGTAGAGTAATGCTTCTTACACAAGTTTGTGTGAAGTTTGGACCCCAAGCAAGTTTGGCTAAAGCCCTTCAGACATGCAGAGAGTAACACCCTCTATATGGGTCAGAATAACCAGGGGAATTGCTTTCATTATATATTGCTCTCTATACCAAAGAGAGCAAAAAAGCTGTGACACCAAGTAACAGACTTTTTCATTCCTGAGCACCATATTGTGGGGTTGCCTCCATACCCAAAAGTAAATAAAAAAAACATTCTCACAAAATTCTTGCATGTAAAGTATTTGTGGCTTGCAATAACTATTTCATTTTTATTTTCTTGGGAAAAATGCCTCTTGGGAGTCTGGGAGGTACGGAGTGATCTGTAGAGTTTTAAGATACATTTTTGTTGCTATGATTTGTTCCTACCAGGAAGATGCATTATTTTCCCTTGAGTCACAAATAGGCAAACACAGGACAAAAAGATAAAACACCTATAAACCTGTGAGGGTGGCAGAGAGGCTGTGGGAAGTCAGAAGTTGAAGAGCTTTATTAGAAGTTTGGAAACAAAGGCAACTCTGAGATTGTCCCCACTGATTCTGTGGGGGAAAGAAAAAAAGGAAAGCCTAGCATTTTGTGAATCTGTGCAGGCCTTCCATGGAATTGACATCCACAAACCTGAACAGTTGGAAGTTGCTTATTTTCTGCCATCTCTGAAAATGTGGCAACCTTCATATTTATCTGCCCCATTACATTTTCTCCTCTCTCTCTCTCTCTCTCTCTTTTTGCTCACTATCACTCTAGTTGCTAGAACCCAGCAGAGTTCCTTCCTTGCTTGCTTGCTTATGCAAGCCTTCTAGTGATGTGTCACCCTGTGATAATAATATGACAAGATTTGTAGGTGGACAGTGAAATTCATTCTTTTTATCCTCTTCCCATCATTGTACCCCATTCTTTCTTTTCCCAGCTGGAAGCCTTCCATACTGCAGATTAGAACGTCTCAATCAGCCTGGCTGCAGCTGAGAATCAGAGGGCACCTCTGGTGGGAAGCCTTCAGCTTTAAAAGTAGAAGAGAGGGAGCTTCATATTATAGCCTTGGCATTTGAAGTAGCTTTCAGTAGAAAAATCAGAGAAATATTTTCCAGAAGTCTTGCTGTAAAACTGGCGGAACTACTGCAGCAAGATATTTTTTTTATTTACATTTATATCCCGCCCTTCTCCGAAGACTCAGGGCGGCTTACAGTGTGTAAGGCAATAGTCTCATTCTATTTGTATATTTACAAAGTCAACTTATTGCCCCCCCCCAACAATCTGGGTCCTCATTTTACCTACCTTATAAAGGATGGAAGGCTGAGTCAACCTTGGGCCTGGTGGGGCTTGAACCTGCAGTAATTGCAGGCTGCTGTGTTTTAATAACAGGCTTCTTATAGCCTGAGCCACCACGGTCCCAAGATGCTTAGGACCACGTTTTAAATACTGTGCCTCAGTCCTTTCACCTGGTTTACCTTGACTCCTTGCCTTTTTGTATTCAGGCACCTTTCTTTTCTGTCTCAAATCTTTGTATCTTCCCTTTAGGGTTATTATTAATTATATACCACCACTCCTAAAAATTCTCAGCTCTTTACCATGTTCATTCACCCTCGCCTTCTGTTCAGTCTAACTTTCTCTCACAGCAAACATCTATAGAGTTATATTTCTCCTTATTTCTCTCTTTTCCTGGGTGTTAATGCATGATCAGTTATTTGTGGCTATGGCCTTGAAAGGGCTTTCAGTTCCAAACAAAACAAGCATCTAATGAAAACGGCTTTTTTTTTTTTTGCTTTCATAATACATGGAGTTGGGGATGCAGCTTCAATCCCCAATCTCTCTTTACCACATCAGATACAAGGAATGGTTTGAAGGATAAGTCCAATTACAAGTAACTAGCAGTTGCTCCATTCTGTGCAATTGGGAATATCATGTTATAGGATTCTTGGTTTACAGAGCAATGTAATTTAACCAATGTGTGACATACATCAATAGAAGATAATAAATTTCATTCGGGGTTGAACTATGGAGTCCCTGTTGCTCTCTGATTTGGGTTCTTTGTTAGTAGATGTTTTGTTACCCGAGTAGAAAAAAATCATCAGTGCATACATCATATTCATATTAATCCTTCCCTGTCCACTCTGGGAGATCAGGAGCAGAAGGGTGAAGTGGTAGGGCATTTCTATCTGCCTTAACTAGTAAGACAACAGAAAATGTTTTCTCAGGTTTGTTTAAGTCTGATTTTAGTTCCTCTGTCATCTCTGCAAAGCACTGTTTCTTCACATTTTTAAAAAACTGCCACTGCTTGCTCTGGTTCTGATTGTCATTTGTGTTTCTATAGCAGACTTTTATATTAACTGCAGCCTTCTTCCACAAGAAACAAAGAACAACCACAGCCTATATGCAGCTGAAATATTTGGACTTTAACAAAGCTAAAAGAAAAAAAGGAAACCTATTGTTGATCTATGAAAATCACTTCTATGTCACAGTTCTATCAATAATTGTATAGGAAATATATGGAAAGCAGACCATAAGCTAGTATTATCTTGCTACATTTAAGACAAACATTTCTTCAAATTGTTTCTTTTCTGTATTCATTTTCCTAAATGTAATTAGACTTGGTGAAAGCTAATTTAGTTGTTAAAAGTACTAGGCTAGAATTGGGAGACATGGATTCTAGTTCTGTCTTAGTCACAAAGCCAACTGGGTGATTTTTCTGCCAATCACTGTCTCTCAGCACTAGGAAGACAGCAGTGAGAAATCATTCCTAAAAGAAAGCCACATAGACTTATCTATGTTATTGCCAAAAATCAAGACTGACTTGAAGTAACATCAAAATAATGATGATGATGAAGAGGAGGAGGAGGAGGAGGAGAGGAAGAAGAAAATCACAAAATATTGTGACCTGGCCATCTAAACTACGCTATTATGGATGAAATATGTAACAGTGATACCCATTGTCATTGGGGCATTTGGTACCATGTCCAAGAATTTTATAAAATACATCAACAAATTGCAGCTTCCTGCAATAACACAGGCGGAACTGCACTACTCAGAACATTGTACATTTTAAGAAAGTACTTGGTTGATACCTAGGACGCTGGCAGCAATCCATATCAAGCATTAGCATCAGTCAATGGTATTTGTGATGCATTTTTGAATGTTCAGTTGACTGAGTTTCATGTTTAATGAATAAAGTAAATAATAATAATAATAATATAAACAACAACAATAATAATACAATTAATTAAATGAAAATTTCAATACTATTGTCATACAATTGCTTCTGAAGATGGATCTTCTTCTCTTGCATACTGAATATAAAATATGCAGGATTTCTGCATCTAAACAATCTAGGAAAGTGACAATTGGAGAAGCATATGACTTGATGTCTATTCATTGAGCCAAAAATCAATTTGAGGGTGTGATTAGGAGAATGCTGGTGGCAGATGATCCAGCTGCCAGTGACTCATCATAATTGAGTGAGTGGTGCTATTTCACAAGGCTTCCTGCATCATATCTTAAGGCAGTTTCAGAATATAAGTCCAGCAAATACAAAAAACAAAAATCACCCAGAGCTATAAGTTGACCAGGAATAAAATAATCAGGGGTATGATTAACCAATTTAACATTGAGAAACCCACTACTCTGGATTTCCAAAATCTGGCATGCTAAAATTTTAAAATTTAATATCCCTTGGCATCATGGGGATGTACTTTCCAGAATAACTCTGTGTAGCTGCATACCAAAGGGGCAGCTTATGTACATGCAATAGTCAGGATCTTCTTCGTGCCCAACAGAAAGCATCAGAAAAGAACAATTATGATACGGAAAATGTGGTAACCCTGATAACCATGCACCTGCTACTATACACCAATCACAAATTGGTTTCCTCTCTGCATCAAAAGCCACAGTGGCGCAGTGGTTAGAGTGCAGTACTGCAAGCTACTTCTGCTGATCACTGGCTGCCAGCAGTTTGGCAGATTGAATCTCACCAGGCTCAAGGTTGACTCAGCCTCCCATCCTTCCGAGGTGGGTAAAATGGGGACCCAGATTGTTGGGGGCAATATGCTGACTCTGCAAACCGCTTAGAGAGAGCTGTGAAGCAGTATATAATTCTAAGTGCTATTGCTATCAACATTAGCCAAGCATGGATAGAATATTTTCACTCACAGAAAAGGGGAAATGACTATGCAGTGACTATGCAGTGTTATACCTACCCATATACACTACACCCCAATCTATCATAAAGTTGGGGGTGGGGCAAATTAGAAACCATCTAGTTTAGTCCTCTGCTCATGCAGGATCCATTATCATGCCTGTCAAACTTGCGGCCTGTGGACCAGATGCATCACGCACAGGCCATGCCCACCCCAGCTGTGCAAAGGCAAAAAAGTCACAATATGTTAGGATACGTCACATGATGCAGTCAAGTTTGACACCTGTGCACTAGATCATTTCTGATTGATCACTATGCAGACTTCTATTTGAAAATCCCTAACGGGAGATTTTAATTACAACGGTAAAAAAAAACCTAATACAAACTAGAATAATAGAATAAAAAGAAAGAATTACAAGATAGTTACAAAATGTACAAAATCTTAAATGAGGGTGAGGGCATCCACTCTACCCCAAGGCCTGGGAAAACAGGTAGGGTTCAAATTACTTCAACATCAGAAGGACTTCATTGTATAATAAGAACTGCTTTCTTCTGAAAACAACGAAAAATAAAACTATTGAATCTTTTGTTGTTAGTTGTGAAGTCATGTCCAACCCATCACGAACCCATGGACAACGTTCCTCCAGGCCTGACAAAATGCTTTATATTCAGATCATTTTTCTGCTAGTTCAGATGTGGACTTCTGCATCCCTATAGATTAATTTATATGGACTAATCTATTAGTAGTCTATGGATTCCCAATATCCCTGCCCATTGCCCATTCTGGGTGATGTTGCTGGCAATTAGAATCCAACATCTGAGTCCAACATCTGAAAGATTCTAGATGGCCCTCACTATCATTAGCCTATCCTTTTCCACCATATTGTAGATGCTAAAGACTGAAGGGAGCTTCTCTATATAAGTTATAGTCATTACCACTGAGCCACAGCCTACCTCTGTAAGAAGGTACACAGAGACTTCACAGACTGCACATATGTTTTTCCACCATTTCAAGGAAATCTTAACAGGGAAAATGTATATTTTTCAAGGGACGCTTACCAATATCCCAGGCGTTGGTATTAAAACTTTCATTGACATGCCTTCATTGACATGCTGCTTTTCTATACACGATTTGGATGAAAATTCAGTATCCCAGCAGGGCTGATATCTACTAAAAAAGAACACATTGTAAAGATATATCTGCAACGAATAGACCCCAACATTTTATCAGTAAAAATCATAAGAGTAAACTTCATTGTAGCTTGCTGTTGCAAGGGAGATTATGTAAACAAAAGACGGTGAAATGTAAAAGATGAAGATTGCTGTACAAGAAAGAGAAGGTGGGAGGGAGAGAGAGAGAGAACCCACATGCATGGCTAGGTACTGAAATTAGCTTTCTGTAATTATTCCCTCCTATGCAAAGCATAGAGGTCATTTGAAGAGCAAAGGTACTGTCACGCATTTCATTTTTTAAGCAGCCCTGCAAGCAGCAAGTGACACAGGATTCCTGTGCATAGCAGCCTTTATAACTGTAATGTTATTCCAAGAAGGAATCCAATGATGCAGCGGCTCCCAACCTTTTGGGCACCAGGGACTGGTTCCGTGGAGACAGGTTTTTCCGCAGACCAGAGGGGTGTGTGGTTTTGCGTGCTGCCTGCATCCCGTCTGTTTGCGCGGACCGGTTTCTGTACTGCTGCAGCCGGTGCTGGTCCAACGACTGGAATTGGACACTCCTGCAATAATGGATTATATAGTACAGGTATAACCATTTGTTTAACAATCAAAGTTGCAATGGCACTGAAAAAGTTAAAACCTATCTATGCATTTACACATCATCTCTGAGACATTATCAAAATTCAGGCACTTGAGTTTTGGCTACTGGCGTGTATTTACGATAGTTGCAGCATCCTGGCATCATGTAATCTCCATTTACAACCTTCCCAGGGGGATTTCAACAAGCGGAGGCAATGAGGGAAGCCAGATTAATCTAACAACCATGTAATTCATTTAAGAATTTACCATTTAACGACCATAGCAAAAAAAAGTTTGTAAAAACAGGTGCAATTCACTTAACAACTGCATCACTTAATGATGGTAGTTCTGATCCCAATTGGGGTTGTAAATTGAGGGTTATATGTAGAGCAAATAGAAAACAAGTAAATTCCTTGATAAATACAGGTGAAACTCAAAAAATTAGAATGTCGTGCAAAAGTTAATTTATTACAGTAATGCAACTTAAAAGGTGAAACTAATATATGCGATAGACTCATTACATGCGAAGTGAGATAGTTCACGCCTTGATTTTTCATAATTTTGATGATTATGGCTTACAGCTCATGAAAATCCCAAATTCAAATCTCAGAAAATTAGAATATTGTGAAAAGGTTCAATATTCTAGGCTCAAAGTGTCCCATTCTAATCAGCTAATTAAGCCATAACAATTGCAAAGGGTTCCTGAGCCTTTAAATGGTCTCCCAGTCTGGTTCAGTAGGAATCACAATCATGGGAAAGACTGCTGATCTGACAGTTGTGCAGAAAACCATCATTGACACCCTCCATAAGGAGGGAAAGCCTCAAAAGGTAATTGCAAAAGCAGTTGGATGTTCCCAAAGTGCTGTATCAAAGCACGTTAATAGAAAGTCATGTGGCAGGGAAAAGTTTGGAAGAAAAAGATGCACAAGAAGCAGGGATGACAGCAGCCTGGAGTGGATTGTCAGGAAAAGGCCATTCAAAAATGTTGGCGACTTTCACAAGGAGTGGACTGAGGCTGGAGTCAGTGCATCAAGAGCCACCACACACAGACGGATCCTGGAATGGGTTTCAAATGTTGTATTGTCAAGCCGCTCCTGAACAACAAACAATGTCAGAAGCGTCTTACCTGGACTAAAGAAAAAAAGAACTAGTCTGTTGCTCAGTGGTCCAAAGTCCTCTTTTCTGATGAGAGCAACTTTTGCATCTCATTTGGAAACCAAGGACCCAGAGTCTGGAGGAAGAGAGGAGAGGCACACACTACAAGATACTTGAAGTCCAGTGTAAAGTTTCCACAGTCTGTGTTGATTTGGGGAGCCATATCCTCTGCTGGTGTTGGTCCACTGTGCTTCATTAAGTCCAGGGTCAATGCAGCCATCTACCAGGAGATTTTGGAGCACTTCATGCTTCCTCCTGCAGACGAGCTTTATGGGGCAACTGACTTCATTTTCCAGCAGGACCTGGCACCTGCCCACACTGCCAAAAGTACCAAAACCTGGTTCAATGCCCATGGGATTACTGTGCTTCATTGGCCAGCAAACCCCCCTGACCTGAATCTCATAGAGAATCTATGGGGCATTGCCAAGAGAAAGATGAGAGACATGAGACCGAACAACGCAGAAGAGCTGAAGGCCGCTATTGAAGCATCTTGGTCTTCCATAACACCTCAGCAGTGCCATAGGCTGATAGCATCCATGCCACGCCGTATTGAGGCAGTAATTGATGCAAAAGGGGCCCAAACCAAGTACTGAGTACATATGCATGCTTATACTTTTCAAAGGTCCGATATTGTTCTATGCACAATCCTTGTTTTATTGATTTCATGTAATATTCTAATTTTCTGAGATTGTGAATTTGGGGCTTTCATGAGCTGTCAGCCATAATCATCAAAATTATGACAAATCAAGGCGTGAACGATCTCGCTTTGCATGTAATGACTCTTATCTCATATATTAGTTTCACCTTTTAAGTTGCAGTACTGAAATAAATGAGCTTTTGCACGACATTCTAATGTGTTGAGTTTTACCTGTATGTAAACATGTACTCTTTTACAAAACAGTGTTTTTCTAAAATCTTACAATGAGCAGGAAATAGTAAGCAAATTCTTTATTTTGGTCAGTGAAATAATAAAAAGAGGAGGGGGGAGGAGGAAGAAGGAGAAGGAGAAAGAGAAGAAGGTGGCAAAAAGAGCTAAGTAATGGGGCAAGCAGTAAAAGGGCAAATAGAAAGCAGAAATGCCAGCTCTTGGATAACATTTGGTTGCACTATAGATACCATATATATCATGTAGTATAATACAACATACTATTCTTTACATTAGAACTAAACCTCGGAACTAAAACTAATATTATGGTCGTGACAGTGACAAGCATGTGAAATGTCTTATTTGAAAATTGGTCCTTTCCAATTACATTAAAGTATAATTGTCATCAGTGCAAGAGTGGGATACTACTGGCTGAACAACCGGTGTGCTGTGCGCAGATGCGCAGTTTCCTTAAAATTGAACTTTCGTGTTGCAAACAAGGAAAGGAGCAAGGAAAACAGCTGAGGAGGCCCAATTCAATCTGCCACATCTGATCAGCGGGGCTTCAGAAGAAGAAATAAAGTTCAGTATAACCTGGGGGTGGGCAGGCCACTTTCACAGCAACAGAGAACCGGTTCACTCTCGGCAGGAAATGTGAACAACCGGTTCGCCCGAACCGGTCTGAACCGGTAGAATCCCATCACTGCATCAGTTGCTTGGAGAGATAAAAAAACTGACTAAATCAGTAGTTGTGTTACAGAGTGGTTTAGATGTGATGATTCAGGCATATCTTATATGATGTTTTTTTTTGTTGATGTCACTTTTACACTTTGGCTCCAGAAATTGTTCTGGAAAAAAACAGCTGAATCAGATGCTTCCCCCTCCCAGGAGAGGAGGGGAGAAAGGCTACCAGAAATGAGAATACAATTTGAATGTTTTTATAAGGGTAGGACATCACTACTTATGCATTTTGTTCATAAATTTCTAAAAAGGATTTTAACCTTTAAAATGAGGAGCCAGTATGCTGACTCTGTAAATCGCTTAGAACTGTAAAGCACTGTGAAGCCATATATAAGTCTAAGTGATATTGCTATTGCTGTCTCCAGAGCCCTTGGTGGTAAACAGTGGTCCAATCTGAAATAATCCCCTCCTGGACATCTCTTCTTATAATTTCAGTTCTGCATGCAGATTCTTCTAAAGCATCTCTATTCCATTGCAAGAAATCCTCTCATCTGGACTCATAACACTGAAATGTGAAGGTGTCTCTTGACTCAGAAAATTCATTTGTTTTGTTTCAAGAGTTCAAACCAAAGTGATGGTAGAAAGGGGTCTCTGTAGTGGGCAGGACACATGCTAAAACCCATTTTACTAGTGTAAACAAAGCAACATAAAAGAAATCTTAGGTATAGGTTTTCAAAGTGAACTTGAACGTGATAGTTTCAACATTTAGCATTTTCAAAAAAAAAATTAAAGGAACTTTTGCTGAGAAATGTACATCTTATTGGGAAAATTATAAAAAATTATAAAAATAAATTCTGATATACACTAAAATGTTTATAAGCAAACATGAGTTAAAGAATTTGCTTGAGATTCTTTTCCTCAGTTTTGACTCTTGTGCTGACTAAAAGCAAGACAATTAATAAATCTTGGTAATGAATTGACAGTTCTTTTTATGGACATTCCTGCTATCGTTCTGTCCCTTTGTTCCTAATTAACTTTTGGCATCCTGAATTCCCAACAGAGTTGGAAGCAGAAATGGACAAGACATTAAATTGCTGTTGAAATGAAGGCATGAAAATGCTTAAGCAAATGCATACTTTTATTCCATTTTATTCCTGAAAATTCCACATAATCCTAGGGCTTCTCTAAAGTTTCCTTAATTATGGAATGTATACACAATGCATTCCTCCTTAAGGCAGCAGAAATGCCTTCATTTTTTATGAGCCCTTGGCAAAACACACAGAGAGAGGAAGGGGGAGGAGGGGGAGGGAGAGAGGGTGGGGGAGATCCTTGATCTGCTACTTACCTAACAAACTAGGGCAATTTTTAGGAAATACCTTTAAGTACTCAAGCGAAGAAATAATTATACAATGATGAAGAAAGAAAAGCTAGCCCATAAATACTACACGTCAAGCATTAGAGGGAACAACCCATGGTTTGGGAAATGAAAAAGCCACCAAAAGATTATTTCTCACTTGATATCACTGTGCTTGATATAATCTTGCTTTTTAAATTTCCTGTCCCAAGGGAACTTGAGAAAGCTAATAAACAAGGACCTTAGATAGCATCCATTTAAGTTTTTTTAATTTCCAAATTGGTCCAGTTTGGGAAAGCAGCACAACCTTTAATCTTGAGAAGAAATAGTGATCTCTATGGCTTTCCAGTTATTGTTAAAACTCATAATGTAAAAAGTATCTGATACATAAACTACCCATCAGTATAGTCCATGTTGTCATTGATTAACCATCCTGCCCTTTCAAAACCAACAAAGTGATAAGGCTATTTATTATAAGTGGCGTTACATAGAGCACAAGTTGAATTTCTTTATTTTATCAAAAATCCAAATTTTTGCTTGAAGCACTCTGCACTTTGCAAAGTATTAAACATTGCCATAAGAAGGTATTAAGCACCCCAAAAATACCATTCTTTGTGACCGTCCCCTCATATAGCATATTATATTATATAATTCCTATCATAAATTGTTGGGGAAGAAAATAGGCTATTATTTTCACCACTGCATGGTGGCGCAGTAGTTAGAATACAGTATTGCAGGCTGATTCTGCTGACTGTCAGAGTTCAATTCCCACTGACTCAAGGTTGACTCAGCTTTCCATCCTTCCGAGGTCAGTAAAATGAGGACCCAGATTATTGGGGGCAATATGCTGACTCTGCAAACTACTTAGAGAGGGCTGTAAAGCACTGTGAAGCTGTATATAAGTCTTAAGGGCTTTTGCTAATATCTCATCTGTGAACTCAAATTAAAACAGATTTCCTTTATTTATTATTATTATTATTATTATTATTTATTGAATTTTTATACCGCCCTTCTCCCGAAGGACTCAGGGCGGTGTATTTATGACAATTAAGTCTTTCATTTCAACATGAACCACTAAAGAACAGCCATTTTTCATCAGAACACGTGGTAGGAGGGAAGCCACATTAGTCTATGGCAGAAAAAAATTTAGGAAAAGTCTAGTAGCTTCAACTAACGTATTTTATTAGAAGACATAAGCTTTCATCAGTTGAAGTTCACTACATCAGATGGTTCTGGGAAGGTATCTTTCTCCTTTTCTCCTGAGACAGCAATGGTAATTTTTTTCTTAAAGATAAAAAATCCCTTTTCAGTTTGTTCCTTTCTTTGCAGGTTACCTATTTCCATGGATTGATGAGATATAGTCCAGAACAGATCTCTAACTGATAGTAGGAGTTTCACTTAAATAAAAACCTGAGATGCAGACTGATAAGTCCATCTAGAGGTGGCTGATTGGGTTGGATTCTCTGCCATCTTTCTGCCTGGTTTTATTGTTGTTTGTTTGAGAGACTGCATTTTCCATCCTTAGCAGACATCTCACCAAATGCAATTATCACTAAAAGGCAACAAGATAAAAAAGCAGCATAAGTGGCTATGTGAAAATCTCTTTATATATCAGCCTAGGGGAAACCACACAAAAAAGCCTCTGAAAATTGAGTTAACAAGTTTAATCCTTTCAAAAGATTAGGCACTTCGATAGCTATTTCCTGCTGGGGGCAGCCTGGGGAAAGAGGAGGAAGTATCAATAGATAATGCCTAACACTAATAAGCTTGGGCTGACCTCTCAGGTTATTGCCTCAGCAGATGTAGTAGCTGGTTGACCTTGGTCTCCTCTGAGAAAAGCAGAGTCCAGCTTGCTTAGTACTGGATGGAAAGCTCCAGGGAGTTCTATGCCTACTGTATGTAAATGTACCCTCTGGAAGAAGGCCATGGGAAACAAATTGTTGTTACTGAGAAAATGACAAGAATGTGCACATGCCACTAGGAATCAAATATGATTCTGTAAACTGCTTAGAGATTCTGTAAAGAAGGCTGTAAAACATTGTGAAGCGGTATATAAGTATCGTGTCCCACTCCTCCTCTGACAGCCGGGTTGGGGAAGTCTGTATCAAGCGTGGCCACAAAGCCTCTGCAGCTTTGCCAAAGTTCTGTCAGAGTTCTCAGGGCAGGCAGGAGTCAAGATGTGACTTCAGCTGTCGTGTCCCACTCCTCCGCTGACGGCCGGGTCAGGGAAATCCGAATCAGGCTTGCCTCTGCAGCTCTGCCCAAAGTCCTAGCAAAGTCCTCAGAGCAGGCAGGAGACCAGAAAGTGACTACAGCAAGATAAGTTCGACTTTGCCTGACTCAGAGACTGCCAGAAAGCAGATCCTTTATATAGGCCACGGGGTGTGGCTCCATGACTCAGCACTCATTAAGGCCTGCCCCTCCCTTCCTTCTGTTGCCTCCGCCTATCCAGTCTTCTGATGCGAGGGTCACTCCAATCAGCAGCTGTTGGAAATAAACCTTCCTCAGGCTCACATGCTGTGGAGGAGGGGGAGGGGTCTAGCTGCTCCGTTTGCCTGGGCATGGAGCCAGGGCTGGGGCCGGGGGGTACTCCCTCCTCTGCAGCCTGCTTGGGCATGGAGCCAGGGCTGGGACCGGGAGGTGCCCCCTCCTCTTCAGCTTGTCTGGGCATGGAGCCAGGACTGGGGCCGGGAGGCATACATTCCTCCGTGTTCGGGAGCAGATAAGACGGCCCTGGCTGCTGTGAGAGCGGGCAAGACACAACATCAGCAATCCAAATTAGACTTTGCCTGATTCAAAGAATGCCAGAAAGAAGATCCTTTATATAGGCCATGGGGTGTGGCTCCATGACTCAGCACTTATGCCCCTCCCTTCCTTTTGCTGACGTCACCTCTCCATTCTCCGGAAGCGTGGATCCATCCACCCTCCAGCTGCCGGCAATTCCAGCTCATGACTGGCTTCATACTCCTCATGTTCACATGCTGTGGGGGAGGGGTTTATTTGCTCGGTCTGTCCGGGCATGGTGCCAGGATTGGGGGCTGGAGGCATGCCAAGCCATTCGTCTGCACTATCAGTCCCTGGCTGAGATAACGGGAGATGAGAGGGGCCCGGCTGCGGAGCGGGGGGCGGGCGAGGCACAACAATAAGTCTAAATGCTATTGCTATGATGCAGGCAACCCTCTATATTTTTTGGATTTTCATCATTTTTCCCATCTACTCCTTCCATTTACTAGAGCAGGGGTCTCCAACCCCTTGTCCGTGGACCGACACCAATCCGCACCATCTAGCAACTGCTCCGCACAAGCAAGTGAAGCCCCATCCGCAGGATGCAGGCAGCACATAAAACCACACCCCCTCTGTTCTGTGGAAAAACCTTTCTCCATAGAACTGGTCCCTGGTACCCAAAAGATTGGGGGCCACTGTACTGGAGAACAACTGGTCAACTTGATTGCCTGAGCAACTAAAAAACTGTATACTTCTGAAAAGAACCTTTCAGGGTTGGAAGAAGATAAAATTAGTATGAAAATTAATTAATAGCTAAGTTGTTGGTCTATCCCCAAACATTCATTATGGACATTTGGTCAATCAATCTATCTGTCACGCACAGGAAAATCAGAAGTGCAGGCAGTTCAGATGAATATAAAAGTTTATTGCAAGTTTATGCTCTCTTCAAGAATCCAAACTACTTATGGTCAAAACAAATTGGCGGTAGATAAGAGTCAATGGAATTCAAGGTGGGCCGGACTTGGATCTCTTGTGGGCATGAAAGGACTTGAGACTCATGATGTGTTTGACCCCTCCATCTGGCTCGGCCTGGTCATTCCCTACCTGTAGGAATAAAATGAAGGGAGAATCTGGTACAGTCTAATAACTGGTTTAATCTATGAAAACTACTTTAATCAAACTATTTTTAGGTGCTACCATGATCACCATCTCTAGCATGTCCTCACAATAAATTTTAATTGGCACCAATAGTGTTGCAATTTACCATTGTCTTTTTCCACAGTTAATATTGCTTCTCCTTAGTAATTTTATTTTCCTCATGCTTTCAAAGCTTCACGTGCTTTCATTCCCTTTGTGGGTTGCTCTTACCTTTATCCTTTACCCTTACCGGAAAGCATGACTCTACTAGTTGTTCTTTTTTGCACTGTTATGTATCTTTAAATATTTTGGGCGGGAAACAAGCACGTTGCTGATTGGTTGAAGCCGCCGGTTGAACTGTATATAAGGAGAGGTTTTTCCCCAGTCTTGTTGCTGGGTTCACCCTATATTAAAGAGCTGTTGTCACTACCCTGGTCTCCAGCCTCGTTACTTCCCGAACTTAACACTGGCGACGAAGGTGGGATCTCGAGGCTAAGGAGCACCAGAACCGAGCTGAAGCACGGAAGAACCGAACCCAGCAAACCCAGGGCAGAAACGCGGAGATGGCCAGTTACACTCCGCCCGCGCCATTTGACCCAGCCAGAGAGAAATGGGGAACGTACATGACCCGTTTCGAAAGCTTCCTAGAAGCAAACGAACTGCAAGGAGTTCCAGACAACCGCAAAAGGGCATATTTCTTGAGCCACTGCGGTCCCGAGGTCATCGACATCGCGGAAGCCCTGGCAGAGCCAACGCCGGTACAATCGGTATCGTGGCAAACTCTGCAAACCCTGCTAAAAAACCACTTCGCGCCAACGCCGTCCAAATACGTGCGGCGTTTTGAATTTGGAGAGCGCAGACAGCTGGAGGGCGAATCCATCAGCGACTACATGGCCGCCCTGCGGAAAGCCTCCAAAGACTGTGGGTACCGAGACCTGGACGAGGCGCTGCTAGAGCAACTCATCCGTGGGGTCAGAGACATGCGTTTGCGGAGGCGGCTGCTATCAAAAAGCAACCTAACGCTGGCAAACGCTCTGGACGAAGCCAGAGCTCATGAGATGTCCACCCAAGCGGCGGAAACCCTGCAAAAGCCGCTCACGCCGAAGGCGAGCACAAAACCAACCCCGGTACACCACGAAGAGATCCAGACCGAATCAGACGGTGAGGATGAGGAAGGGGTTTGTCGAACCGAGAAACGTGGCAAAGAAGACCGGAACGAATGCGGAAGTTGCGGAGGTCAACACCAGCGCCAACAATGCAGGTTCAAGGACGCTACATGTCGGCGGTGCGAGAAGAAGGGGCACCTGGCTCAAGTCTGTCGAGCTCCCCAATCTTCCCGCCGAAAATTCAAATCAGCCAATCAGAGCGCGGAATCGGCAAGGCGACCCGCGATTGGCTCAAACAAAAAAGGCGCGAACTCGAATCAAATGACTGTGATAATAGGCCGCGCATCAACCCGGGTGGAGAAAAAAATCTTCACCAAGCCCAAAATAGAAGGAGTGCCGTGCCGGCTTGAAGTGGACACCGGGTCAGCGATCACAATCATGTCCTGGGACACTCTTGCGAAAGCTTTGCCATCAGTCGCGAAACGCCACCTGCAAACACAACGCTACGAGTCCACGACTACCAAGGGAATCGCATCCCTGTTCGAGGACCACCTCTGTCCGAGTCGAGTACGGACCACACAAGAAGACCCTGCCCATCACGATCGTCGAAGGGACCCTGCCAAGTTTGTTGGGACTAGACTGGTTCCGTGCATTGGGCATGGGAGTGACTGGCATCTACAGAAGTGACTGTAACCTAAAGACACACTCATGAGTGAATTCGAAGATGTCTTCAAGGACTGCCTGGGCAAGTACAAGGGGACCCCTATTTCCTTTAACTAGACCCCAGGTAGCCCCTATCCGGATAAAAGCAAGGAGGGTACCTTTTGCCCTTAAGCCCAAGATTGATAGGAGATAGACAAGTTAATAAGGCAAGGGATACTGGTACCAGTCGACCATGCCAAATGGGAGACGCCAATCGTCACCCCAGTAAAACCAGATGGGTCAGTTAGAATCTGCGCTGATTACAAGGCGACGTTAAACAAAGCCTTACAAAAAGCGCTTACCCAGTTCCGTGGTGCAACACTTGCTGCACTCGTTGGGGCAAGGGCAAGTTTTGCTAAATTAGATTTGGCACAAGCCTATCAACAACTGCCCGTAGACGCCAACACAGCGAAGCCCAAACGATTGTAACTCACAGGGGCTTTCAAGTGCACCCGGTTACAGTTTGGGGTGAGTGTGGCACCAGGTCTATTTCAAAATTTAATGGAGCGACTTCTGCAAGGGCTCCCGGGTAGTTCCTATTTTGATGATGTGTTGGTGTCGGCAGAAAATTTAGAGGAATTGGGGAGCGTCTGAGAAAAGTTCTGGGCATTTTCGGTCAGCGGTCTAAAGCTTAAAGTAAACAAATGCCAAATAGGGGTAGAATCTGTAGAATTCTTGGGCTACAGAATAGACAAGAGAATTCACCCCACTGAGAGCAAGGTCAAGGCAATAAGAAAGGCTCCAGCGCCCAAAAACAAAACAGAGCTACAGGCATTCCTGGGTCTAGTGAACTTTTACGGTCTTTTTAAAAACAAGGCAACCGTTGCCGAGCCGCTACATAAGTTGCTGGGAAAGAATACTGTTTGGTCTTGGGGAAAGTCGGAAGCTAGGGCTTTCAAGCAGTAAAAACCTACTCTCGAGTGATAGCTTGCTAATTCAGTACCACAGCAAAATGCCATTGGTTCTGGTATGTGGCCTTCCCCTTACGGAGTGGGGCTGTGCTCAGCCACAGACTTCCAAATGGCACAGAAGCCCCAATAGCATTCTATTCCAGAACAATGTCCTCAACAGAGAGGAACTATAGCCAGTTGGATAAGGAAGCCCTAGCTATAGTGTCAGGGTAAAAAGTTTCACGAATACGTGTTTGGCAGAGACTTTGAAATTGTTACAGACCATAGACCACTGTTAGGATTACTGGCTGGCGATCACCAACGCCTGTGGCACTTTCACGATTGACCCGATGGACTATCTTTTAGCCGCTTATTCCTACAAGCTGCAGCATCGACCAGGAAAAGACCTGGGGCATGCGGACGCATTAAGCAGATGCCCACTGCCAGGGCGATCGAGGACCCCACTCCGGGGCACCTGTACTATTGATTGACTCTCTGGACTCTGGCCCAGTCACATCTAAGGAGGTGGCTCGGGCATCATACCGACGTTACCTTAAGAACTGTACTTGGTTGGGTGCAAAGAGGGTGGCCGGGCGAGCGTTTTAAGGAATTTGTAAAAAAGCGTGGGGAACTATCGGCTCAAGGGGGGTGCCTGCTATGGGGGGATCGAGTGGTGATCCCGGAGAAATTGAGGAAAAGGTATTGGACCTCCTCCACGAGGGTCACCCAGGGATCGTAAGGATGAAGGGCTAGCGAGAAGCTATGTTTGGTGGCCATTAATGGACTCAGAAATTGCTGAGAGGGTAGGAAATGCCAGGCCTGCCAGGAATCCAGACCACTACCCCCAACGGCCCCAGTCAGGAATGGGAAAACCCCAAGGGCCCTGGTCAAGAATCCACATTGATTTTGCCGGCCCTTCCATGGCCAAACTTTCCTAGTGGTAGTCGATGCGTTCTCTAAATGGTTGGAAATCATTCTCATGAGATCCATGACAGCCGAGGCGGTAATCGCAGCCCTGCGGCACCTGTTTGCAACCCACGGGTTGCCCGACACGCTAGTATCCGACAACGGCCCGCAATTCACGGCAGCAGTTTGAGGAATACTTGGCAGATGAGGGCATCCGACATGCCCTCTCTGCGCCTTTCCACCCTGCGTCGAATGGCCTTGCAGGCGTTCCGTCCGGGCGCTAAAGAGGCATTGTCAAGACTCAAGCCAGGCGACTGGCAAACAAAGATAGATTTCTTTCTGGCCGTCCAGCATAGAACCCCCAGCACTGCAACAGGCAGAAGCCCAGCCGAATTATTGATGGGACGGAAGCTCCGGTGCCCACTCGACCGTTTAAATCCCACTACACACCAGAGGGTTACAAGGGGAACTGGAAAAAACTAGAGGAATGGACATAGGCGACCGAGTGTGGGCCCGCAACTATGGGGACGGCCCAAGTTGGCTAGCAGGGCAAATCGTAAAAGCAACCGGTCCAAAGTCATACTTGGTTGAGTTAAAAGACAACCGAGTATGGAGGCGCCACATAGATCAAATCAGAAAAAGAATAGCCGAACAATCCGAGCTCAATGAAACAGACCCTGACCACACACTATTTGACCCCACAGCTGATTTAAACCCGGGAGAGGCGCAAGACTTAGCTGAGTCCCCGGAGGTCCAGCGACGCCACCAGGCTCCCGTAGAGAACAGCAGGGATGACTCTGCAAGTAATCCAGGGCCGGAGGGCCTAGAGAAAGAGCTGGGAGGAGCAGACAGCCCCTCCGATCAGCTCAACCCACTCCCAAAGACTGAACTGCGCAGGTCCGAAAGAGTCAGGAGACGCCCAAGTTACTTACGTGACTACGTCGAAAAATAACATGTAAATAATATGTAGATGTTGGTAAAGTGTTTTCTGGGAGGGGAGGAGTGTTATGTATCTTTAAATATTTTGGGCGGGAAACAAGCACGTTGCTGATTGGTTGAAGCCGCCGGTTGAACTGTATATAAGGAGAGGTTTTTCCCCAGTCTTGTTGCTGGGTTCACCCTATATTAAAGAGCTGTTGTCACTACCCTGGTCTCCAGCCTCGTTACTTCCCGAACTTAACATGCACTAATATTACTCTAAGGGTTGTTGAAGCAACTGATCCTTCTATATCAAGATGGTAATTCCTGGAAAGGACTGTAAACTATAAGTTGGTGAATATTTAGCATTGAGTGATACAAATTTTGTAATGAAAAACCAATCTGAAGACCTTTCTAAATTCTACAAATTAACTAATGTACATGGTTTATTTTAAACTGTGCTATCTCTGATTGCCCCAGGAAAGCAAAATGAGTCACCCAAGCTTTGAAGCCCCATGTCAGCATCATAAATTCCAATGATAGAGTTGCACATTTTCACATCCCGCTTGTGCTCTGGTGAGCAATTTCTGCAGCCTACTGAGGTGAAGCTTCTCATCCTTTCTCTCACTCTTGAAGCTGAAAAGCAGGTATGTAGGCCAGCATAGTTGATCCCTGGAGCCATGGGGTGCTTCTAAATCTCTGCACCTGTAGAAATGATCTGTCCCACCTCAGTCACTCATTGCAAAGAAAGATGGCTGCAGCTGCAGCTCTCAGAGGAAGGCTGAAGTTTATATTTCCCGATATATTTGATGAAACAGAAAGGCTAAATTAATATCTAGCGAGATATTTTGCTCCACATATCTTGAACTTTATTGCTAGAGGGAGAGATTTTCTTTGTAATATTGTTGAGCTTCCAAGACCCTCTGAAGGGTTCAAGGTGGATAAGAAGATTAATTCAGAAACTTCCCCCTTAGTTTAAAGAAGATTTTGGCTGACCTTCCTCTTTATTTGAAAGGCTTAATGGGATGTTAGAATGAGATCCCGACATTGCTAGGTCATGAAAGCCGTCATGTTTCGAAGATTTGGTTAGCCAGCAAAGCCAGTTCATTTATTTTATTCCTGTTTATTTAACCTTCCCTCTACTTTTTCAGATTTCAACAGAAGAATTAGAAACTTTAAAGAAGTAAATTCTGTATGAATTAATATATTCTATTGTCCCAAATACTATATGTGTGTGCAACAATTATTGATCTTCTGGAGCATGCCCCTTATAGTGAGGTTATGGGAGATCAAGATAGCTATTCTTAACTAACATGTAATACATTTTTAGAGTAAAGTAATGTTTGGGCTTTCTATAAAGAGAAAAAAGAGGAGAAGTTGAAAGAAGCTGTTATACAGGGCATTCGCATGACAAAAAAAACGAGGAGGAGGTGGAAGAGAGGCTAAAGAGCTACTGCACCTTATGTTTAGAAACTGCCAAGTAGGAATGAATCATTCTGGAAATAACATAAAATCTGAACAACAACAAAAAAGGAAGAAATTTGGGGTAGTAGTTAAGCCTATACCATGGCAGACATCAGGGCAGTGTGGTGGCTCAGCAGTTAAGATGCTGGCCTTGTTGGCTGGAAAGCTGGCAGCCCAGGTTCGAGACCCAAGTGCCAGATGATGGGGTGAGTTCCCATTCTCATCTCAGCTCCTCAGTTTGAAAGCATGCAAATGAGAGTAGATAAATAGGGAAGGTAAGATCACTCCGTCACATCATGCTGGCCACATGACCACAGAAATGTCTTCATACAGCGCAGGCTCAGTGGCCTGGAAATGGAGATGGAGATGAGCATCGTCCCCCTTAGTCAATAATGACTAGTGGAGTAAACTATGCAGGGACTACTTTCTTATGGCAGACATGTCTGGTTTGTGACTTCAATCAAAAAATCCAAATGAAAACAAAAAACCTAAGCCTGAAATACACAACTAAGAATTACGCAAATTATGAAATTTATGTTGTATGCATCATGATACCTTCATTGTGTAAATGGTATAAATTGTGACAATGACATCATTTATTTAATGGATAATGTCATGTTAATAGAACACTCATAGAGATTCAACTACTAGAGGAAGAATAATATTAGCAATCACCTAAAGTGTAAACATAGCTGATATTTGCTATCAGTCTTTTTCTTCTTTTAAGTCATATGCACCTTGTTGAAAGAAAAGCTATGTGGGAGTGGCTAAAACATGAAAAAGATCTTGAACTGAATCTTTTGGTGACAATCCCTAAAGAAGGAAACCTCTAGATCAGTGGTAGTTAACCTGGTACCTACCGCCCATAGTGGGCATTCCAGCTTTCATGGTGGGCGGTAGGGGTTTTGACCGATACTGAAGCACTTTCCTTTTTTAAAATTTAATTGACTTTTAAAAAAAATTTCATAGCATTATTTAAAAACATTTTCATTAGGTTTTCATAAAATTTCCCGTGACAATTTAAATTTCTGAAAAAAAACACATAAATTTAGTTCATGTTACGTAAGTGAAACTAAATGCCGCTATAGTGCGACCGTAAACAAAAGAGCCTCATCCTAGAATAGCTCGCACATCTCCCCCCACACCACCCAGCTGTAAGCAGAGCTGGTAGCCGGTAAACCCCCCCCCAACCCAGTCCACGATGCGTGAGAGGCATGTGCAGAAGACGATACACGGCGCATTACTGTGGAACCGGTGGGCGGTTAGAAAATTTTACTACTAACAGAAATACAGAAGTGGGCGGTAGGTATAAAAAGGTTGACTACCCCTGCTCTAGATAGAGGGGACCTTCTTCTATCTGATGACCACCTACATTTCTTCTGATGTCAACAGACTCTGAAGCGGAGCCAGCAAAGTTTCCTTCAGGCATAAGGGAAATTAGGTAATATTGCATGGGAGATATTCTCTGATATTCTGAAGAAAATCTACTCTCAGTCTCTTCTGTTAATTAAGTGGCAAGATAACGATTTGTAAACAATAGCTTGACTCTAAGATTACTTTAGATAAAATGGTACAAGTTTATTTCAAAAGTTTCATGAGATTTCTGTTTCATACTGAAGATCGGTAATAGCCATTAATAAAACCATGAAGAAATGCAATCCTTGCCAAGGAGACCAGCCTCCTCCCTTGTACCTCAAAAAAGCGGGAGGAAAGAGTTTTGCCATTCTCAGTTTCCTGTAGATAGGCGTCTATGTAGATTCCCATGGAGAACTTCTCAGGACAAGAGAGGCAGTTTGCTGGAAGTTATGGAAAATAGATCCAAGTTTATTTTCATAACTGAAAGAAAGCACAGGAGTCTGCAAAAGAAATTCTATCCCATCCTGTGACATACTTCAGAACCTAATTGGGAAATTTGGACAGGAAAATAATTGTGTACAGATCATTCTTAGCATACACCATCTGCTAGTCAGTTTGCCCCTAAGAGAAATAAAACAAGAGCTACAGCAGCATTCACAGCAAGTTTTTTTAAGCTTAGAGAAGCTTACTAATGGTTACTGGGTAATAGCAAGAGAATAGTAGCCTGGTGAATCTGATGGTTAGTAGTAACTTGTATAGAGGATTAGTAACAGTGTGCCATGATTGGTTGCACAACTGAGCATTTAAATAGGAGTGAAAACCTTCTGACCTTAGCAGAATGCTGCTTTATAAATACAGGCAATGTTTGTTTATTTATTGACTGCCTTGTACAGCAACTGTTTGCGATTATGACAATGATGGAAAAGTAACTTTGCAACCAATTCTTATATTTACGACCTCTACTGTCTGTAAAGCAAAAAAATCTGAAGTAAGATCATAAACACTGTCACGGTTTTATTTAGTGAACACTTCACTTAATAACCAAGTTGCTGAACCCAATTGTCACTAAACAAGGACTACCTGTAGAGGGACTGTGTGATGGTATGTGAGAATAACCTTGGGAGATACAAGGAAGATCTGCAGCCTAGGCCATGGTCTGATAAGAGACAGCTCAGTCTGTAGATGGAGGGGTGGGGGTTC
This sequence comes from Ahaetulla prasina, assembly GCF_028640845.1. Classification (NCBI taxonomy): domain Eukaryota; kingdom Metazoa; phylum Chordata; class Lepidosauria; order Squamata; family Colubridae; genus Ahaetulla; species Ahaetulla prasina. The sequence continues at coordinate 82,735,669 of NC_080540.1, read as the reverse complement.
GGGAAGCATGGGAAGATTTTCAGAAGGGACTGTCCTAGACTTGCAAGATTGATGTTAGCCCTTCAAAGTAATCCACAATCAAAGTAACCACAAACCGGAACAACAGTGGTACCTTTATGGTGAGGTTACATTAAAGGGGCGTGCTCACTGCTGGAGGTGGCTCACAGGATAGAAGACCTCTTCCCCGTCCTGTCTATCTCTTAGTTCTGGTTTCAGTATAGTTTTAAAATCTTAATTTGTGTAGTTTTAATATTTTAATTACTTTTGTACTTATTTTATAACTTGTAAGCCGCCCAGAATCAGCTTATAGGAGAGATGGGCAGCATAAAAATTTAATAAGTAAAATAAAAAATAAACAGAATCTTGCCAGACTGAAAATATTTCTCCCCTCTTCTGTTTTTTTGTCATAATCAACGAATACACCTAACTTTGTTTCCACTTGGAAACTGCTTCTGGATTTTGTGCTTAAGGTGAAAAAAAAATGAAACATTGACTTTGGGTTTTGCTGATTTTATAGGCTTGTCATTATAGAAATGGCTAGTATATATTATTATGTAAAAGTAAAAATTTGAGGTTTATTCTTATTCTGCATTAAAAAGAGTCAGAAGTCAATGCTTTTTGGTTTTCCCCTTTCCCCCATATTTTTCTCTTCCTTTTTTTCTCCTCTACTTTTCACTATTTTAATTTTTCTTTGTATTTTATAATTCGATAAACTTAACAGAAAATTTGAAACCAAATCCCACACAGACTGCTATTTCAGCACTGTACAAATGCTGAGTTATTTGTCCAATACAAGGTAGAATTATTTTGCCTATGCCAACTGTTCAGCATTGCTACCCACTTCACTGTGTCCCTTCACAGAGTTTTTTTTAGTTTACTTTAAAATAGAATAGAATAGTCTTTATTGGCCAAGAGTTATTGGAGACAGAAGGAATTTGTCTTCAGTGCATAAGCTCTCAGTATACATACAAGCAACAAAGTGATAAATCATAAATCGTAAGATACAATGATAATCACCAACAAAGCGATAGTCATAAGATACCAATAGCAGTAAGTAATAGGAAAGATGAGAAGGATAATATTAATACAGTCCTACTACATGGTTAGGTATCCTTAGAAATAGACAGTGCTATAGGAATTTTGTATTAGCAGAGTGAGGACATTGCGCAGGGAGATGGGAAAAGAACTACCTTTGTGTCTAGTTTTAGCTACTCATTTCATATACATGACTCTGAGCAACATGCAAAGTAAAAAGCACAAAATCAATACAACAAAATAACCAAAAACAAAATAACATTTTAATTTTAAAAAACCAAAAATATAAAGTAACAGCTATTTGTTCTAACTGCACTTAATCCTTTCTCCTCCATTAGCTACACTCCAAGATAGAAGCTTATAATCCTCCAGCTGACTGCCTTACAATCATGTTAGGTCATGATTCTGATGATCCTTTTCAGTTCCATTATTCATGAATTGGGATTTTAATAGTTGGAATGAGGCATGTTGCTGGTTGTATCAATTTTTAATCACTATAGTCCAGTAAGTGGGAAATTGCTTGTAGTGAACTTTGATTCAAATACATTCCGGCAAGTATTTCCTGATTACATTAATCAACGAGTTTTGTTGGACCCTCTTAGTAGTGAACCCTGTAATCTCCAGTGTTGTCTAAAGTTTGAGATTGAAATAAATCAAACTTCAGCCCATTACTCCCAGCTTTTTCTTGTAAAGCCATCTGGGAGCAGCAGATGTAGAGAGGCATAGGAGGATATTAAAACTCCACCGTAAAAATTTTAACTTTTCTAAAACAGATTCTGTGGGTGAAGAAGTCAAACAAACAAGTTCCCCTAAAATAGGATGTATGTCTGTGCCGTCACTGAAAATATTGGGGTGTCAAAAAGTATAATTTAAAAGCATCATACTGGATCTTTGCTACTTGATATCCGTTGCTTCTATGTCACCTCATGCTTCCACCAGTCCAACATCAGGCACTGACACGTTTTCCTATGATGTTTCAAATTTCATCTAAAAGAAATCTCATGGGAAAAATGAGAAAGCATCATCCTCTTGTTTGGGACATCAAAATAAAAGCAGTGTTCTCCAAAATACAAAAATACCTTGCCTTAAGTATGTCAATCAGTGATTTCCCTTTTCACCCTTCATTGTAATGTTTCTACTTCAAAGCAGGAGTAAAAAGAAGAGATGCCTTTTCCTGGAGGAATAATTCAGTAATTGTGGCTCTTTGACCTGTGCTGTACTGTCCTCTTCCAAACACTATTCACTCAGAACTACAAAGAATCTGTGGCCAGACAACCTTCACGATGTAATAGGCCTTCAAAGGGCCATGCATCAGCCACCATCAACATTTCTCCAGCCTGGCTGACCTGCTACTATTTGTAACCATGAGAGCATCATTTGACAGCTAAGGAGTGACAAATCTTCAAATGAGCTGAAGCACTGCTGAGAATGAGAAACTTTTAAGCACCAGCCTGGGGAACAAAAGAGTCAGATATGTCAGGCATTCCTAAAGTGACTCTTTAGTTCCACTGAGTTGTCATATTTAACAGCAGTGAACTTCTACTCCACTGCAGTTGATACAGTAGGAAGTAAAAGCCCCCCTACTTCTTGAGTTGTTCTTGAGGAACAAGAGCTTTCAAAGCCTCCACTCTTGTCAGCTTCAAATCTGGAAGGATGGTATCCAATATTCAGTTCCCCTGCAAATAATAGCTTGCATGGGTGGTAAAGGGACTGTTCTGTGTTTTTAAAAAAAAATCTCACCTTTTCCTGGACTGGAATATTGAAACTATGGGCTCTTATAGCCAGCTGCCAATGTTTGTGGTACCTAAATGGAAATGTTTGCAATATAGTTTCAGCAGTATTGACAGAGTGCTAGATGGATGGGGATTTTTAGATATTTTTCTGCAAGATTTTTCACTGGATTGAATTGAATAGAATTGAATTGAATAGAATTTATTGGCCAAGTGTGATTGGACACACAAGGAATTTGTCTTGGTGCATATGCTCTCAGTGTACATAAAAGAAAAGATACCTAAGGTACAACATTTACAACACAATTGATGATCAATATATCAATATAAATCATAAGGATTGCCAGCAACAAGTTATAGTCATACAGTCATAAGTGGAAAGAGATTGGTGATGGGAACTATGAAACGATTAATAGTAGTGCAGATTCAGTAAATAGTCTGACAGTGTTGAGGGAATTATTTGTTTAGCAGAGTGATGGCCTTCGGGAAAAAACTGTTCTTGTGTCTAGTTGTTCTGGTGTGCAGTGCTCTATAGCGTCGTTTTGAGGGTAGGAGTTGAAACAGTTTATGTCCAGGATGCGAGGGATCTGCAAATATTTTCACGGCCCTCTTCTTGATTCGTGCAGTATACAGGTCCTCAATGGAAGGCAAGTTGGTAGCAATTATTTTTTCTGCAGTTCTAATTATCCTCTGAAGTCTGTGTTTTTCTTGTTGGGTTGCAGAACCGAACCAGACAGTTATAGAGGTGCAAATGACAGACTCAATAATTCCTCTGTAGAATTGGATCAGCAGCTCCTTGGGCAGTTTGAGCTTACTGAGTTGGCGCAGAAAGAACATTCTTTGTTGTCCTTTTTTAATGATGTTTTTGATGTTAGCTGTCCATTTGAGATCTTGCGATATGATAGAACCCAGAAATTTGAAGGTTTCTACTGTTGATACTGTGTTGTCAAGTATTGTGAGAGGTGGAAGTATGGAAGGGTTTTTCCTAAAGTCTACCACCATTTCTACGGTTTTGAGTGTGTTCAGTTCCAGATTGTTTTGGTTGCACCACAAGGCTAGTCGTTCGACCTCTCGTCTATATGCGGATTCGTCATTGTCTCGAATGAGACCAATCACTGTTGTGTCATCTGCGAACTTCAGTAGCTTAACAAATGGATCATTGGAGATGCAGTCATTGGTATACAGAGAGAAGAGAAGTGGGGAGAGCACAAAGCCTTAGGGGGCCCCTGTGCTAATTGTACAGGTATTTGATGTGATCTTGCTTAGCTTCACCTGCTGCTTCCTGTTTGTTAGGAAGCTTGTGATCCACTTACAAGTCTGTTCCGGTACCTGTAGCTGGTTTAGCTTAGTTAGAAGAATGTCTGGAATGATGGTATTGAATGCTGAACTAAAGTCTACAAAAAGGACCCTTGCATAGGTCTTCGGAGACTCAAGATGTTGTAGGATGTAGTGCAGAACCATATTAACAGCATCATCTGTTGATCTATTTGCTCGGTATGCAAATTGCAAGGGGTCTAACAGCGGATCCGTGATGGATTTCAGGTAGGAAAGGTAAAGACTCCCTTAAGCTTAGTGTGCCTTCTAATGACTAACTGATGACTACCTGATAGGTCCATGTAGTTTTCTTGCAATAATATAGAAATGATATTTGTCAGTGTGTTGGATGTTATGAGAGCCATTTGATGTAGTGGTTAAAGTGTTGCACTAAAAATCAGGAGGCTGTGTGTTCTAGAATTCCCATAGGCATGAAAACTGGTTGGGTGACTTTGGGCCAGTCACTCTCTCTCAGCCCAGCCCACTCCAAAGAGTTGTTGTTGTGGGGGGGGAGGAGAGGAATGACTATTAGGTATATTTGCTGCCTTGAGATATATATATATATATATATAGAAAAAGTGGAATAATAATGATAAAATGATAGTAGACTAGAAGACAAAGAATTTGGGAAGATCACAAAGTATCAAGAACTGAAAATAAAAATTGAGTGATTATGGCATAAATCAGCCATGGTGGTCCCACTGGTTATCAGCCCACTGAGTGCCATACCAAAAAAATCTTGGAGAGCACTTAGAAAATCTATGCATTGACAAAATTTCCATTTTCAGTTGCAAAAGGTCATGCTACTTTGATTTGCACATTTACTGTGTTGATACATTACAGTATCCTAGTTCTTGGAAAGAACAATGTGTATCAAGGCCAACACCAGGGAACTGGGAGCTGTAATTTCATACTGTTGTGAGCAGAAAATAATTGATCAGATTTTCAGTAAGACTGGTACTGACCATTTAATTCATTTTAAGTGACAGATTGGTTGTTCCTAAAATAGCCCGTCCTATCTCAGGTCAGTTTAGGTGTAACCTATTAAAATGCAGTTAGGAAAATCAGAGAGCTCTGCCATTTTGTCACTTAGCATGGAAAAAAAAAACCTATATTTTTTTGACTATTTTTTAAACTATGCAGGACAAAATTTGCAGAAGAATTTTAGATACAGCGAGGAGGTAAAATGCATTGTAGTTTATTTTTTTTAAAAAGACGTAGGAGTGTCAAGCTTGACTACTTCTTTTAATGCTCAGCTATTTTTTTTAGAGTCAGAATGAGAGAAAATTTACAGTGACAATGAGGGAATATTCCTATTACAGTACAAGGGATACCATTACAAACCTAAGATGGATATATTGGAGAAGTTTTGAACAAAGGAAGGATTAATACTAAGAAATAATGAAGCCTCTTCCTAGATGTGATGGAACTGGTTGCAGGGGTGAGAATGGAGAGAAGTACAAGAGATTAATTCACTGTTCCTTTTTATAAAATAGTTGTTAAACCAATCAGATAGCTAAAACAGCTCACAAAACATCATCAACGTTCATCACTATCAAATAACTAAGAATAGGAAATAAAATGGATCAAACATTAAAATTAAGACTGCCTTCCAAATTTCTGAAGCCGTCTCAAGACAAGCGAATGGAGGCAATCAGTGGTGGCCTTATAGCAAAGGGGCCCACTCTCTCAATCCTTGAATCCAATATGCTCCTTTCTTCACCCTCTCTCTCCTTCCTATCCATACTTTTCTCAAGAAAATCCTAATCTTTTGGGGTGGGCTTCCTTACTGCTATCTAAATCAACATATCTGGGCAAGAGCTTTATGGAGTCTTTTTGAACCAGGATAATGCAGATTGGAGCGCTCTCTCTTGACTGAGTAAGTAAAACTCTGCCCTGAGTTGCCCAGAATTGCTCCAGGTTCAGAATTTACTCAGGTCAGAGCACAATTCTATTACTCGATTTATTCTGCATTGCTATATTCAGGTTTCCTAAGCCACAATAACTTGGGCAAGAAATGCAGAACTGGTGGATCAGCCGTATCTGAAGGATACATTTCTGCTGCTTTGTTCTAAATTCTCTTTTCAAAAAAACTCCATGCAGCTTTATAGCAAACCTCTTTTAAATAAGCTCTCATGCTCATACATGTACACACAAACTCACAGAATATGCACAATGGCTGTATTCACACAACTTATAAGTGATGAATTAGAAATGGTTAATTCATTCTTTAAGGGGGAAGGGGTATTCCAGTGCCATTTTAAAGAAGCACTGGTTCACCCTCACTGGGCCTGATCATTCTGGACAATTTTTGCCCAGTCCCCTACTTTCTCTTTTTGGAGAAGGTAGTTGAAAAGGCAGTGGTATTACAGCTCCAAGGGATCCTGGATGATTGGACCCGGTGGTGAAATCCAATTTTTTTTACTACCAGTTCTGTGGGCATGGCTTGGTGGGTGGGGCGTGGCTTGGTGGGTGTGGTTTGGTGGGCATGGCAAGGGAAGGATACTGCAAAATCCCCATTCCCTCCCCAGTCCTAGGGGAAGGATATTGCAAAATCTCCATTCTCATCCCACTCTGGGACCAGCCAGAGGTGATATTTACTGGTTCTCCAAACTACTCAAAATTTCCGCTACCGGTTCTCCAGAACCTATCAGAATCTGATAGATTTCACTCCTGATTGGATCCCTGCCAAGGGAGAGAGAGAGAGAGGGAAGGAGGGAGGGAGAGTGGAGACAGAACAAGAAATGAGAGGGGGAGGGAGGGGGAGGGAGACAGAAAGAGAGGGAGAAAGAGAGAGATGGGAGAGAGAAAGAGAGGGGTGGAGCTTGAGTAGGACGGCGTTGCTGGAGTAACTCCACTTTGCAAGATTGCTAGGTCTCTGTAGACCAGCAGAAAGGGCAGGCTTCCTTCTTAGGGATGTTGTGTGGGTATATTTTGTTTGTTTTTATCTATCACTGTTACATCTTCCTGCTATCATCACTAGAATCTGAACAATTCACACAGCCCCAAACAATATCTGTTTAAAACAAAGCCTCTCTAACTCCAAAGTTAAGTGGATTGAACTGATTGTCCAACACTAACCCCATTCAGATCCAGTTACTTTTGTTATGTGAACAGGGCTACACAACTGAGGGTGCCATAAATCCTTGCCCCCCCCAAAAAAAGAAATGTTGCTCAAGAATCCACCTTGAGAGCAGGAGCTAGAATAATTTGTTATTTTGTCTCTCGGTCTGCAATAGCTCAGCCGAAATGCATCTCCCTTGCTCAGCCAGAATACATCTCCCCTGCCCAGCCTCCAGCAGCTTGCCTTGAGCTACCATTTCCAATATCATTATGATGCAGCCTCCAGTTGGCCCTCTTCTCTTCTTCCTCTTTATGAACTGCTCTGTAATGTGAGTTAGTCCAGGACCCCTTCCCTTGACTTAGTGTTCTGCCTTATATGCAGCCCAGTTTCACTCTGTTCTCTAAACCCACTGAGCATCCATAGATCCTTTTAATATATGCAAAGCAGTACTCATCATAGGAGGGGACTGAGTGAGGGAGACACTAGTAAGCATGTGTTTCCTAATCATAAGATTAAAACTGAGCAACTGTTATGAAAGAGGGGGTGGATTCTTACCAGAACAAGCTGTGCCCAGTTCCCATCTCCTAATCAAGGCAAAACATTTGTTTTCTTTTGAGGATGGAGAAAGCTTTTAGATCTGCATTTCTTGGGGACCTACTCTATGGGTTATTATATCAGCATGTTCCATGTTATAACCAGTGATGTTCAAATACACAGCTTTGTATTTGAATTCTGTATTTGATCCCAGAATGAGGAACAAGAGTAAGAGGGTTTTTTTTGTTTGTTTTTTGGAGCTGAACCTACCATCAAAATGAAAGTTAAAATCTATCCAGCAGCAACTCCTATCAGAAATGCCAAATATCCCAGTCATATAAATACTGGATTAACTCTCCAGGTCAGGCAGTAAGTTACCTTGTGAGTGGACATCAAATGGATCTTCTCTGATACATCTGTCAACCCATTAAATGTGGGCAATCTGAGTACACTGATGTACTTCAAAGCAGAATTGTTGGGAAAATCCAAATACCCGGCAAATTGTTGCTCTTGGTCAATGAGAGAAAAAGATACTGGAGGGTTGTTGGAAAACAAATCTGCCAATTAGTTGCATATCTATCTGTAAAATGGTTCAGCTCTGCCTTGCGGATACATCTGTTGACAGATGAATTAGAGGAAGTCAGTTTCTGCATGCTAGATTAATTAACTGATTCATTTATCTGTCTAAACACTACATGTTTTTAGAATTCCATTCTGAGAGAGAAAATGGCAGGATTTTCGTATGCTTTAAGAAACCATATGAAAACAAGCCAAATGTATTGTTAAGTGTTCCTCATTTTTCTTTATTCTAGCTTAACATTAAAAAAATTTGCGCCAGTATACTTCCTTTTCAGAAAAATGAGCCTGGACCTGGATATAAATGTGCCTACCGTTCCTGTCCTATTGTTTTTTCTTATATATATATATATATGCTTATACTTCATTATATTTCCTCATATATATGTTTATATACTATATAATCATTTTGTGTGATGCTTGTGTATATTGTTATGACAAAAATAAATAAATAAATAAATAAATAAATAAATAAATAAATAAATAAATAAATAAATAAATAAATAAATAAATAAAGCCCATTGATGCATCCTCAGTGTTCAGATATCTGCTCATCTCCTGGTGCGAGATTTTAGGACCAGAAAGTTCTTGATTATGGTGTCACAATGCTAGATAAAATGATGGTTAATGATCTTGTCAAGACGTAATTCTGAAAATCTGACATAAACTAAAATCCATAAAATGGATACAAATCTCATAAACCAGACTAGAAAGCTCTGAATTAACACTAGAGAACATGAAATTAGTTGGGCTTGTGTTTAATGAAAACTTACCACGTTCACTCTTGTCCAGTTTATCTGTAAACCAGAGCAGTTGGATGCTAATAGTTAAATTTTGTGATGAATTTTACCATTCCAAAAATGTGTTTAAATATGTATATTTAGGGACAGCATCTACAAAAACGCATACATTAAACTCCCTAAAGATACATTTTCTGAGGGAAAAAATTACGTTTGAAAAATTGAACACAAATATTGGACTGCAAGAACAGATCTCTTGATAAAATATGCACATTAAGAAAAGGACATGTAAAATCTAACTGCAAGAGAAAGTTACATACGAAAATATGTAATAAAGCAAACACCCTGCCAGGATGTGCATAATTTTCCTGTGCCAAACTTGGGGAAATAACACAGAATGAATTTAAAATGGGGAAACTAAGCTCAAATTCCTCATTCCCACTTTGAGTTTAAGATTAGTCAGGCGTATTTAGTTCTGCATCCGGCATTTGCATACCATTTATGGATTATCTGCCCACATTGGAAGCAATTGGGCAGAGCTGCTATCCCTGATGCCTTTCACTGTGGGACATGGTCCTGTGAACCATCATTTCAGTTTACCCACCAACAGATTAATCCAATTACCAAAAGGAGACCAAGGCTTTTTCAAGCAGAGTCACAAATGTCTTTGGAGTCTTCCCAAAAACCACCAGGCACAAATTCTCTACTCTCATTGCTCCATCTCTCCCTCCATTGCTCCTCTCTCAGTCTTTATATTGTGCATCTGCTATCAAAATTCTCTATCACAGTGATGGCTAACATTTTCTGGACCAAGTGCCCAAAGCGTGCACACGCTTGAACCCCTGTGCATGCACACGCGCCCTGCCCCCTGCGCATGCGTGGCAGAGAGCCAAAGACCAGCTGGCAGGCAGGAGGCACGCACTCATGCGCAGCGGAGCTGAACTGGGGCAACGGCTCGCGTGCCATCAGACAGGGCGCTGCGTGCCAGCTCTGGCACACGTGCCATAGGTTCGCCATCACGGCTCTATCACAAACCAGATCTACTTTTCTCCTTTCTCCCCTTAATGCGTTGTATCATTACAAATTAAACACTGTAAGACAGGAAATAAACATTTTCATTTGGAAAGGATGCAGCCTTCAGATGCAAACCATGAGATTTTCCCTTAAATTTTTTATTGCCTCCCTTGCCATCACCAACACTCCCAAAAGAGATGTTCATTTTCAAACCCGGTAAAAGGAAGAAAAAAGAAATGTGGGGTGGGGAATGTCTGCGTTTGAAACAAATATTTTAGTTTTCAAAAGGTTCTGGATATGGGAAAGCTACAAATGTTATTAATCAAGAAGGGTTTTTTTAAAAAAAAAATACTATCAAGACTTCACCAGGCAAACTTCACCCCCATGTCAAATATTGCTTTCACACTAAGGAGAGGTTGCTCTTTTTCTGACAAAAAACAAACAAACTCTGCATTAAATCATTTATTTCATCTTAGTCATCATCCCTGATTCTGAGACAAGTATTTCTACTCATTTTTTTCACAGCCACCCTACTGAAGACAGAAGGCTTTTTTTCAGGGAGGGAGGGGGGCAAATCCCCATTTTAAAAAAAACTGCAGTAGTATCATTCCCAGTTATACAGAACCAACCCACACACAATGTTTATCAGCAGTTATTTCACTGCTTGCTTATAAAGCCTCAAAATGTCACTCCTTCTGTTCTTGGAAAGTAGCTTCATTAATTATAAATCACCTGTCCGGGAAGCACCTGCAGAACAGTCTTTCCAATTGGGTGCCACCCAGGTGAATTACAAGCATCGTTGTTCTGAGTCTGTAATCTACAGTAGGTAGAAATTGCACACAGGGTTGGGGAAAATAGAGGTAAATTAATGTGTAGCAACATGGAATTTTACACAAGCTTGTCATGAGCCCATAAGTTGCATTTATTTTACAAATTTGGTTGCAGTACAACACTGTCTTCTGTATTAGAATTTTTCAGTGTTAGAAGTAGCTTCTAATCTTTTTTTACTTGTACTTTCCATTCATGTACATTAACTCTTCTCTTTGCGGACTTGTAATTCCTTGTCTGTACAATGGTAATCCAAATTTGCAACTTTTTAATACAATTTTACTGATTTTTTTAAAAAAATAGTTCAAATAACAGCTAAACTCAACTCATAAATTGTATTCCAAAGTAGTCCAAAAAATTTATGTACTTAAAAGTAAAACAAAATGATGTAAGCTGCAAAGAAAAAAGCAAAACACGTAGTATTGTAACATTTCTCTACTTTTTTACAGTGGTAAAAATAATTATATCATGGTTATACAAATTGTTATTCAAATTTTAAACAACAAAATAAACCTAGGACCACATTTATTCATTGTTTACAGTCTCAAGACAGCAACCTTTATCTGACAGAATTAAAGCCTTGCCTTTGTGCCTTATTAAAGTAATTTAATTCTGCCTGGCTTTGAAGACTGCCTGTGTTTCTTGCCTTCTCAGTCTTCTATTCATCTGGTGGTTATGAACTGGTATTATGCAGTAATTGAGATCTCAAACACTCTGACACCCATCTTCCTACAAATCTAGCATGTTGGTTCCTCAGCATGTTTTATTTATCCGAAACTTCTGGGTTCAAGAGCATCACTAAGAGTTCAGCATCAGAATAACACCAATGCCTCTGGGAAGTTGGTAATTGGAAATGGTTCTTATATGCTGATTTGAGACAGGTTTCTATTCAAGATATAGGACTTAATCAGGACTGAGGGAGAGTGTCTGCCTGCACACAAAGCCCATTGTTACCTTGAGTGTGAGTTGTTTACACTTCCTTTCAGAGGAATATTGTGTTGACTAATGAAAGAGTTCAGATTTCATCTATTGTCACCTTTGAGATATGTATGGGCAAAGCTAGAATTAATACATACAGCTGCTTCTTATTCTCCTTTTACACAGAAGGACACCCAAAACTCAAGCATCGCTGTTCATCTCAGATAAAGATGGTTGTAATGCTCTGGTAACCTTTACAAAACCTTTTTCTCCCTTACTGTCCGTCACCAAGAGTGGCTGAGAGAGCTTTTTTAACAGTTGCTAATTAGCCCAGTAAAGATGGGATTAATATTTCTTTTATTCAGCTTCCCTCCTGATGGGATATATCAGCAATAATCCAACCTCAGACAGCCTTTGGTTCAGAAATCCCCCCTGGGTGGATGAGATTGGGAGAACTGAATGCAAGGTTCCTGGGGCATTTTGAAGTTGAAATAAATACCTTGTTTGCCTCATTGGGCAGCATGAGGTGAAACTGCCTCAAAGGATCAAGAACTTTTAATTAGTTCCCAGAGAAATAAGCCCATCAACCAGGAAGCTGAGCATCACCAAAGAATGAAAGCTATGAATAAGGATCACTTAGCCCTCTCCATCTTCACATATTCCTGCTGTTTAGTTGAGTAATAAGAGAAAGAGAGACTGAAATCTTTCCATTTGCTGTCATTGAAGCTATCTGCTGTTTTTGTAGCCATAAGTATGAGAAAATTGTGCATTTGTGCACCCGTCCCACCTGTAGGCATTTGATCTATGTACACTGTATACAGTATATGAGGGAGGAAGGCTCACAATGCTACTCATTTCCATTGGTAAGTCTGTGTCTTTGATTCTACAGGCCACTAGCATATTGCTTCCAATACATTTTTATCAAGACAAACAATAGAATAGAATAGAATTTTATTGGCCAAGTGTGATTGGACACACAAGGAATTTGTCTTGGTGCATATGCTCTCAGTGTACATAAAAGAAAAGATACGTTCATCAAGGTACAACATTTACAACACAATTGATGGTCAATATATCAATATAAATCATAAGGATTGCCAGCAACAAGTTATAGTCATACAGTCATAAGTGGAAAGAGATTGGTGATGGGAACTATGAGACGATTAATAGTAGTGCAGATTCAGTAAATAGTTTGACAGTGTTTAAAAAAAGGACAAATATTGCAAGTTTATTCCGATCTTACTGCGGAACTATTGGTATAACCTATTGTGGGGAAGAAAATTTAACATTATCATAGATGTTAAAATAATATTTGCTCTTCTGCCATTAAGTTGCAATGTGGGAGAAGCATTGGAACTAGGATAAGATTATCCATTATTATTTTAATTGTGTACTTTTGGGATTTGCATAGAGTAGTTTGTTTTTAGGCAAATACCCTGTTTAAAAAGTATACTATGAAAACTATAGCTTTTCTTTTTGTCACAACAGAAGTGAATTGTGGCAAAGAAAGACAACCAAATCATTAATATCAGATAGTTTCTGCTATCCTTCCTAAAAGGAAGCCAATACTTTACATCAATGGTTGTATGTGAACATCTGCTTGTCGTTCTTTGTTTCTTTCTCAGAAAGCGTCCTGAGCACCTTTTAAATTTAACAAGGCATGAGTTTTCCTGAGCTTCCAATTATTTCATGCAGAGTCCCTTAACTGATGTAGGACTTAAATAAGTAGCAATAAGAGAGGGAAGGAGATTGAGTGGTTATGCAGATGAAGGTTCTAGGGGAAGAGATTACGATCACCTTACTAATTAACAATTTTAATGTGTTAAAGCACCCGCTGAATTTGTTCAGGCCTTCTGAAATTCTCTGAAATCTAGTTATGTATGTAGCAACTTTTTCTCCTAAAATGTTTACTTTGAAATCTGTAATGGGATGATCTGTAGGTTAAAATACTCTCCCATTACTTTGCCCTTATCTTGAATCCTGATATATTTATGTCCATTAATTCTTTTTCAGAAGTCTGGTCTGTGTGTCCTTCGTAGACAACCAGAAGGGCATTGTTGGCAAATGATGGTGTAAGAAAGCCCCCCCCTCCCAGGATAAAATATTATATATTCTTAATATTAAAAAGAGGCAGAATAGAATATTTCCCTCAAAGGAGAAGAGGAGAGACATCTTCTCAAAGGCAGAAAACAGCCCCAGTCCTCCTGCTATAGGAAAACAGCCTCAAGCAGAAGCATGAAGAGACTAGTCTTTAGGTATGGCAATTTTGTATCCATTCAGAAAGACTGGGTCACTCTATTCATAAACAAAGAGCAGCCAGAAACTCCAAATAAGCAACACAATAGGCAAGAAGCCAAAATGACAAAATTAGCTCAGAAAGAAAACACCTGGGATTTGCATTTCCCCTTTTGCCTGTAGAGCCAGCCATGACCCCTACATGACCCCATAGGGATCTGGCAACAGCCATTAAAATGTTAAAGGACATATTTTTGCACAGGAACAGGCATCTCAATCACAAAGCCCCCAAAAATATACAAAAGCCCTCCTATCTCAATCCCATTTTGTCAGCCACCTCAGAAACATGCTGCTGTCACTGAAGTTTCTGGCTATCAAAAAAATGGAGACCTTTCCTGCAGCCTGGCTCCCTTTTATTTCAGCGTCTTTCTCCTCGCTTGGAACAACCTGATTTTTTTCCCAACAATGGCAAACTGTATGTGACATTAGGGTATATCACAAATCAAAGAGATACTGTCACCTTTCTCTATATATTCTTCTCTGGTCACAGCTTACATGGTGGCTAATCAAGACCTTTTCTCAAATCATCCTAGTCAAGTTTCTGCAAATTGGATCAATTTTCATTTAATGGCATGGTTAAATTTCTGTTTATCATGCTGTTGTCTTGACTGCTTGTATAAAATCTCTGAAATTAGCAATCACTGATTTATTTTATTTATTTATTTATTTCAATTTTGAAATGAAAATACAAGAGTATGGAGAAACATCTACAAGTACATATCCAAAGCCTACATCTTCCACAGTGACCTGGTCCCTTCTTTTGTAGATTCGCAGTGAAGGGTTGAGATAGAAAATATAATAATGCTCATTATATCCTAACTTAACTTCTTGTGTTGGTGCCAGCTACTGATAACTCTCTGACTTCTCCCGATATCATTCCTTAGGCCCTGAGATAGAAAAGGAAAGCAGGGATCCCTGGAAGACTTGGTTTAGTTGCCCACCTCCTTGCTGCATTTCCACAAATCACAGATTTCCTGGCATTTGTTGAGAATTGTATCTACTTATCTTTTAGAGTTAGATTAATTAGAGACATTAACCATGTTCCTTTTCTGAGTTCTTATTAGATTTTCTATGAACCTTTTTTTATTATATAAATGACTTTAGTTCTTAGCTTTGATTAGTCAGAAAAATTTAGCCAATGCATTTTCCATTTCCTCTGATATAGCACAATAAAAGCTTGCTGTGATCAGAAACCTAAACAGGAATGTCTCCTTAGACATAAACCTCAAAGGGGTGACATACTTTGCTGAAAACAGCCTTTTCTAATAATATTGTTATTCTCTCAGAATATGTGTGCAGTCCCACAGGCGCACACACAACATGGATATAAAGAGTCTTTATCTAGGCTTCAGAGCCTAAATTGGTATTCCCCAGCAATTCCCTGTGCCAGCGCCAGCTCAACACCAATAAGTTCCACAGGCTATCAAATGAGCCAACACTAGTCCTCAAGGCAAAGCAAGTCCAGTGCACTAGGCAAAAGCAAGTTCCAAAACAAAAGCGAATCCACAGGCAAAGGCAACAGTTGAAAAGACACAATCCGAAGTTCAAAGCAAGAACACACAGCAAAGAAACAAATACGTTGTTCCCAGCATCACCTCCACCTGTCTGCTGTGCTAAATAGCCAGCTTCTGGTACAGCCCATCAAGAAGGGTGAGGCTTTCTCCTCATGAGTAATCTGGCTGACCTTGTCTGATCCTGCCTTTTCTCTGCCCTACGTGTTCTTGGATCGGGCACAGAAGGCAGAAGCCTCAGGGCTGTCCTCCTGCAGTTGCACTTCAACCAAATCCCTCTCAGGTGGCTCCTTGGAGCCATTAATCAAGTCCCCTCCAGACATGCCTGGAACTGGTTCATCATCCTCCAAGCTAACATCTGGAGAGGTATCTGGGGAAGCATTTGGGGGAGTCATCACACTATGTCAGGGGTCTGCAAACTTGGCTCTTTTAAGACTTGTGGATTTTAACTCCCAGAGTTCCTCAGCCAGCAAAGCCACTATCACTAATTTATTGTGGCCTTCTCTGAAGATACTGTAAATTACTTGCAGCTGTAATTTTATTTATTTATTTAATCATTCATTCATTTGTTTATAACAATGACTAGTCACTATATTTGATGTAAGCACATAGGCAAGCACATACAGGTGTCCTTGATGTACAACCAGTCACTTAGCAGCCATTTGAAATTATGACCTACTCCCTAAAAGCTACTTAAGATCAGATCAGTTTAAAGTTACAGCAGCTGTAACATCTCCCTTTCGGAAGCAAGAGAAACTGTCCTCCAAAGGACAGTGAGGGAAAACAGCATGGTTTCCTTCCACACGTGTATTTCCAAATCAAGGATCAGATCATTCCCTGAAGATTCACCCAGTCCAGCAATAAAGAAAATAAACCACGGTGTTACTTCATACCCATCCCATATTTTCGGAACTCCCTTCCTTTTCCTGGAGATAATCAGAATCTCAACCCAAGATTTTATGTGCAATCCCTAATTTGAACTGGCCTTTAAACAAACACATTTAAGTTGATGTTTGTTTTTTACTTAGTGTTCTCTCCTTTAGCTGCACATGTTATCAGTTTTAATTTTGCTAGTCTATTAACCGTCTGTCACTGAAGATATAAAATTTTCATACTTTTTCTGTTAAACTAATAGATTGCCTTTCTTTCCATCTTCTTTGCATCTTCTTAAAATGTTATCTTCAATCATATACTAAGGCAGTGAGTTCCATCAGCCAGTGGCACTTTGTCAAAGAACACTTCCTTTTGTTAAAATTGAGATCCATCTTATTCATCTCTTTGTTGTATTAGGAGATCACAAGAACAATAGCTCTCTGTCTGCCTTCTCTGTACCATTCATTAGTTTCTTTGCTCATCTTAGCAACTATCTTATTTATTTCCTCTGTAAAGGAAGCAATCTCTTTTATTTTCAGCTCTTCTGTATATGACACACTCTCTAGGCCTTTAATCATTTTCATCACTTTGCAGTGAGACTCCTCTAGTTTTTCAATATCCTTTTTGAGCAACTTAGACCAGAAAGACTCTCATTTCGATCTTGGATGGTATTTTAACTAAGAGTATTTTGATACACATTTACTTTTAATAAATTCAGTCCCATGTATTTGGTTTGGGGAGCCTGTCTGGGAGGGAACACAGATTCTGTATCTTGTATCCCTGACTCCTGTATCCCTGCCTTTTTAATTAGAAGAATTAGAATAGGAGAGTCAAACTCAAGGCCCACGGTCTGGATCTGGCCCACAGGGTGCTTAAATCTGGTCTGCAGGGCCGGCCTGGAAATAGCAAAGAACCGGCCCCTGCTAGTGAAAATAGGGCATGGGTGCCCCATTTCCGGCCTGGACAGCCTCCTGCAGCACCCTGCTGGGCAAAATCAGCACAGTGCTGCAGGAGGCTGTCCAGACCAAAAATGTGGCATGGCCACACTCTATTTTGGTTGGCAGGGTGCTGCAGGAGGTGTCTCCCCCTCCCCCCAGCCAGCCCGTGGAGAACTACAAGGCTGATCTGGCCCTTGAGGAAATCCAGTATGACACCCCTGAATTAGAAGAACTGCATAAGGATTATAATTACAAAGGATTGGAGGTAGTTACAGTCCTCCAAGTAAGCATTGATTCTGATGCACAGAGGATTCCAAAGCATTTTCTCCAGCTTTGTGGAAAACACAGCCATGGGAATTATGCTGGGACCATAATTCTTCAGAGAGATATCAAGGTTTTCCTATTCTAGAGACTTGTTTGAGTTCTATTTAGGACTACCGTACCTCCTGTTGTAATCCTTTTATATTTCCTTTTCTTCTATTTTGAGCACCTAGGAGTAGAAAAGTGTGGTGTACATTACCATAGCAAAATGGAAGTTCCTTTTAGAATTCCCAGTCATTCATGGAAAACTTAGGATGGATAGGGCAAGTCCGGTATGTAAGTCCTTAAATGTCTTCCACAATTTGACTTTTGAATAGCTGAAAAGGACTCTAGTGGTTCTTAGATGTTAAAATCATATACCTCACCATAGATATCCCAGCTATATAGCATCTTACTATTTAGCACATCTTCCTCTGGTAAGAACAGATTTATTTCCTGATAAAGGAGAATATTTGTAACTCAGGATTCAAATGAAGCGTTTGTGGTGCTCTCTGAGCTTGGTTGTTTTCTTGCAGATCAGTGGTGGGATGCAAAAAAATTTACTACCGATTCTATGGCTTGGTGGGCGTGGCAGGGGAAGGATACTGTAAAATCTCCATTTCCTCCCCACTCCAGGAGAAGGTTACTGCAAAATCCCCATTTCCTCCAGGATCAGCTAGGACTCAGGAGGCAGAGAATAGATAGGGGCAGGGCCAGCCAGAGGTGATATTTACCGGTTCTCCAAACTACTCAAAATTTCCACTATTGGTTCTCCAGAACTGGTCAGAACCTGCTAAATACCACCTCTGGTTCAGACTATAATTCTGTGAGATGTGCATTATGCATCTACAGTACTACCTCTTGACCAAAGTGAGACTCTCTGGAAGAAAATGTATGCTTCAGTTCAGCTTACCGAGACTCAGGAAACTTGAAACATCTACTCCCAGCATTTGCTGAGGTAGCGAATGAGCCAGTGTCATTGATTTACCTTACTGGATCCTTCCCTAGCCTCATCCTCTCCAAACACATTCAAGTACAACCACTCTCTGAGGTAGTTGGGGATGGAAGGAGTTGTGGTCTTAAGCATCTGCTGGGCGAGAGAGGAATAAAAACTGTTCTGCAGCATGCAAGCCACTGCAGAGGAGACTGAATCATGGGCATCAAGGGTTGAAGCCAGTGGTGGAATTCAAATTTTTTTTACTACTGGTTCTGTGGGCGTGGCTTGGTGGGCGTGGTGTGGTGTGGCTTGGTGGGCGTGGCAGGGGAAGGATACTGCAAAATCCCCATTCCCTCCCCACTCTGGGGCCAGCCAGAGGTGGTATTTGCCGGTTCTCCAAACTACTCAAAATTTCCACTACTGGTTCTCCAGAACCTGCTGAATAGCACCTCAGTTGCAGATGTTTCATTACCCAAACTAGGCAACATCATTAGTGTTCTTGATGATGTTACCTAGTTTGGGGAATGAAATGTCAGCAAGAAAACGATCAGAGAGCATCAAGGACCTCTCAGCTTTATTTTCCCTTGCCTCATGTTTCTCTTTTCACTTTCTCCTGGATGGGCAACCATCCCAGCATCTATTGCTTGGGCCCATTTATTAGCGACGGTTTAGAAATGTTCTCACTTAAATAGTTAGTTTTCGATTCTTCTTTAAAAAGGCAGCTTTTTAAAATACCTGTTTCAAAATAGATTTACAATTCAAGTTAAGGTCAGGATTAATTTCCTTGACCTTAATATAAAAATAATATAAAATACTATTTTAATATAAATATTAATATATTTAATATAAAAATCCCAAAATCTTCAACCAAAAACTGTCTACTATTGACCTCACCCCATTCCTAAGAGGACTATAAGGGGCGTGCATAAGAGCACAATAGTGCCTACCGTTCCTGTCCTATTGTTCCCTTCATTATATCAAATTAATATAGTTGATGCATATTTTTTACTTATATATATATATTTTCTTCAAGATATGTTGTTTTATCTATGACAATTGTTTGTGTTTACTGTTGTGACAAAAAGAAATTAAAAAAATAAAATAAAAGACTTTCTGAGGAGTGTTGTGCTCAGTATCACACAGACAATCATGTAGAAAAAGGGGAAATTGGTGTAGAAACCATCAATCTGAAAAACAAATCAAATTTCCAGGGAACCTGCTCAGTTTTAACCAACCAATAAAGCCCATTGCTATAAAAAAAAAACCAGTTTGATGCCTTGATAAGCAAACTGCCAGAATACATAATCTTGTTTAGTAATTAATGGGATGTCTTCTGTTGAAACAAACCAGTCTTTTGTCCAGACCAATAATTAGGACTGGCAGTAGTTTGTTGGATATTCAGTTAACGCAGATGTCAAAAATCTGGTGCCTTATTCTGGAGCATATACATTATTGGTACAGTAAATCCTAGCTCTCTATAATTTCTTCCTTTCTTTTTTTTTTTATTGAAAAAGTTTTTACAAAAAAAAGCTTCCCTTTCCCTCCCCTTACCCCCTCCGCTCCTTCAAAAAACCTCCCCCAGGACTTCCCGGAACAAATACAGGGTATAGTTAAAAATAAAACAAACATATGCTAAACATTTTCCCTCCTAACTCAATTATACTCCTGCATTTCTCGTCAAATCCTAACCTCCCCCAATGCAATCAGAAATAATACATCCTAATCATTCAAAGGCAGTCTGATATCTCTTCATCTGATATCTGTTTTGAATATAGTCAGTCCATTTTTTCCATTCATTTAAGTATCTTTCTTGCGTATTGTCTTTCAAAAAGGCTGAGCTTTTTGCCATCTCAGCCAAATTGGCAACTTTCAATATCCATTCTTCTATTGTAGGTAATTCTTTTTTCTTCCAATACTATCCTATCAGTAATCTTGCCGCTGTTATTAGATTTAAAATCAATTTAGTCTCAATTACTGTACAATCCGTGATAATTCCTAGTAAAAAAAATTACGGTAGGAACTTTATCTTCTTTTTCAAAACATTTTGTAGAATCCACCAAATTCTTATCCAAAAAGTCTTAATATTCTTGCAAGTCCACCAAATATGAAAATATGTAGCATCATCACAATTACATCTCCAACATTTTGCTTGCATATCTGGATACATACACGATAATTTCTTAGGATCTAAATGCCATCTATAAAACATTTTATAAAAATTTTCCCTTAAATTCTGTGCCTGCGTAAATTTAACATTTCTAACCCAATTTTTTTCCCAAGTTTCCAATAATATTGGCTCCTGAAAATTTTGTGCCCACTTTATCATACAGTCCTTTACCAAATCCCTTTCAGAATCTATTTCAAGTAACACATTATACAATCTCTTTATATGCTACTGAGACTGATTTCTAATTTGCTTTACCAAATTTTCCCTTTCTTCTTGAATTGAAGTTTCTTACTCTTTTTCAGTCATATTTTCTGTTAGGCTGTCAGATTGCTTATTAACAAACTGTAGCAAGTAAGAAAGGTAATATTAATGGAAACATGTAAGAATAATTACATTGATGGAAACATGCAAGAATAATTACATGAGAAACATTTTCTTCAAATTCCCAGCAACAAGATAACATTTGGAAACGGAGAGACAGATAATTCCCTGATTCATTGGAGTATAAGAAAGGATAGGAGATACAACACAATCAAATTTGTAAGTAGTAGTTAGCAATATGTTCTGTTGCAAAGTGAGACAGTTGTTAAGGGAATTTTGCCCCTTTTTATGACCTTTCTTGCCACAGTTGTTAAGTGAATTACTGTAGTTATTTGGTTAATAACACGTTTGTTAAGTGAATCTGGCTTCCCTACTGACTTGACTTGTCAGAAGGTTGCAAAAAGTGACCACATGACCCTTAGGACTGCAGCAGCATCCCCATGGTCACGTGATTCAAAATTCAGACACTGGACAACTGACTCATATTTATGACAGTTGTCATAAGTGTCTGAATTTTGAATCACATGACCATGGGGATGCCGCTTCAATCCTAAGTGTGAAAAACAGTCATAAGTCACTTTTTCAGTGTTGTTGTAACTTCAAATGGTCACTAAACAAACTGTTGTAAATTGAGGATTACCTGCAGTTGATTTCCTGGTCCTGGTTTATTAGTAGGTCTGATAGGAACTATCCTGAAATTGCCCAAAACATTCAGTTCTTGGCAAAATGGCAAAATCAGGGTTTTTATTACTGCACTGTATACATATTATCCAGCGCATATTTCCAAAACCTAATTACACCTAAGACAGCTGTACACATATCCATACATTATTTGATTATCCATCATTTGAAAATGACTGCTAAATCAGTAAATTAGTCACACTAAAAGACATGGTGTGAGATAAAAGTAGACGAGTTGATGCTTTGTCCAAATATAACCATTTTTAAGTTTCCCCAGGTGAATATACCTAATGAGAAAGAAAAAAATTAAGATAGCACAATAAGCCAGTGAAGCTATACAAAAAGGCTTAGGAAGTAGAAACACTAGTTCATAGATGAAAAGTTTAGAACTGTAGAACTTGTGTCAAGAAGGTACAAAGAATGAACTCAGGTTGGCATAGGGCTTCTTTATAGAAATCCAAAGAAAAGGAAAATAAAAGAATCCATATATCCAGATGCTCAGTGAAGAAAGCAAAATACAAATGGGTAACATAAGAAAGATAAAGCTACTCAACACCTATCTTGGTTCAATTTTCTCCAACAAAAGTGCTCTGTGATCCAACAAAACATTGTGAAGGGCAAGGTGAAGGGGAGAGATTGAAAGTAGAGACATAGACCGGGAATGTCTCTTTATTTTGAATCAGTTTACTCTCGAGGACCAGATGAACTGCCTGCTAGCTAATTGAAAGAACTAGCTGTTATCTAGCTAAACCCTTATGTATTATCTTTAAAAAATCTAAAAAAAACCTGGTAAATCAATCGCAACAATACACGAGCACACAATAGATTTAAACTTAATGTGAACCACTCCAATCTTGATTGTAGAAAATATAACTTCAGTAACAGAGTTGTTAATGCCTGGAATGCACTACCTGACTCTGTGATCTCTTCCCAAAATCCCCAAAGCTTTAACCAAAGACTATCTACTATTGACCTCACCCCATTCCTAAGAGGCGTGCATAAGAGCACCAGCGTGCCTACCATTCCTGTCCTAATGTTCCCTTTGATTGTATCCAGTTCATATGGTTATTTCATGCTTATACTTATATATACTGTTGTGTTTGACAAATAAATAAATAAAATAAAATAAATAATGAAGGGTAACAATTATGGCTGGCAATTCATGAAACTGTAGTGTAAGTTCTCCAACCATAGTTGAAATTCATGAAAAGCCCTCCTACTGTTGCAACAAGAAGGTCAAGAGGTTTTCATAATCAGTTTTCCATGAGCTGTTCTTTTTTTTTCCTGCAATGCTCCAGCGGTGTTATCTAAATTAGGCAACAACGAGTGCTGACAATAAATCATGTTAGCTTTTCCAAATGAGAAATATCAGAATAAGTTGGATCAACATGTTTTTTTTAAAAAAAGAACTGTATTATTTCACTAAAGGTTTTTTTTTTTTTTGGGAGATAAATCACAGTAACAGCATTCTGATGGAATTTCTCAAACCTTGCAATGCCGTAACCCCTTCACTTTATTACAATTGATCTTTCTCATCACCTTGGTATCATTAATTAAAAAACTGGTCTAAATTGAACTCCTTGAGAAATAGATTGGCTTTAGAAGATAAAACTGACCAAAAATATTATTTCATATAAAAATAATTCGGAAGCAGATGGCATTTCATGATAACGAAATGTGAGAAAAGTTATCTGAGTTGTTAGGACGGAAGAAATAAAAGAACCTGTCTGATTCCCCTCTTGAACGTGGATGGTGAAAATAGTTATATGTAATGTCATACTGCTTGATATATAAACAAATGTAAAAGTCTAGGAGCAGCAACTGTAATCCTAAACTCTCTGGCATATTTTATCAGGTAGATACAATTATTTGTCCCAGAGACCTATCGAACTATTACAGGTGTATGGTTACATATATAATGTTTTGGGTTTTTTTACATTTATATCCCACCCTTCTCCGAAGACTCAGGGCGGCTTACATTGTGTAAGGCAATAGTCTCATTCTATTTGTATATTTATATACAAAGTCAACTTATTGCCCCCCCAACAATCTGGGTCCTCATTTTACCTACCTTATAAAGGATGGAAGGCTGAGTCAACCTTGGGCCTGGTGGGACTCGAGCCTGCAGTAACTGCAGGCAGCTGTGTGATAATTTTTCATTGATAAGCCCCAATTACACACACCAAGTTATGTTAAAAAGGAATCAATAGAAGTAACATTCTTTACATTCTTCATTAGGAGCTTAACTCCCAATGTTTTCAATACAATTAGAACTAAGCCATAAACTTACATTTTTCCCACTGTGCTTCAACAAGCTGGCAGTCCAGAAAGCCTGTAGTACAATCCTGTCAAATCTGTGGCTTTGCTTATACAAGGAGAGCCCAATCCCTGCCAGATATGCTCCAGGCTTTCCTTCCTGCTCTGCCATCACAAGCAAGAAAAATAGGAGATTTTGGCTTAGCTGCTGTAATGTGTACAACATTTTAATAACTGGTTCTCATGAATCAGACTGAACCAGCTAGATAACACTCTTATAGGGCTTTTTTTTGAGACTGATCCTATTGTCGATCCGTTGAAATACTGCAGATAGCTTGCCCATGAATGCAAGAAAATATTCCATCGATAAACGTCATTAAAGAATTGCTAGGAAGTCAGGTGAAGAAGGGCAATTTTGACTTCTGAAACTATTGACTTGGGACACTGCCTGATACAGGCCTTTGAGAACACATTTATATTAATATGTGGACTTTCCTCCTGAAGTTTCCTACTTTTAATCTAATAGTATGAAAAGACATTCATAGAATTTGTTTCCCCTCCTGCTGGCTCCCAGATCAGTACTTCGGCTATGCCCATCTTCCTTTCTACAGAATAGATAACAGCTCCTATTTTTACCATTTTAGGGCATAAAACTCAATGACCGTTATTAAGTTTTAACTTAATTACAGCCGCAAGACTTTTGATTGCTCAATATTGGAAGAAAGAAGAATTACCCACAATTGAAGAATGGACACTTAAAGTATCAAATCTAGCAGAAATGGCAAAAATCTCTGCTTATTTGAAAGACTATACACAAGAAAAATATATTTTAGAATGGAAAATGTGGATTGATTATATTCAGAATAAGTATCAGATAAAAAAATATCGAATAGCATATGAGTAAATTTAGGAAATATTTTGTATTAGATATATTTCTGAAGGAGAGGGGAATTGAGAGTGTGATTAAGTGTGGAGAGACTAGAGATTATAATTTAGGAATTATTTTAGATTATGATTGTTAGTTTTGATACCCTGCATTTTGTTCTGGGAAGTCGGGGTGGGGGCGGGGGGTATGGGGAGGGAATTGGGGGTTGAGGCTAGAGATGGAGTGATGGTGAATGTACAGGGATTATTGAAGATGTATAAATATAATTAATGTAGGGTCGGGTCTGCCCAGTTACCATTTTAGAACGGTGGGGAGGGAGAAAAGAGAGAGTAGGAGGTAGGAAAGAGGAGAAGAGGAAGGAAGAGGGGTAGAAGAGGGAGAAGGAGTGGAGGGTGGAGGGAGGAGAGGATGTAGCTAAGAGAAGGAGAGGAAGGTTTGGAAAGAAGGCAGAAGAAGGTAGAAGAGGGAAGAGAGTTAAAAAGGGGGGTGGTGACTGGGCAAGCCCGACTAATTGTATATAATTGTACATTGGATGAATTATTTGTTATGATTGTAAAAATAAAACTTTTTTATATATAAAAAAAAACAAAAAACTCAATGACCTGGTTTTCCTTTCAACATATTCATGTAACCTATAGCAGGAACAGTAAGTACCATACTTAATGTTTTCCTCTTGTAAAATCTCAAGAGGTTCCTGGAATGAGATGGTGATAGGAGTAAAGTCCAATAGAAACCTAATTGTGTGAAAACAATCACTTTAATCTCATTCCCTAATACAATTGGAATGCTCCAGTAGGTTTCAAGAACATGTGAAAGTACCTCCACAGGGATTCCTCAGAACCAAGATTTAATTTGAAGCCAGGAGGGCTGTTTGCACCTTGCATTTGAATCTTCTTCCATGCCTGCCTCTTCTCATGGGACAATGAAAACACGTTAGCATAGGAAAGTCAGAAACATACATTCATTTGTATGTACGATATCCATCTCAGAAAAGACTAGTCTGATGATATTTCAAGAGCTATTGAATACCAGTAAGGATAGCGAAATACTTTGGGGTTGTAAAAGGAACTTGAGTGGATATACAGTTGAACTCCAAAATACAGAAAATTAAGGGTGAGTTTACCCCTGGAGAGATTATGGCTTTTTGTTGAAAATGATTCTAAGAACTACAGCAATGATTGCACTGTAGAAAGTTTTCTTCTGAATCTAAAGCACTTCTGTCCATAAAATACAAGATAGGGAAGTTTAGTTGAATATCATGGGGGGTGGGGAATCATAGCAATAAGAGTTGTTCAACAGTGGAGCAGACAGCCTTAGACTCTCCTTTGCCGGAGAGGTTTAAACAGAACCTGGATATCCATTTGTTGAGAATGCTGTAGTAGTGATTCCTATGCTTGACAGAAAATTAAAGTAGATAACTTCAAACTTATATTCTATGATGATGACGTTGATGATGATGATCGTTATGATTAGATGACACTGATAATTCCATCAGGTAATTCTAATTGAATTGGATCCTTTCCAAAATCTAGGATAGCTAAAAATGCCATTGTTGTATACATGCTATTCAAAGTAATGCAACATTTTGTAATTGATGTGTTGAGATTCTGTTCATTCCTAATTATGTCCAAATGCTTTTCTAAATATCGTGGTGTGACACGAAGCATACCAACCATGGTTGGCACTAACTTCCCTTTTTTACAATCACTTGATCTCTATTTGATGGCCATTATATTTTTTCTGGCTCTTTTTATTTCATTGACCATTGTATCTCTAGCAACATCGATGTCAATTATCTATACGTGTTACTTTGTAATTACAGTAATCTCTGTCATAGTATGAGCCAAATATTTATCAGTTTGTATTTAGAAATACCGTAGGATGTTCACCTTTTCATTCTCAACCACTTTTTCAGTATTTTGATTTTACTAATTCTTTGTTGCTGCTAAAGTATAATTCCTATTAAGATTCCAATGAATCAAGTTGGCATTTTATTGTGTCATTCTAAATGCACAATCTGCACAATCTTCTTACATCCATTTATGAGGTGTTCAACAATCTCCTCCTGTTGTTTGCATAACTGCCATTTACTGTCATGCTGAGTTTTCTCAAATTTAGCTTTCATTTCAATTGCACACAACTGTTCTTAAGATGCTAAAAGGAGCCTTTTCTTTTACTTTTTTATTACGCCTTTTTAACCATTTGCTGTATATTATTATTATCTGTGGGTAATCCATAGTTAGATTCTCAGTCTAATATTGGTGGAAACTTAATAATTCAAATCCTAATCAAGGACCTAAGCAGTATTAAAGAAACTTCTACAAATATAAGAAGTTCCAAGCAGGGTGGGTGGTTGTTGTTGGTTTATTTTTTGTTTTGTTTTTTGTTTTTTTAAATTAGGGTGTTCAGGTCTGATAAATTCATCATTTTCAGATATCAAGGAAATCCTTAGATATAATCAGGGATGATGATGACGATGACGACTTGTTACACAGTTAGATGTTTAGATGGATGTGGCATTATTATCTACCTATCTAGTCCTTCCCAAGGACCTGGGTTAAGCAGATGTTGTTTGAAGTGTTGGGAAATTGCCAGTCAAGCTGGAAGGAAGAGTCAAGTAGGGGATTAGCTTTGAGTTCTTGTGCAATCACAAAAGGAATAAACCTGACTCCTTCCTTCCTCAAGATCTGCTTATTCCCAGAGGAAAGCAAGCAGTCTGGTGAAATTCTTGTAAAATAGATAGAAGTCAATAAGGCTGCTGACTTAAACTACTCAAGAATGGTTCTGTTTGGCATTGCTGCAGGATGTAAGCTGTTCCAAGTAAAGCTGCCTTTTGCAATTGACTGATCGTGGTTTTGTTAATGCTGAAGGAGGTCAAGTGGTATTTCTGTTGATTTTGAAATTTCACACAAGACACCTGTCACTATTGGTATTACTTTTTCTTTCTTTGGCACAGTTGTTCTATTTCTATTTGCAGGTGTTTGTATTTTGTTATCTTCTCCACTACTTTCTCGTCTAATGTCTCCTGGTACTGTCATTTCCAGTATCCAGACTTTTTAAAATCTTTCTTATTGAAATTGCTAAGCCTGGGTTGTTATGTTACGTGGAGGGGCTTGTATGTTTAAATTCTAAAATCCCAGGGCACTTTAGCATCTTCATTTTCTATTACTTCATCTATTTTATAATCCTACCCATTCTTGCCTGCAGGCAAGTGGCATTTCTTGCACATCTTCCAAAGCACCATTCTTGCTATTCTACCATGCCATTGTTTGTAGTCTGTCTGTGTGATGTTGCAGCAGCTAACTAGGTGGAAATCAGCTATTTCTTCAGCTTCTTTGCAGGGATAGTATTTTCACTCTGTTACTGTCTTCTCAATTCTGGCTTTGTATGCATTTGTTCTTAAGGCCTGTACTTATGCAGCCAGAATTAACCCATCTCTTTCTTCAGAGTTATTGCTCTTAGCCATTGCCAGGTCTAATTGTCATCTGCTTTGCTTTCTTCTTTTTTATGTATTAGCCATGTAATACTTTGCCTTGCCATCTCTCTTTTTTATTCTTCATTTGGTGTTTCTTGTAAGCCAGTTTGGTCTCTCCAATTCTCAGGAAGCCTTCATTGTTTACTAGCTTCAGTACATCTTCTTCATTATCCTTCAAATATTCTTCCAATGCTCTTTTTTTTCTTCATTTGTTTAGTATTCTTGCAACATTCTACGCCCACTTATTTTTTTTGGCAAGTAGAATCTGTCAACATTGTTCTATGGATGAAGGACATGATTCATTATCATCATTTTTCTGGCCTTTCTATCCAGGGCTTTTAGTTCTGTTTGAATAGATTCCACTATTCCAGCTGTGTATCTAATGAGTGGAATTGCCCAAATGTTAATTGCCTTGATGGTATTTCCTCTACTGAATTTGGATTTTAGGATTTTCTTCACTCTTTTGATGTATTCATTTCTAACCTTTTGCTTGACTTCAGTGCACTTGATGTTGTCAGCTTGAAGGATGCCCAGGTATTTGTAATGATAATGTTCATCCAAACTCTCGATGTTTTTTCCATATGACATTTTGATTCCTTCAGATCTCACTATTATTGTTACATTTTTAATCTGTATCATTTCTCTTCTTCGGAGTATGTTAAGATGGGTGTCCATATAAATTGAATAAATGAATAAAATAAAAACGAATAAACAAATGTTCACCAATTATTTTGCTGGAATTTTTCTTTTCTGCAGAGTTCATACCAAGTTGTGCTTATAAAGTTGGGAAGAGGGATTGGTGTCATTTCATTTAAATTTGACCCCACTCAATTCTATACCCATTCTGCTTTTATCTGTTAGTGGGCTGGAAGATGATAAAGTTTTAAACTTTAAAAACACAAGTGAATGCAGTGGGGAATAAAGATGACCTGATAGATGGTGAGAGAAACAAAACGGTGTAAAGAATAATTGCTGCTTATTAAGTATTAAATTAGGTTAATGTTTATGTTTAAGAATTTATGGATGGGCTAACTGTTACATTTCAAACTAACCCAACATTTATTTATTTGTTGTTAGAATGTTGTGTGAATCCAATATTTTGGTTTGTGAAAAAACTCACATAGTTGTTCCATGCCAGCTTAACTCAGTGCATTCCCTTTCATTCCTCCGTAGCTGACCCATCCCCACCCATCCCTGTCTCATACTTCGATAAAGAACATATCTCCTAATGAGGTATTGAACTGAATATACCCTCAAATCATTTTCTAATTTAGCTTATGAGCCTTCAGTGGGAATCAGAGCTATTACTATTGACTGTTACTATTTTTCTTTGCAGCATGGTAACACCTGTATTCTTAAAATTAATTTCTTATTTTCATAAATGTAAAATAAAAATGAAATAGCAAGTGAGGAACCTTGAATATATCTAAATATTTGAGGTAGGGAGAAAGGCAACAAATCTCTATATATGGACCAAGGTATGGACTTTCTAGGAAGCTGTTACAGATGATGTAAGTAGTAAACTTTAGTGGCCGTGATGGCTCATGTGGTTAAGATGCTGATTATTGAAAAGTCAACAGGTTGGCAGTTCAAAACCCAAGAGCAAGCCACATGACGAAATGAGCTTCTGCCAATTTGCCCTAAACTCCTTCCCATCTAGCAGTTTGCAAGCATACAAATACAAGTAGATAAATAAGTAATAGGCAACACCAGCTAATATTTCAACCAACCTTGGTAGGAACTTCCAACATGTAGTAGTAGTAGCAGTTAATAGTAGTAGTAAACCTGCTAAGCTTATACAAATAGGTGGTGTTATGTTCATAAGTGATAACCAGAGTTTGTCTAAACCAGGGATGCCCAGGCTAAGCCTGGATAATCAACCAATAACCAGTTTAATTGTAGCAACATTTAGATCTAGTCTTCAGTGTTCCTTGCAGTGGTGAAATTCAATTTTTTTTTTACTACTGGTTCTGTGGGCATGGCTTGGTGGGCATGGCAGGGGAAGGATACTGCAAAATCTCCATTCCCACCCCACTTCCAGGGGAAGGATACTGCAAAATCTCCATTCCCTCCCCACTCCTGGGGGGAGGATATTGCAAAATCTCCATTCCCACCCCACTCTGGGGCCAGCCAGAGGTGGTATTTGCTGGTTTTCCAAACTGCTCAAAATTTCCACTACCGGTTCTCCAGAACCTGCTGGATTTCACCCCTAGTTCCTTGATAAAGCCAAATAAGCCAGATCAAAAGCCTCTTGCTCTGTTCACTGAATTATTTTGAAATTAGAAGAGGAATAGTCCATAATTATATCCAGTTACATAGCCCTATTAACCACCAGAGCAGCTTTTATTCTGAATGAAGTCTGATCCCATAGGAAAAAGCATTGGTGTATTAATCTTCAATCCTTGAACTTAATGAACACACCCAGCTCTAATTAGTGTACTCTTATTAAAACTCATTAAACCATTTTTGGTATCCATCAAGAGGAAGATAGAGGGGGACACAATGATCTGAATGTTAGATGGGATGAAATTAAATGACAAAATCCTCTCTGTTCTTTATATGGAGACACTGAATTTTGGAATGAATATATATTTTTCCCTTTGATCAATTGCATGTTAATACTCACCGATCAGATTTGATGTAGAACCAGATACTGGGGCTCAGCTGCAAAGGGAAACTCTGAACCTGCTGCCAATTGCATGTCTGATATTTAAAAAGTTCTTACTTTTGGATAAATTACTGAGATTTTTCTTTTTTCTAATGCCAGAAAAACAAATGAGCCTTATGTCCCAGGTTGGACATGAAATCAAACTAAGGAAGTTTTGCATTCTAACTGGCTGTCACAATGGATCTGCCTCTCTCAACTACCTGTAGGAGATTTGGCAAGAAGGTTGTCTCTACTCATGAGCATCTTAAGAGATACTTCGCTCAAATTCAAGCCAAGTTTCTGTCTGAAATATCCCCAAGCTCCTAGCCTATTGATCTGAATTCTCCTGCATATTAAAATGAGGAACAGGAAAGGTCAACCTCCTTGAGTCATAAAACATAAGGTCCTTGATTGATGCTATTTGTGTTGCAAGTGGGAATGTTGAAGGAAAAAATGGAAAGTAGCTCCACGGAATTAGGTGAATTCCCAACAGTATCATTTGGTGGTTTGTGATCCAGAGCATCAACTGCTTCACACATTATATTTGTTTGGGTTTTTTAAAGATACATTCCATATCTTCTAAGAGAACTGTTACAGTATGTGTCAGCAAATGTGCTTTCCTGTCTACAAACAAGATATGGTGCAAATCAAATAGCTGGCATTACGTAATCTTCCATTCTTGTGTACACAGTTCATATACATAGTCACCGAAAATAAGATTCTCACTTCTTTTGCTAGTTCTGATAGAAAAACTATTGATAACTTGACCCCGGGTAGAGGCCTTTCCCCAGCCCTAAAGTACCAGTGCTAATTTAGGATCATAGCCACTGTTTGGGCTGAGAGGTAGCGCATAATTTCCATTCCAACTGATGGAGTAAAAGCTCCTGAATGGGAGACTGTCTATGTGTCTATTATTGTGCTGCTGAGATCATTTGGTTGGGGCACTGGGGCCGTGCCTAAAGCAGGACAACAGTTAGGTAATCTTTGCTGAATTCCAAGCCAAGCAGAAATATTTTAGCTTGTTTTTTGTTATGCTGTTTTCCTATTTGAGGCAGGTTTTTTTTTTTTTTTTTGTTTACATTTATACCCCGCCCTTCTCCGAAGACTCAGGGCGGCTTACAATGTATAGGGCAATAGTCTCATTCTATATTTGTATATATTTACAAAGTCAACTTATTGCCCCCCCAACAATCTGGGTCCTCATTTTACCTACCTTATAAAGGATGGAAGGCTGAGTCAACCTTGGGCCGGGCTCGAACCTGCAGTAATTGCAGGCTTTGTGTTCTTAATAACAGGCCTTACCAGGCAGAGCTAAACCGGCCCTTTACCGCATGCACTATTCTTTATAGGTTAAGCATTCTGTTTACCTCAGTTTTTATTTCCTCTACTGAATATACCCATTCAGTATAGAAGTGTGCTTAGTAACTTCATTGTTTTGGCCTTTCTGGTTTATAAGAGATGCATAGAGCTGGTGCCAATTGGTCAAGGTACACATATCGCAGTATTGAGTGAGATTTTGCTAGAGATAGCTAGTTAATATGATGCTTAGGAGTATAGGAAGCAAATTATTTGACCATCTAATTTTCCCTGTTTACCCCAAGGTGGAATAAACCACAGGCCACACATAGCCCTCAAGCTTCCATTTACGGTCCCCAAACACTGTATTTTCAAAGGTCTGTTGCAAACTGCCAGCTTCCAGGAGACTGACTTGGAGCTAACATATGAAAAAGATTGCCTACCTATATCTATGTTGATCAGCTTTGTCTCTTTTTAGTAGCAACTGGTGATACCAGGGGATGAACTAGAAACCTACATGCCAAGTTTATACCAGGAGTGTCCCAACTTTGGTAGCCTTATTGCGGGGAATTCTGGAAGTTGAAGTCCACAAGTCTTAAAGTTGCCAGGATTGGACACCCCTGGCCTGTACATTGGGCTCTATCCCCCAGCCCTTTCCTCACATGCAAAAATAGAATGGCTAAGGAATATCGGAAGCAGCACTGAGGGAAGAGAGAAGACTCAAAGGATACATGCAACCTCCACTCCAACTTCGCTTTGTCTGTATCAGGTCTGAATTATTGCTAAGAGAGTGTTCAGATATACTCCTCCTGACTAAATAGTCCAGTCCCAGGATATAATATATTTTACACTTTGGATGGATTGCCCACTGGCTGACAGGAGTTGGGACAAAAGAAAGTGGGGGGAAAGCATTGAGGTATAGTATCAGGTCACTTACCTGAATTTGCATAAAGGTTAGTGGATGGAAGAAAAAATAGTATTACTATTGTGTAACTCACAATATCCCTGGTTTTTATCTGCTGTTTTCAGGCGGGTTAATTTCATATACTATACATATACAGGTTGACTTATAATTGTTTTTTTAATGACAATTCAAAGTCATGATGGCCTTGGAAAATGATTTACGACCTGTTCTCATGCTTATGACCATCACACCATCCCTGTGGCCAATGGATCACATTTTGGGGCCCTTGGCACCAGGCTTATATTTAAAACTAGCTGCGGCATCTTGCGGTCACATGATTGCAATTTGCAACAATCTGAAAAGCAGCATCAATTGGGGAAGCTGGATTCGCTTAACAACCATAGTAAAAATGGTCATAAAATCAAGTCTGGTCATGTGATGACTTGCTTTACGACTGCACTGATTTATGATGGAAATTCCAGTCCCAATTATAGTCTTAAATTGTGGACTGCCTATAGTTATTAACCCTTGAGAGCATCCACATTTGCAGTGCACAAAGTTAAAGAAAAGTGCCTTGGATGGTGGGGGGGAGGGAAAGGAGAAATTTTTCAGTCTTACCAATGCCAGAGTAATGCTAATCATTTAGGTCCACTTTTTCAATCCCAGAGCCCTTAGCTATGTTGTATTTTGTGTCCCAGTTAGCTGGGGAAGGGAAAAGGCAAAAAGTTCAGGCTGTCTGGCAGATACCAGATTGGCAAAGGTTGATAGGCTATGAGATGTGCAGCCCTGAAAGCTCTGCACGTCTCCTAAAAGGCTGCTGTGCGGTTTTCAATATGCAGAGGGTCACTCAAGTGTTTAGCTCAGCAGCACAATCCAATGATCCTTTCACTCTTCCAGATTGAGTTTGCTTTCCTGGTTGTCGCTCAGATCAGTTTTTCACCTCGAGGCACAGGGAGACACAGCTCTTCATCAAATTGTAACCATTAACAAGGGGGCACTGTGACTATTTATCAGGCCTTTTAATCATTTTTGATGCAACCCCTCTCTGTCTCTTTCTCATTAATCACTATCAGGCTCCTGGAGCCAAGCACCGATTATTGAGAAATTTACAGAGCTGGCTAAGCAATCGGAGGCTGATGGGTTCCAATAATGTAATGTGAAGGATTCCTCCTTGTCCCAACACTGGGGCCAGACCTGATGACTTTCAACCATATCCCAAAGTTTATGGAGATTCTCAGTCATCCAGGTCGTGATTGGTCCAAAGGTGCTTTTTCAAAAGGCAACTGGGATTTGTTTTTCCTTGAAGCTTCTCGGATGAGAAGTAAAATGTCTTCAAGGAAAAACAAAGCCCAGTTGCCTTTTGAAAAATTACCTTCAGGATAATCACGACCTGGATGACTGAGAATCTCCATAAACTTTCAACCATAGGTTGCATTCCGCCCATTGCCTCTCACTTTTCCCACAGAATCCATTCAGCTCTGTTTTCCTACCAGGCAGTTCTGTGTAAGCTAATCAGGCTCATTGAGATTATCAATCCTAGCAGGACACTTTCATTCAAGTTGTTCTGATAAACAACTGTCCTTAGATATCTCTCCATGGAATTAAGCCCAGTAGGGTATTCCTATCAATATCCTGAATATATTATTATGCACAATAAAAAACAAAACACCATGCTATTCCTCTGCTGGTAACAGTATTTACTTTAGAGCAGTGTTTCTCAACCTTGACAACTTTGAGATGCATGGATCATAACTTGCTGACCAACTACACCCAACGTGTAGCCCTCAATGGAACTGCATCTACACGGAGGGAAGTATGCAGTGGGGTACCCCAAAGCTCTGTTTTAGCCCCAGTACTCTTCAACATCTTCATCAATGATTTGGACAAGGGGATAGATGGTGAACTCATCAAATTTGCAGACAACTCCAAGCTAGCAGGAATAGGCAACACTCCGGAAGATAGGCTTAAGATACGAAAGGATTTTGACAGAGTTGAACATTGGACGCTATCTAACAAAATGAAATTCAAGGGTAAAAAGTAAGGTTCTACATTTAGGTAAGAAAAACAAAGTGCACAGGTACAGTATATGTGGTACCTTGCTCAATATTAGTAACTGTGAGGGGGATCTTGGAGTCCTAATGGACAACCATTTAAATATGAGCCAGCAGTGTGCAGCAGCTGCCAAAAAAGCCAACACAGTTCTAGGCTGCATAAACAGAGGGATAGAATCAATATCACTTGAAGAGTTAATACCACTTTATAATGCCTTGGTAAAACCACACTTGGAACACTGCATCCAGTTTTGGTCGCCACAATGTAAAAAAATGTTGAGACTCTAAAAAGAATGCAGAGAAGAGCAACAAAGATGATTAGGGAACTAGAGGCTAAAACATATGAAGAATGGTTGCCGGAACTCGGTATGCCTAGTTTAATGAAAAGAAGGACTAGGGATGACATGATAGCAGTGTTCCAATATCTCAGGGGTTGCCACAAAGAAGAGGGAATCAAGCTATTCTCCAAAGCACCTGAGGGTAGAACAAGAAGCAATGGGTGGAAACTAATCAAGGAGAGAAGCAACTTAGAACTAAGGAGAAATTCCCCAACAGTTAAAACAATTAATAAGTGGAACAACTCTAAGTTTTTAAGAAGATACATATTGGATAACCATTTATCTGAAGTGGTGTAGGGTTTCCTGCCTAAGCAGGGAGTTGGACTAAAAGACCTCCAAGGTCCCTTCCACTCTGTTATTCTGTTAAGGGGAGGTAGTTACAGGCAATCTTCAACTTACAATCTCAACTGGTAGTAAAGCAGTTGATAAGTGAATTGCAGCCAATTTTACAATCTTTTTTGCCACTGCTGTTAAGCAAACGATTGCAATTGTTAAGTGAATTGTGCAGTTATTAAGGGAATCCAGCTGCCCCCATTGACTTAGCTTGGGGAAGCTGGCTGGGACAGTTGCAAATGGCAATCACATGACCCCCGGGTCATACTATACATGCTGATTGCCAAGCACCCAGATTTAGATCACGTGACTGCAGGGATTTTGCAACATTCCTAAGTGCAAAGACCAACCGTAAGTCACTTTTTTCATTGCCATTGTAACTTTGAACAATCATTAAACAAATGGTTGCAAGTCAAGAACTAGCTGCATGAAGCTTCTTGCGTTAGGTCTAGGCCAGGAAACATCACAAAGATCTCTAATAAAAAAGAGTATAATAAAAAAATAATATATATAAAAGAAAGGAAGACAAACATGTTATATGCAGGACTGTTTTCATCTGAGAACTCCAAGCTAGACTGATTTGGGCTGTCCCTTTGCTTTAGTGGAAAATCACCACCAGCAGCAGCATTATTATAGGTAATTGGACCTCTGGTTCTTATCTCCATGGTGTTAGAGCACCCAAGCATGTGGGGAGGGTGCTTAAAATCCTTCCATCCTTTGGTGCTGAGAAGTGTTTTTTTTTTAAATACAATAATTTCTCTTTAGGAAATAAACCTTGTTCCCTACACACACACACACGAAGTGACAAGACTGAAAGGAAAAGAGATATGTGGAATGAACATTTACCACTCTGGAAGGAATGACACCCTTTTTCAGGTGGTTTTCATTTAGCAATCCCTCAAGGATGATCAGAAGATGTGAGAACTGAGAAACTGGCTTGGCCAGTGGCTCTGGCATTTTCCCAGGGTATGATGGCATGCAGATACTTGGCTTCACTGGCTGACTGTGGCCAGGAGCAGAGGTGGTATTCAGCCGGTTCTCACCGGTTCGGGTGAATCGGTAGCAGCAATTTGACCTGGGTCGCCGAACCGGTAGCGACTTCTGGCTGGCCATAAAGATAAAAGGTAAAGGTTCCCCTCGCACATACGTGCTAGTCGTTACCGACTCTAGAGGGCGGTGCTCATCTCTGTTTCAAAGCCGAAGAGCCAGCGCTGTCCGAAGACGTCTCCGTGGTCATGTGGCAGGCATGACTCAACGCCAAAGGCGCATGGAACGCTGTTACCTTCCCACCAAAGGTGGTCCCTATTTTTTCTACTTGCATTTTTACGTGCTTTCGAAACTGCTAGGTTGGCAGAAGCTGGGACAAGTAACAGGAGCTCACCCCGTCGCCACTTGCTCACCTCACCCAGCCACTCAAAGCTCGCTCAGCCCGCCCAGCCACTTGACGCTCGCATGCCCCTTCTGGCCGTTCAACACTCGCTCAACCCTTCTGGCCATTCGATGCTCGCTCTGCCCACCCCTGCCCTATATATGTTGCCTTCACCACGCAGCCCGGCGAATCACCTCGCCAGTCGTCTCGCTGATGCTCGCTCAGCTCAGCTCACGAAAGGTGAGCAATGCATGCTCACCTTTCGCCTTGGGTCGGAGGCCAGGGCCCCAGAGACACACTATTCCCCAAGCCCTAGAGCTGCTGCCTGCCTCGGCTGGGTCAGGGAACATGTGATTCCCTGGCTCCGGCCTTGCTCCAGAGCCGCTGCCCACTTGCTGCCTGCTCTCCCTTAAGCACAATGTGTCACCCCATTTCCCCTCCTTCAGAGGCCCCGGCCCTTAATCTCCCCGCTTCCTCCCCCATGACCTGCTCTTTTGTCCTCCTGTGGTCGTGACCTTATCTTCCTTGTTGTAAGATGCCTGCAGCCGCCATGTTTGTTTTTTTTGGTGCGGCTGGACTCCAGCCGCATCGAAAAAACATGTGGCAGTTGCTAGCATCTTGCAGCAAAAATTATTGACCTCCAGCTCCACTTCTTCAACGTGCAGCCGCTGCCCTATTCTATGTGCCAGTCACACTGCCTCTTTGCCAGACAGAACCAAGCTGGCAGCAGCGGCTGGCTGGAGGCTTCTTGCACCGAAAACTACTAGAGGTCTCAAATGCACCGAAAAAGCCGCTGCCATCACTACCCTGTCATTCTGTGGGGGGAAAATTCCTACCAGGTTCTGTGGGTGTGGCTTGGGGGGGTCATTTGACTGAGTGGGTGTGGCTGTGAGTGACTTCAAGTTGGCCATGCCCACTCAGTCACATGAACTCTCCCCACCAGGCCATACCCACAGAACTGGTAGTGGAAAAATTTGAATCCCACCACTGACCAGGAGGTATTATTAATGGGGGTGAAGGTAGAGCTCCCCTGGAGATTCTAGGCCCTAGGGGAAGAGAAAGGGAGGAATACTAGAAGTTGGAGACTAAGTTCATAGCTCAAGCTCAGAAATAATCAAATCTTTTGCCTAGATCTAAGAACCAAAGGAAACTTGCTGTTTGACCAAGTGACATGGGCCTATTGAAGATAGAAAGGAAGCATCAGATTTTTTTAAAAAAGTAATTCCCACTAGCATGCTCCAATCTTTAAGTCTGCTGGTTGTGTCAGTGGGTAGCATCTCCTCAGCACTTCATTTTATATTTGACACCCTCAGCATTATACCCATTAGAATTTGCATCTTCCAAACACAAACTTTTTTGTGTTGTTTGCTTCCTGCTTTATTGGCTAAATGGAAGTGTGCCTGCAGACAGATGGAGATACACTAAAAAGAATACAAAGCCCCAGACATACAAAGGAACACAAAGGGAGCTTAGCATCTATCTGTAACCCTGCCAAGGCAGGTGGCCTTGAGAAATAAATCATTGGTTCCTTGGTGCAAATTCAATGACCCCAGCTTTTTCCTCCAGTTTAGTTCACTGGTTCACATGAAAGCTGGGGGGGGGAAACCATACCCAACCGTGAAAGAAAAGGACAATAGTAATGGCCTTCTTTTGAAAAGCAGACCCAGGTGGTAGAATGGTGGGAGGCTATGGCAAAACATATTCAAAATCTTGCCAAGAAAACTTCAAGAACTTGTCCAGGCAGTCACCATTGATTCAACACTGACTCAAAGGCACACACACCCCAAAAAAATCTCTTTGTAGCACATTCTATAAATCCATTGATTCTTGTCAAGTGCTTTTAGGATATTATCTGTAATTTTTCAACTCTCAGGCTTTCGTAGTTCTGTGTACCTGTGACTCTGCACAGTAGTTTTGTTACTTTCTAGCTGGCTGTGCCTTTTTTCCTAACGGATGTTCATTAACCTACCAGCAGTCTCAATTAGAAGATCATTTGGATATCTTACAGCATATGAGGCAAAAGTTTGACGCATTCTTACTAATAGGCAATTCTCTTTGTACAACTCTGGGCTATGACAGGAGTAGCCTAAGGACTGGTGGTCCTATTGCTTTATTTTTGAACCCTTTGAGTTCAGAAGGTAACCTATTCCGATGGAGTGTATGAGGTTTGTATCAACAATGGCTTTACCTGAACTGTTTTGCTTTGCAATCCTTGAACCTTCAGGACTGGATTATTAATGCTGCTTGGACAATAGTGTGAAGGGGAAGGAAGTAATTAGCAAGAGAGCTGAAAGGAAATATTTGCTATGTAAGGGAATAAAAGGCCTATAATTTCCCACCCAACTTGCAACAGAAGAGGGAGAACAAGAATAATTACCATAATAAAAAAAGAGCTAGAGAACCAGGCTCCTGACAGTATTTCTGTGACAAAAAGAGTTTAAGGTGGGCAGATCTTCCTAAATATTGGGCTGAGATGGAGATGGAACAAATTTGCAGAAAAGGTCCACACCAACACTGATGCAGCATCTGTACTTGTTAAAGCAGGGCTGTTAAACTCGCAGCCCGCGGGCCGGATGTATCACGTGCTGGCCATGGCCACGCCCAGTTTAGCGAAGGGGGGGGAAGTCGTGATACGTGACACTGCTGTGATGACACAAGTTTGACACCTTTGTGATAGATCATCAGACTTATACCTCAACTTACAACTACCCTCAGGGCTTTGAGGAGAGCAGCCATGCACAACTTGGAGATACAAATAAAGTGATAGATCCAATTCTTCAGGCTTCTTTAATACTAACTAAATTAGAGGAGCAGGGCTAACTAAATTAGAGGAGCAGGGCAAAAGCCCATACCAAAAAGGAAGTTGATATCAGATCCATTATGACTTGAATAAAATTTCAGTGAAAATTATTACTTTCTCAGCAATTTCATTAAAGATCAAAATTGATGAAACCAACATTTTTTAGCACATTTGGCTTCAACTAGGGACTTACCCACACATCCTGGGTGACATATTTTCCTCCTATTCTCAAGACATTTTGAAATCCAGTAACTAGCTAGCATACATTTCACCATTCCTCAGCAACAAGGCTAGTAGAGCTGCTGCCATCACATAAAGGCCAGCAAGCCAGGTTTGGAGAGGCCTAAGAGGGAGCAAACTGATAGTCGTGATTTGGCCTTCACAGCTCTTTGGAGACGCTGCAAAGAAAGAGCAGGAAAAGAGCTCTCTTTAGTCTCCTTCGGCTCTGCTCACCAGAACTCAGCCATCCCTCCTCACCTTGCTCAGTTTCCCTGCAGCTGATTGTTATTTTCCATCTGTGCCAGGTGGTGAGGAGGGAAGGCACCACTAAAGACACCACAGGCTTTCCGCACCTGCCTCTCAGTTCTTACCAGCTGATTGTCGGCTGACGTCTGGCAATTTGACTGATCATTCTGTATTATACTATTTGGTGAGTGCTATGTGTACCTTGACTGCGCTTTGTAATGTGACTGTGGGAGAGAGGGGGGAGGGGAGAGAAATGAAAACTTAAGCAGATTTATGATAAAATATATGGACTAAACACTCGAATTGTAAGATACATAAAAATTACTGCTGAGGCCCAGCTCCCTGCTTACAAATGGGAATATCCATGGAAAACCCTACATCTGATTTCCCAAAAGGTCAATATTCCCTTTAAACTGAAAACAAAAGAAAACGATGTAGCTATATTAAAAAAGATGCTTGTTCAAAAATTTTCTCACCTCCTTTACTTTTACTTTACAGAAACCGAAGGAGTGGCCCTTTTGAGCTATTTCCCACAGCTATTTGTTTCTGTGGGCTGAGATACCAAAGGTGCTTTTTCAAGAGGCAACTGGACTTTCTGTTTTTTCTTTGAAGATGTTTCGCTTCTCATCCAAGAATGAGAAACGAAACATCTTCAAAGAAAAAAATCAAAAAGTCCAGTTGCCTCTTGAAAAAGCACCTTTGGGACAACCATGACCTGGATGACTGCAAATCTCCATAGACATTAGGCTGAAATACATTTTGCATGACAGTTTTCTCGGCTGCGACTCTTCCTCCTGTCTACCAAGGTTATTCTCATGTACCATCCTGTCCTAAACTTTCATTTAGTGACAACACTAAATGTTACAACAGCATTGAAAAAAGTGACTTATGACCGTTTTTCACGTGTACAATTGTTGCACAATCCCCATGGTCACGTGATCAAAATTTGGATGCTTGGTAACTGGCATGTATTTATGATGGTTGTGCTGTCCTGGGGTCTCCTGACAAGCAAAATCCATGGGGAAGCTAGATTCACTTAGCTACTGTATTATTAACTTAACAACTGCAGTGCTTCACTTAACAACTATGGCAAGAAAAGTTGTAAAATGGGGCAAAACTCAACAACTTGTCTTGCTTAGCAGCATAAATTTCAGGTTCAATTGTGGTCGTAAGTCAAAGACTACCTTGTAGCTAATGAATAGTCGTCTGATCTCATGCCGCATATCCCCAACGAAGTATTCTCAAGATATCTTGAACCATGGTGTCTTTTCATTTTCAAAGGCCAATTTGTATTGTAATGATAGACTTTTAATTCATCGCAACTGAAAAGTATGAAACTGAAGACAACTAATGTAAGGTTTGAGCACCTTGAACTGTTTTCCCCAAAAGTTCAACCAGACCTCCAAAAGTTCAACCTCAAATGCAGCTATGAAGGGCAAATCATTTCTCTGGAGATTGAGGGTTGTTTAAATGTTTACAGGCAATCCCTTGTGCCATTTCTCAGTTAAAAATACCCCTTATTGCTCTGCTTTGCGAAAAAATGCACACCAGTGAGACAGACCGTAGTCTGGAGAGGGCTGTTTTAATTGGGCAAATGTACAAAGGGGAAAACAAAACAAAGGCAGGCAGGTTAAATAACTTTCTCAGTTATCTCTGCTATTTCTCCAGAGAAATGAACGCATGCATACACACATACACTAACTGCCCTTCAGTTGGGGGTAGAAAAACATTCAGGAAGTCCATCTCCCACACATAATATGCAATTGGCTAATTGTTGTCTCAGACTCGAAGGCTGAAGCGAGAATAGTGGCACTTCGGGGCGTGATCTACACAGGCATCACATGGCTCTTGCAAAAGCTTGTCAGACCTACAAAATGTCATTTGGGTTTTTTTTTCCATTCATAGCTTGCTCCCACGGTTTTGCTGATTATTGGATTGCTTGCTGGCTTCAGTAGGTTGGGCTTTTGTTCTCGAGGTAGATCTTTCTGTGGGTTTTTTTGTTTGACTAGACTAATAGAAAAAAGAATGCAGTTGCTCTACTGTGATTACAGAATGGGACAACTTGCCATGGCCAACTTACTGCAGCACAACTCGGCACGGCCAACTCGCTGTGGGACAACTCGCTATGGGACAATTTAACAATGTTTTAATTTTTGCCATTCACATTTCATTCTGTCCCTCCTTTTTCATCCTTCCTTTAATGATTCTATCCCACTATCTCTTTGATATTAGTATAACTCTTGTCCTGCAGCAAGGTGTCCTGCAGCAAGTTAGCTGTGGTGAGTTATGTTGCAGCGAGTTGGCCGAGGCAAGTTGGCCCTGGCAAGTTGGCTACGGCAAGTTGGCTATGGTGAGTTGGCCATGACAAGCTGGCTATGGCAAGTTGCCCAGACAAGTTGGCTGTGGTGAGTTAGCCATGACAAGCTGGCTATGGCAAGTTGCCCAGACAAGTTGGCTATGATGAGTTGGCCATGACAAGCTGGCTATGGCAAGTTGCCCAGACAAGTTGGCTGTGGTGAGTTGGCCATGACAAGCTGGCTATGGCAAGTTGCCCAGACAAGTTGGCTATGATGAGTTGGCCATGGCAAGTTGCCCAGACAAGTTGCCCATGACAAGTTGGCTGTGGTGAGTTAGCTATGGCAAGTTGCCCAGACAAGTTGGCCATGGTGAGTTGGCCATGACAACTTGGCCGTAGTCAGTTGACCATGGCAAGTTGGCCCTGGTGAATTGGCCATAGAGAATTGTCAAAGATCCTTTGACTGTCAGGGTTTGTCTTTGTGAGAATGCTGACAGTAATACCATGTTAAGGATTTCATAGTCCTTAATGTTCATTAATGAGTTTGATTGGACAGCTGCTCTTGACAGCAGCATCACAGCAGGAAAGCGGAGGACATATTACATCAGAGGAAAGTACTGGAAGAAATTAACATCAGGAAATGGGGCAAAGGTTCAATAGTTTCTCATCCACAGGCTGCACTTTGGCAATTAGCCTTTCTATTGGAGAAAAAGAACCTGAATGTGGCAATAAATAAATGGAATCATGTTTATTGGGTGTGTTTCTAATGAAGCTGCTCAAAGTACAAATACCAATAACTTCTCAAGCACTGC
The DNA here is from genome assembly GCF_028640845.1 of Ahaetulla prasina. Lineage (NCBI taxonomy): Eukaryota > Metazoa > Chordata > Lepidosauria > Squamata > Colubridae > Ahaetulla > Ahaetulla prasina. The sequence goes on along the minus strand of NC_080540.1, from coordinate 82,691,965 downwards.
AATGGAAGTGATCCTGGATATTCAGCGCACAGAAAAGAGACAGTAGGGGTAAGGAACAGAATTTGTTCAAATTCCATCGAAGTACAAAGTTATCCAATTCACACTTCCTGACTGTTGCCAAGTTGGAACAGAAATATCAATCTTGAGTTTTTCAAATGTGAAAAATATCACAACCCAAAAATATAGACACCAAAATACATTATACTGGGGAACATGTCGATGTCGGGAAAATATCAGATCTGGGTAAATTAGGACATAATGCATACAAAATTTTGTTTGGAGAAATGTTTCATAAATTTGCCAAAGGACCTTTTTTTTTTTTATCCAGCAGCGAAATCCGGCCGGATCTATCCAGCTCGTGTGAACCAGTAGTGCCGATGTCAGGAGGCTCCACCCACCCTCTAGGAAGTCATTACATCCCATTTTTACCCTCTGCGCATACGCAAAAGAGGCACATGCGCATAGTGCGCACTCACGCTCCTGTGCGCTCCTGTTCCCGAACCGGTAGTGAAGATAAGTGTCACCATGGTTGTTTAATGCAACCTGGATGCGGCCGAAGCAGCTCAGAACTGACTAAACATTGGAAAATGAGACCCGGAAAAAAGGGACAATTGAGAGATTCTTTCCTACTTTCAAATTGAAAACCATTCCTTTATTAGTAGCTTGGGCAGGCCTTATTTAGACCTCATTTAGAATGTAGTTCACAGTAAAAAAAAAAAAACTGTGTAGCATGCACCAATGAAGCAGTATTTCAGAAAATCCTTATCCATGAGGAGGAACTATGCTTTGAACTGTGGTTCAAACCGAAATACAGGGAATATGATAAGCCTGTTTAAACAGAATCACTGCTGGGAAAACATTTATTTTACTCCATCCGTGGGGACAGCTCCTTTGGCAACTTGAACTTAAGGTCTTGACCTCCACCATGATTCTTTCCCATAAAGTAAACTAGCACACACATTTGTACCCCTGTGCCACTGGGTTTTGCTGCAATGCTTGTGTAAGGCAGTAATGTCTGTCACAGGTTCAGTGGGAATCTCCCACATTTTTAATGCTCAGGAAATGAAATGGTGCTGGAAATGTCTCTTGCATAAGCCATTTTTGGTAGTTATGTAACCGCATGTTTCTCATATCAAAAGCCTTTTATTCCGGTAGGGCTTGCTTAAGGAAGGCACTATATGCTTATTATCCAAATCTGCCTTTTGAAAATGTTTCCCCCAATGAGTACAATGTTCATGAGTCAAACTTGAGCAGGACTATCCATAGTTTATTAGCTCTGAATTTTGCTTAACTGAGGCCTGCCTTGACCAACCTGTCTTCAAACCTATTCATCTGCTCTTCTGGGATTATGTTTTCTTTACTATAGCTTCCCTCTAAGCATCAGTACCTGGGACAGAGAAAAGAACTTTTCTGCAACATTCCTAATGTGAGTAGGAACCTGACAGGAGATAATTGCTAGATCGTTCCCCCACTTGTCTCAGTGACTAGCTTCTTTCAACACTTTCAGGTTCTCTTTCTCCTCCCTAAATTGCCCCCACGGCCTGTAAGCACTAGCTGTGTTAATAGTGACATAGAGTAAGACGGTGGTTTTTGTTAGACTGGCACTGTTTGATCATTCAGTTGTGTCTTACAGCCAGACATCTGAGGTAGTTAGGTGGTAAAAAACCTAACAAGAAAGCTGTAGCTGTGTGATTACATTCAACAATGCGCTTTCTTAGGTTTAGTCCTTCCACTGTACCTATCTTCCACTCTACCTATCATCACAAATGTCTTGTATCTCTATAGGGATTGTTTTAATCAACTTCCAAATTCTCTCCTTGCAATGCTGCGCTATGTGTACCAACAATTAAGTTGAAAGGCTCTGACAAAAGCAAGTGCAGAATTTAACAGTCCTCAGGTTGCAGCAATGGTTGATGGAGATTTTTTTTCATCATCTTTCTCCTTTCTGCTCAAGGAAATGAATAATATCACTATCTCGTGAATCTTTCTTCCAAAACCACCACCATCATTTCCAGTTTTTTAAAGAAGGCTACCTTATATTATTTCTTGCCATGGTCCATTAGCTATGCAAAAGGGAGCCTTTTTCAAGATAACTTCATTGGGGCTAAGGAACAAATCTGTTTTTATGGAGAGACAGGTTGATGTTATAACGCTTCCAGGTTTGGCATGTTAAACTACTCTCTAGGATAATAGCCATGCTGCTTTATCTTAAACTCTTGTATTAGAGAAAAAATGGGCATTTTTTTACCCTGATGGTAATGACATAGTCCGTTGAATATATTTTAGATCCATTTTGGTGTCATTTTTTTTGTTCATTCATTCACTTCCAACACTTTGTGACTCAATAAGCATCATTTCAATAATATGGCCCAGCAATAACAGCTTCATTAATTTTTACAATACAATAATTAATTAATTTAATTCATAATTTTTTTAAGATTCATATTTTTAGGAAACAGCTTGCGTTCCAAAATCCAAAGCAAGCATGAGAGAAGAAAGCACAATAAACATTCGTGCAAATATGCACACATTGGTAGAAATGCTTACTCAGAAACAAATTCTTCTAAACTCAGTGGGACTTACTTCTTACTAATTCTATCTAGGATTGCAGGCTGTGATGTTTTATTTACACAATCCACAGCCAATGGAGCAGAATATGTGGAAAAGAGGCACAACGGGGGGGAGTCAGGATCAGAAAGGGCGAATTACATGTCAACTATGTGGAACCACCCTGCAAAATGGAGAGAAGGAATGCCAGCTGCAGTTTCAGCAGGTCTCAAAATCTTCCCATGTCAAGGATGATGCCAGCATTAGCTATTGTCTTCCCAGCCCTGAAAGCATGAAATTTCTCACGAAGCTCTGAATCCTGTGCCATTTCAAGCAAGGAAGTTCATTGCACATTTATCTCTAGGTGAATCGGAATGTTTGCTTGGAAACAGGTACCTTTAAGAGCTGGAATGCTGACCCCTAAATAAGAGGAGCTTAAACCTGCTGTTTCAAACAGGCATGTGCCTTGTTTTAACCCTCACTATTTTATGGTCCCGCAGATATGAAATGAGTAAACCTGGACCACAAAAAAGCAATTGGGTATGTTTTTTTTAAAAAACACACCAGATGATTAGACATTATGAATAATAATGCATACTTCCTTAAATGTCTCGAACCAATGAACAAGCTTTAGGGCTCCTTATCTGGCCCTTTCTTTTCAGAAGGTAGAAATCTCAAAAGAGATTTCATTTCTCTTAGTTTCTTACTAGGTTTCTCTAAAATACCATTTCTTTGAGTACAAGCAGCCTTAAAGTACAATTGAAATCAATAAAATTATTCCTGTTCAGACAGAAGTATAATTTCAGACCAAAGAGGTTTAAAATAAAAAGCATCCATAATTTAAAAAGCTCTGGTTGAATAAATAGGCCTTTATCTGGTGCTGAAAAGGATAATGTGAGTGCCTATCTCTTTAATGACTCTGGGCAATTAAAAGAGGAAAAACAAAGTTATATGGGTGGGGAAATCACAACTAATCATAAGACTACACTCTACCAATTAAAATAATACCCAGACTAGGGGGCAGCCACCCTATCTAAAGGCATAAGAAGACAACCAAGTGTTTAATGATTTTCTGAATGACATTGTGGAGGGAGAGATACAGGAATCTCAGGGAGGGGTATCAGGGAGCAAGACCCTCACAGAGAAGGTCCACATTCTGGGTTCCACAGGTTTACACTGTTCAATCCAGGTGTGAAATCCAGCAGGTTCTGACAGGTTCTGGAGAACCAGTAGCAGAAATTTTGAGTAGTTTGGAGAGTCAGCAAATACCACCTCTGGCTGGCCCCAGAGTGGGGTGGGAATGGAGATTTTGCAGTATCCTTCCCCTGCCACGTCCATCAAGCCACGCCCACCAAGCCATGCCCACAGAACTGGTAGTAAAAAAATTTGGATTTCACCACTGGTTCAACCAATGGGATCCAGAACATACCAACCCTACCTTATCTTACTGGAAAGGCATTAAAACTGGGCACATATAAATGTGGTTGCCAGGAAGAATTTCTGGGAAGATTGTTATAAAAGCAGAAACACCCTGGCCAAAAAGGTTCTGCCCCAGTCATTATTTGCCCCACTTCATTGAAGGGAGCACTGGGGGGCAGAGTTTCTATTGTGGTTTCTAGGGTTCAAATACAGTCAGAGCAGAGATAAGAATAACTTGGTCCCAAGCTATTCTGAATCTTAAAATAACAGCTTTACACCAAGCCCAGCAATAAATTGGGGTCAATGCAGCTGACAATCCACTGTGCAATGTGATCAAAATACCTAGAAGCATGAAGTATGCTGTTTTTATTTCATTTTATTTTGCAATACACATTATGTGGCTACACTTAACTGTATATCTTACAGTTTTAAAAGCTGCTGGTTTAAAATGTAGGAGCCTACTGTTCAACATGTGTGAGGGAAGATATTCCCTTAGACTGATAGAAAGCAGTAGTTTGCCCCTCAGTTACTCCTAAGAGCAGGAATAAGTTCAGATCAGCAGCTGTTTGGAACAGTGTTGCATAGAAGCATTAATCCAAGTTAGCAAAAAGTGTGCACACACCTCACTGTTTAGCACCTTCTTACACAACAGTCTTGCTCTTACAGAAAAATCCAAAGCTGATGGGAAAACTCACAAACTCTTAGAACTGTCATTTAAATCATAACCAGTCATCTTGAAAGAGATGGAATTATTTGAATTACTGTTATAAATACAGGAATAAATACATGAACAGGCAACTAAGGGAAGTGGAAGGAAAGAAGAAGGAAAAGGGGAAGGAAAAGATATACCTTGACATTTAAATCCCTATCACATTATTATTTCTAGATAATTCACTTAGTATTATGAATGAGCAATTTCTTCATATAATATAAAACAGTTTTGTCTATTAGACGGGCCCACCAAAACTATTAGCTGGTCTATTTCTAGAAACTAGTCTCCCTACAGACTCTCCATTTGCATCCACCAACCTCAGGATCCCACCAGTCTTTCTAATCAGTGTGTGAATAGGTGAGTTCCTCCCTCTAAAGCAGGGGTGTCAAACTCAATTTCATTGAGGGCTCCATCAGGGTTCTGTTTCACCTCAGGGGTCCATGCGGACGTGTCCAGGTGGGCATGTCCAGCTCAACGTCACTCGTGTCAGGGGCACCTGTGGTGGCCCGGGCAAGTCTGGAGGGATCCACTTTTGCTAGCACTTTCCCAGCCAAAATGGAGCTCAGGGAGGCCCCCAGGCTCCATTTTTGACTGTGACGACCTCCTGCAGCCTTTTGCCAACAAAAAGGGGCCACCGTGTGCAGCCCTCCCAAGCTCTGTTTTCACTGGCAGAGGCACCACGGGCCAGTCTTTCACTGTTTCCAAGGTGGCCCCGCAGGCCAGATCTAAGCATCCCGTGGGCCGCATCTGGCCCACAGGCCTTGAGTTTGACACCTCTGCTCTAAAGGCAGCCATAGCATCCACAGGAGGATCTCAAAGTTTTGGCTGGAGGTGGGGGAGAGGATTTGGGAGTCACATGGTAAAAGTAAAACTATTTCCAAGTATTTTATATCTGCTCAGAGTGAAAAATGACTTGATGGCACATAATATTGGACAACCAGATATGAGCTTTGATAAAAACTGTCCAAGTGGTCGAATCAATGTAATCGGGGTGGCGGGGGGGGACGGGACACAGGAGGAAATACTCTGTGAATTGTCATAAATGGATAGGTAGGAACAAAACAAGAATATTCATTAAAAAATTGCCTGGGATATTTGGAGATCTAAGAATGAATGAGAATGGAGACTGTTTGATGAGTATCTGCTTAAAAAAAAGAAATTTATAAAATATTTGTTCAAATGTATGTGTTAAGAATAAGCGTGTGATGACAGGTTCCACATGTTGAACATACCATTATAAGAGTGTTACAAGGAGATCTTCAGAACAATTCATAGGAAAAAAAATCAAAGAAGTGAAAGAAATTAAAATGAAAATAGAATGACTGCAAGAAGAGTATGAGTCCTGTATGAAAAAATATTAGAAGACAGACTAATCTCTCAAGTGAATGAATAGAAAGCAGACAAGGAAAAAGGATGTTAAAACAGCTTTCATTTTCACTGAATAAAAAGAATTCTGCTATGAAGTGCAGAAATGAAAAGGTGGAATGATAAGGTGAAAGAGCTGAATATGAGGAAAAACACCAAGAGAATGTGCATGCCAAAAAAAGATAGATATTGCATAACATATATAGAGAGAGAAAAAGATCATTGCAAAAAAAATGAGCAAGGAACAGTTAACATTAAGAGTCACAGTCTTCAAATATCTGACGGATTGTCATACAGAAAGAATGGGTTATTCTCTGTTGTTCCAAAGGGCAAGATCAGAAGCAATAGGTTAACTTTTAAAGGAAGATATTTCAGGCTACATATCAGGGAGAGCTCCCTGTCTATGTGAGCTGTGCACCAGCTTTACCACATAAAATAAGGTTCCCATCACTACAGATCTTCAAAAGTGTCTAACTATCATCTAGATTTTAGATTAACAGAGTTGGATGGGACTTTGTAAGTCATCTAGTCCAACCCACTGCCCAAGCAGGAGACCCTACACCATTTCTGACAAATGGCAGTCCAATCTCTTCTTGAAAGCCTCCAGTGATGAAGCTCCAAAGGCAAGCTGTTTCATTGGTTGATTGTTCTCACTGTCAGAAAATTTCTCCTTATTTCTAGGTTGAATCTCTCCTTAATCAGTTTCCATCCATTATTCCTTCTCTGGCCTTCAGGTGCCTTGGAAAATAGCTTGACCCCTTCCTTTCTGTGGCAGCCCCTCAAATGTTGGAACACTGCCAGCATGTCTCCCCTGGTCCTTCTTTTCACTAGATCAACCATGCCCAGTTCCTGTAACCGTTCTTCATATGTTTTGGTCTCCAGTCCCCTAATCATCCTGGTTGCTCTTCTCTGCACTCTTTCAAGAGTCTCAACATCTTTTTTATAGTGTGGTGACTAAAACTGAATGCATTATTCTAGGTGTGGTCTTACTAAGGCTTTATAGAGTAGTACCTCGCTTGACCTTGATTATATCCCTCTGTTAATGCAGTTTAGGATTGCATTGGCTTTTTTGTCTGCCGCTGCACACTGTTTTCTCATATTTAGCTGGTTGTCCACTAAGACTCCAATATCCCTGTCAGAGTCACTGTTATTAAGTCTGGTTTCACCCAGTCTATATGTGTACTTTTCTTGCCTAAGTGTAAGACTTTACTTTTCTCTATATTGAATTTCATTTTGTTTGATAGGGCTCAGTGTTCGAGTCTGTCGTGATCCATCTGGGTCTTTTCTGAACAGAGGGTTAGACAAGATGACTTCTAAAAATCCTTCCAATTCCATGATTTTAATGCAACAAAGGGTATGAATCTATAATGTAGTCCACCAAAGATCAATTAACTGTATTTCATAGAGAACAGAGTGAACAATTACAAATTAAATATTAATGGTGAAAATGTAACATAACCGAATTTGTATAATTTGGTAGACTATTTATTAAAATAGAAAAAAATGAGAAAGTTTTGACATTGTTTATATGTTATTGAAATAAGTGAAAACTCCTGGGTAAGAGTGCTTGTGCCCATTTTGTTATATGGAAATAAATGCTGAACGTGGCAGGAGAAACAAAAATTAAATTATGTGGGAATGGAGAACTTAAGTATGTGATAAAATCAGAAGAGAGGGGATCAAGCTGAATGGTTCTGGAATGAATGTGAACTGAACCCAAAAGTGTTCAGTAGAAAAGAGAGAATAATAAAGTTCAAAATAAATATACGAAAGAAGAATGAATGGGTTGAGAAGATAAGGAGGGATGAGAAACTTACGTTGGATGGAGACAATAATGTTCCAAAGAGGGAGGTGAAGGAATTTAAAGGACAAAATACGATGTGTGTGAAGTGATATATAAATGTGGAGGAAGAAAGGATGGCTTGTAAAGCTCAAAACATAAAGCAAAGCTGGCTGAGGAACTCTGGGAGTTGAAGTCCACAAGTCTTAAAGGGACCAAGGTTGAGACCTCTGATGTAGAAAGCTATAGCAAATGGTTTTGGTATAAACCTGGTTTAGCTACATACCCTTTTCTTCTTTTACCATGTTTCGTGCCTTGAATTTCTAAAGGTTTCTATTTTTGTCTTCTCTTCAAGACTTTGCATAATGTTGCTTACCTGAAAAATAAATAGCAGGGTAGTTATAGATGGATGGATATGTGTACTGTATGCATGATTTTCTTTACATATAAAACTACAAAAGAGAGCTACAGTTAAAAAGGAACAGATCAGCTTGAATTCTACTAGTTAGTTAATTCCAACATTTGCATGCCACTTTCTTGAACAATTCAAATTTAAAGCTATTCTTGGTAGCCCTTTTAGGGTTGTGTTTGAAATAAATAATAATCGTTGCAATTGGTTAATTTGGCTGACTTTGAAGACATGACAAAATTATAACAAAATAGTCATGAGAATGTCAGATTCCAAGAGCAGAGGCAACAGGTGTTTAAATAATGCCATTTTCTAGTATTATATCTTATTACCTTTCTGGATTAAATGTAACCCTGATATTCAACAACCAGCTTCCAGAGTTAATATTCAGGACATTGTGGGAGGAGAGCCACTTTAATCCACTGTAATCAGAAATCAAAGAGAATCTGGACAGGATATAAATTTGTCAGACAAAAAGAAGCAATGCATGCAAAACAACAAAATAATACAGGTAGTCCTCGACTTACACCAGTTCATTTAATGACTGTTCAAAGTTACAACAGCACTGAAAAAAGAGACTTATGGCTGTTTTTCATAATTACGACTGTTGCATCATCCCCATGTTCACAATTCAGATGCTTGGCAACTGGTTCATATTTATGACGGTTGCAATATCCTGGGATCATACAGTAATTTACTTAACAACTAAGGTAGTAAAACGGGGCAAAATCACTTAACAAGTGTTTCACTTAGCAACATAAATTTTGGGCTCAATTGTGGTCGTAACTTGAGGACTACCTGTAATAATAAACCATTTCCTATGCTCTTTACCTCAAAGAACCTCAGCATTTTGTTCTCTTAGTCATTGTGGATTGTAAAGCAATGCCCCACAATTCTCTCTTGATACATGACAGGTATCCACATTATTCCTGCCCAGAAGGAGTCTTTAATACTACCAAGCTTATAGGCACTCCTGCTGACTAGAAAATCCAGAAAACTCCTACCTAGGAAAAGCAACTCCTTCCACACTGCCTTCAAGAGACACTGTAATGGCACATCCATGGAGTCACAACCTGAACTTAAAGGTATACAAGGTTCTTTTGTATACTAATTATGCCAGCTGCTTGATCAACCTTTAAAGAATAAATATACCTTCCATAAAAAGAGGGGTGGGGAGTAAAGATATCCTCAAATTGAGCGGACTGAACTCCTGGTGACTTCATGAACACATGTAAAAAAATTAAAAATCATGCACTGGCCTTGGAATTTCTTACTTGGACTCCTATCCAATGACTAATCAGGGCTCAGCCTCCAGACCTAGACAGGTCAGTCAGATGCTGCCATCTGTTGAGGTTCCTTAAAGTAAAGAGATTAGGAAACTGTTTCTCTTTTTCTCCTTGTGATGTGTTTTTTGCTCAGTCTTATCTCTTTCGTTGGAATCATGATTACTATTCCAGGGTTACAGATGAGACCCTGAGGGTGAAGGAGAGTGGGTAACCAGAATTCATCCTTTAGGGAACCCTATTGAAGTGAGATGGAATTCAGCTTTTCAGATTCAGATCCAGGCTGCCTCTTAAAAGGATCCGTTTCAAAAGAACCTGATCCTCCCCACAGCATTTCTCTGTTCTTGAAAGTCCCATTAGTGACCAGAGAAGCTTTTGACCAGCTGAATTGCTCCCTGGGAATTCTTGAATAGGGAAAGAAGGGACTAATGTGATTCCTGCTTGGGCAAACTACATCCCACTGCTTCAATTAGCTGCAGCACGATACTTTTAGTAAGACCTGGTGTGGGTATGGGTGTGTTTGTCCTTGCCTTGTCGGTCAGGATTTTGCAATCATCTTTGAGGTTTGCAGAAGAGCAAAGGGATTCACGGACACCAATCTCAAAGAGCTGGAACTAATAGCGGTTTCTCCCACTGGCATCCCTGACCTGTTACACCCACACTCAGTCACACACGCTCTGGAGGCGAGGGAAAAAATACTCCTTCCGAAGCGCCAGCGATCCTTGTTAAGGGCTCTGTGCCTAATTGCCGGGGCCCTAAAGAGCCAGATAAGCCACCGGTGGAGAAGTCGAGGTTACAGGGCTCCTAGCTCGGACGCGTGACTAATAGTAGCCAGCCGAGCGGTGGTGGGTGGGGTGAAAGGAAGACGAGCTGAAGGGAAAGCAGGAATGCCCTTGCCGGGAAAGGCGAAGGAGGGAGGAAGGGAAGGGAAGGGAAAGGGGTGGGGGACAGAGCGAGCCTCGCGTTGGTTCCCAGCCAGGGAGGCTGAGCCTGCAGGATCCCCGGCATCATGAGCCGGCCCACTCCGTCAGGCAGCGCGGAGAGAGACGGGCAGGCGCGTCAGGGTTGCAGGGGAGTGATTGGAGCGGTACCGTCAGGCTGCGGGAAGAGCGGGAGGCGGGCTTTGGGCGCCGCCGGACTGAAGAGAGCAGCCCCTTCCCTCTACCGGCCGCGGGCTTGCGGACCGCTCTGGGTGAGTGGGCGAGCGGGTCAGGCGGGAGCCCCGCGCGGGAAAGGCAGGGGCGGGGCGCCAGGGGACGGACGGGTGGATTGTCTCCAGCCGCGGAGTGTCCAGGGGGAACCCGCAGGGCCAAGAGTCGCCTCGGGAAGCTCCCCCTGGCCGGGGTGGGGGAAGGGAGGGGAGCTTGAATGTTCATGCCACAGCTGCGAGCCTGAGCAGGAGAAACAAAAATTAAATTATGTGGGAATGGAGAACTTAAGTATGTGATAAAATCAGAAGAGAGGGGATCAAGCTGAATGGTTCTGGAATGAATGTGAACTGAACCCAAAAGTGTTCAGTAGAAAAGAGAGAATAATAAAGTTCAAAATAAATATACGAAAGAAGAATGAATGGGTTGAGAAGATAAGGAGGGATGAGAAACTTACGTTGGATGGAGACAATAATGTTCCAAAGAGGGAGGTGAAGGAATTTAAAGGACAAAATACGATGTGTGTGAAGTGATATATAAATGTGGAGGAAGAAAGGATGGCTTGTAAAGCTCAAAACATAAAGCAAAGCTGGCTGAGGAACTCTGGGAGTTGAAGTCCACAAGTCTTAAAGGGACCAAGGTTGGAGACCTCTGATGTAGAAAGCTATAGCAAATGGTTTTGGTATAAACCTGGTTTAGCTACATACCCTTTTCTTCTTTTTACCATGTTTCGTGCCTTGAATTTCTAAAGGTTTCTATTTTTTGTCTTCTCTTCAAGACTTTGCATAATGTTGCTTACCTGAAAAATAAATAGCAGGGTAGTTATAGATGGATGGATATGTGTACTGTATGCATGATTTTCTTTTACATATAAAACTACAAAAAGAGAGCTACAGTTAAAAAAAGGAACAGATCAGCTTGAATTCTACTAGTTAGTTAATTCCAACATTTGCATGCCACTTTCTTGAACAATTCAAATTTAAAGCTATTCTTGGTAGCCCTTTTTAGGGTTGTGTTTGAAATAAATAATAATCGTTGCAATTGGTTAATTTGGCTGACTTTGAAGACATGACAAAATTATAACAAAATAGTCATGAGAATGTCAGATTCCAAGAGCAGAGGCAACAGGTGTTTAAATAATGCCATTTTTCTAGTATTATATCTTATTACCTTTCTGGATTAAATGTAACCCTGATATTCAACAACCAGCTTCCAGAGTTAATATTCAGGACATTGTGGGAGGAGAGCCACTTTAATCCACTGTAATCAGAAATCAAAGAGAATCTGGACAGGATATAAATTTGTCAGACAAAAAGAAGCAATGCATGCAAAACAACAAAATAATACAGGTAGTCCTCGACTTACACCAGTTCATTTAATGACTGTTCAAAGTTACAACAGCACTGAAAAAAGAGACTTATGGCTGTTTTTCATAATTACGACTGTTGCATCATCCCCATGTTCACAATTCAGATGCTTGGCAACTGGTTCATATTTATGACGGTTGCAATATCCTGGGATCATACAGTAATTTACTTAACAACTAAGGTAGTAAAACGGGGCAAAATCACTTAACAAGTGTTTCACTTAGCAACATAAATTTTGGGCTCAATTGTGGTCGTAACTTGAGGACTACCTGTAATAATAAACCATTTCCTATGCTCTTTACCTCAAAGAACCTCAGCATTTTGTTCTCTTAGTCATTGTGGATTGTAAAGCAATGCCCCACAATTCTCTCTTGATACATGACAGGTATCCACATTATTCCTGCCCAGAAGGAGTCTTTAATACTACCAAGCTTATAGGCACTCCTGCTGACTAGAAAATCCAGAAAACTCCTACCTAGGAAAAGCAACTCCTTCCACACTGCCTTCAAGAGACACTGTAATGGCACATCCATGGAGTCACAACCTGAACTTAAAGGTATACAAGGTTCTTTTGTATACTAATTATGCCAGCTGCTTGATCAACCTTTAAAGAATAAATATACCTTCCATAAAAAGAGGGGTGGGGAGTAAAGATATCCTCAAATTGAGCGGACTGAACTCCTGGTGACTTCATGAACACATGTAAAAAAATTAAAAATCATGCACTGGCCTTGGAATTTCTTACTTGGACTCCTATCCAATGACTAATCAGGGCTCAGCCTCCAGACCTAGACAGGTCAGTCAGATGCTGCCATCTGTTGAGGTTCCTTAAAGTAAAGAGATTAGGAAACTGTTTCTCTTTTTTTCTCCCTTGTGATGTGTTTTTTGCTCAGTCTTATCTCTTTCGTTGGAATCATGATTACTATTCCAGGGTTACAGATGAGACCCTGAGGGTGAAGGAGAGTGGGTAACCAGAATTCATCCTTTAGGGAACCCTATTGAAGTGAGATGGAATTCAGCTTTTCAGATTCAGATCCAGGCTGCCTCTTAAAAGGATCCGTTTCAAAAGAACCTGATCCTCCCCACAGCATTTCTCTGTTCTTGAAAGTCCCATTAGTGACCAGAGAAGCTTTTGACCAGCTGAATTGCTCCCTGGGAATTCTTGAATAGGGAAAGAAGGGACTAATGTGATTCCTGCTTGGGCAAACTACATCCCACTGCTTCAATTAGCTGCAGCACGATACTTTTAGTAAGACCTGGTGTGGGTATGGGTGTGTTTGTCCTTGCCTTGTCGGTCAGGATTTTGCAATCATCTTTGAGGTTTGCAGAAGAGCAAAGGGATTCACGGACACCAATCTCAAAGAGCTGGAACTAATAGCGGTTTCTCCCACTGGCATCCCTGACCTGTTACACCCACACTCAGTCACACACGCTCTGGAGGCGAGGGAAAAAATACTCCTTCCGAAGCGCCAGCGATCCTTGTTAAGGGCTCTGTGCCTAATTGCCGGGGCCCTAAAGAGCCAGATAAGCCACCGGTGGAGAAGTCGAGGTTACAGGGCTCCTAGCTCGGACGCGTGACTAATAGTAGCCAGCCGAGCGGTGGTGGGTGGGGTGAAAGGAAGACGAGCTGAAGGGAAAGCAGGAATGCCCTTGCCGGGAAAGGCGAAGGAGGGGAGGGAAGGGAAGGGAAGGGAAAGGGGGTGGGGGACAGAGCGAGCCTCGCGTTGGTTCCCAGCCAGGGAGGCTGAGCCTGCAGGATCCCCGGCATCATGAGCCGGCCCACTCCGTCAGGCAGCGCGGAGAGAGACGGGCAGGCGCGTCAGGGTTGCAGGGGAGTGATTGGAGCGGTACCGTCAGGCTGCGGGAAGAGCGGGAGGCGGGCTTTGGGCGCCGCCGGACTGAAGAGAGCAGCCCCTTCCCTCTACCGGCCGCGGGCTTGCGGACCGCTCTGGGTGAGTGGGCGAGCGGGTCAGGCGGGAGCCCCGCGCGGGAAAGGCAGGGGCGGGGCGCCAGGGGACGGACGGGTGGATTGTCTCCAGCCGCGGAGTGTCCAGGGGGAACCCGCAGGGCCAAGAGTCGCCTCGGGAAGCTCCCCCTGGCCGGGGTGGGGGAAGGGAGGGGAGCTTGAATGTTCATGCCACAGCTGCGAGCCTGAGAAGGGCGAGAGGTTTCGGGGCTGCCCCCGCCAGCGCTCCTCGCCTCGGCTAAGCCCTGAGCGGGAACTTGCAGTGCGCGGGCCGAGTTCTCAGAGCGCTCCGGGGCAGGCGGGTCCCCGCTTGGCGCTTTATCAGTCCTGCTGCCTGGAGGCTGTCTTCGGAATCGCCCCGCCACAAGCCGGGGAGTTCCCGGGAAGGAGCTGTCCAAGTTCTGGACTGATCTCCCTGCTTCGTTGGCGGAAGCGAGGCTGGCAGCCCAGCGGGGAGGCTGCGATCTCTGCCCGTTACCCGTAGCGGATCGGAGCTGCGAGTTGCCTGCTCTGCATGTTAATAAGTCGGCAGTGCGGATGGTGGCTGGATAATGCGGGATGCGGAGAGGGAAGGTGGAGGGCAACTGCACGGTCTCCGCCGCGGGTCAGGAGCGGGAAGAATGGACCAGGAGAACTTGGAGAGTGAAAACTGAAAAGGGGGAGAGAAAGGGGGTCTATGGTGTACAGGGCAGTTAACTTACCTACAACCTGTCACACGCAGCCTTTCAAGCGAGTGAGAAGGCACCTAGTTAGGAGGGGTGGATGGACCCCCCCCCAGTATTAGGAAACGCTGCAAGTCCCCAGAGAGGTTGATACACATGCTCCACCTGCAGCCTGTCTCCAGTACTCGGCTGGCTGCTCTGCCAATGTCATTCTGTGCACCTGTATTCCCCACAATTCCCGCCATCATCCTGGTAGTTTTGGAAAAGTGAAAGATGAATCGTGGAAATAAATGAGCAAATTATTGTATCTGCTCATTGACAGGAAAGCAAACTCTCCTTGGGACAACCTCCAGATAAGATATGGGACAGGTGGCCAGTGAGGAACAGGTGGAAACAGTTCATTTAATAATCCAACTATCTCTCTAAGAACGTCTAAATGGCAAACAAAACAAAAACAAATTCATTTCAAAAAATCCAGCTAAAACTGCATCAATGCTTGATGCTCGTAATAAACCACTAGACAGATATGTCCATGCCAGAACTCCCCTGCTAACATCCCAACACTAATCGCCTTAGGGTCATTAATGGTCTCATGTCTTCCCAGTCTTGTGGAAGGACAATAGGACAGGCTGGACATATTCCAGAGGTGAGGCTGCTCATAGAAGGGAAGAAATGCTGGCAATACTCAATCTCAGGCCAGCCAAAGGATGCTGCCAAGGCTGTCTGGATCTGGATGGGGAAGAACCACCTTTGGCTCGACCCTAAGAGGATTGTAGATTTTAGCTTCTGTCATCACCACCCCATCCAAATCCAATGACTATCCATCATTTGAATGTGGTTACATTCCTGTACTCAGTGCACAATGTCTCTGAAGTGTGTTTGTTGGATGATATTCTCCAAACTGCAATGGACTGAAAGGCCAGCAGAAGCCCATCCTCAGGATCATAGAGACAAGGCAGCGAAACAACCTTACCTACACAAAAGCAAAATCCTGGAAAATGTTCTATGGGCTTCCTTCACTTGCGTCTCTCGCTGAGGAAATGAGACCAAATCTGGGGTGAGAGATGGGGAACTTGTTTCCATACCTTTACTCAATCAGATAGGGAAAAAGAGACTTTCAGCCATGCCCACTTTTATGTTTTGCCCAAAGCCGCTTGCAGTTGACCTTCTCCAGGTGTTTCTTGTTTTGGAGATCTCTGCTGTCCATCTCTGCTAGAATAGTAATAAACATAATTTCTCCACTCTGTCCAGCTTGGTGAGAAATGAGCCCTAAGGTTCCCAGTGTCCTTTTCCTTCAGTCAGTGAGGTTCAGCTGGTGGGACTGAAGCCATCTTAACAGTCTGCTCTTACCCTTGTTTCCCTTCGTAGTGGATTGCCCCCTCCCTCTTTTTACCTCACTGTCTCCTTCCAGCAGTTGGAGCAACTGGTGCAATAGCTCACCTTCAAACTCCTCTTTGGGATATTGAGAAAATCAGCAAGAGAAAGCCTCACTGGCCCCTAGCGAGTTGGTTCAGAAATTCAAAATTCTTCAGATTTCGGCAGAAAAACCAAATAGGCAAATCCTTCTCTATTTTCTGTTTTGTTTGTGAAATATATGTATGGTATGTACCCAGTATGTATGAATGTATGTATGTACCCCTGTGTGCGTATGTGGATTTTCATATACGACACTCATAAAGGATCTTTGAGTCTTTCAAATGCAATGTTGGGGGGGGGGAGCCATAGAGTTATATGTTACTTTTTTATGCCAATATCAAGCAATACCTTGAACTGAATCTTTGCATGAAACACTCCAAGGAAAATCAATTCTATAGTTTCTCTAGGCTGGTTTTAGTTCACCCTCTTGCCCATTTTCCTACCTAAAATATTTCTTGAAAAAAAGATTATTTCAAAAATACGCATCACACACAAGTATAACTCTTTGGATAATTGCAGGGGGTGATCTTTCTGCCATAGAAAGGCAGTAGATCTGCTCAGACATCTGAAGAGTTGCTTATAAAACAAATGGATTATATTTCGTGTGCAAACAATTCTCTGAAGCACAAACTATGTATCGGTTTCATATAGCTTGTCTCCATCATATAGATCACGGATGTTGTGGCTTTCGGATTATTTGGGGCACTTCTTCTGGTTTCTTACTTTAGTAGCATGTTAGTCTTTTAAGCATCTTTATCCTTGTTTTATTTTGTGCATAAATCTTTTCATGTATTTTACAGCACGTGATTTGTAGGTAATATATAAATGAGGATCCTACAAAATGTTGCTTAGCATTCCTATTCAATCTGATATGGCATGTGCTACTCTTAGAATATTCTGTAGTCTTTGATTTTTCATTAAGTGCTATCACTGTTTAACAATAACTAGGCATCAGTTGTGTGCATGTTGTCATAGGAAATTGTGTGCATGTCGTCATAGCCTCTCGTAAATAATTTCATAGAAATATTGGGCTTTATTCATGTGAAACAGAACTTTCAGTCCTGGAGTTTTGAGAGGAAACCCAGGGTAGCTTTGGATGTTAATGTCACGGTTCACACACTAACTGTTCATACTCTCTGAGAATTATTAGTGTGCCCACTTACCATAATCCTTTTGATGTAAAAATTGTTGGTGCGTAAAATTCATTCAGTGTATCCTTAGAGCCCCTCTCTGATTACCTTACCTTTTCCGTTACTGTGTTCTAATATTGAAATCAGGGCTGAGTTTTAGAAGAATTGAGAATCTTGGTTCAAATTCAGTGCTGTGCTTTTTTTCTGTCCTGCACTTTCACTTACTACATGTGGGCCCTGTTTGATACAAAAGGTCTATCCTTTATGCACCTGTTAGATCTGCAGTCTGTATTTTTTTTTTCATATAGTATCACCTGAGTATATTTAGAAAGACAAAATGCAGCTTCAACACAACTTAACCATATGTTTGTTTCTCAGTAGTAAATAAAACATGCTTATATAATACAGATAGATCTTGAGTTCAGCACATGAGTAAGCAAGGAAATCAGGAGTCAGCCCTCTTTTAGGGAGTGTGAAGCAGAGCCTAAATTAGGTGGGTCAAAAAAAATTCTTATTCTATGCATGCATTTAATCAAAATGGTAAAGAGAGACCGTTTCAGCTGTGGGATAGTTTTAATTGGGGGATCTGCTAGCTGGTTTGGCAATGTAACATTTCTTGATGCTGCTTTAAAATTGTTAAATCTGTCTTAGAATGTTTTGCTTGTCTTTTTCTTTGTGATTTTTTTTGTTGGTCACATGTTTGGTGCAGTGCAGTGCAAAAGATGGCTGTGTCAACTAATCTCCAATCTACTTACTTTGTGTCAAAAGTCCAAATCCTGCTGGTTTTTGACTTTCATTGCTTCTAGACTCTGCAATGGAAGTTTCCGTAGGAAAGCTAGACAGATGCTGAAGGATGCTGCCACCTGTGGCTCCTTTGAGATTAGAAATCGGTATCCAAATGGAATTTCATTCACTCATTCACTCTCTCGCACACACAATTCACACATTATTCAAAAAGCTGACTAGTATTTCTCACTCTCTCGATCATTACTGAATTAAAACAGGATTGGAAAGGATAAGCATATGGGTTTTATAGGAGGGGGAGGAAACCCTGTTGAGTTACCTGGATTTCTGAAGATTGATTTACTTGGCTAATATATATATATATAGAGGTAGGTAGCTCACAATATCTGTGTGAAAGAATTTGGAAATTGGCTGCCTGCTCAAGGTGAGCTGGTCATGTGCAGGAGGAAATACAGACATTATCATTTTATGTACTGTCAAAGTAAATGACCCTCACTAGAAATACGTGATAGAATGTTCAGTACAGATGCCCACACATAATAGCATTTTAATGATTCATGAATCTATAAATTGAAAGCCAACATAGATAGTATTTCTTCATGGTTTCCTCTTACTACCCATTGCCCAATAGTACTGTGACCAACTTCAACCTACTCAACTGAACTTACCTTCTTGTATTCCCCTTCCTCCATACCACTGTGCATTATTTAGTCAAGCTGAAGTTTCTTTAACATTAATATGTGTGAATATAAATATATATCATGTTGGAGAAAGCTAAAGAGGTTTAAGGCAATGAAAGGTGTGCCAACACGAAAAATGTAAAGGAAAGGAGAATCATATTTTTCACCTAATTGAAAGAAAAGTAGGGGGAGGAGGAGGGGGTGTTTGATAGATTATGTGTGAAAGAAACTGTGGATGTATATGTCTCTTCGTGAGTCCATTCTGTGCAAGAAAGCATGAGCATATGGCTGCTGGTAGACACCGTGTGGGTGGGAGAAAGAGAGAACTGCATTGTTGGGAAAGAGAGAGTGTGCAAGTGTAGCCAGTGAGAATAATTATAAAAGCCTCTAATGGTCTAAGTAACAGTGAAAAATTATGTGTGCTTGTGCAAGAAATGGAGAGAGATCATAAAGAAATATGTCTATTAAAAGTGGGGGGGGGGAGAATACTTACTATAAAATGCAAATATTTAATGCAAGGACGTGATATAAAAATGAAAGGGGTATGTGTAAAGAAAAATCAGGAGCATACCATTACTTGCGAAGTGTAACACAGCTTTTTCTTCCTTAATGCCTTCTAGATGTCTAAGAGTGCAATTCCCATGATCCCCAGCCAGCCAGGCAGCACATCCCTGTTATGATGGTCTCGTCCCATTTAAATATCAGACATCCAAATCAAAGGAAATCTCAGTTCTAAAAGGTGTTTTCCTCAGGCTCCTCAAATCTCAGGAGAGGAAAGGGTTAAATTTCCCACCATCTGGAATTATAATTGTTATCCATCTTTGCACATATTAAATCTAATTTCACTCTTTGTTTTTTCTAGAAACATCTTTGTAGGAGATTTTAAGATTATGTGTCTTGAAGCCACATTGAGACATGCATGCATAGACAGCGGGGAGGAAGCACGCATGCTTGTGTATTTAACAGGGCAGTGCAGATAAGGAACACAACAGCAGAACTAATTTCTGAATGTGTGTGTGGCAGCCAATGCAGAAGAACTTGGTCCCGAGGCAAGGCAATTGGCATTCCTGGCAGATCTACACAGGGGCTTGTTTGACTGTCATCAACAGGATGCAAGCTGCTGAAGCTCTATAAATGATTTGTTGAGAGAAGAGGGCTTATTGGCTTGTTGGTTGAAAAAGAAACCATCTCTTTTGCTGCATGTGTCTAAAATATTGTTTCTACCCAAGTGTCCAAGGATGAATGGACAGGAGCTGTTTATAGGATGTTCCATAAAATCTCAGGGTTTATTTCTCTTACTGTGATGTTCAGTCATTATACCTGGATCCTCACTCTGTCCTGTTTACACAATATGTAGCTGCTACTTCTCATTCTATTTATTGGCAAGATGAAATATCAGCAAAGAAACTCAGGTCTCTTATTTTTTTTCCATTCAGTCATGTCCAATTTTCGGACTTCCCGGACTAGTCCCTGCAGTTTTCTTGGCAAGATTTTTCAGAAGTGGTTTGTCCTTGTCTCCTTCTTAGGGTTGAGAGAAAATGACTAGCCCAAGGTCACCTGACTGGCTTTGTGCCAAAGGTTGGGACCAGAACTCAAGAGTGTCCCAGTTTGTAGCCTGATGCCTTAACTACTGCACCAAACTAATGCACTCTTTCTAAAGAGAGAGAAAATTCTCCTTAGGAAATATTGGCTCAAAGTCAAGTTTAGTTATAGGTTTGCCAAATTTTTGTCTAACCCCACTTTCCTGTTACAAAAGGGGGGATACTTGTGAGAAAAATGGTGACAAATAAAACACGTAGACTAGAATAGAATTGGCCAAGTGTGATTGAACACACAAGGAATTTGTCTTGGTGCATACGCTCTCAGTGTGCATAAAAGAAAAGATCATCAAGAATTCTAAGGTACAACACTTAATGATAGGGTACAAATAAGCAATCAGGAACCAATCAATACCAATATAAATTGTAAGGATACAAGCAACAAAGTCATAGCCATACAGTCATAAGTGGAAGGAGATGGGTGATTGGAACGATGAGAAGATTAATAGTAGTGCAGATTTAGTAAATAGTTTGACAGTGTTGAGGGAATTATTGGAATGTTGGAATGCTGGAACAAAAATTGTAATACATAAGGTGATTGGGTTGATAAAGAAGAACTTTATCCTGTGAAGTTCATGGATACATTAGTTATTACACTAATGAATTATTTTAAAAGTTACACTGTTTATTGCCTGCCCACTGTTATTATAATTTTGTAAGCCTTTATAGAGTTATAAAACTAATGATATTAGAAAAAAGAAATTGTTTTACAGGGTACTCCCCGAATTATGACCACCATGTTACTAACTTAAGAAATGCAATGATTCATTTAATAAGGGTGGCAAGAAAAATCATAAAGTGGGACAAACTCACTTAACAAATGTTTCACTTAGCAACATAAATTTTGGGCTCAATTGTGGTCATAATTCAAGGACTATCCATATAAAGAAGTCCAGTCTTCTTTCTGTATCAAAGCAAGAAGGCTTCTAATCAAATATGTCAATTAGTTGATCCTGTTTCCCTGAATTAAGCCAAAGTATTATGCAGTTCTCAAATGAGAATTTTTGAATATTTGAGTCTTCAGAAAAGATTGCTAGGGACTCAAAATCTCACATTTTGATCAGACTGAACTTAAATGAATCAAAAAGAGTCACCTTCCATGTCTCTTGTTTTTCATTTCTGAGGTGCATTATTGATTAGTTTATAATTAATTTGTCTCTCTCCCACAAACTGAAAAACACAAAATACAAATGCTGCTGATTGGTGAAAAGAAAGTTGCATTTAGCCAGATGGTCTGTAAGCTCAGAATATATTAGCCAGTTTTATTTCCCATTAGTGGGCAGTTGCAACAAATGAGCTCATAGGCCCTTTCTGTCTCCAACAGTTATTATTCCCTGGTTTATTATTATTGCTAGGATTTATCTTGCCTATTACTCAATGGGAATTATTTTACAGACCTCATTTTCTGAGCCTCATTTATTAAGATATGGACTATCCCACAGATAGTATGTATTCATAGTGGAAAAAACTATTTCAGATCTTGTCCTACATCCTATTGGAATTCCATTCTCCTATGAAGGCGATTCCGTCTCTCTCTACATGATTCTAAAAAAATTATGTTGCAGTTGTCGCTGCTTAATCTAAAGGAAGTCCATTTCTGTTAATGAGACCATCCTTCCAGAATACAGTCCTTGCAAACTGTAGTTTAATAATCCTACGTCTCCTTCAAGTCAACAGAGTACATGGGACACTTTTCTGCCGAATGTTGCTGCAACTGGCTCAGGTGAGTGTCCTCTTCTTTGAACTGACTCTGTACCAAAGCGCTACATCAAAGAGAGATAGCCCAGAACTACAAATACAGCTTTTGTGGTGGGGCTTAAAAGCACTGTAGAGAATAGAGCACTGATGTTAAGTGTAACACAGAATACGCCACACTGCTAACAAGCCATTATCTCCTGTGACCTGGACCGCTGCAGTGTTCTCTGCCTTCTAAAATGATCTTAATTACTAAGAAACAGCAGTAGCTAATCCATGGTAGACAGGACAGGATCAATTTTGTGGGGAGGCTGCCTGAAAGTCAACAGCAGGGGGTGGGCAGAAAATGCACATATGCACACACATCACTCCCAACGTGATCTTAAGAAATCAGTTCATATTTTCCATTTTAGAAACTAGCATAGAGTGATATGGATTCCTCACCTTAGCTCACTACAGCAATTACAGGTCTAAGTGAGTTGTCGGCACAGCTTCCTAAAGATAAATAGCTACCCACATTTCAAGATTAGAGCAAATGAGTTAGATTAAGCTCTCTACAGGTGTTGTTAGATTTCCCCCCTCCCCCTCCGCCATCAGGCCACATTTTTACAAATGGAAGTTTGTAAATGTTGGAGTGACATAAACATTCAAAATGATAAAGAGAGCACCAGTGAACAGTATAGTTATATGGCAAAAGAGGCTGATAAAATCTAAATTTTCTTTAGTCTCCTTTTTACTTCTAATTGGTTCAAACAGATTTTTTTTGGGTGGGGGACACAATTGAAATACACCTTGAAGAACTGAATGGCATGCACATTGTTATTATCCATGTAATTATTTTGCTAATTCTGCTGATTGCCAGCAGTTCGGCAGTTCGATTCTCATCGGCTCAAGGTTGACTCAGCCTTCCATGCTTCCAAGGTCGGTAAAATGAGGACCCAGATTATTGGGGGCAATATACTGACTCTGTAAACCACTTAGAGAGGGCTGTAAAGCACTATGAAGCGGTATATAAGTCTAAGTGCTATTGCTATTGCTATTCTGGGTTTTTCTGGATTGCGCATTCCATAATAGCATCTTTTCAGTACTGCATGAACCAAATACTAAATCATATGGGCAGCATATAATAACAAAGTCATTTAACTCCATTTTACAGTCCCCTCTGCTCAATAGTAAGTTTCAGTAAGGTCACTGGGATTCATATTGCCTTATAATATGGCTCTTTCTATGGTGTATGAAGTATGGTGTATGAAGTATGAAGTATGGTGTATGAAGTATGGTGTATGAAGTATGAAGTATGAAGTACCCGAAGTATCTAAGATCAAGCCTTCAAAACTATACCCCTATTGTTTCTATGATTGTAGGGCAACACTCTGTTCATTGTCCTCCTAATTCAAACCTAAGTGAAAACGGCACACAAAGACTCTACAAAAACTGAGGCAGGAGTGTGTGAATATACCTCCCTCTTCCTTAAAATCATCTAAGCTTTGCTCATGGCCATTTTTGTAGGATGGAGCCTGGCTCACATCTAGTCTTCTCAAAATATATCACATATGGACAGTTGCTTTCAGGCTGCTCCAGCTCTTTAAAGATCTGTTCCTAGAATCAGCTGATCCCTGACAAAATATCTCTGGAGAAAGGCCAAGAAAAAAAGGAGTATGAAAAAAGGACTTGCATTTACTTTACTAAACTCAGCTTTAGGTTGTTGAAAGTGATCCAGCCACCCAGATCACTGTTGCAATCAGACTCAGGAAAAGGGGAAAAAAAGACAGGTTAGAATTATAATCAATACCATCAATACCAATGAGAACTAGTTTTATATGTGTGTGTATTTGTTTTTATGAACTTTCCAGTTTTACATCCAGAATTATGTTTCCTCTTAGGAGTAAAGCCTTTTTTCATAATTCAAACTAACACGAACTTACTTAGGACCGAGTTCCAATAAATTGAGTAAGGTTTCATTCTGAATGCACATACACTGGAGCATGTATTTCATTCTCTGGAGATGGTACCTAATAAATGCTCCCTTGGCTCTTTCCTGAAGAAAGTAATCAGTGGAAAAGGTATTTATGGCATTTAAATGGAGCAGTGTAAACCTGTTCTTCGTAGTTGAGACTGCTTTAATTTTCAGACTCGGGGAAGTGGGCAGAGGCTGATGAAAATTGGAATATACAAATAATCAGGGATTATTTTGTATCAAGAGGTGGAAAATGCCTAATAAGGAAATACAATGGCACTCATAAATTCTTTATAAAGTCTATCTATAATTTGCAGGGTATCAAGTGTTTTCAAGACTGAATCTCCTTCATCACACCCCACGATCTAATATTCTAGCGACCATATTACCAGCCAATATTAGATATGAGCCAGTCATAAACTAGAGAAATAGGTAGAAGTCATTCTACAAAACAAGAAGGTTTGCAATACTTTTTATCAAAATCATAAAAAAATATTCTTTTATCAGTGGTCAGTTCAATTTAATATTAAAACATCAGTTGATGAAAAACAATTATTAGTTTTGATTTTCATCTATGGGGCTTAAATAGTAATGGCATGAATTTTTGTCAGCAAATGCTAACTTCGTTTGAGCCATGGTAGCTCCTACATGGTGCTTGTGAAGTGTCGACATAACCCACAGAGTGCAATTTCGTAATGGATAAGTTGCTTCTGTTCTTAATGGACAGTGTTCAAATTTTAAAAGATGGGATATTTTAAATTCAAGTTTAGCTGAACAGCACTTAGAGGCAATTTTAATGTATTTTATTACAGAACTCAGACGTGGGTGTTCATTGCTTATTTGCTACATTCATTCTTAAAAATATATTGTGGTAAACATCTTTCTCTCTAAAAAAGGTTCAAGAGGCAGAGTTATAAAGAGTGTGTAGTTCATTGTAGTTCCATGGTTGAAGTTTTATGTTCGTTCACAATTTGCAATTTTGCAGTCCTGTTGTGTTCATTATCTAAACATTATCATTGCTGCTAGAAAAGCTACAGGGTCCAAAGAATGATGGATACATCCATAAATTTAACTGATTGTTGTTTTGACTTTTTAAAAAAATATTGAAGCTATGTTCATTTCTGTAGAAAGGATGGATATGACACCATAATATGTTTAAACATGCCTAAAGTCTGGTACAAGGGACACCGTGGCTCAGGGGCTAAGATGCAGAGCTTGTCGATCAAAAGGTTGGCAGTTCAGCGGTTCGAATCCCTAGTGCCGCGTAATGGAGTGAGCTCCCGTTACTTGTCCCAGCTTCTGCCAACCTAGCAGTTCGAAAGCATCTGAAAAATGCAAGTAGAAAAATAGGGACCACCTTTGGTGGGAAGGTAACAGCGTTCCGTGCGCCTTTGTCATTGAGTCATGCCGGCCACATGACCACGGAGACCTCTGCGGACAGCCCTGGCTCTTTGGCTTTGAAACGGAGATGAGCACCGCCCCCTAGAGTCAGGAATGACTAGCACATATATATGAGGGGAACCTTTACCTTACCTTTA
This sequence comes from Ahaetulla prasina, assembly GCF_028640845.1. Taxonomy (NCBI): domain Eukaryota; kingdom Metazoa; phylum Chordata; class Lepidosauria; order Squamata; family Colubridae; genus Ahaetulla; species Ahaetulla prasina. The sequence goes on along the minus strand of NC_080540.1, from coordinate 82,666,549 downwards.
AAGTCTGGTACACTTGTGCCTCTTAACAGCTCAATTTTTCTGCATTGCTATTCATTATATTCTATTCGTTCCTTGCATTGGACCTGGGCTTCTAGAGGAATGGATGACTCACTGGTCAGAGCTTAGTTCAACAGTCACTGAATTTTTTTCCCTTCATCCTGCTCACTTGATTTCATTTCCCTTCCAGGTAGCCCTTGACTCCAAGCTTTCTATCAGCAGCACTGGATGAGAATTCAACAACTTCCTAGAGTGCACTAACGTGGCCAGCAATAATGGATTTTGTGATGAAACAAGCCTTAGGGGGTAAGTCTTATCTCCTCACAATATTCTCTTAGTTCTACTATTCTAAGCACTTAAGACTGAATTTCTGGTGGAAGCAAACAGCTTCAAATCAGGCATGTTGGTGGGCTTCCTTGTATGACAGTCTATTTCTGGTCCTTCCTCTTTTCTGTAGGGTTAAGATCAGGGCTTTGACTTGGCCATTCCTTTCTTCTGCTTTTACCAATTTTTGGCGGTACAACTTGTGTGTTTTGGGTCATTGCTGCATTACCCACTTTTTCTGAGCTTCAGTTGAAGGCCAGATACCCTGACATTTTCCTGTAAAATTTGCTGGTACAATTCAGAATTCATAGTCCCATCAATGATGGCAAGTCCTGGTCCAGAGGCAGAAAATTTGGGTCTATTTGTCAATGCAAAAGAGGTAATGTCATTCCCTAGACATTACCCTGGGGTTTTGTTTTGTTTTTGTTTGTTTGTTTGTTTTTGAGACGTCCTGATATATTATATACCATGTTCTTGTTGTGATCTTCGTTGGTCATCCACTTCTGGGGATGGTAACAATGGTGAATTGCCTGACAGTGGGGACAAACACTTTGGGAATAGTTCTGTAAACTTTTTCAGTCTGATGGGTATCAACAGTTGTTTTTCCAAGCAGTGACACACTTCTACAACCTATCTTATGAAGCTCAGACTTTTATTGTGAATATCTGGAATTCGGTTCTTTAGCTAAGGCAGGACCTCCCATACTCATAGTGCTTATCAAATTTGTAGATCCCTTGCACAGCTGGAACTAAAAGTAACTCATTCCCATGGCTGAAACTTACAGTTTACAACAGAGAAGGCCAAAAAAAAAAATCTTGATACATTCTCAGCTGACATCTACTATGAATGCCCATAGATGTGATTGGAGAGAGTTTCAAGGCCTATAAAAAAAAGAGAGAGGACTTGGCCACAAGTTATCCATCTCTGCTTTTGAGCGTCTGAGAGATCAAGGGAGATCCCCTTTCATTGTATCGTCACCATAAAAAGTCTGTAAATTAGTGGCTTTGAGAGAAAGGACTGGCTCAATTTAGTTGCATGAGCGCCAAAGTCAAATATAATTTGAACCTGGATTTCTGAACCCCAGCCCAATTCCTTAACTATGCTCTCCGATTACAATAGTTCTTGGACTTTAGTTACTGCTAATATAGAAGTTTTCTCTTTTTATTTTCTTTTCTTTAAGAAGGTGGAACTGTCCAGGCATTTGCCCACAATAACACAATCATGGCTATTCCTAACTGCAAAGGTATTGCTTATATAATATTCTATTCAAGCATAGACAGTGTTGTCGTAATGGGAAAACCAAGACAAATATGAGAGGCCCTTTTGAAAAATGCAGTGTTCTTATTCAGATGTCTAGTGACATCTGAGCTCCCCCTAGAGATTTGCAAGGAAATTTGCTAATTGTCTCACATACTGACTTCTGACAACCCGAAAGGAGATTATTGGTTCTGAGATTCTGCCTTGGAGAGAGACTTATTTGTTTGCTTGCTTTTATCCTGCTTTTATTGTTATAAATAACTGAAGGCAGCGTGCATATCTAATACAACAACATGTGAGGTGTGTTCAGCTGAGAGAGAGCGATTGGCCCAAAGTCACCCTCTTTCAGGCCTGAAACACTCAGCTAGGATTCCATCTAGAAAAGAGAGTGCAAATCACTGGTCCTGCTAGACATTATAATAACGTCTAGCAGGTTTCAGAGTTTGTTTGTTTTTTATAAGGCTGATGGAGAAGCTCACAGTCATTTTACCTGACTGAAGAAACTTCATCAGTCACTCCACCCTCTCCTTATTTTTCCTCCTTAATAGTAGAAGTGGATAACATCAGCCTGTTGGGAAATACTGAAAAGAAATGGGATTTCCCACAGAAGTCCCTCTTACTATGTTTTCAACCATGCCATGTGCAGGGGCCACGAAGGACATGGGTAAAATGTTGGGAGGAGAAGAGGAAAAAGACCCTGATGCCCAGAAGAAGGAAGAAGAACGACAAGAAGCCTTACGCCAGCAAGAGGAAGAACGCAAGGCAAAGCATGCCCGCATGGAAGCTGAACGGGAAAAGGTTCGGCAGCAAATCCGTGATAAGGTGGGTCACTTTCCTGCCATTTTCCAATTACCATATTTTTCAGACTAAAAGATTCACTCCCCCCACCCCCCCAAAAAAAGTGGGTGGAAATGTCTGTGCGTCTTATAGAGCGAATATTGTGGCGGGGGGAGGAGGGTTTGTTTCGATGCCGATCAACTGTTCTAGGCAGTGGGGATCGCCACCTATCACTGCTGCCGCCCATTCACAGCAAACGAGTGGCGGCAAATGGGCCGCAGCGGCGGCAAACAGGCCATGACAAACAGGCCGCGGTGGCAGCGAACGGGTGGCCGAGGCAGATTTTTTTTCTTGTTTTCCTCCTCTAAAGATAATGTGCGTCTTATAGTCCAGAGAGTCTTATAGTCTGAAAAATACGGTAATCTCTCTGTCACTAAGATCTTGAGGGAGTGATTTGGAAGAAATGGCAAGAAAAGGATAGAGAGTAGGGAGACTGAGCTTTAGGAAACTGGAGAAGTGATTATTCTTGATCATGATGAACAAGACTTGGCTTCTTTTTTTAAAGTACAAAAACTCAGTTTTGAGAAGCCACTCAATCTAACTTGAATTATTTGAGAAATGCATTGATTACCCAGCAAAATTTGTATCTTTTAAGCATTAAACTATAATTCTGAGCTCTCCTACTGGGCATCCATGAAGGAGCAAGAATATTGAGGAGAATATACTTGTCTCAGACATCATGATGTCATTACATAAACATGCTGTTTTCATAATGATTTCATAATCAGTGCCATCGTTTTGACTTCTTCATGCCTTGTTATAGAGCCCGCCCTTCCTTATCAGCTGCTGGGGGTTGTAGTTTAACAACATCTGAAGGTGCAGTTATTCTACCCGAAGACTTGACATTTGGATGGCCACTCCAACTGCATCAGCTTTTTAATAAAGGGAGAAAGAGAGCCAGAAATATTGTCATATCTAACTATGTCAATATTCCCATGGCATAGGGTTTCTGTCTAGCACAGGCTAGAGCAATTACAGGAGATGGGAATATTGCAAAACTCAATAGATAATATCCCTTACAGATCCAGCATCTTGGACAGTTCTCTACAGCAGGAATGGAGATCTTCCAGTCCATGGGATAAACCCTTCCCAGTTGCTCCATCTAGCCCTTAGAGACCCAAGCAAGGTCCCTCTCCTTCCTTGAACCCCCTGGTCTCTCCCTGAAACCCTGCCCCCCACCCCCATCTGCCTTCCCACTGAAGGGCTGCAACTTCAGGTCTCTGTTGCACTTGAAATATGGCTTCCCCAAAGGGGAACAATGAAGATTGGGCAAAGATGGCACCTGGGCAGCCAGCACCTGAAGGTAAGAATATAAAAGTAGCCCTGCTGGATCAGACCGAGGCCCATTTTAGTCCAGCATTTCCATTCTCAACTAGAAGTCCATGGGGTGCAGCCAGCTATGCTCAGTTCACTGCCCTGTGCTTTGGGAAACGCATGGAACCGGATTCCTAAAACATACCCTCAGGGATGAGCTCCTAGGAAGGGCTTCTGACACCTGGAAAAGATTCCTCCCCAGGAACAGGGTGGCATCCAGAGAATGGATGGTAAGGGATCGAATCCTGTTTCCCCCCTTGATTGACAGCATTATGCCAGCAGGATGACCCTGCCTATTGAGAACAAAGCCTCACAGTTTTGTCCCTCTTCACTGAATTAAAACAACAAGGACTCTTGCCATGAGCCCTTGAATCTATTTATACCCCATTGGAACGTCCCAGCATTGCTTGTTCCTTGCTGCAGTCGTTCCAGACGAATGAAAGAGAAACCCACCTGCACACAACATGGTTACACTCGTTCACCTGCTAAACATTATTCCTTCTTTTTCTTTCTACAAAGAACAGCCTCTTCTCTGTAGCTCTTATTCCAGGGCCAGCTATAATTATTTAAAGAGCTTCTATTGCAGTCCAGCAACTAGAGGTGAAGTGGTCTCTGCCAGGCCGTAAGATTACCATCTTAGAGCTCCTTTGATGTGAACTTTCTTTTTGTTGCTGATAATCCTTAAATGTACTAAAGCTGGCCAATATTCAGCTGCTTGATGTTAAGAGAAAGGCCGCTTTTTGCTATTAGCAACAGTCATTCATTCAGCTGCATACTAAACTCACTGTTCAGTGCCCATCCACTGTTAACCTGTTTACATTTTTTTTGTCCTTTTCTTTTGAGTTTTTCTTTTTCTTTCTACAAAGAACAGCCTCTTCTCTGTAGCTCTTATTCCAGGGCCAGCTATAATTATTTAAAGAGCTTCTATTGCAGTCCAGCAACTAGAGGTGAAGTGGTCTCTGCCAGGCCGTAAGATTACCATCTTAGAGCTCCTTTGATGTGAACTTTCTTTTTGTTGCTGATAATCCTTAAATGTACTAAAGCTGGCCAATATTCAGCTGCTTGATGTTAAGAGAAAGGCCGCTTTTTGCTATTAGCAACAGTCATTCATTCAGCTGCATACTAAACTCACTGTTCAGTGCCCATCCACTGTTAACCTGTTTACATTTTTTTTGTCCTTTTCTTTTGAGTTTTTCTTTTCTCATCTCTGGAAGGCAGACCTAGGAGCACACCCCTGGAGAAGCAATTGTCTGTTCAGCAGAGTGATATGATCCATCCTAGCTTCCAGGCTGGCTCTCCCCTGGGATGATACGCACTTGCCCATGAATGATTTTTCTCTGACTCCCGTTTCTCTTATTTTCACTGCAGCAAGAGGAGAATCATTCGTAGAGATTTGGAGTGTGGTCTCAAGGGGCATGTAAATTAAATAAATAAATGAATTGCCTTTGGGCCAGGCGTGAGCCATCATATCCTACACTGAATGTGGATGCTGACAGAATGTCCTTTGGCATCCTCCTTTGCTATTTTCTTTCACTCAGTCATTCCTCACCTCCTGGCTTATTTGTCTTCTAAGAGGAGAATATAGGTCACTGGAAATAACTAAATTTCAGGCTCTGTCATCGGCCTTTTCTAAAAACCTTAAAATTAAGACAGCAACAGCTTAGCATGAGCAGGTTCTGCTGTCCCCTTAAATAATTATGCAAAGATGGGAGAATTTGAGGCAGTGGGTTTTGCTCTGTCTTCGGTGTATCTGCCCTTTTTTTTTTACATTGCTTTTAAAAGTATTAATGCCTGGCCCTTCTTTACAGACAATGAGCTCAATGAAGACAGGCTCCAATTCATCACAAGTTTTGCCTATTCATTCATTTCCCTAATATCTTTTAGGCCAGTTTCTCATTCTGTGGCACCAAGAGAGAACCAGCACTGATCCGATTACTCCATCAGTCTTCTGCATTGTTTGAATGCTGAGAAGTTTGAAGTGCTCCTATTGAGCTCTTCCAGAGCAAATCCATCTTGGAAAACAAGGGTTGGATGTCAGAGCTGATACTAGAAAGAATTAAAGGGAAATTATCCCAGCTGCAGGAAGCAATTATAGAAATGTGAATTGAAAATAGTATGTGTAACAGGTACATCAAGGAGGGATGGACTAGAGATATTGTACACATAAAAATTGCTATGAATGCAAAACATCAACTGAATTGGAAGGAGTAAGAATGAAGGAACGCCTAAGATTGAGAATAAGTTTCGTTGGAAGAAAATTCTGTAGCATGCCACATGTTGAATGAAGAAGAACTAACTGGAAGGGGAAATGGTCTTCATTTTTTGTTAGTAAGCTTCTTACAGGCACATCCTCCAGGAAAATTCTTCTGTTTTTCTTATTGCTACTGAGGACTTGAACATGAGAGTACTGTCATATATATATACAACTTTGTCATATATATACAACTTTGAACGGTCACTAAATGAACTGTTCTAAGTCGAGGATTATGTGTATAAAGCTAATTGCATGCAAAATTAGCATCAATTCCACAAAACCCATGTTTGCTAGATGACAGGGTGGGCTATCTCTCCAGAGTCATTCCCTCTGCCAATCACAGCCCTCCTTTTGGCTCCAGTCATCCTCAGAGTATTAACAGGGGGGCTGTAGGTCTGTCTTTATTATTCACCCTAGAAATGGTAATATTAAGGCAATGTGTCCTTAACTGCAATTCTCAAGATCTTTCTCCAGATGTAGATAGGGCATTCATGGCTGCCAGGGACCAGCCCGTAGTAGTATGTTTTTACTTGATGAGAAGACTGCAGGTTAAGCAAAGGAGCAAAGGAGCACATTATATTTTGCATTTGTTTAGGTTCTGAATGTTCCTAGGCTTCTTCACCGTGTCATGATAGGAGTGGGGGATGTTATGGAGGCACATAGCACCCTCAAATACTATATCCAGGGTAGAACTTACACTATTTAATCCACTTTCCAACATGGGGCCTTAAAGTCCAGTCAAACTACAACTCTTGTTGCCTACATCCAACATAGTCATGCTAGCTATGGTTATTGTAAAACATCGGCAAGGAAGTTAATTTCTAAATGAATGAAAAAGCATAAAATACTTTTCCAGATTTTCCATTAACGTGAAAGGTAAGGGGTTAGTGTTACCTCTGATTTCTTTCAGGGTCCATGTGTTGTTCCAGTACTTGGTGGAGTACCATCTAGAGCAGGGGTGTCCAAACTTGGCAACTTTACAACTTGTGGACTTGTGGGAGTTGAAGTCCACAAGTCTTAAAGTTGCCAAGTTTGGACACCCCTGATCTAGAGTCTATCTTAGCTTAGACCAGGGGTCTGCAAACTTGGCTCTTTTAAGACTTGTGGACTTCAACTCCCAGTCCACAAGTTTGCAGACCCCTGGCTTAGACACTAAAAGAAATACATAAAGGCAACAGAAGGTGCAGTTTTGGTCTCACAATTTTCAGTAAAATTTAAAGGTCTTTTCTGTACAGCATTCATGTTCCAGGCTGTAACCCTAAGAACAGACTGTATCACTATGGAAGCAGCTGATGTCATTTACTGGAACAGCTGGTTAATCTTCAGAAGCCTCAGCAATTAAGTTAATGCAATCTTAATTTAGGACACCTATGACCCAAGGGCCAATGGGGTTGCAGTCAAGATCTACCTTCTCCTGCATTTCTCTGAGAAGTCTTGTGTGTCTCCCCCACATAGTATGGCCTGAAGAAGAAAGAGGAGAAAGAGGCAGAGGAGAAGGCAGCCCTGGAACAGCCCTGTGAGGGGAGCCTGACACGACCCAAGAAAGCCATCCCAGCCGGCTGTGGAGATGATGACGATGAGGATGAGGAGAGCATCCTGGATACGGTGCTCAAGTATCTGCCAGGTCCATTGCAGGACATGTTCAAGAAGTAGCCGCCATATCAGCCCAAGTCCCACCCAGAGTTTCCTGGTGTTGCCAATTCAACACTCGATTGAAGCTTTTGGGTGGCGAAGGGACTTTCTTTTGGGGTTTCATGGGGGCATTTTCCTTTCCAGTTTTTGTTTCAAGGGGAGACTTCATACATGTCTTTGTGCCACAGGCCTTTCCCAGGCCTTCTTCTCAGTCCCCAAGAGAAGCACATCAGGCACGGGATGTACCCCCTACCCTGCCCCCTTGCTATCATCACTCTAGGCTGCTGGATTCCTTGGAGCCACAGGCTGGGCACTGCCAGGAGGAGTTTTATCTCCTTCCCCTCACCTGGGCTTTCCCTTCCCAACACAGAGCTGGAGTGGAGTTCTGTGGTGCCAAAGGACCAGCTGACTAGAAAGTCAAAGCAAAGCAAAAATAAATGGGAACTGGGACCAAATTCAATTACACAACCTCATGGGGTTTTAGAGGAGGAGGCACCAGAGGGAGGCCAGGCCCCTGCACAATCCTCTGAGGCTGCCTCCTTCCCCCATATTCCTTAACCCAGTGCTGACTGCCAAACAGAGATTGTGGCCTGTTAATCTCTGTTCTGCTGTTCCTGCCTAATTCATGGGGGCCAAGGTAGCCCTGCACATTCCATCTCTGAGGAAGAGAAGGACCAGTTGGATACAGATACACACACACACTAATTCCAATCCTTATTTTAGGGCTGTTGGCAAATCATAGTCTTGTCATATGCTTGGGGAAGAACAGCTCATTCCTGAAAAGAATCAAAACTCCTACCACAAGCCTAGCATGGAGGCCCACTGCAAAGAATTATGAGTTACTAGTAGAAAAAAAATTACCTGGGCTTCTTAAGGGACCCTGAGAGATAGGTGATTTTTTTTCCCCTTCCATCATCCAATAGTAGTATTTTATTCAAAAAAGTTCCCTAGCTGACACATTTGCAGACTTTTACAGAGTAAAAAGACAAAGCATGAAATCACACTCTCCTTCCCTTGCTGCAGAAAGCAATGGATGTGGAGATCGGTTTAGATATCAACTGACCAAAATGAAGACGCTCAAGGGAATGGGATGCATTCATGCATTCATCCAAGGATCCCTGCTTTCTTTAGGGGGTTGTAGGAATGCCCCTCACTGACACTTACAGAGAGAGCAGCACAGCCTCTCAAGCCAGGGAGTTTCAGTTGTCTACTAGACCAGGGGTCTGCAAACTTGGCTCTTTTAAGACTTGTCCACAAGTCTTAAAAGAGTCAAGTTTGCAGATCCCTGTACTAGTCCAAAGGGTCTATGTTAAAGCCAGTAAGCCTATCCCTGTCATATTTTGATCCTAGGATGCTGATAATCTCTTTCCCGATAGAAACATAATGGTCCACACAAATATTGGCAGAACTGTTCTTGCATTCAAGGTAGAAATTGGGGTTTTTTTTCCTCTTTCACTGAAGTGTCTAGAAAGACTTCAGCCATGCATACCCAGACACAGATTTATTATTTATTAATTTAATGTATAGGCTGATCAGATACTGATTTCAAAGGGTGGGTCCTTTGTGGTCTATGAGAAAACCTTCCCGCTTTTCAATAACTCCAGCCCAATGTGGCCTGGGAATGTGCCACACTCCAGCATACCCCAGTAGTTCCCCTTCACTGCACAGTTGTTGCATTCACTCCGTGGCCGATTCTCCCCATTGTTTCTTCAAAGCCACAACATTACACAAAAAGGGGTGACTATGAGACAAGGAGGAAGCCTCACTGCTGATTTGGCCTGGTGCCCTCTCCCCAGTACCAACAGTCCTTGGCCACTGCTGAAAACGAAATCAAACGTCCATCCTTCTATGGGGAAGTTTTGTAGTTTTCATTCTTGTGTTTATTTGGGAAGAAGGAAGGTCTGGATTATTTGGTAAATTTTCCTGGTACTCTGTCCCTTCTACTTCTGTTTGGGGATGGGGTCAAGTTTGAGTTTGGGAGTTATCTCCCTGCATCCAAAATCTACCATTCTTTCTTTCTATCCTTCCTTTCTTCCTTAATAGTTAAAGCCATATCAGTTAGACTGCAATACTATCAACGCTAAAAACTCTGCAGGCTGCGCTCTGTCATGCTGTATAAAGGAGCGTCCTGGGGTCAGGGACCACCCCTACCCCCTTGCCTGCTTGTCTTTGTCTCTGGCCGCCCAACATGTTTTGCATAGGTATCTCTGTAACAGGGTAAATCACCCCAACACTTGTTCTCTGTCTAATTGTCTCTGCTAGTCACTCATTAGATGGTCATCATACAGCCCCATGGAGCTGGGAAGAAAAGGTCCTCAGGCAAAATGAAAAGGGGACCAGGTTGGAGGTGGTAAGGGGACAGCCCATTAGCACCTGTTTTGTCAATATAATGTGAGCTTGTCTGCAGTCATCCCATAGGACAAAAGAGTGTGATTGTGAGAGTCCTGCAAAGTTTCATGCTGGTTGCTGGGCAAGTAAACTCTGTGCCAAAATGGCAGGACTTTGCCAGGGGAACACAAGCTGTTTATTGTCTACATAATCCTCCTGGATGAATGTTGAAAATTGCAATAAATCCACTTTTCACATGGGGCAAAGGGCTGATGCTGAAGCTAGCATCCCACACGATGGTGACGCTGTTGCTCTCAGTTGACAAAATTACCACTATACCCATTGTTTAATATTTAGGCAGAGAGAAGTAAGTACCAGTAAGTCTCTGGACCCCACCAATCTGAGAACTCCATTCTGGGCAAGAACAAGAGGCAAAAAAAAAAACTTCTCATGTCTTAGAATACTGGAGGGACATGAAATAGCAATGCCCACAGAAACCTAACTTCAATATGTGTGAATGTCAATAGGCCATCCTAGCCCCAATTCACACAAAAAATATGGAAATCATAATTCTAAGTCTCTTCCTCTGCTACTAGGATAGGAGCAGAAGCCCTGAACCACAGGAGATGTATTTGTGCTGCACCTCCTCCTCATTTCAGCATCCTCTTCCCTGCTGGGGAAGAACCATTTTGGTTCCCCATGATCTTTGACCTCAGACCTCTGATATTATTGTCATGTCAGTGGGAGGAGCTGCGGGATGGTTTCCAGGTCATTGAGGTAGCCAGGAGAAAACCCGAATATTCTGCTTCAAATCTTACTTAATGGAGCTGGATCAGCTTCCAACTTGAATGCAGAGAGTATATATGTTGTATGTATGTATGTGAATGAGTATGAGGAAGAATGGAAAGAAAACAAGAGATAAAAGGCAAAAGTGATAAAAGTTCAGTGATGGCTTTTGATCAGTCTTCCTCAACCACCTTGATGTCCTGCAATTGTCTTGGGATTCATTTCCCTGAATTTTCAAGTTGAATCTCAACCATATTTGAAGAATTCTACCTTATCCCACATATAAAAGTTAAGATATCCTTCTAGGTCCCCAGACTGGTGGGTATCTGTAAAGTCCAGCTGCTTTTGCCAAAATGATAAAAGCAGTGTCATTGTGTTGAACTCCCTTTTGGACATACAAACAATATGGCATTGTATACGTTCATAAGGGACGTATATCCTGTGTCATGGGTCCACTTTGTTCAGATTGACCAATTTGACAGACTGAAGATTACAATCCTTTTGGTTCCATCACTTTTCACGGCCAAAGAACTTGCACAGAAGGCTTGCCTACAATGGGAAGTACACGTGTATCACACACCCTGATGCATTTGCTTGTGCTTGCTATGAATGAATTTTTATATGTCAGAGAATGACCATTTGTAAGCATTCATGGGCGAAAGATGAATGAGAGAGAATAGCATAACAGGGTAAGAAGGCATGTTGAATGTTTCTTGCATTTTCTCCAAGCTCATGGATATGTGAGAGCACAAGACAAACCAGTGGGTGTATCTGTCTATGTTCTGTACAGGCCTTGGAGAACAAGTATGTCTTGCCATGAAACCAGGAGAAATGCCTGAATCTTTCAAGAATAAGTTAAAATATGGGCTATTTTTTTTTAAATGGCTTCCAGAATAGGACATCCTTTGGGAATTCACTATTGTCACAGAGTAATTGACTCCAGCCTTCCAATGCATCCTGTCCCCTCCTTGGCTGTTGCCCAAGAGCTAGTTGTCATATGCATGGAGTTGCTCTTCTCTACTTTCCTCTCACTGATCTGTTGAGGAAGTTGACTGCCCACACGCTAAGCCAAGGGGTTGTATGAACCATTCTGCCTTGCTTGTGCCATCTGCTTTCTAGAATCATTGTCTCTAATTGGCTAGTCCTCGTCCCACCTGCAACCACCAAGGGCATCTTATCACAATAATGGGACAAATGAGTTTATATGGGCAATTCAGTGCAAACACAGCTCCCTGCAGGCCCTTCAGGTTATTGCTGCCGTGGGGTGGGGGGCTGACAGGCAAACTGTGTAGCTGAATCTGAGCCAAAGGGTTACATGATTTCTGACTTTAACCTGTTTTGTTTAACCTGGGCGCTGGCAGGGAGCTGGTTATGCTCCTTTCCCGGTCTGCGTGGGGTGAAAGATGCAGGCAGAGGGGGCAAGGAAGACTTGAAGGGCTCCATCCATCCACCCTATGGTGACCATTCTGCTCTACCTAGTCTTTGAAGAAAAATAATAAAATAAAGAAGTTTGTACATTGCCCTGTGTCAACTGTCTCTGAGATTCAACCAGAAGAGATTCTGGACACTGTCGGCACAAGCACCGCTTCATCACACACAGTGAATTGACCCAGTGTTGCACCTGGGGAGAAGAAAGACCATGGAGCTAGAAGAAGCCTGGGGCCAAAGTCTTGCCTGTCTGAAGAGGCTACACAGAGGGAGGCTGTTTTTCTGAGAGGGGACATGCCAGAGATGAAGCGGAGTTTAGAGCTATGTGTACTTCAAAGGTAAATCCTGTGCCAGTCTAAAAAAAAGCTGCTACTGCTGTTTTAACAAATCAAATAATTACCATCATTAATTAAGAGCCACATTAATCATTGACTTTGCCTCTTAAGGCAACAACAGCAGCTTTTCTCCTTTTTTTGTTTAGGGAGAAGAGGCTGGGGTGGAGCCTTGAAAATGTCTTGTATGCTTGAATGGCACAAAGGAGCATCCACCACCTTTGTGCCATGCTGTGGTGGATGTTCAGGTTTTAAAGCCAGCCTTTCTGAAATATGCACATCTCTAACTGGGATGTTTCCTCCTCCTTCCTTCATAGTAAAGTATAGCAGGAACAAAAAAACAAAGCAAAAAAATGGAATGCTGACAGAAAGAAATTTAAGGATCCTGCAAACTTGAAAGGTTTCCAATGGGAAGCACTTTGCACACACACACACACCCCACCTTTCTTTAGTAGAACATGGACATCATTCTCAACTGGGTCAGAAAAAGGGATTTTTTTTCCCTCTTCCCCAGTCTTTTCTATGCTGAAGTAACAATAGGAAGAGTGTGCACGGAGAGTCAAGATGACAGCCAAAACTATGCAATCAATGCCCTGTGTTACACATAAAGGGGCAGGGCTTTGATTGTGGGGCTTATTTACTTATTTACAAGACTTATATAGCTGCCTGGTTTCCTGCCTCATATAAATGATTCTAGTTCACAACAATTCATAAACATAGTTAAAAAAAAAAAAAACCTCCCTCTCTCCAGGCACCCGACTAATCATCATAGCTCAAATACCATCCTGGCCCAATGCCTGGGAGGAGAGCTAGGTCTTTACAGCCCTCCAGAAGGCTAAAAATGAAGGGATCCCTTGGATCTCAAGTGGGACACTTTTCCAAAAGGTTGGGGCAGCCACAGAAAAGGTTTGTATTTGAGATACCACCATCAGTAAACCACTGAGGGATGTAAAGCACTGTGAAGTGATATATAAGTCTTAAGTGATATTGAATAGAATAGAATAGAATTTTATTGGCCAAGTGTGATTGGACACACAAGGAATTTGTCTTGGTGCATATGCTCTCAGTGTACATAAAAGAAAAGATACGTTCATCAAGGTACAACATTTACAACACAATTGATGGTCAATATATCAATATAAATCATAAGGATTGCCAGCAACAAGTTATAGTCATACAGTCATAAGTGGAAAGAGATTGGTGATGGGAACTATGAAACGATTAATAGTAGTGCAGATTTAGTAAATAGTTGGACAGTGTTGAGGGAATTATTTGTTTAGCAGAGTGATGGCCTTCGGGAAAAAACTGTTCTTGTGTCTAGTTGTTCTGGTGTGCAGTGCTCTATAGCGTCGTTTTGAGGGTAGGAGTTGAAACAGTTTATGTCCAGGATGCGAGTGATCTGCAAATATTTTGCTACTGCTATCATGTCAGAAAAGGGACCTGGAACATACCGATCCTATCTAACCTGTTAAAACAGATCAATCCCTTCAGGGAGAGGTGACCTTGCAAGTAACCTGGGTTGTACAGGTGACAACTAGCATCTTGAAGCAATAAACCAGTGCAGCTTGCACTGCACTTTGGGTCAACTGCAGGGCACTCAAAACTACACATGCCACTGCATTTGGACCTGTTGCAACTTCTGGGTAGTCTTCAAGGGCAGCCCCAAATAGAAGGTATTAAGAGGAGGAGGAGGAGGAGGAAGAAAATAAAAATAGATATGGAAGACAGCACTTTGCCATCCTACATGGATCCACCAGCAATAAGACATCTATTGATTGATGCTCCTGAAGCAGCAGTGACAGTCCATCCCTAATTGGCTAGGGAAGTAATTTCAACACTTCAAGTGCCCTTTCCAGAGATGCCAGCTGCATAGGTTTCCCTAAAATTGAGAAACGTGCATCTTATATCTGCTGCTGCAGGAGTCCCTGGTCTGCGGTCTGATATCAGGCCGCTGCCCATTGGGAACCAGGCCACACAAGTCAGTGAGTGTCAAAGCTCCATTTTTTGAAGCAACAGGTGTGCCCACAAAACCATCCCTTCTGCCCACCCAAACCACTGCTGCCATCCACATGTCACCTAGCCTTAGTTTGAAGAAAGGCAGGAAATAAATCAAATGAATAAAAAATACGCATTTGTGACATCCTGGACTCACGCAGTCCATATTAAGAGATCCAAAAGTAGCAATAAATATTATTGAAGGATACCACCGCACTGAACTCATCTACCACAAGTTCTTAAGAGTAAAAATTACTACTAGAACAGCAGTCCAAAATGTGTTTACAGTTGGCAGCATCGTATTATACATGATTAATGGCTTATAGTAGCAGCATAAGATGGGAATTAAGCAGTTTAGCATGCAATTTGTGTGACAGTCGGTAGGTTCAATAATAGCTTTTGCTGAATTAAGTCCATCAAAATCCATTGTTTGTATGCTCTAATACAGGGGTCTCCAACCATGGCAACTTTAAGACTTTTGGACTTCAACTCCCAGAATTGTGGAGTTGAAGTCCACAAGTCTTAACATTGCCAAGGTTGGAGACCCCTGCTCTAATATATGGTTGAGCAAATTGTCCCTGTGGCCTTTAACATCATTCATGAGAGATGAAAATGAAGTCACCTCAGGAGGAGCAGACTTCAGAATATAATCCCGGTAGCCACAATACGTTCATGACAAATTGGCAAAACTGGGAACAATGCTGGTTTTTCTGCTTTGTGCTAGAGTGTGCACTCTGTGTATGTATGACTGTGCTGGCCATATGCTTGCTCAGAGACGGCAGAAAGTAGAGTCATTCTCCAACAATATCAGAACTATGGAAGTGATAAAACACCAAGCAAGCAACAGCTTGCTCAATACAGGTTTGCTGCCTCAACTGTTGGTTGACCTTACTGCTTCCTGTACCTCAGCCCTCATTACATAGGTCACTCTCACTATTAATTACAACAATTTTTGACACTGTGCAATTGGTTGGACAATGAATTCAGAGCCTAAGAAAAATGGATGTGTAAAAATGGCATGTAGAGTAATTTGAAGACCAATGTTGCGACTGCTTTCTTTTTGTTCCTAGACTGAAGACCAAGCCAGGTTCCCTTGAACCAGAGGATACCAGCTCCTGCTGTGACCCTTTTTGAATCCATGATTAGCTGCTACTTCTGTAGACCATTTCCTCTCTAGCTAGAGATTCCAAATCTGTTAAATATAAGACATTTCACCCCAAGGCGGATTTATATGAGGTAGCTAAATTGGGATCTCTAGGATGTTTTTGACAGGTATAGCATTCTGTAACAAGTAATTTCTTTCCACTTTCCATATGTTACATTAAGATTATGAGTATATAAAGGTAAAGGTTCCCCTTGCACATACGTGCTAGTCGTTGCCGACTCTAGGGGGCGGTGCTCATCTCCGTTTCAAAGCCGAAGAGCCAGCGCTGTCCGAAGATGTCTCCGTGGTCATGTGGCTGGCATGACTCAATGCCAAAGGTGCACGGAATGCTGTTACCTTCGCACCAAGGTGGTCCCAAGGTATCTATTTCCTGCATTTTTACGTGCTTTCAAAACTGCTAGGTTGGCAGAAGCTGGGACAAGTAACGGGAGCTCACCCCGTTACACGGCAGCACTAGGGATTCAAACCGCTGAGCTGCCGACCTTTCAATCGTCAAGCTCAACTTCCTAGCCTCTGAACCACAGCATCCCCTATTATGAGTATAGAGAAGGAGAAAAGGAGTATATATCAAATCAAATTGCATCTAATATCTTTATTACAATCCATGACCACCCTTTACAATAAAAGATTACAATAAAAAGGAAAATAGTTTAATGAGTAGTCCTTGGTGCTTTCTGAGCTTGGTTGCCTTCTTACAGACATTTCATTACTCAAGCTGTAATATCATCAGTGCTAGAGCTAGCACTAATATTGGATGATCTTTTCTACTTTGGGTAATAAAATGATTGCAAGAAAACAACCAACCTCAGAGAGCACTGAGGACCCCACATTTCAACCCTGAGCTACAGATACTCTCCTTTAATACAATAATTTGTTATTGGGGAAGGGAATAATACGACAATAAAACAGCATATCAAAATTGCACAGTTGTATAATTTAAGATACTTGGCACCAGAAGTATAAATCAAATCCTTGTTATCCTTACAATGGCATTTGCCTTCCCCTCTGTCAAAGTAATTTTTCTACTTCACCCCAAACTAAATAATAAATGCTTTTGTAATATTGAAGATCCAATATATGGGGATCCAGATTCTCTCTTACTCTGCTTATGAAGCTTTTCCCCCAACATGGGGGTCGAAGCAGCTCTTCTGCTAAATAAGCCAATCTATCTACTTTGTTTACTCAGATTGGAATCAAAAGATCTTTTTCCTCCCTCAGGAGCAGTTTTTGACAGATCTTAACAGTAAGACGACAATTTAGGCAATCTAGAACTCTATTCAAATTACTGTGTTCAATGAGCGTGCATGGCTTCTGTATAATTTAAGGTTTCCTTTATTATTCTATTGGTAATTCAAAACATACAGGTGAATAAATGACCACACTGATTCCTATGTTTATAGAACATTTTCCCAATTACACCTATGGGGCTCCTGTGGGGTGGGGAGCAGATTCCAGCCTTTGCATTAGGCTTGTTTAGTAATAAAGGGCACTGTGTTCATTTTATGGTGGGGAGGGAGAGACAGACAAACAGAGATACTTCATTCCTATCCCTATTCACCTATACAAGAACAAACTCCATTGAACACAATGGAACTTTCTTCTGCCTATGTTTGTCATGCATGGCATATTAATGTCTTTTAGAATTCTGCACGTTTTCATGTGAACATTTATTAAGATAGTCAATGCTACAGAGAATAAAACATGGCTTCTCTACCTTTTGATAGTTAAGCGGAATTTTAAAAGTGCTTACAGCTCTATTATCAATCAGAACAGAACATGAATAAGCAGCATGATGAAATCCAAAACATCTGAATTAAAAATTCCATTAGATCAGCCCCAATCAATCTGGCTAATAGTTAAGGATCATGGGAATATCCTCTAAAACATCTGGGGAGTATCTAGTTGTTCACCTTGCCCTTAAACTCCAGATACTGTGCTAAGTGGATTGGCGATCTTCCTCAAAATAACGCAACTTTCTATGTTCATGAATTCTTAATGCTGGATGAGAGGAAATATTTTCTGAATATTCAATTCAGAATATTCAGATATTCAATAACTGTGACACCATTATTTATTGAAAATGGTGCCCTAATTGAGAGGGGGGAAACCATACCATACTCCTATATCTATAAGCAATATAAAGAAGGTACTTTCTATTAAATAGTTGTTATTTTAATCATTGAAAATAAGCTGTCTTTCAAAATAACCCATCTCAAGAGAGCACATCTCATTTCAAAGCCAATGCTATATAGAATGTAAGACTTGAAAGGAATATTAGAGAACATCTATCCAATACCTGCCAAGTTCAGAGCAAAAATAATAATAAAAAATGTATTACCACACACCCATTATCACTGATAATGTTACTTAGTTGGATAATGAAATGCCTGCAAGCAAACAATGAAGCTCAGAGATTCCACAGTTAAACCCTGAGCTGCATATGTTCTCTTCTATTGGAAGTTTGTACTTTTAATTATTTAACTCTTTTCTTTAAGATTACAGATTGTCATGTAAAAAAATGAAAATTGTGTTTGTTTGAAAAAGTAATAGGAATCCTTGTCAACACAATGTAAAAACGCTGTTATGTATGACATACAAGTTTAGTAGAATGTAAAATCACCTACAGATTATCTTAATGGTCTTAATTATCCTGATGACTTGCTAAAATAGATTTAGAGGATTAAAAAAAATTAAACTGAGATTCATAAAGTTCAAACTCTGATCTCCCGCCCAGATATTTTTAAAGCATCTAAGGCCCCTGCTGTTTTTCATATATTGTCTGCTAGAAATCAGTAATGATGGAATCTGACAAATTGCTTGTCCATTGAATTCCAAAAATGGAAACCACTGTTAATAAGAAAGTGCTATCCATCACTCCTGCCATATTAACTGCTAGACGAAAGATAGTAGTGGCTAATTTAATACAGTCGTATTTCCATTAATACAAAATGGTAAATTCTTCTTTGAGCTGAACTCAATTGCTGGGAATTAGGTGTCCTTGCTGGGATAATTAATTATATAAAATAATTAATAATATACAATAATAGGGAGACAATTTGCCATTATCTTCTTCCAAGATGTTTTTTGACAATGTACTATATAGCTCCTGAAGTTCATGGTGGTGTCTTAAGTATTAACTAGGCCTAAAGTTTTTGGAGGAAGGGCTTTTAGCTCAGCCAAGGATAATTAGTTGCTGTCACTGCTGCAACATTCATCATTGCTGATTATTATATCATTTAGAAAAAGCCTTCCATGGGGTTGGTAGCATCTACCATCAAACTGCCCCATTCAACTACATATTCATTTTCAGATTCTTCTTTTGGACCAACAAGAGATGGTGCAGAGCATCTGGGAAGCTATTTACCAGACCAAGACTTTATGGCTAAGCTTGACTTCCCTGCTGCTATTTTTTAAACCCTTGTATTTTCCAGGTATGTTCCCAATCCAAAAACATTGCCTTGCCTCCACTGATTCTAAATGTTGCCTCTAAAGCATGGCTTCTCTTTGAGAGAAAGACTCCTTTAGTTCAGAAAGTGGGTTCAGCACTTTATTAGGTCCTGATGCATAACAGTTGAAATACCCCTTGCTTTGCTCCTTGCAAATTCTATAGAAGAAAAGCCAAGCAGAGCTGAGGGGGTCACAAAGAGGCAGAGTAGGCAGGTCTCCTGTTCTTGATCTGCTAATTTCCTAAAGGCAGCATTAGGACCTAGGCAAGGAGCAAGGCAACCATTAGAGGGAGGGAGGATAATAGCAGCTCTCTGGGGAAAAGGGTTCCACCCTATTCAGCTTAAAATTAAGTAATGGCTGTGATTAGTCTCCTGGAGGGCTGTGGCAGTGGGCTGCCTGCTGAGATTCCTGGCAGGCCTCTGGTACCGGCCCAAGCTGTGGTGTTCCTGTACCTTTCCAAATAGTCTCTTCTACTGGCTCTCCTCCAGCAGCAACCAAAGAGGATGAAAAAAACTAGATTTTGTGTGCTCGGGATTACGTGTAAATTATGAAAAGTTCTTTCATTTGACTAACTCATGTTCCCTTCTGGACTTCCTAGATACATCTCTTTGTCTATTAACAGAAATAGTACACTGGATTTGATTAGTTTAAAAAAATCCTACCAGACTGGTTGTCTTACCTATAAGCAGTAGCGTGCGGCAGCTATACATTAAAATGCAATATATTAAGGGAAAATAGATTCCACGATAAGTTGTGGTTATCTCACAAAGGGTTCATGAGCGAAGTAAAACCTGAAATATAGCTTGAGTGAGAGAAGTTTACTGGAAACTAGGGAGGAGATATAGAATGGAGTAAATGCTTTGCAAATCAACATTCCCAAATTCAGTGACTATGATTCCCAATTAAAACAATAAAAAAAGGAAGTGTGGAATTACTTCTCTGAGACACAGGAGAATTTAAGAGACTGACCTGCTGTAAATAATATAATTTTGTTGGAAGAAATATCCATCTGGTTCAACTCCAAGCCCAGAGAAAGACACTGGAAACATGATTGGAAAGATGGTTTAATGATGAAGCAGAACTCCCAAGCACATGGTTCTCTGGTGCAGCTGAACACATGGAATTGAGAGTGAGGGGTTTTTATACCTTCTCCTGGGCTTTGCACTTGAACTTTCAGTTCCTGTGCAAGAATATGTATTCTATTGGCTGTTGTCAAATTCCTATGGGGTCATGTTTGTCTGAGCTCTCAGGTTGGTTGAAGTTTGCTGGGTGATGCAATGTCCTTAGGAGATTGTGCCATGTGGTGAGTGCTGTTGCTAGATGGGTTAATCCTATTATGTCCTGGAGGGTCATATCTTAATCCCATCACCCTGGAACTGCAGGTCTTTTGTCTTGTAGATAGGCTGGCCCAATCTTTTTTAATGGGTACCAAATATCTGCTGGGGACAGGGAGCTGCTTTCTGTCTTTAAAACGTGTTTCTTCCTTTATTATCCAGGGAATTATAATATTCTGGCTTTTTTTAATACTTCTCAAAATATTTCATTCTTCTAGAAAAGGGGTGGGTGCTAACTTTCTACAATTTCATATAGCCACATTGCATAGGAAACGTCCCAAAAGTTAATACTGTACATCATTTTTTATACTTTTCCAAAGATACTTAATTCATACTAGACAACCCATGACTCACTGTGCCATTTATTTTATTTTTAGCTTTCACATTTCTGCACCAGAAGTTGTAAAAATGATAATAAAGATTAATTCAAAGATGTCTAAAACATTGTCTTCAGCTTGGTTGAGAGCAGCTTACAGATCACCTGACCAGCATTGTGTCTTTAACATATGGAATAATGAGCAGAATGAATTCCAATATCAGATTATCTCCCTATGATCCTACCTGAAAGCCTGAACTATTAAGACTAACTATTAACTAATTTGTAACGGATAGTTATTGTCCATGATCCCCTTGGATAATTTAGAGCAAGAGTCTTCATGATGAATAGGGAAAAAGCCGAAAGTGTCTAGTGGATTCCCTCATTTCTGGAGAGGCTACAGGCTCAGCATCCCCATAAATCCTGGACTGCATTTGAACTCATCACCTTGGGGAATTCCTCAAAAAATGTCACTAATATTTCCTGGCAGAAAATAAACATTGCAGAAATGGAAAGTGAACTAAGATTGGTACAATACTTGTAAAACTCTGCAAAGGCAACTGCATGGAACATTTATCATTGCAACTATGGTAATCACACAGTTGAATGTGTTTGTGTGCTTTCTATATCCTGCAAGGGCACTCTGGTACAGCAGAGATGAGCTCAAGTAAGAAAACATATCCTACCGCCAGTCTGAGGACAGCAGTACTTGTCTCGTTTATTCCATATGCCACTTGCTAGGCTAAGGGAAAGGCAATTTCAGACACTTTGGATTAAATTCACAGTCTGTAGCTTGTGAATTTAATCCAAATGCCAGCTGGTCCAAAGGAACTTTAGAGTGGAAAGTAGCAAACCAACACACCCAAAAGATCCCATTCAAGTTTCAAAATGGAGAGTGAGAGCTGGACCGCTTCGTGCAGAAATCATGGAAGATACCAAACATTTATTTCTTATAGTGAATGGACAGCTCATTGTTTTCAGGGTTTTTCAAAGAGAATTTACGGAGAGGTCAAGGGAACACAGAGTGATAAATGCCATTCACTTTGTATGGCTGAAGGTACTTGGATAATGTTAATAACACTGAACAGTGCACTAATGCCTTCCAGCTTAAAAACCTAACAGCTCTTTGTGCATGCACAACACAAAGGCCAATAATTGGAGCTTGTAATTGTCACAGGCTGCAGTCCTAGGCTTATTTCCAATAAACTGACACTTTTTAGAAAATTACTATGTGATTTGATAGGAAGAAAAGTACAAAAAGCGACCACAAACACAGAGGTTTCAAGCTGAACCTATTAGAAGAATAACAGCCAAATTGTTATTTTATTCTATACTCCAATTTAAGTGTTACACTGCCCCCCAATGGCAGTAATAACTAATTCCCATCAGGAAGACAAAAGGCCAATATAAGAAATGTGCTTAGAAATCCATTTGTGAAAGAAAGTATGGAATGGAAAGGAAGGTTGGACTTACCTGAACGCTCTTTCTATGTGCGCTGCAGCGGAGTCCAAGCATGGGTTCAATTCGTCTGATTGGCCAGAGACTGAGTGGAAAATTCTTTGGCCACTCCTTCTCCTCCTGGCCCAGCCTCAGTTTTTTTAACAAAGACCAGGATCTGGAGAATACGTAGTCTATCTGAAGAAATCGACCACTCCTGGACCCCAGACCATAAACAAACCAGGGTGGGATTGGACTCTCCTGCAATGCACATAGAAAGAACATTCAGGTAAGTCCAACATTCCTTCTCCTGTGTGCTGCTTGGAGAGTCCAAGCATGGGATATACCCAGGCTAAATTGTGTTGGGCAGGAGATAGATTGGTCCAGGGTCGCCTCAGCTGGCAGGACACACTGTAACACTCATCTCCTGAACACTGCCTCTGCAGAAGCAAACTTGTCCAACTTGTAATTCCTCACAAATGGAGAGGGGAAGTCCAAATGGCCGTCCTGTAAATCTCCAGAATCAAGGCCTGTGTAGTCCAGGCCACTGTGGTGGCCACACTTCTAGTGGAGGGCGCTGTGGTGCGGGTCGGGCTTGATGTTCGTAGGCTAACACAATGTCCAGTGGTGGATGGTGACACCTTCTTTCCCATGAACCTGGATTGAAATGAAACAAAGACTCTGTCCGTCGGAAAGAAGCTGTGCGCTTTATGTATTTCCATAGAGCTCTGTGTACATCTAAGGTATGCCAGCATCTTTCGCGCAAATGTCTGGGTTTCGGGCAGAAGTCTGATAGAATAACTTCCTGCACTCTGTGGAACCAGGTGTTAATTTTTGGAACAAATGTCAGGTCTAAACACAGAATGACCCTGTCAGGATGAAAGATGCACAAGTTTTGACGCACCAAAAGTGCTGCCAGCTCCGAAATCCTGCGTGCAGATGTGATTGCTACTAGAAAGGCAACCTTAAATGTGTATAGTCTGATGCTGGCTGACCCCAACGGCTCAAACGGAAGTAATGTGATCACCTGTAAAATGACTGACAGATCCCAAGCTGAGTATCTGTGGACCATTGGGGGTAACAGGTTGGACTCTCCTTTCAAAAAACTATGTACCCTCGGGTGCTGAGAGAGATGAGCTGTTCCCTCACCTGGCAGGATGGTAGCCAAGGCCGCAACCTGCCTGCAGTGTATTTGTGGATAATCCTTTTTCAAGACCCAGTTGTAGAAAGTCCAAGACTCATGGAACTGTCGCTGATGTAGGTACTATTTTCTCCTTGGCACACCAGCGGCAAAATGAAGCCCAAGTGGCTTCATATATCCTGTTTGTTGATGCCCTTCGGGAAGCAAGATTAATGGAAATTACTTTGCCAGAGAAATGTCCCCTCCTGAGGATCTCCCTTTCAACTGCCAAACTGCCAACTGGAGCCATTGAGGGTCCGAGTGTTGCAGGGCCCCTTGGCTGAAGAAGATCCTGTGCGGTGGTATTTTTCAGTGGTGTGAGATGGACAGTGACATCCACAAACCACGGACACCCTGACCAGTGAGGTTCCACCAACAACACCTCTGCCTCCTCCTCCAAGATCTTTCTGATGACCCTCAGTATTAGAGGAATCAGAGGGAAGGCATACAACAGGTCGGCTGGCCACAGGCAACGAAGGGCATTGACCTCCTTGGCCGCTGATGTCCAGAACCTGGAAAAAAATCTCGGAAGTTGATGTTCTGTGGACTGGCAAATAAACTCAGGACCAGAATCCTGAATCATTCTGTTATTTGGTGAAATAGGTCTGGGTGGAGTCTCCATTCTGACTGGTCGATGGTTGTTCTGCTCAACCAGTCTGTTTGGGAGTTGGACGTTCCAGCAATGTGCTCCACTCATAATGACCACAGATGTTTCTCCACCCAGAGACATTAGTCCTTCACCTCATGCATTAGGACCCTGGAGCAAGTGCCTCCCTGCTTATTGACATGCGCTTTGGTAGTCATATTGTCCATCAAGAGAAGCATGTGTTGATCCAACACGTTGTTTTGAAAGTAGCATAGTGCCAGATGAGCCACTCTCAGTTCCAGCCAGGACCCTGACCTTGGACACTGAGTTGCTACACCCTGATCTCTGACTAGGCAGAAGTAGCCATTGTAAGGCCCTTGTATGCAATCAAGCCCAAGGGACTATAGCTAGGCTGATATCATTTTCCCTTATGCTGCCTCGGCACTCCTGAGACAGGAATACTTGTGATAAACGAGTGTCAGTCACTGCCCCTAGATGGGTTAGGCTGGTAGTTGGTCTCAATTGGCTTTTCTCCCAGTTTACATAAAACCTGTGATCCTGGAGAGTCTGGACCGTGATTTGAAGGTCCTGTTCTGCCTGCCTGAGGGACGATGACTGAATTAATACATCGTCCAGGTAACACTGCAGGCAGATGGGACTCGCCCGCAGATTCACTGCTACTACATCTAGCAGCTTGGTGAAAGTTCATGGGGCCGAAGAGAGGCCAAATGGGAGCGCCTAGTATTGCCAATGGCAGCCTGCAGCATGGTTTGTTAGAACAGGACAAGTTGCAAAGCAGCAACAGCAGCAGCAGCAGTAACAAGGGGACGTAAGACCGGCAACACAGTCACAAATGCCACAATCAGTGCATGGAAACTGGCAACACGGTTTACTTATGCGTAAAGCTGCTTCTCCCTGGCTCCAATGGTGCTCCAGAGCTGCCTGGTCCTTTTTGCTGCTCGCAGCAGCTTCACCAAAATGGCTGCTATCAGCCTTCCAATCAGTGCGCCTCCCAGCAAGCTGCACCTTCCATGTGCTGCAGCCAGCAAAGCCTTGGACCAAAGCCTTGGTCCTTCCAATGCCGCCGCTGGTTGCCTGAAGGCTCTGCCACCTCCATAGAGCTAATCAGCCTCCATGTGAAGAAAGCTCCGGCAGCGATCCGAACGCTGCTCTCAGTGCGGCTGGCAGCCTCGTCAACTCTCCGCATTCCTCTAGCCACCACAAGCCGAATTTAAAAGACTTTTTTTTAAATTTAATCCAATTGTCCTAATTATAATACATTGAAGAACCAACTCAAGATAATTCTCTCTAGGCCGTCTGAGTTGAAAAAACTGAGGCTCAGCTGGGAGGAGGCGGCTTGGCCAAAGAATTTCCAATTCAGTCTCTGGCCAATCAGACAAACTGAACCCATGCTTGGACTCTCCAAGCAGCGCACAGGAGAACAGACCAATTTAAACTGGTGAGTTTCCTTTCCAATATTCAGGTCAACAGATGCTTGCTTACCTATCCCAGATAAGATACTGCATCTACTGTATTGCTCTTCATTAAAAAAAAAATCCAGGTTAGTTTAATGCTACAGAAGAAAGCTTATAACTCTAGATGTTTACATTGTATTCATTCTGTAATTTCTGTATGTATTCAGCAGCATGCTGGATTTTGAGTGAGGCTCAAGGGCCTAATTAGAAAGGTAATCTTAATAGCTCAGGAAAACCTGCAACATAAAAAAGGAACAGCACAAAAGCCTGCCTCTGCAAGTTAAAAATGGTCCCTTGTGTATTTGCATGCTCTTTATACAAAATCCCCCCCCAAACCCCCATCAAACTGATGCTCATGCTAATTATTTATAAATTGAACAATATTTCCACTTTGTCATAAATCAATCCAAATCTAAATCCATCTCATGATATTTAAAGCACATCTACAAACACAGCCAAGCACAAAGATGTTTGCAAAATGACTCCCCCAACCACCTTGAATTCGACCGGGAAGCAGACTGGTAAACAATGCAGTTCATGCAACAGTGGTTGTATGTACCACCTGAGGGGCCCCCAGATTGTGCACGCTGCTGCGTTCTGCACTTGCTGTAGCTTCCAAATACTTTTCAAAGACAGCCCCATGTGGAGTACGTTGGAGGAATCCAACTGAGAGTTATGTACTACGTAGGGCATAATGACTGCATTGCAAGGCCTCAGGAGCCAATTGTTTCTAGCTCAAGGTGTCTAATAACAGTAACATCTTTTTGTTTTTAATTTTAGAGAAGAAAAAATACTGGGAGAGTTAAGTGTGTATTTTTGTGTAAATGAACTTAGTATCTGGCACCAGTCACAAATGTCTTCCTCTTAAAAAAGCAACTTCTAAACTAAGCAAATCCAGATTCTGAGTTGAATATCTGTTCAGAGGCATCCTTTTTGAGGATTTGCTTGAGGATTTGGTTGTAGCTACTAAAAAACAAAGTAGCTATTGCAAGTCTGATATCTCTTCCCATATCGTCTAGTATTTTTACTCACAGAATTGTTAAACCTGAATTAAAAAACTACACCTACTGTAGTTAAAAAGTGCTACCCTAACTTATTTTTAACTTTTTCCCCAGTAATCACCTCCACTCTTATGCAGGAAACATTCTGAATTGATTTCAGTCATCTTCACTAACATTACCACTTCATAAAACCAAATTGGATAAATCAGATCATGACATAATCATAATCATGACATAATCATGACATAATAATAAGCTCTTCCATAATCCCTCACTGAGTGGATTTTGTACGAATAATGAAGGAAGAGGCTTTCATATTAGGAAAATGGAGCTGAGACACCAGAATTGGAGCAATAATGGGCAAGACTGAAAATATTAATACAGCTACATTTCCTTTTCTGGAAACAGTTTTCCAACAGCACAACTCTTTTGATTGAAAATAAAAAATTGCAGAACACTTAGATGAGCCGTATATACTCATCCATAACAACAGCCAGCTATGTCAAACAAAAGCTTGATCCAGTCAATGTCCTAATTCTCACTCATCAACAAGTTGCTTCCAGAAAGCTTTCAAACAAGGCAATAACATCCCTTAGTCTGGCTTTACCTCTTCGAGTGCTGCTGATATCATTCCCCAAAAGATAGAGATGGGAGGATCAATAGTCCAAGACTGTATGACTTTTCCCCCTAGAAGTTAAGTAAATTGCCCTTTAAACCACAATACACAAGGTTTTAGCAAATATCTTTATCCAAGATACAAAAATGGGATCATACAAAAATTAGTATCGTTTTCCAGCCTTGCTCCTTTCATTATCGTACGGTACAAAAAGAATTAGACACATACATATATACATTTTCTCAAAAGTTAATTATGAAAAGGAGAGTTTCAAAGATGGCTAGAAGAAACCAGCATAATTCTCAACCACAATTTCCATTCTCAAGACATAGGAAATTACAGTGATGTATAATCCACGTTTGAAGTTTTTGCCTCTGATACTCTCAATTAAACAAGACAGAGACTGTTATGATGGAAGACACAGATGCATTGGCAGCTAGAATATTGATAGCTCCCCTGTAATTCTGCAATCAAAATACTGAATTAATTTATGCACTCCAAAGAAGTCCACATCATTTCAACTTCTAGGACAGTTAACAATGCACAAAAACTTTTTTAAAACCAAATTCTCAAAGAAATTAAAATTTATGGCACTATTCTCTGCCACAAAGAAAAACAAACCCAGAGGAGTTGTGTGTCTTCTGAATGTTCTACACTGGCTTAGAATCCTAAATCATAAATAAAGTCTCTAGCAGATTTCTTCTAAGAGTCATTGGCGTGACCAAAGAGCTTCACAGTGCCCGCTTCTCTACTGTTATCATATTTGCCATCTTTATCATCACAAGCGTAGGCTAATAGCGGGTGTTTTGGATGCCAAGCAACTGTGAAGGTTGGGGACTCGCACTGTACTTCCCAGAGCTTCTCCCCTAAAAAAAAAAAAGACACAATTAGATACTGCCTTTGGGACAAATTAACATAGCTCAGACACTGTATCCTTAGCTCATTATAGACAAGAATGCAAGTTAGGAAGTACTGTTGAATAAGTGTTTCTTTTATTCAGAGGGAATAATCTTAATCCCTCCAAGACGGAGTGGCTGTGGATGCCGGCACCCCGATTCAGTCAGCTGCAGCCGCGGCTGGCTGTTGGAGGCGAGTTATTGGCCCCAAAGGATAGGGTGCGCAACTTAGGTGTCCTCCTGGATGATCGGCTGTCGTTTGAAGATCATTTGACGGCCGTCTCCAGGAGGGCCTTCCACCAGGTTCGCCTGGTTCGGCAGTTGCGCCCCTTCCTTGATCGGGATGCCTTATGCACAGTCACTCATGCGCTCGTTACCTCTCGCTTGGATTACTGTAATGCTCTCTACATGGGGCTCCCCTTGAAGTGCACTCGGAGGCTTCAGTTAGTCCAGAATGCAGCTGCGCGGGTGATAGAGGGAGCTACACGTAGCTCCCATGTAACACCGATCCTGCGCAGGCTGCACTGGCTGCCTGTGGCCTTCCGAGTGCACTTTAAGGTGTTGGTTATGACCTTTAAAGCGCTCCATGGCTTAGGACCTGGGTACTTACGGGACCGCCTGCTGCTACCACATGCCTCCCACCGACCCGTACGCTCCCATAGAGAGGGACTTCTCAGGGTGCCGTCCGCCAAACAATGCCGGCTGGCGGCCCCCAGGGGAAGGGCCTTCTCTGTGGGGGTGCCCACACTCTGGAACAAGCTTCCCCCAGGTTTACGTCAAATACCTGACCTTCGGACATTCCGTCGCGAACTGAAGACACATCTCTTTATCCGCGCGGGGCTGGCTTAAATTAGATTTAATGTGAAATTTTATCAATTTTTAAACGGGGTTTTTAGTATGGAAATTTTTAATTTTAGGCTAATTTAAATAAGTTTTTTAAATGGTATTTTAATCTGTATATTGTATTGTTTTATCTTGCCTGTACACCGCCCTGAGTCCTTCGGGAGAAGGGCGGTATAAAAATCAAATAAATAAATAAATAAATAAATAAATAAATAAATTCAGAATTATAAGTGCAGTTCAAAAAAAAACCACCCTCTCTCAACATGAAAACAGCAAGATTTTCAAAACAGCTTAAGGCATACAAGAATTTTCATATATTTCATTCATAGAGATTATGCCTAGATATTATGCTCGCCTAAGCATAAAACTCTGCCAGATATACAGTAATTAAACTGAGACCAAAAATCATACAAAGCAGAAGATAGGGAAAAAATTAAGATACATCAATGTGTGTGTTTATTTTACTAGCCGTTCTTTTAAAAATGTCTTCATTCAGTTGATCTCTTCTCCTAATAAAGGTTAAATTACCTTCCAGCAAGGCAGCAAGAAAGCAATACTCACCAGTTTCTACTTCAGCAATATCAATGAAGTGATCTTCAGAGGCTGAAGCCAGCATCTTGCCATCACAGCTAAAGCTTAAAGTCCTGACAGGCCAATCAAGTCTAAGATCAGGAAGCAGAGAAGGAAATAACAGAAATAGACAGATTACAAGAGGGGAGATAAGTGCCTTTGGGCACCACTAAACAGTCTATTTTGTCATAGAATCTTTCAAAAGTAGAAATATTGCATTTGACCATGGAGATGTCATTTAAGTACATTAACTAATTTGTATCTCAATTATTAATAATGTTTTTTTAAAGTTCTCTAAAACAGAGACCACAATATCTTGTAGTAACACATTTTGTGCTATATGATTTTTGTTCTTAATCTACTGCCAGCTGGTTTTGTTGGATTGCTCTTATTTCTCATATTATTAGACAGGAAAGGACAACTCTCAAAAAATATAGACTAACAGAGTTGGAAGAGACCTTGGAGGTCTTCTAGTCCAACTCCCTGCTTAGGCAGGAAACCCTATACCATTTCAGACAAATGGTTATCCAATCTCTTCTTAAAAATTTCCAGTGTTGGAGCATTTACAACTTCTGCAGGCAAGTTGTTCCACTGATTAATTGTTCTAGCCATCAGGAAATTTCTCCTTAGTTCTAAGTTGCTTCTCTCCTTGATTAGTTTCCACCCATTGCTTCTTGTCCTACCCTCAGGTGCTTTGGAGAATAGCTTGATTCCTCTTCTTTGTGGCAGCCCCTGAGATATTGGAACACTGCTATCATGTCACCCCTGGTCCTTCTTTTCATCAAACTAGACATACCCAAATCCTGCAACCGTTCTTCATATGTTTTAGCCTCCAGTCCCTAATCATCTTTGTTGCTCTTCTCTGTACTCTTTCTAGAGTTTCAACATCTTTTTTACATTGTGGCAACCAAAACTGGATGCAGAATTCCAAGTGTGGCCTTACCAAGGCATTATAAAGTGGTATTAACACTTCTCATGATCTTGATTCTATCCCTCTGTTTATGCAGCCTAGAACTGTGTTGGCTTTTTTGGCAGCTGCAACACACTACTGGCTCATATTTAAATGATTGTCCACTAGGACTCCAATATCCCTCCCACAGTTACTAATATTGAGCAAGGTACCACATATACTATACCTGTGCACTTTTTCTTACAAAAATGTAGAACCTTACTTTTTTCACTATTGAATTTTATTTTGTTAGATAGCGCCCAATGTTCAAGTCTGTAAAGATCCTTCTGTATCTTAAGCCTGTCTTCTGGAGTGTTGGCTATTCCTGCTAGCTTGGTGTCATCTGCAAATTTGATGAGTTCCCCATTTATCCCCTCATCCAAATCATTGATGAAGATGTTAAAGAGTACTGGGGCTAAAACAGAGCCTCGGGGTACCCCACTGCATACCTCCCTCCATGTAGATGCAATTCCATTGAGGACTACATGTTGAATGCAGGTGGTGATGCTGTCTAACCCACATTTTTCTATTTTATCAAGTAGTAGGTTATGGTCTACTTTATCAAATGCCTTACTGAAATCCAAGTAAATTATATTGGCGGCATTCCTCTGGCGCACTAATTTTGTCATTTTGTCAAAGAATGCAATAAGATTTGTCTGGCAAGGTATGTTTTTGGCAAACCCATGTTGGCTTTTGGTTATTACTTTGTTTGCTTCTAGGTAACTCTCTCTAATTAGTAACTATACTACCTAATTTATATTAGGTATAAAATAATAGTTTATTCATTTGCATCTTGGTCTCTATTTTTTTCCTAAGAGAAAATCCGTTACTTGACTGCATACTGCAAATGTAATTACACTTTGATACAGGTGGTGCTCGACTTAAAATTCATTTAGTGGCCATTCAAGTTACAACGGCACTAAAAAAAGTGACTTATGACCATTTTTCATACGACCATGGCAACATCCCCATGGTCATGTGATCAAAATCCAGATGCTTGGCAGCTGACTCATATTTATGACAGTTGCAGTGTCCTGGGGACATCTGATCACCATTTGTGACATTTGAAAAGCCAAATCAATGGGGAAGGCAGATTTACTTAACAACCATGTTACTAGCTTAAGAACTGCATTGATTCACTTTATAATTGTGGCAAGAAATCATAAAATGGGGCAAAACTCACTTCACAAATGTCTCACAGAAATTTTGGGCTCAATTTTGATCGTAAGTTGACGACTACTT
Source organism: Ahaetulla prasina (assembly GCF_028640845.1). Lineage (NCBI taxonomy): Eukaryota > Metazoa > Chordata > Lepidosauria > Squamata > Colubridae > Ahaetulla > Ahaetulla prasina. Next base: position 82,635,008 of record NC_080540.1, on the reverse strand, counting down.
GAACACTAACATGGGATGTTCCTATTTATTTTTAATAATTCTTTCAGTATTTGTTTTCAAATTGTTTTAAATAGATTCTCAATTTAGATTTTAAATGGTTTGAAATATCCCACACGCTGTCTTTCTTAAAGACAAAGCAGGATTTACTTTTCAACCAACTTACTACAGATATGATCTATACAATAAATCACAGCCGCAGTGAAAGAACAAGAATGGAATTTAAAAACTGTGATAAATTTTACATTGAATCTCTTCTTGTTTTTCAGGATAAGTATATTCCCACAGACCCTAGGACAGTGATGGAGAACCTTTTAGACACCGAGTGCCCAAACTGCGTGCGTGCGTGCATGCCCAAACTGAAAGATGTGTGTGCGTGCATGAACACGCACATGAACTGACACACATATGTGCATGCACGGAATGCGCACATACGTATGCACACGGACATGCGCACATGTGCAGCAGAGACCCGAAAACCAGCTGGCTGGCGGGAGGTGGGGCATCCCAACACCGCAAGAGGTAAGATCTTTTTCTTTCGTGAGCTTCAGTTTCCTCGTCTGCAGGGAAACAGCTCACAAAAGAAATGCCACGGAGATCTGACGTGGGGCGATGGCGCAAGTGCCAACAGAGGGCTCTGTGTGCCACACATGCCATAGGCCCTAGGATATGCTTCCATTATATACCATAAGGCTATCCTGCCTAGCTGTTGTGTCTTGCCCGCCCTCAGAGCAGCCGGGGCCTTCTTATCTGCTCCCGAACACTGAGGAATGTATGCCTCCCGGCCCCAGTCCTGGCTCCATGCCCAGACAAACTGCAGAAGAAGGAGCACCTCCCGGCCCCAGCCCTGACTCCATGCCCAGGCAAACGGAGCAGCTAGACCCCTCCCCCTCCTCCACAGCATGTGAGCCTGAGGAGGGTTTATTACCAACAGCTGATTGGAGTGATCCTCGCATCAGAAGATTGGATAGGCGGAGGCAACAGAAGGAAGGGAGGGGCAGGCCTTAATGAGTGCTGAGTCATGGAGCCACACCCCATGGCCTATATAAAGGATCTGCTTTCTGGCAGTCTCTGAGTCAGGCAAAGTCGAACTTATCTTGCTGAAGTCACTTACTGGTCTCCTGCCTGCTCTGAGGGCTTTGCTAGGACTTTGGGCAGAGCTGCAGAGGCAAGCCTGATTCAGATTTCCCTGACCCGACCGTCAGCGGAGGAGTGGGACACGACACTAGCTCACATATTGCATTATTGCATTTCTATAGTTCCTCCTTCCAATTACTTTGCACTTAGCACAGTATTTTAATTATAAATACGTTTCATTGCGTTAATCTCAGAAATTTATCATTTATTTCTCTACAAGCCTAACATCTGGGAAAGTACTTTTTAATGCTTTTAATACAACTCACCTAGAAAAGCATCGTACACATACCAGCTCATCCACATCCCAGAGACTAACCAATGCATCAGCACTTCCAGTAGCAAAATACTTGCCCGTTGGATCAAACTTGATACAAATGCAATTTGAGGGGTGGGCATTAATTGACTGAATGGGTTTCAGCTCTGGGTAACTGCAGAAAAGAAATAAAAATAGTTTATTAAGTGCACATACAATTCACTAACTAGGACATACCCTGAAATCTTGTTTAGCAATCTTTAAATATAAGGCAGGCTCCTTATTATATACCAGGAGCCGCAAGCTGCATAGTTGAATAGCACCTCTTACTTTATTTTAGCACAGAAGAGCTACAAGCAAATATAAAAGAGAGTGCATGGTCCCTTTAATACAATTTTAAAAATTAAACAAAGGCAAATAGTTTGTAGTTCATAAAGGTTTATGCTACATCAATATAAGGATCTTTAAAATACCACAAGATTCTGTTTGTTTTGCTGCAAAAAGTATGTCTATCCTAATCTGGAAAGACTGCTAAAAGGCAAAGAAAATTGAGATATTTTGAAAAGAAGGGAGGTTGCTTCATGGTTTGCACACATAAGGAAATAAGAACACACAGGACAATAATCACCCTTATTTAAGTCAGTTCAAATACAAGAAGGAAATTTGTTTTAGCATAATAAAGATCTAAAGGTAAAGGTTCCCCTCGCACATATGTGCTAGTCGTTCCTGACTCTAGGGGGTGGTGCTCATCTCTGTTTCAAAGCCGAAGAGCCAGCGCTGTCCGAAGACATCTCCATGGTCCTGTGGTTGGCATGACTAAATGCCAAAGGTGCACAGAACGCTGTTACCTTCCCACCAAAGGTGGTTCCTTTTTTTTTCTACTTGCATTTTTTACGTGCTTTCAAACTGCTAGGTTGGCAGAAGCTGGGACAAGTAACGGGAGCTCACCTTGTTACGCGACACTAGGGATTCGAACCACTGAACTGCCGACCTTTTGATCGACAAGCTGAGTGTCTTAGCCACTGAGCCACCACATTCCTAATAAAGATCTAAGCAGACCCTAATTCCTCTTCTGCTAGCAAATCTGGTGCCTGAATCTGGTTTGAAATCATATGCCAATATTTCTCACCTGGTTAAGTGATAAACTGATTAAAAAGTGGAAAATAGGATATGACACTTCTAATTTATTTTTTAAAATACTTGCCTAGTAGTCCTTCATTGGAATACCTTTCATTAGTGTCAAAATGGAGCAGAGAATTGAAATAAAAATCCCTATTTGACCACACAGCTCACCAGGTGACTTTAACTCCAGAGCCTCTCAGAATATTGTTGAGAAAACAAGGAGATATCACCATGTGTGCCATCTCACATTCCTTGAAGAGCAATTAAAAATGAATTATCTAAGCTGAAGAAAGAAAAATGTGGCAGTGGCCATCATTAAGTGAAGAATTAAATTCATGATACCTTGATCTTAATATTAGTACATCAGGAACAATAAATGGGACAGAAAGAACTCTAATGAGGAAACACTATTCAGAGATATCCATGAAAATAAATAGTATTTATATTACTGTTGGGTTCTTGGTACTCTCTCAGCTTGATTGTTTTCTACCAAGCCAGTGTGCAAGGAAACAGCCAAGCTCAGAGAGCACCAATAACTCAACAGTCGAACCTATGCTATATATATACTCTTCTATTTGCTTTACATTTTACGATCCTGAAATGAGAAGATACTGCAAAAAGCTTTACAGATGCTAATAATATCACTTAAATCCTGATATAAGATCCAATTATAAGCAAAAATGGAAGGCAGAACAAAGAAAAAGTATCTATAAACAAGGCTGCATCTATGTAAAAGGCAAATACACTTTCCCATCACCACTTAGATCAAAAGACAGGACAGCCAACTCACTGGCTGTCCTTCCTAGTAAAGGCCTCGGAGAAGGTACCTGAGGATGTTGATACATCCGTTGCCATTGGTGAGGAAAAACATGTTGTTGTCATTGTTCCAAGATATCTCATTCACCTCAAACTTGAATTGCTCTTCAGCTTTGGACCGATGTGTCTTAGCATCAATGAATGTGACAACATCATCTTTATTCCCTACTGCAATAGTCTGGCCATCAGGGCTCCAGCAGATGTTAATGTTTTCCCCTGTAAAGGAGAAAAGGGAAAAACAAACCTTCTGATTTACTAATTGCAGCAAGAACAATTTACACAGGCTTTTGTATTTGTAAAGCAAGGATGACAGACAATATAACTTTATAATACAACAATTATTAACTATTGTAAGAGCACATTTCAGATTTGGCCATGCCTATTTATCTGAAGAGAAAAGAAAGAGAATGATTTGGTCAAATACCACAAAAAACAAGTTGTTTCTCCCATAAAAGCAACGTATATTAAAATCATGTGTTCACAGATATATTGGTCACTTTATATGAGGAAGCAACAGTTAGAATTAAATATGAACTAATTTTGCCCCCAAGATCTCTTATTTAATTAAGAAAAATACCTTTTGTATTCACTGTGTCAATGCACTTAGTGGTTCGAACATCCCATATACGAATGGTTTTATCACCAGATGCTGTAACAAATAGATCTGGGTTACTAGGATGCCAACACAACTGATCCACACTATCTCCATGACCACGGTAATTGTTTTCCTTGACCTGAAGGGCAAAAAATACAAAAATCTTCAACAAACTCTTCTGCCCTTCACAATCATTTTATCCCATACACTTCATCATAATCTAAATGCCACTACATATAGCTCACTGCGCAGGATTTGATTCAAGAAATCTCTATAGGCACGTTGACACGACAGAATTATAGAACAGTAACAGAGTTGGAAGGGACCCTGGAGGTCATTTAGTCCAAAACCCCCTGCTCAGGAGGAGACCTGTACTAGAGATTCGAACCGCCGACGTTTCTGATCGACAAGCTCCCTGTTTTAACCACTGAGCCACCTAGTAAAGCAACCATCACTGGTGACCCAAGTAAGGAGTTTTATGAACTCAAGAGAAAACTTGATCGATACTGATAAGCCGGACAAAATGATCTGCATCCGTTTCCAACATCCGGAAGCCACCAACCAATGGAACCCAAAGCGAGTCCCACCGAATTCAAGGCAGCTTGGTTTTTAATCCGTTATTGCCGCCCTTCCCTCCCTCCCACCCCCACCCCCAAAAAAGGGGGGGGGGCTCCAATTCCCACAATGGCCGTCGAGAGTCCAATAAAGCTCTCCAGCCGCTCCTGGCGTTTCTTTCCACTCCTCCGTCCCTGCGCTCACCAGCCGGTCTTTATCCAACACGAAGACGCTGGCGGTCTTGTCGAAAGAGCCGGAGGCTAGACGGTGGCCGCAGCAGCTCCAGGCCACCGAGTGGACCTTGGCCCCATGCGCAGGGAATTCGCGGCTCCGCGTGTTAGCCCGGAACTTCTCCTGCATGTCCTTCACGTAAGCAGAAACAGCCATGGCAACCTAGCCAGGCTCAAGCCAGCAGAACCGCCGCCCCCCTCCCCGCCGAACCACTTTCCTTCCGAGTTGGAAAGGTTCTACTTCCGGTAGGTTATTCATGTGGGCAAGGGGTGGGGGGGAGTCTCTTGAGGAACGGGTTTCTGAGCGCCGTAGAGATATAAAAGTGTAGATGCGTTCTTTACCACCGAAACGCGATTTTTACTAGTACCGCTTGGCATCTCTTTGATGCGGTTCATTTATCCGAGTGCTGAAACTTTCTCTTCATTGATTCTCGGGAAGGCGAGCTGTGTCTTTTAAAGGAAAAACGTCAGCTCGTTTAACTGGGGGAGAAAAATAGAATGCCGTATTTTACGATAAAATTTAAAATCCACAGCGAGAGATTCTGTGGAGGAGGGGAAGCGTTTTATTATACCTGCTACTCAACTTAATTAATGCCGCCCTGCTTATGACATACACTATAGAGAAAGTTTCGTTTATTTGCCCTTTTTCCTATCACACAGTATCAGAAAAAGAGAAAGTGGAAAGTCGGGTCCATTCACCAAAAATACATCCTTTGTAACTGAAAATATGTTTCTTGGTTTGTTTGTTTATTTTTTTACCGGTAATTATTTGTCAACAAGTATAAGGAAACAAGTTTCAGTATAGACATAGTCATATGAAAAAATGGCACAAATAAATGGATATAAATAAGCAAAACGTAGCCATAAACACATAAAATGAGTACATATAAATGGGAATACAGCTTGAATACAGTTGACTGTTTGGAATCCATACCACATTTCTGACATCAATACAATCGAAAGTGTCCAGAAATATTTTACAAGAAGAGTACTGCACTGAATACAACAAAATACCTTATGCCACCAGACTTGAAATCCTGGGTTTAGAAAATTTAGAATTACGCCGCCTTCGACATGACCTGAGTTTAACTCATAGAATCATCTATTACAATGTCCTTCCTGTTGAAGACTACTTCAGCTTCAATCACAACAATACATGAGCACACAATAGATTTAAACTTAATGTTAACCGCTCCAATCTAGATTGCAGAAAATACAACTTCACTAACAGAGTTGTTAATGCTTGGAATACACTACTTAACTCTGTGGTCTCTTCCCAAAATCCCCAAAGCTTCAACCAAAATCTACCATTGACCTCACCCCATTCCTAAGAGGGCGTGCACAATCATGCCTAGCGTTCCTGTCCTATTGTTTCCTTTTGTTATATCCAATTAATATAGTTATTACATACTCATATATATGCTTATATATTGTATAATTATTTCATGCTTATGCTTATATATACTGTTAAGTTTGGGCAATGAAGAGGCAGGAGACCATACAAGTGACAACAGCTCTTTAGTTTATTGTGACCCAGTAAAAGACCAACAGGCAAAACCCCTCTTTAAATACTATTTTGGCTGAGGCATCAGCCAATCAGCAACGTGCTTGTTCCCGCCCAAACTTCCCTCCTAAAGTTCGAATACATAACACTCTTCCCCTCCCAGAACGCATTGTGCCACTTTTTTGCATGGAATTTGCATGTTATTTTTCCATGTAGTCACGCAGGTAGACAGGGTGTCTCCTGACTCTTTCTGACCTGCGCAATTCATTCCCTGGGAGTGAGTCGAGCTGGTCGGAGGGACTGTTTGTTCCTCCCAGCTCCTCCTCTGGGCCCTCCGGCCCTGGATTACTTGCAGAGTCGTCCCTGCAGTCTTCTGGAGGAGCCGGTTGGCGTCGCTGGACTTCTTCAAGTTCAGATAAGTCCTCCGATCGCCACGGGTTTGAGTTAGCTGTTGGTTCAAATATTTGGTAGTCAGGGTCTGGTTGTGCTGTTTCTGGTTTGTTTTGTACCCTTTTTCATAATTGATCTATGTGGCGCCTCCATACTCGGCCATCCCCCATGTCCACTATATATGATTTTGGACCTGTTACTCCAGTGATTGTTCCTTTAAGCCATGCTGGGCCTTCACTATAGTTATGTGCCCACACTAAATCACCCGTTGCCATTTCCCTGGTTTTTTCCTGGATGCCTTGGTACCCGTCAGGGGAGTATGTTGGGTTTAATCGATCTAAGGGACACCTGAGTTTCCTACCCATCAATAGTTCTGATGGGCTGCGCCCTGTGGCTACACAGGGGGTTCTGTGTTGTACCGCTAGAAAGGTATCAATTTTGGCTTGCCAATCACCGGGGGTTATTCTAGATAGCGCTTCCTTGGCACTGCAAACGAATCGTTCTGCAAGTCCGTTTGTCGCCGGGTGGAAAGGCGCCGAGAGGACATGTCAGATGCCCTCTTCTGCTAAGTATCCCTCGAATTGGGTCGCCGTGAATTGCGGGCCGTTGTCGGACACTAGGGTGTCGGGCAACCCGTGTGTTACAAAAAGGTGCCGCAATGTTGTAATTACGGCTTCGGCTGTTGTGGATTTCATGAGCAAGATTTCTAGCCACTTTGAAAATGCGTCTACCATGTTTAAAAAGGTTTGCCCATGGAATGGCCCGGCAAAGTCTATGTGGATCCTGGACCAAGGACCCTGGGGTTTCTCCCACTCCCTTATGGGGGCTGTTGGGGGTAGTGGCCTTGATTCTTGGCAGGCCTGGCATTTTCCTACCCTGTCGCTAATGTCTTTGTCCATTTGTGGCCACCACACATAACTCCTCGCCAGGCTTTTCATCCTCACAATCCCCGGGTGACCCACATGTAACAGTTCCAACACGTTTTCTCGCAGTTTCTCCGGAATAACCACTCTATCCCCCCATAACAGACAACCCCCTTGAACCGACAGTTCCGAACGTTTTTTTGTAAAGTCTTTGAACCGATCCCCCGGTGCATCGGGCCATCCCCTCTGTACCCAACCAATTACAGTCCTTATGATAACGTCTCTGTACGATGCCCTAGTCACTTCCTTAGAAGTGACCGGGCCAGAGTCTAGAGAGTCAATTAGTAACATGGGTGTCCCTGGGGTCGGGTCTTCAATCGTCTCTGGTAAAGGGCATCTACTCAAAGCGTCTGCGTGTCCTAGGTCCTTCCCTGGACGGTGGGACAATTTGTACGAGTATGCCGCCAGGAAGATAGTCCAACGGGTCATTGTGGGTGATAGTGCCACCGGAGTTGGACGGTCCCCCGCCAGGAGTCCCAATAGTGGTCTGTGGTCCGTTACTATTTCGAATTGTCGCCCAAATAGGTATTCGTGGAATTTTTTAACTCCCGAAACTATGGTCAGGGCCTCCCTGTCTAGCTGGCTGTAGTTTCTTTCTGCTGCTGACATCGTGCGGGAGAAATATGCTATGGGGGCTTCCGATCCGTTCGGTAGCCTATGGCTGAGGACAGCCCCTACCCCGTAGGGTGACGCATCACAGACTAGCACTAGTGGTAATGTCCTGTTGTATTGGATTAGCAAGCTATCACTGGACAAGAGGTTCTTAATGCCCTCGAATGCCCTAGCCTCAACCTTGCCCCACGTCCAAACAGCCTTTTTTGCCAATAGCTTGTGCAGCGGCTCTGCTACTGTTGCCTTATTTCGCAAGAAAACCGCGTAGAAGTTCACAAGCCCTAAAAATTCCTGTAACTCAGCCTTATTTTTGGGAGCCGGAGCCTTTTTAATGGCTCGCACCTTGCTCTCCATGGGGTGGATGCCTTCTCTGTCTATTTGATAACCCAAGAATTCTACGGATTCAACTCCTATCGGGCATTTGTTAAGCTTGACCTTAAGTCCAGCAGACCTGAAAATGCCCAAGACCTTCCCTAGTTTGACCCCTAACTCATCTAAGTTCTCTGCTGAAACTAGTACGTTGTCAAAATATGGCACGACCCCCGGTATTCCCTGTAGCAGATGTTCCATTAGATTTTGGAACAACCCTGGGGCTACGCTGACTCCAAACTGGAGTCGAGTGCATTTGAAAGCGCCTCGATGTGTTACAATCATCTGGGCCTCAGCTGTGTCATTGTCTACGGGTAATTGTTGGTAGGCTTGGGCCAAATCGAGTTTGGCGAAGACCTGCCCTTGTCCCAAGGAGTGTAACGGATGTTGCACTACGGGAACGGGGTATGCGCTCTTTTGCAATGCTTTGTTAAGCATTGCCTTGTAGTCAGCGCAAATCCGGACTGATCCGTCCGGTTTGACTGGGGTCACAATCGGTGTCTCCCATTTGGCATGGTCAACGGGGACTAGTATGCCCTGGTTTACTAGTTTGTCTAACTCCCGGTCAATCTTGGGCTTAAGGGCGAAGGGGACCCGCCTAGCCTTTAACCTAATGGGAGCCACCTGGGGATCTAAATTAAACGAAATAGGGGTCCCCACGTACTTGCCCAGGCAGTCCTGGAAGACGTCCTCGAACTCTTTCAGCAGTTCATCCTTTAGGTTGACTCCACTGCTGTGAACCCCGGTCACTTCCATCCCTAGGGCTCTGAACCAGTCCAGGCCTAGCAAGCTTGGAAGGTTTCCATCTACGATGGTGATCGGTAGAGTTTTCTTAAAATTCCCGTATCTCACTTTGACGGACGTGACTCCTCGAACAGGGATCCGGTTTCCCTGGTAGTCTTGCACTCTCAGCTTTTGGGTTTGCAGCTGGCGTTTCACGACATCTGGCAGGTTCCTCGCGACGGTGTCCCAGGACATGATCGTGATCGACGAGCCGGTGTCCACCTCCATCTTACACGGCACTCCTTCGATGTGCGTCCGTGTGAATATCTTCTTTTCTAGTCGCGTTGATGCGTGACCCACTCGTACAGTTGTTTGGTTCAATTTCGCGCCTCTTTTGGATGGGCCAATCCCTGGCCGTTTCGTCGGTCCAGCGCTCTGCTGATTGGCCGGTTTGAATTTTGGGCGGGACGGTTGTGGGGCTCGACAGGCCTGTGCGATGTGCCCTTTCTTTTCGCACCGCCGGCAAATTGCGTCCTTGAATCTGCAATTTTGTCGTTGGTGTTGGCCTCCGCAGCTCACGCACTCGTCCCGGTCGCCTCTCTCTGACCTTCCGGTATGGAAGACCTCTTCTTCTTCCTCGCCCCCGGATTCGGCCTCGACGACCTCGCTGTGGACTGGGGTTGCTTTCGTGCCGGTGTTCGGTGTGTTCGGTTTCTGTAGGGTCTCCGCCGCTTTGGTGGACATCTCGTGTGCCCTTGCCTCATCCAGGGCCAGGGCTAGGGTTAGGTTGCTTTTGGACAGCAACCGCCTCTGTAAACGAATGTCCCGGACCCCACAAATGAGTTGTTCCAGTAAGGAGTCATCCAAATCCCGGTACTCACAGTGGTTCGCGGCTTTCCTCAATGCGGCCATGTACACGCTTATCGACTCGCCCTCTCGCTGAACTCTCTGTCTTAGCTCGAAACGCTGAACAAAATTCGACGGCACCGGAGCGTAGTGTGCTTTCAGTGTCATTTGCAGCGTTTGCCATGGTACCGACTGTACTGGCGTTGGTTCCGACAGCGATTCGGCGGTATCGAAAACCTCTGGTCCGCAGTGACTCAGGAAGTAAGCACACTTCCGATTATCCGAGACTCCCTGTAGTTTGTTTGCTTCGAGGAAACACTCGAAACGAGCCATGTACGACCCCCATTTCTCCTTGGCAGGGTCAAACGGCGCTGGTGGTGTATAGCTGGACATTGCTATGTAACCGCTTCCGATACTGGCTGGATTTTTGCGAATCCGTTACTCCTTCAGCTCTTTTCCTGGTCTCGCTGCCTCAGTATCCCATCCTCGTCGCCAATGTTAAGTTTGGGCAATGAAGAGGCAGGAGACCATACAAGTGACAACAGCTCTTTAGTTTATTGTGACCCAGCAAAAGACCAACAGGCAAAACCCCTCTTTAAATACTATTTTGGCTGAGGCATCAGCCAATCAGCAACGTGCTTGTTCCCGCCCAAACTTCCCTCCTAAAGTTTAAATTTTGGGCGGACGGTTGTGGGGCTCGACAGGCTTGTGCGATGTGCCCTTTCTTTTCGCACCGCCGGCAAATTGCGTCCTTGAATCTGCAATTTTGCCGTTGGTGTTGGCCTCCGCAGCTCACGCACTCGTCCCGGTCGCCTCTCTCTGACCTCCCGGTATGGAAGGCCTCTTCTTCTTCCTCGCCCCCGGATTCGGCCTCGACGACCTCGCTGTGGACTGGCGCTGCTTTCGTGCCAGTGTTCAGTGTGTTCGGTTTCTGTAGGGTTTCCGCCGCTTTGGTGGACATCTCGTGTGCCCTTGCCTCGTCCAGGGCCAGGGCTAGGGTTAGGTTGCTTTTGGACAGCAACCGCCTCTGTAAACGAATGTCCCGGACCCCACAAATGAGTTGTTCCAGTAAGGAGTCATCCAAATCCCGGTACTCACAGTGGTTCGCGGCTTTCCTCAATGCGGCCATGTACACGCTTATCGATTCGCCCTCTCGCTGAACTCTCTGTCTTAGCTCGAAACGCTGAACAAACTTCGACGGCACCGGAGCGTAGTGTGCTTTCAGTGTCGTTTGCAGCGTTTGCCATGGTACCGACTGTACCGGCGTTGGTTCCGACAGCGATTCGGCGGTATCGAAAACCTCTGGTCCGCAGTGACTCAGGAAGTAAGCACGCTTCCGATTATCCGAGACTCCCTGTAGTTCGTTTGCTTCGAGGAAACACTCGAAACGAGCCATGTACGACCCCCATTTCTCCTTGGCAGGGTCAAACGGCGCTGGTGGTGTATAGCTGGACATTGCTATGTAACCGCTTCCGATACTGGCTGGATTTTTGCGAATCCGTTACTCCTTCAGCTCTTTTCCTGGTCTCGCTGCCTCAGTATCCCATCCTCGTCGCCAATGTTAAGTTTGGGCAATGAAGAGGCAGGAGACCATACAAGTGACAACAGCTCTTTAGTTTATTGTGACCCAGCAAAAGACCAACAGGCAAAACCCCTCTTTAAATACTATTTTGGCTGAGGCATCAGCCAATCAGCAACGTGCTTGTTCCCGCCCAAACTTCCCTCCTAAAGTTCAAATACATAACACTTTCAAAGTTACATAAGATTCAGCAGCATCTTGTTAATTTTAGAATATATAATCCATCCATTAATGGATGTATAAGTTATTTTGATATTCTAAATTTTTACTACCGGTTCTCCAGAAGTGGTGCGAACTGGCTGAATCCCACCACTGTTTAGCAGGTTTTGCTGAGAGATGGTGACTCATCAAAATTACCCAATGAGCTGTTGTGTGAGAAATCAAACTATCTAGTCAAGCCTGGAAAAAGATAAATGGGATTGGACTATTTAATACTTGGATGGAACCTTCCCTGGAAGTCATAGGACTTTAGCTAAATTGAGAAGCTGGAAACAAAATCCCAGAAGTTGGCCACAGCAAACTACTTTTGTATCATTGCCAAGAAAATTACACAGAGTTTCATATGCCAACCACTAAATCATTTGGATGTTCCATGGTGTTTGTATAGTATAAAAGGTCCACAAGAAATCTATGTAGATAAGAAGTTGTATGTTATTTCTTCACATTGGTTACATTGGTTGAATAATGAGGACTGCACATTTGTTCACTAGCCAAGTGGCAGGAGAAAGAAATGGGTTGGATTACTTTATGTCTATCACAGGTATCTTTTGGCAAATCAGAAATGATTTACACCCCATTTCTCCTTGGCAGGGTCAAACGGTGCTGGCGGTGTATATGCTATGTAACCGCTTCCGATACTGGCTGGGTTTTGCGAATCCGTTACTTCTTCAGCTCTTTTCCAGGTCTCGCTGCCTCAGAATCCCACCTTCGTCGCCAATGTTAGGTTTGGGCAATGAAGAGGCAGGAGACCATACAAGTGACAACAGCTCTTTAGTTTATTGTGACCCAGCGAAAGACCAACAGCAAAACCCCCTCTTTAAATACTATTTTGGCTGAGGCATCACCAATCAGCAACGTGCTTGTTCCCGCCCCAAACTTCCCTCCTAAAGTTCAAATACATAACACTTTCAAAGTTACATAAGATTCAGCAGCATCTTGTTAATTTTAGAATATATAATCCATCCATTAATGGATGTATAAGTTATTTTGATATTCTAAATTTACTCTTAATTATTCCAACAGAAAAATTTCCCGAACCTGCTGATGATCCAGTGGTGCCAACAGAGAAGATGCAAGATATAAAAGCCACTATTAAGACCATGAGGCTTGAATTTCCAAAGAGTGCAATCCCTGAGCATAGGACAGAGGATAAGCCCATGCAAGAATGCAAGCACACATGGCATCAGCTTTTGGGGAGAGTAAGGAAAGCTGAAGTCTCCAGTTAAAGTTTCGAAGTTGTCAAGCAACTTGGAGGCTTTGATGACAGTTCAAGCTTTCATATTATCTAAGACCTGCTGCAATCGTACTCCAAGGGCACCTCCTCAGTGCCAAGAACACAAGCCAAAAAAGTACAGAAATGCCTGTCTGGATGGAAGCTAGTTAATAAAGAAAAGCAACATATTGTAGTTATGCTATTTTGTGTTTAAAACTTGAACAGCAAAAAAAAATGTTTAAAATGTTCTATTTTGTAAATAAGATAAACTCAGGAGATTAAAACAAACCCATCATTTCTTTAGTTAAAGCATACTTGTGAAAAGTTAGGTTGCAGAAGTTTGAAATTATTGAAATAGCAATCTTTGACGTGGCCAGGATATTATTTTAGGAAAATCCATGTTTTTGAAAGGTTTTCTTGTTCTCAAACCGCAATTTTTTCCAACATTCTGAGGCAAGAGCTTTATTTGTTCAAACCGTGCTTGTTGTGCAATTTTTGTAATGTAGACATAAAGTCTCCCCTTTATCACCCTTACTGTTATATAAGGTCATTAAGAAAATAGTATGGTGGAATCAGTAATATCATCTGATTTTCTACTCCAAAGCAATCCCAAAGCCACTCTAAAGTTTCCCAAATTTTGCTTCAAGATTAGCAGTTACAAATATTTGGTGCTGCTATTTTGTTTAAATTGAATATACATGTATTTTATTATGTCGGTTTTATTATGCCTGTACACCGCCCTGAGTCCTTCGGGAGAAGGGCGGTATAAAAATCAAATAAAATAAATAAATAAAATAAATAAATAAATAAATAACCTCAGTGAAATAGTGTGCTGTTGTTTAACATACTGGTTCATCACTATTGTTCTTTTTCATGGTACTGCAATAGAATGCAATCAAAATTTTGCAAAAGTGGGATCTCAAGGGTTCATTCTGAGTTTGGTTTAATGGTAACCAAAAGCACATTCAATAGCTTGCTATCATACAACAGGGGTTTCAAACTCAAGGCCTCCTTTAAGGGGTGCTTAAATCTGGCCCATAGGGGCAGCCTGGAAATAACAAAGGACCAGCCCACGGTGCCTCTGGCAGCCAAAACAGGGTGTCCCATTTTGGCCCACAAAGTGCTGCAGGAGGGGTCCATTCCATCTTCCCACCCCACCCCCGGCTGGCCCATGGAGAACTGCAATGTTGATCCAGCCCTTGAAAAAATTCAGTTTGACACCCCTGTCATACAAGATGTTATAAAGTAATAATCCACATTATGTGCTTATGGCAATGATTTATTTTTGTAAGGATCTTAGTTTTTGACAATCTTATTTCATCAAGAATACACACAAATGTTGATATATTATGTACAGTATGTTTTTGGAGAAAAATCTGTACAAATGAACTGCTATTCCATCCCATTTTTGACTTGCAAACTTTCTATCCTCAAGATGAGCTTTGCTTTGTCTACTGTAAGGAAAACAATTCCTGGAGGAGTGGGAGTGTGTTAGCAAGGCAGAAAGGTAGAGTAATCTGAAGTCCTCACTTCTCAGTATAGTTATGGAAACTGCTGTGGGAATGCAACTGATATTTTCTTTTTATTAAAACAATACAGGTCCGTCCCATCTTCACTTACAACCACAATTGAGCCAAAAATTTCTGTTGCTAAGTGAAACATTTATTAGTGAGTTTTACCTCATTTTATGACTTTTCTTGCCATAGTTTTTAAGTGAACCTCTTCAGCTGGTAAATTAGTAACATGGTTGTTAAGTGAAACCGGTTTCCCCATTGACTTTGCTTGACAGAAGGTCACAGATGTGACCACATGACCCCCTGGATACTGCAGCTGTCATAAATATAAGCCAGTTGCCAAGCATCTGAATTTTGATCATGTGACCATGGGAATGCTACAATGGTCTTAAGCGTGAAAAACGGTCATGAGTCACTTTTTTCAGTGATGTTGTAATTTTGAATGATCAGTAAATGAACTGCTGTAAGTCAAGAATTACCTGTAACTCTTTCTTGAGGATAATAACAAAAAATGAACGGAAAAGTAACTTGAGGCTTACTGATTATGAATATTTATGGTTACATAACCTATTACCTATGTATATGTATGACTGTAATTTTTCCTCCTTTCCTGAAATGTTTTTATGAGTGCATCCTTTTGTCCGTAGGAATCCACTCCCACTATTTTCTGGAGAGAAATTCCTGAATAGCACTGAATAAATAATAACTGCAGTGAGCCTTAATTATTTGCAGGGAGAGGGGTTTCCTACTGTATGTTTGATTCCACAGAAACTGGTGTTAGAATGGGATTCACAATCTTTGAACTGCAACCAGGAGCAACAGCTGCGGCACCCCAGTGGGTGAGTTTTGTGAGATTGAGTCCATGTCCGTTTCCACTGCCACATAAGGACACTGTTTAGGAGTGTGTGTAAGGCAGCAGTCTGAGTCTAAAAGTCTATTTTAGCTAGAGAGACTTGTTGAATATGACCCCTTCCATTCCAGTTCTCAGCTGCCCCTGTTCTGCTATGAGCTCAGCTGAGCAATGATGGAAGGTCATTGGAAAAGAAAGGGAAGTTTGGCTTTGGGTGGGTGAGTATGAGTTTTCTGTGTCGAACAAAGACTTTCCCCGAGTCTTGTTCCTCCCTGGTCAGAAACAAGCTAAGACATGAATACAAGGTCCACAATAATCAACACAGGAAAGGAAAAGGGAAGGCCAGCCAAGAATACTCTCCAAATCCCAATGTGGATAGAAATCGTACCGTTAAGTAATCTGAAGGGGAAATGTAAGAATCTCTGGGAGGAATGCAAATGAGAAATTTGCAGTCTCTCCGGGCATTGTGCAGGAGGCTCCAAAGTTTATGAAACACTGGTTTGCAGTGGGAATGGTTAAATACATGGAGCAATGGAAAACTGAGCTGTCATACTGTGCACAGGGAAATTGAGAAATACATTGGATGCCTTTCATGGGAGGAGAGGTGGTGGCAGTGGGACTCCTTTTGATTCAAGACTGGTGGGGGGGGAGCAGCCTGAATGCAAACTGAGATGTTTTTTTAAAAAACTATGCCTTTCACCCCTTCCCTTGATCTGCTAGCCCCATCTACGTGAAGAGATGATTGGCTGGCTCTAATCTTTGGCCTCCAGGAATATATCAGAGGAGAATGAAATGGGAGTGCAGAACCTGCAACTATACAGGCGCTTCCATCTGCAAAACAAGGGGTGAAGGCCAGTTGAAGAAGGAGCTATACTCATCACTGACAGCAGATCAAGTCAAGGAGTGTATGAGCACATGGGATAAAGCCTCAGAAGTTTCCCACTTTGTAAAAAAAAAAAAAAATTAACTAGACTGCAGATAATGAAATCACACACACACACAAAAAACATGAAAAGCTAGCACAACTGAAAGCAGCCAACACTCCCACAGAAGCAGCTGGACTGTTCTTTTTCAAAATCAAAAGATAATTTGCTTAAAGAAAAATTGGCACAGGCTTTTCAGTAATTATAATAAATTGGACAAAATGGAGAACTGTTAATTGCTGTCAACTGAAACTTCTGAAGGAGAGAAGGGGGAGGGAGAGGGAGGGAGGGGGGAGAGAGAGAGAGAGAGAGAGAGAGAAACTGTATAATAACATAAAACTGGGCTATTTTAATTTCTGGCCACAACTTTTGAATGAAACATGCCCCTTCAATTCAGCAATTGATTATATCATTGTCTCCAGACCTTTTCCTTCTAAATTTGGTCAAGGATCAAAATTAATCCTATTAAGAGTCTTCAAAGAAGCACCTTTGTTCAGAGCTCTAATGAAACTCTTGATGCATTTTACACCACACATTGAAAAAA
Source organism: Ahaetulla prasina (assembly GCF_028640845.1). Classification (NCBI taxonomy): domain Eukaryota; kingdom Metazoa; phylum Chordata; class Lepidosauria; order Squamata; family Colubridae; genus Ahaetulla; species Ahaetulla prasina. Next base: position 82,618,094 of record NC_080540.1, on the reverse strand, counting down.
CAGCTTAGATGTTTTTTTAAAAAGTTATAGCAGTTTTTTGTTGCAGTATTGCAAGTCTGCAATTGAAAGCCATCAAAACTAATATAATATATATCAAAACTAATAATAATTGTCTCCCTGTCAATTGGATTCCACATGAACAATTTTTTGTCCCAGTTGCGAAGTAGGGAGGAAGAATTTTTGTGATTGTGATAGATTCAATGCAAACACAAGCGTGGAAGTGTTATTGTTACATTGCCAATGCATTGGTGGGTTAGCTTGTTTGTTTGTCTCTATATTTATCTGTATAAATGTCTGCACAAAGTGCATAAAACAAAATCAGTGTTAGAATAAAAAGAAAAAGTTTGGAAATTATATGTTGTCTCTTTAAAAAGCTGGACTTTTTCCTGTGGTGAGTGCAGGCGTTGTCCATCATCATATTCACCATTTACTCTGGTCTTTGTGAGTTTTGTATGAATTTTATGAGAAGTCAAGAAAGTTGAAAGGTTTCTACTCCTCTTCTACTTTTTATTTTTCATTGTTTGGAGGGCATTTTTTTTTTGCTCCTATTTGTTTTCTCCTTTCCCTCCTCCAGATTTTGTAAGATTTGTACTGCCATGTCTGTCTCTTGTCTGATTTAATTGAAGGTCACAAGGAGGACCTGGAAAAAGATGGGACACAGTACAATTCCAGAGAAAACCATTGGCAGCTGTCCATATACCTTTTTCAAGCTTTTTTTAATACACAGAACAAATTCAATCCTTTGCATTTGCAGCAAGGTTTTATTAAGTATCTCTGCATGTTCAGGGTCCAAAGTGTGCAAGATTAAGAGTGCCATTTTTCAATGGCATAGATTTTTAGGCTATTTTTTTAAAAAAAATAACTTGTTTCCACCGAGTACGATGAAAATATATATTTAAAAGAGAAAACATGTTACAGATGCTTCTGCATGTTGCGTTGATCTGAGAGACTCCATTAAAGTGCTATAATGGGACAAAAAGGACAGAGAGAAAGTTCCAAGTGTTTTTTAAGGAAAAGAAAATCCCTATTAATGGCAATAGACACAAGTAATTCAGAAGGAGTGGCCAGACAGGAGGGAGAATGGTTTTTCCCCTCAGAACCCTAGTTAGAATGGAAGCCCAAGAGAAAGATTTTTGATTCTTTATGGCAATTTTTTTTATCAATAGATTGTATTTAGAGAATATTGCATATAAATGAGAAGTAAAAGCATGCACTTTTAACCTGGCACATCAATTAAGTTGAATTGAACATGGAATCAACCTTTGCAGCCATAATTAAGCTTTAAAAAACATGAACTGCTGGTTCCTGTTGCCTTCTTGATTTAGAAGGCTTTTTTGGGGTTTTTTTTTTGAAGGGGGTTGTTCCTATCCCTAAGAGAGATTTTGTCTGTGAATGATGATTCAATATGTTGATCCATTGTTGTGTACTGATAAATTCTCATGCTACTCAAGCAAGATACCAGATATTTAAATCTCCAAACACAGTATTATAGTGTGCAAAGCCAGGTGAAGTACACATGAACATGTCAAGCAACATTCCATGGGCAAAACCTCCAACACTAATACAGAGGTGAAGTAAAGGTCAAAAGACACCTTCCCCTTAAAAATAGTATCTCTCAGGAATCTCTATTTTAGCTTTGCAGACATTTTGTAATCAGTTGCTAGAATATAAGGGTCAATGAAAATATCTTGGTCAGTAAAACCTCTGATGAAACCCCAAATGAAGTCAAGGGAAAATGCAGCTGCATAGAAAAAGGGAACCTGTGGTTGTAAATGATGGAATTGTGTAAATGATGATTGTGTTTGTATATACTGTATATACTATAGTATATGTATGTATGTATGTGTATATATATATATATATATATATTTGTTTTCTGAGGTTTTCACGGGTGTTTGTATATAGGTCTTTAGTTGTTCGGTTTTCTCCCGTGTAAAATTGGAAGTGTCTTGGCGACGTTTGACTGAAGTCTCATTAAGTCATCTTCAGGCTTCAGCCGTGCTTCTGGGAGCAATGTGTGATCGCAGCTGTTTCTTCCTTTTAACTGCTAGTGGGGTTTGAACTGATTGGGTGGGAGCTTGGCTGTGCTCTGATTGGATGGGGTTTTTCTGTGCTCTGATTGGCTGGGGTGTGTCCTGTGTTGGTGGGGGCTTGGTTGTGCTCAGTCTAGTCTGTGCTGCAGGGGATTTGAGCTGGTGACCTGCATAGCTGTTGTTTGGCTTTGTGGTCGCTACATCTTCATAGTGGGTATCAGTCTGCTGCATGAATGGATTGGAGGGTTTGAAATGGCTAATGTTGCAGCTGCGGTCTGGCTTCGGTCCTTGGTCGCTTTTATGATCAGTGTGGGTTTGTCTGCTTTCTGGGTGGATGCGGTTCCACATGTCTTAGTCTACAGAAAACCCAATGGCCCCTAGGACACACCATCTACCAGAAGAAAACACACACAAACCGCTATCTGCACGCACTCACACCACCACCCAGCACAGATCAACTCAGCCAAGACACTCATCTCCAGAACAAAATGCTTAGCTGATGAACAACACCTAAAACCCGAACTAGACACTCTCACTAACGTACTAACATCCAATGGATTCCAAAGAAATAAGATTACCAAGCTAATCCAAAAGAACCCCCACTAAAATCCAAGACAGAGAACAAGAAAACGGCACAGCCCTCCTCCCATATATAAAAGGCACCACAGACAGAATCAGCAAGATCCTCCACAAACACAACATCAAGACAGCATTCTGCACAAACAGAAAAATATCCACCATCCTAAGAAACCCCAAAGACAAAATTGAGTTAGAAAATCAAGGAGTATATGAAATCCCATGCACCGCCTGCCCCACCACATACATTGAACAAACCAACAGAAGAATAAGTGCATGCATTGAAGAACACAAGAACTCATTCAAAAAGAGGAACTAACTTTCCCTGGTCCAACACTTTAAAGTCACAGGACATGTTATTGACTTTAAAAGACCCAGAACTATCGCCAAAACTGAACACTTTAACAACAGAATAATCAGAGAAGCCATTGAGATAGAAACACGCCCACACAGCATGAACAAACGAGATGACACCTCCCGCCTACCAGCCATTTGGAAACCCGCCTTATTGACAAACGAGTCCCTAACACGAGGAATGACACCAGACCCACACTCAAGGTCCACACAGGATGTCACCACCGACATCCACCCAGAAAGCAGACCCAAACCCACACTGATCATGAAGTTCCAATTAACATGGAATCAACCTTTGCAGCCATAATTAAGCTTTAAAAAACATAACTGCTGGTTCCTGTTGCCTTCTTGATTTAGAAGGCTTTTTTGGGGTTTTTTTTTTGAAGGGGGTTGTTCCTATCCCTAAGAGAGATTTTGTCTGTGAATGATGATTCAATATGTTGATCCATTGTTGTGTACTGATAAATTCTCATGCTACTCAAGCAAGATACCAGATATTTAAATCTCCAAACACAGTATTATAGTGTGCAAAGCCAGGTGAAGTACACATGAACATGTCAAGCAACATTCCATGGGCAAAACCTCCAACACTAATACAGAGGTGAAGGAAAGGTCAAAAGACACCTTCCCCTTAAAAATAGTATCTCTCAGGAATCTCTATTTTAGCTTTGCAGACATTTTGTAATCAGTTGCTAGAATATAAGGGTCAATGAAAATATCTTGGTCAGTAAAACCTCTGATGAAACCCCAAATGAAGTCAAGGGAAAATGCAGCTGCATAGAAAAAGGGAACCTGTGGTTAGCAAATGATGGAATTGTGTAAATGATGATTGTGTTTGTATATACTGTATATACTATAGTATATGTATGTATGTATGTGTATATATATATATATATATATATTTGTTTTCTGAGGTTTTCACGGGTGTTTGTATATAGGTCTTTGGTTGTTCGGGTTTTCTCCCGTGTAAAATTGGAAGTGTCTTGGCGACGTTTCGACGAAGTCTCATTCGTCATCTTCAGGCTTCAGCTTCGTGCTTCTGGGAGCAATGTGTGATCGCAGCTGTTTCTTCCTTTTAACTGCTAGTGGGGGTTTGAACTGATTGGGTGGGAGCTTGGCTGTGCTCTGATTGGATGGGGTTTTTTCTGTGCTCTGATTGGCTGGGGGTGTGTCCTGTGTTGGTGGGGGCTTGGTTGTGCTCAGTCTAGTCTGTGCTGCAGGGGGATTTGAGCTGGTGACCTGCATAGCTGTTGTTTGGCTTTGTGGTCGTGCTACATCTTCATAGTGGGTATCAGTCTGCTGCATGAATGGATTGGAGGGGTTTGAAATGGCTAATGTTGCAGCTGCGGTCTGGCTTCTGGTCCTTGGTCGTGCTTTATGATCAGTGTGGGTTTGGGTCTGCTTTCTGGGTGGATGTGCGGTGGTGACACATGTCTTAGTCTACAGAAAACCCAATGGCTCCCTAGGACACACCATCTACCAGAAGAAAACACACACAAACCGCTATCTGCACGCACTCTCACACCACCACCCAGCACAGATCAACTCCGTAGCCAAGACACTCATCTCCAGAACAAAATGCTTAGCTGATGAACAACACCTAAAACCCGAACTAGACACTCTCACTAACGTACTAACATCCAATGGATTCCAAAGAAATAAGATTACCAAGCTAATCCAAAAAGAACCCCCCACTAAAATCCAAGACAGAGAACAAGAAAACGGCACAGCCCTCCTCCCATATATAAAAGGCACCACAGACAGAATCAGCAAGATCCTCCACAAACACAACATCAAGACAGCATTCTGCACAAACAGAAAAATATCCACCATCCTAAGAAACCCCAAAGACAAAATTGAGTTAGAAAATCAAGGAGTATATGAAATCCCATGCACCGCCTGCCCCACCACATACATTGGACAAACCAACAGAAGAATAAGTGCACGCATTGAAGAACACAAGAACTCATTCAAAAAAGAGGAACCAACTTCTTCCCTGGTCCAACACTTTAAAGTCACAGGACATGATATTGACTTTAAAAGACCAGAACTATCGCCAAAACTGAACACTTTAACAACAGAATAATCAGAGAAGCCATTGAGATAGAAAAACGCCCACACAGCATGAACAAACGAGATGACACCTCCCGCCTACCAGCCATTTGGAAACCCGCCTTATTGACAAACGAGTCCCTAACACGAGGAATGACACCAGACCCACACTCACAAGGTCCACACAGGATGTCACCACCGCACATCCACCCAGAAAGCAGACCCAAACCCACACTGATCATGAAGCACGACCAAGGACCAGAAGCCAGACCGCAGCTGCAACATTAGCCATTTCAAACCCCTCCAATCCATTCATGCAGCAGACTGACACCCACTATGAAGATGTAGCACGACCACAAAGCCAAACAACAGCTATGCAGCTCACCAGCTCAAATCCCCCTGCAGCACAGACTAGACTGAGCACAACCAAGCCCCCACCAACACAGGACACACCCCAGCCAATCAGAGCACAGAAAACCCCATCCAATCAGAGCACAGCCAAGCTCCCACCCAATCAGTTCAAACCCCCACTAGCAGTTAAAAGGAAGAAACAGCTGCGATCACACATTGCTCCCAGAAGCACGAAGCTGAAGCCTGAAGATGATGAATGAGACTTCGTCGAAATGTCGCCAAGACACTTCAATTTGCGGAGAAAATAAATAACCAAAGACCTACATATATATATATATATATATATATATATATATATAGGTCTTTGGTTGTTCGGGTTTTATATACACACACACACACACACACACACACACACACACACACACACACACACACTATTCCTGTAAACCAGTAAATACCACATCTGACTGGCCCTGCCCCCACCTATTTGCTGCCTCCCAAGTCCCAGCTGATCAGGAGGAAATGGGGATTTTGCAGTAACCATCCCCTGGAGTGGGGTGGGAATGGAGATTTTACAGTATCCTTCCCCTGCCACGCCCACCAAGCCATGCCCACCAAGCCATGCCACACCCACCAAACCACACCCACAGAACTGGTAGTAAAAAAAATTGAATCCCACCATTGATATACATACATACATATACTCGCATGTACATACACACACACACACACACACGTGTGTTTATACATATATACATCATACGTGTGTATGTATGCGTGTGTGTAGAAATAGCAATAGACTTATATACTGCCTCATAATGCTTTACAGTACTCTCTGAGCAGTTTACAATATCATCATATTGCCCCCAATAATCTGGGTCCTCATGTTACTAACCTCAGAAGCATGGAAGATTAAATCAATCTTCCAACCCTCAACTCAGGTTGAGTCAACCTTGAGCCGGTCAGGGGTGTGTGTGTGTGTGTGTGTGTGTGTGTGTGTGTGTGTGTATGCAGAAGGATGGAAGGTTGATATATATGCATGATTATATAAGTGCATATATACATGATATATGCAAGTATATATATATATATATATGTATGTATGTATGTATATGTATAGAGAATGAAGGTAGGTTAGTCTTTTGGTGGTCTTAAGGGATAGTTTATGAATGAGTAAATTTATAAAAATGTATTGTTTAAGGTGTTGTCTTTACACAGGCCTAGTGGGAGTGATCCCCTGTGTTTTGCTCAGAACAAAGTCTAATCTCCACCTCAGTGTGCATTTTCATTGGGCGTTGTACATTGGGCAGGACCAATTTTCTGGAATAAGAATTCAACAAAACAGGATCTTTTTTGTCTTTGAGTCAAAAATTGTCGTTGACTCCTGGTGACTGCTGGAGTATTTTCTATGTCATTTTTTAGCAAGAGTTTTTCAGAAGAAACTTGCCACTGCCTGCTTCTTGGGATTGAGAGAATATGATTGCCACAAGGTCCCCCAGCAAGCGTCATGCTGAAAGGAGGACTAGAATTCCTGGTTTCTAACATGGCGCTTTAACCATTACACCAAATTGACTCTCAACAAGAAAAATAACAGAATTATAATTTTATTAAAGATTGCAACTATAATAGTCAAAACTAATAAAAACTTTAAAAAGAATAAAAATAAAAATAGAAGGGGAAAAAAGAAATAGAAAAATATAAAAACAAATAGTGTGGTAGAATGTGTACCGGGAGAATCAGTAGATAGGAATTTTGGCAACACAGGTTTTTTTTTCCAAGGAAGGCAGTAAATCTCATCAGAAAGAGACCTAGATTAAGAAACTGCAGCAGTCCTGAGCTAAATGGAGTATGTGGGAGGAGATTTAGGGTATCCACACCCTAGAATTTCTCAGGATATATCTAGTAAGTTAGAAGGTTATAGCTTTAGTTTGACAAGATTCTATCTATTATGTGTAAACAATAAAGGATTGGACTAGATTGATTTTGTATGTCATCTTTGGGCTTGGGACTGACAAATAGAATATAAAGAAGAAATAGTATAGTAAATAAAAAGAAAAGAAATATATAAAGGGGTGTCTTCTCCCTTCATCACAACAAGTATAAATAATTTTAGTACATATCACCTTCTCTTAAAATACAACAAACAATCCCTTCTTCCTATATCCCATCTCTTGTCTGTAAACAAATCTATAAGCCCCATCAATTTAGTCCTGATGTTAGCAAAAGTCCATTAAGGATTACCAAAGATAAGAAACATATCTATTTTATCTTTGATTAAATAAATTTACTATATATTCCTTCTCCATTTACAATCTTAAAACCACTTCTTCACAAAATTCTGCAAAACTTTAATAAATGTCCTTACTTCATTAATGGTTTCCTTTATTCTATGCAACTTTATGGAAAACCATTTATTTGCAATTGGTTGAAAAGATAATTTTTCGGAGTATAAGATGCGCTTTTTCCACCCATAAAAGATGGTGAAAATTTGGGTGCATCTTATACACGGAATGTTGCCCCTCCCCAGCCCCCCGGTAAAATGGGACGCGCAGAGGCAGCAATAGGCTATGGCAATCCCTGCAGCCTGAAACAGCTGATCTTTGGGACGCCGATCCAACAGACATCAGCTGCTTGGTTAATCAGGCTGTACTGAAGCTGAAATTGAAATGGGCTGTTTGCTGCAAGGCCATCCACTGTAATTAAAATTTCCTTTCCTCTATAATCAAAGAGGAAACCTCAGTTTTACTTTCTGGAAGAGATGGAAGATTGCAATGGACACAGCACTGAGGCAGAGTAGGTAAGGGTGTGAGTTAACTAGCTAGGCCTTCTTCTTGGATTATGCTCCTATGTTTCAGGTAGAGAATAAAACTGTTTCAACCTATTTAAAGGTTTACATTACATTTCAATGTATTTTCTCTCACCTGCCTTTGATTTTCTGTAATTATGATTAGAAGGAATGGGATCTTTGGAAAACAAGGTTTGGAAGCCATATGTGACCTTGAGGCTTCCTGTTGCCCATCCTTGCATTTAACATCAAAATTTAACATTAAAAACATCATCAAAAAAGGACAACAAAGACTGTTCTTTCTGCGCCAACTCAGAAAGCTCAAACTGCCCAAGGAGCTACTGATCTAGTTCTATGGAGGAATTATTGAGTCTGTCATTTGCACCTCTGTAATTGTCTGGTTTGGTTCTGCAACCCAACAAGAAAGACACAGACTTCAGAGGATAATTAGAACTGCAGAAAAAATAATTGCTACCAACCTGCCTTCCATTGAGGACCTGTATACTGCACGAATCAAGAAGAGGGCCGTGAAAATATTTACAGATCCCTCGCATCCTGGACATAAACTGTTTTAACTCCTACCATCAAAATGATGCTATAGAGCACTGCACACCAGAACAACTAGACACAAGAACAGCTTTTTCCCGAAGGCCATCACTCTGCTAAACAAATAATTTCCTCAACACTGTCAAACTATTTACTAAATCTACATTACTATTCATCTTCTCATTGTTTCCATTACCAATCTCTTTCCACTTATGACTGTATGACTGTAACTTTTTGTTGCTATCATTAAGGGTTAAATTGTACCCTATGACCATCATTTGTGTTGTAAATGTTGTACCTTGATGAAGGTTTTTTTTTTCTTTTATGTACACTGAGAGCATATGCACCAAGACAAATTCCTTGTGTGTCCAATCACACTTGGCCAATAAAAAATTCTATTCTGTTCTGTTCTATTATAGCATACAGCCAGCAGTGATGGATGGGCTGCCTGTGGTATCTCAGTGATCACAGTGCATTTTTGTTTTTATTTATTATTTTATTTATTTTATTTGATTTTTATACCGCCCTTCTCCCGAAGGACTCAGGGCGGTGTACAGGCATAATAAAACCGACAATACAATATATAAGTTTAAAATACGATTTAAAAAACTTATTTTAAATTAGCCCAACGATTAAAATTTCCCATACTAAAAACCCCGTTTAAAATAAATAAATTTAAACATTAAAATCCCAATTTAAGCCAGCCCCGCGCGGATAAAAAGATGAGTCTTGAGTTCGCGACGAAATGTCCAAGGTCAGGTATTTGGCGAAACCCGGGGAAGCCTGCTCCAGAGTGTGGGAGCCCCACAGAGAAGGCCCTTCCTGGGGCCGCCAGCCGACATTGTTTGGCGGACGGCACCCTGAGAAGTCCCTCTATGGGAGCGACGGGTCGGTGGGAGGCGTGTGGTAACAGCAGGCGGTCCCGTAAGTACCCAGGTCCTAAGCCATGGAGCGATTTAAAGGTCATAACCAACACCTTAAAGTGCACCCGAAGGCCACAGGCAGCCAGTGCAGTCTGCGCAGGAGCGGTGTTACATGGGAGCTACGCGTAGCTCCTCTATAACCCGCGCAGCTGCATTCTGACTAACTGAAGCCTCCGAGCGCACTTCAAGGGGAGCCCCATGTAGAGAGCATTACAGTAATCCAAGCGAGAGGTAACGAGCGCATGAGTGACTGTGCATAAGGCATCCCGATCAAGGAAGGGGCGCAACTGCCGAACCAGGCGAACCTGGTGGAAGGCCCCCCCGGAGGACGCCCGCAAATGGTCTTCAAACGACAGCCGATCATCCAGGAGGACACCCAAGTTGCGCACCCTATCCTTTGGGGCCAGTAACTCGCCTCCAACAGCCAGCCGCGGCTGCAGCTGACTGAATCGGGGTGCCGGCATCCACAGCCACTCCGTCTTGGAGGGATTAAGCTTGAGCCTGTTTCTCCCCATCCAGACCCGTACAGCTTCCAAACACCGGGACAGCACTTCGACAACTTCATTGGGGTGGTCCGGGGTGGAAAAGTTCAGCTGGGTGTCGTCAGCGTACTGCTGGTATCTCACCCCGAAACCACTGATGATCTCACCCAACGGCTTCATGTAGATGTTGAACAGCAGGGGCGAGAGAATCTTGTTTTCTTGTTTACCTTCCAGTTTCTCTCTTTGAACTACTTGAAGATCTCTTATTTCCCCTGTTTCTGGATTAACGTGTTTCCCCCAGGCTCAGTGTCATTCTTTGGAAATGCTCCTGCTCAGTTTTGCTGGAAGAGAAGGCATACAAGAATCATTCTTATATCCCCTCTTTCTTAGTATGTCTTTTGTTTGCCAGGCTATGGAAAGAAGGCAGAATGAAGTTAAAGCAGTGAAGTCCCTAAACTAGTAGACTAGCCACAGGAATTGGTGCCCTAGGCAAACTATGAAATCAGTCCCTCAGACCCACAGAAATACTTGTAATTTTTATTTGAGCCCTGTTCTTTAGTATCTTACTTAAAACCCAGCTCATCCCATGGATGCACCACATCTGAATTAACCTCCTCCTGAGCCTAGTGATCCTAATTAAGAAGCCCTATTCTCTACTTTTGCAAGAAGCTCAGTACTGGGAAGATAATTGTTTCCCTATTGCTGTAGGCAGAAATGTTAACAAAATCTTGATATAGGATGATTTTCCTTCATCTCATTTTCCCCAAGCAGAAACCAAGACTAAACTTTCCCCAAAGAATTCTGAGTATGATAATGATGTCTGCATGAACGAAAACAAATGTGTCTGTGGAGATAACAGGAAGTATATACAAGTTATATGTGAAGATAAGGTTATGTGACAAATTGGAAAGAGAATTGTGTTATGGTTCAGCCATCTGTTTGTGCAGTTCTGCAACAACCAACAAAGAAGTATAAAAAGAAACACTGCTCTTTGGGTAGGAAAAACAGTACAAAATACAGTTTGAATCTTTTTTGACTATTTAGGAAATAAATGGAAAATAATTTTCTTCTATTAAAATATATTCTTATGTCAAGATGATATGGTTCCACATACCATTCACATGACATATATACATAACATATTGTGAAATAGAAATTAATCTAAGAATTATAATTTATAGGTTTTCTGTTCATGTCTTTCGTTATTTGTGAATCCGTCAATTGTGAGTTACTCAACTATGGTTAAAGAGCATTGAATAAACCCAATCACAGTGTGGTTTTCAGAGCAACCTCTTTTTGTAATATTTTGCCTCAGAAGCCAAAAAGGAATGAAGTAGGAATATATGAAAGAAAATAAAAGAAAATACTTCTTATATGCATTTCCAAAGTCTGGCAAACAGTTCCTCAAAGTGCAAGGGTTATACAATTTTCCAAGTTCAACTATACACTTTTTCTACAAAATCAAGTAGCTCTTGATTATATTTTACATCTGACAATTAAAATTATTTGGTATTGGTATAAAATATGGATATTCCTGTATTGCTGCTATTACATATCTGATATTTTTGGATTTGCAATATTTTTTTTTAAATTGCTTACGGAGCCTAGATTTATGTATGCCCTTCTCCTATAAAGAGGAAATATTTTGTCTCCCAACCTGTGAGACAGTTCTTTTCAGTCTCAATCTGCATGGCCAACACCTTGACAGCATCAGATTAAGGAAGCCTGTAATTTTATTTAAGTCAAAGGCTACCTTCCTTATAACCAATGATAATAAAAACATATATCTAAAAACCTAATAGCAATAGCACTTAGACTTATAAACTGCTCCACAGTGCTTTACAGCCCTCTCTAAGTGGTTTACAGAATCAGCATATTGCCTCCAACAATTTGGGTCTTCATTTACCCACCTTGGAAGGATGGAAGACTGAGTCAACCTTGAGCTTGGTGAGATTTGATTTGTTGAACAGCTGGCAGCCGGTGATGAGCAGAGGTAGCCTGCAGTACTGCACTCTAACCACTGTGCCACCACAGCTCTTATCACTAATACAAGTTTAGTGATTGGAGTCAAAATAATATTCAAATTCAGCTCATTAGTTAGGTGAGCATACTCACTGAAATTAGGGAGGTTTGTTTCAGAGTCTAGTGTACACTGCTACTAGATTCACACATTGTGTCAATTCATGTTATGTTAATTATGGTATAACAGAATAAACCATAATCAACTGGGTTTATATATCACTTTCCACATTATTGGACTTATTTAAGTTATTAAAAACTTATTTTGGAGAGCATTTGAAAGGATGAGTTGTCACAATTAATTGTGTGATTCTGTTTCATGACTGCTTATATGTAATTATGTTGATGTTTGGATATTTTATATGTATTCCATGGATTTTACTGTAATTTGTATGGAGTTAAGGACAGATTATATTTTTATATATTTTTCTGGTTTTTTAAAACTTTTATTTTAGCTTTAGAATGAAAAGTTTCTTCTCATTTTCTTTTATTTGTGATCAAATTGGGTTTTAGAAAAGAAGAAATCTACTTCCACATTTTCTTATTTCCTATTCCTATATCCGTGAATTTTCCTCCCTGCTATTCCATTGTTACTGAAAAGTATCTGCAGTGTTACTGGATCTTTCCCTTGCCTACGCTGAAGAGATTAAGTTTCTCAGGTGGAACTCATCTAAAATTGACCATTTCCTAATTGCAAGTATATATTAATATGCATACCTGCACTCCTTAAGACTTTTGTTCAATACCTATATCCAGTGGTGGGATTCAAGTAATTTAACAACCGGTTCTCTGCCCTAATGATTTCTTCCAACAATCAGTTTGCCAAACTGCTCAGAAAGTTAACAACTGGTTCTCCCGAAGTGGTGCAAACTAACTGAATCCCACCACTGCCTATATCTCAAAAAGTACTACCTAAGCCTGTTTTTAATCGCTGTCCATAGCACAGCTTCTTGACTATTAAATTTCACCAGAAAGATCTTTCAATCATTGTTTCTATGAGTTCCTCTCCTTTGTGATTGATTTAAAGTTTACCGATGTACAAAAAAGAGTAAAATATAAAACCCTTGCAGTCTACTGTAGGGAGGGACTATGTAGTTCTTAAACTTGGATAATTGCCCAAGTGAACAATTTGGACATAACCTGGAGCTAATGAAAAAAATTGTAATTGCTTGTGAGTCAAGGATCCAGTTTGGACTGCCACTGCCAACAGAGTCTGACTACAATGTCAGTCTCCCAACAACTGCTTAAAGTGAATATTTCAAAGACTTAAGCCATTAAGTCAGTAATCATTCCATGGTTAAAGTATAGCGTTGCTATCATCTAGTAGTCATCTCAATTTTTGTAGCCCATATCTGGTTTAAATGAGAGGGTCTGGCTGATTTCACATAACACAATCTTATTAGCTCAAGATCTAGAGCAGTGGTAGTCAACCTGGTCCCTACCGCCCACTAGTGGGCATTCCAGCTTTCATGGTGGGTGGTAGAGGGTTTTTTCTGATACTAAAGCACTTTCTTTTTTTTAATTTAATTGACTTTTTAAAAAAAATTCATAGCATTATTTAAACACATTTTCGTTAAGTTTTCATAAAATTCCCCGTGACAATTTAAATTTCTGAAAATATACTATTTGAATCGCCTGCACTAAACTATCATTTAGTTCATGTTACATAAGTGAAACTAAATAGCGCTATAGTGTGACCGCAAACAAAAGACCTCGTCCCAGAATAGCTCATGCATCTCCCCCACCACCACCCAGCTGTAACAGACAAGCAGAGCTGGTAGCCGCCCCCCCCAACCCAATCCATGATGCGCAAAAGGCATGCACAGACGACGTTACACGGCGCATTACTGTGGAACCGGTGGGCAGTTAGAAAATTCTACTACTAACAGAGATACAAAAGTGGGAGGTAGGTATAAAAAGGTTGACTACCCCTGATCTAGAGGTTGAAACTGCAAAACTTACTAAGCTTGGTTGATTTAATCCTAGTTATGGTTTATGATTTAGCAAGTGCTGTGCAAATCCAGAAAAATAATTTAAGAACCAAGCGAATTAAAGTACATCGTATGAACTTAGCCATGTGTCCAACTCCATTAGTTAGTCCATTAATCCAAATGAAAGCACCCCTGATACACAGGTACAGAGTCTCTGCTTGAACACCTCCAGCACAATGATCCCATCCTCCCTCTGGTATCGTCATGCAACCAGTCTTCCAGTCTTAATACTGTATTAGCGCCATATTATCTGTTGGAAGAGCCAGTTCGGTGTGGCTAAGGCACTGGGATGGGACACTGCAGCACCTTCTGATCCCAGCCCAGCTGGGCATCTTTGAGCCAAACTTTCTCCCTCAGCCCTAGAAAGAAGACAAGGGCAAACCACTTTGGGAACCTTGCCAAGAAAACTGCAGGGACTTGTCTAGGTCAGGGGTCTCCAACCTTGGCAACTTTAAGGCTGGAGGACTTCAACTCCCAGAATTCCCCAACCAGCTTTGCTGGGGAATTTTTGGGGGAATTCTGGGAGTTGAAGTCCTCCAGGTTTAAAGTTGCCAAGGTTGGAGACCCCTGGTCTAGGCAATCGCTCGGAGTTAAAACTGACTCGAAGGCATCCATACACAAAATGTTTCCATTAATTTTGAGATGTGACATTTCTCATCTGTTTGTCACTGAATTGTTAAGCTTTCTGACAATATTTTGGCATTCAAGCAAAGCGCTTGCTTCAAGTCAGTTTTTATTCCTTTTGGAGTAAGTGAAGATTTCAGCTTCAGGGCGACCGCTGCGCTTTGAGGACGAAAGTCCTAGCTGCAAAGAATGCTTTTAAGTTAGGAAATCTAGAACGGGTCAGATGCTATTAGCCGAGGCGAAGTAATAGAAGCCAACCGCTGCGTGGGCGGAGCGGGGGGAGGGGTCAGGTTGGCGGGCCACGCCTCTTTCTCGGGCCACGCCCCCTGGAGGCGGACCGCGGGAAGGGGCGCGATGGACGAAGGGGCGCTGCTCCCCCGAGAAGCGCATTCGGGGGAGGAAGACTCTCCGAATCCTTCGCGGCTCCGTCGCGGGCGCTTAGTCCAGAGGAGGAAATGGAAGCGAGGGCGACTGAACGGCAATTTCTCGCAGCCCCTGGTGAGTCGGGCAGGGCAGGTTAGGGCGTCATATGCCCGCAGTAAAGATGGTGGTGTTTCCTGTTTTCGCTGCTCTTGCGGGAGAGGATTCCCTCGATTCGGGTCGGTCTTTACCCGGCGGCTTCTGGCTGTCCCGATTCTTCCCATCCACCCACCCCGCAGCCGCGTCTGCCGGAGAACCTCCGGTCTCTTCCTTCCCCGAGCCGCTTCTTTTCTCGGCGCGGTGATGCCGGGGAGGCTTGCTAAAGCCGAGCTCGGGTTTCCCCAGAACAGGGAGAGTTTGGCGAGCCGGGGAAAGAATCCGTCCTTCTGACGAAAAAAACGCGAGTGGAAACGCGTGGCGGGGATTTGGGGAGAGAGAGGAGACGCGCCTCTGAAGCGCTGAAGTTGCCCCAAGTGCCGTTGAATGCTTGGTTTTTCTCTCTCGCCCTAAAAAAGGGAACCTGCGCCCGACTTGGGAAATCGGAGCACGGGCTCTTCTGGATCGAATTGCTTTTGCGTCTTCTTTATTTCTGCGTTCCCCCTCGGCTCTCGGGATGGGGGTTTATTGGGCGAGGGTCCGTCCCTGCGCTGCCTTCTCCTTCGGAATCCCGTCTCGGCGCTTGATCGTGTTGCGCTGTCCTCTCGTCCCTCATTTTAGCCCCGAGCCGGCTTCCCTCCAACACCTTCGATTGAGCCATTGGAAACTTGCCACTCGTTTGCCCATCTCACCCAGCCCCCCACTGGCAACAGGACTCCGGGGTCTCGGAGACCCCTTCCCTGTCCGTTTAGCTGATCAGGGATTGCACCGTGGGTTTTCTGCTGGTAAAATATTTGCTCTGTCGCGCAATTATTATAGTAAATGCCCTAACGTCGGCTTAAAAAAATAGTTACAATTTAAATCAGGGGTCTCCAATCTTGGTCCCTTTAAGACTTGTGGACTTCAACTCCCAGCTTTGCTGGCTGAGGGACTCTGGAAGTTGAAGTCCACAAGTCTTAAAGGGATCAAGGTTGGAGACCCCTGATTTAAATGACAATGGCCGATAACGGTAAATTCCTTAAAATAATCCAAGGGCTGTTGACTGATTGAATATGGAAACTGTCCCAACCAGCGCTCACTGTGTGGTTCATACATTCCAAGCTATCTCTTGACACTATTCTTGAAACTGAAATGGGATGACTTTTAGTTTAGAGGACTTTTAGTTTAGTTTGTCAACTTCGTTGTTTTTGAACTGTTACTATATGAATAATAAATATATTACTTTATTTCTGTCTTGTTGGAGACAGGGAGGGAAGTTGGTGAAAGTAACATGTCTTCCGCTGAACCTTACTGGTTTTTTTTTCCCCTTGGGATGGGAAAGTATACAAGTCTGTGTGTTAAGTTATCATGATGTAATGTAACTGATTTACAATCACAGGAGAGCAAAAACCAGAAACTATCTTAAGAAACCGAAGAAGAAATGGATGTTGATTACATGCAAATTCATGAAATGTCCATATTAAAACATATAAAAATGCTATATGCAGATATCTAGAAATAAGTTCATAAGATTTCCCAAGCTTGTACAGGTAGTCCTCGACCTATTACCACAATAGAAATGTTTGTTTCTAAGCAAGGCAATTGTTAAGTAAGTTTTGGCCCAGTTAATGACCTTTTTTGCCACAATTGTTAAGCAAAACACTGCAATTGTTAAGTGAATCGTGCGGTCATTAAGCAAATCTGGCTTGACTTTGCTTGTCTGGAAGCCAGCTGGGAAGGTTACAAAAACTGATGATGTGACCCTTGTCATAAATACATGCTAGTTGCCAAGGGTCCCAATTTTGATCATGTTCCCATGGGGATGCTGCAATGGTCATAAGTGTGAAAAACAGCCATAAGTCACTTTTTCAATGCTGTTATAACTTTGAATGCTCACTAAACAAATGATTATATGTTTATGATTTGCTGTAAAAAGAAAAGCCATTAAGTACATCACTATGAGAAAGGGGGAGAGTCTATTGCAATTTCTGCAACAATCTGCAGCAGAGGATTGACACAAAATGAAAAATATATTGCCAAAGTTCTATGCAAGATGATTTAATAGTACTATATTGACCACAGTTATTAATTCTCAAATAAGATCTTGCTAAAATTGGCAGCTCTTTGAAAGCACTGAGAGTTTAAGCTGCTTTGGAACAGGTGGAACAGGTTATTACTGAGGCTGATTCCTGAAACATGACATACCAGTATTAAAAAGGAATTCAATTGTTTGCCAGTTCACTTCCGTTCAGTTCCAATCTACAAAAGGAGTGGCTCCAGACAAAGGTAATTTTGAATGTGTATAGTTTTAGTGGTGATGCTAATTGTTTTATTTTATTTGATATTGAACATTTGTTTCTCTTGAACCATGAACATGTTTTAAAATATTTAAAATATTTTGAAAGTAATGTTTAAGAAAACAGGGATAGAAATAAGTATCTTTCAAATAAATAGTAACTATCATGTTGGAATTACACCTTCTAGAAGTTAAAATTTAAAAATTAAAATCATCTGGCATAAATATAACATTACCATGGCAAAGGATGAGAGTCTATAATTCCTGCAGAAAGCCTTCCTTTGCTACTCCAAGCTAATGCAGCTAATTTAGCATTGTACTGCATGCTAAGCAGTCTTCCCTATGATGATACCCTCAGATTCAGTGGTGCTTAAAAGTTTCTGAATTTTGAATTTTCAATGTTTCTACATCAATATGACCTAAAACATCTGTTCTCCACACAAGTCCTAAAACTAGATAAAGAGAAGACAAGAATACATTTTTCCATTTATTTATAGAGGAAAATGAGCCAAAGCTCTCAACCCATTTGACCCTTGCTGCAGTCCTTGTTTATTCCCTCTGTATGATCCTCTTTCAGCTAATTACTCACTTTTGTATTCAGGACATATCACCCATTCATTCTTGGCCCTCTTCCTTCTTGTTTTGCTACACACATACCACAAATAATTACTTCCCACTATAGACTTTTTTGTTTCTCTTGATATACCAAGCTCTTATTGTCGTATAACAAGTTAGAGATGCATGCATTTATGCTGACTTTGTTTCTTTAAACAGTTTATTTTAATTTTCTGTAAATATTTGCATATCTTAAAATTATTTTTTTTATTTTATTTATGGCATGTCATACATGGACTAGCTATATTAACATTTCACCTAGATTAATAAACACAATAAAATATAAATGTTAAAAAGATCTAAGTTCAAATACCAATACGAAGGCCATCTAACCATTGAAGTGCAGCATTGTTTATATTTTTTGAAAAATCAGATACTGGACTGGTATATGCCCTCAGCTTACAGCCAGTCACAATGTGATCTACAGTTTTACATGGGACCCTGCAGTCACACTGAGGGGAGGATATTGTGCCCCATTTATATAGTGAGTCCCAGCAGAGGTGTGAATCCTGTTCAGGATTGTCCATTGCTGACATGGTACTTCATAGCTTGGCACCTTTTTTGTGGGGTCATGTATATGTCTTCCTATGTCTGGGCGTTCAGTGACCCATTTGGCTTTTCATTGGGAATCGATGTTAAAGTTCTCCAGCAGATGTTGCCAGTGCCTGTAGGGGCTTCCTGGATTTGAGTCTTCTGATTGATAAATGAGGAAGGTCAACATGCATTGGTAGGAGTGAGTTGCTCATAATTTTTCTGTATTTTCTCACAAGTGCATTTTGCCTTTGTAAAGCTGGCAGTGCTATTTGGCTCACAACAGGAAGGCAGCTAGCCAGAGTGGTTTTAATACATCCGCTTATAATCCTCATAGTGTTGAGTCTGGCATCTCAAGCCACGTAGGGACACAGTATTCTGCTGCAGAGAAGACAAATCCTAGTGCTGATGACCTCAGAGTGGCAGCTGAAGCTCCCCATTCATTCCACATAATTTCTGGAGTATGTTGTTCCTAGTATTGGTTTTTACCACTCTATTCCCTAGGTGTATTTTGTAGGAGAGAGTCTATTACTCCAAGGTACTTTGGATGGGGATCATAGGGGAGTAAATTGTTGTTTAAGTAGACCTTTGGGGCTTCATATGCTAATTTGTTATTAAGGTGGAAGTACATAATTACTATTTTGCTGATGCTAGGAGTGAGCCTCCAGTCCGTCAAGAATTTTCCCAAGATTTTAAGATCTTTGGACAGGAGGCTGCGAGCCACCTCCATGTGCTTTTCTTATACTGCTATGGTCAAATCCTCAGTGTATCCAAATTTGTGTTCCCTTATCGCCAGCATATCTGATATATTAAAAGATGAATAGTGTAGGTGCCATTACAGATCCTTGAGGGAGACTGTTGTTTAATCTTCTAACCTTATTTATATTGGCCCCCATTATTATCTGAAAGAACCTATCATTCAATATGTTATTAATTAGTCGAAGAGATTTTTGCAGGGGATAATATGGCACAGTTTGTATAACACATACTCTCATTGTTAGTATTTCTAACAGCACGACAAACCTTCTATCTGTCTGTTTGTCTATAATCTACCAATTATCTATCAAATTTATATGGCCACCCAACTCACAAAAAGTGCCTTTATCCATAATAAATGTAATAAAACAACTAAGGGAATATCAACCATCCTTGTCTCACTTCCTCCTCAATGTTAAACCACTGCTAAAGATGCAATTTATTCCCATCAAAATCATTGCATTCAACAACCAACATTCAGGTCCATACGTGCACATAAGGTTAGCCTGCTAACTACCATGTATTTTCTCTAAATCATGCAATAAAATTTCATTTTTCTTTCTTTCTGATACTCACATGTGGTATTTCTCAGTGATGTACTAGAGAACAAAGATGTGGTCTGCACCTCCTTCTCTTATATACTAAAGCCACATTGCACTTCATTTGCTGAACCTTTCAATCAGAATTCTCCCAAACAGTTTTCCTAGGCACATTTAAAGGAATGGTTTCAGTGGTTTTGTGTCCATATTTGTTATGTTTTATCTTGTGTAATAACATCGATGTTATAATCATCCATACATTAAACAAGTTGTACAGAATCACTGTCCAGATTCTGGCGTTTATCCAGTGACATTTCTGCATTTATATTTATATTCTGTAAATGTCCAAGTTTATCATTTTTAACATTTACAAAGTATTTATTATTTCCTTTTCATAAATTATTTTCTTGGACACTAATTTTTAATAGTATTTATTTTGGCTCCATTTTTTAACATATTATTTCCATATAGATTTCCAAAGTACACTTTCCAGAATGCCATTAATTAACTTTAATCTCACATAATTTCATCACTTTTGTGTTTCTCTCTTCACCCCCATTTAGCTTTTTTATTTGCTCTACAAACATTTTTTATTGCCATCCAAATTATTCTACATTTTCTCAGCTTCTTTCAATCTTAGCAATTCCGTTTTCTTTGACAATATTCTTTACAGCTATCTTGTTTATTGACATATTTTTCAATATCTTTCTCTCAACCTCAGTGTTTGAAGCAGTCATTTCCTGTGTGATTTTTTCCCCCCTTGTTGGCAGTTTCTCTCACTTCATTCCACTGTTTCATACTTCCTCTTCATGGAACTCTGCAGCCACATGTGCCATTTGCAAAAATCACCATTTTTACTTGATTTTAGCTTCTAGGACATCTGTCATAATCTATTTTCTACAATCTATAATCTAATTTCCTTTTTTTTTTTAAAAAAAGGTTTTTTATTTTTTAAAAACAAACCATATACAATATATTTTTTGAACAAAATATTGGTCAGATACGTAGTCAAACCCTATTCAGTTTTCACCCCCTCTTTGTATAGTTTATCCAATGTATTTCCCTTTCCCTCTTAAAATTCCAATGTTTGCATATTTCTAACATAAAATTCATTCTAACCCTCTATCCTGAATTTAACTCTTAACTCAAGTCTAGTTCCCCTGCTTTTTGCCCCCTTTCTTATCCCTCTCTTCTACATTCTACAGAGGAATTATTGAGTCTGTCATTTGCACCTCTATAACTGTCTGGTTCGGTTCTGCAACCCAACAAGAAAGACACAGACTTCAGAGGATAATTAGAACTGCAGAAAAAATAATTGCTACCAACTTGCCTTCCATTGAGGACCTGTATACTGCACGAATCAAGAAGAGGGCCATGAAAATATTTGCAGATCCCTCGCATCCTGGACATAAACTGTTTCAACTCCTACCCTCAAAACGACGCTATAGAGCACTGCACACCAGAACAACTAGACACAAGAACAGTTTTTTCCCGAAGGCCATCACTCTGCTAAACAAATAATTCCCTCAACACTGTCAGACTATTTACTGAATCTGCACTACTATTAATCGTTTCATAGTTCCCATCACCAATCTCTTTCCACTTATGACTGTATGACTATAACTTGTTGCTGGCAATCCTTATGATTTATATTGATATATTGATCATCAATTGTGTTGTAAATGTTGTACCTTGATGAACGTATCTTTTCTTTTATGTACACTGAGAGCATATGCACCAAGACAAATTCCTTGTGTGTCCAATCACACTTGGCCAATAAAATTCTATTCTATTCTATTCTATTAAAAGCATATATTCCCAGTCACGAATTTCTTTCTTTTCACTCTTTGTAATCAATATCCATAGTCATTACATTTCACTAAACAAGGAAATAATTATTCTTAATTTTACCAAAAGAAAAACAATAACAAAAAAGAAAAAGCAAAGTAATGCCAACTAGCATTCATTATTTCAAAAAGTCTCTCATACATTTAATTCTCATCTTTTTAATATTTCAAGAAAATCTCTCATCACTTTAATATTCCTTGCTATAAAACACTATATTCTTGTATTTCAATAGATTCTGCTCATATCTATAACTTCATTATCAATCCTTTCTTTATCAATAAAGTTCAAAATTATCTATTCTTAATAGAAAAGCAAAAGTAAAAAGGAGCAAACATGTTTCTTATTTCAAAGATGTTCATGCTTATATTTGTATATTCTCTTAGAAGTTTTAATCTCAAGTTATTGCAGCTTAATTATATACGTTTAAAGTTCCATATTTTCTTAACTTATCCTAAATTTCTTGACTCTCCTTTTCCTCTTTCCCCCCCTTTTTAGTATCTCTCTAGTAACCTTTGTAAAAAAATTTAAATTTATAGTTTAACATCATGAATTTTTTATTCACTGTCACTGCTGAAAGCAGCTCTTATTTTTTCCTAGATCATTATTATAACTCCAGTCTTAAAGTTATTTCTTGTATTCCTTGCTTAGAAGTAGTTTGTGTGTTTCTCTTATTGTCAGTTGTTCTCAGCTTTATTCTTTGAAGTTGTAGATCTTATTCATATGAAGGTCAGACAGCTTGTTAGTAAAAACCTCCTTTGAAATTCTCACTGTTTCTTATCTCGGTCACAGGAGCTTTTCAATGATGACCAAATGCTTGCATTTCCTCTTCTGCCTTTAGATGTCACTCTTTAGTCCACAGTTACAATTCACAATGAACAAAGTATCCATTTTGTTTTTGTAACTTAGAGCCACGCCTTGTTTTGTTTCAATTTATTTTCCCTCTTTGTCCAAATTGTCCCATTTAAAATAAGTAATTTCAATTTAAGACTTTACTTAGTCCAGATTTATAGAGAATAGAGGAAGTTGGAGGTAGTCCATTGAAGTCCAGTTTTAAATCCTCCTTTAGTTTCTTTTTTTTTTCCTGTTTGTAGTCCTGATCAATTGTTAAAAACTTCCAAAATTATCCAAATTTCCAATTTTAATTAAGAGTCCTATTTTCCTCTATTTATTTAAGGGCTCTAGACTTCAGTTCCAAGCCGAGTTCTTGCCAGGTTTTTGGGTAATGTTTCGATTTCTTCCTTCCAGTTGCATTTACTGTCCTTTTCAATTTAGATGCTATTCCAGGGTTTTAAAAAAAAGCTTATTGCAAGGTGCTTCTCTGTGAGTTGATGTTCACTCACCCAGCTTCAATATCTTGTCCAATTTCACCGCTTCAGCCTTCTGCACGTTCTTTGTGGCCATCCCAACTTTGGCAGCTTGTGATGGCTGGGGTCCCCATCGCTGGGTCGAAGGACAATGGTCAGTGCTACAGAGAATTTGCAACTTCCCTGTTTGCACCGGCAGCTCCTTCTTTCTTTGCTGTTCCTGCAAGACAGCTATGGTCCGTTTCGGACCCCCATAACGAAGGGATTTTCAGTGCTTCCCCTGGAGCTCCGGGGGCTCATGTCTGTCTCGTCGCGACGCCGGCCACGCCTCCTAATTTCCATTCAATTAGTAGTTTATCTTTCTAATATTTTTACATGCCAATCTCATGCTTTTACTCCTTGACCAGAGGTTGAACTGGAAGACCTCCAAGGTCCCTTCCAACTCTCTTGTTATTCTATTCTGTTCTGTTCTATTCTATTCTATTCTATTCCATTCTATTCTATTCTATTCACACTTTTATTCTTTTCATTAGTTTTCATTCATGCCCATTTTTTTCCTCAAGATCCACTCTTGACCTATCCAGCCCTCCCCCCCAAATTTTAATCTCATATTCAGATCTTCTTATCAGTCTTATATCCTTTACTAATTATCTCAGTCTTCTGTGGTAAGCAATCATATCAACCATGCTCTTAAATTATATTCCTTCATGTATGCATGAATAAGCTTGAAACACATATTTAAGACAGACTTCCTTTTAAATAAAAACTGTATGAATTATCACTATTGCATTTTTAACTTGTCTTGGGTCTTTGAAGGATCCAGTCTCTTTTTTGGTGCTTTCTGATCTCATTCTCACTATCCATTTATTTCACCTAGCAAAATAGGTTTTCCCCTGAATTACACTTATTTCAAAAGTTGCTCCATTTTTGTCAAAACATCTTCCATTTTCACCATTCCCTGACATGTATCATGCAGTTATTAACGAACAACAGATTCCTGCTTTCCTACACAACCATAACAATTTAGATAATGTCAGTTCATACATTCTGACATACATTTTAGCTCCTTCGTTCATTACTAAACTATTCCTTCACTTAACTCTACTTCACAATATGAATCACCTTCATCTACAGTAGATTTGTTGCCTCCGTGTCTCTCACTTAAGGACACAGAAGATACCTGTTTTCTCTGTCTCATTTGAGTCATTAAGGCATTTACTCTTTCTACATTCTAGGTCACAAATCTTCTATTTAACATTCTAGGTCACAAATCTTCTATTCACCATACAGATCCATTGAGACTGCTTTACAAGCCAACGTACTGTTATTTGTATCCCACCAGCTGGGAGATTTGTGTAGTGTGCCAACATTCAGGATAGTAGCTATTGCCAAATCAGATTGGATTAATATATTGGCACTCATGGGTATTTTGATTATTTGAAACATATTACTATAACAGTGTTATTATTGTGGGGGGAGCTTATAATAGGGAATATATTTCCTTTGAGAGTTTGAGCCTTTGAGCCTTAGTATGAAGAAGAATGAGGCAGATGGAACATGTGAGAATTAGTAAAATAATCCTCCCCTCCTTTTTTTGTGCCTGCTGCAATCAGCTAAATGCTTTTAGAGGTAGCAAAGACAGGAAGGAGTAGGTGGTAGATAAACACTGATGACCTTGAGATTTAACAGTGTGACTACAGTACTTCGAGTCCGTTCCCAGCAAGGTCATCACTCTTGTTCTTTCTGCATCTGTCAACGGATAGCCAGAAAATTAAGGAGGAATCAACAATCATGTAAAGAAAACCCATCTTGTCTAGCACTCTTAATATGTGTTCTTTGCTGCTTTATAAAATGAATTGTAAGCCATGTTGCAAATGTTGGTATAAGCAAAACTAACTGCTATTCATTCAGCAAGAAATCTCCCATTTGAATCCATCTTGTGCCCAACAGGTAGATCAGGACCATTTATTTTGAAAAAGGAAAAGCCAGTTTAGCATACTGATTTCTTTACTCTTTAAATGCAGCGTCTCTAATTTTTCACGCTTCAGTTACAAATTACTCTTCTTTCAGTAAGCAAACACTGAGATTTGCAACAAAGTATAGCAGTGCAGAGTACTTCTGAAGGCACCCTGTTCCAGAATCCCAAATTCACTTTCTTCCTTTCCCCAATCTCTCAATTCTCAATTTTCCCTTGAATAGATAGCATTTTGATTAAACATGTTCAGTCTTTGTTCAGCTGTTTTGCTCTTTCCTTTCTTTTCTTTGTTTGCCTCCTACTTCCTTCCTCCCCAAACTTTTTCACCTTAAGCAAACCATGATATTTCTTAGGCTTACTACTACTTGGTTCTTTCTTGTATAGGAATAATAACAGGTATAGATATGACTATTCTGACTACATAAGGATCCACATTCAGAGACTCAGTTAATCTTATATACAGATACCAATTTAACAATCTAGTACCTCCTAGCCAATATAATTAGTAGCAAGACTACTAAAAGTGACTTTTAGTCTTTTATACTGAATAAGACCAGATCATATTTTATTATTGAAATCTAAAAATCTGTGTAGAGCATCAGGTTTTCCAATCTCAGGTGGTGAATACAGAATTTGGCATTTGCATTTTGTATATTTTCCTGTATCCAGAATTTTAAGTGTGTTTTTTTCTTTTCAGTAGTATATTCTAATATTCAGAAAACTGATTGACTCTCAAAAGTTTGAAAGACTAGGAAATGCTTTCCCATTGGGGAAAGTAAGTTAAGATCAAAGCTTTTGGGAATTCCTGCTGGAAATAGGTCAGAGTGGTGGATAGTTTCTTACTCAGTCAATGAAAGTTTTCCAGTCACTTTTCTCCCCTAAAGAAATTCCGTTGACCGACTAATTCTGAGGCATCTTTCAAATACCACAAGATTCTAGCAAGAAAAGTTCAAAAATCTGAAGTAGTGGCAGTTTAGCATGGCAGTCTATGCCTTTTTTTAACTTCAAGAAACCATTTTTCCCTTCATCCAAAGGTCAGTTTCTTTGAAGTTAAACCTAGCCTTTTCAAAGACTAACCAATATGAATTTATTCTGAAGTCCTTGAATATGTACTTACAAATGTTAAGAACAAAACAAACCTGAGTGAGAAAGAAAGGGATTTTACCTCATAAATTTGCTACTTGTAGAAGGGTATCTGGATCCATGTCTTATATTGATTGCTTCATGATGCATCAATCATAAATATCAAATGTATGTAATTCTATATAAAGGCATGAACACCCCCTGTTAATAAACCCCTTTTACTTTGTTTGAAGTAATTTGTATTTGGGAGAGAGATGAAAAACCAACTTTGCAAAAGTATTGAATCTTTCTCACATTTAGGGACTGGGTTTTTTCCAGCTCCCTGCCAATCGGGTGCCTGAATTTCGTAGGCAATAACAATGTTTTTTTCTTCAGCTTCCCCATGTGAAGCTGAAAGGCTGTGCTTAGGTAGCAGTGTCTTCAGTACCCAGGCTGAAGCAATAGTATCCCTTCTGCTGATGTGTTAAGGTTCTCAGCATCTCTGTATAACAGGGATCTCCAAACTTGGCAACTTTAAGACTTGTGGACTTTTAACTCCCAGAGTTCTAAGACCACAAATCTTAAAGTTGCTAAATTTGGAGACCCCTTCTGTATAAGAAGAATTATTGTGGTGTTGAGTTCCTCCAATAAATTAATAGAAGGGGAAGCAGCTGGCCAGAAATTAATAGATAGGGGTTTTCTTTATTTTCCAGATTTCCTGGAGAGTACTTGTTGCTGCATCTAATCTGGCTCAAAGTCAACAAGAGTCTTGGTGTTCAAGTGAAGACTTGAAATTATATATGCTTCTTTGGATCCATTCCAGCAGTTTAACTACCTTAAATTATCTCCTCTCCTCTGTCTCTCTTTGTAGGAAATTATTGATCTCACTGAAGAAGACATAGTTGTGCGAACAACAGCATGCAATGACTTGGAGATAATTGATCTTACAGAGCCTGAGGAGGACATGATCAACTCCCTCCAGAACCATAGCTGCTTTGCCTGGGACCTGAAGCCGTCAACTTCAGGCTGTCCTGAGCCCATCTGCTCTTCTAATGTTCTTACTGTTGTTGATGCTGAGAGCAAATGTACTGTGCCAGTGGCCATGTGGGTTCAGGATCGTGAGCGATCTTCCCCCAAAGTAGGTGTAGGAAAACTAGACTACCTTCCAAGTAAAAGGTTCTTCTGCCATCCCAGCTACAGTGAGGAATCTGAAGGCAGCAGTCACACCACTTACAACAGTGATTTGGGTTCTTTGGGAAGCCCTCAGCTGGAATCTGATGTTTTCTCTTTCTCATCAGGCAATGATGGTACTGAACGCCCCACGCCCTTGGACAGTGTAAAGCCTCCCCAGGCTTGCTCATCTGAAAAAAAACCCAACTTGCAGTTCTATCCCCGGCATCAGAGACCACCCCCAAGCCTCTCTTCTTTGAACACTGCCAAATCTGTAGCTGAAGCTGATCGGCCTTTGCACCAGGCAAACAAGCCACGGCATGCCATGGAATCAAATGTTCAGGAACAATCCAAGCGGATTGATATCAAGATCTGGTTGAAAACACTACAGTATTGCCATGGAATCCCTGTACATCATCCCCTTCTTCAAAAGGTGGTGGAAAAGGAGTCAAGAAAGGTAATTTGCAGGAGATAAGCATATCCCAAGCAGGACTTTGAAGTCCACATCAATCTGGATTTTAGAGTTTCTAAGACTCAGAATAGCAGCAAGATACATTGATTCCACAACTCAAATATGCTTGCTTTAGATTGCATAATTCGTTTGCAGAAAGCTATCAGGTTGTCCAGATCAAATGAATTGATAGGGCTACATTTCCTATCAAATAAAACGAAACATGAGAAAAGTCATACTTTTTCATCAAAAGTCAGTGCCACTATAAGTAGATACTGACATGGTGGGAAAAACAGCCATTTGGGGGGGGGGGCAAGTTGTTTGTTATAAACATTATTGGGTGTAAATGTAGCAGGTGATTTTATGTAAACACAGATCTGTTCTGCTGAATTTGCAGATCATAAGATTTGGTCTGCCTTTCTATCCAAAGCCAATGGTAGCATCAAAGCTGTTTGCACAGCTAATCTTCCCTTCCCGGTGCCTTACATTTACCCCATTAATAAAGCATAAGCTTTTAATCCAAAAACAGTAGAATAAAGTTTTGCCATATGACAGATGGAATGGAATGGAACAAACTGGGACTTTCAGCAGACAAGGCCAGACATTTGGGCATTATGGTATAATTCCACAGTTCAAGGCTTTGTTAATAACAATTACGAACATTAAAACCTCTTCTCCAAAATACAGCTGATAAAAGCAGAGTTCCTCGTTCAGATATCATCTAAGCCAAAATATGATTTACTTGGTTTTGGCTCAGTATGTTATGGAAATTCAGCCGACTCTATTAATTCAGTAAATTACAAAGAAATAATTTACGGATTCGCACAATGTGCAAATCTATCAAGTCTCAACTATCAGGTGATGCCTTGTTACATTCTGGTTTAACTGTTTGGAATAGAGTTATAAAAACTTAATAACAATCTCACCTCCTCTAGGAAGCACAAAGTTCATATTAAAGTACAGATAGAAACATGTCATCCTAGCAGTGTATGTTTTTTGCTGAATCTTCTTCCTTAATCGAGTTGTCAAGCAGAATCTATGGCTTGGTTACTAAAAGTTCTGGACGGCATCACATCAAAGAGGATAAGGCTGAGACCAAGCAAGTTGTAATAGCCAACATCAAATGAGGCTTGAGCCCAATAAAGCTATATGCGTGTTCAATCTAATGCACCCGGCATGATAAACCAGAACTGAGATGTCTAATGTCGTACCTGTGGGCATCTCCTTTAGTGCTTGTCAGAGCCATTGTACTACTCCACTCATTAATTTCATAAAGACTCTTCATAAAGGCTTTTAAGAGTCCTTGGAGTCCACATGGACCTCTTAAAAAATAAAAGTGGTGAATGGTTGTAACCCACAGCTTTGTTGATAAATATATCTAGTGCTCTGAAAAAGATCAAATGAATTGATAGGGCTACATTTCCTATCAAATAAAACAAAAAAAAAAAAAAGTGCTCTGAAAAAGATCAAATGAAAGTGATAATGAGTATCCTGGAGACAGCACAATGATATTAAAATAATACATGTGAGATACCATAATTATGCAAATAGAATGATTATACAATGACATTGTGATGTTTAAAGAAAGTACAACAGTCATGTCAATTGTTTGATGATACCATCATGCAAGTACAGTCATTTCTTCTTCATCCCTACCCTCCAGCCATACATACCTATAGGGTGCATCAAGGAATCATAAAGGGGTCGGCTGCTGGAGGTTCGCAGGGATTTGGGAAAACCTCTAGCTAAGATTCTGTGCAGTTTGGAGAACCCTCAAATTCCACTCCTGGCTGGCCCATCCCTCCCCATCCCTCCCAGAAGTCCCCACGTGGCCCATTTTGGATGCAGGGCGCATGTGGAGGCTCAGAGAGGGTGAAAAATGGGCCTACCAGAAATTCGGGAAGGCTGGAAACAGGGCCATTTCCGGCCTCCAGAGGGCCTCGGGAGCCTGGGGAGGCTCAAGGAAAGCCTCTGGAAACCGGGAAGGGCAAAAACACTGCCCCCCACCATGGTGCAGGAGGCCAACTAGGCCACGCCCACCATGGCCACACCACTCAGCAACCAGGCAGAGAACCCCTTGCTAAAATTTTTGAAGCCCATCTCTGGAATCATATCACCAGCCAGCTAATGGATATTGTATGATACTGGTTACACCACTATACATCTACTTGCCTTCCTTACTGGTTCAGAAGTGCACGCGTCACATGACATGCACGCACTGACCTTCTGCGCATGCGCAGAAAGAAAAAACACATTACTTCCTGGTTAAAACCAGGGAGTAATGACACCCCAGGCGGGTGGGCGGAGCTTTGCTCCACTATCACTACCGGATCACTGAACTACCGGCCACAATCACTACTGGATCGCGCAATCCAGTCCGATCCGGGAGCATTTCACCCCGGGGAGGGGCCTATAATGTGTTTCTGCTGCTCCAAAAGAGGTTAGGAATCACTGAACCACAGCAAACATTTTCTAATCTTCTCTTTTATTGTAAAAATAGTGCTTAATATCCCAGAACTTTCAGTTTAGTAAAGAGGTTCAATGTAAGACCAAACATACACATTTTGCAAGGTTTGAATTGGAACGTTTTTCATTTTCGACTAAAACTGAAAGAAATGTTCTAACCAATGTCCATAATTTGTATGTAATAATCAAAATTATTTTTAAAAATGGGCAATCTTAACAATATTATCTGAAGTTTTTCACCCTATATAATTACCACCTACATGCATGTTGATCTTCCTTTATGCACAGGATAAAGGACTAAAAACCCAACCTATTCCATTCCGGAGATTAAACATGGTGTCCTCCACAATTGAAGAGAATTTTTTCCAGGGAACCTTGGATTTCCTTATGGACTACGTATCCTCTAAATACTACCCACCAAAAGATGTCACAACCTATGTGGTCAGGCAGATTCTACTGAGCCCAGAGAATCAAGAGGGGCAACAGGAGATGCAGAAGGATGCTTATATGTTGTTGATGAAAATCCAGGCGTAAGTGTTCTCCCACTCCTCCAGTTATTTGGTAGGATTTTGCATCAGGCCATTAGTCCTTTCTTAGCTTTGGGTTATGGTATCAGTTAAGATCATAACTGATAAGGCAAAGCTTTGTTCCCATGCAGAGGTTTTCTTTGATATTATTTCTGAATGTCATAAGCCAGAGCTCAAAAGGATTAGCTATCCCTGCCCTAAACTGAAGGGATGTGAGCATTGATCTTTTTTAAAAAACAAATACAACCCATAAAGAAACAACAGATTAGTTTTAATTTGAAATGTACTACATCTAAACTGTTTAGCAGAAAGTTTGGACAAGTATGTGATGGTATAAAAAGCTTAATTTTAATTTTTAGACTTCATCCAGCAACAGCTGATACAGTGGTTTGGGACTGGCAACTGCTCAGTGAGATCATGGAAGTGCAGGTATGTTGATGAGCCCCCTTTAGATGAGAAGAAAAATCCTTAATGTGTAAAAGCAGACAGTTTGAATCAGACCAGCCTGCTTTGAAGATACAGAAGAAAAAGCCACTGAAGTTATTATTAGTAAACCAGAGCTTATTAAGCAATCTATCTTGGAACCACATGACTGTTCTGAAGGAAGAACTGAAATGAATTAACCCTATTATATGTGGTTTTGATGCAGCAAAATGCTCTGTTTCTTATATCTTGGACATCTCTACGTGGCTCTTGTATTCAACCTGAAAACTGTAATTGTTCTTGAAAGCCATCTCTGCACAATGTAGCCTCCCTGTCATCTGCAGCTCACAGTCAAGCCATCCGACTTCAGGTTTTCCTGAACCAACACTGAGTTATATTTTTCACCACCTCTCAGTGTTTCATGTGCTCCCAGATTCTACTTATGGCCATTCATGCACATACCCACAGCATGTTGGGGCACATGCATCTTGTAAGCCCCACTTGCTTTTTGCCTGGAATTTCCAAACAGGTGCAACTAGAGCAGCCAGGAGACACAGCCCTAGTCAACAGCTGGGAAGTAAATTAGGAATACACAAATCACTTTCAACTGAGCTCTAGCACATCAATTCTTTGGAATATCTGGAGACCCTATAAATTTACAGAAGTAGCAAAACTGGTGAATCTCTCTCTCCTTCCCTCCCTCCCCCCTCTCTCTTATCTCTCATCTCTCTCTTTTTTTCATCTCTCCCTCTTCCCCCCCTCTCATTTCTCTCTCTCTCTCGCTCTCATTTCTCCCTCTCTATCTCTCCCTCTCGCTCTCTCGTCTCTCCCTCCCCTCTCATCTCTCTCTTCCTCTCTCTCTCATCTCTCCCCCTCCCTCTCTCTCTGTCTCTCTCTCTTTCTCTGTGGGATTTGCCCCACAGCTATTATTCACTTTGAGTTGGTGAACATGTCAGCAGGCACAGCAGCAGATCTTGCACTAGCTAAATGTAGAGGATTCTCCTATTCCCCCTAGTGACCTGCAGCACTCTGGGCTAGAAGTGTGCAGGATTGCTTTTCTACCATGACCATTGTTCTGAAGAAAGATTTCCCCAATATTGATTGCCTGCCTGAAGTTAATGTCAAGGTTCCAGAAAAACTCTTCTGCATAAAAAAAACTCAGAAGCTATTGTCTTTCAGAGTTCTTTACTAGCATGAGGAAACTGGCACACGATGAGTGAAATTCCAAAACTGAACTTCTGGATTCTTTTCCCAGTTATACAAACCCCAGGAGTCCCACCCCCCTAACCCCTTTGCTGGTCACATGGTCCCACGTTCTCCCAGTTCATTCGAATATCTTCTCGCCACTCCTCCTGCAGATGTGAACACCATCCGACCTTGACCGCTTGAAGAATGTTACCATACCCCTCAACCCCCCTTCTTCCCCTCAGGGGAAAAATGTGGCAGCGTCTGGAACCCTAAAGTCTAGTATGGTTTCCAGGCCTGACAGTTGGTTTAATAGGAGCACTTCAGCTTAAATGTGGGGTGGCACCAATCATGTGACTGTTCTGGGGTGGGGTTGCTTTTTTTTTTTTTTTGGAATGCCCTAAATAGCTATGTCTTGAATTCTAAGAATAAAGGAGTTAGATGCTGGATCACCCACAAGATTAGCAAATGTCATTAATAATTTAATTTTACTGTTCACTTTTCCTGTTGAAAGAGCAGAAACTGTATGGATCACATGCAACTGGCAGAGTCCTCTATGACTACCAAGCAGTGTGTGTGGTACACATCACATTTTGCAGCCAAGTCCATCTGTGAATCAGGCCCTCATTCTTGTTTTTATACTGGCTGCATGCATAACATCCACAAGTACCAACAGGTTCTTTTTTTAAACCCTGGCTGGGTTGATCCCCCTGTTCAACTGCACTCACATAAAACTCTATACACAAAGAAACAATATTAATGGATTGATAACCTGTTTTATATAAAATGCTAAAACCACCAACGCCATCACAAATGAATCAATCAAGGTAGAACGTGGTACAAAGCCAGTTATTGAGATATGCCTCATTTTTATTACTTCCTGGTGCAATACCAGTTTTTCACCTCAGTTTGTCCATTATGTTGGTAACCAGTTTACTTGGGGGCGGCTTCCACTATGTGGGCAGATCAGTTGCTTTGTAGTGGTACAGTACTGTGATTCATTATTCTGTCTTTCAAATTGTCTGAC
This sequence comes from Ahaetulla prasina, assembly GCF_028640845.1. Taxonomy (NCBI): domain Eukaryota; kingdom Metazoa; phylum Chordata; class Lepidosauria; order Squamata; family Colubridae; genus Ahaetulla; species Ahaetulla prasina. Next base: position 82,584,688 of record NC_080540.1, on the reverse strand, counting down.
ATCCACAGGAAGAGATGATTCCTGGCCGAATGTTGTTCTTACAGTATGTGATACAGACCTTAGAAGATGACTTCCAAAAGATGATCAGGACGGGTGTTTTGCACAGATCCATTGCCAAGGCAGTGCTTTCGTGTGACAAGTGCTTCGGAAATGTCAAGTAATTTGCATTTTCACTCACTGACAAGATTTCTGGGGTTCTGGGAAAATCTCTATTTCCAAATATTCTTCACTGCTTGGATGTATTACAATAGCAAACTTGGCAATAGTAAACTTGCCTGAGCTTCAGCTAAAGCAGTGGGGCTGGAGGGTGGGGGGATAAAGCAAGCAGCAGGTAGGGCCCTTCATCCTCTCTATGGCTTTTTCTGCTTCTCTTTTTCTTACTGTGTGCATAGCAGCCTGCCAAATAAGAGACAGGCTGCTCTTTTCCAAGGCCTGATTTGCCTTCATACAAAGGGCTTGGAATTTAGGATGAGGGCTCCAAGTTCCTTACTGCCCACCCTTAAAACACTATAAAAATATTGTGAAATATTGGTCCAAAACCCAACTACATGTATGAATGGGACTTCCAAAGAAGAAATGACAAAGACAATTGTGGCAGAGTGAAGAGTCAGTGTGTAAACCATCTGTTCATAATTCCTCTCTAGATAAGGAGAGGACTTGAGATCACCCACAAGTGCATTGGAGAGTTGCTTCTCGTATAGAGATTGCAAGCTGTAAACCTGGTGGGTTTACAGCTCTGCGAGATGAGGGTAATCACGTCAGGAAACTGTTTGTTAACTACTTTTCAGCTTTTACAGTGCCTGATGAGTTTCCTTCAAACCGTAGCAAAAAAAAAAATTTAAATGTAAGTTTAAGGACATTTATGAAACAAACAGAAAAAGAATGGTTAAAACTCTGATTTTAGAAATCAGGTTTTAGATTTTACAGACTAAGGGTCCAGATAAATTTGAAATAAGATTTTGGAATTAATTATAAAGAATATTTCCTGTAAGAAAATGCTTTTGTTTTAGATTCTTAAAAAAACAGAAGGATTTAAAATTTAGACACTAACTGAAATTTAAGGAACAAAAGATTACAATTAAAAGAGCACTCAGTCATGATAATATAGAATGAAGCAAAATTCCTTAACATTGGACGTAGTGAAGAATATTTTTGAACAATTGATCCAAAAGTTAATTTTAATTGTGTCTATCTCTATAGATTTTGTTTAAAAGATGATATGGAAGAAGAACAAGTTCTACCTGACAAAATCGATTTGAAAGGGGAAAGTGTCAGGCTGCATTTTAGAATGGCATGAAAAAAGATGTCGCACTGAGCATACAAAAGAAACCAGCTGATGTCTTAATAATTAAAAGGAATGTATAAATAAGGAACCAAGAGAGCGAGATGGATAATTTTCCTATATTGGATTTACAAAAGAGGCTGGTTTAAGCTTTGAAGAATTTAGTGAAATGGCACAAAGAAAAAGTGAAAAGAAATCAAGTTCTAGGATCTTTGAAGGGACTAAAGATCAAGATCGTTAGAAGTAAAAGGAAGAAATATAAAATTAGTTTATTTGATCATGGTTAAAATAGATTTTATCTCTGGAAATCCTTAATTGACATTTGCTGACATAGGACTAATATGACAAGACTTGTGGATGTGTTTATAAATAAGAGATGGGATATGGAAATAAGAGATAATTTGTTGTTTTTTAAGAGATGATTAGTTGTAAGGTGGGAAATCACTTCTTTTCATTTACTTTACTATATTCTTATTTTTTTTCTTATTTTCTATTTTTTCTTTTGTGCATCCTATTTTTATTCTTTTATTCTTAAAATTTGTATTAGTTTTTAATTTTGTGAATTGTATTCTTTAATGTAATTACTATTTTTAAAAAACGTATGAGGAATATCTAAGATTATATATCACATGTGTGCTGTGCATCTGTAATTCCTATTTCTGTTCAGGGAAGTGATTGAATGGCTAATAGCTGTGGTCACTGGGACCAGAATTTCTCAGCACAGAAAATTCCTTCAAGAAACCAAAAATGTATTGATAGGCAAATCCAGAGGTCAAAGCTGTAACTCTACTCCAGAACTGTCCTTAAATGAGACCATGCAGAAAGAGAATGCCTCCATACAATTTCAGGTTCAAAAGTAAGCAGATTCAAAAGTTTGCTTTCTTTGAAGTTCATATGACTGTGTTTTTCTCCTTGAATTCCCCTACATCTTAAATGAAACAGTATCTGTTGTTTTATGTGAGTAAATAAATCTTTCCAAACCTGGGATAACCTAAACACACTCAGAAAGTATTAATTGTATGGAATGCACTTTTTTTTTATTTGCATTTATATCCCGCCCTTCTCTGAAGACTCAGGGCGGCTTACACTATGTCAAGCAATAATCTTCATCCATTTGTATATTGTATACAAAGTCAACTTATTGCCCCCAACAATCTGGGTCCTTATTTTACCTATCTTATAAAGGATGGAAGGCTGAGTCAACCTTGGGCCTGGTGGGACTTGAACCTGCAGTAATTGCAAGCAGCTGCTGTTAATAACAGACCGTCTTAGCAGTCTGAGCCACTCAAGGACTCGGTTATGACTGACTTAAAATGGAACTGTATCTATCATCTATCATCTATCTATCTGTCATCTATTTTTACCCATCTCACAAGTTTTACTCTGGGTGGCTTATAATAATTAAAAACAACAGAAACAGTAAAACATAAACATTACAGCATATAACTATCCTAAAATCATATTTAAAAAATTAAAAAAACAATAATGATTGATGAATATAAATCATACAGCCATTTAATAAAACAATTGCCAAGACTCACCACTACTGCTGTATTCTCAGGTACAGGTGTGGGTTTCAAAACCCGTCACTACTGTCCAGGCGGGTGGGCAGGTGGGCGGAGCCTCCTGCCGTAGCCGCTACCTGTTTGCCCGATCCAGGTCGAACTGGTAGCAACCCACCATTGCTCAGGTATGACAGCATAGCTAAGTCATCAGCCCTCTACATTCTGGGGGGATGACCTTCCAGAGGGCAAGTACTATGACAGAAAAGGCTCTGTTCCTGGCTCTCATCAGATGTCATTTCCTATGGTAGTAGACAAGTCCTGTAACATGCCTTCCCTGATGGATCTGATGGGATGGTAGATGCAACCAGGGAGAGGCGGTCCCTCAAATTTCCCTGCTCATTCCACATAGGGTTTTTATAGATCATTACCAGCATCTTGAACTGCACCTGGAAACCAATGAAGCACAAGTTTGCTCAAGAATGTACAAAACTGCCCGTATATTTGGCACCAGCTTCCAAATGCAGGGGGACAGCCCAAGGATAGCATGTTACAGCAATCCATTTACTGTATATACCATATGTATTACAGTGGCAATTAAGGTTCTCCTTTATCAATATTTTGGGGAACTAAATGGCACAAACCTCTCATCTAGTTTCAGCCAGTGCCAAGAGAAAAGATCCAGTCTTTCTGTCCTATTACAAAAGTGGTATAAAATATAACAGAAGTATGTGATCTTACTGCTGTTCATGGGAAGAGCATTCAGTCCATCCCCACTATATGAGAGAAAGTAGTTTTGATAGCAACTCCACCTCAAGAGCAAATTGTTTGACTCTCCTTTCATTTGTTCACTATCCCAAGGCTACATGTGTTTCATTAAATTGCAGATTCTAAATGGTATTGTCTAGTGTAACTCAAGAAATGAAATCAGTGTCCTGTGTCTTCTGAAATGACTATGGTTAAGGTTAAGGTTGTGATGATTATCTTAGTCTGGGGTTTCATACTTCCGCTAAATGGTGGAGCTCAGTTGAGTAACATTTTGTTTGCCTGATTTAGGGAAGCGGCACTTCTACAAAGGATGCTTTCAATAGCAGTTGAAGTGGACAGATCTCCAAATTGCAATGCCACTAAAATTGCAGATATGGTTTTTTCTTCTCTGTTGAATATTCCCAAGCGGGGCCAAAGGTAAGGGATAAACAATTGAATTCGCTCTTCCTCAGAAATGACTTTTTCTGTATTGATTGTGCAATTCTGCTTTAGCCATATTATATTCCTAGATCGGTCAGGCATTTCTGAAGAAAGAGAATCATGTTGAATCCATGCTTTTTCTAATGTTTAATGTTTTCTAATGTTTAACATGTTTATTGTTGAATCATAATGTTTTTTCTTGATCTATCAGAGTTGGAGAGCCATGCCAAATTACTTTTTTAAATACAGAACTTCATGCCTTTGCTTCTTTAACTATATGTTTCTCAGTATGCATACATTTTATGTATGATGTAAATATAAGATTCCTTGGAAACCTGTGGATCTCCAGATGTGGCTAAACTAATATCCAGTATCTCTATCACCATTCTCAGCAATAAAGGTTACTAAGAATTAGAGAAGAGCCATGTGTGGAAGTCCCTGGATTCTCACCCCTGGCCAGTAAAAAAAAAATAAAAAAAATTTTTTTTACACACAGAGGCTGGTCAGCCAGGCAAATGGCAGAATCATAGCTGAGCTTGTAAAAGTCTATAAAAAGGTAGCCAGGAGAAATAAAAGATTATGTCTAATCACTGATGTTTTTTCCATAATTTATCAATGTAGCCTTTCGGTAATTACTATATTGTGTCACAATGAATTCCATAATTATATTTCACAGAAAAGGTAGATGTTTTACTGACCTGAATTTGTTATAATTCAGATATATTGAATGATGCCAAAATCTAATATTGTATGAATGGAAAAAAGAACCTTCCAGCAATCCACTAGCTCCAGCCCTTGCTCAGTTTTACATACTTCTGTAACATCTCTCTTTAATTTAGAAAATATATTAACACAAATTAACAGACTACTAATCCATTTGCCAGAATGTACCTGGTTTCCTCATCCACCCAGTATATAGGATCTAGATCAGGAGTCTCCAACCTTGTCAACTTTAAGACTTGTGGACTTCAACTCCCAGAGTTCCTCAGCCAGTAAAGCTTTTGCAGTCAGCCTGCCAGATGATTTTGATTGCAACTTCCACTCTGCCACGCTTGGGTGCAGTTCAGCACACCTAAAAGATGGCCAAGTGAAGAAGACTGATTTGCTTCACTCCCATGGCAATAAGGAACAATTTGGTTAAAATTTAATTTTAAAGCACTCAGGGAAAATATAGAAAATAGAATTCTTTATTGGCCAAGTATGATTGGACATACAAGAAATTTGTCTTCGGTACATAAGCTCTCAGTGTACATAAAAGATGTAAGTGATGAATCATGATCATAGTCATCATAAACACATTTATCATGAATCATAAAATACAACACTTAGTGATAGTCATAGGATACTAAATAAGCAATCAAAATCATGCTAGGAAACTAAATAAAACAATATAAATCATAAAATACAAGCAACAAGATTATAGTCATAAGTAGAAAAGGAGATAGGAAAGATGAGAAGTATAATAGTAATACAGTCTTTGTAAATAGTTTGACAGTGTTGTGGGAATTAGTTGTTCAGCAGAGTTATGGCATGTCGGAATAAACTGTCCTTGTGTCTAGTTGTTCTGGTGTGCAATGCCCCATAGCGTGGTTTTGAGGGTAGAAGTTGAAACAATTTATGTCCAGGATGTGAGAGGTCTGTAGATATTTTAACAGCCCTCTTTTTGATTCGTGTAGTATACAGGTCGTAAATGGAAGGCAGCTGGTAGCAATTGTTTTTTCTGCAGTTCTAATTATCCATTGAAGTCTGTGTCTGTCTTGTTTGGTTGCAGAGCCAAACCAAAAAGTTATAGAGGTGCAGATGACAGGCTCAATAATTCATCTGTAGAACTATAGTTGACATTTGGCCTTCTTCTAAAGAAATGCATTTTTAAGATCCTTTAATCTATTTAAATTAGCTAAACATAAAATGGAAGATACTACATAGGGAAATTTTGTTGTACTTAATGAAAGGCAACATGCTAAAAATTCAGGCTTAAATTTTCCAATTACCGTATATACTCCGTATATACTCGAGTATAAGCCGAGTTTTTCAGCACGTTTTTTGTGCTGAAAAACGTCCCCTCGGCTTATACTCGAGTATATCTGACTTATCTCAGTTTTTCTTTTCTTTTTCACATTATGCGGGATGGTGCAAACTTGGCGGGCTTTTGCATTAGTGCGGGGAAGCCCTGCCGGTGCAGTGAGAGGGCGGGGCGGGGGAGCCAGCCTTCTCGGCTGAGGAGGAGGCTTTCCTGACGGTAGCTGCCTCATTTCCTCCTCGGCTTATACTCGAGTCCCCAGTTTACCCCAGTTTTTTGGGGTAAAATTGGGGACCTCGGCTTATACTCGGATCGGCTTATATTCGAGTATATACGGTAATTCCACTTCTATAACTTACACATTTTTGCTAATAGTATCTTTTTAGAAATATGTTGTATGCCTAGTATCTTGGAAAGAGTACTAGTGAGCTAGTTTTAGGACTGGGTGTAGGTTGTAAAATTTCCTAGCTGTAGTATAGAAGCCTAAATTACATAGTAGCACATTTCAATTTCATCCCCAGGTCATTTAGTAAAAATTCCATTAAATAATTGTACGGCTACAGTTTTAGTATTTAAAAATCAGCCATTATTATGTTTTGAAAATACAGCATACCACATTAATAACTTGTCTTCAGGCTATGAGTGTTGAATGCCTGTTTATCAAACTAAAATCAAGCAGATAAAACTGAGAATGTAATCTACCCCAACCTTGACTGAACATTTCCTAGGTATCACAAAGTAAACACCTGCATCAGGTAGCATGTTTTGAGTTTTCTGCCTGCAGTAATTGAAGTTTATAAGAGATAGGGTTCAAACCTTTTAGGCAAGCTTCAGGGGTCATAGCAAGTGCTTTAAATTTTCTCTAATCCACAGAGAATTGAGACCATCTGAGCTGCTGATTTTTCTTTATCCGAACAAGTTTCATTTTATCCAATGATGCAGACTCAGAGAGGACTCTTTCAGTTGATATCTTTGTTTTGTTATATTGTTCCTTTGGTTTAGACCAGTGGTCACCAACCGGTGGTCCACAAGAAAATTTTGGTGGTCGACAGAAAAATTATTTGCATTTTTTATATTGCACTAAATCAGGGGTCCTCAAACTATGGACTCTTTATCATGGTGGCTGCTTAGCTCCAACAACTGCTATCTGTTGGGGCCCTAAGGAGCCCAAGCAGGCAGGCGAGAAGTGGCTGGGAAGGGTGGGGCAAATAGAGGCTGGCAAGGCGCTCCTTGACATGAATGGCATCAAGTTGGCCATGCCCACCCAGTCACATGACCACTTAGCCACGCCCACCCAGTCGGTCTTTAGGCAGATCATATTAGTGGTCCGCGGGATTGAAAATTATGAATTTAGTGGTCCTTGAGGTTCAAAAGGTTGGTGACCACTGGTTTAGACATTTATTTATTTATTTATTTTATTCAATTTTTATACCTTCTCCTGAAGGACTCAGGGCGGTGTACAGCCAAGTAAAAAATCACAGTATCAATATTAAAAGAGATTAAAACAAACATATTATAAAGTGGCCAGATTTAAAACGAATTAAAATATTAAAATATAAATAACCCAATAAAATTTTAACCCAATAAAATTTTAGGCCAGTCCCGCTTGAATAAATAGGTGTGTTTTCAGCTCACAGCGAAAGGTCCGAAGATCAGGCACTTGACGTAAACCAGGGGGAAGCTCATTCCAGAGCGTGGGAGCTCCCACAGAGAAGGCCCTTCCCCTGGGGGCCGCCAGCCGACATTGTTTGGCGGACGGCACCCTGAGAAGGCCCTCTCTGTGAGAGCATACGGGTCGGTGGGAGGCAAATGGTAACAGCAGGCGGTCCCGAAAGTACCCAGGTCCTAAGCCATGGAGCGCTTTAAAGGTGGTGACCAAAATCTTAAAGCACACCCGGAAGACCACAGGAAGCCAGTGCAGACTGCGCAGGAGAGGTGTTACATGGGAGCAACGAGTTGCTCCCACTATTACCCGCGCAGCTGCATTCTGGACTAACTGCAGCCTCCGGGTTTTAAAGAGACATGAGCCTCTTTAAAATTTCTGCTCCCAAACTAGTGCAGAACATAAAACTTCACTCTTTCCAATGTGTCAACTTGCAGGGACATCTTCCTGAGCACCATGGATTGTCACCTTCTACGATGCAAAGTGTTGGAGCTAATTTTCCAACATAGCTGCTCTACACCAACCAAACAGCCTTTGTCTTTGACAAAAATATTGTATTTTCTGAACCACGTTTCCTTGCTGCTAACTTATCAGGTAATTTAGTGCTTTCTTCTTTCATTTATATTGATAGAACTGAAACCCGAAATGTGGTGGGTATCCCTACAATGTTTATGCATCATTTTTTAATACGTTGTTATTGAAAGTTCTTTGAAATATAGTATTTCAAAGGCCTTTTAAAATATCAGTATGCAGCACTTGTGAAATCCTGAATAAAAATCCTTCTGTTCACAGGACAGGGAAAAATCGTGGCAGAGATGGGATGAGATACTTCATCAAATGAATTTATTATTGCTGAGTTACCGTAAAATAGTTCTAGGTAAGCAGCTTGCTTATGGCTGATAAACTTCTTTTTATAACTATCTGATTAGGGGTCAATACTGTTAGCTAGACATATTAAGACATCTTGCATCTATTAGCAGAGATACTTAAAATACTGTAAGCTGAAATGGTTATTTCAGGTATTAACAAGCTTGGAAGGAAATGTGCCATACTCAAAATAGCTGTAGATAAAAATAAAGTGTCTCCTTTCAGGCATTTTTGAGTTTCAGTGCTTTGCAATTTGCTTATTTCTGTTTGTTCATAATTCTTCCAAACCATGGAGTTTGGGAGAGGCATGAGCCAATAATGTCAGGCACATCTTTTTTATCTGCTACCATTGGTTGGAGTAATCTAATCTATCTATCACTATCTATCTGTCTATCTCTATCTCTATCCCTCTCTCTCTCTCTCTCTCTCTCTCTCTCTTCTATCTGTCTGTCTATCTATCTATCTATCTATCTATCTATCTATCTATCTATCTATCTATCTATCTATCTATCAATCAAGCATTATCTCTACCGACCTACCTTCCTACATGTCCATCTCAAACAAATGACCCTGGATGGTGAATAATCAAAAAATTAATTTAAACCAATTAAATACCCAATGCAAAAAATAAATAGAAGTCAAGAAAAGTATAATAAACACATATAACCAGGAAACAGGCCCCTTCACACATTCAGGGCCCTGGGCCAGAGCACATAACCAGTTCGCCAAAGGCCAACAGATTCGAGGCTATCCTAATACATGAAGAAAGAATGTTCCAGAGGGCAAGTGATATGGCAGAAAGGTACACTCTGTAGACCCATCAACAGACATTCCTTGACTGATGGGACTCAGAGCATTCCCATCCAGGCTGTATTGGACAGGTAGAAACACTGGAAAAAGATGGTCCCTTGGGTGAACCACTGAAGTTCACAAAATAGCGATCTTGCATGTGTTGTTTTGTTATTCAGTTGCCAAATCATGTCCAAATCCTTGAGATTCCATGGACCACAGCATACCAGGCCCCACATCCTCCACTATCTCCTGATGTTCACTTATGTTCATTGTGTTGATGACACTATCTAATCATCTCATCCTCTGCCCTTCCCTTCTCCTTTTGCCTTCAATCTTTCCCAACATCAGGGTCTTTTCCAATGATGTGTTGAGTACCTGATACCATTTACTGCCGGTACAATTGCATGCTGCACCAGTTGAAGCTTCTGAATGCTCTTCAAAGGCAGCTCCATGTAGGGTGCATTGCAGCAATCTAGACAGCAGATCACGAGAGCATGAGTAACCCCATCCAGGACCAAAGGGAGAAAAACTTTGACACTGGAAGACCCAAACACCCAAAGACACTCATTCCTGCTTGGGTTGAGCCAAAACCCATTTTTGGTGTCCCCTATACCCTTCAGGCATTGAGACAGGATGTCCATTGCATCATTCTGGCAGCCTAGGGTGGAAATATAAAGTTGGGTGTCATCAGTATATTGATATCTGAAATGGTCAGATCACCTTACCCAGCAGCCTCATGCAGAAGTTAAATAAAAGAGGTGAGATGATGGACCTTGCTGCATCCCACAGGATAGGAACTGTAGGCTAGACTTCACCCAATTAACGCCAACTGGAACCGGGCCAGGAGGAACAATACAGTGCTGCCCATACCCAACTCCTGAAGCTGGTCCAGGATACCAAGACTGATGGTATCAAAGGCAGCTGAGAAGTCAAGAAAAGCACCGAGGAATCTGCTAACCACATCTCATTTCCACCAGAAGTCATCCAAGAGTGTGATCAGTGCCATCTCAGGCCTGACTGAAAGGGTCCAGATAATCCTCTTCATCCAAGTCCTTTGAAACAGCTGTCTCATCACTTTCTCCACAACCTTCCCAAAAAGGGATGGTTGAAAACTGATGAAAACTGTCCACATTATTTTGTCAAATGACGCCCCCTTGAGGAGGAGGTCCACCACCTCCCTAAGGGCCATCTGGACCACACCCTCCTTCAGGAAAGAATCAATCACAACCCAACACAATCATGTCCTCTCCCAGGCAGCCTTGACTATCCAAGAGGCACATGGATTTAACGCAGAAGGAGTCAAACAGCTACAAGAACTCTGTCCACTTTCTCAGGCTCGATAGGATGAAATTCTTCCCAAATGACTATGCAAGAACCAGTCCCCATAACTTCCAATGACCCTGCCTCAAGGCTGGAATTCAACACAGAGAATATCCAAGTAACTGTATTCAGTAGATGTGCAGCATATTTCTCAGTGAACTGAAAAGCCACTGAACGACTATCTGCAGATGTAATAAGAGCAGAAAAATAATTACTTTTTGCCATCCTTAATGGCACAAGATAGGCTCCAATGCTCAATCATCCTCCCTCTTTATCATTTGCAAAAGTACTCTAGGTGTCTCTTTGCCCCCTTCATCTCTAGTAGTTCAACCATAAAGCCACAGAGAATTTTGAGAGTCATGGGTATAGAGAGGCTACTTGGATGTAATCCAGTCCATAGCCACTGCGGTTCTCACTCCAGCAGCCAGGAAGACTTCGGCTGGACCGTGTAGCAAATCTTCCAGAACCCCAAACTCCCTCTGGAACCCAGTCATGTCCATCAGTCATCTGGGACGGGCCAGTCTAATAGGTGCAGCCTCCCAGTGGAGTGGGGTGGTGCCAAACAACTGGACACTCATCAGGGAGTGATCTGACTGGGATAGGAGAAATTAGGTCAAAAGTAGGGTTAAGATGTTTGAGATTAAAAACTATGCAGGACAAAAATGATTTGCTTAGTAGGTTTATTTCCATTTTAAAAGTATTTGCTTTGGCAATAGTCAATAACCATGAAGAAACAAAAACGCTACACAAAGAAAGACTGAAATTGGTGAAATGAAGGAGGAAATTAAAAACAGGAAAGATAAAATTGGTGATATTCAACAAGTAATGCTAGAAAGTGAACAAAGAATTCAAAAAGTGGAATCTAAAATAGAGCAAGTTGATAATAAAATAGAAAAGATAGAACAGAAAGCCCTACAATTAAATTATGAGTTAAGTGAGTCAATAGCGCATCTGGAAATGGAAAAAGCTTCATTATTTTTAAGATTTCAAAACATTCCAGAAGAAAAGGATGAAGACTTAGGAGAGAAAATGGCAGAGATATTAGCAGAAGCCTTAGGAAAAGATAAACTAGAAGTAAGAAGAGAATTGGATGTAGCTTACCGAGTATACACAAAATACACAAGAATACATAGAAAGGCGAGAGAGGTACATATAAGGTTTATTAAAAGAGCAACGAGAGATGAAATATACAAACAAACAAGAGGAACATATAATATACAAAGGTAAAGAAATTATAGTATTAAAACAAATATCACACAGAATAAGGGACCAGAGACAACAATACCAATTTCTCACAACACAATTCACAAGACACAAGGTCAGGTTTAGATGGTTAATACCAGAAGGCATACTCATAACATGGCAGGCAAAAAAATATAAGGTAGACACAGTTGAAAAAGTGCAGGATTTCTTTGAACAACACTTTGCACAGGAAGAAGAACAGGAAAGTAAGGAGGAACTTGAGAGCAGAAGCCAAGGCGAAGAGATACTAGTGGAAATAGAACAAGAAAGAGAACCCACCCTACTCTGGGGCCAGCCAGAGGTGGTATTTGCTGGTTCTCTGAACTGCTCAAACTTTTCCGCTACCGGTTCCCCAGAACCTGCTGGATTTCACCCCGAATATATTAAGATATATGGAAGAGTTAAGAGTAAGGAGAAGATTTAGAACTGAAGTAAAGGATCTGTGCAAATAATATGAAACCATGGAAATGAAAAGTAATAATTTGTGTGTAATAATATGTTTATTTTTTATTGAAATGTATGAAACTCCGATATTGCACCATTCATGCATCTGTATAAATCATATAAGGTAAAAAAAACTTGGATTGAAAAAAAAAATTGAAGCAGACATTTTGAGAAGTATTAATTACGAGGATGTTAATCCGTGGTTTTGCGAAAGTGAAATGTAGAAAAATGTCTTCCAGGTCAAGACAATTGGAACTTTGATGCATTAAACTTGTGAAATATTTAAAAAAAAAAGAGAGAGAGAAACACAAAAAAGACAAGAAAAAGATCGGCTAGAAAGAGAAGGAGAAGGAAGAAGGCTAGTAAGAGAGACAAGAAGAACAAATAAAAAAAAGGGAAAGGTGTTTTTAGTAAACATTAATGGTTTAAACATACCAAGAAAAGAGAGCTCACACCCTCAACAAATTTAAAAAAATAGAAGCAGATGCGATCCACATCGAAAAGGAATACAGAAAATTGCTAGAAAATGTAAAATTTGGGAATTGGCTAGAGACTAGAAATACTAATGATGAAAAAAGGTGAAAAGCTTATATATACATGTAGATAAAATGGCAAGGTATGAAAGAAAATGAATAGTCAGAAGGATAGTTAGGATAGAAGATAAAAAGAAATAAGAGAGAATGGGACAAAAAAGAAAAGTTTAATTAAACGAAACGAGAGGGGGAACAATGATGTAAATATGAGAGAAATAAGGAAACGAAGCTGATGTGAAGAAGGAACATAGGTTCTGTGTCAATATATGTTATGTATTGTTATTCTTTTTTGTCATGTTTTATGTCAATGTATGTTATGTGTTGTTTTTTTGTTAAAAAATAAAAAATATATATTAGAAAATTAAATAAATAAAAGTATTTGCTTTGGGGAAGTTCAAAGGTATCCATTTGTTCAATATTTCTCTTTAAGGCAGCAAGCCAACTGCCAAATGAACAATCCATTGCATATTTTTCTTTGCAATTGAGCTGCAGTCTGCCAAAGGCAAACACTGTTAACTCTTGCAGCAACACTAAATATAAGGATTGTGCATTATACAAGCATGTGTTTTTTTGGAAGAAGCCTCAATCCTGTAATCCTTTTACAGTTACCTTATTTATGTTAGATGAATTTACTGCTGGTATTTGACTGCTGTTTAGGCAGACATTGACTCCAAAGAGCAACTGTTGCTTTTTATTATTGAAATTTTAAAACAATGTTTTTTAAGAATAAATTACCATATTTTTTGACTACAAGATGCTCTGGACTTTAAGACGCAGCTAGCTTTTGGGGAGGAAAACAAGGGGGGGGAAAATCTGCCGCTGCCTCCCAGCATCCATCCACTATTCATCTGTCCTGTTTACCGCCACCCGTTCGGCACAGCCTGTTCGCTGCTGCCCATTCACCGCCCATTCGCCTTGACCCGTTCACCACAGCCCGTTTGCTGCAGCCCATTCGCCACCACTACCCGTTTGCCACCATAGCCCATTCCAGAACACCTGATTGGCACCACACCAACCCCCCTCTCCCCCACCACAATATTCGGAATATAAGACGCATAGATATTTCCACCCACTTTTTTTTGGGGGGGGGAGGAATGCGCCTTATACTGTGAAAAATACGGTATTCCATTGGTTGAGCAAGGAATAATTTTGAGTTCTCACTGTTTCTATGAATTCAGTGTGTCAAGCAGAATTGTTTAACGTTTCAGTATAATGCTATTTTTATTTTGTGTGCAACCTTACAGATTTGCTATCACTTGTTAACACAAAACAGGATCAATTACTTATGAAAAGATATATTTGTTTAATTTACACAATTATAGCTGAAAGACTATCTTTGAGGAGATGCAATCCTCAGAATTGCTGTATTTTAGCACTTTTTAAACTTATTTTTTTCACACATTTATTTCAATTAACATGGGATAAAATGGAGATTTTCTTATTACAACTACATGGGTAAATTACAACCTAAACTATCAATCTGATGGTAAAACAAACTAACTTTCAATAATTGCTTCTACCCTTTTTTTACAGGGCACTTAAGAAACTCAGTGTATGAACGCATTAATTTAATTATCAAAGCTGCTAAACCCAAACTACAGTCAAATGATTATATTGAGAAAAGGGATATAAAGCGAAGCATTCACAGCATCCAGAAAAAGCTCTGCCAAATTCTGGGACAGCCAATTCCCTCCCCAATCAAAGAAAAGATTGAACTACTCCAAGTATTGCTTTTCACTGCTATGGATATCTAACTCTTGGAAGACTGTTGGATGCTAACAGATGGACCTCTTCCTAAGTGTAGTAAGTTCTTTAAAAAAAATTAAAAGTCTTTCTTTGATTGCAGTAAGTTGCACTGTATTCTCAGTCACTGGACAAGTCAAGGACTGGTTACGTTTATTCTAAATTTGTTAATAGTTTGTCTCATTTTATTTCTATTTGTGTTTTCTACAACTTTTATAATAAATTTTATTAACTGAAAAGTGCAATGAGCTTGGTCTTTTTTAAAAAAAGATCACAGGTTATAGGAGATTAGATAGATATACAAGACTATATTTATACAGATGTCAATCCACTGATAATAGGTCATGCTCCCAGATAAATCTTAGTAACAGATAATACATGCAGGACTGGGAGCTTACTATTACAGTTAATTCTCAGTTAATGATAGGGACCAGAATTTCTGTTGCTAAGCAATGTGATCATAAAGTGTGATGTCACATGACTGCATTGCTTAGCGACAGCAATCCCAGAACTCCCCGTGCCATCATTAAGCGAGGATCACAGGTCATTAAACACGTTTCAGCAGCTGTAAGCAGCCAGTAGGCAGATAAAGAGGCTGTTGCCAGGCAAAGGAGGGTGTGCAAGTGGCCTGTGAATGTGGCAGGGCTGGGGATGGCTGCTCTGGATGGGAGTGACTTATTGGCCTTCCCTGCTGGCTTCCCCATTAACTTATCTTGTGGGAAGCTGGCAGGGAATATCACAAATAGTGATATTTAATAGGTAATAGGTAACCATCATGTCAACCGGCTACCAAGTGCCCAAATCACAAAACCGTGTGGGTGCTAGGCTGGCCAGAAACTTGAGGACCAGTCATAAGTAGACTCATTCAGTGCCATCACAACTTTGAACGGTCACTGTCATTAAACAAGGAGTATTTGTACACTGTGCAATAACAGCCATACCTCCAAATTAATTCATGTTTGTTTATTCTGCAAAAGTATTAGGCATAGAGACATGAGCACAAAACACTACCAAATAAATTAAACATTAAGAAGCAAGATCACTGTCTCCCGGGCACAAGCAGTGATGAGCTGACACAGCACTAGCAAAGCAATACAGGTCCAAGTTGCAGCTGTTGTGAAAAAAAATGGATTGTTAAGTCACTTAGATATAGCAGCACCCACAATTTATAGGAATTTGGATTTAATAAGATATAGGACCAATTTAGGACATTAAAAGGGTTCTTGAAAATCACAAATTTGGTGTTCAAGGAAAAAATTGTTTTATTGTAATGGAATGCTTCTAAGTTTCCATCCCACTGTTGTAAAATAACACCATTCACTTGACATTTAACATTAGACTATGAAAACAAACATAATATATGCTCATTTGCCTTAAAGCATACATTAAATATTTTTCATCTTTCAGTGAATGATTCTAAAATATAAATCTGTAAAAATAGACATTTAATCAATCATTAATAGTAACAGAAATGGAACAGCTGAATTAAAAATCTTCTCATGTTCTATTAAGTAATTTTATTTTGGATTTCTTTGCCTCCCAAAGAAGCATGTATAGGAATGTCTGGTTTCAGTAATATTCTGTTTCACAGTCTTTTCACAGAAACCATGACTACAATTTTCAAACTCCAAGGGATCTCAATTCTGGGATCCCTTTATTAAAAATAGAATCTGCCTACTTTAGGAATGAAGGAATTTGCCTATATTCTACTTCATGCTGAATCATTTGATTTCAACAACAACAAAATGCACCACAAACAATATTTTAATCCATGCCACAGGTCCAGAAGGAGAATTTAATTCTTAAATTTCCTTAAACATGGAACTTTTATGCATTTGAAGAATAATTCTTCCAGAGCAACACCTTAGCAAAACAAAAAAATTCCTTTTTTTCCCTAGATTCCCTTCAAGTTAAAAAAAAAAAAACCCATTTAGATAGTAAAAAATAATACATTGTCTATTTATAATTTGGCCTGAATAGCAGCACCAAATTTAGTAGTGGGAGCACAAATATTCAAAACAGCTTCAATTATTTTATAGCTATACTTTTTAAAGTTTAGCTCTGTAAAGCAGCATACAATTTGTTGTCCGAATTTCAGTGGTAGATCACTTCGATTTATAGTGTACCCAGAGAGCCATTTGAGAGGAAAAAGGCAATAAATTAAGAAAGCTGCCCAAATCTCATTTCATCCCCATTTATAATTCTGAACTAGAAGGCATAGAGTCACCTTTTTAAATCAGGGATTCATGAGTGGAATGGAATCTATTTACAGATGAGATCAGATAGCAAGATGAGAAGAACCTACTTGCGCCACTTAAGTAGAAATACTCCTAAAAGCCAGAGGGAGCAAGCACATTCAAGTCCCGAGGTTTAAGATTGTGAGAATGTGAAGACCGCCTCTTCTCTTCGATAGGTGGAATATCCATCTTGGGAGGCTTGAAATTTGCAGAGTCCTCTGACACCCTGGTGGCTTGTATACGCATCAGTTCCATTGGAGATGGCTTCTGAGCACCCTTATACGTCTGAATGGTAAAGCCGCCTAAGACAATGTACAGTAATAGGAAACAGATTACAATAAATGCTTCAGTAGTTCTATATATACCATAGCTATAACTAGAATTTCAGCGAAGATACCAATTTGGAAAGGAAAATATTGCTAACCATGTCTGATAACAGCTGTTCCAAAGTTACCAGGAATTTTCCAACTCTTTGAAGATAACTTGCTATGACACTATGATATTTCCGGAAAGACTCCATCCTTCTCACCTTGATCTCATGCAATCTCAGCATCCACCAGGGCAACCAACCTGCATTTGGAACCCCACTACTCTCTGCAACCATCCTCAAAAAGGGAAAGTTGGGGACCAAGAGGTAGCAATAGCACTTAGACTTATATACCCCTTCACAGTGCTTTCCAGCCCTCTCTAAGCAGTTTACAAAGTCAGCATATTGCCCCAACAAGCTGGGTCCTCATTTTACTGACCTTGAAAAGATGGAAGGTTGAGTCAACATTGAGCCACTCAGAATCAAATTCCTGAAGTGAGCAATGAGTTAGCCCTGAATTCTAACCATTGCACCACCATGGCTCAATAGTCTGGCAAGATCCAGAAAAGGCTTCAGGAGAAAGCAACACCAACCCCTCAAGATGAAGGATATAACTGCTACCTCCAGGAGACATTAGCTATCTTCCGTATCTAGACTTTCACTTCCCCACAATGCTCTCCAAAAGAACCAAGAAAGACATGGATCTAGCACACACATCGCAGAGCTCATCCTGAGATAATCCTATCATTCAGAGTCCAATCACCTCCTCTGACTTAACCCATGCACAGTCCATGCCAGAGGTAAATGATGTGTAATGATTTTATTAGCAAAATGTTTCCCCAACATTTTGAAGTGATGCTCAGAAAAAACTTCCTGCGTCCCAAACAGGCACAGGGCATCTTAAATAGAACTGCAAGAACACAATCAGAGTAGAGAAGTAAAAAGTGGATGGCTTTATCATATCACCATCCTTATTACCATGATTTAAGCTCATGCATAAACTCTTATCTATTCAATGAATGGTTACTGCATTGAATGCCCTCCATATTCAGCTCCATATTCCAGAGATCAACCAGACGTTCAAAACAATTGCCTATGACATTGCTGAGAACATTCTGCAGTGCCCCTGGAATCTATCCAGATCTATCAGACATGTGGGGCAGGTCATTTGAAGAGCACTCTTTCTGGGAGGTTTTAGAAAAATGAGTATTGTAATCACCAGAATATGATCTGACCAGGCAAAGACTAGCTCTCATATTCTCCGACTTGAGATCAGATGTCCATGCATAAAAAACAAGATCTCACATATGGCTGTCTATGTGTCCCAGACCTGAGATTAGTTGGAATAAGCACAAGATTGCATTGTGACCACGAATTCTTAAGCCCTCTCGAGACATAAAGATCCGTAACACGAGCAACCAAGGATATTCTATCCCCAGAGCTATGATGAGCACTAGAAAGGATCTTGCCACCCAGCAAGGTGAGTAGTACATAAGCAAGATATCTTGTTCCTATAGCCCAATAAAGGAATTTGGCATCTGCAGTTAACCAGTTCCAACAGGGCCATGTATTCTATCAATCAGCACCACCCTACCTTCTCTTGGCATTAGGAAATTTGGGAAACAGCAACACTGCTGCTCTCCCACAATCATATCTCAGTAATAACTTCCTGGGATTTACACCCTCCTTTTCAATAATTGGGGTTTCCAGTTCTACTCTAATCCATTTACAAAAGTTTATCTAATTGTAGTACAGAAAACGTTCCCTAGAAAGTAGGGAAATGGTAATAATAACCCTAGAAAGTAGGGAAATAGTGTTCAACATTTCAAGACAAGAGTTGATGCTACTCATTGTAAGTTTCATAAATGCACTATCCAAGACCTGTGCTACCATTTGCAAAAAGCTGTATCCTTGTAACAGGATAGAAGTTCTGCAATTCCAATTCAAAACTGCTTCAAATTGTAAGGCTTTTGATATATTTTCTTCTTTCTAGCCTTATTTTTTTAATCTAAAATTGGATTTCTGATCTTAATGTATACTTTATTTATCTATCTCATTTAGAAACTGCCCATCTCCCTTACAGAACCACTTTTTAAAATTCTGAACCTTTGTAAAGTACCGTATACTTAATTTGTTCTTTCTCTATAAAAACCATGTTTTCTCAAAATAATACTATACCTGATTCAGTAGCAGATCTCTGAAGAGCTTTAGGTCCAAAAATGCTCCATTTTTCAGATGGTACTTTATCACTATCACCACTGTTGGAATCCATGGGGCCACGATCAGGACCAGTCACCGAAGCATAAGCTCCATGACTAAACCAGCTTCTTAAATGAAAAAGCAGAAATCAAAACAGGGGAACCAGATTTTTGTGCATCAGATTTCCCCAAGCACCTCTTCTCAATAGATACTCTCACTCCAAGTACATTTAAAACATAAATCTAGAGGAACTTTATATGAAATGTTTGATTACTTAACTGTAAGAACCCCGGAGAACCTTTGATTCTGGAGAATTAAAACGGATTCCTAATATGAATATTTAAAATATGTAAAGGGATCTGGGTAATCAAGACATTCAATTTGTGATTTTACTTTCCTTTTATGAAATGTACCTGTATGAGCGCTTGGGAGAAGAATGAGGAGTGCTGCTTGGTGTGGACTGGGCAGAAGAGGCCTGTTTATCTTCTTTTACCATCTCTCCACTTTGCATCTTCAAATTCTGTTAGAAAAGCAACAGACAAACATCTGGAAACTTTTCTAAATTTAACCTAGATCCCACCAATAATAAAAAATGATTCCACATTTTTTTGTCACAACAACTTTATGAAAGCGTTTGGTGGTATGTTTTTAAAAGCTTAGTTCAAGATTATAGATTCTTAAGGAAATGAGTAGACTTATTTCAGAGACACACACTTCTCTATTGATATTTAACTATTCTGCCCAAGTGCAGTGGGCTGCTAAGAAAAAAGACCAGATAGTCCTCGACTTACAACAGTTCATATAGTTACAATAGCACTGAAAAAAGTGACTTATGACTGTTTTCCATACTTATGACTATTGGAGCATCCCAATTGTCACGTGATTAAAATTCGGATTCTTGGCAAGGGGTTCATATTTATGATGGTTGCAGTGTCCTGGAATCATGTCACCTTTTGTGACCTTCTGACAAGCAAAGTCAATTTAACAACCATGTTACTAACTTCATAAATGCAATGATTCACTTAACAACTGTGGCAGGAAAAGTCGTAATATGGGGCAAACTCGCTTAACAAATGTTTCATTTAGCAAACATAAATTTTGGGTTCAATTGTGGTCATAAGTCGAGGACTACCAGTAATAGAAAGTTGAAACGCCCTTCCTCAGAAAGGCTGGATTGTAATACCATGGAAACAGAATTATAGTGTTATTGATTGATACTGAATCAAGAATTCACAATACTATTTTTACATTGAGGATGTGCTAACTCATCAATAAGAGACCACTGTGTTCCCATTCAATTTCTCAATAGATCATGCAGTTCTGGAGAAGTGGTTTCTAGAAGTAAATTATCTAGGCCAGAAATGTCGAGATGCTCCATTATCATACATTAGCCACGTCTGGTTCAGAAGACTCACTTCTGGGTACTGCCAAACCACACCCACACAGTAATGGCACAGTCCAGGAAAAAAAATGGAATGTTGTACAGTTCCCCAGAATTTTCCAGTTCTGGATTAACAAACTTGGCACATTCCCCATTCGTATACTTTAAACGCACATCCCAAAAAATTACAATAACAAAAAATGAATCATAGCGTATCAAAGACGCACAGCAATAGATGTCTCTCCCTTCAGACATGGTTCGGTAAAGTAATAACTAACCATCTCTACCAACTGGAGTAATAAACTGGCTAAAGCACAGCAGGCCCGAAAAACCTTACATGGAATGACTCAGCCACACGATGGTATTTTGTTTCTTCTGCAGTGAGGCCTTTGTGTGGAGTGTAGCCGACATCTCTTAGACCTGCCTGCTGTTCAAATCGCTGAATGCTCTCCTGGGTTTGTTCTAGAATGGACAACAATACACATTCACACATTTCTCAAAACTCTGCTGCCTACTACAGTTTTCTAAAAGTGAAGTCATAAGCACCCACAATCGCTAACTACTAAAGCAGAGTGTGAAAATTCTTTAAACTATGTATAACAAGGATTCTAAAACATTCGGAACTTGGAAACTTTAGAAAACGGAATGAGGATGTGTTTCAGATTGTAAGAGCAAGATAATGTAGAAGACTGTATCAATGGCTTAGGATTCTGTCATACACATGAAAACACACACTTTCCCTTTCCAATTAGTTCTATAATCGGATTGTTTAAGGTGTTTCTAATATGTTCTAATAATTTATTACGCATGTACTGTATATACCGGGGTGAAATGCTCCCGGATCGGAAGGGATCGCGCAATCCGGTAGCGATGGCAGCTGCTGGTTCGGAGGACCGGTAGCAAAAATCCCTGGCCCCGCCCCCATGCCTCTGCTGAGCCGCACCATCTGCAGAGGTTTTTGTTTTTTTTTTACTTTTAAAAGCCGGTTTTGCTTCAGCCGAAACCTGCCTTTAAAAGTAAAAAAAAGACTTTGAGGATCCCGCTCCTCAGCTGAGACCGGCAGAGACTTAAAAAAAAAAATACTTAAAGGCTACTCTGAGGATCTCACCTGAGTTCCTCATCAGCAGAACCTTAAAAACATGTTTTCTGCAGAAAACATGTAGAAAAACTCCTTTTAAAAGAATCTAAGCCACTTACCTGATTACTGATCGACCTCATGGCTCTGCTCACAGCCCGAAAGCCCCAGTTCGCTTTTAGCACAAGACAGAACTAATCTAAACTTAGCTAATCTATTTCACCACTGAGTGATTAATGCTGTCTGGCTGAGGAACTCTGGGAATTGAAGTCCAAAATAAAATAAAATAAAATAAAATAAAATAAAATAAAATAAAATAAAATTAAAAAAATAATAAAATAAAATAAAATAAAATAAATAAAATAAAATAAAATAAAATGAAATGAAATGAAATAAAAAATAAAATAAAATAAAATAGAATATTTGTGCAGCTTTCTGAGATTTGGTGTGTTTCTGTAGTGTTTCATTCTAACTACACAAACACAAAATCTCAGAAAGCTGTATGTGGTATTTTATGTGTGTGTGTGTGTGTGTGTGTGTGTGTGTGTGTGTGTTGTGTGTGTGTAAAGTGTGAAAGTTGGTTTTTGAGCTTTTTGTGGCTGTGTGAAGTGTGAAGTGCAGCTGCTTTTATATTGTGTGTGAGTCAGTTGTGTTGTGTTGTGTTGTGTGTGTGTAAAGTGTGAAAGTTGGTTTTTGGTACCTCTTATTGTTTTTTTATACTTTGTTTATTATTTTTATTATTTATTGTTATTGGCCACGCCCACCCAATCATCTGACCACCAAGCCACGCCCACCAATTAAGCCACGCCAACAGAACCGGTAGGGAAAATTTTTAGATTTCACCCCTGGTATGTACAAATAAAAACTTGCTAAGGGGGCAACCACACACAACAGAATTACTACCGTATTTTTCGGACTATAAGACGCACCTTAATTTTGGGGGAGGAAAACAAGAAAAAAAGAATTTTACAGTTGCCTATCAGCATTTAAGGTGGTGCTGCTACTCACTTTCTCCGAAGAGACCCCTCGCATGCTGTGTGGGGAGGGTTGGGCACAGCCTGAGGAACGGGCCTCTTCGGGATGGTCTGGGGGCAGGGGAATCTGCCCAGCGGCTTCCGCAAACAAGGCAGGCCCCACGGTTAGCAGCTGGTTCCTCCTCTGGCTGCCCAACGGGCAGTTCAGGGCAGATAATGGCTACAATGACTTTACTCCCTTTCTGTGCCTGGGAGTCCCTGAAGCGAAACACCCCTCCTTTCTAGCACCGCCACCTGTTGGCCCGATGCAATTTGCAGAGGAAAGTTTCAGGCATTTCGCCATTTCAGGCGGTGGCCGGTTCCCCTCCAATATGCTTCGTGGAACCAGGGAGGAAAGTATTTTCAGGTGGCAATGCCAGCCGCACGGCATGCTTTTGGATTCGGGGAGGAAAGCGCTTTGCGTAGCATAGCAGGGAATGGGGGCGGAGGGTTGATCGGTCATTTGAAGGGGAGGGGGAAGATGCACACTCTTAACTGCACACGCCGTGGTCGGTGTTGGAGGAGGAGAGACGGAGGAGCTGGGGGTGCTGATGCTTTGGGAAGGAAGATGAAAGGCAATCTCCCTGAGCTTTCGTGGGCGGGCACCGCTTTTGCCAATGTGGATTCCTCAGGTCACACCTCGCCTCTCCAGAGGCAGCTCCGAAAACAGAGCTTTGCATAGCATAGCAGGGAATGGGGATTGGGGGGTTTATGGGTCGTTTGAAGGGGAGCGGGAAAATGCACCCGGATAACATTCCCACTGTCAGGCAGGTTTTGGAGGACGTGGCTGACTACTTCTACAAGAGATACAGGGTGGACCCAGCCTGGCAGGTGGAGGGGGGGGGCACCTTCCTGGACGAGGCCGGCTTTGGCCCTGGCTTCCTTCATGGTGTGATCCCCTCTGCTTTCGAGTGGGGGGGGGGGAGCAAGGAAGAAAGGCGAAGGAATACCAGAGGAAACTGACAAATGTGGCAACACACCATACCAACTTTGCAACAGTGTGAGAGATGACATCTCCTGCAGTGCTGGAAGGCTCCCTCCCTTCTCTGCAACAGCATACCGTAAACAGTTCCATCTGCCTGGTATTCCTTTGCCTGGTATTCCTTTTGAGCTTTCAAAGGTCCCTTAAGACTTGGTTATGCCAGCAAGCCTGAGGATCCCAGGGCACTGCAAGACAGCTCCATCCCTTCATCTGTTATTTCCTTGTTTTGTTCTGTTTGTTATCGTTTTTATTAATGTGTATTAATTAATAAGTGGCTTTATGTACTTATTCACTTTTAGCTTTGTTATACACCTCCCATAGTCACTTTTGGTGTGATCTATATAAAATTAATAAATAATTAATTCAGAAGAAGGTCAGAAATAATTCATAAATAAACGGGACACAAGTTACATTGCAAAATTCTCTGTAGAAATTAACTTGGCTACCAAAGGAATGCAAGAGCTCTTACTTGCTACAAGAGAATTCATGATGATGTGGGTGGCTTTGGCCTTCACTACTGGTATCTTGTTCCCCTCAGATGAAGATGGGGGGATTTTGGTAGAGGGATGTGTGCTAGTCTCCCCTTCCTCAACCTATACAGAGGAAGCCAGAGGCAATTTTGGAAAAAGAGACAAAATTAGAAGAATTCCAGCTAAAATTTCAGCTCCTGATCTCATGGGCAAAAGTTTTGGAACTTGCATTGAACACAATAATCTTGAGCTGACGTATTTCCACTCTCTTGCCTACAATATGAAACACTATACAACATTTTTGAAACAACCATTCTTATAGCCATCTGCTAACAAGAATTCACCTAAAGAAGCTTCTCTCATTTTCACCAGAAAAAATCTAGCTACAGAAATAACTAAAAAGTTTTTTTCTGCAATAATTCTCTTTCTCATTCATTTTCCTACTTAAAGAGACAAGCACAATTTTCAGACCATTCACTATTTCTAAAAAGTAGACCATATATCAGAATAACAATCACAACTGCTTCCATCTCTTATTAAAAAAAAACTCTCATTTATATACAAGATAAAAAGTTAAAATTGAGTTACATAAAGTTATTTTAGTTATTTAAGCCTAGTATAGCTCATTTATAAATTTCATATCTTTATATAGCTCATATCTGTACTATAAGTATCAATTCTTTCTGTATTAAAACTAGTAAATGAGTAAACTGGGCTTGCAGATTTCATTTCCTTCAATTTAACCTAAAATTTGCAAAATAAAGATTCAGAGCACAGAGTTTATACTCAGTGTGGAAGATATATAACCCTCAACTTACACCTATTCATCTAGTGACCTTCTGAAGTTACGAGAGTACTGAAAAAGTCACTTACAACCAGTCCTCGCATTTACAACTACAGGTAGTCCTCAACTTACAACCACAATCGAGCCCAAAATTTATGTTGCTAAGTGAGAAATTTGTTGAGTTTTGCCCCATTTTACAACTTTCCTTGCCACATTTGTTAAGTGAATCACTGCAGTTGTTCAATTTAGTAACCCAACTGTTAAGTGAATCTGGCTTCCCCACTGACTTCATCAGAAGGCTGCAAAAGGGGGTCACGTGACCCAGGGACACGGCATCTGTCATAAATGTGAGTCAATCCTCCAAATGTAAATTACATGACCATGAGGAAGCTGCAATGGTCATAAGTCTGAAAAATGGCCCAAAGTCACTTTTTTCGGTGCCGTTGTAACTTTGAATGGTCACTAAGCGAACTGTTGTAAGTTGAGGACTACCTGTATTACAGTATCCCCGCAGTCAAGTGACCATGACTCAGGCCCACGGCAACCAGCAGGTATTTATAATGGTTGCAGCATCATGAGGTTGTGTGATAACCATGTCTAACCTTCCCAAATGACTTCTGACAAGCAAAGTCAACGGGGGAAATCTAATCTGCTTAACAATCTCAGCCAAAAAAAAATATATCATAGAAACGGTCATGTGATGACTCACTTCATGACTGCATTGCTTAGCGGCCATCCCAATTGTGGCTGAAAGTCAAGGGACTACCTGTATACTTGTTCATATATAAAAGGTTTTAATGCCTTTGTTCAAAGTACTCTTAAGAATTATACTTGCTCTCCATTGTTGTCTCTCATTCATTTTATAAAAAATGTTTTAGCAAGTCTGATCAGTGCAGAACTATGTCATTTTTAAAAGCTGTGGATTTATGGCTTTAAAAAATCTATCACCTCTTCCAATCAAATGCTTGATATGTTTAATTTTGGTTGTTAGTTGGGAGATGACCGTCCCCTCCAACAGGACAGTATCATTAGAAATCTTATGCTATCTCCTTATTAGCTCAACAAACTGCATACCTGGGAAATCTTTTCATATTTGTGATCTGGAATGACTGGTTCTTTCCATAAGATATTGGTGGTCATGTTTGAAGGAGGAGGAGTCATTGGTGCTGTATCCTCCAAGGCATCATCGTAACTGAATGCCCGACGATTCATTCCAATTGACTGGGATATCTTCCCTAGAAGGCTTCCAGAGCCATGTTCTATAGCTAAGGACAGAGATCGAGATTTCACACAATAATTTGAATTTTTAGTGTTTTACCCTTTCATAAGCAGAATAGATAATATTAGCCCTTCTTTCATCAAGGGCCTTCTAGGATCAGTGCCATAATTTTGAAACACCTTTGATGCAACTAACACAGCATTTACAACCAAATAAAGTATAACACATTATATCATGACTTAATATAGGATGGCAATCTTTCCTATTGAGGGCCGCACTGCTTAGAAAAGGTGGACAAGCCTAAAGCAAGAGGCAGATAAGGACACTAATTGTAACTGAATCTGCATTTCTTCTTGGCATAACTTTTTACCCATATTCCCGCTCACAGCAGTTACTGCTAGAGAAAAAGCAAATTTTTTTCAACAATCTCACCTGACCCCTTGCAAAATATCTTCTGATATTTCTGATAAATATCTTTAGTCTAAAGATTTCATGTTGCCCTAGGATCATGGTTGCCCATTCTTGATTTAAACATCTTCTGTTTCATACATTTATTTCAAATGCGACATGTAAAAAAATTTACAGCTACAAAATTCCTAGCCAAATGTTTTAGAAAGGTTGTTATGGCTGAATTACTAAAACACAATTTTTAATGCCAAAAACATTAACATTGACTTACTAATTGAAGTCCTTCAATATAAGGATATTTAGGACAGCGTATGAACTAGATTTCCTCTTAATAAAGTGCAAATGGATTGACTGATTATGTGGCACAAAGCTGGTGTCAACTATGTTGATAGACTTTCTCCATGATGATCTTACCCCAACCTGATCTTCCAATGGTGCACTGCATTGCCACTTAAGCCATCTGCTTTACTGCTAGTCATCCCCTTTTCTTTCCCCCCACTTTTCCTAACCTTCTCCAGAGAGCTAGGTCTTTGCATAATGTGTCCCAAAATAGGGTAATTTGAGTGTGGTCATTATGCTTCAAATGAGAACTCTGGATTGATTTGTTCAATCATCTATTTGTTTGTTTGGATGTCCACGGTATTCTCAGAAGTCTTCTCCAATACCAAAGTTAAAAATATTCTTTTAATCCTGCTTTTTTCAAAGTCCCCTGACTGCATATTCTGATAGTTGTAGATATATATAACACCACTTCTGCGTGAGCTTCATTGGTTACCAGTATATTTCTGGGTGCAATTCAAGGTACTAATTGTCATGGCTACGTAGCTAGAGACTGGGTTACCTGAGGGATCATCTCTACCAGTCCAACCCAATTCAGCAGAATGGGCATGCTGCAGATCCTGTCAGCCGAAGAGTATCGGCTGGTGGGGGTTACAAAATGTGCTTTTTCCACAGTGACCCCCCTGCTTTATGGAACATCCTCCCTTTGGAGATAGAATGGCCTGTTAGCCTTTTGGAAGGTCCTACAAACCTGGCTATGTTCCCAAGTCTAGGATCTTGAATGTATCAAGGATCCCACTTCCTGGCTGTTTTGCTAACCGGCCAAATATCTTGGCTGCTATGTTTATTTATTCTGGAGGTTTTTATTGTTTTAAAGTGCTTTCAGTGTCCTAATTGTAATATATATTTTCAATTGTAAACTGTCCAGAGTCATTAACTGAGATGGGTGGCTAAAGAAAGTGAATGAATAAATAAAAAATAAATTTTAGATAGAACATGGCCTGTGACTATCTTTTCCAAGGCCTTGATTCATATTTGACTGTACCTTTATTGTTAAGAGTTGATCCTAAAAGGCAGAAGTATCCATCTCTCCAGTATCTTCATTGTCAATTCTAAGGCTGGTTGTTGGATCTCTTGCCATTAGTTTGTTTTTTGTATTTAGTTTTGGTCCCATTCTTTCAGTGTACTCCTTGACTATTACAGGTATTCCCTAGATTATGATGGCAATTGAACTAAGACTGCAATGTCATATGACCAGCCTCTTAATGACATAATGCTAGCAGTCCTGGTTAACATCATTTCCCCAAGACATGTGAGTCATTAAAATGAAAGTGACAAGAGTCCCAGGTGAGGAGCAGTGGTGGGTTGCCCTTGGTTTGGTCTGGTTCTTTTGAAACGGTAGTAAAACCGGTGGGAGGCTCCACCTACCCATCCGGAAGTCGTCATGGACGATCTGCACATGTGAAGAAGCTTCTGTGCACACATGATCCCGTTGCAAACCAGTAGTAAAGGTAAGTAGTACCCACCCCTGGAGAGGATGGCAGGAACACTATAGAGGGGGAGTCTGGGAAAGCCCTGGCAGGACCAGCAAAGGCCCCTTATGAGCTAGAAGATGCCAGTGTGAGCTGTGGCATGAACTGGGAAGACACCGGTGTGTGTGTGTGTTTGTGAGTGTGTGTGTCACGATGGGATGTGTATGCAGGAGGGCTGGGGATGGGAATTACCAGAGTAACTATAGATATTACTTGCTGCCATATCCTGCAGACTTTGCCTGTGGCAAACTGGCAGGGAAGGTCACAAATGGCAATCCCATGATACTGGTTCGGACTGGTTTAGCCGAACCGGTAGCAATGGCAGCGGGTGGTTCGGAGAACCGGTAGTGACGGCAGCACGAGGCTCCGCCCACCCACAAGGTCGTCCTTACTTCCTGGTTTTAACCCAGAAGTAACCTGTTTTTTACCCTCTGAGCATGTGCAGAGGGTCTGCGTGCACACATGACGTGCACGGTGCATGTACTTTCAAATCAGTAGGGAAGGTAAGTAGATTTCACCCCTGGCAAGGAAAAAATGCTTTCAAAAATAAAAAAAGAAAAAGCCTCTGATGATCGTACGGCTCAGCTGGGATGTCAGAACCTTTTAAAAGCATTTTTTCTACAACCTCTTCGGTCGAAGAGGTTGTAAAAAATACTTTTAAAAGGCTCTGATGATCCCAGCTGAGTTGCCTGATCATCAGAGGCTTTTGTTTTCTTTTAAAAGCATTTTTTTTGCCTTTAAAAGAAAAAAAAGCCACTGATAATTGGATTTTTGCTCCTGGTTCTCCGAATCACCTGCCACCATCGCTACCAGCTCGCGTGATGCGGTCCGAACTGAGGGTGTGTGGGGTGTGTGTGTGGGTGTGACACACACACCAAATAACCAAAACGAATAACCAAAGACCTACATATATCTATAGATATAGAGATAGAGATAGAGATATAGATATAGATATAGATATAGAGATATAGATATAGATATATGTAGGTCTTTGGTTATTCAGGTTTTCTCCCGCGTAAAATTGGAAGTGTCTTGGCGACGTTTTGACGAAATCCCATTCGTCATCTTCAGGCTATGTTTTTACAGCTTCATGCTTCTAGGAGAAATGTGTGATTGCAGCTGTTTCTTCCTTTTAACTTCCAGTTTCTTCCTTTCTTCCAGTTAAAAGGAAGAAACAGCTGTGATCACACATTTCTCCTAGAAGCACAAGCTGTAAACACCTAACCTGAAGATGACGAATGGGATTTCGTCAAAACATCGCCAAGACACTTCCAATTTTAAGTGGGAGAAAACCCGAATAACCAAAGACCTAAATACAAACACCCGCGAAAACCTCAGAAAACATATATATATACATATACATATACATATATATATATTTGTTTTCTGAGGTTTTCGCGAAAACCTCAGAAAACATATATATGTGTGTGTGTGTGTGTGTGTGTGTGTGTGTGTGTGTAGGTCTTTGGTTATTCGGGTTTTCTCCCGCGTAAAATTGGAAGTGTCTTGGCGACGTTTCGACGAAGTCTCATTCGTCATCTTCAGGCTTCAGCTTCGTGCTTCTGGGAGCAATGTGTGATCGCAGCTGTTTCTTCCTTTTAACTGCTAGTGGTAGTTATACACACACATACATACATATATATATATATATATATATATATATATATATATATATATATAGCTATATATATATATATATGAGCAGAGCCAGAATTTCAGAGTATTAGAATCATAGAGCTTCTTTTAAAAAAAACCTTGGATAGTCCAACCTCCTATCCAAAGAGGAATCCAAATTAAACAATGAGCTAGAACCCTGCTTAGTTTGCTTATTTCTTTTTAAAAATTATATGGCTGCCCCATCCTAAGCAATTCTGAGCAGTTCACCACGTATTCAATTATTCTTGAATAAATTCAGGACAAGAGTCTAGCCATCCATTTCTCTAGCCTTTGGTTCTGTTATACGGACTCCTAGATATAAGTAAGTGCTCCTTAAAACAGTATTATAAAACCCTTCAGAAACTTTAATTGAAAACTAAGTATTTGTTACAATCACTACTGCACCCTATTTTAATATATATATATGAATTCTGTATCAATTAGTTTTACCAGGAACATCTGTTTGTCTCGAAGTCATGATTGTAATTCCAGATCCTTCACTATTTAGAAATCCAGGACAGGACTGCTGTTACCTAATAAAAATATAAGATATTTTGGTCTGTAATAATTAGACTAGAATAAAATATCTTGGCTTATGATAAAACCAAGAATATCACAAGAAAGTTCTAATCTTTTTTTAAGAATGCATATTGCTTAATATTTAATTTGAGGCAGCAATATGAAACAACATGATAAAATTAATTTATCCAGCTATTATCCTAATAAAGTTTGTTATGATAAAAAAAATAAAGGCCAAAATATCTTACCACAAGTTATGATGACAGAAAGATGTCAAAATAAGGCATTCTCTTGCTGAAGCTGAAACTATCAAATCATCCCCAGGAGCTTCCATGCAGAAAGACTAACAAAAATTAAGAAGCAAGATTTTTTTTAAGTTAAAGCAGTAAGAAACATTGCAGCAGATGTTTATGTTTCCTAGGTATTATTAGGTATGCTTAGAATTGCTTTAACTACTTTAACTGGGTAATTCTCCAATCATGAAATGGCTTCCATCTGGAGTTCCTGAAACTTTTTATATGATACAACTGAAATATCTATCTACCCGTAGTAATACAAAGAAACTTCAACTTGGTTGCGGGGTGGGGGGGGATAGAAAAGACAGTTGGAAAAACACAAATCCCATATGATAAAAGTATATTAGTCCTGGAAAAATAGCATAGCATTATAGCACTCAGCACATTACAGCATAATCAGAATCTAGCATACTATATGTAAGACATGTATCCCTTTCCAGGTTCTACCTAAATTTTTGCATTATTGTTTTCAGCCATACTATTAATATTCAGATTTGAAATACATGTAAGATTTTAGTATTATTTGTGTTAGCTATTTTGGTATAATAGTGGCACCGTAGTTAGCATGCAGTACTGCAGGCTACTTCTGCTGACTGCTGGCTGCCTGCAATTTGGCAGTTCGAATCTCACCAGGGTCTAGGTTGACTCAGTCTTCCATCCTTCTGAGGTAGGTAAAATGAGGACCCAGATTCTTGGGGGAAATATGCTGACTCTTTAAACCGTTTAGAGAGGGCTGTAATGCACTATGAAACGGTATGTAAGTCTAAGTGCTATTTCTATTTATGTAACTTTAATCATAGTTGACTTCATAATCCTATTGCTAGGTGTAATCATCATGATACATTGTTTTTATATTTGTTCTAGCACCTTCAATTTTAGTTAACATAGTAAGCTAACGACTAGCACAATAAGGATGTCTTTAATACTGAATGTAAATTTTGCTGATCAATTATTAAAATAACAATTATCAGATACATGAAGCAGCATTTACACTTATTTTAAAGTAAAAGATCTTTAAATACATTAAAGTAGAAATTACTTATTGAATTATCACATAATTAAAACCTAAAACAATATTTACCTCACAAACCAACATAAGCACATAATTCAATACAAAGATTGCTATTTTAAGAGAGATTTAAGGTAAAAGGTAAAGGTTCCCCTCGCACATATGTGCTAGTCATTGCCAACTCTAGAGGGCAGTGCTCATCTCCATTTCAAAGCCAAAGAGCCAATGCTGTCCGAAGACGTCTCCGTGGTCATGTGGCCGGCATGACTCAACACCAAAGGCGCACGGAACGCTGTTACCTTCCCACCAAAGGTGGTCCCTATTTTTTCTACTTGCATTTTTACGTGCTTTCGAAACTGCTAGGTTGGCAGAAGCTGGGACAAGTAACAGGAGCTCACCCTGTTACACGGCAGCACTAGGGATTTGAACCACTGAGCTGCCGACCTTTCGATCGATAAGCTCAACGTCCTAGCCCCTGAGCCACCGTGTCTTAGAGATTTACTAAGGGCAAAATCCAAGATTTAATAGAGACATATTCCCCCACAGCACTGTTCTAAGATGGTACACTTAATAGAATAAAAGTAGCAATATCTGGATATGTAATAATAACCACAGTCTGTCATCTATTATTCTACCATTGTCATTGTTGATCAAAGTTACAGATTTTACTTTCTGACACGCAAAGGAATTTGATTGTAAAGTCACCCATCACTTAAATTCCTGGATTATGTACAAAACATATCCAAACAATACCGGTAGTCATTTATGATCTCATAACAATTTGTCTGTTTTACATTCAGTTAAAAAAACCTGCATAACCAAGCCTATTATGAATTGACAAATCAAATAACAGGAATATAAACAAAATGACCAACAGAAATTTTGCCAAAGCAAAAAGAACAGGGCAGTAACATGTGAGCCCCAGAGCATAAAGTGCATCTATATTCTAATGCAACCCTCAATCTAATGTAAAACAACTTTAGATACTGTAGTAACTGGAAAGCTTTACAACTGCAATCTGTTTATCACCAAGAGTAAATGAAGGCCAAAAAGTGTAATGTGCTAGTCACGAAGAGTTGAAAACCACCTGATGGCATATAAGCAATCAATGGATCACCACTATCCATATATAACATGCTGTATTATTCAACTGGTGAATTCACTTATGTTATTATAATAGCCAAGTTAGACAGCTTTAAGAGGGGACTAGCTCAGCATGTTCACGGAGAACCCAAGTCTCAAAAGCTGCTACAATCAATGGCTGCTTATTATCCCTTGAACCAAGGGAGCATGTCCTAAATGCTGGCTCCTGGGAAGCAGCACTGGAAAGGAGCCATAGCTATCCAGGGTTGTGAGCTTCCAAAGGGCATCCCCTTGACTAAGGGACTGAACTCCATCAACTGCAGTACTACTGCCTAATCCATCTTTTGATCTGCTCCAGCTCTTGATGCATTTGGAACAGGGAAGAAAACGTGGCGTTTAACATTACTGGGAAATTCATTTTTTTATCTGATTAGGTTATTAACCATTACTTAGCAGAAAATCTATGTAGAGATTCTCAGTCATCGTTTCTCCCAAAGATGCTTTTTTCAGGAGGCAACTGGACTTCCTCCTTTTTCTTTGAAGACCTTTGCGCTTCTCATTCCAGAAGCTTCTTTAGCTCCAACTAGAGATGGTGGGGAATGGAAGGATTTATATTCTTTGCGAATGACCAGCTATCTGCAAGGAATATAAACCCTTCCATTCCCCACCATCCAAGTCAGAGCTGAAGAAGGTTTTTGGATGAGAAATGAAAACGTCTTTCAAAGAAAAAATCAAGAAACTCCAGTTGCCTCTTGGAAAAAAAGCAACTTTGGGACATGACTTAGCAGCTGCTAGAAAAGGGGGATAACATATTTTATGGGAGGGGCAGAGGAGCGGAAGGAAAACACGCATACAAGAAGGAAAATAAAAAAGGATTGAAATATATATTGCTTGAAGTACTAATGAAATTTAAAGCATAAAAAAGAGTTGGCAATATATTAAATGACTTAAATATTGATGAAGGTCATTATGAATTTTACTAAAAGTTTTAGAAATGACAGTATGAAGAAAAATTGAGGTTTTTCTTTTTATTTTATTTTCTTCTTTTTGATTATGATTAATATTGCATGAATTGTCACTGAATTGCAAATATATGATTGATTTTGATGTTTGATAAGCAGAAGATATAAAAGAGTATAACTATTAAATGGGAATAAAAGGGTTTAACATAAGGGGAGTAGAAAAGGGTGGGGGGGAATGAGACAAAATGTTTGATAAAACATTAAAATTCAGGGTGAAGGATAAAATCAGAGTTTAAAGAGAATGAAAAGAAAGAAAATAAAAATGATAGAAAATATATCAATGAAAGCATGTAAGATGTGTTGGGAAAGAACTAAAACTTTGTTTGATTATGAAACCTGGAAGATATTCTTTTCACAAAAAATGCACTGTATGTTGTTGTTTGCGTGTGAAAAAATAAAAAAAACTTTACTAAAACAAAACAACAACAACAACACAACAGGCTGTGTGTGCCGAGAGAGGAGCCATGAGACTCCAGCTCGCAAAATGTTCAGCGAGAAAACAAGCACTGAGCCGAAGGGCGCCACGGGAGAGGCGTGTTTGCACAGCAGCCACGAAGGAGGAGCCGGCTAAGTCGACCGATTCCCGTTTCAACCGAGGTTATCTTCTGCCTCTCCTCCACGCTTCGTTTCCCGGCAGGGAGCTTTCAGGGTCACGCAAAACCTCGGGTCCACCACCCCAACCCGCTTTCCACGGCTTAGCCCCCACGCCGCGGGCCACCCCCCACCCCCCACGGCAAAGCTCGCCCTTCGCTGGCCGCCAGGCTCAGCCACCCTCGCTCGCCTCCGCCTTCCGAGGACGTACCTTGCCTTGGGCTGCCTGCAGCCCCGCACTGGTTTCCCCCACCCGGTACTAACAGGCCTGCCGGGCCCGCAGGTCGGTCGGAAGAAGAAGAAGGAGGCACGACAGGTTCCGCGCAAGCAGGCCTGAGCCGCCGAGGCTCCGAGCCGCCATGATGTAAATGAAGGTGGGAAGAAATGGGCTGACTGATCCAGCCCGCCTACCGGGAAGGCGTGGGCTTAGAGCCGCCAGCAGGGGGCGCCGTAGCGTCTAAACCGAGAGTCTTGCCAGAACTCTGCTGGTCGCGTTTCTTAGAGCGGGGGTGGGGACGGGGTGAAGCTTCATAGAGTTGAATGGGGCTAGAGGGAAATCGAGACCCTGGGGTGGGGATTAAGGCCATGAGGCCAAAAACCGGGAAAGTGTGAGTCCTAAGTCCTGCCTGAGTCACAAAGCCAACGGGGTTATCTTGGATCTTTCATTCTTTCTCAGCCGTAGGAAGGATACGATGACAAATCGTTTTGCAAAAGCATGCCAAGAAAAATGCAGGGACTGAGTCGCCAGAAGTCAAGCTGACTCGAAGACCGTAGAATTTAAAGTGGGGGGAGAAAACTAATATTAAAACTGGTTTCCTATGAAATAAGCCCCTCCCCCCCCTTTGTTCTTGGTTTTGTGTAATTGCGGTGAATTGCATACCTTTATACAGCATACTTCATGCTTGTAGTTAACTCAGCCGAGATAACAAGGGCATAGTAAGTGTCATTAAAGTTTGAAAATAGAAAGCTGATCAGAAGTGATGGTATATTTGCAAGTCATCAAGAATTTAATGTGGCCATTTTACTGCAGCGCTTTTAATTCCAGTTCAGCAGATTGGAAGAATAAGATGACTGTCAGCAAGAGAACTCTCCAAATTAAATTAAATTCGTTGTGGCAGGAAGAGAGTGGCAAAAAAAAGGAGGAAGTTTAAAAATGGGCTGGTTTTGGCTGAGTGGGGGATGACAAAATCTCCCCAGTATATATGTGGAAAAGGCAAGTAGGCAACTGTTCCTTTCTAAGCCCTTGTGGTCCTATGACCCAGAACAGAGGGATATATTAGGGCAGGGGTCTCCAACCTTGGTCCCTTTAAGACTTGTGGACTTCAACTCTGCTGGCTGAGGGACTCTGGGAATTGAAATCCACAAGTCTTAAAGGGACCAAGGTTGGAGACCTCTGCATTAGGGCATACTGATCTTGGTACAGTTCATTTCTCAGTAAAGGGAGGCAACTATTTTTAAAGTTTCAGCATTTCCTCTGAGTCTATATTATTTTCTCAACTCAAAGCACTTCCCCTTTTGGAAAAAAAATAGATCTAGATATATCTAAAGCATATAAAACAAGGTAGAAATAATACAGAGCATGGTTTCTGGAATTTTTTCCAATTTTTTTAAACCCATTGTGAATAGAATTATTTTCTCTTGTGAAGTAATTTGTTGAATCTGCATGTGTATATGTGCTTCTGCTTAGCCTTTGTATTGTGTCTGTAGCAACATGGGAACTCTGCAGCATAAAGATATTAACTAAGGCACCTTTTTATCATGCTTAAATGCAATTGGTGAAAATTAACACTGAATGCTAGTGCTGTAGTGGGCTGAGCCAGAGTACTGGCTCAAATAGACCTGTTTCTTTTATTGTTTAGGAGTATTCAGGTTACTTGTGTGTAATAAAAATACCTTACACTTCCTTTGGATCGTGTCACTTCAAAGTTAAACATTTAGTGTTACTGAATTAACCGCATTTCTAAGCCAGCATTCCTAATATTGGCAGTAGGCAAATTCACTTCATATTTACTTGGAAATAAATTGAAGCTACAATCCTGAATCCAAATTTTGACAGACTTTAAGTGTGCCCAACATGTAGAATTAGGAGGCAGGGGAAACAAAGTTTGATATCTGAGGCTGAGATTGAATCAAGTAGATAAGGTATTAGATGGGAGAGATGCATTTTTTACATGCAAATGCCCCCCCCCACATTTTTTAGCAGAGTGGAGAAACATTCCTCCCTGCAATCTTTTGGAATCCCAGCCACACAGAAAAATGGTCCAGTATTTAACTAGGGATAAAGCTAGGGATATAAGCAGAAAGTGTACGTACGCACGCTGACAATGGGAAAAACATACCATAGTTCCTGATTCTACCATAAAAATATGTGTACACAGGACACTTTTTATTTCAACCTAGTGTCCTTCCCGAGTGTTGTCCCCATCATTCAAATCGGCACAGACACCTTCCTTTGAAGTTATTTTATTTTTATTTTTTTAATTAATTAATTAATTAATTTATTATTTATTTATTTATTTATTTTTGTCAAGCATATATTTTATGACAGATACAAGTGTAAACATAATTATAAATACATGAAAAGGGTATGAATAAAAGAAAATATTAGGACAGGGATGGTAGGCACGCTGGTGTGCTTATGCACGCCTCTTACAGACCTCTTAGGAATGCAGTGAAATCTACAGTAGATAGTCTAAGGTTAAAGTTTTGGGGATTTGGGAAAGAAACCAGAGTCAGTTAGTGCATTCCAGGCGTTGACATCTCTATTACTGAAGTTGTACTTTCTGCAGTCTAGTTTGGATCAGTTTACCATGAGTTTGTATCTGTTGTGTGCTTGTGTATTGTTGTGGTTGAAGCTAAAGTATTCATTGGCTGGTAGGACATTGTAGCAAATGATTTTATGTACTATGCTTAGGTCAGACCGAAGATGGCGAAGTTCTAAGTTGTCTAAGCCCAAAATTTCAAATCTGGTGGCATAAGGTATTTTGTTGTGAGTGGAGGACTCTTCTTGTGAAATATCTTTGGACTCGTTCAATTGTATTAATGTCCGATATGCAGCGTGGGTTCCAGACAAATGAGCTGTATTCAAGAATTGGTCTGGCAAAAGGTTTGTATGCCCTAGTTTGCAGTTCAGTATTACTGGAGAAGAAGATTACGTTAACAACTCTTAATGCTTTTTTAGCAATGCTGTTACAGTGAACTCTGGCACTTAGATCATTTGAGATGTG
The DNA here is from genome assembly GCF_028640845.1 of Ahaetulla prasina. Lineage (NCBI taxonomy): Eukaryota > Metazoa > Chordata > Lepidosauria > Squamata > Colubridae > Ahaetulla > Ahaetulla prasina. The sequence continues at coordinate 82,546,803 of NC_080540.1, read as the reverse complement.
TACTCCAAGGTCTTCAACAGAGTGAGGGTCGTCTGTTAGGTCGTATCCGCCCAGCTTGTATTTTGTGTTCTGATTTTTTTTGCCAATGGAAAAGACAGAGCATTTGTTGGTTGAGATTTGGAGTTGCCAATCGTCTGACCATTCTGACACATAGTCAAGGTCTTTTTGTAGAGTAGCAGCATTGTCAGTGGGACTGAATAGTTGAACACCATCCCCGAAGAGATGATTCACCCAACAGGTGAAGCACATCACCTTGAAAGCCAGCGCCCAAGAATCATTGGCGCTCTTGGTGGAAATTACGCAGAGGGAGCCCATCCCCTTTAACTGGGCGAGTGACGTCACGATACGCGGCCCACAGCTTGCTGTTGTTGCTATTGCTGTTGCCACCGGCCGGGAAATTCTCCCGCTGCTGCCTTAGACTGAACGGGAGCGGTCGGTGACTTGAATCTCCTGTCGGAGACTTCCTAGGAGGCGAGCCGCTGAGCTCAGTTGCGTCGGAGGAGGACGCGTGGCCGAATACAGGAGAGGACCGGCTAAACCGAGCGGTAAAGTGGAGAAGCTTCTGGCCGAGCGGAGATCGCTGGAAGCCGGTTGCCTGGCTCGCCCATGGCTGCTGCTGTTGCCGCTTTCCGACACCTGAGCCTGGCGCTGAGCGCGGCAGTAGCAGCCCTCGGTTCTCTCCTTTTCATTGCATGGAAAGTCTACTTCAGAGACGCCGATGACAGCTGCGTCGGCTGGAGAAGCCGCTGGGAGCGGCAGCTGGAAGCGGAGCTACGAGCTTGCAACGCTCGAAAGGAAGCGGAGGTAAGGGAAGCTTCTCTCCCTCGAGGCCGGCTCTTCCGCAGCCTGGAGCAAATGTTGCTTTTTCAGAGAGAACTGGTAGCTGCATCCGGCTCCGTCTTGGAGATGGGGGTAGAGAACGCTGCGCATTTAGGAAAGCACTTAGCCGGTTTTCAGGAAACAAGATTTCTATTATGTTCACATTAGCTTAGAACTTGGTGGTTTGGGCATACAGTTCCATACGTTTTTATGGGGCCAAAGGAAGACCTTGAGAGTCAGTATACTAGTCTAGGGGTTAAAGGCATCAGGCTAGAAGCTGGGAAACCATGTGTTTCTACACAAGATTGTGTGTCTTCGAGTTTCTTACATTCCTTCTCAGACCCTGTCAGTGAAATGTTTCTGAGAAAACTGTAGGGACCTCTCCCCGTATTTTTGAATAAAGGCTCCAAATCTGGGTGAGGGAGTGGATTGGATTGGGGCCTAAGACACCAGCCCTATAAGGATCAACTTCTAGAGGTAATGGACAAATTAATCATTCACTAAGGAGGGCCTAGAAATTCAACTGCTAATCTGATAAAGTTGCATAATTTGTTCTTAAGATACCTTATCAGGTAAAAAGCTGCTAGTACAGTATTTATTGAAAGGAGGCCAATAACAAGAATCAGGAAATAACAGATAAGTTGTCCCAGTTGAAGAAGTACAAAACATCATAAAAGGTAGTAGAATTATAAGTACCATAAGAAATAAACATGCTGAGAGGAATTAAAGTGACTTCTAGAAAAGAAAGTCCTGCATCACTTGTGGGGGAATTTTGTAAAATGATGAAGTAGGAAAGGTTGGATCCAAAATTATTCTTTATCTACAGTACTTCTTTTAAAAGAACTTTTTCACTAAGTTTCTGAGAAGACTTACGTGCATATCAGAGAAATAAAACTTTAAAGAAGTTATTTTGAGCCCAATAACTGCATATGGGATTGCAAGCTCCACTCTTAAATTCCATGTGGCACCACAGAAATATATAGAAGGAAAGCCAAAAGAATTGTGATTAATTGCTTAGATGTTAAACTCTTGTGGACTAACCTCCTTTTTGGGCAGCTGCTGATTTTGCATTTCTAATGCTGCATTCCAGGATCACCCTTAAATATTGAGTGTTGAGAAAGTTAGACAAAAGAAGCATTCACACAATTCATTATGTGGGTTCTGGACTATCATCATCATCATGTTGTTGTTCTTTTAACAACCCCATAATCCCTTTTGGGGTGGAGTCCAGGTAACTGAATGGAGTTGAGTGTTTACTGGCTGGATGCCCTTCCTGTCACCAGAGTTTTGTTCAGCAGCTATATTCTCATTCTGCTCAGAGAGAGAAATATCTGCCTCTACCTAGGATCGAACTCACAGCCTCCTGATCATGAGGCGAGAGCTCCACTTCTAGGCCACCACAACACTCATGTGGGTTTTGGACTAGGCTACCAGAAAAGTGTAAGAATTGCCACTGGGTTGGAGGGGTTTTAAAAGAGGATTAGATTCAAATAAATGAAGGCTGAACGTCAATTAACTCATGTAACCACTTTCAATATTGTTTCCTGGTAAAGTTGAACAGGAGGATAGTACTACTCCATATTGTCGTATTTTGTGGGTTTCTCACAGACACATGTTGGGCCTCTATGGGATCCAACTCCTGGACAAAACAAGCTTTTGATCTGTTCCATTGGAGCTCTGCTTACATTTTTATTTATTCAATTCAACCATTTTGGTGGTGTCAGCTTATGAAAGCAATACAAGAAAAATAACTTTTTGTAACAAAGATTTTGCAAAGTGAGCAGATTTAGAGAGCCAAAAACAAGGGCCTTGGGTAAAGATGAAAAGCGGCAGACTTCCTTAGCCGACTTCTTCTTTCTGTTTATGTGTAGATAAACTACCCCCAGGACTTCGTCAACTTCCGGACCTCCGAACCTTCCGTCGCGAGCTTAAAACACACTTATTCATCTGCGCAGGACTGGATTAGATTTTAAATTTATTGGTTTTAAATGGGTTTTATTTTTTTATATTGTTTTAAACATTCGGCCTTTTAGAATAAGTTTTTTAATTGTTATTTTAATCTGTATTTATGTGTTTTTATCTGCCTGTGAACCGCCCTGAGTCCTTCGGGAGATAGGGCGGTATATAAATACGATTAATAAATAAATAAATAAATAATTAATTAAAATCCTCATAATGCCACTGTTTCTCTAATTGTCATAAAAGATTCCTTAGGAGAGGCAGTGCTAGTAAGAACTATGCCTCTTCCCTGGCTAAATTAAGTTCCTGAGCTTTTATCCAGGCAGCATATATTGATACAAACTTATTTCCTGAATAAATTCCAGTTTGTTCTAATGGCTAGAGCTGACAACAGTGATCTACGTCTCACTCATTTCTAGTTTGGTATACATAGAACTGCTCTTGAATTGTGTTTTCACCGTTTCCATGTTTTATTTAACAAAGGTTATCCATTTATTATCTGTAAGATTTATAAACTGCTTTACTCCATTGAGTTTTAGAGTACAGAAAATGCAGTTAATAAAACACTTCCATCTCACATTTTCATCTTTTATACTATCCTCACTTAATTATTAAGTCACCAAGGGCCTCCAGTCTCTGGATTCTGTGAGACAGAAGACACACTTCTGGTAAAGAAAGAGTCAAAATCTACAGAAGGGTAGACATGACTGAGAATGCCTCTGTATGTTCTCTGCTATGGAAGGGGACCTTTGGATTAGGCAGGCAGAATGAATGGAGAGATGCAGTCTCAGTTACCAGGCACTGAGCCCTTTAGAACTTTATAGTTCATGCCCAATCCTTGAATTGCACTTGGGCAGAAACCAATAGCCAACGCATCTCCTGTATCAGTAGTTTAATTCAATTATATATACAATATATTTATACCAATCTGTTCAGATTCTGGGCAGCTTATAAAATCCAGAAAATAATAAAACCAATTAAACACACATACCCATGCAACCTAGATGAAAAGAATCAGAATGATAACCTGTACAAGGCCCTCAATTGGAGCAATTATTTTTATGTATTACTCATATGTGTGATTTATAATCCTTTCTTTCAGGATTGGTATCCTAAATTAAACTAAATTAATCCATCAGCCTCCAAATTGGACAAGGCTGCCCTTATTTTTCCCTAAAGCTGTCAAGAATGAGTGACCAATTTGCTAAATTTATAGATCAGCTATGCTCTTGACAAGCAGGACTATTCTAAATACTACCGACAACTTATTTTTTCCTGCTTGCTTATTGTCTTATTTGAATATTTTAGCACAACTATCTTTTCAGGGATGAGCCAGGGTTACAAGGTTTTCCATTATTTTAATCAATTACTGCCTGGACTAACCTGAACTCTTTTTCTCATAGCAGCCACATTATTGCGAATACCAAGTTTTGATTCTCGGTTTGGACGGGGCTGGAAAAAGCACCATTCTTCACTATGTATGTAGTCCAGAAGCTAAGAAGCGCATACTACCTACTCAAGGCTTCAACTCAGTGCAGCTGCAGGCCAGTGGGCTTCAGATGGACCTTCTAGAAGGTAATCCCTGTTTGGAACAATATACTGTGGTTCCAAACATAAGTCTGCAACATACTGCATGTGCGGCAAGATAAGGGAGAGTAATCTGGCACTTGTGCAGAACAGATGGATCTGGAACTTCTTCCCCTTTATGATAGCAGTCACTGGCTTTGTTCACAGAAACCACGCTTAACTTGTAACTATGTAAGTCAGTTTACACCATAAACTAAGTCTCAAAAAGCCTGAGGTTAATAATATCCAAATAACCTTTTTTTAAAATTGACCTATGTTAACGTAGGTTTTCTATCTAATATAATATCAAAGTAAGGGAAAATTATCTTGAAACCCTTCTTCTGAATTGAATTTATGTTTTCTGTGCTGGGACTCTTCTATGACTTGCCCATTTTTGTATTTTTTGGGCTGAACAATGCATGGGAGACTATGATAGGAGAAAATTCTCCCTCATTTAAATCCACATCTGCATTTCAGGCATGGGAAAGATGCCCATGCTATGATGTAAATAAATATTTTCTCATGATTTGTGTCAGATGTGGGCACTGCAGTTAAGCACATCAGAATGCGAAAAATGCTATTCAGTCAACTTGTATTTTTGCTCTTTGTTATACTAGTTGGTGGGAGCCAAAATCTACGCTTCTATTGGAACCAGTATCTGAGCAAAGCCCACATTTTGGTGTTTGTTGTAGACTCTGCAGATGGCCCACGCCTTCACATTGCTCGGCAGGAGCTCCACTGCCTGCTAGCTGAGGACCCTCAGCTGCCTTTGATAATCTTAGCTAACAAACAGGTGAGTCCCTTGGTATCTTTATGACATTCTAAAATTGTAGCTTGATATAGATCACGGGTGTCAAATTCACCGCGTCACGTTGCAGTCATGTGACGTTTCATGATGTTTTTCCCCTTCATGGAGCTGGGATGGGCATGACCTGTGCGTGACGCATCTGGCCCATGAGCTGCCAATTTGACACCCCTGATATAGTTGGAAGAGCAACTTACAATTATAGAATTGCATGTGATTCTGATATTCCTTTGACTATATTCCTTCTCTGTACTTCAAAAATCTCTGAAGGTTTGCAAAAATGCAACCAAAATGTAACAGTAGATCACCAATAACAATTTCTTACTAATTTCAAGAAGTGAAAAAAGAAACACCAGCATATATTAAGCTTAATCCTCACCCAAATGAAGAAAAATACAAAATTGTGGCATAGCTCTTACAGGAAAGGCCTAAGGTTTTTAAAATGATTGTTTGTATATCTATTCTAGGACAAGAATGATGCCTTGAGTGTGGCAGAACTGCAAGAGGAGTTGGCCTTGCACAACCTGGATAGTCAGAGGAAATTCTTTCTCTTGCCCACCAGTGCAACTTATGCTGGTCTGGCCACTGCAAACAGTGTTCTTCACTTGAAGCATCTGCTGATCAAAATCCTTGCCCATTCAAGCAAGATGGACTCCCTGTGATTGGGCCTCTCGGCAATAACTTTTCCCGCATGGTCAGGAAAGTCCACCTCGGCATTCACCAAATGCTTTTGGAGAAGGAATTCCACCTGCCAATATAGCCTTGAAGAGAACTCCTACTGCTCTGGATAAGGAGGGGGGAGAAGGCAAAGTTCATTGCTCGAGGGAGGCATCAATCAATCTCAGAGACTACTGAAAGCAGCTTCTGCTCTTTTCACAAATCTAAAGAACTGTAATACCAATATTTGCACTAAGACTTTGCATTCTTCTTTACTGGATCTACTTACTATAGTTGACTTTACAATAAGCAGGAAGAGGTAATGCAATGACATTATATAGAGGAAGCTAAGAAAGTCATTTCATAAGCTCTTTGCCTATGAAATGACTGTTATTTCAAAAGCTGGGGTTAGTCTTGGCTCATAAAGGGCTACATCATTCTGATTACAGTTAACCAAAAGTGGTATGTACTGAAACTGATGGCTTATCTAGATTTGAAGAATCCTTAATGGAATCTCTCTTATTTCTGGCTATGCACGTTGGAACAGTTGTGCCTTGAACTGATGCCAAAGCTACTTCAGTCACAAAGACTCTCTAATCTTCTTATTTATTACTTGATTCTTCTGAGGTAACCTCTACAAGGTCTAGATATTTGATATTGGTCAAGAGAATTGGAAAATCTGGTTAGACCACAAAGAGATGCACAAAACTGACATCCTCCAAACTAGGTGAGCTCAACTGTCAAATTCCCAGGTTGGCTGGGAAGTTTGAGATGCAGGACAACACATGCAGGTATCCCTGATATGGCAAAGTTCTTCAGCATGTACTTGAATATCCCTATTTGATCTCAACCTATCAGAGGTTCTTAAAATTTTTTTATTTCTGCTCCATTATAGAAACAAAATATTATCTATGCAAAAGCTATTGTGAACTAGTAATGGCTGTTACAATATACAGGTAAGCCACATGGCAGGAACTACAATACCATTCTCCTAAATTTCAAATGAAGAAAAAAACAATCATTTGTCTCACTTCTGTATTAAAGCATAATTCTACATGTGCAGGAAGCCAATCCCACCTTTAGGCAATTTGTCTCTACAGCTCTTACGATGTTAAAAGTAGGAATGATGCTGTTTCTTAAATAGGAAAATGATGCATATAACATTATTCTCCATTGCTCACTCTTCTCTTGGCAGTTCAGGATTTTTTGTTTGGACTAAGCTCCTTTTGCAGTTTATGTTTTAACCAACAACCCCCCCCCCATTTATCCTATTATAGAATATAGGAAAACTGTATATGCCACAGGCAATTGCTAACAAATGCTTTGTACTTTTTATCAATAAATCTTGTGATGTAAGATGTGACTCTGCTCTTCACCACTTGAGGAATCCTGCGTACAAATCAGGACAATTATTGCTAATGGCCATTTTCATCAGATTTAGGATTAGACAGCTTTTTAGTCCTGTTTTTTCCAGGTACTTCAACAGAGAATTCAGACTTCGTCAATTACAAATTCCTGTAGTAGCTGAATGACAATGTACCACTGCAGTTTCAGTCTTCAGAGAAAAAGAACCAATGCTGCTTCTACTTTTAAAATAGCTAAGGAAAAATGGCTTGACAAGACAATCCCCATAATGTACCACACATTAGGAACCCTCATTCCAACATTGTCATCAGCAGGGCGGTAGCTTCTTCCCTCTCATAAATATGGACTAGTGTTTATTGAGTGTTGGCATGTCAGCTTTGGAAGCCATATTAGGGCCGGAAGCTTCTATGCTGCCACCTTCTCATGTGTGGGAAAGTAGGAGGGGGGATTTAGTAGAGGGGTTGTCTTTATACATAATAGCATTCTTCCTGTCGGTCAAGGTCAGGCCGATCCTGCATCTGGAGAAGGAGTGGTCAGAGTGGTCTCGAGATGGGATGGATGGTGATTGGAGCATGGACTGAGGAGTGAGGGGATGGCTTTGGGGGTTTTGATTTCTCAGACTTCTCAGATTCGGGTTTTCCCAGATATGCCAGTTTACCTATGCTAGTAAATAGAACTTTGAAAAATGCTTGCTTCAGAGTTTTTACTTGGAGTTGAGGTTTTTTCTGAAACGCTTTCTCTGGGATCGACTCTTTTTTATTTTTATTTTTTTTAAAAACAAAAATAATAAAATCTCTAGGATAGACTCTTATTGGAGAGTAGAGATAGCTCTTTCTGGCCCAAGTTTACTAGTTTTGAGGCTTTGATCTTGATGCCCACCTTATTTCTGAGAAAGGAAACTACTACTTGAGACTACTCAAATACTATTGTGCTATCTTTCCAAAATGCTCAAGAAGTGGACAAGTTGGTGTACAATTAACCTCTGCTCTTGTAACTAATATATTTTTTCAATATGCTCTATTATTGACACTAGGTTTAGAGAAGTCGTATGTCAACCAAGGTTTCTACAAAGCAAAAATATTTTTGTCACAAAGAGCTATTTTGCCTTGAAGAGCCTTTAGTGAAATAAATAAACCTGAAATCTGATTTATAATTTCTGCAGAACTTTGGAGAATCAAAGTTCCACCTGTATTTTCTTATCTCTCTTTAGATGACAATATTTTATGTAATTGAAGTATCAGTTTTTCAATCTCAGTCACTTAAATCCATTCCAGATGAAATAATGTTTCAGCATCTTTTCTTCCTCATAATTATTGCTCCATTTTTTCTGGCCGTAAAGATGCAATGAATACTTGGTATTCCTCAGGATAGAAGCGTTTATACACATTGATCTTCCTCTTTATTTGTTTCGGTGTATCTTGGTAATAGTTCTTCTCATCACGAGCCATAGCCTAGGCAGTAAATTACAAGCATAAATTAACAGAGAAGCAGTTTTATATTAATGTATAGTTTTAGAAAGTCCCCACACCCAGAAAGTAAGCAGTACATTAAACATCCAAGTCTCAAGGACAGCCTATACATAAAGCAAATGCAAATACAACCACAGAACTTCAATAAAATAAAAGGTAGATTCAGATGCTGGATGCAATTTAACCAGTTACTCTACAAATATTTTGAATGCTGCCTGCAGCAAAGGTGTGTAAGTACTCCAGTATAAATAATCTGAAGGGCCCTAATCAGTGGTGGGTTGCTCCCATTTCTGTCCGGTTCTTTAGAACCAGTAGAAAAGCAACAGGAGGTTCCACCCACCCGCCCGCCATAAATAACAATCTGCACATGCGCAGAAGCTTTTGCGCATGCACGCGCTTGCTCCCATTGTGAACCGGTAGTAAAGGTAAGTAGAACCCACCCCTGGCCCTAATTGCTTATTTCAGTTCAAATGTCCATATCAGAACAATCATATATGTTGTCAAACAAGAAACACTGTACAAAGAAATATGGGAAACTAGAGGAAACAAATCCTTTCCTAAAACTGTCTATATAATGCATAACGTATCAATAATTCTATAAATGAATACAAGACTTAACCATCATGATAGTCATATTAAAATCCATGCCAAGATCTGAATACAGTTTTTAAAAATGTGTGGGAAAAATAAAGATTCAACCATGCACTCTAGAAGAGTCTCTCTGGAGAAAATGTTAGTTACTGTGAAGATCTTCTGTTTTAAATACTTACTTCCCTGTGAGAGAAGATCTCACCCAGCCAATCTGTTTCAAAAGCATTTACAGGTTAAAATTCAATTAGAATTGGCCTTGGAATAACTGGAAGCCAGTGCAGGAGGCAAACGGATTGGCATAATGTAGTAGTAACAGCTAGTCGTCCTCACTTCAAATATTGTAATTGGGATTCTCTAATCTGATTTTCATATCATTTTCTAATGATGTATTGCAGTTTATCTAAACAAAATAGCTTCAATTGGAAATAATGATAAAATTATCTTTACCTTATAATTTTCACCATGATTCTGAATCATGTGTTTGACATAGTCAATAAGATCTCTGGAGAGAGTCTCAGATTTTTCCTCTGGGAAGCTGGCTTCATATTCTAATTCTGGGCAAAGAAAAGAAAGCAAGAAGGTATTAAGAAACATTTGCACACTGTGAAACCTCCTTTTGTGGAAATAGAATAGCTCTACCCGACCGTTACAACATGGAGGTCATATCTTTTCCCTCCAATAGGAGACAAGTCCAGTCAGCAGACACAATGTATTTGTTCTCTCACCCTAATTTCTAATGATTATCCAACCAATTGTAAAATATAGTTTGTATTCAAAACCACAAAGAAGTTTGAATATCTGCTACATTTGGTAATAAACAATGAAGAAAAGAAAACTGCACTTAATTGCAGCTTGCACTGGCTTCCTGTGGTCTTTCGGGTGCGCTTCAAGATTTTGGTTACCACCTTTAAAGCGCTCCATGGCTTAGGACCCGAGTACTTACGGGACCGCCTGCTGTTACCTTTTGCCTCCCACCGACCCGTACGCTCACACAGAGGGCCTTCTCAGGGTGCCGTCCGCCAAGCAATGTCGGCTGGCGGCCCCCAGGGGAAGGGCCTTCTCTGTTGGAGCTCCTACGCTCTGGAATGAACTTCCCCCTGGTTTACGTCAAGTGCCTGATCTTCGGACCTTTCGCCGTGAGCTGAAAACGCACCTATTTATTCAAGCGGGACTGGATTGATATTTTATTGGGTTATTTATGTCTTATGATTTTAAATGGTTTTAAAATTTTTGGCCACGTTATAATATTTCTTTTTAACTTCTTTTTAATGTTTATACATTGTATTTTTACTAGGCTGTACACCGCCCTGAGTCCTTCGGGAGAAGGGCGGTATAAAAATTGAAATAAATAAATAAATAAATTGGAATAGCAAGACTTCTAATGAAGAATTTTCCTATGAAGAATGACACGTGTATCGAACTATGCCAATATGAAGTAATACCCACCATTTATTACATATGGCTTCCTAACAGTTGTTGTCCCTGCCTCTTGTCCATCAAGTTCCATTTTTGTATCCTGTAATTTGAAAGACATGGCAATTCACATTGTACAAAAAGACCGCTAGGAATTATTTTGTATTTCTTTTTACCACATCATTATCATTTTATAATGGTTAACTTGGATGCAGTGTTACATCACACATTTTCAAATTATTATACAATACAAATGGTGATAGCTATTTTGTAAGTCTCTACAGTAGCATTCTACTATTTATTGCTCAGCATAGCTATGGATGTCAGCACCAGTGGGCTCTAAGTGAATACAACATGGTGATTCTCACTTGCATAAGTGAAATGCCAAGAACTGAAAATAGCTCTTCAACTATTTCAAATTCCTAAAAAGTAAGGTAGTCGGACAAAAGAATTTATCTCTAAACCAAAAACTGGGTTAATGACAGTTTAGTTACAATGTTATTTCTCATGCATACTTTGTATTTAACCAATACCATCTGAGATTTACTGGAAAATTTACAAACATTTTGATGGTGTACTTTTCTAATCAGTTATGCTATTTTCATTTTTCAATTATTGTCTTCCTGGAACAACATCCAAATAAATAATGCAAACTCCTAAATGATAAACCTCGATTTATAGTTTTCCTTCAACTTTCAAGTGATTAACTGTTCTTGAAATTCATACAGTACTAACCTTTGGAACGGGAATTGCCTTGTTTGGATCAACAGCCAGGCCCATTTCTGCCAAATTCTTAGAAACTGATTTGGTGCTATCCCAGGCATGTCGGATTTGAGCACTGAAGACAAATGAAGGGGAGGGGGAGAGAAATAAAGCACCCTGCTTCAATCTTAAATAATATTAACAACAATAACAACAATAATGCATCAATGCTATGCAATCTCGAAGTGATTCCTCCCTTTTCAATAATAATCAAGACAGATTTTGAACCCAAAACAAAGCAACAAATGGCAGCCCTCTCCTCCAATTCAAGTGCACAGAACAGTGGAATGTTGATTTGATGCTGAAAACCTCAAATATATATGTGCCCATCTCTTTCCACAATTGTAAAGGTAAAAGAACACTTTGAATGACAATCTGCTGGTATTTCGTGACATACAAATTGGCTGCCTATGGCAGCTATCTCTGCGTCATGATAGGATTGATCCTGTACAAGTCTAGTGCCTAAAAATATCTGTATTTCAACATATCTATCTAAAGATATTCCAAATATCATTAAGAGACAGTCTTTAGCATAATTTGTGTTCACTTCATTACTTTTTTTAAATTTACCTATCTTCTTGAATATTTTACCTTTTTCACACATGAAAAGGAGTTGTTATAGCAATGATAATGAAGTTCTCGCCGTAACTTTTGAGTTGAGCCATTTTCATGGTGTTTTTTTAACCAAATGTAACTGTGGCATTCTTCATGTTATTTCTCATTCTATTAATTCTTCATTTTAATGATTGTCCAGCCTCAAGTCCTGTGTGCAACAGAAGTTTTCCAGGGGAAATTAGCATGGAACAGGTATCATAGATAACAAAAAATCAGAAGAAGTTGAACCAATATCCTGCATTCCATGGTTGCAATCTTGGTAGGGAGGTACAGGTAGTCCTCAACCTATGACCACAATTGCGCCCAAAATTTATGTTGTTAAGTGAGAAATTTAAGTGAGTTTACAACTTTTCTTGTCACAATTTTTAAATGAATCACTACAGCTGTTAAATTAGTAACATGGTTGTTAAGTGAATCTGGTTTCCTCATTGACTTTGCTTGTCAGAAGGTCACAAAAGGCAATTGCATGACTCTGAGACCCTGCAACCATCCTAACTGCGAGTCATTGTCAAGCATCCAAATGTAAATCACATGACCATGGGGATGCTACAACGGCCCTGTGAAACAACGGTCATAAGTCAGTGTTTTCAGTGGTGTAACTTCAAACGGTCATTAAATGAATTGTTGTAAGTCTAGGACTACCTGTAGTTGAATAAGAGTAAATAGTAGGGGTTTTTGGTTTTTTTTGTAGGGATAATTCTAATTTTTCCAATTCATCCTGTAGTATGTTTTATTGTTGTTTCTTTTCTTTATTTCTCCTTGCCATATACGCTATTGTTAAACCTTGAACATATGCTTTGGTCGTATCCCACAATTTTGTAATGATGTTTGTTCTTTCTTGTTTTCTTTAAGGAATAACTCCATTTCTTTTCCCATCATTTGTATATATTCCTTCTCTTTCAAAATCTTTTGATTCATCGTCCATCTCCGCCACTTTTTCTGTCCTTTCCAAGTCACCTTTAAGGGATTGTGGTCTGCCCCAGGTATTTGTCATTATGTCTACTTCCTCTATGTCTCTTCCCAGTTCATCCATACCATACTGATTCTTGACAATGAGTTATGTGGGCTTGATTAAAGGTATATTGATTTTTCTTTAAATTTAGATCTCTCCATATATCTTGTAGATTTAATTCTTGTGTCATCTCAAAAATGTATTTGATAAAATTCTTTTTTTCTTGTTCTTTTTATTGCTTTTGTAGTCTTTCTTGATATTTGCTACTGCGTTAAAGTCACCTGATAGACATAGGTTTTCATATTCTGTCTGTTATTATATTATGTAAAATATGGTAGAATTCCTTCTAGTTATTGTTTGGTGCATAAATCGTAGTGAGCAGTATTCATTTTAGGTTTCTTACTATTTCCGTCAATAGTATTCTTCCCTTCTCATCTGCATAAATTTGTTTAGGTTTTAGCCACTCTTTAATATATACAGCTATCCCTCTCTTCTTTTGCTGTGCTAAGATATATGGAGTTTCCCAATTTTGGGATATTCTAATATGTTCCCATATTGCTTCTTGATACAAACTTCTTGTAGAGAGACTATATCCATATTCTGTTTTTGTAATCTTACAAATGTTTTACTGGTGAGTTCAGACCATTAATATTAATTGAATAATTTCCTCCATCTTATATTTTGTATATACCGTGTTTCCCCGAAAATAAAACCGTCTTGTATTTTTTTGAACCCCAGAATAAAGGATTGGCCTTATTTTCGGGGTGGGCGGCCTACGCACTCACAGCCAGGAGTCCGGTAGAGAGAGGCTCCCTCTGCATGTTATCAAACCCCTCTCCTTCTGCGGGGGTGTGTGGAACGCGAGTGGCCCAAAGGCACCAAGCCACGTGAGCGCCTGTCCCCCCTCACTCGTGCGCCTCCCAGGCCTCACCACGTCGATGTGGGTGGACTCTCCATGCGGGGCTACGGCTCCCTTTGCCCGTCACCGCCTCTCTGCCCCGGCTGCCCGCAAAGTGGAGAAGGGTGCCCGGCTGGAAGGGCCCCACAATGTACTAGGCCAACCAGCCAGAAGACTCAGCAGCAGGAGGCTGGCCCAACCAGCCTCTTCTCCACTTCCAGTGGCTTCCAGCCAGTTTGGAAGCTGCAGAGGCGGAGCTTGGGGGAGAGAAAGAACTTCTGCTGCTTTCCTTGCATGCAGCCAGCAGCAGAAGCAATAGAAGTCTTTCTTTCTCTACCCCAAACTCCGCCTCTGTGGCTTCCAAACCCCAGCCAGGGCAGCGGCCACTCTGGGAGTGCGCTTCCCACTCTATAGTGATAGCTGCTGGAGGCCTCCCCTTCCCCCGTTCCTCTCTACTCCACTCATCCCGCGGTCCCTCCTCCCAAGAATTGCCCACCAGCAAGCCCAGGAAGCCTCTCCGCCTCGGGAGTCACCAGACGGGATGACGACCGGACCAGACTCTTCCTGGGGAGGGGAGCCTTGCAGACCCATGCCTGTCCTCCCTTCCTCCTTCAGGCCCCGCTTACTCTTCCCAGGTGCCCAGCAGCAAGATGCCGGACAGCCGCGCTGAGGGCAACCCCAATAGATGCAGTTCGGCCACCCTGCCCACGACTGAGCTTCACCCACAGGGGGCCGGCCATAAGAGAAGGGAGACAGCAAGGGAAGCCCCATCTCATTCCATGCGTCTTGCTTCTCCGCTGCCCCACCCATCCCCACCTGCCACTCCCCATTGGCGGCCGAGATTGGCAAGCCAGATTCAGGAATTTGAATGTGCTGCCGCCGCAGAAAAGAATGTCAAAAGTGGGTTAGAACATCAGACGCTGCGCATGTGTCTAAGTATTTTGGGGAGGCTTATTTTCAGGGTGTGTGTGCTTATTTTAGCACATGCGCTCAAAAGCCCAACTGGGCTTATTGTCCAGACATGTCCTCGTTTCAGGAGAAAACGGTAGGTCTCGGTTTTCTAGCTGTTCTTGTTTCTTTCTGTACTCTTGTTTTTGCACCTTCTCGTTCATATCATTCTGTTTCCATCCGTCGTCTTTTATCTTGATCTGCCTCTTTCCCTTCTAGTTGTTGTTCTTCTTGACTCTTACACTCTATCTCTTCCCTATTTTCTTGCTCCTCATCTATGGTAAAGTAATGTTTATTTATTTTATTTTTATTTATTTTTCGCATTTTTATACCGCCCTATCTCCCTAGGGACTCAGGGCGGTTTACAGCCAGAATAAAACATACATATAAATACAGGATAAAACAACAATTAAAAAACTTATTAAATAAGGCCGAATATTTAAAATAGAAATACAAATAATAAAACCCCATTAAAACCAAATTCAAAATTTAAAAATTCAAAATTTAAAAATTCATAGATTTAAAAATTCAAAAATTTAAATGTTCATAGAATTCCTGCGTTTTATCCACAGTGTCAATTTTGAATTTCTTGTCCTACCACGAAATCAACATTCCTTCTGGGATGAGCCGCTTAACATAACATTGTACTTGATCAGTTGCGTAGTTAAAAATTGATAGTGTCTTCTCTCTCCCTGACCCTTCTTGGAACTTGTTTTAGAGTTTGAATTTCTCTTCCTTTATAAGTCATTGGTTCATCCATTGTCCTCTTGTAAATTTCATCTCTTGTTGTTTTCATGGAGAACCTCAAGTGTACCTCCATTGGTAATTTATGCCATCTTGCATAATTTGTGTCTATTCTATATTTCATTGATGTCACCTTGGATCTCCTGTTTGGTTTTCTGTAGGGTATCCGCTAATAGTTCTGTCATAATCTTTAGTAAATCTTCTTCCTTGTTTTCCACTATATTTTGAAATGTCAAGAAGAATGCAGCTTTTTCCATTTATAAATGGACGATCACCTCTTCCAGATCCCGATTTGCTGCAATAAGTTTCTGTTCCATTGTTTCTAGTTTCTTTTCCATTTATTCTGCTTTTGTTTCCACCAATTTTATTTTCTGTTCATTCTTGGATATTCCCTGTTGTATCATCCCCATTTTGTCATCCAATTTTCAGATATCTCCAGAAATGTCTCCCTTCATCTCTTCCATCTTTATCTCATGATTCCTTGCTATATAAAATAATAAAATAAAAGGAAAACGAGACTTAATAAAACATAAAATAAATTTAATGACACAAGAAGAGATGGCACAAAATGTTAAATTGGCGAAATTTTTTTTTTAATTTTTAAAAATTTTCTTTTAATACAAACATTCCATTTTACATTAAACACTGTCATCTGAGTATAAAATTCTTTGTGTCTTAACAATTAAACTTATCACCATATTCATTTCTTACATTCATTCTTATATTAATACTAAATAATACTAATAAAATAACATAAACCTAACATTTCTCTTCTTTACTTACCTATTTTTACAATACATTGCTTTCACATTTATTCTCTAACATTGATAAAATAACTCCCATATATTATAATAATCTGATTTTTCCTTTCCTTAAATTGCGAATATTAATCTGTTCATTTCTGCACATTCTAATATTTTATTAATCAATTTTTCATCTGTAGGGATCTCTTCATTTTTCCAATTTTGTGCAAATACAATTCTACCTGCAGTTATTGCATGAATAATCAAATATATAGTTTCTTTACTCTAAATTCCCTGTAAAATCCCCAACAGGAACAATTCTGGTTTTAAATCAATATGTTGTTGTGTCATCTTCTCCAGCCACATACACATTTTTGTCCAGTATCTTTTGGCTTTCCCACATGTCCATCATATATGATAATATGACCCCAGTGTCTGTTGGCATTTCCAGCATTTAGTTGATTTATCTTTAAACATTTTGGCCAGTTTTTCTGGTGCAAAGTGCCATCTGTAAAACATCTTATATAACTTTTCCTTGTAAGCAGTTGACAATATTAATTTGCAATTCCTATCCCATAGTTGCTGCCATTTATCTAGCTCTATCATGTGACCAAAGCTTTTTGCCCATGCTATCATTGTTTCTTTGACTTGTTCTTCTTCTAATTTAATGCTCAATAAGTAACTGTACAATGTTTTATCATTCTCTTTTATTCCTGTCAATATCTTCTCCAATTCTGTCAGTTCCATATAAAAACCTTAAAGTTTAGCATCCTTTTCATATCTAGATTGTATTTGCAGCTGTGTGTACCAATCCATATCAATCCCCTGCTTTTCCAATTCACATTTCATTTTAAGTTTCCCCTTTTCTGACAAAATATCTTCGTATCCAACAATATTTCCCATATTAATAATATTTGGATGTATAAGTGCTTCCATCGTCGAAAGCCAAACACTTCAAGTAGTGTTGCTCTCTAATTTTTTCCCATACTAATAACAAAGCATTTCTTATATATGTATCTTATTTTTCCCATACCATAAAAAATTGCAGGTCATGTCCTTCCAATATTGATAACCTTGTATTTCTCAATATAATCCATTCCTTCATTCAAGTTACCAGGCAGCAGTGTTAACTTGGATGAAATCAAAACAAAAATTTTTTGAACATGTACATAAACCAGGGAGATGGCTGGCACACAAATTAAAAAAGAGAAAGAGAAGAAATTAATACAGCAACTGCAAGATGAGAAAGGGAACATACAGCATCGAATGGAAGATGAAAAAAATATAATTCAAAAATTCTTTAAAGACTTGTATAGGCAGGAAGACATACTGGAAGTGAATATCAAACAATATTTAATAGACAAGGGCCTAACCACGATATCGGCTACAAAGAGCTTGATATTAAATGCCAAAATAACCATGATGGAAATAACCGAGGCAGTTAAAAACAACAAAACACCAGGACCTGATGGACTCCCCGCAGAATTATATAAAACTATACAAGAACCATTCAAGACGTTATGCTGGAACTATTCAACACAGTATTAGCAGAAGCTAAATTACCTAAATCATGGACAGAGGTATATATTGTATTAATACCTAAAGAAGATACAGATCACCAGCAGATTAAAAATTATAGGCATATCTCATTATTAAACGCCGATTATAAAATATTTACTGCCATAATAGCAGAAGGAGTAAAAAGGCTATTAAATGAATTTATCAATCCAGACCAAAATGGGTTCCTGCCAAAAATACAGTTGAGAAATAATACTAGAACAATCATGAATGACCTGGAATTTTATGAAGCCCACCCTGAGAAGCAAGCAGCATTGATATTTCTAGATGTGCAAAAAGCATTCAACAATCTATGATGGCAGTTTATTATTCAACAATTAAAGATTATGAATTTTGGGGAGAAATTTGTGGGGATGATAAGTGTAATATACTCTAGTCAAATAGCGAAAGTGATAATAAACAGGCAAATAACAAAACAATTTAGTATAGCCAAAGGTGTAAGACAGGGATGCCCCTTTTCACCTCTATTATTTATTTTATCTTTAGAAGTATTATTAGATTATATCAGACAAGAACAAGAAATAAAAGGTCTACAAAAAAAAAAGAATACAAAGTACAAGCCTTCGCGGATGACCTAGTGTTTATTTTAGAAGAGCTGCTAGAAACAGGAACTAAATTAATATGGAAAATAGAAGAATTTGGTAAGGTGGTGGGGCTTAAAATAAATAAAAGACAAAGATAATAACCAAAAATCTTACTAACAGCCAGAAAAAAGAACTAGAGAGGAAATTGGAAATACAGATAACTAAGTAAGTCAAATATCTGGGAATTTGGTTGACGGCAAAATGCTCAACAATTAAAGAGGATAATTATAATAAATTACTCAAGCAAATAAAAAAGGACCTGGACAATTGGAAAAAAAATAAATTAAATTAAATTAAAATTATCACTAATCAGAAGAATAGCCATAATTAAAATGAATATACTACCGAAAATTCTATTTTTATTCCAAACAATATCAATAAAATTAGGGAAGATTTTTTTTGAATATAACAACAATATAACAACAAAATTTATTTGGGTAGGGAAAAAATCATGAATAAAATTAAAATTATTACAAGATAGTAGAAATAAAGGTGGTTTTGGGCTCCCAGACTGGGAGTTATACTATCAAGCAGCAGCACTTAATTGGAGAAACCTAAAAAATAAAAGGATTTTGACAATAAAGGGTCATGATCTACAATTAGGCTGGCATAACTTTATTTGGGAGGGGAAAAACAAAATACATATCTATTTTCAGAGACACCAAATTAGAGAAGCCCTTTTACTAATATGGGAAAAAATAAAGAATCATTATAGAAAAATACCAATTTGGCTTTCAACCATGGAAACATTGATATATTCTAATGTATTGGACCTAGACAAAATAGTGAGGTACAAAGAATTATTAAATGACTAAGGAAAATTATAAATGAATCAAGAACTAAAAGACCAAGGAACTGACATAGATTGGTGGCCGTACCTGCGACTCCAGTCAAGATATAAAAAAGATGTAGAAAACTATGGTTTCTATAGGGAACAACAAGAGTTAGACAAAATAATGCAGGGGTTGGAAGAAAAAATGGTAACAAAAGCATATAATTTTCTTCTTGAGATTCAAAATGTAAGAAGAAACGGTTAAAGAAATGCTAATTTGGGCAAAAAAATTTCAGCTACTCTATTGAATTAGAATACTGGAAAAACTGTAGGGAAAAAACTACAAGCTGACAATGTTGGCAGCATACAAAGGATATATATATAAAATGTTTTATCGTTGGCATTTGCCCCCAGCCAGATTGGCAAAAATGTAAGCGTCATGTCCCTGTTGGAGTCGGAGTCCGAAGGGGAACTGACAAGAGGGTGAGAAAGTGGATCCATTGGCTGTGGAAAAAACTGGGGAAGAGCAAAGTCAGGCTGGGCAGAGCAAGGGAGGGGTAGAACAAGGGAGAGGGGGTTCAGATGAAGACCGAGGCTCAACCACTCCTCATCCTAGGCAGCACAGGGAGAGCAAGGTGGGTTGCTGCATGGCTTATGAGGGAGAAAAGAGACCCAATCCTCTTTACAAGGCACAGGTGTTGATGGAGTTTAAAAGGAAAGGCAAATGGGAGGAGTGTTTGTCAGGAACATTCTGAATTTATCTGGTGTTTGTTTGAATCCTGGCATACTCACAACTGGCTTGATTTATTGCTGTGCTACTTTACTTATGGAATTCCTTATTTTGCTTGTCCTGCCAGATTAATTATCTTGTCTTGCGTTTGGATTTTTTGTCAGTTTTATGCTTACAACGTTTGGGACTGAAATATTGCCAGCCAAAGACTATTACAGGTTGGTGGAAGAGCTCTCTCCAGGCTGGAGAATTGAAAGGGACATTGGAGGCATAGTTGGTGATAATAAAGGGACTCATATTGATTCTCTGGCTGTGTTGCCTTTGTGTCAAACCCTGGGTCATCACAGTACCCAAGTAGACCAGCGCAGGGGGTCACCAACCTTTCGGACCTCAGGGACCACTAAATACATAATTTTAAATCCCGCAGACCACTAATATGATCTATCTAATGACCGGCTGGATGGGTATGGCTAGGTCATGTGACTGGGTGGGTGTGGCCAACTTGATGTCATTCACGTTGCGGGATACCTCGCCGGCCTCTACTCACCCCTCCCCTTCCAGCCACTCCTTGCCTGCCTGTCCAGGCTCCTTAGGGCCCCAACAGGAAGCAGTTGTTGGAGCTAAGCAGCCACCACAAGAAAGAGTTGGCAAAACAGCTCAAATTGGATCTGACCGAGAAGGAAGCTCTGCAGAAGCACCTCACTGAGGACTATGAGCATAAGCTTTCCAAGCAGAGGGAAGACCTGTGAGGAGTGCAAGGCCAGGTACCGACGCCTGAAGGCTCAGTGGGCTGAGATAGTCAGCCAGTTATAGGCCATGATGCAGTCCCACTGGAACAAGGCCCTCCGGCTCTTCGCCATCAACAGTACTTCCCTCCAGCCTTCGCCCAAAGCCCTGCACCAGGAGGCTAAAGCAGACCCCAAATTGGAATTCCTGCCCCACTCTCCATCATTATTATTTTATTATTATTTATTAGATTTCTATACCGCCCTTCTCCCAAAGGACTCAGGGCAGTGTACAGCCTAAATAAAAACAAACAATACAATATACAATTAAAACAAAATTAAAAAACTTATTACACAATTGGCCGAAAACTTTAAAACATTTAAAATTCTAAAAACTCATTAAAATTCATATAAAATTTAGAAATATGGAATATAAATTTAAAAATACAACAAAATTTAAGCCAGCCCCGCGCGAGTAAATAAATACATTTTCAATTTGCGGCGAAAGGTCCGAAGGTCAGATATTTGGCGTAAACCAGGGGGTAGTTCGTTCCAGAGGGTAGGAGCCCCCACAGAGAAGGATCTTCCCCTGGGGGCCGCCAGCCGACATTGTTTGGCGGACGGCATCCTGAGAAGTCCCTCTCTGTGTGAGCGTACGGGTCGGTGGGAGGCATGAGGTAACAGTAGGCGGTCCCGTAAGTATCCAGGCCCTAAGCCATGGAGCGCTTTAAAGATAGCAACCAAAACCTTAAAGTGCACCCGAAAGACCACAGGCAGCCAGTGCAGTCTGCGCAGGAGTGGTGTTACATGGGAGCTACGTGGAGCTCCCTCTATCACCCGCGCAGTTGCATTCTGGACTAACTGAAGCCTCCGTGTGCACTTCAAGAGGAGCCCCATGTAGAGAGCATTGCAATAATCCAAGCGAGAGCTGACAAGAGCATGAGTGACTGTGCATAGCACAAAAAGACCCCAAAGGGGGAGACTCTCTGCAGCAACACAAACATTCATTGCAGGTATCCAGGCCAGGGGCCGTAGTTTGAGGACCCCTGATTTAGTGCAATATAAAAAATGCAATAATTTTTCTGCGGACCACCAAAATTTTCTCAGGGACCACCAGTTGGTGATCACTGGAGCAGTGGAATGCTGGAAATATAAAAGGAGGGAAGGAACATATTATCACATGTGGTGACTATGCCCAGATGCAAGGATAATACTGGTCAAAGATAAATTGGCTAGTTGTGATGGCGAACCTATGGCATGCGTGTCAGAAGTGGCACACAGCGCCCTCTGTGGGCACACGAGCCATTGCCGCGGTTCATCTCTGGTGCCCATGTGCCTCCCACCAGCCAACTGGTCTTCAGGTCTCTGCCACGCATGCGCAGGGCATGTATGGGGAGGTTGCATGCCCGCACAGGGGTGGGGCATGTGCGGGGGACAGTGTGCGCATACAGGGGGCCACGTGGGGGACGGGGGCATGTGTGGGGGCCTCATGCGCATTGCATTTTGGAGGTTTGGGAGCACGCTTTGGGCATTCAGTCCGAAAAAGTTAGCCATCACTGGGCTAGAGGAAATTACTAAACAACAAATAGATCTAATACCAGAACTATTCTTATTAGGTATATTAAGGGGAAATTATAGTAAAAAAAATCAGTATATCATATTACACATAATAACAGCAGCTAGAATCATCTACGCACAATACTGGAAAAACGATAGTACTCCCTCTGATGAAATGGTGATTAAAAAGGTGTTAGAATGTGGGGAGATGGACAGGCTAACAATGGAAATAAAAGAAAGAGGTGAAACGGAATACTATCTGATTTGGGACTGGTTGGAGAATAAAAGCAAAGAATAAGAATGTAAAAGTAAATTAAGATGTGACAATAAACGGTAATATTTATAGGTATGTAATTGCAATATTGATGCATTGTATAGAATAGATATATATATATACACAAAAGGAAAGGAAGAATAACAAAAATAATTCGTATGTACTTAGGGGATATACTGATACTGGAGCACAGTAAAGATCGAAATTGTGATTAAAATGAAGAAAACTGTTTAATAAAAACTATTTTTTTTAAAAAAGGAGTACAGTTATTTAGAAAATGAAAGAAAATTCAGGGATAAAGGAGGAGCTACTTAAAGTGTGCAACTGAGGAAAAGGGAAAGAAAAGTGAGACAACAGGGATGTAGGACTTATAATTTTAATTTTAGAATGAGGACATCTGGTTTGTGTTGTTGCAGTTTTTGTAATGCATTATTTTCCTGCCCTTAAGCCACTCCAAACTACCCAGATCCCTTTAGCCCATAACATAATACAATCCAAATGAAGAAATATATAGGCACGCTGGGTTGCTTTTGAAACAGATCCCATGTTGGCAGGTTTTGAACACGATCTAAGCCAGGAGTCTCCAACCTTGGCAACTTTTAAGAGTTCTGAACTTCAACTCCCAGAATACCTCAGCCAGCAAAGCTGGCTGAGGAATTCTGGGAATTGGAGTCCACAAGTCTTAAAGTTGCCAAGGTTGGAGACCCCTGACCTAAGCCAACACCATTTTTAAAAATTATTATTTCAACGCTTAGTTAGAACAGAAGCGGCGCTGCTAATACCGTAGAGACGGCCTTGGGGAGCAATGCTGAAGCTGGGCAGCCGAACTACGAACCAGCCTCCCGCATTTTAAGGCTTAGCTAGCGTGTTAAATCAGCCCAGACCTTACGGTTGGTTCCAGGTGTATCGCAAACGCAGAAAATCGGCTGAATAAATCCTACGCAATCTAAGTATGGGCCAGCACGTCGTGCAAAAGGCAGCATTGGGAGAACCTGGCGCCTTTCAGACGTCTCAAATGACCGAGGACAGGGACGAGCCTCCTATCTAAACAGAAGCTCGCCCCAAATAACGACTTTCCTCTACCCACCATTGTATTCGAGGCGCCGACCGTTTGCGGAAAGCCCGGTTCAGTTTTTTGCGGTCGACGTTGTAATTATACTTCTTCCGACGTTGCTTCTGCTTGGCTTTCGGCATCGTGGCGGCTCGCGAGACCGAACTTGGGAAAGGAAGCACGCGCTTCAAGCCCTACGGTCGCAGCCGAAGCATCAGTCGGGACGATGGTCGCAAGGGAGGATGGGAGTGGTAGTTCTGCCTGTCCAATCAGCGTAGCCGAGATGCTCTTAAATTGAACTACATTTCCCAGAGCGCGAAGTGGTGGTGGTGGTGGTGGTGGTGGTGGTGAGAATCGTTTCCCAGAGTCATGTGACAAGCACTATTTGCTGAAAGACGGCGGTCGACGCCTCCTTCAGCGACAACGGAAGAGTCGAACCTCGTTAAAGCGAATCGAGAGGTGACCTTCGTGCGTTGGAATCTGTCGAGATCTGCCATGGCTCAGAGTTCGCCGCCGCCGCCATTTGATCCCTACCGACCCCCGGTTATTGAAGGCTTTACTCCGACTTCTCGGGGGAGTGCCGAATCCTTTGAAAGCAAGTTCATGCGCAAGTTCCGCGAGAATCCATTTGTGCCCCTCGGTGAGCCCATTCGTCTCTAGACGAGTAATAAGCAAGCGAATTGGTCGGGGGATCGGAGAGCGCGACTTTTGGGTGAAAGCAGTGCGGTTATGATTTCAATATTGCAATATTTCTTTAAAATATTTTCATTCTGCCTGTCCATCCCCGCCTTCTAGGCAGTGTTGAATAATCTGTGTGTTTGGGGGTGGGGGAGATTGCCGTGAAATAAACAGCCGGGGAAAAACAACCTAGTAATCGAATATACCTAAAATGCGAAAAACAGTAAAAAGGATTTTATACGAAAGCCCATCCTAAGAAAGAACAAAAAAGGTTATTTCGGACAATAGCTCCGAAGTCAGCCAGCCATCAGAAATGCCTTTTTGCTGGCCTCAATCAAACGGTTCTAAGAGCTCCTGAGAAAACATCCTGCTTAATTTTTTCTCATCGTCTAATTTAACTCAATGCTTTACAAACTTGGCATCCCTGGGACTTCTACTCCCAGAATTCCCCAGCCAGTTCTGAGAGTTGAAGTCAGCACATTTTCAAATTGCCAAATTTGATTGATTTTGTTGTATCAAACAGCATGGATCTTATTGAGAAAGGGAAAGTGCAAGCATGGCTCAATAACCACCAGTCCTTGAGATTTGAGACTGATCAGGAAAATACTAATATTATAAATCAGTCACAAATTGACTTCCGTGGACCTTACATCATACTTAAGTAGTCAGAGTGGTGTGCATAAGTGTACTAACGTGCCTATAGCCCCTGTCATTATATTTTTATTCTTTTATTCTTGTACTCATTTTTGTTTCACAAATTCTAATAAAATAAATAACAAACAAATCAAATCAGTGTTTGTCCTTAACAGAAACATGAGCCATAAAAGTGGTATAAATTAAGTTTTTCCTGGTGTGAGGGAATGGAAAAGAATGCCCTACCTAAATACTTGTGTTATCCTTTTTAATGTGTGAGAACTAAAGGTCAGTGAACTAAGTTTCGTGTCAGAACTGGGAGCACTCAAATGAAAAGATGGGATGGTATATTCAGGAGATAGCCCAAGCCTCTATAACAAAATTTCATTCTTTTGTTTCCTTTTCTTCTCTCTCCTCCAGGCTGCCTTGCTACAGCTGGAATTTTGACTTTTGGACTCATCTGCTTCATAAATAATAAACCCAGGCAATCCCAGATGATGATGAGGGCCCGTGTTTTAGCCCAGGGCTTAACTGTTGCATCCCTAATAGTGGGCATGGCTGTTACAAACCTGAAGTCATCTAAGTGAACAAGCTGCTACTGTACAATAATATGAAAATATTGCCCACTAACCGGGGTAAGAACAAGCCCGCCTGCCTGTCAGCACACCACATTTTGCAGAATGATATTTTAGTGCTACTTTGGAAATGACTTTTCTGGTACCAAGGAAGGCCCAGTTTTGTTTAATAACACTGTTAATATATCCCATCAATTCAAATTTGCCACTGATGTATAACATTGTGTATCATAGCCATGTTTTAAGCCTGTCTTTCTGATAAAGCCAGTAAGATTACCTGATGTAAATGAAGCAGATTGGATGGAGGGTCTTTATTATCTATTAGGCTGTTATGTGATTAAAAGTACATTGAAAATAACACATTTATTAAGGAGATTGGGTATGATGAACCACGTTATGGTTCATAAAGTTAAAGAATCATAAAGTTTCTATTCTTGATGTTTTTTTCCTGAAATTTTGTCACTGTCAAGGGTGGACAGAAGTCAGGAGAAATCTAACTGTGATGTATTAAAAACCTTTATGTTAAGATCTACTGAGTTAGTCTGAAACAAGTGTTATTTGGTAAGATACTTGTAAATTGCCTCACATACAACTTCTGTAAAACTGCAGGTTAGTTAAGACCCTACTCTAGTTAAGACCCTTTGGTTGAAGCGGGGCGCCATTGAGCAGTGAGTTTGTTGATGTAGCAGCCTTCATGCTGCATAGTGACATCCCTGCCTGAGTTACTGGATTCTTTCGGAGGATTGGGGTGGAGTGGTCAAGGCTCATAATCTTTGGTGATTTCAGCCTTCCCCCAGGTGGCATTAAATCATGGGCATCTTAGAATTCATGGCAATTGTCAAGCTGACTTGTCATCAAGATCCTGATGCACATCAGAGGTCTTTAATTTTTGTTTCAGGGAAGTTACTACCTGATCTGAGAGTTGCGGACATTATCATCAGTCTATTACTGGGGACATATGCTCTGATTGCTTTACATTTTGCACCCCTTGCAAAATGGGAAGTGGAATCTGTTAGACTAGACCAGAGCTGCCAAACTCTCAATTCCTGGGCTGGATGGGTCACGTGCTGGCCACACCCACGCCCAGTTTAGCAAAAGGGGGGGGAGTTCCAATGAATCATGTGACACTGCCGTGACGACGTGAGTTTGACACCCCTGGACTAGACCATCCAAGGCAACCAATAACCCTGACAAGTTGTAGAGGGAGGTTGGGTTTTTTCCCCCCTTATGTATTTGATGAATAATTTGGCTGAGAATTTGCTGGCTGGCTGAAATGGACATGTGGCAAAGGCCTTAGAACAGATTACACCAGTGCATCCTTTCACTGAGCATGAATCCTGAGGTGTGCTTTGATTTTCCAGGGCACTTAGGAGATGAAATGCCAGAACAGCCACCTAGAGCACTATTGGAGGAAGATAAAGAGTGAATTCAATCAACACAAGTTAGAGCACTCTTCCTCTCCTTTTTAACATCTGCTTGAGAACATTGGGTGAGATCGTGAATTGGTTTGGGGTCAGATGCCATCGGTTTGGTGATAATACTGAGTTGTTTAACCCAAAGTTGGCAGAGATCAAAGTCTTGTACCTCTACTTGGAGGCTATCGGGTTGTGTATGTGTGGAGGAAGAGACTCATTCATCTATAACAAGCCAAGTGGCTCTGGGTAGTGGAACTGGATATATGTTCCATCTTTAGGCCCAAATGGGAATCCATTTCCTCCTTTTGCACAATTTGGGGATCTCTTTGGACTCACAGCTCCAGCTGAAGCAGGTGGCAGCTATGGCTAAGAAGGCCTTTGCAGAAATCCATATAGATTGCACCATTTTCTGGACCTAGAAGCCTTTCTAACAAGCACTCATGCTTTATTCACTTATGGATTGTTGCATTATGCACTACATGTGGCTGCCCTTGAAGACCATCAAAAGATTCAACTGGTCCAGAATATAGCAGCAACTTAAGCCATTTGTTGTGTCTTGCCCGCTCTCACCGCAGCCGGGGTCTTCTTATCTGCTTCCGAACGCTGAGGAATGTCCTAGTATGCCTCCCGGCCCCAGCCCTGGCTCCATGCCCAGACAGGCTGAGGAGGAGGGGGCACCTCCCGGCTCCAGCCCTGGCTCCATGCCCAGGCAAACGGAGCAACTAGACCCTCCCCCTCCCCCACAGCATGTGAGCCTGAGAGAGGTCAATTACCAACATCTGCCGACTGGAGTGACCCTCACTTCAGAAGAATTGATAGGCGGCGGCGTCAGAAGGAAGGGAGGGGCAGGCCTGGATAAGTGCTGAGTCATGGAGCCACACCCCATGGCCTATATAAAGGATCTGCTTTCTGGCAGTCTCTGAGTCAGGCAAAGTTGAACATATCTTGCTGAAGTCACTTTCTGGTCTCCTGCCTGCCTTGAGGACTTTGCTAGGACTTTGGCAGAGCTGCAGAGGCACGCCTGATTCGGATTTCCCTGACCCGGCCGTCAGCGGAGGAGTGGGACACGACACCATTATGGGCATGCCCTTGCAACACCTCTGCTTTGTGAGTTGTACTGTTTATTGGGAGGCTTCCAAGTAAATTCACTAGTTATTACATAAATGCATCTCATGACAGAGGGAAGCAGAGAATAGATGGGGGTGGGGCCAGTCAGAATTTTTACTACCAGTTCTCCAAACTACTCAAAATTTCCACTACCGGTTCTCCAGAACTGGTCAGAATCTGCTGAAACCCACCTCTGCTCCGGAACAATATCTCCTATTTGTCTGCATGAAGACCTTGTTGAAAAAAAAGCTGGCTTTTAACCTACATCTTGGGCTGGAATGATACAGGCCTTTGAGTGTTATATGCTTCCTTGTGGGGGGTTTTCTGTATGTCTATATATATTTTTTGGTATTCTTTAATTGTTTTACTATTGTATGTTGCCCAGAGTCACAACAGCTTTATAAATTAGTAAGTTAACTGGCCTGTGGT
This sequence comes from Ahaetulla prasina, assembly GCF_028640845.1. Classification (NCBI taxonomy): domain Eukaryota; kingdom Metazoa; phylum Chordata; class Lepidosauria; order Squamata; family Colubridae; genus Ahaetulla; species Ahaetulla prasina. The sequence continues at coordinate 82,518,389 of NC_080540.1, read as the reverse complement.
CCCCTCCCTCCACCCAACTTCATTCCAATTTAAATCTTGTATTCGAGTAGCCATTCCAAGCATGAAGAACGGAGTTGTATTTCATAAAAGTTTATACCTTTTAATAAAATTTTCTAGTCTGAAAAGATGCTACCAGATTCCTGTTTTTTGGCTATCTTGCAGCTCTCTTACAGTGTCAAGGGTAGGGTAAATTGCATCTCTTTTCCAGTCTGTTCATTTTTGAACTTGCTAAATTGCAACAGAATTGTTAACTTGGTCTTGCTAACTAATGGCGTCTTCCACGAGTCATAGCTTTTCTAACAATTTATACCACTTTTTAAAAAGTTTTTAGCAATTCTTTATGCATTCAAACTGCTAAATTACAAAGGAGTGCTGGGGAAGAATTATCATTCAACAATATGTATATATTTTTAGATATAATTTTATGCTAATATACCAGAATGTAAATCACATTTTGTAGGATTTTTAAATATCTTTATAGATACTAAATCTTTAAATATGTTTACATTTTAAATAGGATTAAACCTGCTTAAAGTTTGGTCATGCCTATTGTGTTTGACAAAGTAGATGTTAAAATATATTTTGATAAGAGCCAGAAATCCTAAAGTACAAAAGAATTTAGCTTTGCGAGAGAGAAAATAAACCTTGTGACTAGCAAAGGAAGTAAGTGGAATGGATAAGCATAAATTGTAAAAAGATGATAAGATAGTAATAGAGAATGTAAAAAGGTTCCAGTAGAAGAGTATATACTGCCCAGGGTTGAACTATGGAGTCCTTGATGTGCTCTGAAATGTTTGCTTGCAGATATTTCATTATCTGAATGTTATCAGGTAACGTAATAATAATGTACCAGGGACTCCACAATGGAGTAATGTCATAATCTCTTACTCTATTTCAGTCTCCCCAAAGGGCTTCTAAGTTCAAATTAATGTAACTAAAGCAAGTGACTCAAGGGAGTAGTAACTCAGTTAAACTAATACTATAAACATTGTGTCCAGGATAAATCTAATCCCAGCCAAGGCTCTTGGATGAGCCTGCATATATTTCAGTGTATTTTCTTTAAAAATTAATGATGAATAGCTATAATGCCAAAAGTTTAGAGAACAGCAAAACACCAAAAAGTTGACCACGTTAATGACCAATCATTCCGTCTTGGTATCCATACTAGGAAAATAATTTGGGAACATTTAAAAAATAATGCACTGGCCCCCTGCAGGAGTCAGCAGGGTTTAACTAGTATAGTTAATTCAAAGCAATTTGATGTGCTTTAACAAATATAACCAGCTTATGTCCAGGATGCGAGGGATCTGCAAATATTTTCACGGCCCTCTTCTTGATTCGTGCAGTATACAGGTCCTCAATGGAAGGCAAGTTGGTAGCAATTATTTTTCTGCAGTTCTAATTATCCTCTGAAGTCTGTGTTTTCTTGTTGGGTTGCAGAACCGAACCAGACAGTTATAGAGGTGCAAATGACAGACTCAATAATTCCTCTGTAGAATTGGATCAGCAGCTCCTTGGGCAGTTTGAGCTTACTGAGTTGGCGCAGAAAGAACAATCTTTGTTGTCCTTTTTTTATGATGTTTTGATGTTAGCTGTCCATTTGAGATCTTGCGATATGATAGAACCCAGAAATTTGAAGGTTTCTACTGTTGATACTGTGTTGTCAAGTATTGTGAGAGGTGGAAGTATGGAAGGGTTTTTCCTAAAGTCTACCACCATTTCTACGGTTTTGAGTGTGTTCAGTTCCAGATTGTTTTGGTTGCACCACAAGGCTAGTCGTTCGACCTCTCGTCTATATGCGGATTCGTCATTGTCTCGAATGAGACCAATCACTGTTGTGTCATCTGCGAACTTCAGTAGCTTAACAAATGGATCATTGGAGATGCAGTCATTGGTATACAGAGAGAAGAGAAGTGGGGAGAGCACACAGCCTTGGGGGGCCCCTGTGCTAATTGTACAGGTATTTGATGTGATCTTGCTTAGCTTCACCTGCTGCTTCCTGTTTGTTAGGTAGCTTGTGATCCACTTACAAGTCTGTTCCGCTACCTGTAGCTGGTTTAGCTTAGTTAGAAGGATGTCTGGAATGATGGTATTGAATGCTGAACTAAAGTCTACAAAGAGGACCCTTGCATAGGTCTTTGGAGACTCAAGATGTTGTAGGATGTAGTGCAGAGCCATATTAACAGCATCATCTGTTGATCTATTTGCTCGGTATGCAAATTGCAAGGGGTCTAAAAGCGGATTCGTGATGGTTTTCAGGTAGGAAAGCACTAGCCTTTCAAAGGTTTTCATGACTACAGATGTTAGAGCAACTGGTCTGTAGTCATTCAGTTCCTTGATGGTGGGCTTCTTCGGCACTGGGATGATGGTAGAGCGTTTGAAGCAAGAAGGAACATAGCACATCTCTAGTGATTTATTGAAAATATGGGTGAAGATGGGGCCAATTGGTCAGCACAGACTTTTAAGCAAGAAGGAGTTATCTTGTCTGGGCCTGGAGCTTTTCCTGGCTTTTGTCTGTGAAATAGGTCCTGCACTTCCTTTTCTGTGATCACTAGGGGTTGTGAACCCAATGAAATGGGGTCAGTTGTAGGAGGCTTGGCTGTTGTTGGTGTGTCTGAGATGGGGGTTGTGGAGATAGGTGGCTGTAGTTTCCTTTCAAACCTGCAGTAAAACTCATTCAGGTCATCTGCCAGTTGTTGATTACCTTCAGCCTGGGAAGGAGGTTTGCCATAGCCGGTGATATTTTTAAGAGTTTTCCACATGTTTGCTGGTTCATTTGCTGAAAATTGATTCTTTAGCTTTTCAGAGTAGCTTCTTTTGCTGCTCTTATCTCCTTGTTAGTGCATTTCTGGCCTGATTGTACAGCATTTTATCACCTTTTCTGTAGGCTTCCTCTTTGGAATGTCGTAGCTGCTTAAGTTTAGGTGTAAACCAAGGTTTGTTATTACTGTGTATTCGCAAGTTCCTTGTAGGTACACATAGGTCTTCACAGAAGCTGACATATGATGTTACAGTATCTGTGAGTTCATCCAGGTCTGCAGAGGTATCTTTAAAAATATTCCAATCAGTGCAGTCAAAACATGCCTGTAGCTTTAATTCTGATTCCTCCGTCCAGGTTTTCACTGATTTAATTATTGGTTTTATGGCTTTAAGTCTTTGCCTGTAAGCAGGTACAAGGTGAATCATGCAATGATCAGAGTGTCCTACAGCTGCACGTGGTAAAGACCGATAGGCATCTTTTAGTGTTGTGTAGCAGTGGTCTAGAGTATTCTTGCCTCTGGTGGGACAATTGACATGCTGACATGCTGAGTAATGTCATAATCTCTTACTCTATTTCAGTCTCCCCAAAGGGCTTCTAAGTTCAAATTAATGTAACTAAAGCAAGTGACTCAAGGGAGTAGTAACTCAGTTAAACTAGTACTATAAACATTGTGTCCAGGATAAATCTAATCCCAGCCAAGGCTCTTGGATGAGCCTGCATATATTTCAGTGTATTTTCTTTAAAAATTAATGATGAATAGCTATAATGCCAAAAGTTTAGAGAACAGCAAAACACCAAAAAGTTGACCACGTTAATGACCAATCATTTCGTCTTGGTATCCATACTAGGAAAATAATTTGGGAACATTTAAAAAATAATGCACTGGCCCCCTGCGGGAGTCAGCAGGGTTTAACTAGTATAGTTAATTCAAAGCAATTTGATGTGCTTTAACAAAAATGACCAGCTTAGTTGTCCATTGCGCTATAGTCATAGTGTACTTCCCACCAGACTTGAAATCCTAGGCTTAGAAAACTTGGAACTCCGTCGCCTTCGACAAGACCTAAGTTTAACTCACAGAATCATCTATTGTAATGTCCTTCCTGTCAAAGACTACTTCAGCTTTAATTGCAATAATACAAGGGCAACCAATAGATTTAAACTTAATGTAAACCGCTTTAATCTAGATTGCAGAAAATATGACTTCTGCAACAGAATCATCAGTGCTTGGAATACTTTACCTGACTCTGTGGTCTCTTCCCATAATCCTAAAAGCTTTAACCAAAAACTTTCTACTATTGACCTCACCCCATTCCTAAGAGGACCATAAGGCGTGCATAAGCACAAACGTGCCTACCGTTCCTGTCCTATTGTTTTTCTTTTCTTCTTCCTATATATGTTTATATGTGTATATACTATATAATCTTTTTGTATGATGTTGTGACAAAATAAATAAAATAAATAAATAAATACTTTAGCAAAAAGTTCAGGAGATTCTGAGAGAGATGATGATGGAATACAGGCTGGAATATGCTACTAGAATTGAACAAGTTTTGTATCAATCTAGAATGGGGTGTCAAACTTGCGGCCCTGATACATCACATGCTGGCCACGCCCATGCCTGGTTTAGTGAAGGGAGAAAGTCATGATACGTCATGTGACGATGCTGTGACAATACAAGTTTGACACCCCTGATCTAAAAGGAAGAGTCAAGTGGTATGCCTCAGGGCCCTGTTCTGTTCAACATATTTATAAATTGTTTGGACAGAGTTCAAATCTTCAAATTTGCAAAAAAAACAAACCAGAAAAAATTGAGAAGGTAGCAAATACTTTAGGTAGGAACAAGTGAGACATATTTTAATAAATGCAAAATTCTACATAGTAAGGGTTCTTCTTTGAAATCATAGGCATTCCTTTATTGTAGGAATTGAGAGTTTCAAGAAAACCTGTATTGGCTGAATTTATGTATCATGCTAAACCATGGTTTATTAACTAAATTACAATGGCTGGCCTAGCAACCATGGGTTACTGAATAAAACTACAGCTGAATTGCCCAATGCACTCAAGTTACTATGATTTTAAGTCTGGCTAACCAACATTGTAAACCAAAACCTAACAAACATCATTATGCTTTTTGTCACCAAAACAAATCCAGGCATTTTGTGCTAATCATCTTGCTGGCAGCCTAAGTCAGATGAAATAATGATGCTGATGCATAATCATATTGTATATAATTCTCAGGGAAAAAATCCTCTTTGACTATTTCCTTGCATTGTAGATCAATTTTGATAACAGTTTACATCTGATAATTATTACTTAAATATGTTAAACGGAGGAGAAAAGTTTAGTCTGACTGTCAGAGCAGATCACTTTTCTCTATTGTGCCTATGGATGAATTCTTACAGCCAGTTCATAAAAGCTTCTGCCACCAAAACAGCTTGAAACTACTGTATGCACTTCCCATGCGCTGGTTTAAACAATGCAGCAGTATGACAGCATGCAGAATAGAGCAGATATACAGTATGGTTCTGAAATCAAGGCTAACAGAAGTGCTGTTATATGAATTAAGTGGCTAGATTACACTTCCAGGGAGATAACAGCATTAGAAAGATTGATTGATTGGTGTCTATAATGACTTTAAATTCTTTGATGGTTCCTATAATTAGAGTTCAGTATTTTATATTGCATGAATTTAGCTCTCATTGAGTCACAAAATATTCTACTAGCAGCATAATTGTTCACCGTGTATGAGTAGCCTATATTGGGCAATTATTACACTGAAGTAGCTTAATCTGTGCTGGACTGGATGGTGGCTTTTTATTAGCTTGGAAAGCTGTGAGCACCATTGAAGCAAAGCCTTGTAATATATACATATAGTAAGATGTTAAAGCTCTTCCCATTCAACTTAATACACTGTTTACAGCTACAATATATGCCTATTCGGAAGTAAAGGTTATGGCTCTGTACGGGGTTGTATCCATACACTAATGAATAGGCAACTGTGTAAACTATAGCTTGGTATATTGAAAAAAATGATTGATGCAAATACTAAGAGAAGGAAAAGCTATGACACTTGTTGCTTGTTTAGACATGAACTGTGAATGTTTGAAAATTTAAGACAAATAGCTCATACCCTAGCTAGTAGGTACTGGATTCCTTCCTTCTTTCCTGGCAATATTTGATTCATGACACTCTTTTGGAGAAGCTGTTCTGCATCTTGGCTTTCTTATTAGCACCTTAATATTATTATGCAGGAAATTGTGCTACTAACTATAAGGCAGAAGTAGCTTATAGGATTTGAAGCACAGCAGCCACATTCTTTTAAAATCTCACAGTGCCTGTGTTTTAAGGATTTATTTAAATGCTGCATGTTGCAGTATTTAGTCAAACTTGGCTGGCCTCAGAAACCTAAGAAACTAACCTGGATTGTACTTGGATGCACAAATCATCCCAATCTAGACTAGGAAATTGAAAGGTATCCCAAAAAAGGCAACTGCAAAATTTTTGTACTACTGCCAAGAAAATTATACAGGCATATCTGCATAGTTCATAAGAAGTCAAAAGGATCTTTCTTTTTATATGCACAGAACTCTTACCCCAAGACTGCCCAATTATATACATAAATTATGCACAGGAAAACTTTAGCTATGGGTGGGATAGCTATTAAATCTATTAAAATATAATTTAGAACTTACATAAATTTGCAACATTTGTTTAATTTTACATAATTATGAAAGGAATTCTAAAATATCCTGATTTTTTAATTCTGACTGGTGTGAGGACTGGCTTGCAGGGTTTAGAAAACTATGAGCCTTTATGTGGGGAAATCTCGATGTATCTTTTTAAAATTAAGAAATTTAGTTGGGTTCTCACACATAACTGTCTTTAAATGTTTTGAATTGCACAACTTTTTAATCTTTTCTTCAAAATACTTCGCAGGAAACAATATTAAGACTTCTTCATACATGAATCCTGATGATGGTCTTATGTAACAAATTTTGAAAAATGCATTTTGATGTCTATTACCGTATTTTCGGGAGTATAAGACATGCCGGAGTATAAGACACACCTTAGTTTTTTGGGAGGAAAATACGAAAAAGCTGATTGACAGGTGGATTGGCCTTCAAGAATACCCCCAATCAGCTACTCCAGAGGTGAATTTTAACAACAGGTTAGTTGGTAGTGAGCTTTGTGCCTTGTTTTGAAACTTCTAAAACTCTGTTTCAGAAAAAACTTTTTTTTCTGCTCTGAAAGCCTCCGAAACAAAGCTTCAGAAAAAAGCCTCTGAAACTTAATTTTTTTTTCTGAAGTTTTTCTGAAGCTCTGCTTGGAGGCTTTTCTGAAGCTTCCTTTCTGAGGCTTTTCTGAAGCTTCTTTCAGACCCTGAAATCTCCATTTGAAAGGCTGGGCGGGGCTACATTCGGAGTATAAGATACACCCAGATTTTCACCCTCTTTTTTGGGGGAAAAAGGTGTGTCTTATACTCTGAAAAATACAGTACTTTAATTACTTTTCCAGTTTAAGAAATGTAAATCAAGCATTCTGTGATTTTACTCTCCGATTCTAGAAGCAGTTGGTTTAGAAATCTCATAGAACATTGGGAGATGAATTTTGATTTTTGTTAAGCTGAAATGGCTAGTGAAACTGTGATTGCTACTACTTCTTGGGTTGTAAATTTCTCAGTAGTCAATGATGGGGCAAGACATCCTTAGAACTGTAATTGTCCCTTCATTCCCCTTCATTGCCATCTTTGCCACATACACCTGAAGGAGTCGTCTTTGGCTTTTGATAAAATGATATTCAGTAAACACCTCTCGAAAGAAAGCTTATGAAAATATTCAGTTTTTCTCCATATTTCTTCTCTTTGCTCCTATGTTCCAAAAAGGATGTATATTGTAGGATTCTTACGAACTTTTCATTTCAAATGTCAATATCATGGACCCACAGGATGCAAGCCAAGGACATGCAAGAGAAAGACTTCCTAAAGCCTTATTTAAAGGAGCAACCTCTGATGGTACTACCACCAAATGATATCCCCCCCCCCAAAATAAATCCCTTTGGGGAATGTTCTCAGGTCTTCAAAGGATGATTTCTAGCATAGCACTTTCTGGTATAATATAACCCACCTATGAAAAATACTGACGTTATCAGCTTAAGAGAAAATATTGGAAAAAGATGCCTTCCCTACAATGTGCTGTGGCTCTTGAAAATGTGTTACTATGCAAAAATCACATATTGAATTTACCCCATTAGGGCATTTTACAAGTAAAATATTTATGCTAACTTATGTAGTGAATACAACCTGTAAATGCTGTATGTACAGCTATATTTTCATGAATGTATTTCAGCCCAGCTACACAACAGCTAAAATGAAGTAACGTGCCCAGTCTTTCTTTCTAAAGCTACATTTTCAAAAACTGATTTTACAGTTTTACACTGCTAAATTTTTTATAATCTGTGCATTTGCTTAAATGAAAAATCTTCACTAAAGGAGCCAAGCTTCCCTTTCTACGAAAATGTACACCCAAAGGGAAATTGAAAGAATTGTTGAGTCTTCTGTAATTACAGCAAAAGAGATTGCAGAGCTGAGCCAGTATGGAAAGGAAGAAAGACTGGGAAAAACTTTCATCATCTGACATTGCTGCTGATACAAAACTTCCTCTAGGTAACTGGATTGGAAAACCACCCTAGTAGCAAGGACATGGTTGCCGATGCAAAGACCTGAAAACTGAAGAGGCAAGTAAAGGGCCTCTGGTGGCGCAACAGGCTAATGCAGCCTGTTATTAACAGCAACTGCTTGCAATATTGCAGGTTCAAGTCCCACCAGGCCCAAGGTTGACTCAGCCTTCCATCCTTTATAAGGTAGGTAAAATGAGGACCCAGATTGTTGGGGGGCAATAAGTTGACTTTGTATATAGTATACAAATGGATGAAGACTATTGCTTGACATAGTGTAAGCCGCCCTGAGTCTTCAGAGAAGGGCGGGATATAAATGCAAAAAAAAAAAATCTTCTGGAACAAAAGTGGCATATCTATGTCTGAAACCTTAAACATATTTACATGGGAGTAAGTCTAACTGTATGTTACGGCACTAAATGCCAAAAAAATGTGAACATAAAACATAGTATTTAGCTGTGTGTATTAAGTTATATGAGCAAAACCAGAGTTGGCTTGTTAGTTTAAATCTAGAGCTATCTCAGTGGAGAAGATCCAAATTAGGTACCTTTTAATAACATCCAGTTTAACTCTACATTGTAGCTATACATTTAGTGTATTCTTAAGCAAATATGGAATAACCTTTGAAGAGAGGACTGAAAGTGAAGGAATCTGCTCATATATTCTTCCTAGATATCAACTAAGCCAAAAGATTATCTCAAAAAGAGAAACAGCATTCTCTTTAGTGGAAGCAATTCTTTGTGCAGTGGTTTTAGCTTGGATTGTAGTTTTCAGGTTCATACAGATCTCATTTTCAGGTTTGTCATTAAAAATGTACTACACACATCTATTATTACTTCAGTTGTCCATTCTCTCTCTCTCTCTCACTCTCACTCTGTCTTCTGTACATTTGCTCTTGAAGGACTCTTTTTTTAAGAGATTTCTTCAAACAGCCTGTGCCTGCGATGTCCAGCACAAGTGGGAAACAACTGAATCCCAACCCTCTAACTGTTGGCCATTTCGGAGAATCATGCTCATCACTCAGGTTAAAAAAAAAGAACAGCAACAGAACTGGGACCAGAATTTTGTTCCCAGCCCTAAGCTCAATTTTAGCACTCACCCTACCCCCGGTCGAATACAATGGACTAGAGAGGGGAATAATGTTTAACCAATTAAACCAGCCAGGTTTGAGGGGAGTAGATATCGGCAACACTGGGGGAGTGGGAAACTGAATGACCCAATACTGAAAGTGACCTTGCCTGAAGGCAGCAAGGAAGAGAGCAGTTGCCCAAGGACCACACCATTAATAAATATGTGTAAAAAGATATCAGTGCACCCTTTAAGCGAAGTAAATTCAAGGGAGGGTGGGGGATACAGGCAGCCACCCAATCTAACTGACAGGAACATACTGAGAAGAGAGAAAGAGACAGGGGTGGGATGCTTTTGTTTGTTCCCCCATTTTGGTGGCCTTCTAAGCCTGTGGTAGTGTTGCTGTTAAACTGGCTGGCACAAAGAGCCACCAGCACCCTGACTCCAGCCCCAGCCTCCGTTCAGCTAGGCTAGCGGGCCAGAGGGATCTGTTTGAGGGAGATCAACACTGAACGCATGCGTGAGACATCCTTGGACTGTTTGCTGCTCTTTGGATTGAAGTCGCAGAGTTGGGCCACTTTCTCCCATTCAGTGCCAGTCGTCTCTTCCTTGGACTCCTTTAGGAAGGCTTCCTCTGAGGCTCTGGAGAAGGCAAGTAAGACACTGTCAGGCCAGAAAACAAGTGCAAGAACATTTGCCTCCAGACAAGGTCTGGACTGGCACACAACATTCATTACTGGTTAACTAACCTATGAGGCATCAAACGAACCACGTTTTCTGCATTCACATGGTGCGCTAAATATAAATTAATTAGATAGGCCTGACTTGTATCACGCAAAAAGATTAAATTTGGTTGGTTTGTTTATTTGGTCTGTTATGTGAATACAGTCATTGAGATCCGTAAAAAAAAAAAAAGAATTTCCCAGAACTGATTTTCCTTCTTTTAAGGAACATTCTGACTAATAAACTTTGCAACACTGACCACCATGTAAAGGCATAAATTCTAAGAGTCACATCATCTGGGTGTATAGATATAAAATACACTACCAGCTAAATGCAGTTTATTATTAGCTATAGTTCAGATCATGGATAATCATGATCATGGGCTTGAAAAATACTCTAGATTTTCTGCTATCTCAACAAGAAAAAAAAAACAAGAAAAAAAATAAATGAGGGAAAACAATAAATATATGTATGAGTAACAACAGAGATGGCCAAGATATATACCTTATACTTGAATCCAAGATTAGGAGCAAAAATATGGTAAATCCTGAAACGAATTGCTAGAGACTAGAATGATTATTTGAGACTAGAATGATTATTTAAAAGAAGCACTGCAACTTATTGGAAGGACAGTAGGAGCATACAATATAGGATTGTTTTTATATACAGTATGAGGAACATTCCCAGACTAGATCTGGCACTGCATGAAAACAAATAGAAAAATAATTACAATGTAGGCCTATGTATAGGATGCTTATATGACATGCTTTGAAGCACTTATAAATCATCATAAGCCTTATAATTATTTAGTAATAATAGTGACTGATTAAAGTTAAATGCTCCCCGAACTTCCAGTGACTGAGTAGTATACAATGTTTAAAAAAAACAATACAACCCCTCCCCCCAAGAACAGCAGAAGATGAAGGAACAATGATGGAACAAAGTAAACTCAAGAGGGGAACAGAAAGGAAAAGGGATAGCAGTTGTCTTCCCCAAAGACCTGGGCAAAAAGTCAGGTCTTTTAGGTCCTTCAAAATATTAGTAGGTATTCCTTAATAAGAAATCTGTGGCATAACAGAATATACCTTTGCCATTTTGCGGCTTCACTTCATAGACTCTTCTATCACTCCTCTACTGTATATATAAGCTTCTATATTTCCAACTGCTTCATCAATTTATGCCTTACCTTTTTGCTATGCCAGCAAGAAAACTGTTAATTTAAAAACAGAAACAGAAGAGACCTTTCTCCTTTATCTGCTTAACCAAAAATAATATATATAAATTTATCCTAACCAATGAATGATAGGAAGCGGAGAGAAAACAATATTAATTTGTATTTTAATTGTATATTTTTGTACCGTTTTGTTTTATCTTAGCTGTACACCGCCCTGAGTCCTTCGGGAGAAGGGCGGTATAAAAATTGAATGAATGAATGAATGAATGAATGAATAAATAAATAAATAAATAAATAAATAAATAAATAAATAAATAAATAAATAAATTAAAGCAAGATCGGGAGTCAGGAAACTACATAATTACAATGATTATTCTCACACTACAGTGAATTATGAGAAGAAGAAACTGAGGCAATTCTGGGCCTGTTTTTGGTCTAGGCAAAAAGCACACACTGGAGCGCCACATGCATGGTCCCATTCAGAAAAGTTACCCCCACCCCCTGAAAAATGAGCAAGAGAGACATACACATAGCCAATCACATCTGCATCTGGCTGCTGGTAAAAGGCTTTGTCAGCAATCCTGTGGCAAGGTCCAGTAACGGGAGAAAGGGCAGAGCAGAATGGAAGCAAAGAGTTAGAGAAACACAGATTAGTAATACCCTTAAAAAGGAAAGAGGGAGAACTAAATGCTACTTGAATGCATTAGAAGCTTAGGGGGTTAGAGGTTCATTAATCAAATGTATAGGAAAGAAAGTGAGAAAATTTTTGTAGAAGTAAACTGCTTGTCATAATGCCCCCACAGTGACAGACCTGGTGCAGAGACAGCTAGTTTCTAAGAATTAGAATTAACCCTCCCAAGGTTACCTTATTTACATGCAGCTAAAGTAACCAATGAATGTTTAACTCAGTTACGACTGAGTTAAAATTTGCACCCAGTAGGATGCCCTTTCATTTGTTGCAGATCCAGATATAAACAAGACATTAAGAAACTTTTTTCCTAGCTGTACCTGTTATTCGCCTGGTTCCTCTCCATTTGTTCATTCTGCCTTATGTTCCATTCTTCCAAGTCTTTCTTAGCCTTTTCACGCCATTCCTGTTCTAATACCTTTGAAGCTGCATCTAAAACCAAGAAAAACATATCATGAAAGATACAAAGGAAATTCCTAAGGGTCTTAGCTAGCCTAAATCTAGCCTGACACGACCCAGATGTATAAAATGACATCTCCGTCATCCCCAGCAAAAAAGTGAGGTACCCTGGATAGATGTGGTCATGAAGAACTGTAAGTCATATCTCAGGTTAAGAGGAAGATATTAGTCTTCATTTATTGGAATAGAGGTCGCTAGAAGCTATGAATGGCAAGGACAAAGGTACAGCTTGACATCTAAATGGAATTTATAGAACAGAAACCACAAACACTACAGTTGTTAGTAAGAAGGAAAAAAATGCTTATTAGCTACATCATCACACTGATGTATTTATTCAGCTGATGCTAGAAAGAAAACTTAAAATAATATATCTCATTATTTCTTATTCTACAATATTGTTTTTATTTCTCTTCCCACTTCCTGATATACTTATATTCATTCTCTACTCTGCTAATCTGGGAGCCCTTTTCAATTCTGCTGCCCAGTTTATATTTTCTTTTCGTATCAAGAACCCTTTTCTAAACAAATCCCAGCAGCATTTTTTGCATCGTTTAAGAAAGTTTTTCTGCTGGTTCAATCTCACACCAGAACAACTAGACACAAGAACAGTTTTTTCCCGAAGGCCATCACTCTGCTAAACAAATAATTCCATCAACACTGTCAAACTATTTACTGAATCTGCACTACTATTAATCTTCTCATCACCAATCTCTTTCCATTTATGACTGTATGACTATAACTTGTTGCTGGCAATCCTTATGATTTATATTGATATATTGAACATCAATTGTGTTGTAAATATTGTACCTTGATGAACGTATCTTTTCTTTTGTGTACACTGAGAGCATATGCACCAAAACAAAATTCCTTGTGTGTCCAATCACACTTGGCCAATAAAAAATTCTATTCTATTCTATTCTATTCTATTCTATTCTATTCTATTCTATTCTATTCTATTCTATTCTATTCTATTCTATTCTATTCTATTCTCCACCATCTTCTCTGCTCCTATACAAAAATTCTCCATATACACGGCAATCCCCATAGACAATACAATTTTAAAAATATAATTTACATGAGTACTTTATAGTTATATTTGAACTCCAGCTGAACTCCTGAGCAAATCTTTTTATCCCTACCCAGCTCCTGCAGTCTCTTTTTCTGTTCCTCTCGCCATTTGCGAATGCTTTCAGGCTCCTGTGTCAATCGGTCAGCTCTGGCAATGGCTGCATAGGCATCTGTAGGTCCATTGGGTTCCTTTGGACAAAAAAAACCATGGAGGAATTATTGGTCTCCCCCAACAAGGAATGGTTAAGAAACAGGAGTCTCCATTCCTGCCAAAATGTCTTGTATAAGATTGTAGGCAAATCCTAATCCTAGCTTTGTGATGGTGAACCTATGGCATGCGTGCCAGAGATGGCACGAAGAGCCTTCTCTGTGGGCACATGCACCGTTGCCAGCTGCTCTCCTGGTTTTTGAAAAATGGCCGGAAAATGGCTGGAAAACAGCTTGAAAAATGGCCGGAAAATAACCCCAAAACCAGCCAGAAAATGGGCCAAAATCAGCCAGAAAACGGCTCCAAAAATGGCTGAAAAATGTCCCCAAAAAGGCCCCAAAATGGCCTGAAAACATCTCAAAAAACAGCAAAAAAATCAGGCCATTTTTTGGGCCAAAACAGCCTCAAAACGGCCTCAAAACAGCCCAAAAATGGCCTGAAAATGGCCAAAAAAACAGCCAAAAAAACAACTCTGTGCGCGCACATACATATGTGTTCTGGTTTGGCCACTTGGTGCCGAAAAGGTTCACTACCACTGTCCTAGCTGATTGGGGGCTTATTTAAGCATAATCTAGTATTTCCCCAAAAAATTAATTTGAAGAATGAGGTATAGAAAACTGAAATTATGAGGAGAGTCTGAGGGCTCCCTCATTCAGAAATAGCACAACTAGCTGCAGTCTTATGCAAGCAGATGCTTTTCAAAGTTACATATTCAAGCTGACGAATGAGCATCTTCATCAGCCATGTACCTGCCCTCTCTTAATCAACTTGCCTTGTCATTTACGGCCAACATGATTTTCATATCTGTGCTTCAGGTGAATGCCTGAAATTCTAAGGGGTAATAGCTGTAAGTCAGCCGTTGTGATACAATTCTTATGATGTCACAATCTTTAAAGGGCCAATGTCTTGCTGCAATCTTCTCTGACCAGAACTAGGTGTTGATTTCAGTTGAGTTTTAAAACTGCCATTTGTGTCAACTGTTGTCATGGCAAGAACCATTTTCACAGTCTCAGGCTGAAATCACAAGGGAAATGCTAAAGGTGGTCATCTTCATGTAAAGGACAATAATGGTAGCAATTAAATAAACCGACTGCAAAATTAGAGGAACCCCTCAATATGATTTCTGTTTATAGATAATAATTTTTAAAATGTTGGATCCAGCATCAGGTTCCTATAGTTATTTCCAGAAACCTGTGCTGTAGCTTGTTTTTACATAAACAGAATGACCTCAGGAACAAACTTTTCCAACTTATCTAGAATCATCCAAAAGGCTAGTTAGTTTTCTTCTGCACCTCCTATTGCACCCTCCAATACAAAAGAGTAAATGAGATTTATACACTGCAGGCACACAGGCTGATTCTGGATCTACTACTTCAGGTTGGGTTAGATCAGGTTCATCTACAGCTTCAAGTTGGACTAGGTCGTTTACATTAATAAATTGTCATCTGGAGTTGCCTTCTCTGGAGGTGAGTAGAAGAAAATGAGTGGGATGCAGATTGCTCAATCCAAAAATGGAATTTCTGAGGCATGGGGAAGGTGGTTGTTTTAAGATATGGGAAGAAGAGAAAAGGGTATGTGTGCACTTAGAAAACTCTGTTTCTGTAATAGTGTTGAACACATCCCAATTCAACCCTCCGCAAGCTAAATTGCCTATAATTTTTTCTTCTGTTGAATCATGTCCAATTCTTGGAACTTCCTGGACATACCCCTGCAGTTTTCTTGGCAAGGTTTTTCAGAAGTGATCTACTGTTGCCAATATAATCACATAGATCAAACTATAATTACGTGACTCTAAATCATACCAAGAAGAAGCCAACAGTTCCAGTAATAGCCTCTGCCTTTCCCACTGATCTCAACAGATGAGAGACTGTCACATGGTGTGGAATGGTATCCCATGAACAGTTATACTTCTGAGCCTCCTTAGTAGCACTTTTAAATGAGTTCCCATACACCAGTGGTGGATTTCAAAAAATTTTACTACAGGTTCTGTGGGTGTGACTTGGTGGGTGTGGCATTACTTGATGGGCGTGGCTTGGTGGGCATGGTAGGGGAAGGATACTGTAAAATCTCCATTCCCTCCCCAATCCAGGGGAAGGTTACTGCAAAATCCCCATTTCTTCCCAATCAGCTGGGACTTGGGAGGCAGAGAATAGATGGAGGCAGGGCCAGTCAGAATTTTTACTACCAGTTCTCCGAACTATTCAAAATTTCTGCTACTGGTTCTCCAGAACTGGTCAGAACCTGCTGAAACCCACCTCTGACATACACATTGCGCTGTAAGTGCAGGATGATACAGAAAAGTGAGGAAGATAAAGGATTTTGCTTGAAAAAAAATGAAAAGTATACTGTACAATTCTACTAGCATAACAGGGTTCCTCTACAAGGTAAAAAGGCACAAAGTTGCTATTCAATAATTATTATCTTGGTATGCAGATTATTTAGTACAGTCAGATTATTGCCTCAAAGAAACTATTGTCTTTTTCAAATATCAACATTATTCCAAGGTAGAAGGAGAAAGTAGATAAGAACCACACAGAAAAATGCTTTCCGGGTAAATGTGGGAATTAATAATATAAGGATATGCTGGCAATTCTCAGGTCAACATTCTTTCATTCAAAATAAAGAAACAATGTTAGCTTTTTTATATTTGTGAAGGGCTTGATAGAACTATTGCATTGAAATTTTCAAAGCTAAATTTTGTATCAGATGGAGAGTAATGTAGCAATTCAATTTACTGGGAGTTAGTCCCACAAAATTAAAACAAATTTAGTGCTAAATAAACATGCACATAATTGGACTGATTCATGGATCTCTCAGTACAAACAGAAGGAAAAAGGAACAATGCCTTTTTTGGCTTTTGGATCTGGTAGAACAGAATGTTACTGTTTCCAATCTAGCATCTTCATTTTGACTTTATATCTTTGGCCATATCTGTTGAAAATTAAGGAAGCAGAGGTCTGACTCACCTAGAAGATATAAAAAAGCTATCCATGTCAATGCTATCTTTTCTATACTTCCATATGATATATGTTTAATTGGATGTTCAACTTCACAGCAATTCGTGTCTAAGTCATTCTCTCTTTACAATCATAATTATCTCCCTCAATAATGTTAGTGCCTTCAAATGGCTTCCGGTTAGAAATATTTACAAGCTCTTATTGTAGATGATGGATTGCAACATGGATAACCGAAGTGGGTTTCAGCAGGTTCTGACCAGTTCTGAAGAACCGGTAGCAGAAATTTTGAGTAGTTCGAAGAACTGGTAAATACTACCTCTGACTGGCCCCACCCACATCTATTCACTGCCTCCCAAGTCCCAGCTGATCGGGAGGGAATGGAGATTTTACAGTATCCTTCCCCTGGAGTGGGATGGGAATGGAGATTTTGCAGTATCCTTCCCCTGCCACGCCTACCAATCCACTGCCATGCCCACCAATTCCCCTGCCACGCCCACCAATTCCCCTGCCACGCCCACCAATCCACACCTACCAAGCCATGCCATGCCCACCAAGCCACACCCACAGAACCAGTAGTACAAAATTTTGAAACCCACCACTGATGGATAAGCACCATTTTTATCAGCCCACATCAGCACAACCAATGAAAAGGAACTATGGAAATGGTAGTCCACAATATCTAGGGTAAGAGGATGCTGATGGAAGAGAATATTTGTAGTTCAGAGGTGAACTGTAGAGTTGTTGGTGCTCTTTGATCTTAGTTGTTTGCTTGCTGACATTTCACTACCAGACTAGGTAACATAATCAGGTAAGTAACTGTGGGGCTGATTTCCTGTTTATATGCAGTAACATGTAATAGAATTCTATTATGAACAACGTCCGTCAAAAACCTAAGAAAACTTATTAGCACTGCAGTAAGCACTACTTTCCCTTTCCCCTTTTCTTTGAGTGACTAGCAAGAAAAGCCAAATGCCCCAGATAAAATTCTTAAAAGAATTGTCTCTTAGGTTTGAGTACAGCTATTCTTCTGTACATTACATCAACTTATGAAAGTTGATACAATTCAGAGCCCCACTGAGTTCAGACTCTCACCTGAAACACATCACCGTTCACAGCAGTTCCTCCTGTGTTTTCAAAATTAACTGCAACAAAGGGAAAATATTAAAGTATTATTCAATGCTACAGTATCTGAGCGTAAGAGAAAGCATTCAGTCATCAATTATTTGCAAAGTTAAACCTGCAAAAGACAGGCCAGACATTATTTTGAAAAGCACCTTCCTGTTTGGCTAGGTGGGAAAGAAGGATATTTAACTAAAGAATAAAAACTCATAAGACATTGGCCTACAATAGAGCAAAAATCTGAGGGAGTTTTAAAAGAAGAGAAATAACTTGTTAAAGGAAAAAAGGATCCTGTAAGGTGAGACTTTTGGTATCTTCATAGTTGCATCCATCTAATATTTTTTGGTGGTAATATAGCTGTGGTTTCCCACAGCTTTTTCTGAGATATTTTCAGACTTTCAAGTCAAGGAAAAGAATGAATATATTTATATGAACACATTAAGCCAAAGTTATTTACCATTTTGGTTGCAATTATAGTTATCTTTACATTGGCTGGTTATTCAACACTTCTGATTTGTAGTTTTTCATGCTGGAATAAAAGTATAATGGCCCAATTAGGATTAAGGCTACTGCGTTTAAGATAGACTCCCTTGCCACATTTATGTCTTCTATCCTTACCTGTTATGGTTAAAAAATGAGATGAGAGACAGCAGTGATGCTGCATATGGCTTATGCAATACGCCAATTAAAATTGTACATCTGAAGTGGTATAGAAGCATTTGGAATAAATTAACAAATATTATAGCTATCCATCTCTAAATCTAAAAACCAGAACAGAAAGCTAGCCATATAAGAGATGAATAAATGTATCAGAAATAATGAATACAAATTGCAATTAAAGCACTTTAGCTATAATTTCATTTTATAGCCATCATGCCTGACAAACTAAAATGTTCATCTGCAGTTTAATACTCTGGGGTTATCAGTTTGTAAAATTCACCAAATATATCTCCGTATTATAAAATTGTGTGTGCATTTAATAGTCCATACTTTATTTTAAAATGGTGTTAAATAAGCAGTAATGATTTGGT
The DNA here is from genome assembly GCF_028640845.1 of Ahaetulla prasina. Lineage (NCBI taxonomy): Eukaryota > Metazoa > Chordata > Lepidosauria > Squamata > Colubridae > Ahaetulla > Ahaetulla prasina. The sequence goes on along the minus strand of NC_080540.1, from coordinate 82,499,460 downwards.
TCAATATAATCCTGCCATAAATCATAATTTATATATCCTAATAGCTGGATTCATGCACTGGATATTCTATCTTGCACTCATCCATTTTCTAACGCGGACATTTTTCTGTTGGGATCATAAAATGATAAAAGGGTAGACAGTGACATATTATACTATATAGCTCATTAGAACAATTTACTGTCCTCAAGTTATTATGTATAAAAATGCCTATAATCCATACCTAAAAAATAGCTGTGTAGTCTGATATATTGGAACGAATATTAAAAATCTGAAAGTAATCAAGCTCTAGATATAATTATTCTACTCCTGGATTATAGTGGAAGCAAATATTTACCTCAACTCCCCCACTTCTTTAGTTTTAAGAGCACACAAATTCATCCTGTCCTGATGTTGGCAAATTATAAGAATTATTGCCACATGCTATAAAAGTTCTTGAGTTTACCTTGAATTTCCAACATTTAAGTGAATATTTTTTAATATGTGACATTTGGTACCTATAAAATAACTTTATTTCCAAAGCTCCATTTGACCAGACTAGGATTATGTATCACACTAAACTACATTTTAAATGACACTTTATTGGACATACAGTATAATAGTTGTTGGATTTGGATAGAATTTAACCCATAAATAAATCATAGGTTATAAAGCACAGGGATTTAATTCACATGCTGCAAAAAGCCATAAAACCACACTATTGCTTAGCTTTATTTTTTACTATGCACAACTGAAACAGAAATAAATCATGCATCCTGATTTTTTTAAAAAAAAGCTTGTTTATGTGAATTTAATAGCTACTCAACTCAAATAAATTCCTAGCATCCTAGCAACACTTTTTTCAAATTTTTCAAATCTTTTCTCACCTTACCTTATTGATTAAAAAAATCCAGTTTGGTCTAGCAATTAAGTCATTAGGGTAGAAACCAGGAAACTGAGTTTTGACCCAGCCCTAGGCATGAAAGCTGGCTGGGTGACTTTGAGCCAGTCATTCTCTCTCAGCCTGTGGTATTAAGCTTGGGCAGCATGCCAGTTGGACAATTTCTGTCACAATTAATGGATCAACACTTGACTGATCTGAAAAAAAAAAAGTGGACCGTGCACTTCCAGGAAAAACTTTAGCAAATAAAAACTATAGATAAAAATATAGATTTTAAGGTAGATATATATGTGGCAGTAATATTGGACTAAATAATAACAAGCAATCCAGAGGAGAAGATTGATTAACATCAGTCACTGAATATGGCCTGGATATGGCCATCAGATATGGGCTGCAAAAAAATCTGGCTGACCATTAGAAAGCAAAGAGATAAAGAAATATGTTACATTCAGCAACATTTTTTTGGCAGATTTTGGCAGACTAAGTCTAATATATTAGATTTATATATATTATATATAATATATATAATTATATATGTTATATATTATATAAGATTTTGGCAGACTAAGTCTAATACAGTAGCCCTAAGTCTGTACTGTATGGTAGTAAGAAATCTGGATCAACAGTTTAAACAGTTCCTGGGATTTTGGGCTCCTCTCCTGTATCTGTTTTGAAAGGATTAGAAATATGAAATATGAAAACGGGAGCTGGGGCTAAAGCGGTTTTTTCTTGTATAGGATGAAACAAGTTGCATCCTAGCAGTAAATAGCAAATATAACAATTTGCAAGAAAAAGCTATATACCACGTCTCACTTATTTATATATTTGCATTTATATCCCGCCCTTCTCCGAAGACTCAGGGCGGCTTACACTATGTCAAGCAATAGTCTTCATCCATTTGTATATTATATACAAGGTCAACTTATTGCCCCCAACAATCTGGGTCCACTTATTGAGGAGATCCAAAGTCTCTAACATGAGACCCCGACAAAACTATATGCTCTCCACTCTGAAAATGTAAATGAACAAGGAAAAAGCAAAAGTGTATCTCCATAGCATCAATACAGCTTAAACTTCTTGCTGGAGAACCAGATAAATGTCATGGCTGCTGCCATAGGAGAAGCAAGAACAGACCTGTTTACTTGCTCTGAATCTGCACTTCCAGCAGCAGTAGGGCATACAGAAATTAACCCGTACAGCTTTGTTTTGGCAATTCACAGGAAAGGCTGCTTGCTAAACTTCCAGGGTCCCAACTAGTAGGAAAGTATGATAGTTAAAACCAGAGAGGTTTAGATGAATTCAGCTATAAACGAAAAATAGTATTTGGGGTGTGTGTAACATTTCCGTCACTTGCAGATTCTTTTTCTTTTCCCTGATTATCACCCACATTTTGAATATTGGGCTGCACCCAGATCTGGTTTGGCAACTTACGCTAGGCCTCCACCCAAAGTTAAACAAGAAAGTCAGTATGCCTATGATACATCAGCTTCTGTCATCTTTTCCTCCTGCAGCCTCTCTTCCCTAGCCCAGTGCTTGGGCCAGATGCCATCTGTTCTTGTCCTAACCAAAAAAAAAACATTACCCACAAAAACAGGGCTCCTGATGGATCTTGCAGTATCCTTGGTGGCTCTTGCAAGGCCTACATCCTAGACAAGGCTTGTTTTGCTTTCCTTCTGTGGTTATCTAAGGCTGCACTGAAGAGTCAAAGGTGTTTGCCTCTAATGAGAGACTCAACCCACAGCTGGTCCCTGACGCAGAGCTGGCTCCAAAGAGGGAAGGGTGAAAAATCAGCTAGTTCCACAGAGCAGAGATTCAGAGTAATCTCATATATATGCCTGGTATGCTCTTTGTGCTAAGCCGTAGTTAATTCAAACAGCTCGCAGAAGAGCCCTAGTTGCTTTTACATGAAGCCAACACGAAATCAGGCGCCTAGGTGGCTTAATACAGGGCATAAGCCCAGTCACAGATTCTACTAGCAGCTGTAGAAGAGTAACTATTGTGGCGTCTCAGAACTTGACATCCTGCCTTTAAATCAGGGGTAGTGCATACAGTGTCCCTTCCTCTTATTTCGTCTCACAATAACCCTCTGAGGTTGACTGAACCGGCGGGGGGAGTGTGATTGGCCCCAAGTCAAGCCACAGCATCCTTTTCACAATTTAAGAACAAAAGTGGCCTTCTAGAACAGGGGTCTCCAACCTTGGCAACTTTAAGCCCGGAGGACTTCAACTCCCAGAATTCCCGCTGGCTGGGGCATTCTGGGAGTTAAAGTCCTCCTGGCTTAAAGTTGCCAAGGTTGGAGACCCCTGTTCTAGAGAGAACTGGCAAGAATGCACCAGTGCCCCCTCACTCCGTTTGGAAAGATATATTTAAGACTACAACTCCCATCACCACTAGACGTGGTGGCTTGGGTGAGGCCTCCCAACACACGATTCCTCCGTTTTTGCTGGCTTTCTCTGGCAGGCTGAGGCTAGGCAGCCACCGAGATGGCTGATGGGCGCAGCTTCTTCGGGAAAGATCCCGTTTCCCCGGCATGCTGCTGCCCACTTCCCCTCGGTCCCGCGGCTCCTTGCCTGGGCAGGCCACGTGCGGGTCCCCTCGGTGGAGGAGCCGCCCGTCTCCGCCACCCCCAATCACACACACCCCGCTCGCTCACCCCGAGGCTCCCCGGCGGCCTCCTGGCTTCCCCTGGCGGCTCCTTCGGCGCAGCTGATGCCTTCGTCGTTCTCGATCCCCGCAATCTCGTTCTCCTGCTGAGCCAGGAAAGCAGCGGCCGGGTCCTCTTCGGCGGCCTCGGTTGCTCCGCTTTCCGAGGAGGAGAAGAAGCCGAAGTCATCCGCCATGACGGCCGTTTTCCCGCAGCTCTCAAGCCCGCCTTTCCTCCGGGATGGGCACGACGAGCAGCGCCCGCAACCTCGGGCGGCCGAGAGAGAAGCTCAAGCCCAAGCAGTGGGCGACCAGGAACCGCCGGCTCAGCTGTCACTGCGGCGCCTGCGGGAGGAGACTGACGCGGCGAAAGGAGGTGACCTCACCCGCCGAGCTGCTAGCGCGTTCGGGAGCCATTAGAGGGAAGCAGCAGCCGCCCTGGATTTCGCTCAGCTGCAGCATCAGCTCCGAAGGCAGAGTAGTTCCGCTCCCGGGAGTTGCGGCGTGGGAGAACGAACGTCCTCCGACCTATTGTTGGGAATCATGTCCCATCCCCAAAATTCAACGGCGTCGTGATTGCCCTCAAAAGAGGCGCACCGACTCCCGTTGCTGCTTTGGTGATGCCAAGCCAGCAAATGAAGTAGCCGTGCACCATCTTTTTAAAGTCAGCCGCTTGGAAAAGTTCTACAGGTAGCGACCGCTGGAAGTTACAATGGCACTGAAAATCATGACTTATGACCGTTGTTCACACTCATGACCATGGCAGCATCCCGGTGGACGGTTCAGATGCTTGACAACTGACTCACGTTTATTGCGTGCTGCAGTGTTCAGGAGTCAATTTTGCGACCTTCTGACAAGCAAAGTCAATGGGGAAACCAGATTCACTTAACAATCGTGTTCCTAATTTAACAACTGCAGCAATTCACTTAGAAAAAGTGGCAAGAAAAGTCGTAAGAGGGGACAAATTCACTTAACAAATTTTTCACAACATAAAATTGTGGGTGCAGTTGTGGTCGTAAGTTGAGGACTACCTGTACTTACCTGCTTGTTTGCCTTGTCTCTTCTCCTCTTGCATCTTCTCTCCTTGCAACACATACAGTGATGACTTCCTTTTTTTAATGGTTCCCAGAATGCTGCCTTTATTCAGCCCCTAAACCAGCTTAATACTACAGGTAATCCTCAATTTATGACTACAGTTGAGCCCAAAATTTTTATTGTTAAGTGAGACATTGGTTAAGTGAGTTTTACCCCATTTTACGACCTTTCTTGCCTCAGTTGTAAAGTGAATCACTGCAGTAGATAAATTAGTAATCCAGTGTTAAGTAAATCTGGCTTCCCCATTGACTTTTTGCTTGTCAGAAGGTTGCAAAAGATGATCACATGACCTTGGGACACAGCAATGGTCATAAGTATGAACCAGTTGCCAATCATCTGAATTTTGATCAGATGATCAAGGGGATGCTAAAAAGGTTGAAACTCTGAAAAATGGTCATAAGCCACTTTTTTCATTGCTATTGTAACTTTGGTCACTAAATGAACTGTTGTAAATTGAGGACTACCTGTACTGTATATTAATATAATCCACACATCTGACCAAATCAGGTAAACAACGGGAGGGGGAATCTAAACAGTATTTAATAGTCAACCAGTGTCTTATTTGGACCTGACCAGCTTCATCATTGTCTCTAGAGCAGGGGTGTCAAACTCACATCGTCACAGCAACATCACGTGACATATTAGGACTTTTTTTCCCCTTTGCTAAGCCGGGTATGGGCATGGCCAGCACATGACACATGCGGCCCGCGGGCCAGGAGTTTGACAGCTCTGCTCTAGAGAGCTGAATATAGCTCTGTTGGCCAATCATTCGTCAGAATTGTGCAACGGTGTTGGGTTGCAATGGATATTTTAACACTTTGGTCATTGTCAATTTAGCACAAGGCTGAAATAGTGAAACAGACTATTTCATCCCATTTCATCACCTCTGGATCAGCACCCACAGGAATCCAGAAGTTGGCATCTGTGGTCTTTAGAAAGCAAAGGAAAGATAGAGAAATTAAAAATGAAGAGACTGCTTACAATTGAACTCTATGATTCCAGTTTATTATTTTCAAAAACAAAAAATAATATTCAGTTTGGGCTAGAATTGGATGCCATAGCTATGGCATAGGGAAATGACAAGGTACTGCAGCCAAAGGTGCCCCAATCCTGCTACAGTGCCATGACTGTGGATGTTGTCCCTCCAAGCAGACGTGGAAAAGAGGTGAGGACAGCAGAGCTGGCAGAATCAACTTTACCAGGAGTATACATGAAAAATCAGGACAGACCATTCAGAGAGTCAGTGTTGTTGACTCTGAAGTTGAGACATGATGGGGATCACCATGCAAGCAAGATATTTCATGCTAGTATAGTCTCCTGCTTGCTGAAGGATGGTTGGCTATTATTTTACCTCAACAGAGAGGAAAGGCTAAGAATGAAAATGAATATGCCAGTTTATAACAATACTGTACATTCTCACATATAAACCAAAACAATTTAAGTGCCCAAAATACTCCTTCAAAATTCAGTTGGGCTTATCTATGGGTATATTCAGTAATACTTTAAAATACCCATATTTCCATATATAGTCAGATATAAGCCCGTCCATGGATAAACAGGGATTTTTCAACCAAAAACATCAAAATTTTAACCAAAAATTGCAGGTCCAAAGGTTGTGCATTTTTCATGGAATTTTGGTTAAAAATTCAAGGGTCAGCTTATTCACTGATGGGCTTTATTTCAAGTATGTATTGTATGTGCACATTAAATCATGCTTTGCAAACTTTTAAGCTATTAAACCATGCTTTATAAATCATACTAACTAGGTTTATACACTACATTATCCTAGAATAGTGTGGGCAAACTATTTACTAATTAATCACAAATGCCTTGGTTTCTGCATTGCATTAAACTACAAGCAAGTCTTCTTATGACTAAATGTGGTCCCAATGAATACACTATTTAATGAATCTGTTCGCTGTAATGTATCATGAACCTCATTGGTGAAACATACCTATGATTATATAGAGCAGGGGTCACCAACCTTTCAGACCTCAGGGACCACTAAATTCATAATTTTAAATCCCACAGACTATTAATATAATCTGCCTAATAACCAGCTGGGTGGGTGTGGCTAGATGGTCATGTAACTGGGTGGGCGTGACCAACTCCTCACTCCCCACCCCGAGCTCCTTAGGGCCCCAACAGGAAGAAGTTGTTGGAGCTAAGCAGCCACAAGAAAGAGTTGGCAAAACAGCTCAGTTCAAATTGGATCTGACCAAGAAAGAGGCTCAGCAGAAGAACCTCACTGAGGATTATGAGTATAGGTTTTCCAAGCAGAGGGAAGATCTGCAGGAGTGCAAGGCCAGGTACCGGCACCTGGAGGCTCAGCAGACTGAGATGGTCAGCCAGTTCCAGGCCATGATGCAGTCCCATTGGAACAAGGTCCTCCAGCTCTCCGCCACCAGTGGCACTTCCCTCCAGCCTTCACCCAAAGCCCCACACCAGGAGGCTGAAGCAGACCCCAAGTTGGAATTTCTGCCCTCCTCCAACCCACACAAAAAGACCCCAAAGAGGAGACTCTCTACAGCAACACAAACATTCATTGCACGTATCCGTCCCAGGGGCCGTAGTTTGAGGATCCCTGATTCAGTGCAATATTAAAAATGCAAATAATTTTTTTACAAACCACCAAAATTTTCTCACGGACCACCAGTTGGTGACCGCTTCTATAGAGAATAATCTTGCATACCTGATATAGTGGAGTTTTGTTCATGAAAGCTTATGCCTCAATAGAATAGAATAGAATAGAATAGAATTTTTTATTGGCCAAGTGTGATTGGACACACAAGGAATTTGTCTTGGTGCATAGGCTCTCAGTGTACATAAAAGAAAAGATACGTTCATCAAGGTACAATATATTTCTTAGTTATGAAAACTGTTGTCCAAACTAGTGAACAAACCTGTGATTCAGCAAGTTGGACCTTAACCTTAACTTAGAGTCCATAATCAGGGAAACGTGGAACACAGATTAATTATCTCTAGTTAAAAACTCCTGTACTGTTTATTACCTTTGTCATGTTGCATATGCTTAGTTTAACAGAAATTCTATGAAACTGAAGTAAGTAGGCATCAGATTGCAGCTTTAAAACACCTCAATAGATAATGAAGATTCTATATGTTTAATGATTACTTTTTTAAAAAAAAAGTCACACTACACTAAATTTAGCACAGTTTCAATTTGAGTGATACTTGCCCCCCCCCCCAGTCATGTGCTAGGCCAGTGACAGTGAACCTTTTAGACACCGAGTGCCCAAACTACGCATGCGCACATGCCCAAACTGAAAGGTGAGTGTGTGCGAATGCGCACAAAGATGCATGTGCGCATGTGCGGACATGCATGCATGTGCAGCAGAGACCCAAAGACCAGCTGGCCGGTGGAAGGTGGGGCATCCCAACACTGGCAGTGCGGCAAGAGGTAAGATCTTTTTCTTTTGCCAGCTTCTGTTTCATTGTTTGCAGGGATACAGAAGCTCACAAAAGAAATGCCAAGGAGATCTGACCTGGGGCGACGGTGCGTGTGCCAGCAGAAAGGGGTCTGCATGCCACCTGTGGTATGCGTACCATAGGTTTGCCATCATGGTGCTAGGCCATATTGCCAATAACCTCCTTCATTCATTTGTTCCTGAAGGTGAAATATGGGATTGAGCCAAAAGCCCCTTTCTCAGGGAAAGTAAAACTATCAACCCAGCCACAAAACATTTACAAGGTCATGGAATGCTGATAAGCTGGGAAAAAGATACTGAAAAGCAAAAGCAAAGTGACTCCCTAGAAAGAAACTATGCCATGAAATATTGTTTCTTTGTTCTTTCAAAACTTCAGTCTTTGTAGTCCTGCCTCATTATACTTATAGCTTCAGTGACCTCACTAGGTACATTATATGCTGTATGTAATCAAATACTTATTATGCTACCAAAATACTGTAATTTGAATAAATACATGAAGAGGCATCATACAGTAATCCCTCCCTTCTTTATGACTGTTTTTGCCTCCAGCACTGACTATAAACAGTGCAACAGTGCAGTCTCTGGTTCAAACATAAACCTAGGAAAACTCTTCTATATCCTTCAAACACTTGTTTTGCTGTGAAAATTTACTGTATAATTTGAAAAGATACTGGATAAGAGGCATCTCCCTCCTCCCCCCTCTCTCCCTCCCTCCCTCCCTCCCACTCACTCTCTCTCTCTCTCTCTCTTTCCACAGCTACTATTAATAGTATTATTAATATTAATTAATATTAATATTAATAATAATAGTATTATTAATATTAATAGTATTATTACTATTACTGGTGACCTTTAATGGGCTTCTGCTGATTAACAAGTTTTAGAGAAGGGCCCATAGCGAATGGAGTGAGGAATAGAATGCAGAGTTTTATTTTAAGGGAGAAAGTTACTTTACTTTAAAGTAACATTACTTTACTTTACTTTAATGTTAATCTCATCATAATTGCTTGGATTGAAAGTGGAGGGGTTTTTCTCTCTCTCATTTTGTGCAAATTGTATAATGAATAGTATGTACCATGTACTGCCATTTATGGATTTTCACTGTCACACCCAAAGAAGTATTTGGTTTGCCAAAAAAGATAAAAAAGAATATGAATAGAAGAAACTCTTGAGATACTAGATATGACGAAGGATGGACTGGATTTTCTTGGCAAGAGAAATGCTGTTGTTGAGGAGAATTATTCAACAATGAATCTGGTAGAGAGAGTTACAACAGAGACTTACAAACTTTGGAAATGAGATGCAATTGTTGGTAAAGTTCCTAATTAAAAGGGGCAGAGTGCCATCCCAAGTCCCCTAATCTTCTACAATTCCCACCTATCTTGCCTAGAAATCACACTGCTGCTCCCTTGAAGGCAGGGCATGGGAAGGAATACTCATGCACTGCCTCTGAGTCATGCCTCCAAAATTCCCTTTCCCAGTTCTCTTCTTCCATAACAGGATAAAGCAGCTTAGGTGAAGATGCTTAAGTGACACAGTAAACATTTAGTTTATTCAGCCAGATGTTCTAGGTTTACATAAGAATAGAATAGAATAGAATTTTTATTGGCCAAGTGTGATTGGACACGCAAGGAATTTGTCTCGGTGCATATACTCTCAGTGTACATAAAAGATACCTTCATCAAGGTACAACACTTAATGATGGTCATAGGGTACTGAACCAAATCATATTGGCTGAATTCAGTCAATGCACTGTGTATAGTAGCTATCAGTCAGACATGTATTGAAGATCCATTCTCAGCAAAGGAAGAACAAAAGAGGTGGTTTTTGTAAGATACTGGATTTCTCTCTGGTTTTGCCTTTAGACTCAGACTTCCTGTGCTAAATTCTTCATCACTGCTATTCAGTAAGTCTGTTTGAAATAAACCAATCATTGAACATTCAATTTATGGTGTTTCCAAAATGGAAATAAGCACCCCTGCAAATATTGTATGTAAAAGAAGAACAAAGTGTCACACTTACTTATTAAAGATAAGAGAAAGGGGATACATGACAAGTAACTTGTCTTTCTTTCATTTGAAAATGAAAAGATCCTACCCAGGTGTGAATTTACTGCATCTGATAATCAAAACTTCAATGCCATGATTCATCTTCCTTCCCTTACAATAGATGGCTGGTGTCTGATTAATACCATATATACTGCACCTTTTCAGTGCCGAAACCGGAACAGTTCAGACTTGGCTTAGTATTTTTTTTTCTTATATGTTTTTAGTGATGCAGCTATAGGCACTGCACTGAAATTTTAATTTTCAAATACCATTTCCTCCTAACTTGAATAGTGAAATTGTTTCTGGATACACCAAGAGAGATTACATAATCGACTGTTTCAGCTTCGGGTTAAATCATGCTCAGGTAGCCAGTAAAGTAAAAGCCCTCTCCTGGAAACTGAAACACAAGCTTGGGTTTTTAGTAGCGCAATCCTGTATAGATCTACTCCCAGTGATTTCCTAGCATCTTTTAATAGGATTGTAACGACAATCACCTGAAATTATATTGTCAGCTGACAGCGGACGATTCATGTAGGGAAACTGTCCCCTTCCAAGGCTGTTGTATTCCAATTCGTATCATTCCTAGGCGGAACGAGTAGCGGTGGCCATCCAAAAGAAAGCAAAGTTCCGAGTTCCAAAGAAAATATAATTCAACCGAGTACCGCCTGAGCACCAAAATACACGCAGACAAGTCTTACGCTCCATTCATTCGCATCAAACCATGTGTCATTAAAGATTCTCAAGAGGATGAGATGCGTTTCATAAATAAAATCGGAAGCTACAGGGGACGTTGGTAAATGGGACCTATCGGTGCGATCATAGACTTGGAATCGTTTTATAGTTTGGCTTTTTGTCTCGAATTTAAACTAGCTTTGGTTCCACTTCTAACCTGCAGTGTTAAATAATGGGTGGCACTTCCGAGACAAGACTAGCAACTCCACCCGCTAAAGCTCTCCAGCTGGTTATATGCCGAAACCCGTGTGCGTTAGCAGGATAACGTGTTTGTGTGTGTGTGCATTCAACCAAGTTAATACGACTTAAAAACTACTAAAAGATTACTTCCGTCGATTTCACAGGAAATGTACTACTAACTAATCATTACTAAATAAAATGAGGGGTTTTTAATTTATTTTTTGGCCATCGTTTCGCAAATCAAGCAACAAGGTCCATTTTTTCCACATAGAATTGTAGAATTGATTGTAGAAAATATGACTTCAGTAACAGAGTTGTTAATGCCTGGAATGCACTACCTGACTCCGTGGTCTCATCCCCAAATCCCCAAAACTTTAACCAAAGACTGTCTACTGTTGACCTCACCCCATTCCTAAGAGGTCTGTTAGGGGCGTGCATAAGAGCACCAGCGTGCCTACTGTTCTTGTCCTAACGTTCCCTTTGGTTGTAATCAATTTGTGTGGTTATTTCATGCTTATACTTATATATATTGTTGTGTTTGACAAAATAAATAAATAAATAAAAATAAATAAATAGAATTGTAGCGTGGCATTGTGCAACGCTTCCTGTGGTCTTTCGGGTGCGCTTTAAGATTTTGGTCACCACCTTCAAAGCGCTCCATGGCTTAGGGCCCGGGTACTTACGGGACCGCCTGCTGTTACCGCATGACTCCCACCGACCCGTACGCTCTCACAGAGAGGGCCTTCTCAGGGTGCCGTCCGCCAAGCAATGTCGGCTGGCGGCCCCCAGGGGCAGGGCCTTCTCTGTGGGAGCTCCTACGCTCTGGAACGAACTTCCTCCTGGACTACCTCAAGTGCCTGATCTTCGGACCTTTCGCCGTGAGCTGAAAACGCATTTATTTATTCAAGCGGGACTGGCATAATATTTATAATATTTTTAATATTTTTAATTTTAACTGGGGTTTTATTATTATATGGTTTATAATTTTAAATTTTAAACTTTTAAATGTGGCCATTTTTTTTCTAATATGCTCGGTTTTAAATTGTCGTTTTAATTGTACATTTTTGTGTTTTTTATCTTTTGACTGTACACCGCCCTGAGTCCTTTGGGAGAAGGGCGGTATAAAAATTAAATTTAATAAATAAACAAATAAATAAATAAATAAATAAATAAATAAAACACCGCTCCCTCCGCGCGTAGAGCGGGGGGGGGGGGGTTAGAGCTCCAACCTCTATGGTGACACGCGCGGGTAGAGCGTAAAACGGAAGCTTCGAATTGTCACGTCATATCCGTAGAGTGACGCAGCTGCGGGTCAGAGGCGGCGGCAAAATGGCGGCACCGGACGAGCGGGAGTTGTCGGCGGAGCAAACTGAAAAGCTCCTTCAGTTCCAGGTGCTGGCCCGGGGCGCGGCGGGTGGGATAGGCCTGGGTGAGCGGGAGGAAGCCGGCGATCCCTGCTAGAGCCCTATCTAATTCGTCCCTCGGGGGTTTCTAACGTGCAGGGAATGGCGGGAGCAACTTGGCCATTCGCTGTTGCTGGCCGTGGGATGGCAGCGGGGCCATGTGCGGCAGGGACGGCTGTATAGGTTGGTAGTGCTTGGGAAAAGGGCAGTTCCCCCCACCCCCGAGACTTAGGGGAGCTCGGTAAAGGCTTCTGCCTGTGCGGTTTCTGCCCGAGGCTCTGCGTAAAACGAATGGCTCCCCCCCCCCCCAAGGGGAATTACGGGAGGGGGCGGGCGGAGAATCTGTAATGTAAAAATCTGAGTTTACTTGAAATGTATTTATATGTTGCCTTCGAAATCCATCAGTAGTAGCACCCATCGCACTGTAGGCTGGTGAAAGACAACAGGAAATGAGTCAGTTTCCAATCCATTCCCGGCCGGTTGACCGGACAACCCTAAATGATAAGTTGACATGGAACCCGCAGTATTATGAATATTTACTTTAGTTTAGAATAAGCTGTGATGGATTCCTCCAAACCGAAGGTACAAATGTGTAGCATTACTCCTATATTCTGTCTTGTTCTAAGACACTGAGCTATATGGCACTGTACATAGAAATTATTATAGTTCTTGGAAAAGAGTAAGTGAAGAGCATAAGATGTTCATGTTTACTACACCATAAGCATATTAGGGAGGATATCACCTTGGACAGTTTTGACAACAACTTGTAGAAAAGTTGGCAACTCTTAGAATAAAACTAATAAATTCTAATAAAGCTAATTAGAATTCTTAATTAGTTTTAATTGATGATATCTATTAGATACATAAGCTAAAAAACTTGATCATTCCTATAAAGTCACACTTTTATAATTAAGACTATGGCACTGTTACATGCCTTACAATTTATGAGTGCCTTATATTTAACTTTTATAATAAATTTGGGAAAGCCAATTAAATCTGCCGCTGCCTCCTTCAGTTTCTTTTGGCTTTTCAAAGCAGTTTCCAACATGACTATAGTGAGAACAGAGTTGTTTTTTTCCCTGCATGTGCAACTTTTGTTGTATTATCCTTGGTTTTTAAAAGAAAGGCAAGTATAACATGGAATATTTACAATTGAAATCTTGAAAGAAAATTGATATGACTTTAAAAATAAACTCACCATTGTGAGGGGTTTGGATAGGCCTTGTGAGACATAGTGTTTTTTCCAAACCCTGCCATCTCAACTGCCTTGGAAATATCTCCACATTGATCCATAATGGAAGAAGCTGAGAGTTTCCTATCCCGTTATTCCATAATACCACTGATTATATATAGATCCAGTTTCAACCTGAGCTGTTCCTTTCCTCCCCTAATGTTTTTAAGTATTCAGCCTGTTGGATTATATATAATGCAAAAGTCTGTGTACTGTTTTGTAACCAGTAGTTATGCATTGTAATTAGTTTAATAGATGTATTGCCTTAAAATGGATTTTGGGCATTAAGATGTCTGGTCTTCTTTCATTATTGATTTCTATTACACTTCAATGTTGAACAGAACAGAAATTAAGTTTTGCATAATTCTGTACATTAGCCTTTCCCAGTCTGGTGTCAGTTGAGGCTACAGTTCTGAGAACGCCTAGTCAATATTGCTTTGGTCCATGTTTTTGGAAATAGCAGATACAGTACATCTGGATAGTGAATGATTGAGGAAAGCTAAAATCTTATGTCCAGATTTTGATTCAGTTATATCAAATAGAGGCTGCGCAATCACTACTATAAATCATACTTATTACTGGTAATGTTCCAAAGTGATAAAATTGTTTCTTCCGTATGTATTTTAGGTAGCCATAATTTTATTTGCTACTGTTACACTGATTGCTTAAAGTACTGCAGGCAGAGATGATAAAACCATGCATTCTAGGTTCTTATGGTTATTTTGAAAAGAAATTTGATGACAAGTTGATTTTTTGTTTGTTTGTTTGTTTTTTATTTGCATTTATAACCCGCCCTTCTCCGAAGACTCAGGGCTGCTTACACTATGTTAGCAATAGTCTTCATCCTATTTGTATATTTATATACAAAGTCAACTTATTGCCCCCAACAATCTGGGTCCTCATTTTACCTACCATATAAAGAATGGAAGGCTGAGTCAACCTTGGGCCTAGTGGGGCTAGAGCCTGCAGTAATTGCAAGCAGCTATGTTAATAACAGACTGTCTTAGCAATCTGAGCCACAGAGGCCCTTCTATTTGTTATATCTATTGAAGAGTACATTGTGCTTTTTAAGAGATTTTCTGATACCCAGTTAAAAATTAGAAAGAGCCTGGTAAGCATCTTTTCAGACTTATATTTTAATAATAGACACAATCTTTCATGCCGGAATCAATCTGGGTCGGTCACTGGGACCAGTTCATAACCTTTCATGAACCATAGCTGTAGTTGTAGCTGAGCTGTAATTCACAAAAACATGCCTTTTCTTAATGTGTTTAATTTGAAAAGGAATTACCAAATGTATTTTTGGCTACTGCAGATTAACATAGCTCTCCTTCCCTGATATTTTAGTAAACTCAGGTTGCTTTTAGTTAAGTTGAAATTTTTGCTTCTCTAAAATAGATTTTATTCATAATCTTTTACCATCATATCCATCTGTAACTTAAATTATACTCTATTTTCTGAGTTTCATATTTAGTATTTTCTGTAGAAAATAATTTACAGTGTGTACACTATCTGTTTTTCAAAATATTCTAAAAATAAAGGGAGAATATTTTCAGGCAGAAAGAACAACACAATTAAACTGTTCAAGGTATTTTTTTAATAGCTGTTTGCCGATAGGCAAGAGTATTGGCATACTAAAGCACACTCTGTGTAACTATCCTATTGAATAAATCTTGTGAAGAATTAATGTCTATGGAGATTCTCAATCATCCAGATCGTGGTTGTCCCAAAGGTGCTTTTTAAACGGAACTGGACTTACTTAGTTTTTTCCTTGAGAGTGCTTTTCTTTGAAAATGACACCACCTATCTATCTCCTGTCTGCAACACAGTCTTCTCAGCAGTCCCAAGAAGGGTGGACAACCCATTGGCACTCTGATTCAGTGATTCAGAGTACAGATAAATCCCCAAGTTGCCTCAAGTAGACTCCTCAGAGAGCTAAATACCAACCTTCAGGGTGCTAACGATCAGAGCATATAAATCCGTCCATTCCCCATCATTCAGTCAGAGCTGAAGACATTTCTTGGATGCGTTGCGAAATAGACTAAGCAAGTCCAGTTGCCTTTTTAAAAGCACCTTTGGGAGTTGTGAAGGTTTAGGGAGGATCCCTTCTGGGCCTCTTTCTTCATACCAAGGACACAAGACTAATTTCCCTCTTAGCTCCTTGTGAGAGACCCTCCCTCCCTCTAGATTCAGTTCCAGATTCCACCACAAATAGAAATCAAATAAATAAGCTTCAGAGCAGTGACTTATTTAATTCTGTATCATCACACAAGACATTTACTATAGTTACATAAAACATAGGTATAAGAATCTAAAAGGTGTGAAGGCTAATGGCAGAATTTTTTTTCTCATATATATGAAGACACAGTAGTAATAGTATTTAGGAAATAAAAATATATAGGATTCTCAAGGTGCTACTTTAAAGCCCACATTTGAGTGCAATTGAAATTTGGCCCTTTTATAACTTTGATGGGGATGAAAGGGATCTAATAAAATAGGTATTACAACTTCATAGTTGCGTAATCTGCTTTGTTCCTTATTACTATTTAAAAAAAGTGCTATCAGAAACTGATGATATGATCTAAAGGTGGTCTGGAAGGGGTCTAAAATGGGGGTTGGGAGAAAATGCAGAACTGAATGAGAGCTTATTTTTATATTTATACAGATTTATTCTTAAATATTTTGCTAAAAAGAAATTACCGTAGCTGTTAAGTTGGGGTGGGGAAGAAAAAGAAAAAATATAGCCATTTTATAAGCCAGAATATTTATGGTTGTTTCTTCCAACCTGTGATAGATGCCATCTTTTATCATATACCAACATGTTCAAATGGCAAGCACAAAATTGGAATAGTTACACTATAAGATGTACAGTTTCTACAGTATTGACAAACAGATCATTTTAAAGCACATGCTTGAGGGACAGTCTGATCCAATCAAACACTTTAAAATGTGTTTGAATCTCTTAAAATTATAAAAATGTTAACTTTGGTTTGATGGCATGCTTGGATTTTAGTAAAATTGGCTTTAATAGAGGTATAGAAAGTTCATCCCTTCTTCTTTTGGTGCTATACTATTTGTTATCTCCTTTACTGTATAAAATGACTTTATGGCACAGTAGTAATGCACAACTATATTACTATTTGCTTTCCTCATCTAATAAGAAAAATGGGAGAAATGAAAGTTGAAGTCTGTGCAAATAGCCTATTGCCAATCTTTTTGCATTTCTAGGGTGTTTGTTTAAAATGATCCACAACTGGTGTGGTATTTTTAACATTAGTGATTTAAGCTAAGATTTGTTTCTCTGCTGTCTTGAGTATAAAAACATATTTTTTTACTTTAGGTTTTTTATGTTACATTTAGCAAGAAAGTTCAAAATGTATCTTTATGGAGTATGTTTCACAAGAATACTTGTCAAGGGAGAAGTAAATGCTCAATAAATCAGCCCTTCATCTAAAACAGATAATTACAGGTAGTCTTCGACTTATAAAAGTTTGTTTAGTGACCATTCAAAGTTACAACAGCCCTGAAAAAAATAATTTATGACTATTTTTCACACTTATGACTGTTGTAGCATCTCCATGGTCGTGTGATTTACATTCAGATGCTTGACAACTGACTCACACTTACGATAGTTGCAGTGTCCTGAGGTCATGTGATCCCTTTTGCGGCCTTCTGACATGCAAAGTCAATGAGGAAACCAGATTTATATAACAACCATGTTACTAATTTATCAACTCTAGTGATTCTCTTAACAAATGTGGCAAGGAAAGTCATAAAATGGGGCATGACTCACTTAACAAATTTCTCACTTAACAGCATAAATTTTGGGCTCAGTTGTCAAAGTTGAGGACTACCTATATTCTAAAGTTGAAGTACAGCGTATTGGATGAGTTGATAAAACCTATTAGTTATCACAGCCTAAAAAGCAGTTGTTCCAGAATGAGTGATAATTGATGAAAACTTAATTTAACAACATATGAACACATTCAACTGGGAAACTGTCTGTCTTAGACCAAGACAAGTCCAAAAACAGTAGTTAATTCCTGGAAGTCGGGCACTCTTTCAAATCATCCATCAATAGATATAAAGACATAACATTTACATACTGTGTAAAAGAGACAATCAACAAGCTAAAAAAGGAGAAAAAGACCAAAACATCTCCCCTCCATCAATCAACACCCAGATGAGTGTAGATTGACACCAAGATTAACATCAGACTAACAATCAAAAAGTGAACAATACCCCAATCAAAGAACTGCCAAACAAGCCATCAGTAACAGCCCAACCAAAAAAACCCCATCTCCCACCAAGGCCATATATGTGCTAGTCGTTCCGATTCTAGGGGGTGGTGCTCATTTCCGTTTCAAAGCTGAAGTGCCAGCGCTTTCCGAAGACGTCTCCGTGGTCATGTGGCCGGCATGACTAAATGCCAAAGGTGCATGGAACGCTGTTACCTTCTAACCAAAGGTGGTCCCTACTTTTCTACTTGCATTTTTCACATGCTTTCGAACTGCTAGGTTGGCAGAAGCTGAGACAAATAACAGGAGCTCACCCCGTTAAGTGGCACTAGGGATTCGAACTGCTGAACTGCTGACCTTTCAATTGACAAGCTCAGCGTCTTAGCCACTGAAACGCTGTGTCCCTTATATTGGAAATTTAGTTTTAGCTAAAAAGTGCATGCTGCTAGAAGCTGCCTCTTTGTGATGTTGAAACCTAGAAATGCTGATGTGTGATATTGTTAGTTCTCTCATGTAAGGCTGCTATCCTCTCTTATCTAGTTTAATAAAGAAAGTTCTAACAAGCAGGCTACATGGAAAAGGGCAATAGAGCCTAGAAATGTACAGAAATATTAGATGCATTTGACCAATCAAGTATATGATTTAGGAGGATGTTTATCTGTATAGATTTTGTTTTAGCTTAATTAAAATCTTATTTTAGGGAGAGAGTTATAAAATATCTTTAGTATTGAGAGAGAGAATTGTTGAAAACCTCATGCTAATGTTTTTGTAAAATGCTGATTGGGTAATCCTTTGGTTTGCAGAGCTTCTACATATTCAACAAAATTTAAGCTTCGAAAGAGATAAAACAAGACCAGGAATACTAGCTTAACAGGGTAACTGGAATGCCTGCGGCCTCCTCTTGAATTTTTTCAATATGCTTGCATGCATTCTCTCAGTACAGTATGTCACTGATAGAACAGTGTATTCCTGGGGAAAATACCTAGTGATTTTCTTCTCTTAAGTAAAATATTTTTTTTTTGTGATGGTGGTGGTAGTCATCGGGAATTCCAAAAGTTACAATATACAAATTAATGTATAAATTTAAACTATAAAATTTAAATAGTTATATGAGATGTGGAGATTGTTAAATAGATCAGCATGCAACAGTATGAAAACAGAAATAATGATATCAAATAATAATGACAAAAAAGACCATCAGCCTACTCAGAACTGCCTATATATTAAGATGCTACCTTACTAGCTCTTAAGTCCTTGGTTAGGACTTGAATGGTTAAGTTTTTACCAGACTGTGAATTGAATTGAAGATTAAATCTCTAACAACAACAATAACACTATCAGAGAACAAATGATAAGGACTTTAAAATATAGTACTGGTGATGTATATAAGGCAGTCATCCTGGATAAAAGAAAAATAATGGGTACAGTGCTTTGCTATTTATGTTCAATCATGAAATGCCAACTCACATCTCTGAATACAGTATATTTATTGATATTGCTGCTTGGAATCAAAGTTGATTTTTTTATCCAGCAAAGGATGCTGAACATGTTCTAAATAGTATAAAATTCTTAGTTATGGATTAATATGTAATAATATGCAGTGAGTTAGTTCATAAAATAAATTATAGCCAATTCCATCCAGTACCTAAATTAACGAATCACCGAACACCTAGAAGCAAACAAAGTAATAACCAAAAGCCAACATGGGTTTGTCAAAAACAGATCATGCCAGACCAATCTTATTGCATTCTTTGACAAAGTGACAAAATTAGTAGACCAGAGGAATGCTGTCGATATAATTTACTTGGATTTCAGTAAAGCATTTGATAAAGTAGACCATAACTTACTACTAGATAAAGTAGAAAAATGTGGGTTAGACAGCACCACCACCAGATGGATTCGTAACTGGCTGACCAACCGCACTCAACGTGTAGTCCTCAACGGAACTACATCCACGTGGAGGGAAGTATGCAGTGGAGTACCCCAAGGCTCTTTTTTAGGCCCAGTATTCTTCAACATCTTCATCAATGACTTGGACAAGGGGATAGATGGAAAATGGAGAGTTCATCAAATTTGCAGGTGACACCAAGCTGGCAGGAATAGCCAACACTCCAGAAGACAGGCTCAAGTTATAGAAGGATTTTGACAGACTTGAACATTGGGCACTATCTAACAAAATGAAATTCAACAATGAAAAAAGTAAGGTTCTACATTTAGGCAAAAACCCCAAAATGCACAGGTACCGTATATGTGGTACCTTGCTCAATAGTAGTAACTGTGAGAGGGATCTTGGAGCCCTAGTGGACAACCATTTAGATATGAGCCAGCAGTGTGCAGCAGCTGCTAAAAAAGCCAACACAGTTCTGGGCTGCATAAACAGAGGGATAGAATCAAGATCACGTGAAGTGTTAATACCACTTTATAATGCCTTGGTAAGGCCACACTTGGAATACTGCATTCAGTTTTGGTCGCCGCGATGTAAAAAAGATGCTGAGACTCTAGAAAGAGTGCAGAGAAGAGCAACAAAGATGATTAGGGGACTGGAGGCTAAAACATGAAGAACGGTTGCAGGAATTGGGTATGTCTAGTTTAATAAAAAGAAGGACTAGGGGAGACATGATAGCAGTGTTCCAATATCTCAGGGGTTGCCACAAAGAAGAGGGAGTCGAGCTGTTCTCCCAAGCACCTGAGGGTAGAACAAGAAGCAATGGGTGGAAACTGATCAAGGAAAGAAGCAACTTTAGAACTAAGGAGAAATTTCCTGACAGTTAGAACAATTAATAAGTGGAATGACTTGCCTGCAGAAGTTGTGAATGCTCCAACACTGGAAATTTTTAAGAAAATGTTGGATAACCATCTGTCTGAGATGGTGTAGGGTTTCCTGCCTGGGCAGGGGGTTGGACTAGAAGGCCTCCAAGGTCCCTTCCAACTCTGTTGTTATTATTATTATTATAACCCAATTTTTAGTTTTTTTTTAAAAAGTTTGTTTTTAATTTAGAAAAGGAATAAAAAAATTTGAAGACTAAAACATTTCGAAGTAGATATTAAAATCTTATCATTAAACACATTGTATTTTGGTTAATTAAACAAATAATAAACATAATTACAAAGATATTGCAGTGGCAAACAGGACATAATAGTACATATGGGGAAGAACTGTTCTGACAAAGTGATTGTTTTGTTGACCATGAGAATTTGATGGACATTTGCTATGCTTGGCTACAGAAAAGTCTCCTATAAGATTCTGGTAAAGAAGACTTAAAAATTTTAACAGATTGTTAAGGGTAATCTGGGCTCACAACAGAGCAGAGTACCCTACGCATGAAAATGACTGAGATGGGTTGTGGACAGTAACAGTTACTACACAGACAAACTGGGGTTTGATATTACTTTACTTTTAGGGAAAAAGCAAAATCATAGTCCAAAACAATCCAGGTCATACAAATATAAAGCCAGTCCAGGGATATTACAAATACCAAGTCTTCTTACCAAACGTAGACTTGCACAACAAACCAGATCTTCTTTAGGTTCACAGTTCAATACACAACAGTCAGTAAATAGTGAGGAATCAGTAAATAGCCACGATCAAGCAATGATCATAGAGCTCTAATATACAGTTGCAGCATATCAGCAGGTAACAATGCTGTAGAGTCCCCACAACCCATCATTTAGCTTTCCTTATATATATACATTGGCTATCCTTATTTTCTGATTCTATGAAAAAATAACTTTCTTGAATGTTTCTTTATTGAGGCAAAAGAGCGGTGGAAAATGTTAATGACCAAGCCAGTTTTGGTGGGAAGTTGGATAGCTTATTTAGTTTTTGCTTGTTGTGTTATAAGAACTCAAATTTTATAGTTATGATTTAAGAAGTTTCATTTTTGCCTAGCATTTATAACCACCCAGATAGTACTTACAGAAATAATAAGATAAAACCTTATTTGTGTTAATTCAACTACTGGTGAATTCACGTACAGGTTTTTTTGAGTTTAAATAATTTTTATTTCCATTTTCCAACATCATATTTATGTACAAACTATTATCCATCATTAATGATTAATTTTATTTATTACTGATTCAGGCCTGCCCGACTGCCACTTCCTTTCTTCACAACCTCCCTCTCTACCCTCTATACTTTCCGATCCTTCATCTCCTTCACTTTACTGCTTCCTCTCCTTCTTCTCCACTCCTCCCTTCTTCCACCCTATCTAAACTTCTTATTCCCCTCCTCCTTCTCAACTCTTTCCTACCTACTTTCTTCCCTCCTTCTACCCCTCTCTCCTTTTCTTTCTGAAATGGCAGTCGGGCAGTCATTTATCAACCAATATTATTTTAAATTTTAATTTCATATCTTCAAACATTACTGTACATTAATAATCAATCCATGTATCATTTTCCCTCCTCCCCCCCCCACCGCCCCGGACTTCCCATACAGGTTTTTTTGTAGTTTTCGCAGCAACAATATGATAGTTATTTGGCATTGCCTTCTTTTAAATCAGTGATGGCTAATTTTTTCCGGACTGAGTGCCCAAAGCACCCAAACCCCAAAATGCAATACATGCCCGTCCCCTGTGTATGTGCCCTGTGCATGTGCGTGTGACCGCCCCCCCCCGTGCATGCAGCCCCCTGCATGCACCCTGCCCCCCGCGCATGCGTGGCAAAGACGTAAAGACCAGCTGGCAGACGGGAGGTGCTTGCATGTGCGTGGCAGAGCTGAGCTGAGCTGGGGTGACGGCTTGTGTGCCCACAGAGAGGGTGCTGCATGCCACCTCTGGCATGTATGCCATAGGTTCACCGTTACGGTTCTAAGTTTTTCAAATTCCCAGTCTACTTGATAGCTATTGAAAAATTATGTTAATCCACCCAAGTATTAATGAGATATGAAGATCAATCAAAGTCAGTTAGATCAGGGGTCTGTCTAACTGTTAGGAACCAGGCTGCAGAGCTAGAGGTGAGCAGCAGGTGAGTGAGTAAAGCTTCATCTCTATTTGGAGCCACTTCGTAGTGCTGGCCTCACCACCTTAGCTCCATCTCAGAACATCAGGCATTAGATTCTCATAGGAATGCAAATCCTAGTGTAAATTGCATATGCAAGGAATTTACCATTTAGATGCTCACCCTCCCCCTGATCCATGGATGAATTGTCTTCCACAAAACTGGTTTTTAATAGTACATCTGAGAATGGATGAATACAGCTAAATATAAAGGAGAGAAGTTTTTATGCAAATTGATATGCCAAAAAGGGAATAACACCTGATCCATTGAAATTATCACTGGAGGAATTACCATGAAGCATTCAACAATTAGGCACATTATTTTCATTTTGGGAGAGCTGGCCTTTTTCCAACTAATAGAAATCTAAAAAACAATAATATTCAGGTTTTCTCCAACATTTTTTTAAGAATTAAAGGATTTTTAAAACCAAAGCTAAGCATTAAAGGTAAAGTTTGTTTATACCCTGTTTAGAATCTAGCATTGCTTAATTATTGATTGTGTTGGGATAAAGTTTGCCAATGCTTAGCTGATGTCTGAATTATTAAGAGAAGCGGCTACAATTTAAATATTAATTAATTCAAGAAATGTATCTTTTGTGACATTGGTTTCCCCACTTCCTTTGGCCTTAGGATTTGACTGGCATAGAGTCCATGGACCAATGTCGTCATACACTGGAGCAACACAACTGGAATATAGAGGTACTGTGTCATTTGGTTCTGCTTTCTTATTGCACTGATTATAGTCTTACATCTATGAAAGACATTGATATGAGTTCCTTCTTTAATGTATCTTATAATCAGATACACTTAGTACTTAAAAAAAGCTAATTCACATATAAAGTATATTAATAAGCATTAATAAGCATCATACTTCTTTTATTTTGCATAATTCTGCTTTGTTTCATTGTGCAGAATTTTTATAATTTGAGGGAGAAGCATGGAATTCAGCAAAATATTGCAATTCTGGTCTATGTCTGACTATTACAAATGTAATTTATTATAAATGGTATCTGTACAACTTTCAAATATACCTCATTTATAAGAACTAAAAAATACTGTATTCTTTAATTGAAAACTGAGATATATAAAAAGCTAGATTTCTGAAATTTTCAAGTTCTAGAGCCAATAAGTGGTTAATGGATATGGAATGGCACCCAGATTCAAACCCCACTCATCCTTGGAGCAGATGGCTTTGAACCACCAGTTTAATTCATTCAAAGATTATTTTCATGGGGAAAATAATAAATTGGGAAGATTTAAATATATGTCATCTTGATTGTTTCTAACTATTGCTTAGCATTTCAAACTGCAAGAACATATAGTAAAGAAGATGCTGTTTATTTAAACTTTTTAATAATGTATTTTGGACTGCAAGGTGTCAATAGGTCTATGTCCATTAGGTCATTCCTCCTCCTGTATTCAAAATAGTGTAATCTTTTCTGCAATAGGAGCATAATACATTGTGAGTCTCCTTCTGTAGGCAGCTGTTCAGGACCGATTAAATGAACAAGAGGGAGTCCCAAGTGTCTTCAACCCACCACCTTCTCGGCCCTTGCAGGTCAACACTGCGGATCACAGAATCTACAGCTATGTTGTTTCAAGGCCACAGCCAAGGGCAGGTTATTTTATCTGAATGTGCTTAAAAAGGAAAAAGTGGGGTTCTTTGTTGCTAATGTGAAAAGGACCAACAGAAGGAAAGTTCTTTCCTTTTCTGTTTTATGGATTGTTCATGTGCTACATGTACGCTGCTTGAATCACTAGGAATCCCTTTGTATAGGAGACTTGGCTTGAGGGTGTCCACAATTGGCACGTTTCATTTTGTTACATTACTGTAAATAGTAAGCACAGCAGTTATATTTCCAGTAGGACACTTATTTTTGCTGAATTAGTTGATAAAATAGGTACATTAGAAGCTTCTGGGAGGCTTAACTTACTTATTTTGTGTAGCAACACATTTCACATCTACCAATCAAAATAGTGAAGCTGTTCTAGCAGAAAAGGTACCCACCTTTGTTATATGCTAATATTCATGAAGTGTTTTATTTTCTGGGTAGAATGAAAATGTCACATGAAGTAGCCATTGATCATTTTAAATAGCTGTTTTTAATGTTCACTAATCTCCTAAAAGCTAATAAATGTCCTTGTTTCCATTTTTTTTAAAAATCTGGCAATGAGATTCTAAAATGTATGTCATTGTTATATTACAATACCTTCCACACTGGAGGAGAGAAACTATAGAGGCGCATTAGATAGTTCGATGTCGTCTTACTGATCTTACTTTAATGACAGCAGTTTTCCTGATTCCGTTAATTTTTCACTAATATAACTACTTGAAAATACATTAACCTGTGTGTAAAAGGAATATTCTGATAATTACTTTCTATTTGTTTCAGGGTTTATTAGGTTGGGGTTACTATTTGATAATGCTTCCATTCCGATTTACATATTACACATTACTTGATATATTTAGGTAAGTCTAGCTAGTTCATATTTGTTTATATTAACCTTATAGTTTATCCTTAACTTCATTTTTTTAATTAGTTTAATCTGTCAAATACACGGGTATGCATACACACACACACACACACACACACACAAGCACACAAATAAATAAGGTTGGGTTACTAATGGATAAGTGCCAGATTTCTGGTAAGCTATCCAATAACTATGGTGCATTAGAAATTCCATAAAAGTGTGAAAGCTAATGAATTGTGCTTTGATTCAGCAAAGCATTTACCATTTTCAGCATAAAAATGTAATAGAAATATAATCAGTAATCAGCATTGATTGATTCCTAATGCATATTTGTGTTTTGTAAATTTAAATCAAACTTTGTAGCTGATCTTGTAGGAATTAGTTTAGAGCATCTAAGACGGTAGTCTGTCCATTCACATCTTCAGATTCTTAGATAACTAGTAATCAAAAATTTTGATCCTGTTTTCTCTCAGGTTTGCTTTGCGTTTTATCCGTCCTGATCCTCGTAGTCGGGTCACTGACCCTGTAGGGGACATTGTTTCATTTATTCATATATTTGAAGAAAAATATGGAAGAATACATCCTGTCTTCTATCAGGGAACATACAGCCAGGTTGGTGGAAATGTTGACTCAGATAAATTGAGTTATTCTAATCCTGTTTTGTTATGTCTCTTAGAAAGCCACTCTTTAAGCTTTCCTTTGAAGCACAACTACAATTTCCTCTCATTAAAAAAATAATCTTGGTAAAATTTAAACATGTAATATGAAATTCTGAGAGTATTACTTGTGATTAGACAGTAATTGCATTTTTGTTAGTGTTCCTATTTTTAAAAACATAATTATAAAAAACTTAACAGAAACTAATGAGGAAGATAGGGAGAAAATGGTAAAGAATGAAAAAGAAAGTCTATAAGGTATTTGCAGTCAGCAATAAATGTAAATCTCTAATTTAAAAGGTCAATTTAGCCATCTCTACATGTTCTTCCATCATCACCAACCATTTCTCCATTGTGGGTAGCACTGTGTCTTCCCATTTTTGAACACATAGTCCTCTTGCTGCATTTCTCAAATATAAAAATAAAGTTTCATGACTTTTTTCCAACTGTCCTTTAATCCAAAAAGAAATCTCTTTTTAATTATATTACAGTTTTAATTATATATTACAGTTTTAATTATATATTACAGGTAGATCTCAACTTACAACCATTCATTTAACATCTGTTCAAAATTAGGAAAAATGCTGAAAAAAGTTATAACCAGTCCTCACATTTAACATTGTAGCATCCCATGGCCATATGATCAGTGTTCAGGTGCTTGGTAACCAACATGTATTTAGGGTGATTATAGCATCTCAGGGACAAATGATGCAAACCATTTGCAACTTTCCAAAGTATTTTCCAACAAGCAAAGTCAATGTGGGAAGATAGATTCACTTAATGGCCATATGATTTGCTTAATAACCATGGTATAAAAGATTGTAAAATCAGGTG
Source organism: Ahaetulla prasina (assembly GCF_028640845.1). Classification (NCBI taxonomy): domain Eukaryota; kingdom Metazoa; phylum Chordata; class Lepidosauria; order Squamata; family Colubridae; genus Ahaetulla; species Ahaetulla prasina. The sequence goes on along the minus strand of NC_080540.1, from coordinate 82,472,608 downwards.
TGAGCTGCTTAATGATTACATCATGTAGTAATGAAAATTTTGATACCAATTGTGGTTGTAAGCAAAGGACTACTTGCAGTGATTAAAGTCTTCTGAATTAGTTCATATATTTGAATTCATTTTTTGGGGGCTTTTTGCACATCCACCAAACATGATAAAACATCCCATTCATATTGTTTACATTTCCAGCATAAATTCAAAATACTTTACACATTTTGGTTTCTCTGGTGTCATACACAATCATTTTATTTTTTAAAACTTTGAAGACCAGAACATAATATAAATTTCAAAACTTTCAACCACATATTTTCTCATTGCTCCATAACCAAAATTTTAGCCCACTTTATCATATTCTTTCACTTGTGCTTCTGTCTCAAATTTCAACAAAAGTTTATATATGTTAGCAATTAGAAGTTCATCATTTGTACACAGATCTGTTTCAAACTCACTTTTGCATTGTTCAGAAGCATAAAATCAGGGGAACTTGTTTTTTGTTGTATTGTTCCACATACTCCAAGGTAACCAACACAGTTCTAACATTGTCCTTCAATTGTCTTTTAGATAGAAATCCATATTAATCCTCATGAATAAATTCTTGCAAAGGCCATACAGATTGTCCTTAACTTACAAGAGTTCATTTAGTGACCAGTGACTTATGACCATTTTTTACACTTACCTCTCTTCCCACAGTTAAGTGACATAGTGCAATGGTAAGTTAATAACTCCGTTGTTAAGTGAATCTGGCTTCCCCATTGACTTTGCTTGTCAGAAGGTTGCAAAAGGGGATCACATGACCTCGCAATACTGCAACCATCATAAATATGAGTCCATTGCCAGCATCCCAATGGTCATGTGATCAAAATTTGGATGCTTGGCAACTGACTCATATTTATGATGGTTTGTGTGTCCCGGGGTTATGTGATCACCTTTTGCAACCTCCTGTCAAGTAAAGTCAATGGGGAAGCCAGGATCACTTAACTGTGTTACTAACTTACCACTGCAGTGAATCACTGGTCATAAAATGGGACAATTGTCTTGCTTAGCAACATATGAGCTGCGGTGGTGCAGTGGTTAGAATGCAGGACTGCAGGCTACTTCTGCTGACTGCCTGAAATCTGGCAGTTCAAATCTCACCAGACTCAAGGTTGACTCAGCCTTCCATCCTTCTGAGGTGGGTAAAATGAGGACCCAAATAGTTGGGGGCCAATAGGCTGGCTCTGTAAAACGGCTTAGAGAGGGCTATAAAGCACTGTAAAGCGGTATACAAGTCTAAATGCTATTGCTATATACTTTGGGCTCAATTGTCATAAATCGAGGATTACCTGTATTCAGGTTTAGGCCTGTCTGTTCTAAAGCAACTCTGTACCATTTCTCCACTCCTACCCAAATCGTGTATTTCCATCCTTCCCTCTCCCATACTTTCTCTGCCTGCACTCAGTTGCTTATGTCCTGGATTTTTTCCCCGTGTTGCCCAACCATTTCTCTTAGGATAAAACAGCCTTTTTTCATTCCATGCGCAGATCAAAACACTCAAAATGTGGCCATTTGTTTTTAGGCATAGATCACCAGAAACCCGCAAACAACCTTTTTGCATATCTTCTATAATCCCATTTTTTAAATCCATTTTTTCAAGGCGCTGAATGATGCCAAGAGGGAGTTGCGCTTCCTCCTTGTTTACCTGCATGGCGATGATCATCAAGATACTGATGAATTCTGTCGGTAGGTGTTACTAAATCAGCAAATTAGCTGCGTGTAAGTCACTTTCAGTCATGGGAATTATCAGCTTAACCTACTTTACAAGCTTGTTGTTATGTGGGAAAAAGAAAGGAGGAAGAGCTATGAACAGTGCTGTGAGCTCCTGAACAAAAGGCTGGATATAAATGTATCAAATAAATAAATAAATAAAATGTTTTGTATGTGGCTTCAAATAAGTTGTTTATTCTCCTCTTTTTACAGCAGTACACTCTGTGCACCAGAAGTAATTTCCCTCATAAACACTAGGATGCTCTTCTGGGCATGTTCTACCAATAAACCAGAAGGATACAGAGGTATGTCTTCTTGTAACATATCTGGCCTTATTATTCAGAAGCAATGTTGATTGTATTCATTGGTACTTTTGGCCAGAGTAAAAGTACACTGGAATAGTCTTACCTGCTGTGTTATACATATTTCCTGGGAAAGAAATCCCATTAAATGTTGGTGTGTTCTAAATTTTTAAATAGCTTTTAAAGTTATTTAGAAACTTTAAATCTTCAAAAGGAGACTAGATAATTTGGAAAAAGGTATTCTGGGACTGTGAAAAATTTACAACTGATGTGAATAAAAATAATTGGAGTTCCATGGGCATTTCTGACAATAAAAGTATATAAATAATGGGTAGTTATAAAACTTTATATTATTACCAGAGATTTTGAATTAATCCACACACAATTTAGAACTAGGAATAAGTAGCTTAACAAAGAAAGGGCTAGTAAGGATGTGCAAAATCATGCTTCCAGACTGCAAGGAAAGGCAGTAAAATTGCATATCTGGTTTTGGTGTAAGCAGTAAAAATAAGATTTTTAGGTAATTTATTTTTAACATATATGGTAGTCGGGTCAAGTATGCAGAAATTAACAAAGGAAATGTATTTTGGATTATGGTGAAAGGAAGTGTCAAAGGAAAAAGGAAGTTCAATATTGAGGATAATTTGGAAAGAAGCTGAATAAAATTTCCAATAATACAGGAACTTCATGAATTTGTGGAACAATCCCATTTGGAATTCACATTGAGTATATTATTAAATTTAATAAGTAGTATTGATAATAAATTTGTCCTTTTAAGAAATAAAGTTGCATATCAATAATGATCCTGGATTATCAGATGAAGCTTTGCCAAAATGTATTTAATAAATCAGGCTTTCTAAGCAAGAGCAGGATGTTATCCAAAATATTGGTATTACAGCAACCTTTATTTAAGGTTGCTTTTGATGGATATTGGAATCCATAATATGGCAGGAATTTGTTATTGCTCCTGATTATTGTTTTTTGAAAGTAAGTTTAAGAGTCAGATAATTAAATATCCATCTGCCATTTTTTTATGTTCCTATTTGGCCTTAGATCTTTTGAGAAAGTTCTACTCTGGGTTTCACAGTTCATTGAAGTACAGATTGTTTGCCATGAGAAATCCGATATTGGCATCCAAATTATGAAATTCTTACTTTTCGAGACCACATTTCCGATATTCCATTGTTTGATATAAATTTTATTATTTTATTGTGCTTTTAGATTAGAACAAAGAAACCGTACCATCATAGAGTGGAAATAAATGTGGGAGCTTGAATAAGTTTTTTTTACAGTCTATTATGGAATAAAATCATAGCTCTGTGATAAGGAATATTTGAATAAAGATCACACTTGAACCTCTGTCATCTTGAATTACAAGATACTTATAGTAACAGAAAAAGGAAATGCTTTCCTCTGAAAACTGCCAGAATGACTATTAATAAGAATTGAGAGACAAAATAATGTAGTTCAGTTTAAATGTTAAATATTGCCTTGCGTTCTAAAGTTGCAAATAGTGACGCTGCTTTATTTTCCTCAGTGTCTCAGGCTTTGCGTGAGAACACCTACCCTTTCTTGGCAGTGATCATGCTGAAAGATCGTAGAATGACTGTGGTTGGAAGGTTAGAAGGACTTATCCAACCTGATGATCTCATTAACCAATTGACATTCATTATGGATTCCAATCAGACATACTTGGTGTCTGAGCGTCTGGAAAGGTATTAAGCAGAAAAATAACACCACTTTGTTCCTTTGTTTTATTCCAAAATATTTTAATATTGAATAGAAAATGGAATATGATAGTTAGTTTCTAACAAATAATATACTGGTATCTCATCAAAAACTCAAGGCAGTTTACATGGATATTTATTTTCATATTACATTCTTTTCTGATTTAATTTGTTCTCAGTCACTGAAAATTGAGATTAACTAGATTCATAGATCATATTGTGGTTTATGGTTGTTTTAATTATAGATTGCTTAATAAGACACAGCTTGATTGATACAACACACAAAGTAATGAACCGTAATCTGGTAAATTTGATTCGCTCAGCACAGTGTAAGAAAACTGACAAATTATGTGAATGTTGTATGAACTCGTCTTGCATTCTGACCTCTGAGGACCTTGCTCAGGACAGGGCAGGCAGTGGAGCAGAGGAGCTCTGGCAACAAGCAATTACCTTACCACTCCAACCCTGATTCCTGAGCACAAAGAATGGAGAGGAGGCGGGATCGGCACAGGGCAGCTAGGCGATTTGGGAGGAGGGCGCCCCCCCCCTTCTTCACAAGGGGAATGAGGATTTAAAGAGACACTGTTGGAAGGGACTTTCTTGTCGGAAACAAGCGTTGAATCCGTGGTGCCTCACGTGCAGTTGCTGACGTCTGGGTTTTGCTGTGCTTTGTCTTGTGTGCTTTGTCCAGTTCGCCTGCCTCACTGGACTTCTTGCGTTGGTTGCTGCTTTGCTAACTTTGCTTGCTACTCGCAGGCAGAGGCTATCGGGAGTACGTGTGAGAACTTTGCTTCAGGACTTGCAGTTAACATGGGGACATTTGGGAGAAAGTTGGAGCGATAAAGGGGAGTTAGAACTGTTCCCTGGCTGTGTTGCTTCTGTGCCTTGCCCTGGGTCATCACAGGTGTGACTGTTGCCTTCTGCTGTTGAAAAGTTATATACCCCTTCTCATACTTTTAATCTCTTCCTCAGCCTCAAAGGTAGGCTCCAGGTATCAGATCCAGTGGGACCTAGATTCATTGGAATTATAATTAGTTTTAGACTAAGCTATTTGTAGACTCAGCAATTTGTGCATTTCCATATGGACAAAATACATCTTTGGTTGAAAAGAAGGAAAAAGCACTCCTCTTGATAAGTTCTTTATCCTTCGTATATCTACCCTGTTTCCCCCAAAATAAGACATCCCCTGATACTAAGCCCAATTGGGCTTTTGAGCTCATGGCAATAAGGCCAAGTGCTTATTTCAGGGTTCAAAAAAATATAAGACAGGGTCTTATTTTGGGGGAAACACGGTAGACTACAGGTTTGAAGTGTTCACCTCTTTTTGGAGTGCTCTTCATTTTTGATAGAAAAGAAGGTAGCTGCCACTCAGTGGGAAGTTCAGTTTGAAAATGCTGCTATCTAAATGTAGGGAGATTCTCAATCATTCAGGTCATGATCATTCCAAATGTGCTTTTTCCAAAAGGCAGCTGGACTTCCTTGGTTCTTTGAAAATGTTTTGCTTCTCGTCCAAGAACCTTCTTCAGTTCTAACTGTGAACTGAAGAAGCTTCTTGGATGAGAAGCAAAACATTTTCAAAGAACCCAGAAAATCCAATTGCCTTTTGAAAAAAGCATCTTTGGGACATACTGCTGTCTAGGGCAGCCATATATGTACTCAAGTTGTGATTAGAAAAGTGATCAACAGCCCTAATTCTAAATGCATCTTCTTATTTAAAAAGTCAGAAATTGTTATTCTAGAATTTCTAATTTTAAAAATGACTTGGTTAATTAGAACAGATTTCCTTTTCTATATTAGAGAAGAACGAAACCAAACTCAGGTCCTGAGGCAGCAACAGGATGAGGCATACCTGGCTTCCTTACGGGCAGATCAAGAGAAAGAACGTAAGAAAAAGGAAGAGCGAGAGAAGAAGAAGAGAAAGGAGGAAGAGGTGCAACAGCAGAAGCTGGCAGAGGAGAGAAGGCGGCAGGTAAGAAGGGATATTGATTGGCTTAAATTGTGGATTAGAGGATATAGCTTTCTACTTGATTAGCCTATATATTAGATGTAGTCTGAGCACCCCTGGGGGTTCCCCAACTCCCTCTTACAGGACACAAAATCAATTTTTTTGCCACCTTTGAAGATGTTTGCAAAAAATTTTACTCATCTCATTATTGCTTTTATTAAAGTTTTTTCACAGAAAATGTTTGTTAGTGTCTAATGGGTTTAACATTTATTTTTACCTAATTCAATAAATATCTACAAATGCATCAATTTTAATTTTTAATCTGGTGAATGTCAATAAATAAATATAACCCATATGAACAAAAGCTGTTTTGGAGTCCCCACCATAATTTTTAAGGGGAGGGGGGGAAGGGGTCCTGAACAAAAGGTTTAAGGAATACTGTACTAGGCTGAATACCAAGTATCCTCATCCATCAAGATTCAACGTGCAAGATGGAAATAAGTTAGGAGTCAGATGTTTAAATTTGTACTTCACTCAGTTTTGAATTTTTTTTGTAATGAGAAAGTGTATAAAAACTTCTAATATATAATAGATTAATTCATAAAGATTAAAAACACAACCTGTAGTCTGATGTGCTAAGGTGTCAAGTTCTGAAATATATATATATATATATATATATATGCACACCAGTTCCTGTGCCACTACATATATGTAGTGGCTCAAATTGTTCAAATTTATTTTTCTCCAAGAAGATGAGAGAGGAGCAGGAACTGGTGTGCATATTACAGCTTCTTCTAGAAGTTTGCTAAACTCCTCTATGCAGTAGAACTTTTTAACAGTTTCACTGAATATATTGGAAAAATATAATTTTAATTTTAATGCCTGTCAAATTTGATTATTAAGGAGTTTGACTCTGGATATTATAGTTTTTAAAATCTCTTGCTTGAAATGTTGCATTTCCACATTTGAATCCTCATCTTGTATCTAGAGCTGCAATTTCCAAGCTATTCCAGACATGGTATTTTACTAATTAATAAATAGAACCGTTAGTGAGCTTGCTTTGGTGCCTCACCATCTGAATGCAGAGTTAGGAACCTCTAGAGGTGCCATAGCAACGTTGCTGAGATGCCGAGGGCACCATGAACCAAGAAAGCTTGGGAGCCCCTCGTCTAGAGGGATTGAGATTTAAGAATCTGTTTAAACCCGATGACTGCTGCTACATTGCCCTGATACCTGTGTTTAGGTTTAGATTTTGCTATGTTCTTTGAATTGCTGCTTGTTATTCATCTCTCCAATTAACCTCCAGACTTTGCGAGAGGAGAAGGAACGGAAATCTGAATGCCTTCCCCCCGAGCCACATCCTGATGATCCTGAAAGTGTGAAGATCATCTTCAAGATGCCCAATGACTCAAGGGTGGAAAGGAGGTTTTACTTTACACAATCTTTAACTGTAAGAAAAGGAGTGGGGGGAAATCATAATCTTAGGAGTGATGAATGTTTTTATATGACTGACCTTCAAAAATGTGCACCCTTAAGCTGCCACACCAAGCAAGCTAAAACAGCAGTGTGGAAATTGTGGGGCTAGAGTCAAAGTGTGAAGCAAAGAACAACGCCCGTCTTTACCTTTTTTTTTTTTTTTTTTTGGTAGGGCTTCTGATTATTCAGTTCTCATCTGACTAGAATTGTGCCAAATAAGTTAAGCTATGAAGAAGCACTTATTAAGGACTTATACCTCAGTTTCCCACATGGATATCCAGTGTATTTTTTTATTTTTTTATTTATTTATTTTTTTAAATTTGAATTTATATCTCGCCCTTCTCCGAAGACTCAGGGAGGCTTACATTGTGTTAAGCAATAGTCTTCATCCATTTGTATATTATATACAAAGTCAACTTTATTGCCCCCAACAATTTGGGTTCTCATTTTACATACCTTATGAAGGATGGAAGGCTGAGTCAACCTTGGGCCTGGTGGGACTTGAACTTGCAGTAATTGCAAGCAGCTATGTTAATAACAGACAGACTTAGTCTGCTGAGCCACCAGAGGCTTATTGTACTATTCAGGCTTTCAAGGAAACGAATGGATTGGACACAGAATATCTTTTCATGCCACCTGTGTGTTGTACCACCACCTCCAAATATTTGGAGGAATTTTCAGGGAATGGTAGAAAGGAGGAGGAATTGGGGAGGGGGGTTCACTTCCCTTTTTCTCCAGCAGGAGCTATTTGTTAGTCGAGTTTTGTTCACTCGATCTGAGCCAGTATCTTTTTTGTTAAAGCCAAGGAATGATTTACGGATCATAGGAATGTTTTATTTAACAAAGGGTGTGATTTCTTGGAGGTCTCTACCTTGACATTTAAAGCTTTGTACTAATTGCACCGTACCAGTCTTCAGTGGTATTGTTGTAATGTGAACATTTGTTCATTATGATACGTCATCATAACCAATCCTTTGACCGACATTTTGTATAATTTCCCCAGGTGATCCATGATTTCCTATTCTCTTTGAAAGAGAGTCCAGAAAAGTTCCAGATTGAGGCCAATTTCCCCCGCCGTGTCCTGCCCTGCCTTCCTACAGAGGAATGGCCTAATCCACCCACGCTGCAAGAAGCCGGACTCAGCCACACGGAAGTTCTCTTTGTGCAAGACCTTACGGACGATTGACATTTATCCAAAATACAGAGATGGAAAGAGAAATTCCTATTATAATACAATATTTTTTTTAAAGACTGCTGCATACAAATGAGGGATCAGAGACTATATGGCCTGGCCAGCCATGTCATGTGACTGCACTGGCAGGAGAAAACTGCACACTCGCACACACTCAGCCCCTTTTACATTGAGAGGGCCGATGGGAGGAGCCACAATTGGCGTCCCAAGAGAGGGTCAGAAATGCAGCTTTTGGTAAACGCTGCTTTTATTGGAAATAATTTACACCATCATTTTGACATTAGAAAATTTGACGTTCTGCTGCTTTTGACAGCTAAAGAAACGTACCTGTGAGTCAGGTTGAGATCTGCCCCCCACTGGGGAGAGACAGATAGGTTATTTTCTTCCAGCTTCTCACTCTGTAAAAAATACCTTAAATATATCTTTTGCTTTGTAATGACCAAAGGAGAATGGGTTAACAATAATTTTTTTTTCTAAATATGGAGCTGTTGATATTCTTAACAACAGAGGTTTTTCTTCTCCAGGGTTGTTAGCTGCATAGTGTAATAAACTCTGCCTCTAGTGTGCCTGTGCTAACACCTGTCAGTGTCTTACTGCCTCTTCAATACCTAGCCCAAATGTGACAATGCCTTGCCCCAACCATGTGCAGACCTACAACGGTAGTAGAGCATCATTCTGGAATTGACACTGTTTTTGACTTTAACACAGCCTCACTCCATTTGGGATGAGCCTTTTTCTGTGCTAGTGTAAGATGTTTGCAATTTAATCTGATGAATCTGCAGTGGTGACTGAGAAAAAAAAAAAAAGAAATCAGCATCGAAGAATGGACTCATAATCTTTGCTGAGCCAGGTGAGTAGTAAGGTCATTTGTCAATGTTGATAGGTGTTACAGTCACCTGAAAGACCCCAGGGATGATGAACTGAACATTGTGATTGGTACCTCTGAATTTTAAAGTACGTCATAGTTCATGCAGACAGATCTTTTTAATAAGGTTATAGCCTCGAAGTTGGATCAGGACTTTCTTGCCCATGAAAAGAACTAAGGTGTAGCAGAGGTTTCCCAATAGAGGAAGGGAGCTGGATGGCAAATTTCTCCAATTCTCTTGCAGTTGCCAACTTCTAAGCAACATACGTAGCAACAGGGTAGGATTCAGAGAGAAAGGGCAATCAAAGGAACCAACTTTTTACCCTTCTACTAGATGAGCTCTTCTGAATCCAAGTGTGGAGGTGGGGATTAAGTCAATTCCATCTCACAATTTGAGTTCCTGGGATCAGAAAACCTTTTTCCCTTTTGATTTTTCAGCCAAAAATGTAATTGATAGAATGTCCTTTTGGACTGTAGTTTTTCCTTTAAAGGTACAAATCTTGCACGTAAAATCCACTAGGTTTTCGTATCCCTTCTTGCGATTGAGAAACCTTCAGCCCTCTTGCTTCTGTGTTAACTTGCAAATAATATTGTTTCCGGCAAGGGGTAGCGTGAACTCATGCAGTATTACTTTTCATTTGCTATTCTTGGCTTTCCCTCTATGTTCTGTTTGACTTGGACAGAAGCAGAAGTCCACTAGTCTTCTCCTATGTCTTGCCAACAATTAAAAGGGGAAAGCTGTTAAATAACTTGGAATTAAAAGGAAAACTATGAAGTAGGAACTTAACTCTCTGAATTGTGTATGCATATGTGTAGTGAGTTTGGGTGGTATATGTGCACATGTACTAAAACATATATACATTTTCCTCCATCTGCATTAAAAGACCTGATGATAGTCACAGACTAAATGGTGATTAAGCTACTGCTAAAGATTGAAAGCATCACATTCCTAGCTGGGGATTTTAGGCTTCATTCCCACACCAACCCCCTTTTTTATTTTTTATGATGATGTAAAGGAGAAATGGGAATGCTGAGTATTTGGATAGAACACCAGTGTAGCACAGCATTGGTGAGCTCTTTTATTTGTTTTGGTTTTTTTAAAGTTCCCTCCTTACCCCTGTGGATGATACACATCTTCCTCAATCTTGGATCCTCTACCAGGGGCCTGGGAATTTGGGGGCTCTGCACAGTATCTTAGTGTTCCTAGTACCACACTATTCTAGACAGAGAAAGCTCTGATGATCTTCCTGGAATCGGTTGGAGCCACTCTCCCAGCTTAGGAGTCACCCCCTCAAGTGTTCCTGGCCTTTTACTTTTACTTTTACTACTTTTACTTTGGCCTTTACTTTCCACATCCTGTCCATTTCCTCCACCAGGCCCCGATACCTCTCCAGCTTCTCATTTGCCTTCATGATGTTGCTGTCATGTAATAAAAGTTAAATAACTTGTTTTATTAAATAAATTTTAACAAAACAAAAAAACTATAAATGTTGGGATAGAAGAAGGAAAAAATAAGGAAAAGAAAGTGGAAAAGAAATAAAAGCCCCAAAATGAAAAGGAAAAAAAAAGTAATAAATGACTTCCTATCCTCTTAATAGCAGTTATAGGTACACTTATATTCCTCTCAGTGAGCCCTTTCTTGTAGAGTCTAAGTCCAGTGAGAGCAAACCTAGGACACTTGTGTCAAAGGTGACACACCGCAACATTTTGGATGACTTGCCAGCATTTACCAATACCCAACAACTATCCTTGAAAGCATGTCCTATTTTTGTGGAGGCTGTGTGAGAATGGAGTGTGCTCTTCTGTGGCCTCTACCATTCGAAAGTTGTGCTGGAAGGGGGCATGGTTTTGTGTGGTTTACAGAGGCTGCAGAAGCCATGGGAAAACATTCTCTAAAGCTTCTTCAAGAGCAAAGGCCTTGTGCTGCCTTGGATAGGCCACTGGAGCCCGTCAGCAGAAAGAGGACCCCACCTGAAGGTAAGTGGCATGCAGCAGATTCTGAGGATCGCACACACAATTGTTTTCCTTTCTTTTGCTAATGAATGAATACTTTTGTTCAGGGGAGGCATGTTGACATGCCAGCAGAGTCAGGCTAGGCATTTTCCTAATTTTTGTCATGTGAGCCCAAAGGGTTCACCATCACTGGTCTAGTCTTTTGGGTATTTATCAGAAAAACCGGTTTGTGTACTGGTGCATTTTTTCCATAGAAAATAATGTTTTGACAGCTCATATTTCATGATGAAAAAGATGCATTCAGGGGACTAAAATAGCATTATTTAATAAAATAACCACGACTAGAAGTAGCCAAGTTTAGTTTTTTTTTGTCATTTTTTTCACACAGATACACAATATATATTCTTGACATTTTTGTACAGGTAGTCCAAACTTCCAAACATTTGTTTAGCAACCATTTCAAGTTACAACAGCCCTGAAAAAAGTGACTTTAACAACCAATATTCTCACAACTAATTGCAGCATCCCCAAGGTTATGATTAAAATTTGAACACTTGGTTGCAGTGTTCCAGGGTCATGTGATCTCCGTTTGTGACCATCAAGCAGTCAGTGAGGGAAGCAGGGTACCATGTGTCTTGCTTAACTGGCAAAAAGGTCATAAAGTCAGGTGCAATTCACTTAATAGTTGCCTTGCTTAGCAACAGAAATTCTGGTTCCCGCTGTGGTTGACTACCATATACAAGGACTACCTGTATATCCCAGTGGACAGAAAGATGAATGAAACTTTTTCTTTGTCCTGTGACTGTAGGCATTTATCTTCCAGCTTTGTAAGACAGTTGGATTGGGAGATGAGACTAGAAAATATCATTTTTCTCATGTAAACTAGCTTAACTAAACTAAAAGAAGGCTCTAGTCAGTACTTTGTATTTCACCAGGGCTGTTTCATGACATCCTAGATTATCTAAGGAAGAAAATGCAGTCTTTCAAGAAAGCAAAAATGTTGGTAAACTGCATCCTGTAGTTATCTAATGTGCTGTATCTGTTAGTAATTTTATCTCCTAAACAAGCAAACATCATTTAGGAACCAAAGCCTAAACAACTCCTATGAGTTCCCATTTGTATTTAAGGGTAATGCTAATTTTAGGATATCCAAAACTACTGCAGAAATCTGGATGACCAATAGATGGCAGCGGAGCACTTTACTGTCACTTAGTGGTCATCTGGATTTTGCAATTGGATCCAGTAGTATTAGGTGATATTAAAGGATGTGGTTAACTGTGAAAGGTTTAATTGCTTTGCAAGCTCATATTTATTTTTGCAGAGGCTTTTGTGGGAGGCTTATGAAATAACTACAGCTGACATTTTCTTGGGACTAAATGACTAATCTTTCTTTGAAAGCTATCCTTGAAGGTCAATTTGTTACCAAAGGGTACTGTAAAGGAATAGAGCATCAACACTAGGACTGCGAACACTTAAAAATGATTTGGAAGAAGTGCTTTGGATCTCCTCATTCGTGGATTCTCTTGTGATCCTGGCAAACGAAGTGGCTGCTCTAAGAGTTGGATTAACTTTTATGAACTGACTGCTTAAAGTAATTGTTTTTCATATGGAAGTCTACAAAATACAGGAGTGCTTTTAATGCACTAGGTCCATGATGGGAAAGCTGTGGCATGGGTGCCAGGGTGGCACGCAGAGCCTTCTGCGGGCACACGCACTGTCACCAGCTGTTCTTCTGGTTTCCAGCATGCACGTGAGCGCAGGAAAACGGCCTTAAAATGACCCAAAAAACGTCCAAAAAACAGGCATGTGCAGGCCAGCCAGCTGGTCTTTGGGTTTCGGGTGCTCAGAATTTAAAACCTTACAGTAGTCTTAAATTTTCTTGAATCTAGCTCTAGTTTCTAGTCTTCAGGTAATCCTGAAATAACAAAAGCAAATAAATGGCTATGCTTTGATGTCCACAAAACTGATGTAAACCTTTAAGCTCCTCCTCAAAGACCCATCGTCCATGAAGAGTTTCAATTTTGTAAAGGTAGGTACTTGTGGGCTTTTCCTCTAAAGAAGCCATGATCCTTTCTCCTTACGGATTAAAAGTATAAATGAGAATAATATTCACACAAAGACTTTCATCACTGTGCTAAAATAAATTCCTGGCCAATTTCTATTTATCAGCAGCATTGTCCTGGTTAGATCAGCTACAAAATTTCTGGGATAGTTCATCACATTAATCATTTGCCAGTACACTGATAAGCTTTATATTAACGTGCCCATTTCAAATGTTTTTATTGATTGAATCCTGTTTAATAGTGTTAATGACTGAAAATCTGTTAATGAGATTTGAGAAATGGGTGTGCCCTCTCTGAGCAGTTAAAATAGCAGCTTTTATAAACAACCTTTAAGGTGGCTAAAATTTTGGTCTGAAGAAAATATTTAATTCAATCTGAGAAACCCAACTTTATAGAATTATTGGAATTCTTTTAGTCTGTTACTCAGTGCAGAAATCTTCATACAATTCTAGACGCAAGCTGTTCCACTATTGAACAGCTAGCTGTGTTTGGGAGGCAAAAAGGTTACCTTGAAGCGTAACAAATTTCATCAATCCTCTTGAGGTCCTGAATATCAAAGCAATTGGAGCCAAGCTACTAGTTCCAGTTGCCATCTTCCTTGACATTTACGTGCATATTATTTCCCATGTATAAGGCTTTTTGGAGTTTTGTAAATACATATAATGAGAATAGTGCTCAGAACCCTTTGTATTTCATGTATCCTGTATGTATGTTGTAGAATTAAGGGGAATATGTTTTCTCAAGTCTCCAACATAGATGATGAGTAGTGACAATTACAGGAAATTTAAGCTATTTTTCAGTGGTGGAAATGATGTTTAAACAAGAAGACATAAAATTGCATAAAGCTAATGCAAATGTAGTGAAAGATATTCAAATGTGAAAAAATAATCTTTATGTACATTGGAAGCAGTGGTGAAATGCAAAATTTACTACCAGTTCTGTGGACGTGGCTTGGTGGGGGTGTAATGTAACTGGGTGGGCGTGGCCAATTTTTTTCTTTCAAAAGCATTTAAATCCGCCAAAGAGGTTGTAGAAAAAATGCTTTTAAATGGCTCTGACAATCCCAGCTGAGCCACAGGATTATCAGAGGCTTTTTAAAAAAAACTTTTAAAAGGCATTTTTTCAGCCGAAGAAAAAATGCTTTTAAAAGTAAAAAAAAAACCTCTGAAGATCGCATGGTTCAGCTGGGCATTGGGGTGGGTGGGATTTTTGCTTCTGGTTCTCTGAACACCCACCGCCATCGCTACTGGATTGGGCGATCCGGTCCGAACCGGGAGCATTTCACCCCTGATTGGAAGCTACCAAATTGCTAGAGAGGCATATGGACTAGATGAAAAAAAAATTAAAGGAAGCTTCCATTATTTTCTAGTGTCTCCACCTTCACTATAGAAATCTTAAGGAAATTTTAAAGAAATAGTTTTGTATTTGCAGGAAGAGCTTATGCAAATAAGTTGACATTTTATAGCTCACAATTTGAAAACCAATAAATATGCATTCTAAGTGTGGGTCAATCTATATGTTTGGTGGGGTAGAAGCAACATTATTGTGAAAGGTAGTCTTTCTAGATTCAATATGTTAGATTGCATGGAATATTGTGACCATGCCAGCTGTAAAATAGCTTTGGCTGTATTGTGGTATGTTGGCCAGATTTGTGTCCAAATTGGTCAGTATCATCCTTATTGCTAGCAGAGGATGGAGCACATGGCACAGGAATGTTTTTATCTCCTCTACCTTGTTAAAAACAATTATGTGAGCATCTCAGCTAACAAAAGTCATGAGGGATAGAAGATGTCAATAGCTATGGTGACATCCACAATATAATGACAATCCTAAGAGGTAAATCATAAACTATGAATTAATTAATGAAAGAAAAATATGCATATTGTGTTTCTGTGAAACTCGGAGATAAGTGTAATAGATCTGAATAAAGTGGCCTAGTATTAATGTATATACCCAGGGAAGTGAAAGTGACCAGGTTTAATAATGGATGAAGCAGATAAAATAAGTCAAAATGTATCTTCAGGTTGATGGTAGTTGCATATTAAAACTCAAGTGAATGGTGATATAGGAAGAACCAGATGGCAGCGTGTGGAAGCTTTCAGCCTAGTATGGCTTCCAAAGCTTTGGACTTTGAAAGATGTTTGCCTCGGAATCTTTTCTGCAAGGAGGGTTTTCTGGAACTCTGACTCCAGAATTATTTCTGAGACAAATTCGTGCAACATTACAAATGAATGATGCGGGTTACCAGGGCAATCTAGCTTGGGGAGAAAGACCTAGGAATGAAACACCCTCAACTCCATTTGGTCAAAGTGATAGGTTCTTTTACTAAAAATTAGTGGTTGCAAACAAAGCAAGGCAAATTTTCCCCTGCTCCCTGGTCCTCCCCCCCACTTGACCAGTCCATCTTTGTCCATTGAGCTTTGGAATAGGTGTTTTGGGAATGACTCAGATGTTTGCTGCAACTTTGCCTTTTCCAGGCTCCGTGGCCTTGAAGACTGGAACAGGCTGACTTCCATCATGCCTGTCACTGGCCCCTTTGCCCATCTCTACCTACTACATGCCAATTCCCTATTTCCTCTTCCCCATCCCTTGCGGTTCAGAACAGGATGCCAGCACAGCTGAAAATGGCAAATCTGACAGCTAGTATCTTGGATGGCTGGATGAAAGCAAGATGACAGAGTATGGAAAAACGATTGGGCCATTCTGAGACCCAACAAGGATGAGAATGTAGCTGGTGAATGTTTAGAAAAAGTGTTTTCGGTAAGTAGTTTAAGAATATTCATGTATGTGTGTGGCAAAAGAATAAATTTGTTTCTAAAGAGACATTGATTTTATTGTATATGAAGGGTGGCTGAGAAAATTGGTGAAAGTTGCAAGAGTGATGAGAAGTTCTGAATTTGAAACCATGTTTAGGTTATATCAATAATGGATCTTGGCAAGAAAATGAAAGAAAAGAAATGACAGTAACAGAAACTGCAAAAAAGAGAAACAATGAGTCCTGTATGGAAAAGTATTAAATTACACATTATCTGTCCAACAAAATGAATGAAAAATTGACAGGGATGAAAGATATGTGTACACCGAGAAAAAGATAATCGCAAGCAATTTCAAGTTAAGATTAGAAGAAGCAATGAATATGCAAAAGCAATTATTGGAAATTAAAATTTGTTTTGGAAGTGGGTTTCAGACCCGGGTACTGCACCGAGACGGCTTTAGTCGCGTTGGTGGATGACCTCTGGAGGGCTCGGGACAGGGGATATTCCTCTGTCCTGGTCCTGTTAGATCTCTCAGCGGCTTTTGATACCATCGACCATGGTATCCTGCTGCGGCGGTTGGAGGGATTGGGGGTGGGAGGCACCGTTTATCGGTGGTTCTCCTCCTATCTCTCTAACCGTTCGCAGACGGTATTGGCAGGGGGGCAGAGGTCGACCCCGAGGCGCCTCACTTGTGGGGTGCCACAGGGGTCTGTTCTCTCATTTCTCCTGTTCAACATCTACATGAAGCCGCTGGGCGAGGTTATCCGTGGTTTCGGGGTGGATTATCATCTGTACGCTGATGATACGCAGCTGTACATTTCCACCCCGAACCACCCCAACGAAGCCGTCGAGGTGATGGGCCGGTGTCGAGGCCGTGCGGGTCTGGATGGGGAGGAACAGGCTCCAGCTCAACCCCTCCAAGACTGAGTGGCTGTGGGTTCCAGCGTCCCGGTACAGTCAGCTTACGTCATCGCTGACTGTGGGGGGGGGGAATACTGACCCCCAGGGGAAGGGTGCGCAACTTAGGCGTTCTTCTGGACGATTGGCTGTCCTTAGAAGAACACTTGATGGCCGTCGCCAGGGAGCATTTTATCAGGTTCACCTGATTCGCCAGTTGCGCCCCTTCCTTGATCGGGACTCCTTACGCACGGTCACTCATGCCTCACTTCCCGCCTGGACTATTGCAATGCTCTCTACATGGGGCTCCCCTTGAAGAACACCAGGAGGCTCCAGCTAGTCCAGAATGCGGCCGCGCGGGTGATAGAGGGGGCACCGCGTTGCTCCCATATAACACCCATCCTGTGCGGCCTGCACTGGCTGCCAGTAGCCTTCCGGGTGCAATTCAAGGTGCTGGTTACCACCTTTAAAGTGCTCCATGGCTTAGGACCGGGGTATTTGCGAGACCGCCTTCTGCCACCGATTGCCTCCCAATGACCTGTGCGCTCCTACAGAGCGTGCCTCCTCAGGGTGCCATTGACCAAACAATGTAGGTTGGCGGCCCCCAGGGGGAGGGCCTTCTCTGTGGCGGCACCAGCCCTATGGAACGAGCTACCTCCGGGGTTATGCCAACTCCCCGACCTCCAGGCCTTCAAACGTGAACTGAAGACTTTATTATTTCACCGAGCGGGACTAGCCTAAGACGTATTTTAGCGAAATTTTAATGGGTTTTAATTGGTCTGACCGTTTTAGTGATTCGGCCATTAAATATTTGTTTTTAAATAGTGTTATTTATTATATTTGTATTATATTGGTGTGTTTATTTTAATATTGGCTGTACACTGCCCTGAGTCCTTCGGGAGATGGTGCGGTATAGAAATGTAATTATAAATAAATAAATAAATAAATAAATAAATAAATAAATAAATAAATAAATAAATAGCTGAAACGAAGACAGGTAAAGGGAATTTTAAAGATCTGGATTAGAATGGTAGTGATACAATGTGAGATCATTGTGAAATGGTAAGACAGATCATATAATCAAACTTAAACTATGAATATAAAAAGCTTATGAGGCTTGAAGCTGTATCTCTGCATGATTGTAAGTGAACTATGTTTTCTGTCTGCAATAATAGTGTTCCCCCACACATAAAGAAATGTGGCTGAACACAAGACTGAATGGAAAAATCAGAGCAATGTGTGTTCCTGGGAACGTCAGGTACAATTATGATCAAAAAGATGTGAGAAATAACACTAAACATATCTGTATCATCTAAAAAGTCTGAAAGGCTGATTATAATATTGATATTACTAATTATTTCCAGACTTACTCTAAAGTTTAGGGTAGTCTACATAAGTATCCCCTCATTTCACTCCTATAGTAATCTTGAGAAGCAGGTGCATTGAAATTGATTTACCCAGGAAGAAAAGCAAGCATTGCAGTCACATGAATACTTAAATCTTAGTTAAAGCTTTCTGAATTTGTTCAAAGATGCTCCTTCAGGCATTTTTTTTTTTGTATACCTCTTAGCATGATGCTACTTTCCAGGGTTAAATATTAAACCTAATATTTAACATTTCAGAGACATCCCATATACGAATAGCCACTATTGTTTGAGCTATTTTGTTTTATTTTATTATTTTATTAGAGAACGAACTGTTCTCCAGCAGGGCGGGACCAGCAGCCAGGCATGGGGAGTGACTCGGTCTGTATCCAATGGGATCGAGTCTGCTAGTTGAAAAGCACCTCCTCCTCCTGGTGCCTTCCAGCTTTCAGACTCGATCTGATTGGGAACAGACGCACTTCGGAGCTGCTTCCCTTTGAGTTCATCGGAAAGGAAGCATTTCTTTATTAATTAGGAGGGCGATTCAGCCCTATTTAATTCCTTTGCAGCTGCTGGCATTGGGGTTGAGGTTCCCATTGTAGGTGAGCGCTCCCCCTCCCCAGCGAGAAGGGCGATTCAGCCCGATACCGCTGGGGACAGCATAAGAAGCTGCTGGAAGAGCGGGGAGGCTGATAGGACTTAATTGCGCCTCCCCGTGGCAGGCAAATTCGACGGCTGCCGAATTTAACACACAGCCGCGTGGCGGCTTTAATTAAAGCTACTTTTGGGCGCTCCCGAGTGCTTCCCGATCACCCTGGCCTACCCAGAAAAGGGTCTAGGCCGGCCGGCCTGCCCCTGCCTGAGCTCTGGGGCGTCTATAATCAGGACATTGATGGGCCTATTTTCCAGTCACCGGATCTTCGTGGGCGCTCCCGGGCTTCATTCCCGATCACTCGGGTGACTCAGCAGAGCCTCTGCATCGATCTTCGACTGGCTCTCCTGCTACCCACTGAGGCCTTCAGTCTGTGAGTATGATTACCTTCTTAGCCACCTCCGGTTCTTAGTAGCCACGTGGCAAAATGCTCTATCACCTAGTAGGCCCTAGAGAATGGGAGTTTTCACCCACTGTATTTTTATCTAAATGGTAATTTAATTTATAATTTGTCCTAGGTCATATTTGTAATAGGCCTTGGCTTGGGCCTCTAGAGGCTCATAGGCTTCGCATCCAGGCCTTGTCCACGTGGGGTTTGAGGCCTAACTATCGGTTAGGCCTTTCAAGATGGCCGCCGTTCCTCCAGTCCGGCCTAGTAAAAGGAAGCAACATCAGACCAGTCCAATTCCAGAGCCTAGTGCTTCGAGCTCTCATGCACCCACAAGGTCAGAGACACTTCAATCCTCCATTTCTAAGCCCCAAAAGGCTATTTCTAAGACTTCTGAAAAGAAGGCCCTACAACGCCAGAAGGCTATGGATCGGGCCATTGCTAGGGCAGTGAGGGAATCTGCTGATACTATACAGGAACAGCAATCCACCTCCTTACCAGTTCAGCCTCCTGTGCAGACTCATGGGGCTCCATTAACTTTATCTCCCGATATATCTGTAGACTCATCCCAACCTCTGCCCACTTCTGATTTATTCTGTCCTATTTCTGTATCTGAAATGGAGGTTTTACCTGCAGCCCCGCCAGTACTTGAGTCAGCAGAGGTTTCTTCTAGAGCCACTATTCCCAGGGGGCCTGTAAGTCACCAGGCAGCTGCTCCAACGGCTAATGACCCTGCAGTTATGGCAGAAATGATTGCAGCTGCTGTTCAGAGGGGTATTACTGCTTCCAGGCAGGCAAGAACCCATTCATGGGTTTCAGAATATGCAGCATCCCAAACTAGTCACGATTTGGTGCAGGACTACTCCACAGCTCAAGCCGAAGATTTCCAGGCTCATTCTCCATCTCGGGCCTCACTGGTGGATGAAGGGGACCTTAGGGATGAGAACCTCTCTGAGGATGGGGATTTGGTCCCAGACCTCCTTTGTGGGTCTCTTCAACCCACAACTATTTCGGTCTTTGTTACACAAGGCCAAGGTCACTACCCGGCTGGGAGTGGCCCGACCGGCCCCAATCCCCACCTCGGAGACCACTGATCCACCCATGGACTTGTTTTCAGTTCCGGTGGTCGAGTCAGAAGAGGTGCCTGCCCCCAAACTCTTTGTGGAAGTAGTCGATAGGCAATGGAACACTCCTATAACTGGTCCTAATCCTAATGCCTTGGACCGTCGCTTGTATAATTTGGAACCTAACTTCCTTAAATTACTGCAAATCCCCACAATTGATGCCTCAGTAGTTGCATTAGCAGGACCATCTGTGGTCACAGGACCTCCAGAGGAAACCCTTCGCCCGGAAGATAAGCGTGCCGAGCAAACCCTGATTAAAAGTCATCAGGCGGCAGCCTGGGCCGTTAGGGCCTCTTCCTCGGCCTCTTTCTTTAATCGGGCTGCCCTTTTATGGTTAAAACAGTTGCGTTTTAACCACTGACTCCCGGTCACATCAGGACCTAAACAAGATTATAGCTGCCATCGAATACTCAGCTGATGCCACCCTAAATGCTTCTCGATTTGCTGCCAAATCGATTGGTTCCACAGTATCCTCACGCCGCCTTCTCTGGCTCAGGCGCTGGCAAGCCGACGCCAAAAACAAATGGCGGTTGGCCTCAGCCCCTTATTCGGGGACCTCACTCTTTGGAGCAGCCTTGGATCCTTTACTTATAGAGACCAAAGACAAGCGCAAGATCCTTCCAAGCATGTCCCGCCGTTCAGACTCCAGGCCAACCCCATATTTTCGTCCCTTCAGGGCGGCTGATTCTAACTTTGGAAACTCCAGAACCCAAAGACCCTTCTCCCCCAGACAGGGTAGACAGGATAGGCAGGATAGACAGGGAGGTCAAAGTCAGAGGGTTCCTTCAAGCGGCCCTTTCGGGCGGGGAGAGGTCGTCCATTCAGACGCTCACGTTGACTGCTTGCCCGTCCCTCCCATTGGGGGCATACTGGCGCTCTTCGCCAGCCAATGGGAGGAGTCCACCACGGACTCCTGGGTCAGGGAGACAATCAGGTTCGGTCTCTCCCTGGAATTCCTCTCCACCCCTCCGGGTCATTTCGTCAGGTGCCCGTTATCTGGCGACCCGATGAAACGGCTGCTCATGGCATCGGCCATAAAACATCATATCTTAATTCAGGCCATCCAAACGGTGCCACGAGACCAGCACGGTCAGGGGTTTTACTCCCGACTGTTCATAGTCCCAAAGCCCTCGGGGGGATGGAGAGCAATCCTCGACCTGAAGGCTCTGAACCGCCACATAGTCTACAGACGGTTCAAGATGCAGTCACTCCAGTCCATCTTGGAGAGCATCAGGGAGGGGGACTTCCTCACGTCAGCGGACCTGACGGAAGCATACTTACACGTCCCTATCCTTCCGGCTCACAGACGATTCCTCCGCTTCTGCCACGGGGGTCTCCATTACCAATATTGTACCCTTCCATTCGGGCTCTCCTCGGCCCCCAGGGTCTTCTCAAAACTAATGGCCGCCCTCACAGCTCATCTCCGGGCTATTCCAATCAGAATCCAAGCTTATCTGGACGATCTCCTTATCCAATCTCGGACAGAGACCCTGGCGGCAGCCGATTTGTCCACAACCATTCATGTTCTCGAAGCCCACGGCTTCTCGATCAACAAGGCCAAAAGTCACTTACATCCTACGAATCGAATCCAACACTTAGGGGCCATCATAGACACGATCGAGGGCCGGGTCTATCTGTCACAGGAGCGTCTCACCAATTTACAGAACCTAGTCAGAGGGGTGACCAAGAGACGTCTTATTCCCTTAAAGACCCTTTCCCAACTCTTGGGGAAACTGGTCTCCTGCATCGGCATTGTACCTTGGGCTCGTCTTCACTGCAGGACACTGCAGTGGTTTCTACTCCCCTATCAAAAGGCACACACGGCTACGTCACCAATACTTGTCCAACTTCCAGAACAAGTCAGGCACTCCCTTCTATGGTGGATCTCCCCAGCCCTGTCAAAAGGCAGAGAGTTCAGGGAAACCCAACGCCTAGTCTTGACAACAGACGCCAGTCTTCATGGCTGGGGCGCCCATCTGGGATCAAACATGGCTCAGGGTCAGTGGTCCCCAAGGGACCTGACCCACAACATAAACTGGTTAGAACTCAGGGCCATTCATCTGGCCTTACTATTGTTCCAGGACATTGTTCTCAATCAAGATATTCTAATTTTGACGGACAATGTGGCCGCAAAGGCTCATGTGAACCGCCTAGAGGGAACCCACTCTCAGCCTCTCTTGCAAGAGGCAGTGTAACTGGGCCTCTGGGCGGAGGCTCACCTGAAGTCCATACGGGCCTCTCATATATCAGGGGTGGCAAACACACAGGCCGACTGGCTCAGCCGAGTCTCAGTCGACCAGGGGGAGTGGCGGCTGAATCCGGATATGTTCCTCGAGATCACGCTCCGCTTCGGGAACCCGCTGGTAGACCTCTTTGCCACTCGAGACAATCGTCAACTGGATCGGTTCTTCTCCAGGTACCCAGTCCCGGGGGCGGAGGGCATAGACGCCCTGCGCAGCCCTTGGCCCCCCGGCCTCCTTTATGCCTTCCCTCCCATTCCAACAATACCCAAGGTTATCAGGAAGATGCTGAGGGAACAGGCGGAACTCATCTTGCTGGCTCCACACTGGCCTCGGCGCCTGTGGTTTGCGGACCTGGTGGCTCTCTCAGTGGTTCCCCCGTGGAAGCTTCCTCAGACCAAGATCTCGCTCAGCCAAGGGCAGCTGACTCATCCGGACCCCCAGTGGTTCAAACTGACCGCCTGGCACTTGAGCGGAGTCTCCTGAGGAAGAGACATGTACCTGCCAACGTCGCCAACACCATCCAGGCGTCTCGTCGTAGTTCCACCATTCGCATCTACGGGCTCGACCTGGCGCACCTTCTACACCTGGTGTTCAAGCAAGAACATAGACCCTACCACCGCTTCTACGGTCACTATCCTGATCTTCCTTCAACACGGATTGGAACAAGGTCTGGCAGCGAACACGTTTCGACGACAGGTAGCTGCTCTCTCTTCTATTTTAACTTGCAGTGCTAAACGCTCCCTAGCCCACCGGCCCCTCATCCGTCAATTTCTGAGGGGAGCAACCAACCTTTGTCCTCCAGTAGTCCACAGGTACCCATCTTGGGACCTCACGAAGGTTCTCACATCCCTCACCAAGGGTCCCTTCGAACCTTTGAGGGAGTGTGGCCTGCAATATTTGACATACAAGGTGGCCTTTCTAGTAGCCATCACTTCAGCTCGCAGAATTTCTGAACTTGCTGCCCTTTCCACCAGGGCAGATCTCTGCGTGTTTCACTCAGATAGGGTGGTCCTCCGGCTAGATCCTACCTTCCTGCCTAAAGTTAACTCACTGTTCCATAGATCACAAGAGCTCATTCTTCCCGACTTTTCTCCAGATCCGGTACACCGGCTGGAAAGGTCCTGGCATACCCTAGATGTCCGGAGAGCCCTCCGTATTTATATCAAGCGTACCGCCTCTCTCAGGAGGACGGAGGCTCTTTGTGTCCTTTCAACCAGCCACTATCGGCCTCAAGGTATCTTCCTCTACCATCGGTAGATGGCTTAAGGCATGCATTGCCAGGGCATATCAGATTCAGGGAATTCCTATTCCAAGTCGCATCACTGCGCATTCAACTAGAAGTGCGGCTACCTCAGCTGCGTGGGCCACTCAGGCTCCATAGAAGAAATCTGCAAAGCAGCCACATGGTCTTCTCCGAATCCATTCATACGCCATTACAAGATCGATTCCTATGCATCTGCTGATGCGGCGTTCGGCCGCAGGGTTCTCCAAAGGGTCCTAGAAGGGGGTTCTAACCCGGACCGGGCGGATCCCTCCCGATAGGACTTGCTTTGGTATGTCCCATGCCTGGCTGCTGGTCCCGCCCTGCTGGAGAATGGACATTGGTCCTACCTGAATGTCCTTTCTCTGTTGGCGGGACCAGCAGCCAGCCCCACCCTGAACGCCCGGTTCCTGTATTCTAAGGAGGTCATACGGGCTCTCATGGTCATATGCCGGGGGGGGGGGGACATAATAACATATTCTTGCAGTTCCTGTTTTACAGCTCAGTGCGTCGGTCTGCCGCATCATCCTCGTCCGAAAGCTGAAAGGCACCAGGAGGAGGAGGTGCTTTTCAACTAGCAGACTCGATCCCATTGGATACAGACCGAGTCACTCCCCATGCCTGGCTGCTGGTCCCGCCAACAGAGAAAGGACATTCAGGTAGGACCAATGTCCATTTCAAACAGCACTGAAAACAATGTTTGAAGTTATTTGCATAAAGTATACCAATATCCACAAATCTTCAATCGCTTTTATTTCCTCTGCCAAATGGCTGCTAGAACTTCATTACTCTCATACTGTATGCTAGCTTTGTAAAAACTTATAGGGAGATGTTGCTCATGCTCTAGTTTTACCGACCCATCACTTTAAAGATTGGATCTCAAATTGATTTTAAGAGAAGAATCATTTCACAGTATCTCCCCCAACCCCAATCTTCACCTCACAGAGAAAATTTGTTATGGAGCCTTTTGTGGTTATATGGAATTCATTAACTTTTAATCATCAATTAACATGGTCATCTCTGTGAGTATTTTGTAATCCTGTAAGTTAGTTACCATATTTTTGCACTATAAGTCGAACTCCCCTCCCCCCCCAGTGGGTTGAAATGTCTGTGTGCCATAGAGCGAATATTGCAGTGGGGGGAGAGGGGTTGGTTCCCTGCCAGGGAACGCTAGAGCCTTCATTGCGGAGCAGCTGATTATCAGCTGTTCTAAGCGGCGGGGATTGCCGCTGCCTCTCTCTGCCACCTCCAAATTGCAATCAGTGGAGGTAATGAATGGCGACAGTGGCAATCCCCGCCGCCTAGAACAGCTGATCAGCAGTATTCCGGGAGGCTGATCCAACTGCCAATCAGCTGCTCCGCAGCGAAGGCTCCAGCATTCCCCCCGGCATTTTTTCCCCCTCTTGTTTTCCTCCTCTAAAGCTAATGTGCATCTTTATAGTCCGGAGCATTTTATAGTGTGAAAAATACACTATATGGTTCATAATTAGTGCATCCACAATCATTATTAAAAATCTTTCACAACTGTATGAGCTTCGTGTTTAGATTATTGTACAGTTATTCATTCTTAGCTCTTTGGATAAGCTGAAGATATTCCAACCAACTTAAGGTGTGTGTGTTTGTACAGTACGTGGGACAAATATGCCTTTCTGCAAGCGTTGTCTTTGCCAAAAGAAGAGACCATTCTGCCCTCTTTGGTATACATCATACATTTATTAGTGAATATCCCTCTCAAAATCAGCCACAACATTAAAAAAAATAATGATTGCACTACTTGGTCAAGCAGAACTAGCAACTTTCATTTTAAAAAAAGTACAAATCTGTTAAAAATTTCAATCAGTATAATACACATATATAATACAACATACTAGTTTATGTTAAATGCTACAAACCAATATGATTCCAATGGAATGGAATAAAACAAAACAAAACACTTTAGAGATTTAAGATATTTTTTTCCTTCTCTATATATTAGCCTTTTTTTTTCCAAATACATACATGGGAAAAATGAGGTAACTGTAAATGTGCAAGTAACAGAGCAAAAAAAATTATATATATATATTTATAATATATATATAATATATATATATATAAACTTTCTAACACAGAACAAATGCCCTGGTGCCCTACAGGGAGGCCCCTCTCCTTGTAGGGTGAAGCTGAGCTATCCTTCTGGAGGGCACGGGACTGGTATAAAAGAACAGTAAACAGCCCACTATCCCACCACAGGAAATCATTGGTAAACAGTGGCATCTACAGCGCAATCAGCAATCACAAACATCCTAAATAAATGTTTTAGTAATATTTTTTTGTTTTTTTTCATGATAACTTTTAGCTGCTCCTTGGAATAAATTCTGCAGCACACGAGCTGTGAGCTTTCGAGTCACCGTCAGAAGAACCGTAAGGCTTTCCTTCCCTCCCCACCCCCAAATAACCTTTCTGAAAAGATGGCGGGGGAAGGAGAAGAGACACTGAAACAGATGGGCATCGGCACTACTCTGATTGGCTATAAATATAGAAACACCTCCCGTGTTTGTTTGTTTTTTTTTAACTTTTTAATATATATATATACAGTAAAGACCTTTGGTTATTTGTATCACATGGAACAAGGGGTTGGTTCCCTCTCTCTCCCTTCAAAAGCTGTGAAACAAGGGGAAAGGCTGGGGGAAGAGGTGGGTCTGACACAAGGCACTGGCTTGACATGGCAGGAGAGAGGGAGCGTGACACATCACGGGAGGACTAGGAAGGAGAAGCTGCTGGTGTCTGTGCAGTTGGAGAGGATGGCAAGCGGCCCGTTCCTTGGTGTCTGCCTGTGCCCGGGCCAAGACCTGGCTTAGATGTCCCACTGCAGCTAGTCTCCCCCTCTGAAAAGGAGGAGGGGAAAGAGGAAATTCTTTATTGGGGGTATCCAAGAGCGGATGCATTGTAAACCCGCAACCCCCACCCCCAAATGTAAGTGGGGTGAGCAGAGCTGGAGGAGAGAGAGACTTCTAAAAAGTAGCACTGATCTTCATCTTGACAAATGGAAACAACTGATTGTTATTCAAGAAAAAAACCTGGGACCTGCCCAGAGCTTCTAATTCATCGATCGATCTGCAAGCCAGCTGCTACTTTCAAATCAAGGGCTGCCAGTCCATCCATCCTGCTTTGCTGTGTCTTTGCAGGAACTAAGGAGCTTTACGATAGCCCTTGATTTACGACCATAATTGGGACTAACTTCCGTTGCTAAGCAGTGAGGTCACTGAGTCACACCCGCTTTTACGACCTTTTTTGCCATTGTCATTAAAGTGAATCTGGCTTTCTCCATTGATTTTGCTTGTCGGAAGCCCGCTGGAAAGATTGCAAGTGACCCCAGGAACACTGCAACTATCGTACATACATGCTGATTGCCAAGCATACAAATCGTGCTTAATGACTGCTGGGGGTACCACAACAGTCACTCAGCTTGAGGACCTGTCATAAAGCCCTATTTTTTCAGCTTCGTCGTAATTTCAAATAGTCATTAAACAAATGGTTCCAAGTGAGGGACGAACTGTATTACTAAGCACTACTACTGTCACTTATGATAAAAGAAGCACAAAACTAAAGTTTGTGCGCCTCCTTCTCATTTTCTTCCTCCTTGCACCCTGAGGATCACCTCCCCTCAGCTGGGTGAAGAATCTCAACAACTGCTGGGGAAGAAACTGGTTGCCTCACCAGACATGGCTATCGGGATGAGTGGCAAAAGGCCAACTGGCCACAGCCACATCCCAAAGTTTTTCTCCTACTTTTAGAGGTAAATATATTGCTGAGAGCTGGCATGTTCAGAAAAAAATGACAGCTACATGGCACCAGAGCCACACACCCTCCAGCCACTATCCATCTTCACAGGAAAAAGTGGACACAGAAGCTGCGCTTCTCATTATTAGCCCTTCTCTCTTCTTGGCTGATTTGAGCCCTCCCAGACTTGTGGGATATCACGCTGCCTGAGCTATTTGTCACTGTTCCCTTGCATCCACATGGCCCTAAGTAGAGCCCTGCTTAGCTGTTCCATAAATTCATCAGGCCCTCTTACCAAGAACAATTGGGAAGTCAGCGCACAAAGAAGATGGCAGAAAGGCTCAGGGCCTTGCTTCCTGGCCTTGGCCTTAGGCTCCCTTGCAGTCCCTGTTCCTATCTGTTGCCCCCACTTTGAAGGGAAAGAGTCGAGATCTAACCATTAATCTGGGTTTACCATTTGGAGGAGTATCACTGAGGGAGGGCAGAAGATCCCATCAAACTGAAAGATAGCACAAATACACTACTGCGGATAGGCAGAGACCGATTACGACACTGCCAAACTTACCCTGGAGTATTACTAGTTGATGCAGGACAAGATAAACCAGGCAAGGAAGGGAGGAAGGGAGGAGGAGTGGTCAGCAAGTCCCTTTTCTCCTACTTCTGCAGCACCATGAAGGAGAAACTGACCCTGCCAGAGTCCTCCTTCCAAGGCAGCTATTAACGCAGAAGAGTTCTGCCCTTAAGCCTTGCAAGTCTACCTCAAATTAAGTCCACTAAAACCGTTTGTGTATACGAATATGCGTGCGTCTTTAAGTTAGTGTGGACTCCTGACGAATGGCTGGACAAGGCCCTCTAGTTTTCTTGGTAAGATTTCAGGAGTTGTTTGCCGTTGCTTCCTCCCTTGGGCTGAGGAGTATGACTGGCCCAAGACCACCAACCTGGCTTTGTATATACTGTAAAGCAGAATCAGAACTCACGGTCTCCCAGTTTCTAGCCAGATGCCTTAACCACTACACCAAACTGGCTCTCTACTAAAACTATGCTGCCTCCTAACCCAACCTGGTTTTAAACCAATCTTTAATTTGGAGGGGAGGAAGGGGAGAGAAATGCCCTGAAAAGCGTTAACGGTCCTTGTGAGGCGTTGCGGACATGTGCAGTACAGTGCATGGCAGTAATCAGCTGAGCACAAAGAACCCCCTCATTCCCACCCACCCCATCACCCCACAGCTGGCTAGAGAGATAGCCAATACCAAGTTCCAAGCTGGTCATAACATGCATGCATAATTTGTGAACATTTACATTAGATTTTTATCATCTTCTCTGATTCTTCCAGGCTTCAGACACAAACCAACTAAACGGCGAGGGCTTCTCTCTTATTCCATGGTATAATCATGCAAAACAATTTTTAAATTTATTACTTTTATGATAACAGGTTTCTGTAACAGGGTGGCAGGTTGGTTGCTTTCTTGCTTCAAATCAGCAGGTATTTTAGGTAGGAGAGTGTGTGTGTGTGTGCAGACACAAGAAGGCACACAGCTTGAGTGTCATGGCCAAATTGGCCATAGTTCCTGACCGAGCGCACAAGCATCTGGCCATACAGAAAAGCTCATCAGGATGAGCATCAGGAGGCCAAATGTGAAGAGGAAGAAGGGAAGAGATTGAAAAAGATAGGATGAAAAGGCCTTCCTGGCCCTGTGGAAGCCGATGCGCAGCACTGCATACAGCCTCGGAAGGGAGGAATGATTGCCAGAAAGGCTTTCTCCATAACAGCTAGTGCAAGGGTAAATAATAAGAAAAATAATTCCTGCCTGCTCTCTCTGCCCAGGATCCTATCACCGAGTCCTCTGGAACTGCCCAACAACTCTGATCAGGGCTTAGCTAGGACAGAGAACTGAGGAAGGGTAGTTGAAGGCTTTTGCCTCAGTCTGCTGGGCATCTCTCCCTCCCCTACACCGGGGGAGGGAGGGAGAGCACATGCAGGCAGTCTGCAGGGGATACTCAAAAACTGGATGGAGGAGAGATGCTTTCTGGAGATGGGTGCCAAGAAGGAATAGCAACCCAAATGTATTACTAGGATAATTATCTGGGGTCTGAGTGTGCAAAAGGAAAATAAAAGGAAGACACATCAATTATTACATGATTCTGTATCTCAAAACACAAGCCACAAGCCTTCATTTCATTAAGTATGTAATAAACAGAGCCGGCTGTTTTATTGTAGGGATTTTCACTTGCATACTCCTCCTCTCTTTCGAGCTTTCTGGGGGGAAATGGGTCTTTCCCCCAAAACTGCCTTGCAGCAGAATATTGCTGGACTTAAGTTTAGGCCCATTTTTCTTTACCTCACTGTGCAACTTGTGAGAACAACCCTGAACTCCACCCAACATTGCAGGCATGCAAGGGGAGGGAGAGTCTGAGACGCTGGTGGGACTATTCTGTGCATGTGTAGGGAAAAACACAGGGTGGTCCTGGGCCAGTGGGCCATGATTAGCGTGGAGACAGCCACAGATGTTTTTTTTGGCAAGGCCTCAAGTGGCTTACATCAGTGTTGCAACCAACATACTCCCCCGCTACTATCTTGCAACACTGTACTCTAGGCAAGCAGGTGGTGGGGTTGAAGCAGGCACTTCTTCCCCTCTCCCTTGGAGCTGTTCTGCTTTCAAGGCCCCCAAATCTGGCTCTGCCAGAAAGGAATGAATTCGGATAAAAATCTAGGTCAGACAGCCACAAAACCAAACAGGAAAGGAAAACCCCAAACCAAGAAGGAATGCAAACACCTGGAAAACAATGGTGCAAGGATGGCGAGTCTTTGGAGTGCAGAGCACATGGGGATGCCTCCCCCTACAAAGCATGACACCGCAGAGCTGGCTCAACCACCAGGCCCAGTCCATGCCATGGGGTGAGGGGGAGGGGGTGTCATACATTGCTTATATTCTCACCGCATCCCAGGAGAGGCCCCAGAGGCTAAGCATACAGGCTGGCCCATGCCTCTGGTCCAAGGTCCGTATCCTGGAGTAAATTTGTGCAGCAGTGCATTGACGAACCTCATTCGGCCTCCCGATGCACTTCTGAAGCATCTGCTCGGCAGATGGGGCATGTGCGGTTTGCCTGCAACGATCAATGAAAGCATGACTTCGGATATGGCCTTTTGGGCAACTTCACCAACTGGAAAATTTCCAGCAATTGCACTAAAGGGAGTTCTCTGCTTTGTGAGCTGCCTGTTTCAGAATTACTAAACTGAAATGTAGTCACATCCCTTTCTGAAGGGAAAGTCACAAAGCCCAAGCAATTCAATAAGCAACCCAAGAGCATTTATCAAAATATTCAATCTACAATGAATGAATCCAAATAATTCATCGAACTGGTACTGGTACTCCAAGAATTATGTATTGTATGTATAGATAGTCATTGACCTTAATTGGGATCAAAATTTCTGTTGTTAAGCAAAGTGGTTGTGAAACATCATGTGACTGTGCCAATTAGCAACGGCAGTTCCGATATTTCTAGTTGCAGTCATGAGATGAGGATTGTACTGTTATTAGGTGAAGACTTCATGCTTCTCCTATTCCAGTGATGGCGAACCTTTTAGACACCGAATGCCCAAACTGAAAGGTGCGCAAATGTGCACAAACATGCACGTGTGCATGCAAAGAGACACGTGCATGCGCAGAACAGACCCGAAGACCAGCTGGCCAGCAGGGTATCCCAACATCGGCAGCGCAGCAAGAGGTAAGATCGTTTTCTTTCATGAGCTTCTGTTTCGTCTTTTGCAGGGAAATAGAAGCTACACAGATCTGACCTGGGGTGACGGTGCGCGTGCCAGCGGGCTCTGCGTGTCACCTCTGGACACATGTGCCAGAGGTTCGCCATCACAATCCTACTCTATACAGACTTCCAGTGCTGACCTGTGTCTTCCCTGGCTGTGCCTGGCAAATTCCCTTTGGCAGATGATGCTCTGTTGCCATACCATACTTGCCCCCCTTCAACTCTTCCCACCCGCCTATCTCTCTCCCATCTTTGCTCTTGCAAAAGTCCTTGCAGAAGTGCAAGGCCTCACCAAGAGTCAGAAGCTGCATTCCCATTGGTTAGGTGCACCTCAGCAGCAGCAGCAGTAGGAGGGAGGTGAAAGCAAAGTTCTGTTGTGTCTGCGCCCCCCTCGAGCCGGGCCCCCTACCAGAAGGTGACTTGGAAAGTGAGGGGGAAGGGCCCAGGATTTACCTTGGGAGCACCGGCTTCCCTGGCTCAGCTCCAGGAGCCAGAGGCAGGCCAGATGGAGGAGATAATGAGGCCTCTGTCCCGACTCTTTCTCCCCCCCCCCGCCACGCCTCCAGACCCAGCTGATGGCAATCAGGCCTGGCTGGACCAGGCCTAAGAAGTGCTAAGTCATGGAGCCACACTCCACAGGACATAAAACCAGCGAGGGCTACTATGCCTCTTCGTAGCAGGCAAATCAACTGTTTAACTGGAGCTGAAGTACTGTTTGTTCCTGGGTTACTCATCGGCATCAAGGGAGATAACAGAGTCACTTGGCAGACGCTTGCTAGTTTGCTGCCAGAGCTGATAATCCCGGTTAATTAAGCCATCGCTCGGACGGAGACGAGTGGGGACAGAACAAGTTCAGTTGCAGAGGTAGGTCGCAATGGCAAGTGTGCAAGGGAGCCGAAGGGCAGAGATGAAAGGGAAGATAGGCAGGTGGAGTGTATGCTATGGTCATAAATACGAGTAGGCTGCCAAACACCCAAATTTTGATCATATGATCATGGGGTCCACTGCAACAACAGTAACCACTTAGGAACTTTCCAAATTTAAGTTGTTAAATTATTGCATTTGAAGCAATCTGTACAATTTTTTAGTCACTCTATGAAAGGGAATCATGGAGAAGAAAAATGAGAATGAGAGCAAGAAAGGTGAAAGGATTTGGAGATTTTATTAGTGAAGGAAAAATGACAATGAAGGGTGAACTCTACAGATATTTAAGGAATCACATATGCTGTGAAAACAGCTGATGAATATTTCTCCTTTTCACATAATCCTAGAAGTCAAGGTCATGTAATGAAGCTAGCAGCATAATTAGGTTCCATCAGAAGAAAATAGTCTTGTCACATAATGTGCAATGGGGCTGTGCAAAGCCTTGAAAAGAGGTGTGCTTTGGAACACATTGGAACGAGAATGAATTACCTGCCCTGGAACAGTTAAAGGCTCCCCTAACTGCTTTAAAAGCTATCCCTAGCTATCTACTCTTTGCTCAGATACCAAATTAGCATTATTGCAGAGTTCTTCTGTTGACTACATTGATATGCCTGTGTACTTTTATTGGGAACAATATCGAAGAGATTACCGTCCTCATTCTGGACAGTTTTTCATATTGCCCACCTAAGTAGTAGTCTGTCCAATCAAGCTTTGCTCCCACCCACCCACCTCTGGAGACCAGTAAAGATCAGCGGAGACTGCTAATATATAATGTCTTATACATTGCATACAATCAGTTGCTTAGATAATATTCACATTCTATAAAGTGGAAGTAGCTGGATTAATGGAACCACTACCCTATGACTGCCAGAAAAGTTACATGGATGTATCTATGTTGTGAAACCAGGGAAGCCTTTGCCTTTACAGTCACTTTAGAAACCAAGTGGGCCCACTAAAGAAGACAGGCAGTACCCGAATAATTTTTATTGGAGACTGATTAGAGAAGACTCAGTCAAATCAGCGAATTTTACCTTTAACCATTTGTCGATGCACTTAGCATGGAACTCGTGGTTGCAGGGCAGAACTCGCAGCAGCTGCCTGATTTCAAAGTCACTGAAGCACACCACACACCTGGGAAGGGCGAAAAATCCAACCAGTAAAGGAGCAGGAGAGCATGGCATAGAGAGATACTTCACAGAATAGCAGCTTCTTCGAGAACTTACAAGGTTTGCTCGGACTGATGGCTCTCTGGGTTAAAGCGGTAGGATGGAAGGTGCTCAATATCTGCTTTGGTGAGTCCCCGTGGCTTGGCCTCCCCTAATCTTTCAGCTAAATTCAGTAATGCCTGATAGAAAACAAAGTAAGAATTACAAAGCAAGTTACTCCACTGCTGAGAATGCCCCCCCAATGCTGTCTATAACTTCAAGAAAAGACAGACACGAATCTTTCGCCATCAAAACTTGGAAGAAATAAAAGACAGTGAATTGTCTTTTACTGAAGTTTAACACTCAGAAAGCATTAATCTTCCCTGACAACTCGTTTTTATTCTGATTATCCATCCATTTTAATTAGCTTTATCCTTTACATCTTTGTCTGGCCTTCCTTGCTCACTTTTTTAAATGTCACTCTTGGTCCTCAATGCCATATAAACGTCTTCTGTCAGATCTGTATTCCTCTGCCATAAGAAACGGCCCCACAAAGGAACAGAATCTGCTGCACAATTACATTCTCCAACTACTGCCACTCCTGAAGTATAATCTCAGCTGTCTTCGTTAATGGTGGCGCTGACAGACATGAAATTTCTTGGGTTTACCAGTACAACTCAAGATCTACCAGCCAGAACTTGTTCCACACATACAGCAGCAAGTACTAAAAGTCACAACGAAAGAAATCTTGAGTACCAGAACAGATAGGAGCTCATAATTTTCCCGCTCTTGGTGGAACAGCATTTTGTCCTTCCCAGTCTTTCAGGAGTTAATATTCTTGTTAGTCTGTTGTAATCCCCCCTCTCCACATCCAAATTTTTCTGCCCAAGAGCCCTTCTCCAGTCTAACAACACAAAGAAGTAAACCTACCTCATAGTTTTCCATCTCTACATCATCCACATCCAAGTCCAAACTTATTGTGGGCCCCACAGCTGTTGGCGACACAGGAAGCATTGAACTGCAATTTTAAAGAAATAGATAGCAGTGAACAGACAGGGAAGTAACATGTACACCCATGGCACACCAAAAATGGATGTTCTGATGGAGGATACTACTGGGGAAAGATGGTGACCCATACTCCCGGAGTGGCTATTAGGGAAAGCAGAGCTTTTAATTCTGCAGCTTTATTCCAATGAAGGGAGAATATTTGACTCGGGGTTTTCCTCACTGTTAACACCAATACTCACAGAAAGTATGGCAGGAAGCTTGGGTAATATGGCGGTGGTGGAGGTGGCGGAGGAGGCAGTGGTTGCTGTAATCTGTATCGCTGGGAATTCAGCCGCCGGGGCATCATATGTGGATATGGCTGTGGGAACATCATCAAACTTTGTCAATGCGGTCTAATCTGTAAACTCTGCATACATTCCATGCCACGTGGAAAAAAAAAAAAGAATTAACATATTCTAGCCAAGCAGAAGTTTGCACAAAGAAAAGCTGGGTCCTTTAGCATGATCTGTTATGCAAATAAAAAAAGAACATATTCTGCTTTTTTCTTTACTATGTTGCATCATTTATTCCTGTTGTCCTAGTAACAGAGAACAGAAAGAAGTTATGCAAAGCGCTAGAAACCACATTCTCTGTCACTGGAATCTTAGTTGGCTACCTCTCTCACATCTAAAACATTACAGTATTATAAATCTATGCAATTCTAGGAAATGGCAAAATTTGACATGTGACCAGTCCTCTAAGTTCTGGTTGCCACAGTATTCCCACAGCACAGACTCACTATTTGTGGCCTTTCCTGACGGCCTCTCACAAGAACAGTCAATGGGGAATTC
Source organism: Ahaetulla prasina (assembly GCF_028640845.1). Lineage (NCBI taxonomy): Eukaryota > Metazoa > Chordata > Lepidosauria > Squamata > Colubridae > Ahaetulla > Ahaetulla prasina. Next base: position 82,437,229 of record NC_080540.1, on the reverse strand, counting down.
AGTAAGGAAAATCACAAGTAGTTCTGGTAAATCCCAGCCACCTTCCTAAGTTCGCATCCGGCATCTCCTGGCCTTCCTGCACTTGCACCCAGATGCACCATCCATCCTCCAGCCTTCCTGTGTTCACACATGGTCTCCATCCACCTCCCTTCTCCCTCTGTAACATCCTTACAATCAGTGGTGGGATTCAGCCAGTTCGCACCACTTTGGGAGAACCGGTTGTTAGCTTTCTGAGCAGTTTGGCAAACTGCTTGTTGGAAGAAATCATTAGGGCAGAGAACTGGTTGTTAAATCACTTGCATTCCACCACTGCTTACTAGCAACTCCCAGATTTCCACCTAATGACCCACAAGTCTTGGGGTTATGATGGCAACCGTGAGTGTCATTATAGCTAGGACTGATATTGCTACACGATGCAGTCATGTGACATTGCGCTGCATGACTGCAGGGATTGGCAGTTCTGAATGTAGCTCAAGGACTAATTGCAGGAAAGGATACCTGCCCATCCACTGGGATGCCTATCATACACCCCTCTTGAAGGGAACAAGTGTCTTTTCTTTTATTATCCTTTGGTTTTGTCTTGTAGTATAACAGGATGGGAATATAAAACAAACCGAAGACAACATAGACACTTGGTTAACATAGGAACAAATGGGCTTTTATTGAATACAGATAGTCCTTGACTTATGACCACTTATGACTTCCCTATTGACTTCGCTTATCTGAATGTCACAAAAGGGGGTCACATGACCTTGGGACATAGCAACGGTCCTAAATATGAACCAGCTGCCAAGCATCTGAATTTGGATCACATGTTTATGGGGATGCTGCAAAGATTGTAACTCTGAAAAGTGGTCGTAAGTTACATTTTTCAGCTGTGGTAACTTTTGAACGGTCACTAAACTGTTGTAAGTCGAGGACTACCTGTACCTAAGGTTTTCAATGGCCTCATCTATTTCTATAAACTATAATCTCTATTGCATCAACTGCCTTTCCTAGCCCTAACATTATTCCTAACCATGTCTCTCTGACAAGGGGAAGTACTCTCTAAACCTCTCTAAGCCTCCCTTAGACCCGACTATCCATCTGCATCTACTAAACCAGGAGTCTCCAACCTTGGCAACTTTAAGGCTTGTGGACGTCAATTCCCAGGATTCCTCAGCCAGCTTTGCTTTGCTAAACCCCTCTAACTTTCCTTATTTTTCTGGAATATAACCTGGCAGGAAGCGCCCAGTTTCTATCCTTCAACAGATCCATCACCAAATTATCACACTGCTATCACCCCATCCCTCCTGGGTCTGATGGCTCTTGGTGGCCAAACGAAAGGGTGTTGTTGTTTTTTAAGACACCCTGTTCCACCTAGTTCAGAGGCCGGAGAGAACAGCTTTTTTTTTTTTTTTTAACATGGCACTTACCACTCCAAACGGCAGTTCTTGGTGAAGTGGGTCGTGTGTGTGTGGAAGATACAATGGTACAGAGGGAGACAAGGCAGGAGTATGGTGGGAAGGAGAATACGAGAAGCCCCCCATTGAGTGCTGTTCACCCCGAAGCTCTACCTCGTTTTCTATCCTCTGAAGTGGCTGTGGGAAAAGGATATACACAATCTGCATTGGCAATTGCTCCCCAATATGTCTGAAGTGTGAGAACTGGAACTAAAAGATGGCTAACTCTTGTGTACCATCAATAAGATAATTTACCACGTACTGTACGTCCACAAGATTAATTTGTTGAACTAGTATATAGAAGCATGGGAGAAGCCATTTAAACCACCGAGTCTAACTCTTTACTCGGGAAGCTTTTTCTAATGTTCAACTGGAATGGATTTTTGTTGTAAGGTACGTCTATTATTCCATGTGGTGAACCCTGGAATGAGAGGGAACAGGTCTAGACACACACACACACGGGTTCCTCCTACTTCCCCTTGCTCAACTAAGTTTTATCCAGTGGTCAAAAGGAAAGAGCCAAAAACAGCTGATTTTTTTTGTGTGTGCCCTCCTCTATTATCTGTAGAAAAAAGCTATCAACAAAGTAAGTCATATTTCTTGGGAGGACCAACCCCCCATCTTCTCCGTTCTTTAGGGATTAGCCACTGTATTCCACAGGACTTGCTTTCTTCTCTGAAGGCTCACAGCTTCTTTCTCCACTAAGATCTGAAAGCTGCTTCTGAGTTGCAGGATGAAAAACATCTTCTAAATCTGCTTTTTTACTTTTGCCTGACTCCTTTGATTATCATCTTCCTTGGGGAAGAAGGTTTATTCTGTGAGCTACTAGTGTCTTTTTCATCCTTCTCATTAACCAAACTATGGCTACTCACTGCTCCAATTATTTGACATTTTTCTTGAAGCCTTGCTCCAAGTTTTTTGTTTTTTTCTTTGTTTGTTTCTCTTTCTTTTTCTTTCTCTCTCTCTTTTCTTCCTTTTGTCCCTTCTTTCTTTTTCTTCTCTCTCTCTCTCCCTCCCTCCTTCTTTCTTTTTTCCTCTCCCTCTAGATTTATATGGCCACCCAATTTACCAGACCAATTCTGGGCAATTTACAATTCAAAGGAATTAATGATTAGATAGAATATAATATGAAATAAAATAAAATAAAATAATACACTGGAACATAAAATAACAGGAGACGGTATCATTAATAACAGTAACAACAGAAGGAAGAAGCTAAGGAGCACATATCTTATTCAATGGTCTGACATTATACATAAGATCTCGTCCAATGTTTAGGAGAGGAACCAGGCTTTTAGGGTCTTGTGAGAATACATAAAGGCTGAGGCCATCTAAGCTTCAGGGGAAATGATGTTCCAGAAATGCAAAAAATAAACCCCAGTAGCGACGCTATTTTGTGGAAGGAAACCAAAACATTTCCACTTTGCTGGATCTCACAGGATAAGCAGAGACAATTGGAGCCAGACAGCTCCCCAAGTAACCCTGCTTTGTGCCACAAGGAGCTTTACAGATAACAACACTTTGAATTGCATCAAGAAGCTTTTAGGGAGTCAGTGTAACTTGCAAAGCATGGTGTGGTGTGAGCACACTGAGGTGTTTCCGTAATTATTTATGCTTCTGCCTCTGCATTCTGAACCAATTTCAACTTTTAGTTTTCAAGAGTAGCTCCAGGTCGAGGACTTTGCAGTCCTTTAGATAAGAAATGACTATGGCATGAGTGATTATGTGCAAGCTGCTTCTACTATGCTACAAGGTACTTTCATTGATGCTAAACTTTTAGGAAATCAGTAGATGTGGTATGCTACAAGTTTCTGCACAATAGTAGATGCAGGTGTGGGGAAATAAGAGCACTGACACTTCCTCCTTCTGATCCATCTCAAGAAACTTACCATGCGAGGATGCTGTGGCTGGAGTGGGACAAACTGGCCGAGGGCTGTCATATGTGGAGGCTGGTGTGGTGGCACAGGTGGTGGAGGATGCAGGATATAATGATCACTGGAAATGAGTGGTGGGAATGTTTGATAAGAGACATGGAGTTGCTGCATGGCACAGGCCTGGATCAGCTGTATGACGAAAACAGAAAGACAGTGTCCTCAAAAAAAAGCTACGTTCAGTGCATTTAGGATCAACATGTGTACTTGAAAAATAATTGATCTCAGGCTGGCAATAAAAAGGTAAGAATCCATTTGGCAGCAAAATGCCATCTCCAAAGACTAGCAAGGGCCTAAAGCAGGGGTTCCCAACCTTTTGGACCTCAGGGACCACCAAGTCCATAATTTTAAATCCTGGGGACCACTAATACAAATCCAGTGCACCACTTGCTGAAGCGCCTGGACTCCCAGTGACAGGATGGGATCCTTCAGGCACTGTCCCTCCTCTCTCTCTTTTTCACCCCCTCCCCTCTCTCTCCCACTCATTCTCTCATTCTGTCTCCCCCCCCTTTCTTTCTCTCCCATTCTGTCATCTCTTTCTCTCCCCCTTTCTCTTTTTGTTCTCTCTTTCCCTCTTTCTCTCCCCACCTCTTTCTCTCTCTTGCCGCCTCTCATTCTTTCTCCCACTCATTCTGTCATCTTTCTCTCTCCCCCTTCTTTCTCTTTCTGCCCCATCTTTCTCTCTCCCCCTCTCTCTTTCTCCCCACTCTTTCTCCCCCCCCCGCTTCTCTCTCTCTCTCTCTCTCCCCACTCTTTCTCATGGGCCAGCCAGCGTCCTGGGGCTGAGAGGAAGTCAAGCATCCCCCCCCACCAGAGACTGAGGTGCAGGAGCACCAACAAGGGATGGAAGAAACTTGCAGCTTTGGAGCGCAGCCCTCGCCGGCTGGAATGAGGTAATAGTGAAAGGGGGGGGGAATGGCGGTGCAGGCGGGCCGAAGCAACGGGTGGCGGAAACCCTGGGCTGTTTCTTCCCCCTGCTTTAGCTTCCTGTCGGCTGAATCAACCAGTGGCTGTCCCCGCCCCTCGTCCTCCCTTCCCAGTCACTCCTCGCCTGGCAAAGGAAGCGGGGGGGGTGGGGGTGGAGATTCGCTCCATATTCCAGAATGGGAGCGAAGCGTCATCTCTTGGTGGATCTTTCTCTCTCTCTCCCACTCTTTCTCATGGGCCAGCCAGTGTCTTGGGGTTGAGAGAAAGTCAAGCGTCTCCCTGAGAGACCGAGGTGTAGGAGCACTAACAAGGGCCAGAAGAAACAGCTGCGAGATTCAGCTCCCGCTCTGGAATATGGAGCGATCTCCATTCCCCCACCTTCCATTGCCAAACGAGGAGTGACTGGGAAGGGAGGGCTAGGGGCAGGGAGAGCCACTGTTGGGTTCAGCTGACACGAAACTAAAGTAGGGGGAAGAAACAGCCTGGGGTTCCCGCCACCCGTTGCTTCGGCCCACCTGCACCCCCATTCCCCCCCCTTGCACCATTATCTCATTCCAGCTGGCGAGGGCTCTGCTGCAGTTACAAATTGCCTGAACCTTCCTCAACAGCGGAGATTTACAGCCCCACCATGAGCTGCCTGGCCAGTCCCATCTTCCAGAGCTCTAGTCACGGGACTGGCCATTGCTTATCCCAGAGCAGTTCCTCCACTCAGGTGCACTGTGGACCACCAACATTTGCTCGTGGACCACCGATTGGTGACCGCTGGCCTAAAGCCCTTTAAATGGAAACCAAGTAATTTATTCTCTCCTATAGAAGATAATATACATAACTCAGAGTTGAACTGTGGAGTCCTTGATACTCTCTGAGTTTGGTTGCTTGCTTGCAGATGTTTCATTACATAACTAGGTAACACCCTCAATACAAGCAATATTTCCTCCTTGTTCATATATAGAGCTTGCCCTGTCAGCTTGATGGGGGTGCTGTTTTCTTCTTGGTAGTTTCTTGTTCTGCGCTTATTTCTCTGACGTTACTCCCTGCTTACCTGGGTACTGGAAATATATGTTCTGGTCTTTTTGGTTCCTTCTTAGCTTTTTTGCAGGTAGTCCCTGACTTACAACCAACCTTTTAACAATAGTATGGAGTCATAATACCCTTGGTGGTTCATGACAGTTGCAAAATGTTGCACCAACCCAACCCTGCCCCCACCATAGTCACATGATCACAATCTGGCTGCTTGGCAACCTGTTCACACTTACAATTGCCAAGAACCCCACAATCATATGAACATTTGTAATTTGATCCAAGATGGCACCGCCAAAGGCTGCCTCAGTGAAATGCTCTCTAATGGTTTCTTTGCTTTTAATTATTCTCTGCGACTCACTATGGATTTCTTACTCACGAGACCATCTGCTAAGAATTAAGCAACGTTTCTTTAAGGAGCAGCTTTCTGTGATCTCTCTCTCTCACACACACACCCGTCTTTACAAACGCAGAGGAGATTCTAACACGGGAAGAAGCAATTTCCCCAGAGCTATAGATTACCAAGAAAACCAAACGAAGACAAGGTAAAAGGGCAGGAATTTTAAACCAGCTAAGGAATAGGGGAAATGGAACTGCTCTGCCTTCGATCTTCCTAACAAATTTAAGTTCACTTGCTAACAAGATGGATGAAATACTCCTTTTAAACAGATGCAACTCTGATTTTCACAGCACAGCTGCCCTATGCTTTATTGAAATCTGGTTACATGATGATATTGATGACAACAGCATGCAAATTCCAGGGTTTCAGATACATAGAGCAGACAGAATTGCAGAAACATCAGGTAAAAAGGAGGGAGGAGGCTTATGCTTAACAGCTGGTCTTAGGATATAACTATAATATATAAATTCTGTGATGAAAAATTAAGAGTCTTTACTCATCAACTGTAAACCATTTTACTGTCCACACGAGTTCTCTTCATTTCACTAATTGCTTTTTATGTCCCTCCACAAGCCTGTGTAAACTAGGCAGTACAAACTCTAGCTGATCAGATTATGGAGGCTGAAGCCAAATACCCAGATTCACTGGCCATTATTATGGGATATCTAAAGAAAGCAAACTTAAGGAAAGAGCTACCAAAATACTTTTAGCATGTCAATTGTCTCACTAAAGGCAAGAATAATTTAGACCAGGGCTGTCCAAACTTTTTGCAAGGAGAGTCAGGTTTGGTGAGGTGAAAATGTGTGGGGGCCGACCATTCAGCCTGACATTCTTTGAACCATTAAGATTAAATGCAAATGAACTATTTTATGAAAGACTAAACAAATAACTTAACTGACTAATGTGAAAGGTGATATGGAGATCTCGACTGCATTATATATGACTGCATCATCACACAGTCTTTAATAAATTCACCCTCAGTAAAAGATTTGAAGTGCTTGGCAATCAGCATTGCCACCTCGTAGCTCGCCGTTATGGCATTTTCATTTGACTCATGGGCTCTTGTGAAAAAGCTCTGCTGAGCTGTTGAAGCAGCTTCCAGTTTCTTCCATTTTTCGCCGTGTTCGTTCCCAGTTAGCTTGTTGTGGTTAGGATGTTTCGTCTGGTACTGCCTTTTGATACTGAATTCCTTGAAAACAGCCACAGTCTCTTGGCAAATTAGGCAGAAAAAGTTGTTTCGTATTTCAGTGAAAAAATACTCCAATTTTCACTTGTCCAAGAAGTGGCAGCCCTCGCTGTCAACTTTTCTTTTTTTAGTTACAGTTGCCATTTTGGAAATGGGCCCACAAGGGTCACACGGTGAGAGTGTTGACTCAGGTCTACTGCCATCTTCTGGTGAAAAATATGGCCGAGATGCTCTGCAGAGCAGGAGGCAGCAGGGGACAACTGTGGGAACCATTGTGCGGTGAAGGGAAAAACACCAGCCGCTTATCGGTCCTTACCACGAGCAGCTTGGGACATGCTGATTCACCTTGTACCTGCTTACAGGCAAAGACTTAAAACCACAAAACCAACAATTAAATCAGTGAAGACCTGAACTGAGAAGGCAAAATTAAAGCTACAGGCCTGCCTTGACTGCACTTATTGGAATGTTTCGAAAGTACTTCTGCAGACTTAGATGAACTCACAGAGATACTGTAACATCATATGTCAGTTTCTGTGAAGACCTATGTGTACCGACCAAGAACTTGCGAATATACAGTAACAACAAACCTTGCTTCACAGCTAAACTTAAGCAGCTACGTTGTTCCAAAGAAGAAGCCTACAGAAAAGGTGATAAAATGCTGTATAATTAGGTCAGAAATGTATTAACAAGGGAGATCTGCCGCAATTTTTCTTGTTGGGAATTATTACGGATTGTACAGTAATTGAGACTAAATTGATTTTAAATCTAATAACTGCAGCAAGATTACTAATAGGACAATATTGGAAGAAAAAAGAAGTACCAACAATAGAAGAATGGATATTGAAAGTTGCCAATTTGGCTAAGATGGCGAAGATATCAGCCTTTTTGAAAGACAATACGCAAGAAAGATACTTAAAGGAATGGAAAAAATGGATTGACTATATTCAACGTAGATATCAGACTAAGAGTTATCAGACTGTTTTTGAATGATTATGATGTATTATTTTTGATTGCTTTTGGGGGAAGTTAGGAATTGAGGATTGTAGGGGTATAATTAAGTTGGGACGAAAATTTTTTAGCATATGTTTGTTTTATTTTTAACTATACCTTGTGCTCGTTCCGGGAAGTCGGGGGGGGGTTGTGAAGGGAGGGGGGAGGAGGGGGGGAAAAATTTTGTAAAACTTTTTGAATTAAAAAAAAAAAAAAAAAGGGAGATCAGAGCAGCAAAAAGAAGCTACTCTGAAAAGCTAAAGAATCAGTTCTCAACAAATAAACCAGCAAGCGTTGAAAACTCTTAAAAATATCACCAGTTATGGGAAACCTCCTTCCCAGACTGAAGGAAATCAACAACTGGCAGATGACCTGAACGTGTTTTGCTGCAGGTTTGAAAGGAAACTACAGCCCCCTATCTCCACAACCCCCATCTCAGACACACCAACAACAGCCAAGCCTGCTACAACTGACCCCATCCCATTGGGTTCACAACCCCTAGTGATCACAGAAAAGGAAGTGCAAGACCTATTTCACAGACAAAAGCCAAGAAGCTCACCATCAAGGAACTGAACGACTACAGACCAGTTGCTCTAACATCTATAGTTATGAAAACCTTTGAAAGGCTAGTGCTGTCTCACTTGAAAACCATCACGGATCTGCTGTTAGACCCCCTGCAATTTGCATACCGAGCAAATAAATCAACAGATGATGCTGTTAATATGGCTCTGCACTACATCCTACAATGTCTTGAATCACCAAAGACCTATGCAAGGGTCCTCTTCGTAGACTTTAGTTCAGCATTCAACACCATCATTCCAGACATTTTTCTAACTAAGCTAAACCAGTTAGCGGTACCTGAACACACTTGTAAATGGATCATAAGCTTCCTAACAGACAGGAAGCAGCAGGTGAAGCTAAGCAGAATCACATCAGATACCTGTACAATTAGTACAGGGGACCCACAAGGCTGTGTGCTCTCTCCACTTCTCTTCTCTCTATGTACCAATGACTGCATCTCAAACGATCCATCTGTTAAACCACTGAAGTTCGCAGATGACACAACAGTGATCTGTCTCATTCGAGAAAATGATGAATGTGCATACAGACTGGAGGTTGAACAACTAGCCTCATGGTGCGACCAGAACAATCTGGAACTGAACATACTCAAAACCGTAGAAATGGTGGTGCACTTTAGGAGAAACCCTACCATACTACCACCTTTTACAATACTAGACACCATGGTATCAACAGTAGAGACCTTCAAATTTCTAGGTTCTACCATATCTCATGACCTAAAATGGACACCCAACATCAAAAATGTCATCAAAAAAGCACAACAAAGAATGTTCTTTCTGGGCCAACTCAGTAAGCTCAAACTGCCCAAGGAGCTGCTGATCCAGTTCTACAGAGGAATTATTGAGTCTGTCATCTGCACCTCTATAACTGTCTGGTTTGGTTCTGCAACCCAACAAGACAGACACAGATTTCAGAGGATAATTATAACTGCAGAAAAAACAATTGCTACCAACCTGCCTTTCACTGAGGACCTGTATAGTGCACGAGTCAAAAAGAGGGCTGTGAAAGTACTTAGACCCCTCGCATCCTGGACATAAACTATTTCAACTCCTACCCTCAAAACGACGCTATAGAGCACTGCACACCAGAACAACTAGACACAAGAACAGTTTCTTCCCGAACACCATCACTCTGCTAAACAAATAATTCCCTCAATACTGTCAAACTAGTTATTAAGTCTGCTTTACTATTAATCATCTCATCATTCCTATCACCCATCTCCTCCCACTTATCACTGTATGACTGTAATCTTGTTGCTTGTATCCTTAAGATTTATATTGACTGTTTCCCTATGACTATCATTAAGTGTTGTACCTTATGATTCTTGACAAGTGTATCTTTTCTTTTATGTACACCAAGAGCGTATGCACCGAGACTAATTCCTTGTGTGTCCAATCATACTTGCCAATAAAGAATCCTCTCCGCTCCGCTCCGCTGGCTTCGCCAGAAAGTCAGTGAGGAAGCCAGTAGGGAAGATTGCAAGATGCTGCTGCTGCTATTTCCTGCCACAATGACTTCCTCTTCTCTAAGAGCTGCCTGGCAAAGGTCTTACACTGTATGCTATATATGCTTTATTTTTTTTTCTTTTGGGTTTACTTAATATTTTGGTTATATAAGATGTCTCAAGAGGGCTTTATATGGTTTCTTAGTTAGTTTAACTGGATCTCACAGGATAAGCATAGAAAATTGAGAAAAGACATCCTCAAAACCCAGCTCTATCCATTAAGATCATGACCAACACGATTTGCATTCAGAAGCTCACAAAGTAATGATGAAGTAATGGTGTATCATGGTGGTACCAAGGCATGCCCGTAACTATCTGCAGTGCCAAATTTTGGACTAACTGCAACTTCTATGTGCTCTTCAAGGGTCCCATGTAAAGTGTTTTGCAATTATCCAATGGGCAGTGACTAAGAACCAACTGATTGAGCAGAACCTCACATTCCAGGAACAGGCACAATTGGTGCACAAGATGAATTTGAGACAAACCTCTCCTGGCAATCGCTATCACCCCAGCCATCTTTTCACAATGTTCCTCCCAAAGGGGGGGGGGGGAGATGGGAAACTCAACATGAATTATTCAGTATTACTGGATAGACTGATGTTTCTTGAGTACCTGAGGTGGGAGAACCACTGCTTCCTTAAATACAAACAAGATCACCCCTTCATTCGAAGATAAGTTAATCACCACCTCCTGGATAACCATAACCAAACAAAAGAACATGGATATAACATCAAGGTGACCGAGTTTACAATTCCAAAAACTCTGTATAATTCTTCAGGATCCCCAGGCTCAAAGCTTTCCCAGGTAGCACATGAATATGCCTCAGTCAAATCCATAGGACCCTCATAACCAAAGTTTAGCTTGGTAACTTAATCTGTCAGATGCCTTCATTACTCCTCATAGTGGCCCTGCCTCCCAGGATGGTCTGGATCATGATGAACAGGACTGGGAACTATTTATCTACAGATGTACTAAGAGCAGAAAAATAATTGCATTTTGCTGCTCCTATTGCCATAAGGTAATCCTTCATAAAATCTCTTATCCATGTTCTGTCAGATACATCCTGTTTTTATTTTTTCAGTAGTGCTCTGGGTACCTGCTCTGTCATTCCATCTCCTGCAACTCCTTTGAAAAACTAGAGGGCACCACAGGATCTACAAGCAGTAAGAGGATGTATAGATACAACCCAATCTATGGTCATCATTGCACTCTTATTCCAAGCAATGATCAAGACTGTGCATCCTAGAGCCTCAGCAGCAACCTCAAACTCCCTCCGCAGCAGGAAACAGCCATAAAAAACTCCAAAGCAACCACAATGTGATCAGACTATGGCAGGGATCTGACTTGACCATCTGGATCATACTGCCAGTGTCCCAAGATGAATCAAGCATGTGACTTCTTCTGTAAGTCGGACCCTTAATTATTTGGGTCAAGTTCGTAGCTGTCATGAACCCACACTACATGTGCAAACAAGTACTGGTAACTCATGCCAGGTCATCCTCTCATCCGTAATGAATTCCTGGTCTTTTTAAGCCAAAGGACTCACAGGGGGTGGGAGGCAGCAGAGTGGATAGTGCTGTCCACTGAACATCACTGAGCATGCTGGGAGCTGCTGCGCACTGCAGCCAGGTATGTGCTGGCTAGTGTGAATGGGGAAGCCTTGTGTTGTTACTGTGGTCACCGTGTAGGAGAGAGGGACAGCTCCCTGATGCACCTGGAAGGGAAGGAAAGATAAAGCATAATCAAATCACATCCAAAGTATTTTATATTTTCCCACTAATCTTTTTAATATATGATGGTATAGATTTGACATTAACCAATAATAAAAAAGGAAGTGCTAGTCAGATGCAAACCATAAAAGGAAGTGATTTCAAACCAGCACAAACGCCAAAGAATAAAGATGAAGCATTAGGGATAACAAATCAAAGGCATATAAACCTGGTGATACAAGTTTGAGATAACCACAACATAGAATCATAAACAATTCAAGTTGCGTGTTCATGACCCAAAAATTGAAACAGTAATAGGAAAATTTCTCCTGAAAAATATACACTGTTCACAGATTGTCATGCATATATTGCTGAGTCTAATCCACCATCCCAGCTTCATCCAGTAATCAAGTAGTCCAGTTTTTTCTGTATTTGTAAATTGTATATCCTGCATTTTCACTATTCCTTAAGAAGCTAAAGTGTCCTAATAACAATCCATCTCCAGGATACTTTGTTGCCTTTCATGAAAGCAGTACTTTTTATCTTTATTTCATATACACTGGTCAGACAGCCACTTACTCAGTTTCCTTTTATGTATAGACAATGCCCATGAAAGCTTTATATTTCACTATATAGTGAAATATAGTGTTTATAGTTTTAGTTTATATATTACACTAGGCTCAAAAGCAGACAGCAGCACAAACTGGAATCATTTTTTGTTGTTGTTGAAAACATTTTCCCCATTTATTCATCAATCTAACACATTTTTAAGATGGAGCAGTAACTGCATAGTCTAAAAAGTGTTAAATCTTTTCCTGTGTATTATTGGAAGATACTCTTGTCAAGCATATTACTGGCCTAGAGATTCAGGCTGCTAGAGAATTTGATGTTGTTGGGAGTTAAATGTAGCTAAACTAAGACATACAACATACAAATTACATTCATAATCCAGTGTACAACAATGGTATGCTGCCAACTTGCTGAAAGATGATGCCAGCCAGCAAACAGACTAATCAGTATCAGTCAACACATTTCTGGTAACAGAAACATATTTGTGTGAAAGAAATTTAGTCTATACAGTATTGGAGCAGAGATGAGAAGCACAAAGATGTGGTTGTTGGATTACAGCTGCCATAATTATTGGCTACCATGGAAGTGTCTGATCACAGTCCAGCAATATCTGCAAACCAATCGATTCTTAAGAGACCTACCCTCTGCAAGGATTGTTTGATGCTGTCTTACCAAGCGGAGGACAAGCAAGATTTACAGTGCAGAAGCCTAACTGGAAAGTCAAAAGTCAAATGCTTGGACCTGCTGGAAGTTTCAGAATTTCAGGAGCAGCTGTGTACATGTTGCCATAGGAACAACATTCCCACAATTATAGCAGTCACACAACTGCAGATTCACTGCTAAAAGAATACAGATTTTAAAGGGCCTGGATGGCTTTTCCCATAATGTCTAAGGTATTGATTGCACACTACACTGGTTATGATTTCACTAGCCCCAATCTGGTCACTTCAGCTTTTATCAAATATATGCTGAATTCTGAGGCATACTTTTAAAAAGTGTAAACAATGCCTTTATGCTGAAATTGATTTCAGGCATCACATTTTAAATCCCTAAAATATTATATGAAAAAATATAATAAAAATGAGAGGAACAAAACTATTTAATCACCCTTACGTATATTGTTTTAAGATACCATCATATGATACCTGGCAAACATCCAAAGAATTATAAAATGTTTGTATATTCCTCTTTGTGCAAAGAAAAATTCAATCTCAAAAGCAGGATAAGTTTGACTTCACAATGGTCCTAATGACCGATACAGAAACTTTCATTTCTTTTTGCATCCCATCACTAGCAGCAAAAAGGGGAAATTCTGTGAATGAAATGAGGAAAATGTACCTCAGGGTTTCAAGCAGAAGTGCTTCCCAAACAAAAGATGTGTATCTTTCAATTGAAGATATTAAAAGAATCAGCTTAGATTGTTACCCATATAAAAGCATGCTCTTTCCTATGAAGTTATAAGTTCTCTCATCACCTGCAAGTAAAACAGCCAGGCAACTATACAGCATGTGCTATACTTAGGAGCAGTTTTCTTTTCCCTCACATGGTCTTGCATTGCCATTCTTTCAGTCAAGAACTGGATCCAATAACTGCTATATCTTAAACAGATTTAAAGATTTTATTTTAAATATTCGGCCTTATTTAATAAGTTTTTTAATTGTTGTTTTTATCCTGTATTTATATGTATGTTTTATTCTGGCTGGAAACCGCCCTGAGTCCCTAGGGAGATAGGGCGGTATAAAAATGCGAAAAATAAAATAAAATAAATAAATAAAATAAATAAAGGATGGTTCACACTATCAGTTATATAGCCTTTTACAGGCAAAAGCTTTCAAAGGATGCTCAGTCTTGGCTACAGTACATCCAACAACACAATTACCCTTTTCGGTATATAAGAAGAGGAACTTCTTATGGTTTTACTATCCTTAGCCAATACAGACTCTTCCAAATGTAGGCAGGACAATATCCCAGCCCTAGGTTTCTAACCGTATTTATGACACAACATCCACCTTACCTGGTCATGGAGATCCACCATGAATGGATGCTGGTGGGATGTGTGTGCCGCTGGGTGAAGCATTCGTGGTGGCGTGGTGGCCAGAACATACGCTGGGTGCTCATCTACAGAGACTTGTGGCTGTGGCTGCTGCTGCTGGAAAAAAGCCGGGTGCAAGTAGTTCTCATCCTGGGCTAGGAGAGTTTGTAGAGGTCGCTCACGTCGGCCCCAGTGGTGCCGGAAAGGAGGGCTGTGATGCCAGTTGCGGGGAGAGAAATATAGAGGGGTGACCCTAGGGGCTGGCCACTTATCTGTGCTGGCCTCTTAGCTATGAATACACCAATTTTTAATGTCAAGAATAGGTCAACATAGTAATATTATGTGGGGTCTAGCTGCTCATGGAGCAAATTAGGCCATAAATGCAATTAGTGCATTCGAATACATTGGCTCTATAGCACAACTGCCAGGATTCTGCTATGCGTCTTTCCTTCACACTGCAGAGAAAAAATGCAGGAGAAGAAATGCGCAAAGCTCTGCAACCTCACTCAGTTTCACGGATAATCTTCTGGACATGAGGAGATTCCAAACAACTGGGCAAAACCATCTCATTATCTAAAAGTAGATATAGTCATAAAACACATGATGAATGGTTCAGCCATGGAGTAAACGTTTATTCCCAACCATTTCTGATATCTGTCCCACATCTATAGTAATGTGACTGTAACAACCCGTCCATAAGTTTATAAAAGATTTCTTGTGTGTATAAAGCTCACCAAGAAACTGAACAGGTTTTCTTGGCTATATTGGCTTTGTTATAGAAGGCAGTCACAGCAAGTGAGAATTCCTAGTTGAACTGAGATTATTTCGAAACAACTGGAGAGAGGAAGATGTGGACCTGTTTAATACTGACATGTGGGAGTGGGAAGAAATCTTAGAGCCACTGACTAGACTGGGATATCCAAAAATATCTCAGAAGTAGTAGTGAAAAAACCACTTCCATGAAGTTGCCGAGAAGCTAATATGGACACTAAGTGATCAAGAATTGAGGCAAAATTTACATTTATGTTAATATGGAATGAAGTGCTGCTATTTTAAACCACATGTGTATTCTTTAAAAACTAGAGGTGTCATCTGTAGTCATGCAGCACAATCTCTGTGACATGTTTTAAGGAGGCACATCAAGCCTCTGAATCCCTTGAAGCCCATAGGAAGAATCTTGGTTTGCAGTGATTATCAACATTAGTTAAAAGATGAAGCACTGTACCTTCTCCTGAGGTGTGCTGGGCTGCCACAGCTCTCCCCTGGGAATTGTTGCTGGTCAAATGGGACAGGAGGCCACCTATTCACTGCCAGTTCCCATGGTCGCATTGGGGATGTTCACAAGGCAAAAGGTGATGCTGGATCTCACACTCCAAACGCAGTTCCACACTGGTTCTTTGGGATCTGCAAAAAGTGATGAAACAGATATTGAACACAAGCTCTGCAATAAGAAGAGTTTTAAGTTTCAAATCAGAAAAACCTCTACAAGAGTTATGCTAGAGGGACATCACTGGTAGGCGGCAACACAACAGCAAGAGGTGAAAAAATCTCCACATATTCAGTGATAGACTAAGACTTTCTTCATATTACGTAGTCTCCATTTAAAAGTTCTCCCTGAATAGCTCACTTGTATTAATTTTGATTTGCTTGTTTCGATGCCTTTTCTGTTTCCTATCTTTCTCTTCTAACACTTGTAATTAAATCTAGTTGTGAATCCAATTTTATCTCTTCCTTTTTTTAAGAAACTCAGAGCACTCTAACTTAATCCAGAGGACAAACAAGACAGCAAACAGGCCAAGAAAACCTGTAGCTGAAAGAGATTTAAACTTTGAATATCCAGATCTGACAAACAATTAATAGATCACATTTGACCATACAATGAAATTAGCAAAAAAGTCATAGAATACTACAATGATTAACATAAAACACACCCATTATTAATTCCAAGACCATCTGGATGAGGTATATATTAATAAGCTATATCCAGAGTCTGATTTTAAAAATGTAAGACTATAATAACATTCTAATGTCACTACCCAGCAATCAGCTTTTAGGGAAGGTTGCCCTATGATACAGTAGGTAAAAAACAGTAATGTTATAGACTGATCTTCTTTAAAAACCATTCAAATTAGAATTCAAACCATTAGAACTGCTAGCAGTGAATTCTATAGTTTAACCATGCACTGTGTAAAAAGAAACCCATTTAATTCTGTGACTCTTGAATTATCCTGCATTTATTCACTGGATGACCTCAAATTCTACAACTGTGATCAAAAGACTGAGACTGAGTTGCTACAGATTTTCTCGTAGAGGAGACAGTCTTCATCTTAATAAGTAATAATCCTTAATAAATTAGTTGCCTTTGTTGTGTCTTTTTATAACGTGGGATAATCAGAACCATACACAATATTCCAAGTCTAGAGTTGGAATATTGTGTATGGTTCTGATCATCCCACGTTATAAAAAGACGAAACAAAGGCAACTAATTTACGTGCAAGAACATTATTATATTGGCAGTTTTATTTTCAAATTAATGATTCCAACCATAAAATCTGACCTTCTTTAAAAAGCACCTGCATAGAGGACTGATAGTTACCTCAAACTGTTCCTCGTGACTCCAAAATCCCTTTCTGGCCAGTTATTACCTGTTCAAACCACATTAAGGTATAGGAAAATAATTCTCTTATTTATTGTAATCAGCTGGCATCCAATTCTAAGCGAAGTCAGATTATTTTATTCAAGAACATTCCTCACATCAGACCTCCAGGAGCTCCACTACTTTCTCCTTTACACAAAAGGGTCTCCTCATTTTAACCAGGACCATTGGCTGGCCATCAGTAAATATAATAGGAATGTACAGGTAGTGCTTAATTTATGGCCGCAATTGAATTTATTTGTAAATTGTGGCAGTCATTAACTGGTCACTCTCTGCCTAGATCATCCTCTAAGCCAATTTACAGGTTGTCCTTGAATTGTGACCACTCATTCAACAACCATTCAAAATTACAATAGAACTGAACACCAGTTGAGAAACAGCACATCCTCATGGTCAATCTGAGGGCCCATCTTGCAATTATGACCTCACAGCAAGCCACAGTCACGTGATCATCATTTGCAATCTTCTCTGCCAGCTTCCCACAAGCAGAGTCAATGGGAAACCTGAAAAGGTTATAAATCATTCCTGCCACTTTTCTTTCCTGAAGAACCCCACTACAGAGTAGGACCTCATCTGCTGCCCAGTCTCCATAGCATACATCTTAGCATTAACCATGGCACACAAATAAACACAGGGTGATCGTACCCTGTGAGTTCCATCTCTTACCGCTTAACAATCCACAGGTACTGAGGCTACAAGGGCAACCAAGACTGCTGGGATTGCTAACTGATGCAGTCCCACCAGGGATGAAATGCTCCTGGTTCGGACCAGATGGCTTGATCCAGTAGTGATGGTGGCGGGTGGTTCGGAGAACCAGTAGCAAAAATCCCTGCCCCCCCCATGCCCAGTTGAGTCCCACGATCATCAGTTTTTTTAATTATTTTTAAAAGCATTTTTTTCTTCAGCTGAAAAAATGTTTTTAAAAGTAAAAAAAAAGCCTCTGATGATCGCACAGCTCAGCTGGGATCGTCAGAACCCTTTAAAAGCATTTTTTAAACAACCTCTTCAGCCAGAGAGGTTGTAGAAAAAATGCTTTTTAAAGGCTCCTCTGGCGAGCCCAGCTGAGTTGCCTGATCATCAGAGGCTTTTATCATCAGAGGCTTTTAAAAGCATTTTTACATGCCTTTAAAAGTTAAAAAAAAGAGCTGGCCACGCCCACTCAGTCACATTACCCACCCACCCCGCCAAGCCACACCCAGAAAACTGGTAGTAACAAATTTTACATTTCACCCAAGTCCACGATGTCACACTTTGCAACTCCGTTGCTTAGTCAAGGAAATTCCAGACCCAATTGCCATCATAACCTGAGGACTACCAATATCATTATTAGTTGCAAATTTATTTCTAAGATTGGACAAATAATATTTCTCAAATCTTCTCACTGTGGCTATGCATAGTCACTTTTGTAATTTGCCTACAATTTCATTTTAAAAGCAGTTATTCCGGTCTTTACATGTTGAAGCATTATGATTTTCTACTTTGTGTAAGTTCCACGTTTTCTAAATAAATTCCCTCCTAGGAACACTAACTTTTTCAAGACAACTTACATTGTAGTTTGTAATTAAACACATATATTAACACAAAAATGGTAGCCAACAAGCCCCCCCCTCTTCCTTCTCATACACAAAAATATCCAATCTTGTTGGCAATGTGAGATTTTATACTTCAAGGGACAACTGATTCCCATTGCTCTCTATGAATTAAACTTTTCCCCCTCATGATGTCTGGTGTTAGACATTCCTTTATGTTTATTGGTGAAAGCAAAAATGGACAACCAATAGCAAGTTTGGAATGACCTTGTTTAACTGTATAAAAAGCAGTGCAATACCTAAACATTGCAAGTGCCATATTAATGTTAAAAACAGACAACACAAAGCAAATTAATAAACTATCCTTTCTAATAGTAATTTAGAACATGCCACATTATTCCAATGGGAGATTGTGATGTCCTAAATGAACATCCCATAATCAAGTATTAATTTCAAGAAAGGTCAAGGCAATTGATTTAGAAAAAATAGAATTGTCTTCCTCAGGTCAATTGTTTTTCTAATTTAACTTCTGGCTCAGCAACAGCAGACCATCAAGACATTTGGTATATGAAGATAATGGCCTGTGTTACTGATCAGAATTGCCCTCCTGTTCTTTTGCAATATTCATTTTTTCACAATCATCTGTTTGCTTGGCTTGTTGAGGAAAAATTATTTTAGAGAGGACAATCCTATACAGCAGCTACCTTTAGGGTAACAAGAACAGTCAGTAACTATATTTGTAAAATGGTTAGAATTACTTAAAAATGCTCTTGCACAAACACAAGGCAATTCGCTGCGGTACTTCCCCACCTCTGCCAGCTGAAGCCAATGCCGAGCGAGCTGGGATTTCCAATTGCAATATGCAAGGATACAAGGAGTTGTATGCCTCAAATTCTACTGTATTTTGTACAGATATAATCAGGGGTATCAAACCCGATCACATCACGGGTTGTATCGTGATGTTTTTTGCCCTTGTGGAGCTGCAGTGGGCGTGGTCTCTGCGGGCTGTAGGAGGCCCACGGGCCGCCAGTTTGACATGCCTGGCCATAATGGTATTTGCCTCCACATTATTGCCAGAAAAACTATATAGATGTGGCTATGGATTTATCAGGACACAAGCTAACTTGAAGATTTTACTTTTCATTTTGAAGGCATCAGTATTACGTGGTATTTCTACAAAAAAATAACCTTTCTCTATTATAGGTTCTGAGCTGAGGAAGGTATCTCTCCCTTTCTCACTACTGTAAAGTATTTCAATTGTTGTTTGGGTTTTAACACCACTTTTCCACTTAATCAAGACTCATTTCAAGACAGTTTAAACATTAAAAATAAATTCAAACACCTAAAATATTTGCCTTTGTCCATTCTCCAGCTTAAGTTACTGCTTCTTGTTCTGTCTTAAATTATAGAATGAGATATTCCACAAACAGTTTTACAAGAAACCAGATGAATATTTTCACAATTATTAAAGAGACTCTTGCTGCTCCTTAAAAGTAACAAGTAAAACTCAAATGCAGCTCATCTACTTGTGGCTTATGGAGATTTTTTCATGCAGTTTTTTTGGCAACTGTTCAGAAGTGGTTTGCCACTGTCTATTCCCCAAATATTTTTTTCCTTAATCAGCCTACAGCCCTGAGATTTCATGAATCCCACCACTAATTAAATCTAACTCTAGTTAGCTTTTCTGAAATTCAAGATTGACTAGGTTCTGTGGTGGCTGTGGCATCCCAAAGCCTAGCAAATGTATCACCACTTTAAATTTCACAAAGTACAGTAAAATCTTTTTGCAACTTCCCCAAATAAAAGAGCTGTTTTAAACATATAAATGCAAAAAAAAAAAAAAAAAGGTCTGAACAGGATCAAGGTATTTTTCCACTTAGAGTGGAATGGCAATCACACTGCTCCTGAATCAAATAATATTATTGGACACTCAGCAGAAGACAAAATGTTAGGAGGGGGCACTCTTTTCATCTTAACAATCAACTCTACTGCATCTACTAGTGGCAAATAAAAACTGTCTGGCAACTAACAATGTGTTAATTCATCTAATCATTCCTTGGCTAGCCACTGCTATAAAAGCTTTCCATTTCAAGTGGAATTAACTGACACAATAAAGCAATTATTTTCACTGATCAGCACTGCTATGTCAACTGGGAAAAATCTTCAGAATAACATAATAGGGCATTATAGCAGAACAGCTTTCTTCAACCTGGTGCCCTCCAGGTACCCTGAGATCCTGATTCTCAAAGGAAAGCTAACTGGGAACTGAAATCCAAATACAGATTGGGGAAAGCCTCTTGCACCTAAACTAAGTATCTTCTCAGACATTATCCAAGCCTTCTAGCTGTTCTGTTCCATTATGTTAAATCTCATGAGTTCTGTGACCTCTAACTGTACAGAGTGGCAATCAGCTAACATATATAATGCATATTTGCCTTCAGGCCTAACCAAGCATGCGACAGAAAATAATATTGTGCTTCCTGTAAAATACTAGTTTTACAAGGAAAAATGTACCAAATCATCATGGCAGTACAGATATTGGGGAACTTTCAGAATGTGTCAGCCCCATCTCTTCTTGTGAAGCATGTCACTACCACATGCTTCAAATTTCGCATAAACATTCCAAGTTAAACAGAAACAAGAGAGAGAAGAAGGAAGAAAAAGGGATCCCAAAATATATCAAGATAGGCAAAATCCAAGACAGATAAATTCATCTAGGAGCTACCGGTATATTTTCTGACTGGCAGATCAATCAGAAATTCTCGGTAGACCAGTTACGTCACAAAATTAAATAGCAATTTTGATTTCTACTCATATTCTCCTTTAATTATTTTAAAGTAATAACAGCCCCAGTGCCAACAAACTCTTCAAAGCAATATTAAGATTTTTCTCCTTTTGTAGAAATTTCCCGTTTTATTTGCTCTCATTTCTAAAACCAAACCTAATAACCAATAACTTTGCTTACACTTCCTGTGCCTCTCCTCCATTTCAATTCAAACCATTCAGTTCTGTATCCATTTGGAGAAACCAAAGAAGGGAAATGTTCCCCTCTCATGGAACAACTTGCAGTATGTTTCCAATGTTTCCGGGGAACAAGAGAGGTTCGCAAACTTTGGGAGAATCAAGAGAGAGACTGGCTCTGTTCAAGAGGTGATTCTCATAGAATTGGCATCTTGAAATAAAGGAAGGTTGCATCTCCCACATGCATGCTCCATCATTTGGAACACCCCTCCCACAATTCTCCCCTCCCCATGTCAATACTATCTGGACTTCATGAAGTTCAACATCTGGAGAGCAGCAGCAAAGGAAAAGCAGCTTTAGAGAAACTCATGACAGGAAACCACCATAGCCATAAACGCTCAAAAAGGTTACACCCCCCCTCCTTGTACAAGAGAGAAAAAGAGGCAGTGCCTGAAAGCTACTTCCAACCATGATCTCCCCACCCACTCACCCTGGTTCCTGTTGCCTCCACATGTCCTTTGCATTCACAAGTCACCTTCAGAAATTCGTTTCACAACTCAAACCGGCGACTCAGACGGTCAGACCCCACCAACCGTTTTTCAGTCTCGAAATCTGTCACTGCCAGTTAATCCCAATCGGAATAAATCCCGCACTTTGAGTGCCACACAGCTGCTCTGCGTTTGCTGCAAAACGCCGGACCTGATTTCGATCAGGCAGCGGCCGTTCATCTTCACCCGGGGGTCGCCCGCAATTTCTTTTCCCATCCCACTCTGCTCCAAGAGAAAGAGGCGGTTTCCTGGGAATTTCTCTCGGGGTTTTTTTTTTTTCCTTACTTTTTTTTTGTTCCCGAAGACCAGGAGAGGGGATCCTTGGAGTCAAAATGGACTTCTGAAGCCAGGGTTGGGGATCTGTAACTTTAAGAACCGCGAGATCACAGGCCACGTGCTCCGCGCGAAACAAAAGCAATAACAAAGAGAGCGGAGACCGCCTTATCCTCCGGCCTGCCCAGCCAAAACGGAAACGCGAGCCAGAGAAAAGCAGAAGAGGGCGGCTCTTGCCCTACCCTCGTTAGCCGAGCCTGACGGGCTTCGAGCCCCGAAGGGATGAGCCTCCTTCGCGCTCCAAGACAAAGGCGTCAACAACAGCAGAAAGCAGCAGCACGTGTCAGTCAAGCAGGAAGCTGCCCCCTTCCCCGACCGCACGCTGAACAACCCACCAGCCGGATCCTTCTTTATACCCCACCTCGGCCGTTTTGTTTCCTCTCTTTTCATTCCCTTTCTGGGGCTTGCAACCGCCTCATCCTTAGCTGAAAGGAACAGGAAGGAGACGTGGGGCTCGATCAGGGACGAAAAACTACAAAGCGGCCCTTCGCATTTTGCAAAAGAAAGGAGAAGACATGATCGACTGTCTCCGTTAAGCGCTCGATGAGCTGCAGGTGCAAATGACAATTGAGGAAGAGGAAATGCCCCGGACTGCATTTTTGTTGCTGGGAAGCCGCAGTTTGCAGTGCCGGCCCATTTGACCCTCCCCCATAACCATCTTTAGCAGGAACCGAACACCACCCAAATTGCATTTTTAAAACCCGCTTTTAATTACGGCTTAAAAGGGCCTTAGCCATCCGAGGACCGTTAAGCTTCGCGGTCCGAGCGGCGCGCCCCTCCCTCCCCCGTGCATCTCCAGCTCGCAGCCGTGCGTGCATGCATGCAACGAGAGCCCTCTTCGCCCCGATCTGCCTACCTGCCCGCTTGCTCCACTTCTCTGGGTGCAGCTGCACCCCACATCAGCCCTCCTTTCTGCCGTGGTTCCTGGGCGCCGGCTCCGAGCCCCGTGCCCGCGCCCCCCACGGCTGTTTCCGGTTGCTTCTTTGTTTTCCTTGGCGCTTGCAGAGCTGCAGCCGCCTCCGAGTTGCCCCCACAGCCGGGGAGGTCGAAGAAGGCGCCGGCGACCCCGGGTCTCTGGTCCTTTAAGAGCTGCCTGCGCCGCCGGGGTGTAACAAACGGCGCATTTTATTCACAACATTCGGACCTGAGCGCGCGCGCCCGAGCCTGCCTTGGGCCAACTGGGGAGGAGGGGTAGAGGCGCGGCCCCGAGCGCTACCACACGTGACCGGATCCGCCGCTACAATTAGCCAAAGCCCACGGCCCTCTCGCGCAGTCGTGCTTGGGCGCGTCCGAGCGAGCTGCACGCGGCAGCGGCGAAGCCAAAGCCTACCGAGGGGGAGTTAGCAGGGCGACGTCATGGCAACCATAGCCGAGGCGCGGTCAGCGGGACGGTCCTCGGAGGATCTGTGTGATACAGGGATTATAAGGCGCCGCGCAAGTAAATACACGGATCCATACATACAGGGGGAGGCGGGAAAGATTCCTATATCTCGGGGGTGAACTCTTGTTTTCCTCCCCGGGCGAAAGAATTGTTGCTCCCCCTCTGCTATTTTAGCATGTTGAAATGTGAAATAGAATAGAATAGAATAGAATTTTTTATTGGCCAAGTGTGATTGGACACCCAAGGAATTTGTCTTGGTGCATATGCTCTCAGTGTACATAAAAGAAAAGATCCATTCATCAAGGTACAACATTTACAACACAATTGATGATCAATATATCAATATAAATCATAAGGATTGCTATGGTTCTGAATGATGAGTAACTGTATTTAAGTGCAGTTGGTTGGTGCTCTGCAGCTCACTGAGGTAAATTACATCGTTAATACATTTCTCTCTTTCTAGCCTTGGACATAATCAAAATTTAAGACTGTAATTCCATCTTTGCTCTAGAGAATAACATATTATAAACGCATAATCCGAGTTACACATTGTAAATGTATAGTAAAGAAGCAGGAGACTTTTAAATAAAAACATGGCAATACAGCCTATTTAATTCCAATTTCGTGGAGAAGATGCCTCCACTTACAGCACTTTTTAAAGATAGCGCCTTTCTGAAACTTCACTAATGAGAGGAAGTACTTTAACTCATATTATTTCAAACAATAATAAACATCAAATCAGGATAACCAGATATACCAATATAGGCACATCTGGTGGTTATTTTTCAAATAACATGGGGAAAGGGAGAGGGTCTGATCAAGGATGATCATATTTGGGGTTCATAAGGCAGCTTTACATTTCCTGCCTTGCTGGCTCAAAAGCTTAAAGCTTTTTTTTAATCCATCTCTTTAACAAACAAAAAAAACTCTTGAAGAACTAAAAATGCCTGCTCTTTTAAAGCTTGACAGTTTGCTCTAGTGATTAAAGTCCAGACCCTGAGTTCAAGTCTTACCTTGGAATATGAAAGCTAACTGGGTGACTTTGGGCAAATCAATCTCTCAGCCCAACCTATTTCACAGGATGGTTGTTGTGGGGATCATAGGAGGGGGAAGATGAGTTGGATATGTCAGCAACCTTGGATATTTGTAAAAAAAGGCAGAATATAAATAAAAAGAGGGGAGGGGAAAAAGCCCACTGTGAGTTCGCTTTGCTTGTCCAAAGTCATCTTGTCCAAATCACTGAGGCAAAGTCATCTGCCACTTAAACAGCAAACAAATAAGCTAGAGACTGAAATAGCACTTAGACTTATATACCACTCCATAGCGCTTTACAGCATTCTGAGTGGTTCAGAAATGCTGCTGCCTAACCAAACTGAAGAGCATTTGGACATTCCTAAAGCTATTTTTTTAAAAATTCCAGGCATTCATACTGTATGTCTTTTCATTTTAAGAAAATATCATCCCAAGAATTATAATGTGCAGTATAATTTCTCTTTATTTCCTTATAATTAAATAAGCTTTAAGAGGTCAATGGGTTCTCCAGAACCTTTAAATTAACATAAGCCTTACAAACAAAGCTAGGCCTATTCATTTATATATCTATCTAGGAGTTCTCCTGTTCATTATAATATATTCCCATCAGTTCATAGAAAGGGGACGGAAAAGATTGACCAGCCTATAGTTTAAACCAGCCTATAGTTTTAAGAACTACTTCCTCCTTACCAAACAGATGGGGGGAGCAACAAGCTACCTATTACTTTGTTATATTTTTAACAAAGAAATACCATTTTGGATTTCTGTCTCGTGTATCAAAAGGATCGGATTGCCTCCAGTTATGTCAGTTATCAATAGTCATGTTATAGTGCTTCCACTCTAGCAACATCACACACACACACACACACACACACACACACACAAAAACGAGCAGAAAAATAACAATTTAGACTTGTCTACACTTATACTGTCTTTGGCCTAAGAGGCAGGATCTACATCAATGTTTCTTGTAAATTCAAAATAAGTCTCAGATTGCTCTATCGGTACCAAAGCATACTGGCAGCCTTTGATTGCTCCTCTGGAAGAAGAGGTGGAGCCAATAAGTCACAAGAATAAAGTATCTCTCATTAAAGTATCATTAAAATATTTGGTTTTTATAAGTGCAACTACAGACAAAAATGAATTTTATAAAATGAAAATTATTCTTCACAGCAAAGGAAGCAAAAAAAGCAAACCATGGCCAAAAATTCAGTTGACCATACTATTCCATATTACAGGTCTGCCTGATAGAAAACTACTCTGCATATCAAGGATTTTGCAAGAATTGAAAACAACAACACAAAATCAGGCAAAGCACTAATGAACTTTGCTAAAGACCTTCCCCATTAATAAGGGAGATTGCAGTAGAGAGGACAAAGCATACTTGACAATTTCCTCTTATTTAACAAATTATTTTCTCTGACTGAATAAGAATGTTTTTATGACATTCAGTTTTTAGTAGACCATCTGTATATTGATCAGAAATGTTTGTCATCTCTCTAAATGCTACTGTCTACTTAGTAGACAAGATTTAAATGCAACTTCTAGGAATACCCTTAGTATTTAAAATACTACCATATAACTTCCATTAAGGACTCCTGATAATTTAGTATCCAAAACCATTTTTCTGATGAGCAAGAACTTCTCATCACATATTTTATGTCAAAAATTAACCAGGAATATTATAGCAAGTCTTCCATAAAACCACTTGTATTGTCATGCTATCCACTGGTCTAAATAGCAACATATACATATTAGAACAATTGAGCACCTTCAGATTCACTACACTAGATAAATCTCTTATTTCAAAAGATTATTGCAAATGTAAAAGATTTTTTAAAATGCTGATTTTTACCATGTTACAATAAGGAACATTTTTTTACCTGGTTTGGAAAAGAGGAACTGAAAAAAACCCAAGAAATGTATGTGATATTAATTAATCTGAGAGCTTTGAAAAGAGGACACTTGTTATTTTTAATAATTTACTTGGGCTATGGGAAGTGGCTTTGTTTTGTCTTAACAAGGCACTTCGTCATGTAGAGAGGAAGTGATTTTTTCCGCTTTAAAGTAATAGTTTGCTTCAGTGACTCCTTCACTACTGGTAGCTTTGATAAGCAAATTCAAAACCTGAAAAAGTGTACATCTGGAATTGCGAGAAATAGTAGTTCTTGTACTTCTGTGCTGTAACGGATAAGCCTCCAAAACAATTTGCAGTGTCAGACTGAGGTGCTTTAAAAAGTTAAAGTATAACTTTTGGATTATAATAACCAATGCCCTCTGAAGCACTGTTAATAATCGGCTATTCATTTTTAAAAAAATGTTTTGATTCATTTCTAAAACAATGTGGGGCGGTATATAAATATATGTCTAAGCGCTATTGTTATTGCAATTGTTATTTATGCTGCAAGATTCTGGTCTTTTGATACCCAGAACCGTGACTGCTTCTAAGGAGTGTCGTCTTGTATAATTTCAATTTCTGAATACCCATCCAATGAAAACAAGGAGAAGAAATAAGGAAAAAGATGTCCCACAAATTCAATTATGAGCAAGGCTCTGATTTTATAAAGTATTATGGCAGCACTTTGGATTAACAAAGGTAGGCAATGCTCTTTTTCCTTTAGGAAAAAAACTTTTGGAGTGGAATGATAGATGAAACCACCACATGTTGGAGAACTGTATTATATTTTGTAGACTTGATTTTACTTCTGGAGGATGTCTATAATTTTTAAATATTTGGTTGCAATGCTTGGAGAACATTCAAAGTATTGCCATTAATATTAAATAATTTGCTTACTCGTTTTAATTATGAATGGTCTAATTTTGGTTGATTTTAGTGGATACTGCATGTATACTAAAAGTGGTTTACTTATTTTAATGCTTACATATTTTGTGGATTATCTGAATATTACTTTGTCCTGTTACTATAGAATCATTCCTCATCATTTAAGATGTGTTTTTATTGTAATTTTAACTTGATTTTTGAACTGCTCAAAGAACCTGCAATAAATTAATTCAGTCTTCAGGTTTCCGAGGCTCAAGCCCGCCTGAAGAACAGCTGGCCAGCATGCACATGCGCACCAGCCAGCTGGTCTTCGGGTTTCCAGTGCTAAAAGGTTCCCCATCATTGTTATAGGCTTTTTGTAGACACAACAGAGCCATCTAAAGTGCCAAGTAAATTCAGTCCTTGCTGAGGGACCCGATTAGAATCTTTCCCAAGAGTAAAACTTCCACATAATCTTTTACATACAATGAATGAAAGCTTTATCAATCAACTAAACTATTTAGGGAAGTTGGATTTAGCAGCTAAATAGTTATTTAATATGATGCTGGCTAGATCTGTGACCTCAAAGTTGTAGCATTTGCTCAATAGGGTAAAATAACAGTCTGCCTTCCAAAGAGGTATTTGCCTTCTGATTATTATAAAATTTAGAGTAATACTCAAAGGAAAGAAAGGAGGGGTGGGATGGTAGCTGTGTGTCATCCAAACAGGAGGGCCATCTTCAACCAACTTCTGCAAGTGTTAAAATCTGACTGTTAAAATCTACAATTTTGGGAGGACCTAGTATCTTCTTTTGAGAATGATGCTGGCAAGACTATGAGCTCCTAGTCAAGTCATCCTTCCCTATAAACTTCGAAACTTTTAAGGTTTGGGGGGGGGGATTTTGAAATGTCATAGTTCTATCTGAAAGTTGATGTGGCCAAATTGAAGCCACAAGGAAATGTAGTTAATGCTCATATTGAAAGGGCATTTCCACATTTTATGAGGACCAGTACAACTGGGAGATGAAATATGAGAATCATTTATCTATTTTACACAGGCCTTCCCCAATCTGTTATGAATTTGAACCAAGGGAAACCTAAAACTGTCAAAATAAAATAATTCTAAATTTGCTAGTTAGGAATAAGAGAACTTGGATTGTATGAGCAAGTTGAGTTAGTTGAGAAATGATTTATGGCATAAAACCACATTAAGAACTGCAATAGCAGTAATATTAAGAACAATATTATTAAGAATATTGTTAAGGATCTGTCCCACTTTATAATGGAATAACAAATAATTTGTGATATTAATTATATATGAATTACATGGAAAACATTGAAGTTTCTCAATTCAAAGCCCAGAAAGGGTAAGTAATGGGTGATTGGAAAGAAAGCTGAAAGTTTGAAAGATGAAACCTGAATTGCCAAAAGATTTGGATTGGGTAATTGCAAAGGATGATTAGTTTTGCAGGAAAAAATGTTTATTTTTAGCACTTTTTCACAAATTCCACAGACAAAGATTATTTGACAGATGAGATTAAATTCAGATTAATTACAAGATAATTAGAAAAAGAAAAAAATGAAGTTCAGCAAAAAAAATAAAATAAATAAAAATGACAATAACTTTCAGGATAAACCATCCTGATAGAAAGGAAAACCAGTAGGGTAAAAACTCCTGTGGCAAGGAAATATGACAGCCAACGTATCAAGAAAGAAAGGAATGTTACACCATAATAAAAAACAAAGAAAGAAAGATGTTTTTAAAAGATGAAGTAAGTCATAGGAAAATTTACAGTTATAATAGGAATATATATTCCTATTCCAGGTATTGAAGAAATCTACAAAAGGCAAATGAGAATAAAGGTGGTGACAGGCACTACTAACTGATTCTTTTACAAATGTCATTTTAGAAGGACAGAAACATTTGTAGCAAGAAAAGGTTCAGGAGGCTGACTCCACTAGAAAGTGAGGTACGGTATGAGAGGCACTGGATCGGCTGTGGAATAGAAAAAGATGAGTGCAGATGAAATAGCCACCGAACTACTTAGGCTGCAAGAGGTGCTAATCTGTGCAATATACAAATACATACGGAAGAAGACTGTTCATACAGACTGGAAAAGATTGGTGAGTACGCTTAGAGGAATATATAGATAACATATTAATCTCCTTAGTAACAGAATTTTCAATATTTGCATGTTCTCAACATTTTTAGTAGAGGTTTTCACTCTTTTTAAGATTTTATTTGGCATAATGCTAGAGTTACGAATGTTAATCTGTAAATTCATGCAATGACAATTTCAATAATAATACATTCTGATCCATATTGATTTTAAGACTCATGAAATGCAAGAGAGCTTCCTCCCATAAATGGCTTTAGATTGAATAGACATTGTCTCACTATCCAAAATGAGATGCCTCTCAACGTAAATGGATCTATCGGCAAACAGCACACTGACCAACTGGATGAACCTGTTAGAAATATAATTAAAGTACCAACTGCACTGACACTGGACACTGAGAATAGCTATACAATATTACGGTTTGGCTTAGTATATCACCCTAACCCAGATTTGATTTCAGATTAAGTATATTAAGGTTAACAGTGCTTGTTGTAGATTCAGTTGTTTTAATTCCCAATCTCGTATAGCATCCATTTCCAAATAAATTAATTCCTCCACTCCTCGGGTGAAGACAGAATATACTTTAGCATCTCGTACTTAGTTGTATATTTGGCTAGTATTTATTGTTTTGGTTATTTCTTTTTTAAAAAAGGAAATGGTGGATAGGCAGACTCAAAAAGATACTGAGCATATTATCAAAAAACAAGAGAATGATAAATGATCTTTGGGTAAATACGTTGTGTGGGTGCTGTCAACATCTGTGACATAAGTTCTAAAACAGGAAGCTCTGGTTTGAACCTTTGGGCCAGCATGAAAAATTTACTGCTATTTGCCATGCTGAGTAGGCATTATTAAAGTTCCAAAAATAAAATTGTAATCCCATTGCAGCAAAAATAAGATCTTTGTATCAGATTAAAAATAAACAGCATACTAAACCATAACTGATTCTCATATTTCTTAAGCAAGTTAGAATGGTCTGCTTAACAAATCAAGCTAAGCTAGGAACTGGTTGATAAACTACAGTGACTGAGATCACAGAGCACAACCATTCAAAACAAATTAAAATATAATATTGGTTTATGCGATTTGTGAAACCATTCAGAAATTGTATATGATATATGGATTAATATATCACAAACATCTTTACTGTGTTCAGAACATGCAAAAAAGATTTGCAGTTTGAAATAGCTAGGTAGAAAACCAGTAAACTGGTGTATGTAACTCCATGTTTTTTGTTTTGCTTTGTGAATAGTGCACTTTGGACTATGTAACTGTCACACTTGATGGATAAGGTACATCTAATACGGAAGACTATATAGACTATATATTATTATTTGCACTATGAACTTCAGTTGCTCTGAAATGCCTTGTGCATTTGAACTATATCCCCACAGATCAAAATGAAATCATAATTGTGTGTGTTAGAGTTTAACTAGGCATCTGGGTAAAAGACTGGATATAAAGCAGTAGTCTATTCACTTCAGAACAGCTTTGTCCCAAGTCAAATTTCCCCACTATGACATTTTGCAAAATCATAAAAACAAATGGGGATGACAAATAACTTTAGTAATATATTAGGGTGGTTTGATTTATGAATATTTTGTAGTTTTATGATTTATAAACCACTTACAATCTTGCAAATGTGTAGCATACAATTGCATACAAATAAAGCTTAAGGGGAAAGGGGTAATCACCAAACTACTTTGCTGTCATTGAGTACTGACACTAGTCAATATGGTTTAGAACTCAAAAAAGACAGAACACTAGACATATATTTTTAAAACAAAGCAGATTCCACAAAATGAAAAATAAGTATAATTGCATCGCTTCCTTGGGGGAGGGGAATGCCCCCAATTAAAATATAGGCTTCATGGCAGCAGAGAGCTTTGTTTTTCCAAAATCATTCTAGGTGGATGAATGATATAATACAGTCAAAACCTCCCATCATGGAGATAATGAACTGTATTTTTAGTTAGCGTACTCAAAATCTGCTAAGATGTTTTCTATTTCAAAAGCTCAAGTATAAATTTACACAACAGGGAGCTATTCTGCATCCAATGATTTTAATGACTCCCTTTTACTTAATATCCTAAGGAGTGCTTTATTAGATGAAATCAATAACTAATTACCTCAACATTCCTAATGCCAAACCTTGCACCTCTCAGGTAAGTACAAATATAGCACAATATAACACAAAGGACATCTGTCGCCCACTCCTCTCCAGAGGAGCAACTTTAGTTCATAACAATCTTAGCAAACAATTGCTGCCCAGATTAATACTTTTCAAAATGACTTTAGAGTCATTTATTGAATGTTTTCAAAACCCTCTCTCCTTGGTGGTTCAAAATAGAGGTTACTTCAAGTTCCAATCTTTCCTGAATGCAGACTCCTGGGGAGAGCCTCTGCTGCTGCAGACATACATGACTTCCCATAACCTAGATTGCCCAGTCCAATAAAAGAATTTAGAAGGGTGAATTCCATTATCACCTGTTAAAAATCCCCTGGCTTAGTTTAGATTGCAGAGAAGATTTTCAACTCCATTTTGCCCCACAAATGCAAATACTCATGTATGAGTACTGTAGATTTTTTACATAAAATATCACAGTCAGCTTATTTACCATGGATGTTTTAATGTTTATATTAAGCATAAATGTTTTATTGTTTTATACTGCTGTTTATATACCTACATGATTCAGAATTAAATTGGGAAATAAAAAACTTAAATAAATATTTACAGGTGTCCAATCTAAATTAAAAAAGACTCTCTGAGTCCAATAAAAAGATTCCAGTCTTGTTAGGTTTGGAAAATGTTTGGGTTGAGCCTGGTGCAAAATGACAGTCCCTCGGTGTTTTCCTCCTTGAAGTCTTGGGAACTTTTTGTGCAATATAAAAATAATTAAAAGAAAGCAATTCTTCCACTTTTAATCAACACTCCTGATTTAGCGAATTTCCCTGCTCTCAAAGAAACAGAGTTTTCAAAAGAATGCAGAAGGAAAACTTTACATGGGGCACAAAAAAGGCAACAGATATGCTATAGATAGTCTTGTGAATTTCATCTTTAACCCACACAAACACACACACACACCCATATGTTGTAATTAAGTTTAAGTTGTAATTATGAATGGCTGCAATGATATACATTCTATTGTTGTGGAGAAGAGGAAAGAGTATTAGGTATGTTCACCACCTTGAATTATTTATAAAAATAATAATAAAGGTAGGATAAAAATAAATAAAATACCACTTATACCATTTTTGAAGTCCATCTTGTTAATTTTCTGCCTTTGTAATACTTGGATAAAATGCAGAATTTAGATTTTCTTTGTCCAGAATACAGGTTTCACCGCTGAAGAAATTACAAACTTTTAAAATTGCAAACAACATTTAGACAAGGAAGTGTGAACACTGAGTCATAATCACCAGTAGTTCAGAAAAAGGAATTTTATAGTAACTTAGTTAATCAGAGATCTTGTTAAAACTAGAAAAACTATTGCTTCTCACAGCAAAACTGTGATATGGAAGAATAATGAGGGAAATCAACAAATTGGTTTCATCAGTCAATGGCCTCAACAGAGCCGCATCTGCTGATGTTATTAGCTGTATACGGTCTCCTAGATCAGTGGTCCCCAACTGGTTCTGTGGATAGAGGTTTTCCACAGACCAGACGGGGAGCTGGTTTCATGTGCTGCCTGCATCCCATGGATGGGGCTTTGCTTTGCATCGTTGGTCAGTTTCTGGCATGCTGCTCCTTTAAGCCTATAGACATACTTTTTAGGGTGTTTTTCTAATGGTGGTAAATTGAGCTAATTAAACCTCTTTTTAAACCCCCTTTCACTTTGACCAAGAAATCCATAGATCTTACTCAAGCAACCCTTCTCTCTTTGTTGCCCAATCAGTTGCCTCATCTGACGCAGGAACAGAGAATATAAAGCACTAACCCCTTTACAAGCTGCAAATATTTAAAAAGTATTTTATCCTTTGCTCTTACTTGTTATTGCCCTTATAAGAATAAGAATCACTAAAAAGTTATTCAGCAGTAGCAGCTGCTGAAGGAAACATTACTTCTATCACCATTATATAAGCCACATTCAATTTTGAGGGAGACCACGCTATTTATGCTTTATCAGATTCTTGCACTGAAGGAGAAAGCTTCCTAACCATAACTCTGTTTAGAACTCCCCTTGGCTGCAACAGGCAATAGAGCTATGCAGCATTTCAGATTTGAAACCAAAACGGCACTTCCGGATGTGCTTGGTTAAAGGCACTGCAGGGCAAGTGGTCCATACAAATGTCCAAGGGCACTCGTAAGACTTGACGATTGTTTTTCACACCCCCAGCCCTGCTGAAGTCAGGAAATGACTCACAAATATATCAAATGCTTGAACAGCATAGGTGAGATGAGAAGAAAGTGTGGGGAGGTTTCTGAATGTGGCCTTCAACAAATCTCATAAGAAAAAGAAAGTCGGGGTTAAAATAAAACCTTCTGTCTCAGCCTCCCTCAAATTCTAAAAATCCCTGCCCAGCACAAAGCTTTTGAGCTGATTCAGTAACACAGGCTTTTTTTTGCTAAAGTGTTCCTCATCCTATTACCGTATATACTCGAGTATAAGCCGAGTTTTTCAGCACGTTTTTTGTGCTGAAAAACGTCCCCTCGGCTTATACTCGAGTATATACGGCTTATACTCGAGTTTTTTTTTTCTTCTTTTTTTCACATTATACCGGATGGTGCAAACTTGGCGGGCTTTTGCATTAGCGCGGGGAAGCCCTGCCGGTGCAGTGAGAGGGCGGGGCGGGGGAGCCGCCAGCCTTCTCGGCTGAGGGAGGGAGGCTTTCCCTGACCGGTAGCTGCCTCATTTCCCTCCCTCGGCTTATACTCGAGTCCCCAGTTTACCCCAGTTTTTTGGGGTAAAATTGGGGACCTCGGCTTATACTCGGATCGGCTTATATTCGAGTATATACGGTATTTGAAAAGAGAAAATGGGCATTTTTCCTCCATGGCAAACAGAAGGCCTGACTGTCTTACTTGGGACAAATGGTTAATGTAATGGTCCAAGCCTAACACCCATCCACTATTTTTAAATTTTGCACAAGAGCATGCACACAAATAATTTGTGCCACATTTTGAAATTTTAATTGGTAGCACAAATCGGATGTTGACTTACTGAATGTCCATTTTCTGTGCGCTACGACTATAATCCACGTATGGGTAATCTCACTTATAATTGCCAGAGAATGAGTGCAAATATTATTTTTCCATTCCTTTGACACGCCTCCTTGCGCATGATATTCAGTCTTTTCATGAAGGCACAGTCAGTCGGAGATTCTGCAGAAGACAAGAAAAAAGAAGAAGAAACCTACCACGGCCAGGATCAGGCTGCCTACATGGGGCGGTTGGATTATCGTCGCAGCGCATAGAAAATGGACGTTTAGTAAGTCAATGTCCGTTTTCCAATGCACTGCTCTGATAATCCACGTATGGGATATACCCAAGGTTAAGGACACTGGGTGGGGGCAGAACTGATCCCCGGGCCCTGGGTGGAGAGCATACTTTGTAACACCCTCCTCCCAAATGATGTATCAGCCGAAGCATAACTGTCCAATTTGTAATGTTGTATGAATGGTGACAATGACGACCAGATGGCCACCTGAAAAATGTTGGTGACTGATGCCTGAGTAGCCCAAGAAGCCGTGGTGGCTTTGCTGCGAGTGGAATGGGCAAAAATGCGTCCAGGAAGAGACTTGGTGTTGAATTCATATGCTTTTGAAATACAAGCCTTAGCCACCGGCCCACCGTTGCTGAGAAAATTTTCTTGCCCACTGATGAAGGGTGAAAGGATACTGTCCGAAATGAAGCTATCCTCTTAATGTACCTGTGGAGGGCCCTCTTCACGTCCAAGGTGTGCCATCTTTCTTCCAGCAGATGGTTTGGAGCTGGACAGAAATCAGGCAGAATGAGCTCTTGGGCACAGTGAAACCGAGAGTTCACCTTGGGCATAAAGGAGGGATCCAACTGCAGTACAACTCTCTTTGAATGGAAAATACAGAAGTCCTTTCTAATGGACAAGGTCGCCAGTTCAGAGATCCTCCTGGCCAATGTAATTGTCAGGAGAAAAGCGACCTTCAGAGTAAAAAATTGGGAGGCTGATGGATCCCAGCGGTTCAAATGGCGAAGACGTAAGAACTTGAAGGACTAAAGAAAGTTCCCACGTTGGGTAGCGGTGCACCACCAGTGGCCGAAGTTTGGTAGCCCCTTGGAGGAAACAACGAATCCATGGATGCTGAGAGAGAGTCCGGTGGGAGTCACAGGTAAGGATAGTCAACAAGGCCGCCACCTGGCGATGTAGCGTAGTGGGAGCCAACCCCTTGTTCAGACCAGATTGTAAGAATTCAAGAACCTTAGGTATTCGAGGCAGAAGTTGGGTCTATGTGTTGCTTGGAACACCACAGACAGAAGGATCACCATGAAGTATTCTAAATCCGGTTTGTCGAAACATGCCTGGACACCAGTATGGTTTGTATCACCTTCCCTGAAAGATTATCTTTCCTCAGGAGGATCCTCTCAAGTGCCAGACGGTCAGTTGGAGCCACTCGGGCTCCGGATGGAGAACAACCACCTGGCTGAGAGAGATCCTGTCCTGGGGAATCCACCAGGGATGGAAAGGCTTACTGGGTCGGCGAACCAGGACCAGCATGGTCAATGAGGTGCTACCAGAAGCATCTCTGCTCTTTTGGCTAATAGTTTCCGCAGGATCTGAATGAGTGGTATTGGAGGGAACGCATAAAGTAGCCCCTGAGGCCATGTGCAGTGAAGGGCGTTGCATCCTTCCTCTTTTGGGGTTGGAAACGGCGAAAAAAACCTCTGAAGCTGCACATTTTCAGGACAGGCGAAGAAGTTGATTACTGGTTTGTTCTTGGTCCCTCAGCACCGTTCAATAGTCT
The DNA here is from genome assembly GCF_028640845.1 of Ahaetulla prasina. Classification (NCBI taxonomy): domain Eukaryota; kingdom Metazoa; phylum Chordata; class Lepidosauria; order Squamata; family Colubridae; genus Ahaetulla; species Ahaetulla prasina. The sequence continues at coordinate 82,400,680 of NC_080540.1, read as the reverse complement.
TGATATCTAAAAGATGTTGGCTCTCAAGATCCATGAGATGTTTCTTTATGTGATGTCGAGAAACTGGGCATTGGAGGTAACGGTTTGGAGGGCTGGATTGGAATTCCAAGGTGAGGCCAAAACCCACCGTGCTCAGAATCCAAGCAATGGTCGTGGATAACATCCACGGATGGTGAAAATGTTGGAGCCAACCGCCAATGGGAATAGGCGGCTGGGTGTCACTTGCCATGTCGGAAAGGACGGGTGCCAATTCCACAAAAGGATCTTTTTGAAGGGGGCTGGCGTCGATCCCTGAATGCTGGTCGGTCAGAAGATTGGGAAAACCCCTGGGGGTAAGATCGTTGAAAATAGGACACACACACACCCTGGGTCCAGAGTCAGCTTGAAAGGGCTGCTGCTGTGAATAAGGAGTGTATCTGCGGTCTGGCCTCCTATACGAATTAGGTAGGACTTATCTCTTCCCTCGACTAATATTGGATCTAACGCTGCTCCGAAGAGGTGGACCCCTTGTATGGAGCTGCAGGAAGTTTCCATTTTGACTTCATGTCCACCTTCCAATGGCGGAGCCACAAGAGTCTGCAAGAGGTGACAGCAGAAGCTATAGCACGAGAAGCAAATTTTGCCACATCCAATGATGCGTCTGCCAAGTACTCGATGGCAGCCACCAGCTTATTAATGTCGGTGAAGCCGTGCCTGTCAGGGGGTAGCTGCTCTTGCAATTGGTGAAGCCAAATCAAAGATGTCCTGTTAAAAAAGTGAGGCGGATGTTGCAGCTCTAATAATCCAAGCAGCCACTTGGTGAGTTTTCCAAAAGGATATTTCAGCCCTTCTGTCCTCCATCTTAAGCCCCTCCCTGATGTCACTGGAGACGACAGAGGATGAAGTGAGGCTAGCTACAGGTGCGTCCACTAAAGGTAGTTGCAACAGCTCATCATGATCAAGTGCAGAGCGATAAAGTTATCACGTCCACTAGGGCCCGCCAGAGAATCCGGCTGATCCCATGGCAGCTGGACCATCTCCGAGAAAAGAGCTGGGCAAGGAATAAAGTCATGTTCCAGTTTTGGTATCATGAACAAGCCCTCATGTGGATTAGATGTGTCCTGAGCCTGGGAAACAGGACCTGTCAAAACTCTGTATGTGACAATGATTTGAAGAGTGAAGGTCAGAAAAGTCCCGGGAAAGCCGGCTTATCCGGCATCATCCCTTTGTCTTCAGAAAATTCTAAATCTCCTTGATAATCATCCTCCCGCAGAGAATCCTCACTATGAATGGATTCCTGCGCAGAAGGGGACCCAGAGGCACTGGACATATACACTGAAACCTGAGGCCTGGCTGTGGTTTCCATTGGTGGCAATCGAGTGCCATGTTGAATGCCAGCCGCAAAGATTCCTGAAAGTGCCTCGGATATCATGGTCTGAAGGTCCATGGAGTGACCAGAATTTAGCCCCTCCCAAGCGCGGAGACCAGCTGCAGTCGGGGTGAACGTTGCCTCCGTGATCCAGCAGGTAGCCACAGGTGGTAAAGGAACTCCCACCGATTGTATGTTAGGCACCTCTTGGGAAACCCCAATAATTGGTCATTGTTCATGCAAAGCCTCACCAGGTGCCCAGCCTCTCAGCCCCTCAGCCACTTGGGATGATAATGGGGCTATCTCAACCTGTCCTGGTAAATTAACATCAGAGGCACGCAGGTGGGTAGCAGCCTGTGCCTTACGTTGGGCCTTGTCAAATTGACATTCCAAGGCTTTGTGATGCCTCTTGGCATCCTTATCCTCCATTGTGGCTCTTTTAGAAGGTCCAGATGTGGAAGCTTTATCCTAGTGTGACTTACTTCTGGTGACCCTCCTAGACTGTTTGGAACCAGAATGCTTAGGTTTGTGAGCTTTGGGTGGGCTGCCTTCTTGCTCAATATCCGATGACAGAGCAGAATCGACCATGATTGTACAATCCTATCAACTCTGCCAATGAGCAGAAGTTTGATAATTAGGGTGGCAAATCTGACTAAATCAGGTAATAAGACCAACTGAACTAAGGAGGAGCTAAAATGCATCCCCCCAAAGTCACAGTCTCAGAGAACAAACCTATATAAAGGCTGGAGAGGAGGCAAGATAATAAGGCCTGGCGCGAACAGGCAAACCTGTCCTTGTATGCTGCTGCATCGCGCTGCTCCAAAGGGTGGTGAGAAGATCCAGGTGTCCTTCTAGCGCTGGCACAGGCCCAAGAGAACCAAGAGATAAGGCGTGGGAAGGATCTAAGCCCCCCCCCCAAATGCCGCTTCGCAATTTGGCTCGGCTTTAATCCACTCAAAGTCCCGGAGCCTGAAGGCAGTCACCCTTTGGCGTGAGACCTAAAGGCCTCTTATATTGCCGCCGCAGCTGAAGTTGGACACAAAACGGCAAGCGTGAGCGGAAAACCATTCCCAGTGCCCCCACGGCCTGCCAAACAAGAAAATAATGGTGTGAAAGCTAAACAAGCCTTCCCAGTACCGCAAAGCGTCTTCCTGGATCATGGAGTTTGCTCCGGTTCTCTGGGCAGTGACTCTGAAGCCGCCCCTATGAGAAGAGCTGCAATGGTGGTGGTGGTTGTACCAGCAAGCCAAGAAACTAGGTCTTCCACCGGCGGCAGAATCAAACATCGGAGGTGCTCAACAGGACAGCAACTCCAGAACGCTGCTTCAAATGGGGTCCTGGGCAGCTGCTAGCAATCTGGAGTCCCAGGGACGCGAAGCAGACCGCCTGCAGCTGAGGAGGATATGTAAACCTCCTTACAAATCTCTCGTTGCTCAGCTCTTCCTGAGATGTTAAAGTCCAATAATCCAAAATTGAAGTAACCTGACACCTAAATGCCAGAGAAATCTAACTCAGGTCTCTTCAATTAGACTGAGTGGAAAGACTGAAGATCACAAGCAAGGAGGCGTGGTCAAAGGAAAAAAATATTTGCACTCAGTCTCTGGCAATTAGAAGTGAGATTACCCATACATGGATTATCAGAGCAACACACTGGAAAACAACTATTCTCTTTAGAACATTTTAGAACACACAAATACAGTGGCAAGTTTAAAAGCCATTTTAAAAAAACACTTAACTGAGTATCTTTTGCTGTTATTATTATTGCTGGTATTATTAAATTCGCTCATCATTATAAGGTAAAAATATTCTGAACACTTTTTAAATAATCCTAATAAAACAATACCTCCATGTATCTCAGTTTGTCTATCCCCGCCCTTGGTTTTCTAGACATTGTATATAGGAAATAACATGATGTTATAATCTGCATATTGATCACAGATTTACAACATTAGTGTCTTACATAATTTGCACGGCATCATGTATTGCAAATAATTGTGAGCCATGGTGGCGCAGTGGTTAGAATGCAGTACTGAAAGCTACTTCTGCTGACTGCCGGCTGCCTAGTTTGGCAGTATGAATCTCACCAGCTCAAGGTTGACTCAGCCTTCCATCCTTCTGAGGGTGGAAGGCTGCATATTGTTGGGAGCGATATGCTGACTCTGTAAAGTAGTGTAAAGTACTCTGTAAAGTACTCTGAAAGTAGTGCTTTCCTACTTGAAAACCATCATGGATCTGCTGTTAGACCCCTTGCAATTTGCATACTGAGCAAATAGATCAACAGATGATGCTGTTAATATGGCTCTGCACTACATCTTACAACATCTTGAATCTCCAAAGACCTATGTAAGGGTCCTCTTTGTAGACTGCATCTCCAATGATCCATCTGTTAAACTACTGAAGTTCGCAGATGACACAACAGTGATTTGTCTCATTCGAGACAATGACGAATCCGCATATAGATGTAAGGTCAAATGTCTAGCCTTGTGGTGCGACCGTAACAATTTGGAACTGAACACATTCAAAACTGTAGAAATGGTGGTAGACTTTAGGATAAACCCTTTCATACTTCCACCTCTCACAATACTTGACAACACAGTATCAACAGTAGAAACCTTCAAATTTCTAAGTTCTATCATATCGCAAGATCTAAAATGGACAATTAACATCAAAAACATCATCAAAAAAGGACAACAAAGACTGTTCTTTCTGCGCCAACTCAGAAAGCTCAAACTGCCCAAGGAGCTACTGATCCAGTTCTACAGAGGAATTATTGAGTCTGTCATTTGCACCTCTATAACTGTCTGATTTGGTTCTGCAACCCAACAAGAAAGACACAGACTTCAGAAGATAATTAGAACTGCAGAAAAAAACTGCCTTCCATTGAGGACCTGTATACTGCACGAATCAAGAAGAGGGCCATGAAAATATTTATAGATCCCTCACATCCTGGACATAAGCGACACTATAGAGCATTGCACACCAGAACAACTAGACACAAGAACAGTTTTTTCCCGAAGGCCATCGCTCTGCTAAACAAATAATTCCCTCAACACTGTCAAACTATTTACTAAATCTACACTACTATTAATCTCATCGTTTTCATCACCAATCTCTTTCCACTTATGACTGTATGACTGTAATTTTTTGTTGCTATTAATAAGGGTTAAATTGCAACCTATGACCATCATTTGTGTTGTAAATATTGTACCTTTGATGAAGGCATTTTTTTTTCTTTTTCTTTTATGTACACTGAGAGCATATTCACCAAAACAAATTCCTTGTGTGTCCAATCACACTTGGCCAATAAATTCTATTCTAAACCACTTAGAGGGGGCTGTAAAGCACTGTGAAGTGGTATATAAGTCTAAGTGCTATTGCTATTGCTATAATTTGCATCATCTGGATCATTGCATCATTCCACTGACCGAGTGGATTTTCTGAAATAGATGCCTTCTCCATCCAATTTATTAGAACTAGAAGGAATATAGTATGCCTTGCTTTTGATACCCTTGCCAAATAACTTTAAAATTCTGATAGCAATCTAGCCCTAACACCCCAATTGGTTATCTAAATTCTCCAAATTCCAAACAGCATAACCAGTGGACATGCAATAAAATTACTTTGCCGAGGAATTTGTGACTAGTATCAGAATGAAATGTTTCATAAACAAAATCTCCTTTCCTGATCTGTATCACACTGTTGAGTATGTTTTTCTCCAGCGATTTAATCAGTGGTGTAGGAGAAGCTGTAGTATTTTAACTGATGTTGTTAAACAACTGGTAGTTGGAACCCTTTCCTGAGCTACTTTCTATAAATCTACTTTTAGCATCTAATCTACCTTCTGCCTTGCTCGGTCCTAGTTCACGCTGCATGCTTTATACACAATGGGGTAGTAGCTATAGTTTGTTGCATGTCTCTGTTTCATATTAATGTATATAATCAAACCCACATTTCTTCATGGGATTGTTAAAGGGATAATAGACAATGCTAAGTTCTTTGTGAAAAGGTAGGCTATCAAGTTAAACCCAAATGAAATGTTATCCAAAGACTACTCAGTGGGGCAGACAACTTCTAGATGCCCTCTACATGTACTGAACTACAAATTAAATGATCAGTTGACAAGAGCGCATTGCCTGGGGATGATAAGAGCTGCCATCTAAAACAATGGAAGAGACTAGATTAAGAAAGAATACTTTCCACTAATGCCCTTCAGTCCATTTTGCACCAAGCATCTGCTCTCATATTTATTAGCTGTCTTAAGGAAGGTCATTTGTTATACCACTATATGTTCATAGAGGCAATATAGAAGACAAACGCACAAAGACCACTATCATTACCCAGAGGCCATCTCAAAGCCAGCATCTAAATATGCCTAAGGCAGTATCTAGACATACCCCAAAAAAATACAGTGTGCATTTATACACATTGCTTTTAAAATAGAGAATACAGAATATGTACTGGGCTTGAGCTGAGTGGTGCTTTTTGTTTTACCATACCCAATAGATATTAAACTTATCAGCACTGTGTGTGTGTGTTGAGAAAAATGATATTTTCTTTGCACAGGCGGCTTATTATAGTCTAAAAGATAAATGAGTTACTAAGATGTTTACAAAATCTCTCTTAAGGATTCAAAACAAGAACAGTAAATAAAACTATAAACTTTGTTTCATTTGCCATTTATCCTAAGAGGTGTCAGAATATATAGTATCTTACTACCTCTCCTAGTGGAACTGGAAAAGAGAAGTAGGCCACAGCTCTTCCTTTGCAACACCTGGACCACAGTCATACATAGTAGCTAGGCCTTATTTTACAAAAGAGCTAGAAACTGTTCTATACAATCTACTTCTTTAAACTAGACTGAAACTAGTAGTTGCACCTCTATGTACTCTGAAGCACCTTTTTGGCATTTAAACTAAATCACTAACAAGCCCTATTCCACACCCAATGTAACAAAGGTTGTCTTAAGCGTTATGAATTAGAATTGGAATATTGTTGTCTATGTCACATCCTTTAATGATAAGATTTAGATATATAGATGGATAGTCACTTTATGCTTTCCTTAATGCAGTATTTTCTATAATTTTTGAAAAGCAGTAATATTCAAATATACATACACAGACAAAATTATGTCACATAGCACTTAAAAGACAGTTTTATTACAGGATAAACACTTAATAAATTATGGATTAAACTGATGCTCAAAGCTACACAAAGAAAAAAGGCCATATTCACACTTTACATTGTCACAATTTATTGAATAAATCATATTAGTCGAGTTAACACATAAATTAGCCATAAACCAAGGAAATCCTATTGTGGCATTGTAGTACATGCACTAATACAGATAAAATATAGTTTGTTTTTAAAACGAAAAGCCCAAACTAAATTCAATACTGAAGATCTAAAAACTTTGCACTTCAGAAATCACCTTGAAATAAGTAGCCAAAAATGTTACAGAAAAGCTCAAAATAGCGTTTGAAATTATCCATGTTTTAGCTGCTGTTAGAAAATAAAATTATTTTGTAATTACAGGGATAATACTAGAAAAATATCAGAAATTTGAATATCGACTCTCTGAATAAAAGGAAAACTAGAGTTGCAGCTGCTTTTATTTTTTACTTGGCCACCAGTAGAGAAAGATTAAAAAATCATTAAATAACATAACTGTTAAAAGTACTATAAAACACATGCAAAGACCTCAACAGTTCCATCATCTCTCCATTACTATCTTTATAGCAAGTATTCATTTGATTGTTACAAGTCAATTTTTGCTAAGGCAACTCAGCAATCTTATGAATGTAAGGATACAAACAGACATTTGTTCTCCAAAATATCAAAATAAATTACCCAAACTGATGCCTTCCAGTTATGGTGAAATTGCAGTTCCTGGAAATCCCAGCCAATGCCACCACTGGACATGCTGGCTGGCAATTTGGGCGTAGGTAGAGGGTACCAGGTTGATGACTTCATCATAAAGAGCAGTAGCATCACTTTGCTCACAGTCCATTTTATTGGGAACTGGGAAAATAAGTTTCTAATTTAGTTTAAAATAAGCTACCAAGTCCCTGTGGGGCAAGATAATTCTATTGAGTTCCTCAATGAAATCATAGGATTCAGCCTCAGACTGGTAACGTATCTCTTTATGTCTCCTTTAGGATGGCATTAGAGAAGAATCTTTATATGGTGAAAATACGGCACTCATTCAGCATGTGGGGGAGTGTGTATGTGTGGAAAAGCCACATGGGTTGTATAGGTAGTCTTTAGATTGCATGTGCCTCTCCTCCCCATCTTATTTATTTGGTTCATAGTTACAACTCTTTAACATCAAATGCATTACAAAGGTTTACTCTATGGTTTTGTGCACCTTCAAATCAGTCTTGAGACTCAACAACTGCCTAAAGTAGTTGCAACTCTCTTGGCAAGATTTCCAGAAATGGTATGCCATTGACAGCTTCCAAGGACTGAGAGAAACTGACCTGCCCAAAGTCACTCAGCTGCTCTTGTGCTTAAGGCAGGATTGGAATTCATGCTCTTCTCGTTTCCAGTTTTGTACCTTAACTACTACACCAACCTGACTCTCTTTGCTGTAGTCACCCAACTGTGTTACAGTAAAATCATGTCTGACAGTATTCTTAATCACAAATCATTTCATGGATCTGGTTCACAAGCCTTTCCGTTGCCAACCCTTTTTATTTTGGATGGGCATACTCAAGGAGAAAAAGTTACAACTCAAAGAGTGTTACCAAAACAATAAAGTCATGGATCACATCTAAATTTACATCTAAAGAAAAGCCTTTTCTGCTGTGGCTCCTGTTGTCTGAACATCCTCATAGATGAAGATATATAAATTATGTAACATTTATTGACTTGGAATTCAATTTCAGTGAGCCCAATAAGGATTTATTTTTGTATTATTTCTGTAAGACATGACAAAATTATAATATCACATGCATGTACACATTTGTGCTGCAATAGATTTTCCAGAAATTTCATAGATGCATCCATATTAATGGGACGCGGTCTAAATCAGTGTTTCTCAACTTTGGCAATTTTAAGATGGATGGACTTCAACTCCTCAAATTCCTACCCAGCATGGCTGGCTGAAGAATTCTGGGACTTGAAGTTCTCCTATCTTAAAGATGTCAATTTTGAGAAATGCTAGTTTTTATATGCTGCCCTGCCAAAGTTGGGAAATTTTGAATATTCAAAAGATTTTCAAACGTTAATTAATCAAGTCACAGAATATATTACCTTATCTATAAACAGTCACTCATCTTGTATTAGCTCAAAACTCACGAAAAAATGTAATTTTGTTGTGAAAATAGCTAAGTCCATGGTGACTGATTTTAAAAAAAATACTTGGAGTTATCTTTCACAGAAAATAAATTTAAAAAGACACAGGACATGGTAGAGATTCCAGTTGCTCTCCTTCAGTGTTGCCTGTTTACAGATTTTTTAAAAAAAGTTTTCAATGACATGAGCCTCAGTACGAGACTAAGACCATCAGCATCTGCATTAGCAGCCAACAGATGTTCACAGCTTAAATTGCTGGCCCTTCAGCCTTATTGCTGTTGGAAACGTGCTACAGACAAATTAGATAAATGTAGATCAATGAATCTATCCGGTGCCACTCAACTGATCAAATCATAGATTCTATTGTACAGCTCTACTCCCCTTTGGACACAAGGAGAAATATGGTGTCTCCAACAGGTGAGCCTGTTTGGAGGCTGTATCTCTGTACAGCAGCCTCAACTGACAGAATCAAAGCCTTTGTTCTGTCAGCATCCATCCCATCTCCTATACCAGACTAAACCAGGAAAACAAAATGTTTTTCAAATTCCAAAAGGACACAATTTATAAGTCACTCCAATATTCGGAGCACCCATCAATGCCCTTCAAACTCCTCCAAAGATACTTGGGGGCAAAAAACCAGCTAATACAATTCATGGTTGCATAAACAGACTTCACAAAATCATGTAAAGTATTAGTATCGCGTTATGAATACTGCATCTAGTTTTTGTCACTATATTACAAAAAAGATGATGAGATTTTGGAGACAAAGTGTAAAGAAGAGTAACTAAGATGATTAAAGGCCTGGAGACAAAAGCATATGAAGAATGCTTGCAGGAATTGGGTATGGCCAGTCTGGAGGAAAAAAGGACTGGGGTGACATGATAGCACTGTTCCACTATTTAAGGGGCTGCCACAAAAAATAAGAGGTCAACTTATTTTCCAAACCACTACAAGGCAAGACAAGAAACAATGGATGGAAACTAATCAAGGAGAGAAGCAACCTAGAATTAAGGAGAAACTTCCTAACAATAAGGGCAATTAACCAGTGGAAACAGTTTGCCTTCAGAAACTGTAGGTGCTTCATCACTGGAGGTTTCTAAGAAAAGACTGGACAACCAGTGAAATGGTATAGGGCCTATACCATGGCGAACCTGTGGCAATCAGCGCCCTCTTTGTGGCCACGTGAGCTGTCATCCCAGCTCAGATCTGCCACTCATGCGCGCGCGTCTCCCGACAACCAGCTGGTCTTTGGGTCTCTGCCGTGCATGTGGGGAGGGGGTGCATGTGGGGGGCACATACACATGCATGTGCTCGCTTTGGGGACTCAATCCAGGAAAGGTTAGCCATCACTGGTATAGGGTCATCTGCTTCAGCACGGGATTGGACTAGAAGACCTCCAAGGCCAACCCATTCACTCATTGAAAAACCTTTTAAAAAAGAATCCACACCATCCCACCCAAAATGTGTTTTTCTAACAAAGGACCAGCTATTGTATTGAGAATCAGTTGGATAAAACCAGGCATTCACACTGGAGGCCCAAGCCACACCCACAACAGAGCAGATCTCTGTTTTGTAATTGTTAAGGAGGTGCATGGAACACAATAGAGGAAGAATACTGAGGTGAGCAGTCACAATCAATTGTTTTTTACTTTCTGCTGCCTAAGTGCCCATACCCAAACAGCAAAGGCAGCTGCTTTTCCTAAAGCCAGGAAGAGCCTTCCACCCGGATAGTCATTGCATGAATGTTCTTCTATAGCCTAGACTACACAGGCAGCCTCTCCAGTGCCACCAATCTGCAAAGCAGATCTATCTTTTTTTAAATCTACAGGGGTTTTAAGTAATCAACCAACGTTAAGGTGATTGGGTCTTATAGAATGGAGAGTATAACAAGAGCCTAGACTGAAAATAACCATCTCCTTTTCAACCCCAACCCCTCCCTTCAAGGCAAAAGAGCCTGCCAGGGATTCATCTTCGCTACATTATGGCTGCACAACCCAGGCACACTGTAAGAGGTAGGAAGTGAGAAGGGGAACGCCCTCTTTTCCCGCTGTCTTCATCTGCACCTATGGCAGGGAGGGAGGGAAGTTTGGGCGAAAGACTGTATTGCTCTGCAGGTTTGGGTCCTTTAGGCCCTATAGAGAATTTCACATGGTAGCGCCATAATGGGCCAAAAACATGTGCCTCTCGAACTTGTAACTGGCATAGATTTTCCACTACATCCAGACTGGACATTGTGCGCTTGAGAGAGAGAACTCAGGTAGACAAGTCAGCAATGCTTATAAAAATACACTTCACGTGACACTTAAACCGAGGAGCGAGAAGACAACAGGCTTCTGAAATCACTCTCAATTAAATATGCTTATGTCAGGACGACATCTGCACTCCAATCAAGATTCCAGTTATGTCCTCCATCTGGTTTTTAAGACCAGTGTTTCTAGCAGTAATTTTTCAGATGTTTCATGAACGGATGACCTACAGGTGGAAAAATGGGTGTGAGGTGGGGGAATTGGTAATATAGTTCTCCAGAAGAAGCAAGAACTCTTAGGGCTCCAAGATAATTGTGAAAATCAGCTCTTCCTCCCTCCAGTACATGAAGCAGACTTCAAGGGCTTGCCTATTTCTGCTACTGAGTAAAAATGCAAACCTGTTCTTGATTCGGGGGTGGGGGTGGGGAAACTACCGGCATAATATGTGCCGTCCCCATTGTTGCTGTTTTGGCTTGCCACCAAATGGCGGTGTCCTGAATTTATATGTGAAGGACAGTGTCAAGCAAAGCTGTTGGTTTTGCTGTCCTCCCTCATTAGGAATGTCACCAGCCAGTCGGAAACCATCTGCCGCCAATTACAACAGTGATGTAGGTACAGGAAGGAGGCTTGAGGAGATGGTCAGTTCTGACAGGCGGGTCATCTGGCCCACTTTATGGAGCACATTAAACGGGAGCATGCATCAGTTGAAACAAGGAGCTGAGTGATAAAGCAGGCGAGTCCACGGTCTCAAAACCTTGGCAGCCCCCCTTCCCTCCGCCTGCCAAACAGCTGTTGGCTCTCTCCGATCTGGCAACTTGCCTGATTTAATGTGAAGCTCCCCAAGCTGTTTGGTGAACATTTTCTGAGAGGTCCAGCTATGCAGCTGATTGTGGAGGGAGGCTGTCAGTGATAGTGAAGCGGAATATTATCCTGTTACCAAGCAATCCAAGGTTGCTTCCCTGTTCCATCCTTCCAACAGGTCTACTTAACTTCCACATTTCTTCGTGCCTGGACTAGATTGTAATCTTTTTTAATTAGCAGATTGAAACTGAATCCAGACAAGTTTTAAAAAAGAGGCTTATTATTACATTAGAGCAAAAATTTGATGTAATTGAACAACCTGAACGTGGTCATAGCAACACTAAAATAGGGCGAGATGATTGAATGCCTGAATCTATGGTAGATTTTTAAATTTTATTTTGCTTTCTGTAACTATACTGTAACTTCGTAAACTATAAATTTAAATTAAAAATATATTCCTTTTATCTTTCACTGTAATATTTTATTCATATGTGTATAAAATTTTATCTTTAAAAATTTTCATTGCCTATTTATGTCAAGATGGAACAAATTAACATATTTTCCATAGAAATATCACTTGGTTATAGTGCAGATTTGAATAATGCTACCCTACCCTTTCATGAGATTTATTATCTGTACTAATCAAGACCTACCCTGTATTCATATGTCATGCCTTTATGCCTACAAAGACCGAAACTGTGAAAGCAAAACTATTTAACTATGATACTACCTGAAAGCTAAAGTTGGATTTTGAAGAAGCCGGATTGGAAAAAAACATCTGACACACAAACTTTAGTGTTAGAGAAGACACCCGAGAATACCATGGACAAATCAATCCAGAATTTTCACTAAAAGCAGAAATGACCTGGTTCAAATTATCCCACCTTCAGACCCATTAAATGAAGAGTTAGCTCACAGGAAAGGCTCTAATGCTGGAAAAGGTGGAAGGAAAAAGACGAGGACGACAATCAGATCAAGGTGGATGGATGCAGTTATGGTGCTGAGATCTATGAGAAGATCTGAAAGACCAGGTTAAGAATAGATTGTCATGGAGAAAATCTATGTGACCAGGAATCAAAAACACCTTGGTGGCACCTAATCAATACTTAATATGGAGCAATCCTTGCTCCTTCTTTTTATATGACCAAATAACCTCAATCTACTTTTTTCATTCACTTTTCTATTCCACTCACATTAACTTGGTATCCATTCATTCTTGAGCCTATTTCTTACCATATACACATCTTCCCATTCCCACTGCACTGAACTTACTGCTATATTTCTGCAACCTTTATTTCAAAGGAGTCAAAGATACTTTTACAGTATATAGGCATTTTCACTTTTTTCTATAAATATTCTATCAATCCATGTACTATCCACTATCTTTCCACCAGCTTTAGCATATTGCATATCAAAATTTTTCCACGTTTCCAAATTTTTAATAAACACTTTCCCAAGTTACACAGGTTATCATATAAATCACTGAACTACAGTAATTGGAACCAGAATTTGCATTGCAAGCAATGCAGTTTTGAAGCATGGTGTCAGGCCTGGAAACCATATTAGACTTTAGGGTTCCAGACGCTGCCACATTTTCCCCTGAGGGGAGGAAGGGGGGCTGAGGGGTATGGTAACATTCTTCAAGCGGTCAAGGTCGGATGGTGTTCACATCTGCAGGAAGAGTGGCAAGAAGATATTCGAATGAACTGGGAGAACGTGGGACCATGTGACCATCAAAGGGGTCAGGGGGGTGGGACTCTTGGGGTTTGTATAACTGGGAAAAGAATCCGGAAATTCAGTTTTGGAATTTCACTCATCGTGTGCCAGTTTCCTCATGCTAGTAAAGAACTCTGGAAAACTATGGCTTCTGAGTTTTTTTTATGCAGAAGAGGTTTTTCTGGAACCTTGACATTATTCCAAAACTCCTAACTTTCTTTTGCTAACGGTACCCTCTCCTCCGCTCAGAGGGGGCCCGTTAGGGGGGTGCTGGGCCCCAGCCTCTGCAACCTCCACAGCGGTGCAAAGACCCAGCGAAGATGGAGGAGCAGCAAGCTGAAAGCGTGGATGTAGCACAGAAGCTTGAATCTAACGGTTTAATTGAAATCCCCTACTTCCCATCGGAAGATATGACTCAAAAACCCGAAGTGGTAGAGCCTGCTTGTCAGCTTGGAGCACAGCCCAAAGACTCCGATTCATGGGTAAGCTGTCGTTCGGGAGAAAACATTTCCCCGGGGCGAAATGGAGAGCCCCTCCCCCTTTCAAACCAACCTTTGATGGGAATCCACACCACCTGGCTTACTTTCTCAGCAGAATTGAGGCTTACGTTGAACAATATAGACATCAATACCCATCAGAAAGAAGCCTAATCAACGCCATCTCGGATGGTATGAACGTGGGGCTAGCCTCAGAGTGGATAGCTCAACTACACAATGAACGTGCACCAGAACTAAACGATGTTCACGGATTTATGGCACTGCTTCGCAACCGGTTTCAAGATGATGACCTAATTGCAGAATGTGAAACCACCTTAAAAACGATGAAACAAGGTAACAAGCCACTAAAACAATTTGTATGGGATTTCAGAAGGGTTGCTGGCAATCTTAGACATTGGCCAGATCGGCTTCTCCTCCACTACTTCAAAGATGCGATTGATCAAAACATCAGAAAAGCCTGCTCCACCAGAGGAATCCCAGAACAACTAAATGACTGGTACAACGTGTCCATCGCTCTGGACAGAGAATTCAACCCCCTCCAAAGCCAATCACCAACTACAACTCCACAACGACCACCTATAGGACCCTCCCTCTTAAGACCAACCACACCCTCCACCTTTCAGCCTTCAACAATAATCAAATGCTACCATTGTGGAAAACTAGGACATCGGGCGTCAGTTTGCCTAGCCCCAACACCCCTCCCACAGTATCGCCCACCAACTGCTACCCGACCACGCAAACCCCCTCGAAAGAATCCTAATACCAGTCGCTTTGCGAAACAAGCCATAAACCTCCCTACTGACCTTCTGTCATCTGATTCACCTCCTGACGACTCAAACCAAGCAGAAAACGACCCAATGGTGAGTGCACCCATTCCTCCATTTGCTATCAAAGTAAACTTAGTAATTCCAGGGGGAGGGGCCAAAAAGGATTTAGAGGCTATTGTGGACACTGGATGCACCAGATGCCTAATTTCAACCTCTACGGTCGCCCAACTCCATATAAAAACATTTCCCTTGAAACACCCAATTAAATTCCACCAAGTAGATGGAACCTTGATTGGTGGCGTTCCAGCGACCCAAATCACACAACTGGTTCGCTTAGAAATTGGAGCCCATCATGAATTTATAAGATTCATAGTAATTCCAAAGATGTCAGAATCCATCATCCTGGGTTTAGCTTGGTTGGACAAATGGAAACCCACAATCAAATGGGAGGATGGATTCAGGAAAATTATATGGACTTTCAGACCCTTGGACCCAATTCCCCCTACCGAAAAAAACCTTATCCAAAATGACCACCAACAACCACCATATCCAATCCATCTCCTAATGAACCACGCATCCCTAAAGCATACATGGATTTATCAGACGTTTTTAGCGAGGATGAATGTAACCTCTTACCCCCCCACCGACAAACTGATTGCGCAATTGAATTGCACCTGGGGGCAAAATTACCAAAACCCAAAATGTATTCAATGACACTAGTCGAAATGTCTGAACTAAGAAAATACATTGACACTAACCTAGCCAGAGGGTTCATTGAACCAGCAAAATCACCTGTAGCTGCGCCTGTGTTATTTAAACAAAAGAAAGATGGTTCGCTTAGATTGTGTATTGACTTCAAAAATATCAATGCAATTTGCATACAAAACACATACCCTTTACCACTTATGCACGATTTGTTGAACCACTTATCAAAAGGCAAAATTTTCACCAGATTAGATTTAAGGGAAGCCTATTACCGGGTCCGCATCAAGGAAGGTGATGAATGGAAAACGGCTTTCAACTGCCCCTTGGGCAGTTTCCAATACCGTGTCATGCCTTTTGGCCTCCAAGGAGCTCCAGCTGTTTTTATGCAACTAATTAATGAAACCCTGCACCCCCCCCCTCTACAATGGGGTTCTTGTCTACTTAGATGATATTCTTATCTACACAAACAATATCGAAGAACACATCAAATTGGTCAGACAAGTCCTTAAAAAGCTCCTAGCGGCCAAGCTATATGTCAAACTTTCCAAATGCGAATTCCATAAGGAATCCCTAGACTACCTAGGTTACCGGATATCAAACAAAGGTATCGAAATGGACCCAGGAAAAGTAAAAGCGGTGTTGGATTGGCAACCGCCACGCACACGTAAGCAGCTTCAAAGTTTCTTGGGATTCGCGAATTTTTATCGCAAATTCATTCCTTCTTTCGCAGAAGTAGCTCTACCATTAACAGAATTGTTAAAAACTGGGCCATTACCCGCCAAACCCAAACCTATCCAACCCCTACCTTGGACAATGGACTGCCAACATTCCTTTGAAGACCTGAAACGCCTATTCTCAATGGAACCAATTCTTCAACACCCGGACCCGAATAAACCTTTTGTGGTCCAAGCTGATGCAAGTGATGTAGCAATAGCCGCTGTCTTATTACAACGAAATACCGACAACAATCTAATGCCCTGCGCGTACGTATCTAAAAAACTGACACTGAACGCAGATGGGCAGTTTGGGAAAAGGAAGCCTTTGCAGTGCGCTGGGCACTCCTCTCCTGGAGACACTTCCTTGAAGGGGGAAAAGAGCCATTCGAGGTGTGGACCAACCACAAAACCTTGAATACTTAAAAACCCCTCGAAAACTTTCTCCCAAACAAGTTCGATGGGCTCAGTTTTTCAAACGGTTCCATTTCACCCTCAAATACATCCCCGGCGACCAAAATCTACTGGCTGACGCCCTATCTAGGAAACCACAATTTGACAGCCAACGCGAAGAGGTAATACATGCGATGATTCCCGATAGCGAACCGGCTAACCAAGCACTTACTCGACCGCAATCACGCCGTAGTACTAACATCCCACCAAATAAACTACTAGCAGAATTAAAATCAGCACTCACTGACGATGCTTGGTTAAAGAAAACTTGCCACACCTCACCTTAAGGGATGGGATACCCTGGAAAGGAACCAAGATTTATGTACCCGTCGCTATGCGGTTGCCTATACTACAGAGAAGCCACGACTCTCGCCTAGGAGGTCACTTTGGATTTTTAAAGACTCTCCACTTGGCTAGAAGACAATTCTGGTGGCCAAAAATGAAATCAGATGTCGAAGACTATGTCCGGAGCTGTGCTACCTGCGCTACCATGAAGTCCAGACCAGGGAAACCCCCTGGACTCCTACAACCCGTAGCCGAACCCACCAGACCCTGGGAAAAGATTGCCATGGATTTTATTGTTGAACTCCCATCTAGTGCGGGAAATACAGTGATATGGACCGTAGTGGACTTGTTCTCTAAACAGGCCCACTTCACTGCGTGCAGCGGATTGCCATCGGCAAGAAAATTAGCAAAGCTCTTCGTCAAACACATCTACCGACTGCATGGAGTTCCTAAAAGGATAATATCCGACAGGGGTGTTCAATTCACAGCCAAGTTCTGGAGGGAGTTCCTGCGGTCCATTGGGTCGTCTCAAGGACTTAGTTCTGGGTTCCATCCGGAGACCAAGGGAGCGGCTGAAAAATTGAACTCGATGGTGGAACAATACATACGGTGTTATGTAAATTACCAACAAGAAAACTGGTCAGATTTGTTACCATTTGCAGAAGTCGCACATAATAATGCTGTACACAGCAGCACGGGGTTAACCCCTTTTCAAGTAACCACCGGCATGGACTTCGTTCCAATGCCCGAACTCCCTGTGCAACCCCCCACTTCCGTTTCCCTAACGGACTGGATGAATTTGTTGAAAAAAGGTTGGGAAAATACAAAAAAGGCCCTGGCTGTGACAGCTCGGAATTACAAAGCCCAAGCTGACAAACACCGTTCCCTTCAACCCCCTTTTCGCATTGGAGATAAAGTCTTTTTATCTACTAAGTATCTGAGGTTGAGAATACCCAGCAGAAAATTCGGTCCAAAATTTTTGGGTCCTTTCCCCATTGAAAAAATTATTAATCCCATTACCGTCCAACTCAAGCTCCCTCAAATATTCGGTAAAATACATCTGGTATTCCATACCAACTTATTAAAACCTGCTAGACAGAGGTCTGAGGCCCCAACCTGCCGCTCCCCCACCACCCTTGATAATCCAAGGTGAAACCCACTATGAAATCAAGAAAATCCTTGACTCTAGACTATACAGAGGTCAATTACAATATTTACTCCACTGGAAGGGATATCCATTATCTGAATCTACTTGGGTCAAAAGTTGGAAAGTAAATGCGGACAATTTGATTAAACAATTTCACAACACTTTCCCTGACAAACCTAAAAAACCTCTTGGAGAGGGGAGGGGGGGTATAAGGGAAGTGTGGACCACTGACACTCTTCTTTATCGACTCTTTGTTTTCTTTCCTAGGATATAGCTTCTTTTCCAAGGGGGGACGCCTGTCAGGCCTGGAAACCATATTAGACTTTAGGGTTCCAGACGCTGCCACATTTTCCCCTGAGGGGAGGAAGGGGGGCTGAGGGGTATGGTAACATTCTTCAAGCGGTCAAGGTCGGATGGTGTTCACATCTGCAGGAAGAGTGGCAAGAAGATATTCGAATGAACTGGGAGAACGTGACCATGTGACCATCAAAGGGGTCAGGGGGGTGGGACTCTTGGAGTTTGTATAACTGGGAAAAGAATCCGGAAATTCAGTTTTGGAATTTCACTCATCGTGTGCCAGTTTCCTCATGCTAGTAAAGAACTCTGGAAAACTATGGCTTCTGAGTTTTTTTTATGCAGAAGAGGTTTTTCTGGAACCTTGACACATGGCATCACATAACCATGATGCTCAACACTGGCTGTTCCAGCATATTCTGGTTACCATCATGAAGCAACTCACTGCTCGTTATTAAGCAGGGACCTCAGGTAATTGCAAGTTCTGACTTTCTGTTGGCTTCCCCAATGGACTTTACTTCTGGGGTACCAGGAGAGAAGGTGGCAAAGTGTAATTCTGTGAACTTAGGATGCTGCAATGGGCAGAAACCCAGACCTGTTGCCAAACATCTGGATCACACTCATGACTGAAGGAGCACTGGTCATTAGTACCACATATTTAGCACTGTCATAAGTTTGAACAATCACAGAATGAGTGTTAAATGAGGACCAATTACTTATTCTTTTATCATTTATAACTTGTAATCATTCACTCCCATCTTCCTCATCAAACATAGCTTTCTCAATCTTTGAAATATTAAGTTTCAAATCCATACTTCTCACTGCATAATACAATTTTTCAACACTTTCTGAAAATCTTTTAGGTTCTCAGTCATTGTACAATGTCATTTATGTTTAAAAGAATCTGTCCATGCATATTTCCAACAACCATATCTTTAACATCACTCTGTTTTCTTTATGCATTCATTGCCAAAATACATTTAATAATCATAGGAAGATGGCATATTATTTTTAAATACTTTCTTTGGGTTTAATCATTTGCAAAATATTTCATTTATTCTCGTGCATGTTTGACTTTCACCATTCATCAAATTCAAAACCAGCCTTCAACTTTATATTCACTCAAACATTCCTTAATTCAATCCTATTCACATACTCATACTCTTTAAATCAATAAACATACAAAACACCCTTTTCTAACATTTCTTATGACAGCTAAAGAGCAAAAATTTGGTCTGCACAGCACCTGCCTGACATGTGCTACATTGCACTTCCTTTTCACTTCCTTTGTACCCTCTCCATCACTTTCTGAGGCAATTAACAAAATCTCCCATGTAGTTTTTGTATTTGCTCTTATCCCTTTTTTCTCCTAGTTAAGGGAATACTACTGACATTTTTCCAATCATCGGGCACAAATGTAGTCTTTGAACATATATGAGATGTGATATACCTTCTCCTAACAAAACACAAACATATTTTAACATTTCTCCAGGTGCAGTACACATGTAGCCAACATTTATACAGTATTTAACTCTTACGTTTTCATCATTTTTTATTCAGATACTAATATTCATTGTATTTGTTTCTATTCCATTCCTTGACAGATCCCTTTCATTCAAGTACAAGTGTTAAAACTCCCCTTCCAGGTCTTCCTAGCTTCAGTCACATCCCAGATCACAGTTATCGCTTTTATCTTTCATTCCATTCACCCTGCTGAGGGCTCCTTGTTTAGACCATTTCATCAACTTTCAAAACAGGTTTTCACTTCATCACCTGATTTTTCACTCTCTCCAAGGGAATGTGCACTGCAGAAGGACAAACCCAAGAAAGTCACTTAATCAACCTCAGAGAAATAATGGAAAACAAAACATGGCATTTGGCAGCCAGGTTGCTCTATAGAGGTGCACCTTGTTAATTATGTATTGTCATGGCTGCTGGTTTTGCCTTTGGATCTCTTGGCTCCTCTGGAATTCTGAAGCTCTTTCACTCTCGTAAATGCTTTGGTCTCCTTTCTCATCCTTAAGAATACTTAAAAGGTGTTCTTAAAAGCTATCCTCACCTTTTAATGTTGAAAAAAAGTCTGCCTTTCCAGTGGAAAGAACACTGATTTAACACCCTTGGTAACTCGTCAGAGCAAACACAGGTGTTTCTTTTTTCTTTGCAGATTTTTAAAGAGCAGTCTTCCCAACTGTGCTACAACCTAGCTGTGCGTGAAGTGTGTCAAAATAAATAAATGGTCAATCTTCCAAGCCTGAGTGATAACAGTGAGGGCAATTTCCTATTTCCAGCCAGCGAGCTGCCCCATCAAAGGTGAAGATGAAACGTTCATCAAGAGAAAGAACAGCATATAACTTTCTCACCTCACATTCTTTCCCACAGTGACAGAAGAAGAAACAAAACCATCACAAAACTACTAAGAAGAAAATAATAAAGATGCCATTCGTTCAGGTTGGTAATTGTGTCACATTAACAGCCATTATGACAAAAGTTTTCCGGATGATGTTAGCCTCTGCCAACATTTTGTGGTCATTTTTTGGTCAGGGAAAAGAAGGCTATAGGCCAGGGGTGAAATGCTCCCGGATCGGACGGGATCGCGCGATGGCAGCTGCTGGTTTGGAGGACTGGTAGCAAAAATCCCTGGCCCCGCCCCCCGCCTCTGCTGAGCCGCACCATCTGCAGAGGGTTTTTTTTTTTTACTTTTAAAAGCCGGTTTTGCTTCAGCCGAAACAGGCTTTTAAAAGTAAAAAACAGCAGAACCTTACTTGTACTCTTACTTGTAGAAAACATGTTTTCTATAAGTAAGGGTAGAGATTCTAAGGTACTTACCTGATTACTGAGGAACGCATGGCCACAGCCCGAAGCAGTTTCAGTTTCAGCTAGACTGAATCAATCGCTCAGCTAATCTATTTCCTCGGTGATCAACTGGCTGGCTGAGGAACTCTGGGATTTGAAGTCTAAAATAAAATAAAATAAAATAATAAAATAAAATAAAATAATAAAATAAAATAAAATAATAAAATAAAATAAAATAAATATATATATAAAATATAAAATATAAAATAAAATAAAATATAAAATATAAAATAAAATAAATAAAATAAAATAAAATAATAAAATAAAATAATAAAATAAAATAAATAAAATATAAAATAAAATATAAAATATAAAATAAAATAAATAAAATAAAATAAAATAAAATATAAAATAAATAAAATAAAGTAAAGTAATAAATAAAATAAAATAAAATAAAATATTTGTGCAGCTTTCTGAGATTTGGTGTGTTTCTGTAGTGTTTCACTCTAACTACACAAACACACAAAATCACACAAAATCTCAGAAAGCTGTGTGTGTGTGTTAGTTGTGTGTGTGTAAAGTGTGAAAATTGGTTTTTGAGCTTTTTGTGGCTGTGTGAAGTGTGAAAGTTGGTTTTTGGTACCTCTTATTGTTTTTTTATACTTTGTTTATTATTTTTATTATTTATTGTTATTGGCCACGCCCACCAATTAAGTCACGCCCACAGAACCGGTAGGGAAAATTTTTAGATTTCACCCCTGGTATAGGCCTACAATAACTGGAAGATGGGAAGCCTTTCCCACTTGGATTAAGAAATGGAAGAAAATAGCCCTTTGGTATTTAAAACCAAAACCAAACCAAAATAAAAGCCTGTCTTACTAATCACACTTAAGTGTCAAGCTGCCTTTGCTCACTTCTTATCTTAAAGTAATTAGCAGGGCAGTCTAATAGTCACGTCACTCAAAATCAGGCTTGTTTAATGGAGCTTCCACCTGCATAAGCAGACAAAGGATTGCAGCCTAAGGCTCATTTTTATTTTTGCCATTATAAATTTAACAGTTTGCTTTGATTTCATTATGTTTTATTTCTTCACTTTCTAAGACTTTGCAACTTTTATGGGAAGTTGCCATTTTGATGGCGTGCATAAGAGCACAAACGTGCCTACCGTTCCTGTCCTACTGTTGCTTCATGCTTATGTATGGTGTTATGACAAATAAATAAAATAAAAAATAAATAAATAAAAATAAATTGTATACTTCTTCATTTGATTCTGGGGGCTTTGCAGAAGGAAACCTAAGGAGTCTTATTTGGGTTGATGTGTGGCTAATAACACACTAGAATATTAGTGATTAGAAGCTAGGAAGATACATTCACCGAACCTCTCATTTGCTCAGGCCTCCCTCAATTTATGCCTGAATGGAAACTGCACAATCTGCATTTGTTCCTGAAAGTAGGTCACTGGGGAAACTACGCTGCCCCCCTCCCACCGCACAACAGGAGAAGACCCCGCCTGACAAATCGTCTTGCTTGTCAGTTACTTCAGTGTGTAGTCAAAAGCATAATAAGCCAGCAAATTGAGGAAATCTGCCTTGCCGCTTTGCTGGTGTTTCTGGCCTAGGCAGGGCTCAGAGTTCAAGGCTGACGAGTGAGCACAACCATGAAGCAGAAACACAGGAGTCTGGGCTAAGGTAGTCATTTTCCCACCGTCAATTCCACAGCTAGGGATGTCATCTTGACATCATTTGACCCATGCTGTGACAAGAGAAACTGTTTGGGTGCATGCCGTAGATCCTCTTACAAGGAAAACGGGAGTTATTGAAAGTCTCTTTCTACACACCTGAAAGAAAGTACAATGGAGATGGGGGGGGGAGAAAATCAAAAGGGGTTATAGGCCATCTTTAATTTCTACAGACATATTACAGAATTTAAATGAGGGCTTAAGGGCACAGTGAAGGAAGAAGAGACAGCAAGTGACAAAGGCAGTAAGTGTGAATTCATAAATTCATAATAACAGTTGGAAGGGACCTTGGAAGTCTTCTAGTCCAACCCCCTGCCCAGGCAGGAAACCCTACACCATTTCAGACAAATGGTTATCCAACATTTTCTTAAAAATTTCCAGTGTTGGAGCATTCACAATTTCTGCAGGCAAGTTGTTCCACTGATTAATTGTTCTAACTGTCAGTTTCCACCCATTGCTTCTTGTTCTTCCCTCAGGTGCTTTGGAGAACAGCCCAACTCCCACTTCTCTGTGGCAGCCCCTGAGATATTGGAACACAGCTATCATGTCTCCCCTAGTCCTTCTTTTCATTAAACTAGACATACCAAGTTCCTGCAACCGTTCTTCATATGTTTTAGCCTCCAGTCCCCGAATCATCTTTGTTGCTCTTCTCTGCACTCTTTCTAGAGTCTCAATATCTTTTTTAAATTGTGGTGATCAAAACTGAATGCAATATTCCAAGTGTGGCCTTACTAAGGCATTAAAAAGTAGTATTAACACTTCACGCGTTCTTGATTCACGTGTTCGTGAAAATGCTGCACTGGCAGAGAAGGCCACTATTTGGGATGGGTTGGTGGAGGGAGACCATTAATAGCAGTCAGAGAAAGGGGGCAGCTGCCAAAAGGGGGCCTGAGGAAAGCTACAGAGCCACAGTGGTGCAGTGGTTCGAGTGCAGTACTGCAGGCTATTTCTGCTGACTGCCGGCTGACTGCAATTGGGCAGTTTGACTCTCACCAGGCTCAAGGTTGACTCAGCCTTCCATCCTTCTGAGGTGGGTAAAATGAGGACCCAGATTGTTGGGGGCAATATGCTGACTCTTATAAACTGCTCAGAGAGGGCTGTAAAGCACTGTGAAGCGGTACATGAGTCTAAGTGCTATTGCTATGGAGAGGAGGACAAAAGGATGGGAAGGCTTGAAAATAGAGTTGGTTTTGCCCATCAGTAGCAACCAGTACTGTGTAAGAAGCTGCATTTCAGCTGGAAAGGCAACCCTGTGAAATATATTGTACTTTAGATGTTTATGGCTGAAATAAACACACAAGCCAGTGATTCATCTTCTGCTTGAGAGCTCATGTACAATGAAAAGAAAGGGAGGGGAAGTGGGACGGGCAGAAAGAAGACTTGGTGACCCAGAGAAATTGGAATCTGTGGATTCAAAAGGCAGCCTTTTGTCAGCCGTAATCTCCTGAAAGCTGCATCCCAGGGCAGTGGTGAAGATAGCAAGCGCAAAGGGGGAGGTCAGAACCAAGACAGGGTGAAGCCACATATTCTTTATATTTTGGAGCATTTAGTATTTTTTCTGATACCCTCTTCTCTTTCTCTCCACGCCCCACACCAGGGAATGGGAAGACTGCAGTCCCTGGGACAGAGGTGGGTTTCAGCAGGTTCTGCCCAGTTCTGGAGAACCGGAAATTTTGAGTAGTTCGGAGAGCTGGTAGTAAAAATTCTGACTGGCCCCACCTCCATCTATTCTCTGCTTCCCAAGTCCCAGCTGATTGGGAGGAAATGGGGATTTTTGCAGTAACCTTCCCCTGGAGTGGGGTGGGAATGGAGATTTTACAGTATCCTACCCCTGCCATGCCCACCAAGCCACACCCACCAAGCCATGCCACACCCACAGAACTGGTAGTAAAAAAAATTGAAACCCACCACTGCCCTGGGATCTATAGTGATTCTTTGCAATGGCCCTTGGAATTAGGCTAACTGTGATCCTGTCTTCCAAAGTGTTTTTCTGGAGGCTTCTCACTGAGGCTGGTGAAAAGTGCAGGCACCTTCTTCTCCTCCTTTCCTTGACAGTGGGACATCCTTTTGGATAATTCTCCCCCTACAGTGATTGATTTTGGCAGATCTGCCATTCCCTCCTTCCTCCCTTTGAAAACTGGATGACACAAAGCATCCAGCAAACAAGATCCTCTAATGGCTGATGTGTCACTCAACAGAGGCAGGGCCATAAATTGTAAACTGTGCCTGATACAGAAGTTGGCTGTGGTTCAGAAAAGCTTCTTGTGATAGGAAAGGAAAGGGCTTAATGAGAAACATATAAAACTGAGCAGATGAGGGCATGAAATAGTATCTTTATTTTTCTGCTCTCGGAGCTTTAAGGAAGGTGGATCATAAACAGGTAGTCCTCAACTTATGACCACAATTGAGTCAAACCCCATTACTAAGGAAGACAGTTGTTAAGCAGATCAGTGTAGATGTTAAGTGAATCATGTGGTCATTAAGTAAATCTGGCTTTCCCACTTGCTTGTCAGAAGCCAGTTGGGATGGTTACAAATGATGATCACATGAACGCAAGATAGTTCAACTTTTATAAATACATGCCATTTGCCAAATGCCCAAATTTTGATCACGTGAGCATGGGGATGCTGCAATAGTTTATAAGTGTGAAAAACGGTTATAAGTCACTTTTTTTCAGTTCTAACTGAAAAAATTACTGATGGCCGCGGTGTGGCTCAGGCTGTAAGAAGCCTGTTATTAAACACAGCTGCCTGCAATTACTGCAGGTTCAAGCCCCACCAGGCCCAAGGTTGACTCAGCCTTCCATCTTTTATAAGGTAGGTAAAATGAGGACCCAGATTGTTGGGGGGGCAATAAATTGACTTTGTAAATATACAAATAGAATGAGACTATTGCCTTACACACTGTAAGCCGCCCTGAGTCTTCGGAGAAGGGCGGGGTATAAATGTAAACAAACAAACAAAAAACAAAAAAATGGTCATTAAAGGAATAGTTGTAACTATGTATATAACCTTCTGATGGAACTTCTATATATTCCTTCCTTCAACCACTGAGGACCAGAACCTGGATAGCTCTTAAGGAATGCATTGTACGTACAGGTAGCTATTTAAAGTGCAGTGGTCTGTGAGTTCAATTCCAAGTAGAGGGTCTGAATCCCAAATAAAAGTCCAAAAAAAGATGAAACTGATCACTCACAGTCTCCGAGTGGTCAGACTAACCGGAAAGGAGAATGCAGGGCATACACTGTGTAAAAATAGAGAAATGGCCACCACAGGAATAGGGGTGGAAGTAATGTAAAGTCTCAGGAGTTTCAAGCTTCTCTTCCGAATCATAAAGGACAATTTAATGCATAAATAAGACTTCAGCACTGACGACAATCTGAAAAGGAAGATTTTTCAAGGAAGGAGATTTGTTCTATCTACTCCTTTCAGTTAATGATTGATGAGCTAATTTATAACAGGAGCCAAAGTCTGCATAAGGCACTCAGACTTCCAACACCTGCAAAAGAACTGAGCAATTCCGCATGAGCCTGCATGATTCAAGGTAAGACTTGAGAGCTGTTGGTTATCCCTCAGAGCTGTGCCTAGAGAAAGTGGGACGAGAATGACACTAGGCAGCCCTACTACAACCATGAAGGGGGCCATGGCTCCTCACCCCTCTAAGGAAAGCGCTCTGCATAAGGAGCGAGTGCTAAACTTGCAAAATCCTTCAGGATCAATGGGATGGTATGTACCGTATGAGGAGTCTGTGGTAGTAGGCCTGCCTGAGTTACTGTAGATCTTGTGTGAATTCTTGCTTGCAAAAGAGCTGAGGTGCTTAAGTATACTAGCCATACAACCAAAGGAGTTTAGCTCCTATTAGCTCCACCCAAGGTGGCATTTTTGGTCAGATGGGAAGCATATATGATAATAAATTTTAGCACATACAGTATTTGCTTTCAGTTCCTGATGCTGATTTAATCAAGAATATTGTTTTCAAAGGCAGTTCTCTGCACCATTTTAAAATCACATTTATCCTTAGCCATAGAGATCCAAATCAGCCTTCCCTAATTCTGTGTCTCTTCCAACAGAATAGCTAATATTTCTATGACTGAGAGTATATTATCCAACACAGGTATAGAAGGTGCCAGGTTGTTTCTCTCTTCTCCACCCTCACATCCTACCTAATATCATTTGATCTTTATGTGTTTTAATAATTATGTACTTTAATGGAATTCACTTTGAGCAGATTCAGTATTTTCTATCATCAATAATTTGTTATGTAACACAAAATATGATGGTTACCAGCTTAAGTGATTGTTTTAAACTACTGAAGCTTCTTTGTAGAAGATAAGCCTATGGACAAATGAAGCTGCCTTGATCTGAGGTAGTATATCCGTGATCGATAAACATTGAAGGAAAACAACAAGAAGTGACGTTTATATCCTCTCCCATTTATTCTCAGGGAAATTGATCTCATCTGAAAACAGTACTAGACTGGAAAAGACCCTTAGCCTGTTCCAATGGCATTCTTACAGCACCTGTTTTGTATTCCTATTTACAGTATATGTTACTATTATTGTTTTGATGCTTGGACTTGTTGATTCATTTGATTATTGTTATTTATGATCCCTAGGTAAATTAATCCTTCAGTCTTCATATTATCTTCCTAGGAGCCAAACAATCCTGAGGTTTTTCTAAGTGTAGAGAAAGTAAAACACTATAGGGAACTCTCTTCTAGGAAAGAAACGGGTCAGGGATCAAGTGTGGTTTTACAGCAGAACTGTAGATTTCTTGGATCTGAAACGTTCTTACTTTCCCAGGCCCTCTCCCACACTGTAGAGAATAAGGAAAATGACCTTGGCAGAAATATGCAGGATCCTTTGCATAGGCAAAAGGGGCTAAAGTGTTTTTAAAATTCAGAATAATGTTTGGAAATAACGCAGACAGATGCCTCCCTAATTCACTGAAGTATAAGGAGGAGGATTGTGTCCAGCACAATCGGACTCAGAACATCCTGTTATTACAGATACTTTCGATAAAACAGAATTTTAGTTTTCTCATGGTATTCATTTCCTGTCTGGTCTACCTGCTGGGGCTGACACAAACTAGCATCTATTAATCTGTCATTCTGGTAGTTGTCACAGGTTCAAGCTGTATTTTTGTGAATTTAGATTTCACCATTTCTTTCCAGGAAATAAATGTACAGGGAATAATTATAATATCACATGTCAATTATTTTTAAAAAATTTCCTATTCTGTTTTATTAAATATTTTGTGGTGTACATGACTAACTCTTTTGTTTCCATTTACTTATTGATTTCTCACTTTAGTATATTGTGAGAAAGACAATATTTTCCTATGACAGCTATTATAATTGACATTAAATTAACACTAACTTATTGTACCCAGTCTCAAACCATTATTTTTCCTAATCCATATTTGAAGTTTGCTTATTTTTATTTAGTGATAATTTTTTTATTAAAAATAATGAGAAATGGCATGTTGTTCAGGGTTTTTAGAAAGATGAGGTATAAAATAGTGTGTAGGATTGTTATTCTCGGTTGAGGAACTGTCTCACAGATTCTAAAGGTGTACTTCTCTTTTACCTCACTAGTAAAGTATTGCATCTCTTCCCTCAAGTTCATTACGATAGTTAGCCGTATAAGGAACTAGCTTCCAGCACAGATTGTAGTTAGCATCTCCATCTAGCAGGCCAGATCAGTCTTTTCTATGTTACTATAAATAAATGTCCATAATAGTTTTATAGCAGGCCAGAGTCCATGCCTAGCTGGGATATTGACCTTTTCACCCTTCTGCCTAGGAGCTCCTAGGCTTCACAAGGGATGTAGATGCATCAACGGTTTGAGAAGATCCTATTGCCACCAGCACCAAGTGTATGTGACTATATCAGATCCGATGCTTGTTTTGCTCCAGTTCTGCAAAATTGTATTTTTCAGTATGCAGGACACCAAAGCATTACTAGTTAATTTCTCAGGAATTGTAGGCTTACATTTATGTCAAGCATGGCCAGATGCAAAAAAGCCTGAATTCCTGCCCCTTTTGTCCCTTAAGTAGCAATGGTATTTCAACTAGTAGGCTTGCTTAGCAAACTGTTCTGTGTTCTCCTCTCTTGTACCCAGCTATTAAAGATGCAGAAGCTCAATCAGTTTTTGCGCTAGGTTACTTTTCTCAAAGATTGGATTAGGGAAGCATGAACTAATTCTGGGTACAATGACTCTGTGCTTGCATTTCATTCATGGTTTTGTTGGAGTGGCCTTGCAATCATTCTGAAGCTCCAGAGTGATACCCAAATCCTCAAGGCTTTGCTTGAGAAATGGGAAGATCCAGGAGCTGAATGTCCTTTCAGGAATCTTCCAGGCTCCTTTACATTAACAAGAGTAACTGTCATCTCTAGCCTTCCTGGAAATCTAACAAACTGGTAGCCAATATTCCAATGAGTAAAATATTCCAACTGAGTAAAAATTTGACTTTGAACTTCCACTGCTTCAAAAGTATTTCATTAAGTGCTTTATTTTGCTAGAAGTTATTTCTTGAATACATTGCGAAAAACAACATTTCCTCTCTGTATTCTATTTTTACATTGAGTTTTTCCCTTTACCATCTCATTTCTTCTGGGTCTATGTGGATAAGTTTGTATATTAGTCTTCTGTCTTCGGCTTGCACAATATGCTCCTTATTTCATACATTTTTTCTGGTTATGTTAATCAGTTTGACAAGAGGGCATATTGAAATTCTGTGATAAACATAGACTTTCTTGCTTGTAATGCCATAAAACATTGTTAGAGATAGGAAGTTTTTTGTTGCTAATGAAATTTAACATTTATCCAGCCACTACACCCAGAGAACATATGTTTTTGTATTATACTTGAGAGGCATAATAGACATAAAACATGACATCTGAGTAAATCTACATTGCACACAATTCTCTGTTGCCTTTTCATTGTGATAAATTTTTTAAAGAAACACGATTCCTGCTTTCCAAGGACAACATTCTCAGCAACGAATGTGCTCTTACAAACAACCAGGCACTTTTATCTTCAAGATAGTTAATCCTTCCTTTCTCTTGTATTTGCAGATCTCCTCACCTCAGCAGGATGCTCTGGCTTTCATGGGTAGTTTTCTCTCTATTTCTGACATTAGGTAAGGTTTTCTGTAGAAAAATTCCTCCCCCAATTCTACGCCAATTCATGTCTGCTGAGACATTACTGAGGCTTGGCACTGCATGGACAGACATCCCCGAGTAAGAGTTACAACTGGCACTACAATTCTATATATTGCAATCAGTAGGATTTACACTGAAGTAAACATACCGGTTTGTTTAGCTTAGTTTAGTTTAGTTTGTTTAGAAGTAAACATACCAGGGCCGGTTTAGCTCACGCTGGTAAAGCCTGTTATTAAGAACACAGTAGCCTGCAATTACTGCAGGTTCGAGCCCGGCCCAAGGTTGACTCAGCCTTCCATCCTTTATAAGGTAGGTAAAATGAGGACCCAGATTGTTGGGGGGGCAATAAGTTGACTTTGTAAAAATATACAAATAGAATGAGACTATTGCCTTATACACTGTAAGCCGCCCTGAGTCTTCGGAGAAGGGCGGGGTATAAATGTAAAAAAATAAATAAAAAAAAATACAATACATCAGGAAGGTGCCTTGGTATTCATCCTCTCATAAAGGCAGTGAAATGGAGCTATACATTTTCCAGGGTCTTGCTTGCTAAGACTAGACCAGGGGTCTGCAACCTTAAACACTCAAAGACCCATTTCCCACAGAAAACACTGGGAGCCACAAAACCTGGGTAGGTGTGGACAACTCAACTTCACTCCCCCCAGCCACATGACTCCCCCCCAGCCACGCTTACCCAGGTTTTGTGGCTCCCAGTGTTTTCTGTGGGAAATGGCTTTCTCTCTCTCCCCCCTCCCTCCCTCTCATTTCTATTTTCCTCTCTTTTTCCTCTCCCTCTCCCTCTTTTCTTTCTTTCTTTTCTTTCTCTCCCCCTTCTCTCTGTCATTTGTTTCCCTCTCTTGTCCCTCTCTCTCATTCTTTCCCTCCAGCTCTCTCTCAGGGCCGCGGTGTGGCTCAGGCTGTAAGAAGCCTGTTATTAAAACACAGCTGCCTGCAATTACTGCAGGTTCTAGTCCCACCAGGCCCAAGGTTGACTCAGCCTTCCATCCTTTATAAGGTAGGTAAAATGAGGACCCAGATTGTTGGGGGGGCAATAAGTTGACTTTGTATATAAATATACAAATAGAATGAGACTATTGCCTTACACACTGTAAGCCGCCCTGAGTCTTCGGAGAAGGGCGGGATATAAATGTAAATTAAAAAAAAATTCTTTCCCCCTCTCTCCCCCCTTCTCTCTCTCTCTCTCATTTGTTTCTCTTTTTCCTCTCTCATTCTCTCCCCATTATTTTCTCATTTCTCTCTTTTTCTCCCCTTTTCTTTCTCTCATTTCTCTCTCTCTCTTTCTCTTTCTCTCCCTCTCATTTATGTTTTTCTCTTTTTTTTCTTTCTCCCTTTTCTTTCTCTCTTTTCTTTCTTTCTTTCTTTCTTTCTTTCTTTCTTTCTTTCTTTCTTTCCTTCCTTCCTTCCTTCCTTCTCTCTCTCTCTCTCTCTCTCTCTCTCTCTCTTTCCTTCTTTCTCTTTCCTCCTCCCTCTCATTTGTTTCCCTCTCTCTTATTCTCTCCCTCTGGCAGTATTGATTGAAAAGCATCCAGAGCACCGCTCAGCTGGAGGAGTAAAGAAATTCAGGGTAGTGGAAAAAGGGAGCTGGCCCACCAAACCTTGCATACCCACCCTTGCACACCCACCATCAGGCTCAGAGAAAGTCGGAGTGCCCTCACCAAAGACGCTCACCCATCAGCTGGTCAACCCAACCACTCCACATGCCTTTGCTGTGTTTTGGCCGAGCCCGGCTGTTCACTTGAGGATGATGTTTCCACTCGTGCTTGCCCTCCCAGCCCTGCAACAACCAGCCAGGAGGTCGCATGAGAAGGAGGAAGAGGGTTATCTTTGGGGAAGCCGCCACTGTGGCTCGTGCTCACTCCTCGCTGCGGGCCTGTCCCCTCAGCTGCGGGCCCGTCCCCCTTTCTGTCATACCGTCCTCCCGGTTCCCATTCCCACCCCACCAGCCCTCATGTTAGTGAGGTTGGCATCAGCCGTAGCCAGGTTGGGGCAGTGTCTCAGGGTGGACAGCAGGTCGTGCGACCGGGTCGGTAGGGAGCCACAGGAGAGGGGTCAACCCGCCCGCTTCACATGCAGTTCTGGAGCCATGGGTTGCCTACACCCAGACTAGACCATGATTGTTCTGGACACCCTGTTAAAGGTATCATTAAGTACACTAGACTTAAGTTTGTTGAGTGTTGGAAAATATTAAGAACTATTGCAGGAGATATTATGAGGAAATTCAGATGAAGGAAAAATTAGAAGATTGGGTGGTGTGAGTGGATGGGGATTGTCTTTTGCTCATAATGTCATAATTTCAGTTGACTATCTTTCATGCAGCATCCGCGAACTTTAGCCCAAAGTTCAACATGAACAGCACCTTTATGTTGCCAGAGGACACACCTATAGGTTAGTGACAGAGAAAGCTTTGTTTGTAATGAAAAAAATGAAAGCCAGTATTTCTATATTTGTCAGTGGTATTTTTCATAGCCTTCGTAGGCTTATAAATGAGACAGACTGTGATTCCCATCATTTCAGCCAGTGGCTCTAAGCCTATGCATACTGAGGACTTGGTAAGAGGATTATGGTAAGAGGCTTCCCATCTATCCAGACCTGTTTATGCTAGCAGACCTGGGCACCCCAGGGGATGGGTGAAGTAATGAGACGGCTCTGTTATTATTAATATCCCTACCACTATTATTTGTTATTTTGGTTCTGTTTTTATAGTTTTTAATATTTTAAAAAATAATTTAATGATAATGGGTTTAACTATTGCTTTAGTTTTGCCGTATGCCACCTAGAGTCCCTATTTTATGAGATGGGTGGCTATATTACTTAAATAAATAAAATAAAATAGGAACCCAGAAACCATTCAGGTTTCTTTCAAAAGGTATGGCTTTAGGAAGATGACTGGGAGTGGGGGGGAGTCTATGGCCATAAGGATTTTTTAAAAACCAGGTATCTCTCTGGTTCTTTCCCCCTACCTTCTCTGCTTCTGGCCCTCATTTTTCATTGCAGGCACCCTGGTTTTGCAGTTGGTGGCAGAGGATGTTGAAAATGATCCATTATACTACAGCATTGGGGGTGAAAATGCTTACTACTTCTCACTTGATAGTAGAACAGGCAACGTGACGCTGAAGCAACCTGTGGATTATGAGGTAAAGATATGAAGGGACATAACCAGGGATGGGCAAAGTGGGATGGCAAATCTGGTAACCTCCTTCTGAACAAGAGGTAGACTTCATTCAGTGACCACAACTGGGAGTGCCAACTCAGTCATTAAGTGAAATTATTGTTAAGTGAAATCGCGACTGTATTTAATATCTTACTTCAACTTTTGTTTCCTTTATGGACTTGCGAAGGTCGTAAATGTAAGGATTGGTCATAAAGTTATTTTTTTTCATCACTGTCATAACTGCAAACAAGTCCCTAAATAAGGACTACCTGTATTGCAAATGTGGCTTTCTCAATCTTTCCTCTGTATCTGTGTAAATCAGAAACATGAATATTGTGTTAAAGATCTGGCATAGATATTTCTAGCATTACTATGCTTTTTGTTGTTGTTGTTCCTTAACTATCCCTGTAATAATGTGATGCAAGGGTAGGAAAGACGTGGCTACTCTCATTAAATATACAGATGTGTGAGCACATACCGTAGGCATGCAAACTGAATCTACCATGGATGACATTTTAATAAACATATTCAGGATATAAACCCCATTTTGATAATTGAATAAAGTAAGGGATGGTGAATGGGAGGACATTGACATGTGAAAAGCTCCATGCCTTTAAAAACAACAACAACCGAGGACTCTGTTCATAAAATATGTGGGTGTGCATGAAAGAAAAAAACAATAAAACTTGGGGTAAAAAAAAAAAGCCCAACCAATTGCTCTATTTCAGGTGTCTCCAACCTTGGTCCCTTTAAGACTTGTGCACTCCAACTCCCAGAGTCCCTCAGCCAGCAAAGCTGGCTGAGGAACTCTGGGAGTTGAAGTCCACAAGTCTTAAAGGGACCAAGGTTGGAAACCCCTGCTCTATTCCTCATATACAGTAGCAATTCTTCAGGATACGCCATTGACAGGAACTCTTTAGCTGTCCCACCCAGAGCAAAGAAGGGACTTTGGGTGATTCTGCCATGAGGGCAGAGAGTGAATCAATCAATTTGTAAAAAGGAGATCTAAGGGGAAATAAAAAGGGCAGAGGGACACTTTTTTTTAAAATGTTATTTACATTTATATCCCGCCCTTCTCCGAAGACTCAGGGCGGCTTACAGTGTGTAAGGCAATAGTCTCATTCTATTTGTATATTTACAAAGTCAATTTATTGCCCCCCCCCAACAATCTGGGTCCTCATTTTACCTACCTTATAAAGGATGGAAGGCTGAGTCAACCTTGGGCCTGGTGGGATTCGAGCCTGCAGTAATTGCAGGCTGCTGTGTTTTAATAACAGGCTATCTTACAGCCTGAGCCGCCACGGCACACTGAGATCATGACAAGAGCATATGGAGAAAAGAGCTAATGTTCAGTGTGTTAAGACTGGTATTTCCTATGCCAAGATATGGCTATATGCAAGTCATTTATTTTCAATATTTACCAGTAGGTCTTTGTAAATAATGGAATGTTCATAATATATCACATAAATTTTATTGCATTGACATCTCAATCAAACTCCTACCCTCAAAACGACGCTATAGAGCACTGCACACCAGAACAACTAGACACAAGAACAGTTTTTTCCCGAAGGCCATCACTCTGCTAAACAAATAATTCCCTCAACACTGTCAGACTATTTACTGAATCTGCACTACTATTAATCGTTTCATAGTTCCCATCACCAATCTCTTTCCACTAATGACTGTATGACTATAACTTGTTGCTGGCAATCCTTATGATTTATATTGATATATTGACCATCAATTGTGTTGTAAATGTTGTACCTTGATGAACGTATCTTTTCTTTTATGTACACTGAGAGCATATGCACCAAGACAAATTCCTTGTGTGTCCAATCACACTTGGCCAATAAAAAATTCTATTCTATTCTATTCTATAACATTGCAATAAAAGGATTAAAAGAAAAAATATATAAAGTACATGGACAAGACCTTTCTAGCTTCCCCAAAAGTTGGTCACAAATCAAGTTGAAGGTGAATATACGTGTCCCAGGATAAAATGCAGGTTCCAATCTGGGTCAGTTTATAGAAGTTGAGAACTATTAGATGGGAAACAAATAGGGTTTCCTACCCTGTAGCTCTCAACTCTTATAAACATCTTTGCTTTCTTATTTTTAGGGATCCCTCTTTCTCACAACAACATTCTTCCCCTTGGTGTTGTGCTTTGTATTTCTGAATTTTCCCCAACTGTATTGGTACATCTGCATTTGCTTTTAACTGCCCCTGAATTAGATAGTAGCTCACGTTAGCCTGAAAGACTTCAATAGATCTGTCCTTCATGAATTTATCTCAACCAATTTATAGCTATCGGAATTAAAGACTTAATATCAGATAATGTAGGAATGAATTCCACAAATTAACTACAGTGTAATTTCTTTTGTTCTAAAATACATTCCATCCAACTTAATTGGATGACCCCTGATCCTAATGTTCTGAGAGAAGAGAAAAATGTCCATTGTTTTTCTCCAGGCCATGCATGAAGTCACATACTTTGATCATATCCAAGTCGCCCTTTTCTAAACTAAAATGCTTCAAATGTTCTAGGGTTTTTTTCATGCAAGAAAAACATTCGGACTCCCTGTTCTGATAATTTGAGCCGCCCATTTGGCAGCTCTGTTACTGTATATCCTTTTTCAAATGTCCCAGAATTATGCACATATTGCCATGTTTCCCCAAAAATAAGACAGGGTCTTATTTTCTTTTGACCTCCAAAATATGGCCTTGGCCTTATTATCAGGGGTTTTATTATTTTTGAGGTGTAGGACTCAAAACCTCAGCCCCCGGCAGAGGGACTGGTTCCAGAGTGCCAACCAGCTGCTCTGCCAGTGCCGCTCAGGACGCTAGCAATTGTGGCAATCGTGGCAACTCCCCAATGCCTGGAAACTTTTCTTTTCTTCCATCCCCACCCCCACTCCTGTAAAGTTGGCAGGGCTCAGTTGGGTGAAAGGACGCCCCGGAGGACGATCCCAAGTATGACTCCTGAGCCGAAGCGATGCCCGGTGCAGAGCAGGTCAAAAGAGAAGTGAGCGGGGCTCATATGGCACGGGGCGCAAAGGCCAATAACACATGTCTTCTCACGCTCGCCCGTGGCTGACATTAGCTGACACCTCTCTGGCCAGTTCCACCAGGCTCTGCGGCATCCTGAACAAGAAAGTCTCCAGAGCACGAAGCGGGAAGGAAGCGGAGTTTCTGGCAAGCCTGTACTCAAGCAAGCTCCGCATGATTGGCTTTCGGAGAAAGGATTGTGGGAGATCGGGGGGACGGCAACTTGGGGAGGGGTCTTATCTGTGGAGTGAGCCAACGCATGAAAGGATGGTGAAGGGGGCAGGAGAAGCACGGCAGGGCAGCCCAGAGGTCTTCTTGGACTTTCTCTCTCCCCAGCCCACTTCCCTGGCTGCCAACCAAGGAGGCTGGCTGGACTGGGCTGGATTGGGGTTGCATGGCCGCTCTCAAAGCAGCCAAGGAGGCCGGGGTGGGGGTCTCTGCCCCGAGGGTTGCCCGACCAGCCTTGCCAAAGTTCTCCCAAGCCCCCTCCCTTGATTTTCGGGGGTTGGTTGCAGATCCTGGAGCCGAAGCGGAGATGTATGCATCTAAATATTTGGGGTGGGGGTAATTTTCGGGGGATGGGGGCTGCGCTCAAAAGCCCAATTGGGCTTATTATCTGGACATGTCCTAGATTCGGGAAAACACGGTATAAACCATATATTTATTTAAGGACATTACTCTTTTCACATTTTTTATTTACAACCGCTTTCTAATTTTATCCAGCAAGGAATTTGTCCCTTTCACAACTGCCTTTGTTGAATTCTTGATTGTGACCCTGAGAATTTTTCCCTTGTTGTTTACAGACAGCTCAGAGTGTACCACCAGTGCATTTGTGTAATTAAGAGTTTGCTCCATTGTGCATTTCTTTTGTCTCATTTAAATTAAAATGCAATGGCTACTTGATTAATATTCATCTGTTTTTTCTTGGATTACCAATGCCTCTAATTTGCCCCGAAGAGACATTAAGATGATTAGGCTAAAATTACTTATCTCCCACATGTGCCCTTTTTTCTTTTTCTTTTTTTTTTAAAATGTGTCTTCACAAGATCTTCTTTTGAACAGGAAGTAATGAGATTGACCCAGAATCAATAAAGACCCAAAGTACTGGAAATTTAGACTGTTGGCTGCTTTTTTTGAATCTTTCTCCAAGGACTCGTGGAGGCTTGTTTTAGAAAAGAAGGAAAGATTGCCAAAAAAGAGAGAAAGGAATTTTAAATTATAAATGCCTTCAACTCGTTCAGAAATTAATACTTTACTAATAAAAGATGGCATTTCTATTGGCTTTTTAACTACACTGTACTTTAATTTTTACTATGTCTTTATGGGATGTGATGGTTCAGTGGCTAAGATGCTGAGCTTGTCGTTCGAAAGGTCAGCAGTTCAGCGGTTCGAATCCCTAGTGCCGCATAACGGGGTGAGCTTCTGTTACTTGTCCCAGCTTCTGCCAACCTAGCGGTTCAAAAGCACGTAAAAAAATGCAAGTAGAAAAATAGGGACCATTTTTGGTGGGAAGCTAACAGCGTTCCGTGCTCCTTTGGCATTTACTCATGTTGGCCACATGACCACGGAGACATCTTCGGACAGCGCTGGCTCTTCGGCTTTGAAACGGAAATGAGCATCGCCCCCTAGAGTCGGGAACGATTAGCACATATGTGCGAGGGGAACCTTTACCTGTACCTATGTCTTTATATTTTTCTAGTCTCAGTCTTCAACATATTTGTTTATTTCTGATCTCCATATTTATTTTATCTTATCTATCCCTCCCGATGGCCACTCTCTGTAGCGATATACTTCAGAGTTCAAAGTATCTTTTAATCTGTTGTTATCTTAGGTTCTGCTTTCCATTTCTACTCTGTCAGAGTCTGGCTGTTTCTTTGCTGCTTCTGCTTCTGCGTTCCCAGCTGGGCTTCTTGAGTCTTTTTCACTTACAAAACTTGGCTCCAGCTGAGGAAACAGTAGAAGAACTTTTCCTTAGAGCCAGCTCTGCGGGAAGGAAAAACCAGTTTGCACACTCCAGTCTTCTAGTTTGTCTCTTTACTTCTACTCCTGGGCCTGGAGTTTGCCTATTCAGCCTATTCTTCTTCATGAGGCCTATGGCTGCAGAGAGCTCCAGGCAGACATCTTGTCCCCCCCCCCAACTCCTCCTCCCCCAGCTATCCAGTGCTGTTCTTTGATTGGCAGCTGGATCATCCCGATGATGTGGTATGGGTGTTTGGGTGTGTCTACCTTATAATCAACTCTGTCCATCTGTTTTTCCACATTGTCACATTGGTTACCTGTCAAGCCTTTGGCACTTTAAAGGACAAGTTACATCTTTGACATTTAAGTTCTCAATTAGATACTGGGGAAAAAACTGGTGTTCTATTTTTTTTCAGTAAACTAGATTTTATACCCTCTTTGATAACCAAAGCATTGCTCCCTCCAGTGCCATATTGCCTCTTCTCCTTTAGTTCATCTTTTTTAGATAGGACTGCTTCATGCATAGTACAGTTATGACCAATTCACGTCATTGTTATTTGGATTCTAAATCTTCTGGTAATCAGATATATCTTGGGCTACCTTTTTAAAAGAGATCCCACTGCGTCCTGCTGGCACCAGATATCTCAAGTCCTTTATATATCAATGTGATCAGGAACTCTGTATGCCCATTAAGCCAAAACTCTTTTACCTCTAGATATCAAATGCTTTCTTGCAATTTATCCATTGTTTTTATTGTCTCGTCTCATCTTTGCTGCAAACAACAGGTTCTTAGCGTGCATTCCCAAAATATTTGTAAGCCGGAAGGCTTCAGATTGAAACTCTTTTCTTTTTTCTATAGCTTGCATACAGCAGTGATGACATTCACTGCTTCCCTCTGTTCTACCAGGTTACTCTCATTCTCACAACATTTAATTTTTCATCTGTAACCAGATGAATATCATCAACAGCATTTCCCTCAACTGATGAACATCAACATCAACAATTACCACACCCCACCTCCTTGTCCCATCCCAATTTAGGTCAGAGACTTTTAGCACAGACATCCAAGAAACATTATCGTACCTCAGCTTGTCCTCTATACACTGAAGACCAGGGTTTCTCAATCTGGGCCACTGTAAGAAGTGTGGACATGCTGGCTGGGGAATTCTAGGAGTTAAAGTCCACAGATCTTAAAATTGCTAGTAGATTACAGTATCTTATATATAGTGTAAACTGGGAGCCTAATATCTCGCAGATGTTTTGGTCTTGTCTTTCTCTGTTGCCCATGCCATTTTGAGATTTTGGAAGTTGTATCCCTGAGTATTAACAAGGGTCCAGGTTATTTATCCCTACTGTACAAGTTTTCTTATTTACAGAAAGAGCTGCAAACAAAGTAGAAATCACACATTGGTAATTAGTTATTGGAGTTTGTTAACTTTCATTTGTTTGCAAATCTGGACTGAAAGAAAACTACTGGCTTAAATAAATCAGGGCATGATTGATTTATTGGACCTATTATATCTGGAATCATCTGCAGAAAAGGGAAGGGAGTAATAGACTGTGGGTAGGGATGTAAATGATTCATAAATGAAACGTCTCAGATAATCTGTCCTTGGGGAAGAAGTATTGATAAGAGATATGGTCTGATTCATTCATCATTTCAAGTTATAATATAATTTGTCTGTTCTGACTTAGTATTGCATGTGAATCCAACCAAAGTTTGCATAGGGAGGCAGTCAGAACTTTGTCAGGATCGTATCTATGCAACCTCCTTTGGTCCATTGCTCCCTATGTTGTCCATGGTTCATGGAAGAGTTGAGGGTGCTAAAAAGAATCAAGGGATGTCTAGAGTCCTGTTGGAAAAAAATGGCCTATGAATCTGATCAAACATGTATAATTTAGAACCATTATTAAGGCATAATTTGTGGCGATAAGAGCAGCAAAGTGTCAGTACTTTTTCATTCTTATTATATCTGCAGAAGCCACCTGGCTGCCCTGTTTAAGGTTACCCAGACCCTTCTAGGAAAGGGGAGGGGGCAGAGGAGAGGCCTACCTTCAGGGCCACACAGAGTAATTTTATATGCATCTGGCAGATAAAATCATTCAGATCTATTCTCAACTGGGTGCCAAACATGAGGCAAATCCTGTGGAGATGTTCAGGGAGTGAACCTATTCGATTATCTGGAAACAGTTTGATCCTATCGGATGTGAAAAAGTAGACACGGTCATTCAGATTGTAAATGCCACCAGATATGAACTAGATCTATTCTGTGCCCTCTTGGTTGGTCAAGACTGCTTGGGAGATGACATTTCGGTGAATGTCTACGAAGATTCTCAATCATCCAGGTCATAA
This sequence comes from Ahaetulla prasina, assembly GCF_028640845.1. NCBI lineage: Eukaryota > Metazoa > Chordata > Lepidosauria > Squamata > Colubridae > Ahaetulla > Ahaetulla prasina. The sequence goes on along the minus strand of NC_080540.1, from coordinate 82,360,191 downwards.
TTGTAAATTGTTCCACAGGTGCTTTTTTTTCCAAATGGCAACTGAACGTCCTTGGGGTTTTTTTCTTTGAAAATATTTTGCTTCTCATCCAAGAAGCTTCTTCTGTTGTTTTGATAATCAGGTTGTACTGTAAGTCATGAGTGGTGGGACATCCCTTCCTCTCCCTTTACCTAAATTTGTTGGAGGGAATCTCCTATTCACCCTAACAGAACTGAAGAAGCTTCTTGGATGAGAAGCAAAATATTTTCAAAGAAAAACCCAAGAAAGTCCAGTTGCCATTTGGAATAAAGCACCTTTGGGACATGACATGTGGGTGAGTCTGAGTAATCGTAAATTCATCCTCGAGGGAGGGGACATTTGAGCTTTGTTTAAAGAGAAGCTGGTGCACTTGTCTACAAGAAACCATTGCTGAACCTTGCCATTCTGGACAACTTTCAACTAGTTCCCCACCTTTTCTTTTTAGGGAGAAGTTGGTTGCACTACAACTCTGTAACTTCAGGGGGTACTGAATGAATTTATCTGGACTTCTTTTAATCAAGTTTCAAGCCTGGATGTGGGCACAAGCACCATTTTTTAAAATTATCTGTGGTGGGAGCAGGATGGAGATACTGCATCCATCTTTGTTCTTCTTGGTCTCTCAGTAGCTTCTGTTCCTTGACCTTTTCAATACCATTTATTTATTTATTTATTTATTTGTCACACAGTATATATAAGCATAAGCATGAAATAATTATACAATATATAAGCATATATATGAGTATGAGTATGTAATAACTATATTAATTGGATATCCATTAGGGGTGGGAGCACAGCTTTGTGCTGGTCCATCTCCTTCCTCTGAGGCTGGTCCCTATCAGTGTTGATAGGAAGTGAGTGGTCTCTTTTTTTTGTGGGTTGTCACAGGGCTCAGGGCTCTTTTAACATCAACGTGGAGGCATTATTAAAGTACTTCTGCTTTGCACTTTATTTTCAGCAAACTAAAGTTATCCTGCTCAATGTGGAAGTGACAGACAAGATAACTGTACCAGTAAGTAAAGTGAGAAAATGTTGAGAGAAAGACAAATCTGGAGGGATATATGGGGCATAGAATCCCTATGGAAGCGGCCTATGATGGGGAATAGGGCGACGAGGTATTTTGCTACCTCAGCGCTCAGTTAGGAGCTGGAGCAGGGATCTCTAAGCTTTGCTGGCTGGGGAATTCTGGGAGTTGAAGTCCGCCAGGCTTAAGATGCCATGGTTGAGCTAGAGCACAGTTTGAGCAAGTTACACTTTGACTAAAGCCACTGAGGTAAATCAAAATCAGTTATAACACTGAGAAAAGTCTCCACACAACGTTGCCTAGATCAGGGGTCTCCAACCTTGGTCCCTTTAAGACTTGTGGACTTCAACTCCCAAAGCTGGCTAAGAGACTCTGGAAGTTGAAGTCCACAAGTCTTAAAGGGACCAAGGTTGGAGACCCCTGGCCTAGATGACTAGACTCAAAACCAAATGTAACAGCTGTGCTGAAAAGATTTCTGTGGTTGCAGTTTTTCTTATCCATTAACTTGCTGAGCTGTAACTGCTATTGTTGATTATGATGACAGTGATGATTACATTTTTATATGCTGACTACTGGAGTTTTGCCTTTTATTCTGTTGACTAGTAGAATTTCAAATCTTATACTTTTGGGTTCAGGGCCTGATCTGCTTTGTATATGGGTTAGCAAATATCTGCAGCCCTTTTCTACTCATGAATGCTGAAGCCTTTCCATTCAGTCTCATATATCATTAGTTTTTAACATTCTTCTTTTTTATCAACAGGCCTCTAAAAAAATCACTATTATTATAAGTGACCGGAATGACAATAAACCAATATTCCAGAACGAACCTTATCTGATAGATGTCCTTGAGGTATTTAATATCCATATTATTTTCTGCTCAACTTTATTCTAGAAAGGTTATTTATGTGTGACTCTGTGTCCCATACAAATAATCCTCAAGTTACAATGGTAATTGGGACCAGAATATCCAACGTTAAGCGATGCAATCATAAAACATGACATAACATGATCACAGTGCTTAGTGGCCGCTATTCTGACAACCCCTGTTGCCATCGTTAACTGAATCCCACTGATTGTTAGGTGAGGATCCAAGCCATTCCCAGCTTGGGCCCTCCCATCCTGATCCTTGGAAAAGTAAGGCCCTCCCTCCTCTACCTCCTCTTCAAGTCTCCCCACTCACCTATCTCTCCCCCACCCCATCTCTCCCCTGCTGGCTTTGCACTTGATGTGGCCTGCTGCCTTATCCAAATCACATGGTGCTTTCCTGTGAGGTTTTGAAGGCTTCCAAAGCAGGGCTGGGATTCTACCGCTTCTACCTGGTTTGGGAGAACCAGTAGCAGTGGTGGCGGGAGGCTCTGCCCATCCACCCGGAGGTCATCGGGGATGCTCTGCACATGCGTAGAAGGCTCTGCGCATGTACATAGATGACACGCATGCTCCCAGTTCTGAACTGGTAGTGAAGGTAAGTGAATACCACTACTCTTCCAAAGCCATGCAAGAATTAGAAATGAAGATAGGGGAGAGGGAGGAATGGGATTAAGTGTTTCTCGGGTTGTAAATGCAGGTGGGCTGCCAAATGTCAGAATTGTAATTACATCGCCATGGGTGTGCTGCAACAGTTGCAACTTTGGGGAACAGACATAATTACCATTCATTCAGCATCACTATAACTTCTAAATCATCTCTGAAAAAATTATTGTCAACCGAGAATTATAAACACCTGTTGGACGAAATGTCCATCTGGGCTCAGTTCCAAGTGGGGAGAAAGACACTGGAAACATGGAAGTTGTTTGAAAAGATGGTTTAATGGTTGACAGGACCACATGGTTTGAAGTTCTGGGCAATCGAGCACATGGGTGAGGGAGAGAGACAGATTGGTTTGTACTCTCTCAGGGGGCCCTGCCTTGGAGCTTCCTGTTCCTGTGTAAAAAATGTATTCTGATTGGTTGTCAGACTCCCATGGGACCATGCAGGGGTAACTCTGTAGGTTGTCTTGAGTCTCAGGCTTGGTTGAATCTTGCTGGGTGATGTAATGAAGGGGCTTTGGGCAATTCCTATTATGGTTTAATGGCTTTGTCCTAGTTTGGATTTTGAGTGAGGGCTAATCCTGTCACCCTGGAGCTGAAGGTCTTTTGTAGATAAGATGGCCCAGTCTTTTGTCTTGTAGATAGGATGGCCCAGTCTTTCTGGGGCTTTTAGCAAAGGTGGGGGCTAGTTTCCAAGAGCATGTTTCTCCTTCTCATCCAGGGAGGTATAATATTCTGCCTTTTTAATATTTCCAAGAATATTTCATTCCTTTAGGAGAGGGGTGGGTGCTAACTTCCTACACATGCTAAATATTTTTTAAAAAAAGTAGACCTGTACAATGATTGGCAAAAGTTAATCATGGAAACAACGGAGATCAGGGGTGTGTATATTTTGAAAATGAGTTCAGAGAAATGCTACAGAACTCACCACAAAGCATCCATGCAGGACCTCCCTGCCATTCCCTGAAGCAGCTTCTCTTGTATTCAATTTCTGTGGGAACTAAAAAAAAAAGGGGGGGGGGAAATTAACCTGTCACAACTGCAAGGACATTATATCATTTGGATACCTGTATTTAAGAAACAACTTCTGTATCCAATTCTGTCCATTTCAGCCACATGATTTCATTCTTACTCCTTTCTAACATAGTACTGTATATACTGTATGCTAGACCCTATGGCTACTGTTACAAGTAAGGAATGAATGAAGCTACTTCGGAATGGGAATAAGAAAAATTAGGAAAAACCGCTGTTTTAAATAGAGATTTCAAGAACTTGTTGGATGAAACAAGTAATAATTTAAAATCAGCAGGAGATTTAGATGGTATTTACAGTAGGTTACTTAGATAATGATAGAACCTAAACTGGCAATAGGTTAAATCTGTGACGTGCAACATGATCTGTATATTTAAAACAGCTTAGATAGAAAGCTTCATCGCCATGTCAGTGGCAACTATATCCCATCCCCAGCCTAATTGCTATCAAAATAATGGATTTTTGATATGATTGCAGCCAATTAAGGAAGATTTAATTCTCTTTTCCCTATATATTGCAACCCCAATTGGTGCAAAATAATTTATTATTTAATTAAATAGTAATTAATAAAGCTATACATTATTTTGTGCACGGTAATTTAAACGTAGTGAATAATTAGGCTCTTTAACAGTAATGAAATCAAGGGATAGAGAAAGTCACTTGTTTTCTCCGGCATCAGAGCTAGATTGAGACACAGATTTTTTTTTTTATTTGCATTTATATTCCGCCCTTCTCCGAAGACTCAGGGCGGCTTACACTATGTCAAGCAATAGTCTTCATCCATTTGTATATTATATACAAAGTCAACTTTTATTGGGTCCTCATTTTACCTACCTTATAAAGGATGGAAGGCTGAGTCAACCTTGAGCCTGGTGGGGCTTGAACCTGCAGTAATTGCAAGCAGCTGTGTTAATAACAGACTGTCTTAGCAGTCTGAGCCGCCAGAGGCCCTCAGAATGAGCAATTAGCTCTCATGTAGTACTTCTTATGTCCCAGAGAAATAGCTACACATTACCCAAGCTTCTGCCCTTCAGAGATAGTGAGCTGTAACTCCCCAATTGTCCTCTTGGCTGAGTTTTCGGTAGCTTGCAGTTCTTCATATCTTCAGGACATCATGACTGGCATACATGGATAAGGCTAAGGAAAAATGCCATAACTTCTAGTTTTGCCATTCTTTTTTTTCAAACGACCAAGGGATTTATCTTATTAGATAATTTTTAATACAACAATGCTCATTTCCAAAATAATCCACAGGAAGTACTTTGGATTTTACAACACCTCCTTCCTAATGATTAAAGCAGCCCAATTGCTTTAAAGCAGGGGTGAAATTCAGCAGGTTCTGACAGGTTCTGGAGAACCGGTAGTGGAAATTTTGAGTAGTTCGGAGAACCGGCAAATGCCACCTCTGGCTGGCCCCAGAGTGGGATGGGAATGGGGATTTTGCAGTATCCTTCCTCTGCCACACCCAGCAAGCCACGCCCACCAAGCAACACCATGCCCACTAAGCCACGCCCACAGAACTGATAGTAAAAAAAATTTGATTTCACCACTGCTCTAAAGCACTCAGTAAGGGTGCCACTGTTGAAGGAATGCACTAGTTAATGCATCCCTTCAAGCAGTGTCCCTTTTTTTGAGGTTGACTTTGTTTAATCAAAGCAGAAAAGTGTTGCCCTTGTGTGAGGTCCAAGGCAATTATTCAGAATCGTGTTCAACGGTTCTGTTAAATGATTTGTATATTAGCTTTGGATGTTATACATAGCTTTTGTTGCTCTTCCTTCAACTCACTCCAAGTCTGCAAACCAATTAACTTTGTTCCAGAACACAACAATTGGTACCCCAATCTGTGATGTGAGAGCTGTGGATAGTGATAGTGAAAATGCTGGACGGGTATCCTATAAAATCATAGAGGTAAGTGGGACCCTACCGTCACACTGAGGGGAGGATGCTATACCCCATATATATAGTGAATCCTGGCAGATGCCATGTCAGGTAGAGAATCCTTTCAAGGTTGCCCATTGCTGGCATGGTAATTTAAAAAGTGCTGACATGGCACTTTTGGGTAGGTCACTTTTGTGTCTGGGTGGTCAGCAACCCATTTCCACAAACTGTCGAACTGTAGATCACATTATAAACTGAGGGCATATACTAGTCCAATATTTGATTATTTTTTTCACATAAACAAAGCTGCACTTCAATGGTTAGATTATCTAGATATTGGTATCTGAATATACATTTTTTAATATTTATATTTTACTGTGTTTTTAAATCCAGATGAAATGTTAATATATATATTGCAAGTCCATTTATGATATGCCATATGCCAGATAGATAGACAGGCAGGCGGGCAGGCAGGCAGGCAGACAGACAGACAGACAGATGAATGTCCAAATGCTGGCATTTTGAATGTATTCTAAGTAATATTTGTCCAATGACACTTGTGCAGAAATTAATTCTTAGGATTGTGAATTTCCCCATTTAATGCATTAATTTAATATATAAAGCCACTTGTAAGCTATCTTTCTGAAAGTAAAGAGTTGCAGAAAAAGTGCACATTTCTCTTTGAGAAATATTTCTCAGAAGAATGTATGTTTCTGAGAGTTCCAAGCAAAAAGTGTACTGTAGTCACAATTGCAGAAAATGCTTATATCAAGACCATTTAAAGACATCAGGTTAATTTACATTTTACATAATCATATTGGAGAATTTTGGTTAAAATCTATCTCTGAATTTGCGTTAATAAAAATGGAATTCAATAATAAAAATGGAATTTGTGAAGGGAGAGGGGAGGGGGGCTGGGGGAAAGGGGGAAATTTTTTTTGGTAAAACTTTTTGAATAAAAAAAAATGGAATTCAAAAGAAGTTACATACAGTACAAGAATTTCAAGTTAGTTGGAAATGAAAATGTATGAAACTATTTAAAGACTGTTACTTTTTAAAATTGTAAACAGAATCTTTTTGAGACATATCGCTAGTTCTCGTCTTTCAACCACGGGATCAGAATTTCTGTTGCTAAGCGAGGCAGTTGTTAAGTGGGTCCTACATAACTTTACACCCTTTTTGCCATGGTTGTTAAGCAAATCACTGCAAGTGCTAAGTGAATCACATGGTCAATATTTGAAACCAGCTTCCCCCCCATTGCCTTTGCTTGTCGGTAGCTACCTGGGTAGGTTGAAATGGTAATCACATGACCCTGGAGTGCTGCAACCATTGTTACTAGATCTTGTACACATTGCTACATAAGCTGAGAATTCATCTGACCAATGGTGAAGGTTATTTTACCGGTTGAGTCTGTCTGTTATAAATAGATACACTTCTCCCCACCATCAACTAATTTATAATTTCTTCAGGACTTGCCACAAAGTCGTCCTTGAGGAATGTGTATTTTATTCAAGGCAAAGTTTTGTGTTTTGTTACTGTTCATGTTTCTACCTTGTGACTCCTTTACAGGTCATTCCAAACAATGCAGAGAATTATCGGCTTTTTAACATTCTGCAAAATGGCACTGTGGTGTTGAATGGCTCACTCAGCTACAACAATAAGAGCACTTTCTATCGAATCAAGATCTTTGCTATGGTGAGGCTCAGGAAGATTCAGAGGCAGGGAAGGGGTGGCAATCTCATTTCTGTGGAGGAGACAAACTAGGTGCTTAACTGCCATGAATAAGGCACTGTGCCTAGTGGCTTTCAACTGGGCTCTCAACAAGGATTTGGGTTAGTGTTCCAACAGTTAGCCCGTGAGTGTGCTAAGACTGCAGATCCTAGAATTCCCATGTAGCATGGGGTTGTAGTCCCAACATTGATGATTAGGGGACTGGAGACTAAAACTTATGAAGAACGGTTGCAGGAACTCGGTATACCTAGTTTAATGAAAAGGAGGACTAGGGGAGACATGATAGCAGTGTTCCGATATCTCAGGGGTTGCCACAAAGAAGAGGGAGTCAAACTATTCTCCAAAGCACCTGAGGGTAGAACAAGAAGCAATGGGCGGAAACTAATCAAGGAGAGAAGCAACTTAGAACTAAGGAGAAATTTCCTGACAGTTAGAACAATTAATCAGTGGAACAACTTGCCTGCAGAAGTTGTGAATGCTCCAACACTGGAAATTTTTAAGAAAATGTTGGATAGCCATTTGTCTGAAATGGTGTAAGGTTTCCTGCCTGGGCAGGGACTTGGACTAGAAGGCCTCCAAGGTCCCTTCCAACTCTGTTATTATGTTATTATTGTCACTGAAAACTAGATAGGGGACTACAGCATGAGTATTTCCCTCTCCCTTGTACGTCTTGAACAAGTTTATGGGGGTATGACTAACAGTAGGGTAAGAACTATAAGTAAATAAGTAAATAAATAAATAAACTAGATGGGATTATGCAATATGTTTTATTAAGCATTGTGTCAGTAATTCAGGTCCTAGATTAACGAAATCAGATTAGGAAGCATAGAAAGACCCGGTGGTAACTGAGGCTGTCTTTCCTCCTCTTCCTTTGGATCTGCACCATGCCCCACTCACCAGTAACCAAGCTGGTGCCCAGAGTGCAGAATTCTGAGGAGTTGTTCACCAACCTGGAGCACATCGGGAAGGGCTCCTTTCTCCTTCAAAGCATCAATAACTGAACGCAGCAGTTCAGGGGTTGTTGTTAAAATCATTCATCTTGAGGAAGCCACAGATGACATTAATCACATCAGTAGGAAATAATGGTTTTCAGCCATTGTGATAGTCATTATGTCACAAAATATTGTGGCATCTGTTTGAAAAGCACAAAGTTGTGGATAATGATGGAATATTTAGGTAGGGAGTTGGCTCTGAATTTGCTCTGTGCTGGTCATTTGATGAATTCCAGATTTATAGAATGCTAAAGGATATCTTGAAAAGTCTCCTATAATGTCAGAAAAAGTTTAGGAATGAGATGTACATTGTAAATAACTATCTCTTTATCTGTATCTGCTTCAGTTTAAATGTTATTGCCATTTTAGAATAGAATAGAATAGAATAGAATAGAATAGAATAGAATAGAATAGAATAGAATAGAATAGAATAGAATTCTTTATTGGTCAAGTGTGATTGGACACTTGCCATTTTGGTTTTTTTTTAAAAAAAACTTAAAACTATGCAAACCATTTCTTCTTTTGGACTCTCCATCCCCCCCAGCACCTTTCAGAGAAATAGGTTCCCAATTATTGTTAGCTTACTTTGACTGGGTGATTAAAAATCTACATCAATATATTTTTAGATATTGGATTGTGGAAGATAGTTTGCTAGATTGTTTAGATATTGACAAACCTCTATAATAATTGTATTTGGAAAACTTTCTTATCTGACAGATGCTGCATTTTAATTCAACTACATTTTAAGAGGATAAAGGTATAAAAGAGGATAAACTATGGTTTTTTATAACATTATAGGCAAATGTCCAAATATATATATTTTAAATTGTTTGGAGAAAAAAAGGGGAAGGAAGAGAGAAGACAAATACATAAACACTATCACATAAGATCAATTAATTGTCCTTTCTGATTAAGTTACCTACCTGAATAGCCTTGTTAAACAGGTCAGAGAAAGAATATCTTTCAATTCTTGATCTAGATCAGGACTGTCAAATTCCTGGCCCATGGGCCGGATGCAATGTATCATGCGCTGGCCACGCCCCCACCTGGTTTGGCAAACGGGAAAAACGTCCTGATACGTCACAAGACGCTGCTGTGACGACGTGAGTTTGACACCCCTGTTCTAGATGATTACAAGATATGAACTGAAATGAACTCTTCCACATTTATATAAAGCTAGGAAAAGACAACTTTTTATTTTTTTATACAATGGTGTAATAAGATCAAAATTAGTGATTTAAATAGGCAATCAAAAAACTGTTTAAAAATGTCTCCATCACTCTCAGTTCTAAGTTTACTATTCAGAATAATTAACCTATTTCAGTTAGATGCAACACTATGAAAGAACAGCTTTAGATCTGGGTTCAGAAAAAAAATCAGACTAAGTGTTTTTCAATGTGTTTTTTAATGGAAATGCAATCTCCTAGATACACTAGGTGTGTTTTCAGTTACATCAAAATACAAGGATTCATCACAGTGCTACCATAGATGGGCAAAATGTCAATTCAAATGACTTATGGTTGCTTCTGTATATTCTAGGACAATGGAGGATTGTGGAATGGTCTTTTTATCTACCAGAACAATACTGCTTATATATCTGTGACAGTTATTGATGTCCCAGATCTGGATCCAGAGTTTTTGGGAGAGCCATATGTGGCCTCAGTGTCAGAGAACTGCCCTCTGGTAAGAAGTTCCTTACCTGTATATGACAAAACCTGTATATTGCAAAACCTGGCTTTCAAATCTTAAAGCTTCAAAATTTTCTACTAAATCCATTTGGGGGCTAAGCATAGTAAAATCACAGGATGGCACTGAATTTAAAATATAAACAGAGGCATAATATAATAAAAGTGGAGTACCCCAAGGCTCTGTTTTAGGCCCAGTACTCTTCAACATCTTCATCAGTCACTTGGATGAGGGGATAGATGCAGAACTCATCAAATTTGCAGATGACACCAAGCTGGCAGGAATAGCCAACACTCTAGAAGATAGGCTCAAGATACAGAAAGATCTTGACAGACTTGGGTACTATCTAACAAAATGAAATTCAACAGTGAAAAAAGTAAGGTTCTACATTTAGGCCAAAAAACCAAAATGCACAGGTACCGGATATGTGGTACCTTGCTCAATAGTAGTAATTATGAGAGGGATCTTGGAGTCCTAGTGGACAACCATTTAGATATGAGACAGCAGTGTGCAGCAGCTGCCAAAAAAGCCAACACAGTTCTGGGCTGCATAAACAGAGGGATAGAATCAAGATCACGTGAAGTGTTAATACCACTTTATAATGCCTTGGTAAGGCCACACTTGGAATATTGCATTCAGTTTTGGTCGCCACGATGTAAAAAGGATGTTGAGACTCTAGAAAGAGTGCAGAGAAGAGCAACAAAGATGATTAGGGGACTGAAGGCTAAAACATATGAAGAACGGTTGCAGGAACCCAGTATGCCTAGTTTAATGAAAAGAAGGACTAGGGGAGACATGATAGCAGGGGTTATCTCAGGGGTTGCCACAAAGAAGAGGGAGTCAAACTATTCTCCAAAGCACCTGAGGGAAGAACAAGAAGCAATGGGCAGAAACTAATCAAGGAGAGAAGCAACTTAGAACTAAGGAGAAATTTCCTGACAGTTAATTAATTAATCAGACAATTAATCAGTGGAACAACTTGCCTGCAGAAGTTGTGAATGCTCCAACACTGGAAATTTTTAAGAAAATGTTGGATAGCCATTTGTCTGAAATGGTGTAGGGTTTCCTGCCTGGGCAGGGGGTTGGACTAGAAGACCTTCAAGGTCCCTTCCAACTCTGATATTATTATTATTATTATTATAAACAAAGCCTACATAATTTGAAGATATTTCCTTCTAAAATTCCTCAAGATTCTGTCTTAACTTCTAGAGGTGAGGACATTTTTTCCCCCCTCCAAAATCAGAAATCATTGGCAGGTTCAGAGGTGGGTTTCAGCAGGTTCTGACCAGTTCTGGAGAACCGGTAGCGGAAATTTTGAGTAGTTCGGAGAACTGGTAGTAAAAATTCTGACTGGCCCTACCCCCATCTATTCTCTGCCTCCCAAGTCCCAGCTGATCGGGAAGAAATGGGGATTTTCCAGTAACCTTCCCCTGAAGTGGGGTGGGAATGGAGGTTTTACAGTATCTTTCTCCTGCCACGCCCACCAAGCCACACCCACAGAACCAGTAGTAAAAAAATTTGAAACCCACCACTGGGCAGGTTGATTCAGAAAGTGGTCCTTCCATTTAGGGCTGGGGAGCAATTTGTTACCCTGTGAGCAGCAAAGCAGTTTCATGCATGAAATGTATTTGAATATTAGTAGCTCAGGTCTTATTAATATTATTATATTATTATGTTATTGTATTATTAATATGATGGTGATGAATTATCACAACAAAGATGTGTAATATGACTATTTAAATATAACTGTACCCAGAACACACACTGTTTGATGAAAATTGAATGTTATACAATATAAATAAAACAAATAAGACATGAAAAAAGAGCAAAGAAACAGACTGTAAAGTGGGTGTGTGGGGTTTCCAACAATGCTTTGAGCTCTAAGCACCTGGCGCTTATAAGCAGTATCCTGAATAAATTGTCCCCTGGAGATCAAGGCAGAATTGCTTTTTTTAGACACCTAAAATTATTTTCCTGAACAGCAATTATTTATCTAGAAGGTGGATCCCTTTATTTTCTTGGTGGAAGATTGTTTACCTTTTATTTCTTTTTTTTAATAAAGCTAGAATTATGCACAGCTGCAAGGGTTGATGAACACATTGGCAAATCAGGTTCTTTCTTTACATATTGTGGAAATACAAAATACTGTATGTCATATCTTATTCAGGCTTTCTTCTTTCTAGGGTACTCCTGTAATGACAGTATTGGCCATTGACAAGGACAAAGATGTGAATGATATAATCCTTTACAGTGTCATCAGTAAGTAAAGAATTTGGGGAAGAGGGATATCAGGTGTGCAGACAGGATCAAGTTTATGATTTCTGTTGTCTACAACCATGAAATTAATTATGCATACACCTCTAATTTTTAATTACTATATTGATACTTTATGTCTACAAAATGCATAGCAGCACCCTTATGCTTAGGAAATCATAGCTGATGTTCAGTCCTTTCCTGACACATTATTTTATTCATTAAAGCAGAAAGCCTGGCTCCTATCACATTCTTCCCAAGTCGTCTTCTTGGCTTCCTTTGCATTATAACTTTTCCTACAGTCAGATATGTAATGTCTTCTATATATTTTGAACTTAAATTCCGACAATTTCTGAGGCCACTCCACTGCTTATCCATGCAATGGACAGTTCCAGAAATGGTCTCATCGTTTAGTCTTGACTATGTTGAATGACTGCAATCTTAAACTTTTTCTTGTCTCTCCATCCCAAGAGCTGGAGGAAGAGGGTGTCAGAGGACCTTCTTGAGGTCCTGTAACAAACCAAGTGATTAGAAAATCGTTCTTATACAAAATATGCTTTTTTCAGGAGGCAACTGGACTTTCTTGTTTTTTCTTTGAAGACATTTCGCTTCTCATCCAAGAAGCTTCTTCAGCTCTGACAGAATGGTGGGGAATGGAAGGATTTATATTCCTTGCAGGCAGATGGTAATTTGCATTGTTTTAGAGGGTCCTAGAAGTACTTGGAGGTTTATCTGTGTTCCCAGGTCACCTGAGTGGTACTCCTGGTTCCTGTAGTCTGCTTTTTTTTTTTGCAAATTACCAGCTGTCTGCAAGGAATATAAACCCTTCCATTCTCCACTATCCTGTCAGAGCTGAAAAAGCTTCTTGGATGAGAAGCGAAACATCTTCAAAGAAAAAAACAAGAAAGTCCAGCTGTCTCCTGAAAAAAGCATCTTTGGGACAACCATGACCTGGCATAGGGCCGGGCTATTTACGGGACTGCCTACTGCTACCGAATACCTCTCACCGACCCATGCGCTCTCACAGAGAGGGACTCCTCAGGGTGCCGTCAGCTAGGCAGTGCCGTCTGGCGACACCCAGGGGAAGGGCCTTCTCTGTGGGAGCTCCCACCCTCTGGAACGAACTCCCTCCAGGACTTCGTCAACTTCCGGACCTCCGAACCTTCCGTCGCGAGCTTAAAACACACTTATTCATCTGCGCAGGACTGGATTAGATTTTAAATTTACTGGTTTTAAATGGGTTTTATTATTTATATTGTTTTTAACAATTCGGCTATGTGGAATAAGTTTTTTAATTGTTATTTTAGTCTGTATTTATATGCATTTTTTACTTGCCTGTGAACCGCCCTGAGTCCCTAGGGAGATAGGGCGGTATATAAATGTGAAAAATAAATAAATAAATAAATAAATAAATGACTGAGAATCTCTACTGAGCCTTACACAAAAGCACACCCCTTTCCTGAGGTCCAAATTAAAAGCCAAACACAATGGCCTCCTTAGTGAAGGATTAACTTTTCCAACACTGCTGATAAGATGCTTTTCTGATTATCTCCCTCTCTAGATGCCAGCAACCTGTTTACAGTGAACCAGTCCACAGGAGTCATCACTGTGAGTAGTAACCTGGACCGAGAAGGCGTGCCAGGTGAAGAGGTGCAATTTCAGATTGTTGTGAGTAGCGAACCAGCCCTGGGAAACGGTTGGTCTATGTCCTCCTCTACCCCTGGGTTTTGTCAAAGGCCTGTTAGTATACAAAAATATTTTCGTATACAAAAGCATCAAATTACTAAACTAAGTAGACCTCCAAACTAAGCGATCTCTCTTGCTTCAATGGACAGGCTCGAGAAAAAAACTTGAACATTTACCATCAAGTGGTACAAGTGAGCTCCCAGGTGACCATCCATATCACCGATATCAATGATAACAAACCTCAGTTTTATTTATGCACGGGCCCTCCCTGCAACTTCACAGGCCCTACGGAAGTCAATGTTTCAGGTCAGATCGAAGAACATGCTTCTGCCAGAACACCTGTGGCCAACCTCAGCATTGTAGCCTATGATCCTGACAAGGTGAGTGTTGGGGATTTTGGTAGCTTTTTATCTTGCTTTTGCTTCAAATGCTCTAGCTGGAATTACAGGATGGACTCCTATAGTGTAGTTTATAGGGTAGTGTAGTTAACACCAACCCTGCAAAGTAGATTGGGCCGACAGCGATCAACTGTCCCCTAGTCACTGATTTTTCTATGGCAGAGTGTGGAAACACGCTGGGTCTTTCCAATCCTAACCTAACCCCTTAAACTGCTACAGAACAGTGGCTGGATTAGACATCTTCATGTAGTTCATGCAAAGCTAAAGTTAAAAAAAAAAAAAAAGTTCAGAACAAGGCTGGATCTGGCAAAACTAGCCTGCTGTTTCATTCACTGAAGACTAGGAGTTTGAATTTGGACTAAAGGCAGATTTAAATTCTTTTGACCAACTAGCACAGGGGTGTCAAACCCGATTTCATTGAGGGCCGCATCAGGGTTGTGTTTGACCTAAGGGGGCCAGGGTGGGTATGACCAGGGTGGGCATGGCCAGCTGGTTGTCACTCATTTCGGGGGTGCCTGTGGTGACCTGAGTGCTCTGCCAGAAAAAAACGGGCTCCTGAGCTCTATTCTCTCCTGCAACCCTCTGCCAGCAAAAACAAAGCTATCGAGGGTTACATGTGGCCCTTCCAAGCTTTATTTTCACTGGCGAGGCACCATGGGCTGGTCCTACACCAGGATTTCCAGGATGGCCCTGCGGGCCTTGAGTTTGACGCCCCTGAACTAGTACATAACAGAATTAGGCTAAGCAGCATCGGATCTCCTTTGTATTTGGATTGTAGACCACCATGAAATAACTGTGTTGCAGACTAAGTTAGAAAGTTAAAAATTATTAAACCCTTGAAAGAAAGCAATGGCAGAATATTTTCATGCTTTGCCAGAAAAGCCTTCATGAAGACATGTCTATGAAGTCACTCGGAGTTGAGTTTGGCTTAAAGAAAACGTTGTATCTGAAAAATTCCTGTAAGTGGAAAATGTTCTACAGTATGTGCCGGTTTGTTTGAGGCAGTGGAACCCACATATGTCTTTAATTTCTCTGAATTATGAACATATTTCATATCATCCCATTGAATTTGTTAATACGGTAGTATTATCCCACAAATGAGCTGGGAAGTGTTCGTTGTTGTATTAGGTCTGTGTTAGCTGAAATTGGTCACTCCAGGTAAATGATAAGGGAATCAATCATTGTTTTTGACAGCAGTAACGTTTCTCTTTTACCTGTCTTAAATAAGTTACTGAATGCTCATCTGCATTCAGAACACAAGCTGAATGTTCAATTAATTACTTTGGCTCATTTGATCAAATATTTTAATGTGCTTTACTGTGACATTGAGAGGTAGGTCAATGTCAGTCCAAGATCATTAGCCTTCCACTTTTCTAGGAGATTGTTACAAAAATCTTGTTTCACAACTGAAATTTTGCAGCTCCAGGAAAATTCAGGAGTGAATCCAGGCAAACAGAAGAAACAAAAACCAATACATGGTTACCTGCTATCTTCTATTGCCAAAAAATCCCAGTCAGCTGTCACTCTCCTGGCTGGTACTAATCAATTCTCCTGGCTGATACAGTTCTTTCAGAATGTCCTGTCTTTTCTCTTGAACAGGGTGAAAATGGAACTTTCCAGCTGTTCCTGAGAGGTCCTGATGCACTAGCATTCTCCGTGTCACCCAGGCAGATTGTAAATGAAGGCACTGTTCAAGTGCTAGTGAGAAATTCAAGCCTCGTGGATTATGAAACTACAACTACTATGAGTGTGGAGGTGAGAAAAAGAGAAAGGTGGGAAAGATCCTTTGATCGAAATGTAATCAAAATCAATGTTTTAACGTTCTTTCCTGTGAGCACTGAATTACTCCTTAGACAGCTTTACTGTAGGTGATGTAAGTGAGGAATACTTGGTACATTTGCATCTATACTCTGCAGATCTCAGACTATGTGGAAACTGGTTCTACTATGAATCGTGCAAGCAAATAATCCCCACCTAGCTGCTGCCAAGGATATGGGTATCCCTTCTTCACAAATGTCAAGAATTTGTTTGTTTGTTTGTTTGTTTATATGCTGCCTATCTCACTGTGAGGCAACTCTAGATAGCTTTCAATAATAAATGTAGATCTGAACTTGGAGATTGGGAAGGAATGCTGAGCCATTTAGTCCTGAGAAAGAAGAAAGCATAAGAAAGGAACTCAAAATTCTGTTTGGTTTAAGATTGAGTGGAGACGGGTGAAATCCAGCAGGTTCTGACAGGTTCTGGAGAACCGGTAGCAGAAATTTTGAGTAGTTGAGTAGAGAATCGGCAAATACCACCTCTGGCTGGTCCCAGAATGGGGAGGGAATGGAGATTTTGCAATATCCTTCCCCCAGGAGTGGGGAGGGAATGGAGATTTTGCAGTATCCTTCCCTTGCCACGCCCACCAAGCCACATCCACCAAGCCACACCACACCCACCAAGCCACGCCCACAGAACCGGTAGTAAAAAAAAATAGGATTTCACCACTGAGCGGAGAGAAAGTGATTGGCTTCTTTAGAGTCTTCTATTCTGTTTGGTTACAATTCTATCCAGTTACACAGCATCTCTGCTGTTTCTTGATCTTGCTTAACTCAAAGGGGCTAACAGGGACTAAACAATGTTCATGAGGTCTGATGACCCTGCCTGTTTTCTACCTGAGACGGTAAGATTCATCCTGAAGGAAATTCTCTTCTGATTATGAGTATTTATTTATTTAGTAAGTATTCATTCATTCTTTCAATTTGTATGTCATCCATCTGACTGATACAGTGACTCCTATAAATGAGATGAGCTTAGTAATTTGATGCTTTTGTATGCTAACAGATTGTAGCAAATGATACTACAAGGACAGTTGATTGCTGCTCTTTTGCCACGGTGACCATCCATCTTCTTGACATCAATGATCACAGGCCTGAATTCAGACAGACTGACTACAAGCTCTTTATATTAGAAGAGAGCCCACCTGGTTCCATTGTAGCTTCTAATATCACAGTAAGAAACCTCTATGTCTTTTTGGGCTCCTAGTGTTAAAGACGATGGAGATAGAAAGGCCTATTATCTCTATATGGCTGTTTTGCACCCATAGGATATTACACTCCTTGTTTCTCCACAACCTGTATATTTCTTTAACCTTCCATTCAGTAATGTTCAATTCTCTGGAAAAGTCCCTGCAGTTTTCGTGGCAAGGTTTTTCAGAATTAGTTTGCCGTTGCCTTCTTCTACGATGGAGAGAAAGTGACTAGTCCAAAGTCACTAAGCTGGTTTGTGACCTAAAACAGGCCTAGAACTCATAGTCTCCTGGTTTTTAGACTGATGCCAACCCCTACAACAAAATGGCTCTCCATCATGCATATAGATATGTTTCAATTTTTCTTCTATCAATCTAGCAACAACTAATTTGGCCTTAAGACCTGCTATTAATCCATTCAAACCAATTATAGTATTTATTAGTAGAAAGAAAATCTATTTATATCCCAATTCTCTCCTTCCTGAGTTGCAGACTTCAAATCCTGATAAACCTATGATAGACAAATAGTTTCTTCTATTTGTTGTTGGGTTTTTTTGCAGGCCACTGATCCAGACAGTGGAAAATTTGGAGAAATCACCTACCAATTACTGCCTAACAGCATGTAAGTATATACAGTGCAATAATTAGCCGAGAAGAACAGAAAGAGCGTGTGTCAATGTTTTCTTGCTAAGTGAGTGTGATCACACAATTAAAGATATGCTTGTTTATCTGTTTTGCAGCCAATCAGATTTCACTGTGAATTCAATGAACGGTACAATATTTGTGGCCAATGGCAGTAAAATAAATTGGGGGATGCGCCCTGTCTATTATGCCACTTTGCAAGCAATGGATGGTGGTGGGCTGATTGGTTCTACCCAATTGGAGATCACAGTGATTGACATCAACAACAATCCACCGGTTGTGATAGGTTCCTACAACTTCATGGTCATTGAGGGCAACAGCATCGAGCCTATCCAGATCCAGGTAAAGCTAAAATGCCAGCTTCCTTTGTCTACTTACTGAAACATTTCCCAAACCAGACTAATAGGCACTTTCAAGCAAAACAAAAGCAATAGTTTGCTTCTTAGAAGAGGTAATAATTCAATTATAGATTATAAACTTGGAAGTTTACCTTTGAAGCTGATATTATTTCACCAAATTGTGACTGTCCTGTTTTTTTCCAGTCCTTCTCCAAAATTATGAAGCATTGGAATGTGATATTCTGAGCATTTGGGTTTTTAAAAGATGGCATTTTCACTCACATATAGACGGGAACTTCAGAATGCCACAATTATAGGTCGTTTAACCTTTGGGTTTAAAAGAAATAGGAGTTCTTTCCATGCAAATGAGAACCCACAGCACTCAAAGCATTTATATGCATAGGTTTAAAACAGTGTGGGATATCCATTTATTTAAGGTATAGATTGACTTGTAGAATCCTTTGGTAGATGTTGCTCCTGGTTTATATACAGTATTTTGCTTTGCCAGTTTGGTGGATTAGGTATTCCAGTTCTTTAATTAGGTATTGTGTTAAGGTATTGATATTTAAGAGCTGACCAACTGTAAAGCTGATGCAACGTAAGGCTGATGCAATGAAGATGAATCAGCATTGGTATTGCCGGTTGTAGACTAGAAAGGGGTCCACTAGAGTTTTTATCACTTTAAAAGGTGTTTATAAAGGCAGCCAGAAGAGGATGTATTTTCTCTCCTTGTATCTGGTATTCATTGCTGAGTTCTCCGTGTAGAGTTAAGAAGAAGATTGATTGCTTGTCATGTATTTGCCAACCACGTATATTTCTGTATATGTCTTGTATATAAACCACTGTTAAATGTCTAAGTCTCAGTGTGCTGTGTTTTGCTCCTGTGTTGTCTCCTAATAGTAGTCACGCTGCAAACGCTCCAATATATTGTTTTCTGCTTATTTCTTTGTTCTTGTTGGTCCTTTTGTATTGGTTGGAAAGGATGTGTTTTGTTCTTTTTGTTTCCTCCATTGCTTTTTTATTGTCTGTTTTGAATGGTATGTAAAAATGGTTTATATTTATGTATCTATTGATGGGTGATTTTTTCTGAATGCGAGCTTCCAGGAACTCTTTAGTGGTTTTGGATACGGTTGGCCTAAGATGTTTACAGTTTCCAAGTTAAAACTGTGGTTGAATCTGTCATGTGTTGTCAAATTAAGGTCATTGTGTCTTCTGCCTGCTAGTTAGTGTTCGTGGATGCACTCTGCTAGTCTTCTGCCTGCCCATCCTATATAGAGGCTGTTACAGTCTTTGCATTGTACCTTGTAGATAACTCTCGGTTTTTGTTCTTGGGCTGCTGGACGCTTTGATGATGCCGTGGAGTTGTAATAGTCTATTGGTTGTAGCTGAGATGTCTTTGATGTAGGATGGCATTGTCCTTTTCATAATCTGTGCTGGTTGTGCCATGATAGATCGAATGAACAGTCAGTTTTGAATAAAATTGTAAGGGTATCCACACATTACATTGACTTGGAACATACTGTACTTTATGATATACTATACTCTAAATAAATAAATAATAATGTGGTTGTTAAAGGACATCCTGGGTGGGGGAGTCACACATTAAGTCATGGCTTATTTAACCATGGTTTACTTTATAAACCACAATATACCACAATTCTCACAATATGCCAAGCCAAAAAGAAACTCACAATATGGCTTAGTATACTTTGTGTGTTAAGTTTTGGCCTCTTCCAGGCCTGGATCTCCAGTCTAGTACTCTATGAGATCTATGAAGTAGTAAGTCATGAGTTTTGGTAAAAGGAGTTAAAGTACCAGCTATTTCCATCTTGGTTCCTGAAATTGTCATAGCAGGCATAAGTGATCTTGGTTGATCTAACAAAATATTAAGCAGAATCAGACCTGATTAGTAGTTAGATGGTCTCTTTCAGAGAGACCACAGGTTACAGTTTAGACTGAGAAGTCTAATACCAATCATATCTTCAAACCTATATAGACCTGCCAGAGAAAATTGTGGGAACCTACCATACAAGTTAAATATGGGATATTCCTCTTCATCTTAGTATGTCAACTTTTCCCTAATCTGGTACTTTCTTGGCATGTTGAGTGCTTATTTTTGCATCTTCATTGGCTGTTCTAAATGACCAAATCCATGTAGAGGTGATCCAGACTGAAGAAGCTACTTGGATAAGCAGCAAAACATATAATACTCAAAGAAAAGAGGTCCAGTTGCCATGACTCAACTTCCAGACAACTCTACTTGGAGGACTGAGAATCTTCATCAACATATTAGCCAGTTGAAGAAGTTTAATCTTACTCATAATATTGACTGGAACAAGGAAGAGTAAGAACTAAGGCTATTTTCCCCCCCAATTCTTTTTCCAGGCCACTGATCAGGATAACCCAGAAACCAATAATAGCCGTTTGCATTTTGAAATTATGCCTGGCAATTTCAGGAACAACTTCACTATTAACCCAGATACTGGACAGCTCGTCAGCAAAGGGCCCTTGGACCGAGAAGCTATTCCTGTGAAGCTCAACGGGAAGATAGTGGTGACAATACTTGTAGAAGACTTGGGGATCCCTCAGTTGAACACCACTGTCAATGTCACCATCACTGTGGAGGTAATCCCACTGCTCTTTGCCAGGAGTTTGAGCTAAGGCAGTTTGAGAAAGAGGTGGTAGGAATGTAAAAATCTTGGTGGAAAAGGGGGCATGTGTAAAATACTCCAGAAATGAAATTTTATTTTATTTTGCAGACAGGTAATTTTGGCAATAGTGTTTCAATTTTATATGGCATAACAACATAATATAAATACTTCTCGCCTTAGGACAAAAATGACAATGCACCCAGCTTCAACAGTTCAAATTACGAGTTCTCTGTTTCTGAAGACTTGCGAGGTATGATTCATTGAATCTCTTTGATCTGGACTGGAAATGAAACTAGAAAATATTTTGTAGGGTATCCAAAGTGAGGAACTAAACAAACCACCTACAAAGCTTTACTGGATCAGATGACAGCAGCCTAGTCGAGTGTTCTTTTCCCAAAATCACCACTATAACAAGACCAGAAACTGGACATGATGCCACAGGACTTTCTTGCTCTGGTTCCTAGATACCTATTATAGGAGCAAGCAATATATAGCTCTAAGGATCAGCATTCATTGGTTGCATTATCTTCATCGTTTGGGGAGAGGAAAACCTCCCAGGCCTTTCTAAACCAATCTTAGCCTTTCTGGAAGAGGAAGTTCTAGATAGAGTCAGATGATATTCTTCCAGAGTTTACCCAAAGTTGTGTATTCTGCACAAATCTTAAGGGATAAAAGGATGAACAATTGTCCCTAATAATGCATTTAACATAGGGCTGCAAAGTAGGCAGATGACAGATATGATTGGGTCTGAGGAGTAATCTTTAGCGTTTTCTTTACTTTTCATCTTTTATTTGCTACACTGCAATTTTCATGTGTTGACAGACAAACGGCAGACAAGATTGTTGTCACTTTTTTCAATTATGGTGAAAGAGGTTAGGTGTGTTTTGTAAACCAAGTCAAGGATTAAGCAAAACACAGCAGTTTGGCAACCTGTGCGAACCAAGTGAGTTATGTGTTATAAGATTATAACTGGCATCTTCAAGGTCAGTTTAAATCACCAAAATAGTGCACAAAAGGATTCTTGAGAACCAATAGTAGGAATGCTAAGTAATGCATGAAACTGGAGGTAGAGAATAGCATTCCTTTGATTGGGGCGTCGCCATTCACAAGGGAACTTAGATCTCTACTATTTTGATATGGATGTAGAAGGATGGTATACGTTTAACTCTGCAATTATTCTAATTTTTATATTCCAATTCTATCTCAGATGCCTTGGTTGGAGTTGTGGAAGCCAGAGATGCTGATCAAACACAAATTCACAACCGTATTTCATTCTACATCAATAGCAGCACAGGCTCAAACAACTTTCTGATTCGCTCCCGCGCCCAGGGATCTGGCTGGTATCAGGGCATGTTGTCTCTAGACCCAGAAATTGTTCTTGACTATGACCAAATGCAGGAGAAGTTCTTCAATCTCATTCTTCGGGCTGAAAATTCAGACTTAGGGGAAACAATGGAAGCTGCCATTGCCATGGTGAAGGTGTATGTGCTAGATGTCAACGATGAGTCCCCAACCATTGTACCATTTCCACCAGAAAACATTCACATTACAGAGAATGAAAAACTACATACGTTAGTAGCTGAGCTGGAGGCTACTGATAAGGACACCAACCACTCATTAGTATTCCAGGAGTTGGCTGTTGCATGTTTCAACAGTACAGGCAGTGTAGGCAATATATGTCAGCACTGGTTCCACCTAGTAGCCAATGGATCACTTTTTGTGAATAGTTCAGGTATAGACTATGAACTGTGCACCCGAGTGGAAATCACACTGCGTGTTAAGGATGAGTTCACTGCAGTAGGAAATCCCTACAGTAGAAATGGTAAGGTACCTGTATGAACACTTGCTTTCACACTTTTTTTTAATCCTGTGAGATGTATCCTTCTTTATCCTTTATCCTTCCTTTATCTGTCCTACTTTTCCTTTCTATTAGATTTTTTATTAATTCTACAGGAATCATGTAGTTGTTTATAATAATCATATTCACTTGAGCTGTCTTCATCAATACCTTCCATAACCCTCGCCTGCTGGCTTCCAGATGTACTAACCATGTTATGTAGGGATAATGTTGGAGAAGGTTGTCACGGGTGGTTTTGGTATTATTGAATGGAGGGAAGATTTGGCCATTGCTTCAGTGCCTGCCAAAGAAGAAAGGAAACAAGTGGCAAAATGTATCACAGACATGTTTCTCTATCTCAGCGTCTTGCCACTGTCGTATTTGTGTCTTAGAAAGCTGGCTGCAAAAAAGTATAACCACAGATTATCTGCTCCTAACAACTTCATAGCTGGAGGAATATCAGCATTGACACTGTTATATAAATGAGGGAGCAACACCTGCTATTGATGGGAAATGGCACTAGTTCTACTTGAACAGGGTTATGGCTCCAATGTGCAGGTTCTAGGAAGACATGCAGAGCTGTTTTCATATCAAGGGCTAGAACTTGTCTATTTGTGGCTTTTTTTTTTTTTTTTGCAGAGACTCTGGTCATCTTAATTGGTGATGCAAATGACAACGCACCCCAGTTTTATCCTGTCAATGACACCTTTGGTAAGAGCAGAGTTGTAGGACAGTTGCAACAATGGTATGCCTCACTGCTCCCCTAATAGATAGGTGGTAGTGTGCTTTAAGGATTCCCTTAATCCCGTTCAAACAGAAATTTCTGCTAGGCTTAGTTGCAGGGGCATCCATCTCTATCCTAGCTGATTGCAGTTCTCATAAAGCAGGGGTGTCAAACTGACAGCATCATGGCGGCATCACGTGACGTAACCCAACTTTCCCGCCCCTTCACTAAAACAGGCGTGGGCATGGCCAGCGCGTGACACATCTGGCCTGCGGGCCGCGAGTTTGACAGCCCTGTCGTAAAGCTGCTTTCATCACTTCACATCACTTCCTTCCATGTATGCGTTCCTCTTTATGTTAGCCAGTCATGAGGGGAACATTCAGCTTTCTAGCTAGGGCAGAGAAACGCCATATTGACAGCCAGCCAATGGGCATTGATAGAGCTTGGGAGTAGATGACAACAGCTCCATTATAATGTGATTTTTGTAATGAGCCTTACAGCAGAGCAAGACCCATTGCCTTTTGCTGTTTGGATTTACTGATCTGTATCTGGTATTTCTTTGCAGTAATAATCCCAGAAATCTCTCCAATTGACCTGTCTGTGGCTATGGTCAAGGTAAGATTATGAATACCTATTTAGCTGCACAGATTTCCTGGTTGCTGTTTTTTTTTAAGACACTAAACTGGACGCTCACACAAACTGTGATCATATTTCAAAGTCCATCAATATTTTTTCCCTTCCAGGCCAAGGATGCCGATTCAGGTGAAGATGGTGTGATCACATTTAGCATCTCTGAGGTAGTTTTCATCCAGGACAATGGACATGAACAGAAGTTTTCCAGCATTTTCAGAGTGGCAAAAACAATGGAGAAGGATTTCTCTGTGGGAAACATCCAGTATGTAATTTGGAGTTTTCTTCGCTTGAAAGCTTTAAAAATGTTGCCTTGTGGTTGTGCTCACATTAAATAAATGCAGGGCATGCATACTAACAACCCCACTCTTGACTTCCTTGTATTGATCAATAGGATATTGAGGATATTTAACATAACATAATAACAGAGTTGGAAGGGACCTTGGAGGTCTTCTAGTCCAACCCCCTGTCGAGGCAGGAAACCCTACACCATTTCAGACAAATGGTTATCCAACATTTTCTTAAAAATTTCCAGTGTTGGTGCACATATTTGGATAGGTATGTTTAATAGACTTCTTTAACCCAAGGGAATTTGCATGACAAGAAGATATAGGGAAGAGCTGGCTTTTGCACCAATAGATTGGTGCAATGCTTTATTTCCACACACAGAGTAGTGGCCAAAATTGTGGAAAAGTGTATTTTCTAAAACTAGCTAATAATACCATCTCGATCAGCTGGGAACAGGCAGTTAAACTAGCAAACAGGTTTTCATACAGATCAAGTTTATTTCAGGTATCCTCAAAAACATAGACTTACAATCATGGTGAGTCATGGTGAGATTCATCAGTATATTTCATAATCTGTCGCTTTCCTAGTGTAAAATGACGGTAGATCTGTCCCCCTGTTCAGAAAGCATGCTTCTCTCCTCCGTGGCAATTCATAATGGCCGGGGCTTTGTTCTACACCCTGGCATAGAGCCTCAGTGGCCAATCAGACACACAGATGTGGTCACATGTCATGTACTACATTTCCCATAATGCAATCTGCCTACATCTCCCACAATGCAATCTCTTAAGGAGGCAGCTCTTAATTCTTAAAGTAACTTAATTTACTACCTGAACAGCACAAGTAGTGCCATAAAATTATATACCAATGGAAAGATAATTTAATCAACAATGTAATGCAATAATTTTTATGAAGGATTTGCTATTAGAATAGCAGTTACAGTATAAAGAAGAAAAGTGAAACACGTAGAAAAAACGAGATACACAAAAATTATCACCATGTTAGTTAATACTTAGTTGGGTAACTTTTAGCATGAATTATAGCCTTACAACGTCTCCCCATGGAGTGAACCAAGGCTTTTAGTTCTTCAGCTGTTATAATGTGAAACCAAGATTGAATGATTGCTTCTATTAACTGGGTTTATTGCTGGGTCGCTTCTGACTAACAAGTTTCTTTTGTCGGCTTCATAGATTTTGAATTGGGTTAAGGTCTGGGTTATTCCCAGGCCATTCCAGCAGTGGAATATGATTATCTTGAAACGCCAAAAAAAGTGGTGTTATTAGCCATCAAACCTCAAAAATACATTTTTCCCAAAAGGTTTCCACAATTTTGGCCACTACTATACTTTGAACATGTACATGGGGCTTATTGGGGATCTCTACTGGGTAGGGAGAAGGAGAGATTTGCTTGCTGGTACATTTAGAAGTAGCTAAATAGGAGCAGAACTTTGGATAATCACGAAGCTATTTAAGGTTCAATGTTTTCAGTGGGGTTGCTGATCCTGGGTTTCATACAACAACTTCAGTTTGGTGCTCTCCAGATGTAGATGGATGACAGCTCCTGAGGGGAGATGATTAGGAGAGGCTGTCATGCATGCTGAGTGACCATCTGGATATAGTTAGCAGAACACACCAAACCCAGATTAGAAAATTGCAATCACTGTGTTCACATGGAATGCTTTTGCTCAAATAATAAAACAGATTTTGGTTTAATAGTATAGTGTAGCTCATATAGCATAGATCAATATCAGCTGGATTCTCATATCACACTGGAAAGCATTTTACGCAATTTCATTTTACTTTTACCATTTTCTGAAAAATAAACTTCTAAATTATTGAAATGTTATCAGCAGGATCTGGTGGATCAGTTGGATCTTTGGCAACATCCAGCTTTTTTCTGATGGTACGATAAAAGATTCCAATTTAGCAAATGCTTCATTTGGTTTTCTGTTGAACTATTCTGAAACTTGAAATAGAAGCATGAAAGTTACCAATGCAGAAATATTTCAAGATGGAAGTGGGACTGGGCAAGGCTACTTCAGGGTAGTGCCGAGTTTGATCAAGAACAAGCCTCTCTAATGCTGCAACACCTTCTATTCCTACAGAATAGCAAGCAACCTTAACAGCATGTTGGAAGGCCGATATCAGGTGAAAGTGGAAGCCAAAGACAATGGAACTCAAGCCCTAAGCAATTTCACATCACTGGATGTAAGTTTGTTTTTTTTTCCTGACCAAATTCCCTCAATAGAATTTTCATAATCTCTGATCTTGAGAACAACCATTTCTCTCTTTCTCCAGATCTTCAGTGTGGCTAAGACTTACCGTATAAAACTGAAATTTGATATCACTTTAGAGGAACTGCAGGATAATTCAAATAACATCAAAAGGTATGGCACCCTCTCATCTCTCACTGTCTAAATATGGTGCTTCTGTCCATCTTGTTATGCAGAACAAGGCAAAATACAATATTGGTTTACAAAATAAAGTAGAAAGAAAGCAGTGCGGTATGTGGATGTGGACTCTTGTGGGCACTGACTCCATAAGTGAAGAAAGTGCCATTTAGCTTTGGCAAAGCCATTCTTGAAACATATGCTACAGTCACATATCACACTATACCAGATTTGCTTAACTCTGGTTTACTGAAGGCACTACAATTTACTAAATTCCTTCTAATGTGCTAAGCTAGAGAAATCACATAGGGGGTCTCACACAACATGTTGAGGCAAAGTCAGACAAGGCACATTATGCCTTAGTGCACTGTATGAAGAAGAGCACCCAAACATAGGGCCTCTGGTGGCTCAGACTGCTAAGACAGTCTGTTATTAACAGCAGCTGCTTGCAATTACTGCAGGTTCAAGTCCCACCAGGCCCAAGGTTGACTCAGCCTTCCATCCTTTATAAGGTAGGTAAAATGAGGACCCAGATTGTTGGGGGCAATAAGTTGACTTTGTATATAATATACAAATGGATGAAGACTATTGCTTAACAGAGTGTAAGCCGCCCTGAATCTTCGGAGAAGGGCAGGATATAAATGCAAATTTTAAAAAATGCAATAAAAGCAAATAATTGCTGCTGGGATTGTATCAATTTCAGGGCCCTAAGATGTTAAAATATTTGACTAGGATAGAATAGCAGGCACTTTGTACATTCAGGATTCTAGAGGTTTCTTGGTTAGAGTTAATGTCTTATGAATCTCTTGAGATGTTTTCTAAACAGAGCTGCTAAAGATGGCTGGCCCATTTCCCCCCCCAACATATTTTCCCCAGTCCCATACCTCCATATTTAAAATGTGGTTTTGAATTATGGCTCTCTAATGACATGAGTGTCTCATGCTTACTTACTGGTGCAGGGTAGACCATACTCCAGAGAGAATTGGAATATACAATGAAATGTCACTAAGTAATTTTACAATTTGCGAACATTAACCGGGTTCCCTGCAGTGCAATGGTATGGGCTGTTCCAGCAGGGAACGCTGATGAGACCT
This sequence comes from Ahaetulla prasina, assembly GCF_028640845.1. Taxonomy (NCBI): domain Eukaryota; kingdom Metazoa; phylum Chordata; class Lepidosauria; order Squamata; family Colubridae; genus Ahaetulla; species Ahaetulla prasina. The sequence goes on along the minus strand of NC_080540.1, from coordinate 82,332,373 downwards.
GTGGTTTTTTTATGTTGCTTTCAGAATTCTGTGCAACGCAACTGGAACAACAGTCTACGTAATAGCAATCTATACAGACGATTCATCAACCTCCAAATCCGAAAGGTGATTTGAACAGAGGGAAGCTATGGTAACAAGGAAGTAACTGAGGTTAAAAAGCATATATAACGGTTGGTGAGGAAAAAGGAGACGCGTGTCGAAATATTGGGGGTATATTTTGCTACAGCAACTAGCACAGGCATACTCAGTGGAATGTTATGGTGTTTGTAGAACTTACAAAAATGGAAGGAGATTCCAGCATGAAGTTAGCATCTGTGTGAGCAGTGTAGTTAGTCATTTTTTTACAAATGATCAGGCTGCCTTTATAACACTGATTTATTTATTTATTTATTTATTTATTTATTTATTTATCAATCAATCAATCAATCAATCATATATAAAATAACAGGTAAAAGTATAAACCCAATAATTTGTATACATGAAAAGAGTAAGAAAAAAAGGAATATTAGGACAGGGACGGTAGGCAAGCGGGTGCACTTATGCATCTTAGGATGCTTCTTCCTTTTTTTTTCCCCCCTAAGGTGATTGGAAAGCTAGCCATTCCTTTGAGATAGCTCTTGGATTGGTGACATGGTTCTATGAAGGCGGTGCTGGTACTGTCCCTTTAGTCCATCTATCTTACATGCCTTTTTATCTTCTGTAGGGCCCTGGAGAAGACTGCAATGGATGCCTATTTTGTTTACAAGAATGGCACGGCTCTGACTGGTGATCATGTGCTCACGTAAGGGTCACATTGTTCTCAGTCCAATAGGGAAGGAATAGAGGTCAAATAAAAATCCCATTTGGGTTAGCCTGTTCAGCTGTTAGTGTGACAACGTTGGAAAAGGAAGTGGTCAAATTAACAAGAAAAGGTGGGGATCTTTAAATGATGCTAACCTTATCCCTCACTCCCATCTCCAATAATTTAAGCTAAGAATCACCTCACACTTCCTAACCCATATTTTAGAATTAGTGCTTCTCTCCCCATGAAATTTCAGCCTGGGCAAAACATCTAAAAGTAACAGTGTATATGGAGCTAATATGAAAGTCTAATGGAAAACATAGGAAAAATAAGGCAGAGGAAGGCTGAGCTTCAAGAAGCAATTGCTGGTGGATAGTTCAGCATAATCACACAAACACACACACACACACACACACACAGAGTGTGTGTGTGGCACTAAGTGAGAAGTTGGAAACAGACTTTTTGTTCATTTTTGAAAAAATCAACTCATGCTTAATTATATTGTACAGTAGTTGCAAATACCAAACAGCTCTTGGGAAACACTTCCTAATCATCTTCAAAATATGTTTTCTCCAGGCTCATTCGAAGAAACCCGGAACAGTTGAAGCAACTGATCAATCTTGGCTTGTCGGTCATTGTGAGAGTTCTTATCTTTCTAATTTAATGCCTCCAAATTCAGATGAGTTGAATTTGAAAACAAAACAGAAAAGTAGGAATGAAAGTAGCAAGATGTATGACTAGGGAGGACAATAACTTTGTGCCAGAAGTGAGCAAAACGGCTAAGAGAGAAGCTGTATAGGGGAAGCCAAAGTTTCATCTGGAGAAATAGGCATCTAGCAATGGGACATATGCAACTTCAGGCTACAGTTTTTGCATTCCCTTCTTATTAGCCACACTGGGTGGCAGTGATAGAATTGTAATCCCAAAGGTTTGGAGGGCAGCTAGGATGGAGAAGTTCTGTCTCCAAAAAGTCCGCCTCAAATCAAAACTAGGCACCTAACGGCTCCTTGGGTGCATGAGTGCAATTTGATTTGACACCATTATGGAAGAAACCCTTTTCTGTGATTTCTGCCCCCCCCCACTTCCCAGCATAACCTTTAGCGTTAGCCTATGTAATACAGATCGGTTCCCCCCAAATTAGCATTTTCCTGATGTTTAGACTATAGCTTCTATGATGCCCAACCAATATGATTCTGCTGATTGTAGACAATGTGATTTGCAATTTGATATGGGGAGCATCAGGATGGGGAAAGCTAGAATGGATTCTGTAACGAGTGAGCTATTATAACCAGTGATGGGATTCAGCCAGTTCGCACCACTTCGGGAGAACCGGTTGTTAACTTTCTGAACAGTTTGGCAAACTGGTTGTTAGAAGAAATCATTAGAGCAGAGAACCGGTTGTAAAATTTTAAATTTTTTAAATTATCGGCCGTTTAGTAATAGTTCATTTTAAATTCTTTTAATTGTATATATTCTGTATTTTATTTTGGCTGTACACCGCCCTGAGTCCTTCGGGAGAAGGGCGGTATAAAAATTTAATAAAATAAAATTTAATAAAATAAAAAATAAAAATAAAATAAAATAAATTACTTGAATCCCACCACTGATTATAACACATTTGTATGTCCTCAGGGTCCTGCGGATGTGAAAGAACCTGAGAAAGAGATGGAGTTGTTTGGTGTTATCATAGGGTTGGCAGCAGCTGTCTTCATCCTCCTCCTCCTCTTGACTGGGACAATAATTGGCATGAGGAAAAGGTACAACATCAGCTCAATTTTCCAATGTTTTTTCTTCTTCTTCAATTCCTGAGCAGAATCTGGGTGAATTCATTGCGCCCAGAATTTTCCCTATGGCTGCAAGCTCTAAACCAGGGGTGTCCAAACTTGGTCCCTTTAAGACTTTTGGACTTCAACTCCCAGAGTCCCTCAGCCAGCAAAGCTGGCTGAGGAACTCTGGGAGTTGAAGTCCAAAAGTCTTAAAGGGACCAAGTTTGGACACCCCTGCTCTAAACCCTTTTGCCCTACCATTTTGGCTCCACATCTGTAAAAGCCAGGGCAGCAACCTCCCTCGGATGGTCTATTCTTCTACTATTAAGGATTCCCTTCAACCCACATGTCAACTTGGTACAAATAAACTTACTTTCTTTTTGCAGTTATACAAGGAAGTTGAAGGCACTCAAAGCTTTGAACGTGGCTTCAAATTTCTCAGCCAGTGGAGTGCAGCAAGGACCTGCCATTCCTGGAACCAATAAGTACAACACAGAAGGGTATGTGGGCATAGGGAATGGTTTGCTGCATTTAGAGAGAAGCAGGTATAGCTTGTGACAGAAGCCCTGAGTTGTAGAGGGATGTGTTTCTTGGTTGTGTTAGATTGGGTTGGGTTGGGTTGCCTGCATTTTAAATTTTTTGTAGGGTTTGTTATTAGTTTTATTCTATTTTATTTTTGTTTGCTACACAGAATAAGTCATTGATATAGGTAGCCATATAAATTAGATGGAGAGAGAGAGGGAGAGGGAGGGGGAGAGAGAGATGATAAATTGATGTAGGTAGAGGAAACGCAAGTAAGAAGTTTAAGATCCCACCTCCTGAAAACTATCTAATCCTTTACATTGCTAATTTTCAATTATAAAACTCTCTGTTGGGCAGATCCTATGCTGAATTTGAAGATGCTGAAAATATACAGCATTTTCAAGTGAACAAAAAGCTGAATGTGATTAAAATTGGAGACCTTGGAAATTATGGCAGGGTTGTATTGTACTGTTGAAACACTATAGAAGTGCCCAAGTTGCTTGTTGCTTGGTTGGAAGGTAATCCACATTGTGGAGAATTAAAGTTTTAGTATCTTTGCATGCTACCTTGGCAGTTTCAATGGATTGTGTACAATTAGTGTCATACACAAGAGTAGCTGTAAGACAAGTTTGCTGCCAAATGCTGTGTTATGGCATTCTCTGCTGGGCATAGGATTGGATACGTAAGACATTCACGTATAAAACATTCTTCTGCAGGGCTAATCCTGTGCTTGGTTTCTCCTTGGATCCTTCTATGAGCCTTGGCTTTGAGGAAAATGCCAGTTCTGAAGTGGCCAGGTAGTATGGTGAATTTAATATTTAATTAATCATCTTTGCAAATACAGAATGTGATTATGCTAATGTGACCGCTTTACTCAAAGCTTTATCTCCTACAGTTCCTGAAATCTCTTTGAAAACCCCCAGCCCCACCCCATATTACTCTTGTCATGGTATCGAATTTCCCACATGTGCTAAAAGTTAGAAACCACAGGGGTCTCCAAAACTAGTGGAGGCAATAATGGGGTTATGGAGACTTGCAGTCAGAGATGATAAAGAGTTCCTAGGACAGTCAAGTTGCTTTTTGTATTTCAGCCTGAACTCTCTGGATGAAAACATGGTTGATGCTGCCCACGACTTATTTCCTGCTAAACTGAAAGTAAGACACCTATCACATTTTTTGCATATTGAATATTTTTGGGTAAGGTATCCTTTCTTTCAAGTAAATATATTACTTGCTTTACTAAGTTAACCTCTTCTATCTATAAGGGATTTTTTTTTAAGTAGTAGTTATTTTCACATATGGAAAGTATTAAAACCGAGTTGCATTATCTTTACATTCCTGGGTGATAAGTCAAATCCTGCTTTCACCTTCTGCTTGATTTGCGATTAACACATACAATGACAAATTGGAAATTATCTGCTGTCCTATCCTTTATTTATGAAAGCTTTTTCTGTTTCGGGCAGAATCTCTGCCCTCTTAACTAAAACCTTAAGGACTGATAAGCTGGATTCACACTTTGTGGTTAAGTTATAGATCACTGAGCAAACTTTAATGGCTTGGTTCATAACGTATCATGAACAAAAGTTTACAAATCACAACTTTTTGATTTCTCTAACTTACAAAGTCAGCACTACTGGAACAAAGTTTGTGGGTTATCCCAATTTTTTCATGAAGATCATGAATCAGTAAGGATGTAGCTATATCTGTACACCCACTCTGGTTCACCCCCCACTGATAACCTGATCTTCATGAAGAATTTGTGCTGCTCAGTTTTATATCACTTCTGTTGTTAGGCCTTTCCAGTCTCTACAAGGAATGGCATGAGAAGTAAGCCTGCCATATGTTCACACAATCACAGTCATAGTCTACATTGTGCTTGGCTGTTTACAAAGATGCCAGATGGCCAAGTATATATTTGAAAACAGGATGGAAAGACCCCCATTCATCGGCACTGTGCTCTAGAAGCGTAGTGTTTTGGATCAACCCCTGCTCAAAGAGAATACTTTTCACATACTTAACAACCTCCCCCAACTTGGGACCCTACAGGTGGGCTGGGAATACAAATTCCAGAATTTGTCACTAGTATAGACAAAGGCTACGGATTCTGGGAGATACACTCTCAGTCCATTTGGAGAGTGCCATGTTGTGATACAACAGAAGCAGCAGCTTCAACAATTGTATATTCCCCTTTTTCTACTATAGATCTGCAGTTAGAAGTATCTTCCAGCTCCTATATGTAAGGATGTGAGCTGGTGGGTAAACTGTAGGTTTAGCCTAGGATATGGTGTTTATATTGTGTGACGATCCAACTATCGTTATCCATCACTTGTAACCCACAGAAACAATAATTCTTAAATATGATTTTACTATTTTCAGCTGGACAAAGCAGATGCTCAGCGGGAAATAAACAATTGTGAAGAGCCCTTGAAAGCTGCTTTAGACAGCCATAGGAAGTACAAGCCACTGCAGCAAGGGAACGTCAAGCAGGCACCTCTAGACTCTTCCTTAAGTACTACAGAAATATGACTGTGCCCATTTCCTTCTGGCAAAACAATGTCCTGAATGTACAGCAGCTGTGATCTGAAGATGCTGAAATACTAATGAAAATTATAAAACATTGGGATATTGCCTACTCTGTGGCCTGAATTAACTCAAGGTCTGCACCTTAAACTGCACCACATCTGCTCTAAACCAGAAGCAAAGGCAGACTGAACAAGATCATGGAACCGAAGAACTGGAAGAAGCTTCTTGGGCCATTAGGTCCAGCATACTGTGGGCTTAGGAATCCAGCTGAAAGATACATACATGTGGCTACTACACAAAATTGTTAGGGTATTCAGTAAAACAAAATGCTTCAATGGAGACAAGGCAGGGAATAAAAGTGTAAGTATGAAGATAGTGGTAATGATAGGATTGAAAATATCAAACTTAGTTACTGGTCAGTAAGAGTTCTGATCCTGTTTTAATGGGGTATGACAGAATGACTTTGGGCCAGTGAAGCATGAGCTTGTCCATGTAGTCAGTAGAAGTCACAGCTAACTTATGGACACTATTAGTCTCTGGGTAGACACCTTCACTATCCAGGCTCTTCTCATCCCATCTCACCATTGCTGGAGAAGACCTAGGGCTCTTGCTACTTTATTACAAATATTACAAAGATGAGCCAGATGGTGGTTTTCATGGAAAACTCAAGGTATCTTTAAAAACAATTGAGCACAATTGTTTCTGCCCCCCACCCATCCCCACCCCCGTTCTTAAAGGTTCTGCACAAAGTAGTGATAATATCAAACCTTTTTATTCTCAGGCAGAAATCTCTAAACTTTTGTTATTAAGATGCTTGGAAATGAGCTAGAACTATACCAGCAAACACACCTTATTTTCTAACATGCACCATTGTTTATATGTGCTTTCACTTTTTGGCTCTCTAATAAGTATGGGTTGGCAAGCATGATGCCACTATAAGATAGAATAAGGCCATTCCTCTTTGGGTATCATAAGAAAACAAATATTTCTTAGGCTAGTATTTTAATTTTACTATGAAGAGAAAGGAAAACGCTTCTGGGATTATTTTTTTTTTACCCTTGTATAGTATCTTGTAGGTACTAGAAAAATGGAAATGTTCCATTTTTGGTGTCTATATGAATTTGAAATGCTGGCCAACGTGGACTCTCTTACAGTACAAGTGTGACATTTGCAGTTTATGACTTGAACAGAGGATAAACTTGTAATTTGAAGAACTTCTTTTTGAAAGTTGCAGAAATGATTGTTCTCCAGCTCTTTCTAGAACCTGCCAAGGGATCGTGTTTGAGAACCTTTCAAAACAATGTTCACCATTCTCAGCAGGGAGATTATTCAGAACTTCAGCCCAATAAAACCCCCCCCCCTCCCCTCCAACCCCTTGACAAAGACAAAGAAAGTCTTTTTGAGCAGAAACTGTTGATCATTGTGTTGGGTTTGTTTGGGTATCTTGGAGAAAATTTTATTATCCAACAGTTAAGATTTACAAGTAGTACCCTAAAGATATAAAGAAAGGGGGGAAAAGAAAGAAATCAAAAGGCAAAATTACTCTTAACAATTCAGCATTGCTTGGTACTATAAATCCATATGGCACGTAAACACCATACTGAGAACAGCACACAAAGCAGGACGTGGGAAGGTTCTTCAGGGATTCTGTAGGTTTCCCCTCAATTCTGAGGAGGAAGCAAGGGGGAAAAGTCCATTGGCCAGAGGCTCAGCAGCACTTCCCATTCTAGGCATAGTGCGGCAGGGTTTGTAGATTTTGCCACAAATGCTTGTATTTCCAGGTTGGATGCCTCCTCCCCAATTCTTCTCTTGCATGGTGGCATCTCAGCTGAATGTGCTGGTAGACCTGCCTGTGCCCTCTGACCTGCAAGGCAAGGGAATCCTCAGGACAACCTGGCTCTGCATCTGCAACTGGAAGGCTACTTGTGAACACTCCCAGAGCATTCTGGGAACCTAGGAATGCAGCTGGCTGAAGGGTTAAGTCCATCCTCCGGCAGGTCTTCCGAAAGCCCCGCTTAATGTATGGAGGAGAGCTTGCCAGCCCGATACACTTTAGGTGTAGCTTTATGCAGGCAGTGTTGTTGCTAAGTCAGTGCAGTAATTCCACATTTCCCTGTGTATCAAACGTAGTGCTAACATTTGTACTTCAGCAAACGCCTGATAGAAGCTGTTAGGAGCTTAGTCTTTTCCATCAGCCGGACGCCCTCCGAGAGCAACGCTGGCTGGAGACGATAGGCGGTGTAGTCCAACATCTCTGGAGAACACTCAGTTGGAGAAACCTGACATAGATCCTCTCTCTCTTGCGCAGGATAGCAGACAGCCAAACCATTCATATGCTTGCATCGTTTACAAAGGTTTTAAAAGCTACTTAGAAATGAATATGCCCCCCCCCCCCCAAAAAAAAACCCTCTGTAAATGAGTTAATCTTCATTGTCTGGAGAAAAGCCAACATTCAGAAAGCTTTTCCCAATCATCAGAAGGAAACACACCCTTGCTTCATGGGAACACAATGCAGCCTGGTTTTTGAAGGTTTGGTGAAGAGATTTTTACACTCCAGCCGGGAGTTTAAGTAGGACTCATTAACCACATAACACTGCAAAACAAGCAGGTATTTTTTAGGTAGGTAGATAAGTAGGGTAGGAAGGAAGGAAGGGAGGGAGGGAGGAAGGGAGGAGCCAATCCATTCACAGTCTTGAATAAATGAATGGGTGCTGCATGTTGTCAGTCAACTGTTTGTAAAGAGATACAGAAAGTCTTTCCTTTGGGGACATACCCTCCATTATCTAGACTCAAAGAGTTCATCTCCGTTCAGAGTATAATGGTCAGTGTCCCCCTTTTTTTCATAAGAGGACTTTCTGAAGAAGAAAATTTCAGCAGAAGAACTTTGCTTACTTTTCATGATGAGCAAACTTGGTCTGTTCACTTTTCCCTTTTAACAAGATCTAAGTAGCACAATCCAGACAGGGGGGGGGAAATCACAATAATAAGTGAAAATGAAAATGTTATTTTCCGACACAAGTTAGGATAGTATTCTTCTACTCAATTAAAAATAGATTTTTGGCACTATATTTTCCACTGGAAGCTCCTTTGAAACAATAGTTGATGTAGCTATCTAGAAAACTACCATCAAAAAGAAAAAAAATACCATCCTCATTTCAATTTATCAGTTATTTCTATCAGACACAGCTCTGCTCAAATTATACTAATTACGGGAAAAGTACAAAATCCCAAATCCTTATTCGGAATATTAGTTAACAGAAGGAAAATGAAGGAGATAAAAAAGGAACAGCAACATCAAGAAAAAACAAGAATTTGGTCCAGAGTAAGCAACAATTTTTTAAGCCCCCATATCCTGACACATATGAATAAAATATTTCAGCCCACACAAACCCTTTGGGGAAAAAAATCCAGAATATAACACTTGCCAATTTTCAGGTGGCAATGGACCTCTTTGTTCTATAAAGAAAAGAGTGTAGACTGAAAGAGGCAAAGATACATATGTACATGCATTCAAGTGCACACAAGATGCACATCAAGCCGCCCATTTGCACACAAGACATGAATTCTTCCCAAGGATTAGTTTCTCAGGCAAATGGATTGGTTGGTGGTCTCAGGACACTGGCGTGGGGTCTAAAACAACATCCATGGGCCTCAGCGATACTTGCCAGCCAGTCATGCCGCAAGGGGTCCAAGCCCATATAGCGAACCCACCATCAATTCAATATTGAGGCTATAAAGTTTTGACTTGCAAGACCTTGGGCCCGAGGAGGCTATTGATACTATGCAGACTAAGGGTGATTAAATATTTTGTCTACATTTTTCTTTTGCCTTAGGAATAGCTCAGTTTATTTTGAACTATCACTCTAAATCAGGCATGCCCAACCTTTTAGCTTGCCTGGACTGCATTGACTGAAGAGAATTGTCTTGGGCCGCATATAAAATATATAACAGTTAATGTATATAAATAACAACCTTCCTTTAGTTTTAGGGGCCGCATTAGTAGCTGTCCAGGGCTGCATGCAGCCTGAGGGGCACAAGTTGGACACGCCTGCTCTAAATTGCCCACCTTCTGTGCAAAACAAACAAAATGTAAACCCATACTCATACTAAGGTAATGTCTGTACACAAAAAGAAGCTATGTGTAAAGTTTTGGTGCTGTCAAAATTAAAAAAAAAGTGGTTGCAGAGTAGATATGGGCATGCACACCATACTTCTTTAAAGTCCCTCCTTAAAGCAATTGCATCTTTGGTCTGGGCTTGTATTGTATGGTAACCAAGGAAAATATGTTTTAAGGAGTCATCAATAATATGCAGGAAGGTGCTTAAATGCCTCAACTCAGCCATATTTTTCTAGTACTGTATGGCCACTATGCATACCCAGAAAAGATGCAAGGTGACACCAACAGGTGTGGGATGTGTGTCCTGCCAACTACGCATCACCATTTTCATTTCAGATCCAAAGTGATACACATCCCTAGATGTGAATCGTACTTCATGAATTGGGTGATTTGCTTGAAATTGTTCCATTGGATTACTTCTGGGATATATGAAATGATGTGGAGGAATGTTACTGGCAAGAAAAATACCATGACAGGAAGGAAACTTGTCTGTGTGGAATGGACAAATAAATGAGTGCAATAGCCATCGCTTCTTCTGAAGTGTTACAGGGCTTTGCTTTCCTAAACCATTTTGGAAAAGGGCTTCCAGATGTATTGGTTCACAAGTCCTATCACCTGCTATCCGTGTGGCTAAACTGATGGGAATGGTCATCTATAAGCTAGATTACATGTGATCAAGAAAGGCTGAAGGTGGGAGACCTCTGACAAACCACCAACTGAAGAGCAGAGTGGGCTATAAATGTTTTTACTCCCAATTATTAGAGGCTCACATACATACAATTTTTGGCTTGGCCTTAGTTCCTAAAGGTTGGGGGATTGTGAAGAAAATAGATCTTCAGTGGTCTTAAGAGTTGACATTATATTGCCAAAACTTCCCAATCAGCTGTTCAGCTCTAAAGCTACTAACTCCCTCAACGTTATCTCCAAAGACTTCAAGAGCTCAATCTTTCCAAGCTATATCAAAGAAGTAATACTTCACAAGCACAGCCGTGCACGATGGTTGTAGCAAAACAAAGGTCCTGTTTTGGATCTACGGGGTGAAACTACACGACTGTCAGTAAATTAGGAAATAAGGCTGCTGGTCCTTACCCCATCAATCATTTTTTTTAAAATGGCATGTGAGAAAATACTTAGTATGCCTGGTGCTTACAACACTAAATAAGCTTGTTCTGCTTAGCCTAAAAGCAGACTCAGGGACTGTCTCTTGAGCAGCCTTCTCCTTATCATCGGAGGGTACAGAAACAAAAAGGTTTCCAAAGGATTGGGACAGCTTTACGAAGGGGATTCACATTTGAGAAATATGTGCACACTTACCAAAGAAAATCACAGATGGCAAAGAAACTGATTCACTAAGAGCTAAATCTTGATCCTCTATAAACCACACATATTATTTTTAAGTGGCAAAAGTGCTACTCAATGCCTTTCTCTGGCTTCCATGTCTAACCATCAAGAACTGCCTCTCCGGCATTGAACTGTAATGTAACTAACTGCCCAGTTAGTTACATTAGCAGGAGAAGCTCCTCTCTCAGGCAGATGGAGAAGGCCTTCTACTATAGGACTACCAGAGAAAATCATAAAAGGAAAAAGAACATTGTTTTTGTCAGTTTTCCAACAGCTAATTGATTTAAGTAAAATTGATTTTGAACTTAATTGTGTAGGTTTTATTAATGTTTCATATTCTGCAGTTTTAAACTGCAAGTCACCTCAAGTGCTTGAATATTGTAAACAAAAAGGTGGGGAGTGAATTCAATGCTAAATGGATAAATATATTTAAAATCAGAAAGGAGTTTACTTTGTTATTAAGGAAAGGGATAGCCCCAGTGATTTAGGAATTAGGCAAAGTATGTTTGCACTGAAAATATGGTGTTGGACCATTCAACGTGTGCTCTAAGACAGGGGTCTCCAACCTTGGCAACTTTAAGACTCGTGGACTTCAACTCCCAGAATTCCCCAGCCAGCTTTGCTTTGCTGGCTGGGGAATTCTGGGAGTTGAAGTCCATGAGTCTTAAAGTTGCCAAGGTTGGAGACCCCTGCTCTAAGAAATATAAGGTTATTTCTAAGCAGTGATGCTTGGAACTTGAGATTTGCATTTATATGGCCCCAGATTCGGTTTCTTTGGATCAAAGAAATTACAAAATATGATACATTTATGGTAAGCATTCCACTCATGTTCCATTCTCCTTAGAAAAGCACTTTCCCATCTGAGTTACTCCTAGGGAGAGCCAGAAAGCTTAACCATTAACAGCTGTGAAAAGCATGTTTCTGGTATGCTAAAAGATCCAACATGTGCTTTAAGTGGATTTATATGTAACAGACAATGTTTAGTTGTTGCTCCTACTTTGCTGCATTCACAGACTGTTATGGAATCAAATAATGGCAGCCTCCGGGTTACAGGAGGAAGAATCCAGACAACTATGCCTACTATTTTATTAATTACTACTGCCTTTTTCTTACCACCACCACTACCTACAACAACAACCATATGCTAAGGAAGGAAATAAGAATTTCTGACAATAGCATTAGGAGACCTCCAACTGGAGCAACCTACATGCGCATGGGTCTACTTATCTGGGTAAACCAGTTGTCACTGTCATTGGTCTTTCAATGATTCAGCAACAGGACCAAGAAAGATTCTGGAGTGGTTAAAACCATAGTGGTTGTTTTAAAACATGCTTCATTTAAATAGATAGCTGCTTCTGTTTGTGGAGGATCCTAAATACTTAAAGATGGCCAACAACTCCATTCCCTTATATCTCGGATGACTTTGTTTCAGAGATCTCAGTATGATCTATTGTGTGATTATTTTAAAATGACTAATGTGGGCTATCAGTGGGACAGCAAAATCCCAAGGATGATTTCCATCCTATAGTAAATAGGTTGTTGAGACCTTTGTATTTTGTCAATACACATCCGGCATGAAAACTGCACTCGGGATGTAAGCAGCAGGTATAAGCACTGCTCTCAGGAATGTGTAAGTTCTTCAGGTGTGTATGAAAACACCTATCGCTGGGCAGGGCTCAAAGCTCTCCAGCCAAACTTATCAAGCTTATAGTTCAGTACTTTGCCAACATTTTTAAAATATGCCACTTGAAGAGCCGTAGGCAGAGGTGCCATAACATTACAGTTTGAAAATATTTGAAAAGGGATCATTCCTTCCCCCCTTGCCTGAGAAACTACGTAATATTTGCATTTTCCAGCTACAATAAAAACCCAAGAAAATGACAAGAAGACATTTCACTCCACAGCAGGGCCTCCACGAGAGCAGCAGCGTGGCCGTCGTACATTCTGTAGGAGCGCCCTGAACACACTGGGCTGCCTCTTGATCTCACCCTTGCGTGTGGCAGCCTTGACAGAACTGGAGCGGGTACTCTGGGGAGTCATCACCATCTGCCGGCCATGTTCTTCGATCTGCTTCTCCAGATGCTTCTGTATGGCCATTCCCAGCACTTCTACCTCCATGGAGGCTCCATATACTTCCCATGTCATCCCCTTTTCATCCCAGCTGACCTCCCGTATTGGCTCTGATGTCTCTTCCTCTGCACCCTTCACGTGTACTTCAGGATAGGATGTTTGAGGGGATTTGGTTACCGGAGTCATAGGTCCCGTTGCCACTGATCTGGTCTCCACTGGGATAGACACTTGCATCTCCACATCCCTTTTCGTGGGTTTCTCCACTGGACCAGGACTCTTCAGAGAAGAAGTCCCTAAACCTCTCGTATGAAATGGGAAAGCTGAAGAGCCATCAGGTGGATTAATAGGGCTAATGGCTACAGACACCAAAGATACCCGATTATCAACCTGAGTTCCAGCATCATGCTGGGGAGGTGTGACTTCCAATATGCAGGTCTGGGCAAAATGTCCTACAGATGTCATCTCCTTATTGGTTGCATGGTCCTCACTTGTAGCTACGCTAATCCTTTCCACTTTTTTTTCATGAGCTTGGTTCTGACTTTTGCAGCTGGAGGTTGTTGGTTCCCTGTGCCCTGTTTTCTCTTCCATGGATTCAGCTGGGCTTGATTCTAATTTACCTGATGTGCCTTGATGTTTGACTTCGTAAGAAATGCTGGTGACAAGGACATCTGGCACTTTACTGGAGCTTCCAGGTGGGTGAGTTTCTGCAACAGGGAACCTTGTTTCCTCAGTATCCCTCAAAGGATTCTTTGCTGCAACAGGCTTGGCTGACTTCTCCGAGGTGGTTTCAGCTTTAGAGGGTGTCAAAATAGACTCCTTCATAGCGTATGACCCAAAGAGACTTCTGGAATCTTCCTTCCCGTATTCCATAGCTTCACAAATGACACTGCTGATGTGTGATTTATCTCCTTTAGAGGCAAGAGGCTGCCCTTGACTTGTGTTTTGCAGGCGTGCACGAAGTGTTGAACCCATGTTGGAATGAATTGTTTTTATTTGGATACATTCGTCCTCAGCTTTATCTGTGGTGGGTTCAAAAAATGCAACATGTTTCAGGGAGGTTGGTGTACTGGATGAGTCTTTATTAGGTCCTTTGAGGCAGGGCTCTGTTGGGAGATGCCTACACGCTTCTCCGGCAACTTTTTCCCCCAGAGAGCTGCAGATGGCCACTGTGCTATTTGAGATCTCCTCCATGCTCTCCTCCTGCTTACTGTTCTGTTTCCACTCGTGGCAAGCTGCTGCTTCTCCTTTTGCTTCTGGGGGAGTTCCTCCAACACCTGTGTTTTTTAGAAGTGGGGGCTCAGCAGCAGCAGCAACTAGATCTACAGAAGACTTTGGATCTACAGCTTCAGTCTTCTCTTTCTGGTTTGGGTTATCCACCATGGCGACTTTTTGGCTGCTGTCTTTGGTGCCGAGTTCATTTACACAGCAGTTCCTCATGGTGAAATCTCCGCTTGCACAGCTGACGTTTTGGAGGCAGCTGTTTTTTCTACAACCACAAGGTGAGCTGGTGGTGGGCTTGTCAGCATCTTCAGGAACAGCTTCTTGGTTCAGCAACTGCAGGGCCTCTGTCTCCTTAGCACTGCCCATCTCTAGGCAGGATCTCTGCCATGCTATTCTTTGTACCGCACTTAGAAGGTTCTGAAATGAGAGAGAGGGTGGATGAAAAAAAAGACAATTATCTGAGGTAATCTCAAAGAAAAATGCAATGATCTTAAAGCTATCTGTCTTTGATGTCTTCTAGGTCAATGATTCCTCTGCATTATTTGGGAGAGTTTACGATGTTTGCTGCCTTATACAGAATCTGAGAGGTGAAATAAGACTTGGTATTTTACAGTCTCGGATTTCCCACCACTGAATTCTAGTGCAGTACAGGTGATCCTCAACTTATGACTGCAATGGACCATGGAATTTCTGCCATAAATCATGAGGCGCCTATGTGACCAACTTGATTTTATTACCTTTTTTGCAGCAGTTGTCAAGCGAATATATATAGTACGGCAAGTCAATACATTTCTACAGTCTTTTTTTTTTTGCTTGAAACTGGCTGCTGCTGGAATTCCTGAACTGGGTTGTAAGTAGCCTTTGGGTGGGAGATCAGAACTTCAAATGGTCACTAAGTGAGGACTACCTGTAATTCCATCCCCTTCCCCTTTTCTTCCCCATTCTATACTTTCATAATAGTCTGTTTGGGCATTTAGTTCTGTTCAAACAACATTGAATTTCTTATGCAAATACTGAAATCCGTAAAAATTGACTAAATTGTAGCCTTTTAATTTATAATCCAGTCCATGACTAATAACAATAATGCTGTACTCTTTCAAGTGCACCATCTTCTTCATTTCACTAGTTTTTAGAAAAAAAAAATACAATAGATCAGTATCATTCCTACTTTAGGGATGGAAGACTGAGGCTGACAACCTTAAAGCTACATAAGGAATTAATGGCAGAGGCAGAATCTTCAATTTTCAATTCTACCCACATGGATAGAGACTTTAAGCTATGCCCACGGTTTACTGTAATTATAGAAATATTCCTCCATTTTGATAAACATCTGATAGTGAGTTGCCCTTTTCATCCATAACTGCCTTCTTTCTGGAACTCTACAGCTTTGAGATATCCTGGTAATCTCCCATTCCAAGAACTAACCAAGTCCAACCCTTCTTCTTTTTTTCCCCCAGGTCATCCAAGCTTTCCTGGATGTTGTCAACTGCTGAAGTTATGGTACTATTAGAGGCTAGACAACTCTAGGATGCGTAGGAAGAGACAGATAATAGCTCAATTTTAGTGTAAATGCACTGTAATCAGAAGGTCTGAGTCCAGTCTTTGGCATTTTTGCTTACAAAGGATCAGATAGCAGACAATACAGTGGTACCTTGCTACTCACATTAATTGGTTCTGAGAGGTGCGGTGAGTACAAAAACAATGAGTACCAAACAATTTTTTTCCATAAGCAATAATGGAGTGAGTCACAAGGCAGCCGATACAGAAAGTTCTAGCTTGTGCATTGAGTACCAGGACAAAATTTTCACATCAAAATACCCACCGAGTAACCAAACTCAATGAGTTTCAAGGCAGTTAAGCTATCACTGCATAAAGTAAAATCTGAAGCCAAGAAAAAGAAATTTGGGATTGACCTGATGGTGTACCAAGTGACTTCAAACATTCCCAGAACTGCACCAACAGCCTACACTTTATTGCTCCGTTGTTTTTTAAATACATTTTGAGACATGCTTTTTCTTTTTAATGTTCGGAGATTGGAGCTTCCAAATCACCCTCCTCATATCCTCTCCTCTCCTCTCCTCTCCTATCCAATCCAATCCATTTTCCGTGGTGCTTCTTTTGAGTCCTATATGGCCAAGGCCCCTAAAACTCTGCTCTGCAGAGGTTCAGCTTGAAACCTTTAACAAAGGCGGGGGGGGGGGGAAGTTGTCACTCTGTATGGTAGGGATGTTTTCCTTGTGAGAATCATTATCTCTGTGTCTTTCAATATGTCTGGTAAAGCTATTGATTCAGTTTAGAGATTAATGTTATGTATATATGTTATTTTTTAAATGAGTACTTACAACTTTCTATTTTTCTTTTAAGAAGAAAAACGTATTAAATCTTTCACTCATTTTATGTGCTCTTTTTTATATCTAAAATAATTCATTTCTTTTTTTTTTCTACAGAACATATTGACATAGAGGGGTTCTTTTAGGCATTTTTAATATGAAAGCAAAGAAGACAAAGATACATCACTTCTGCACAACTGTAATGAAACGGTAGATCACATATTTTGGTAGAAGCAAGCAAATGTTACCTGTACCCTAAAAACGGGGAGAAAAATGAGCTAATCAATGACACGTTTTTTAAAAAAGGTCCCAGGTGGCTCTTTTGACAAAATAAACTATTATTCTACAAAGAAGCATGGAATTCTGTACTTCTAAACAAACCATTTTATATCCCAAATTATCCCACATTAGAACAACTCCCCTCTGATGTTGGAGGCTGAATTATCCACACATACTTTATTATTTTGGTATCTAACATTATAGCACTATGAGCCAATAGGACTACAGACTCAAAATGATTCCTTGCGAAAGTTGTCACTGTGTATAAAATACTATTCTCATCATGGCTGTGAATAATTCCAGAACGGTCTGGAAGAAGAACTTTGGTCCTCGTGTAACTGCAGAATTTCTTTGCCACTAATTAAACCCCAGCCTCATTATGCTAAACGGTGCAGCTCATGCAAAATCCCCCCCCCCAAAAAAACCATGACTCCTTTAATTAATAGCAGGCAGGTTTTATACTCAGGTAGAGTCCAAAGCACTTCTGAAAGATTTCTGAAATGTGCACAGCTGCAACTCATCACAATTCTCACAACAAAGAGTGCACACATGCACGCATGCACACACACAATGGAACTGCCTTAGCAGTGCAACCATGATTGGGTATACTGGCTTTCAGAATACCTAACCTTAATGGGCAGCATCACAGATCTTTCCATATGTGCTAATGCAAGTCAAACGAGACCCTGACTCCTTTCTTTGAGTCTAAAAGCATCTTTCACAAGAGTTTCTTGAAAGGAAAAGCGGAGAGGGAAATAGCACTTCCTTTCCCCTGAACTCAGGTTCCTTGTAACCCTTTTCCTCCTTTCCATTTCTCCATTTCAAAACATTTCCTGAGCAGCTTTCTTTCCTCCGTTGGGCACTTTCAAAAATATGTTAAATCTGGAGCAACAAAATTTGGGGGAGAATGAGAAATGATATGGGAGGGGTGGATTTTTTTTTTAAAAAAAATACCATTGGTACAGAAGACCTTAAACAGCCTTTCTTTATTTTGCTTTGAACCCCCTTTTCCTCAGGAGAAGTCAGTTAATAAAAGAAAGTTCCTTCAGAAAATAACCTGCAAACTATCCATGAATATTTTCAACCCAGAAGGGGTAGCCAAATGCAATTATCTACAGGTTACTCTAGGCATGGCCTAAATGCGGTGACACAACAGAACCCCTCACAAAAAAGAATATATGTATTCTGATTAGAATGAATTCTTCCATGCCAGAAATGCATTGTGTCAAGAATCTATGTTATCCTTTCAGTTAATTGTGATAAATGTCCAGTTGTGTCCTCACGTATTTAAAATATCATAGCTATATTGCCACATCTGTTTATTTTTTATTTATTTTATTTATTTATTTTGAACTGCCCACCTCCCTCGGAGAGCAACTCTAGGCAGTGTATAATAAAATATTAAAACATTTTCTCCTTGACTCTGCTTCGTTGATGGCGGTCTTTTTTAGACCGCTAACCCCGTGAGTCCGTAGAGCCACCAGGACAGCATAAATCAGCTGTCCGGCGGCTTGAAAATCTCTCCCTCGGGCTAAGAGGGAGAGATGAGCATTCGGGCTGAAGTTGAGCCCCCCGGAGAAGCCCCAGAAAACTTTCTGGAGACTTGAGGGGAGCGCTCCTTCTAATGCCTGAAAGAAGCTCCGGATCCGGAGGGCATCTGTCTTTTGGAAGAAAAAAACATAGCGTCCAATCTCCGCGGCAGAAATGGATTTGTGATGGATTGTAACACGGACAGAGCAGAAACTGGAGTTCTAGCACTTGTTTGCAAGAAGACTGTAAGCCCCTAATAGAGGATACATTTGTTGCGAAGATAGGAGAGAAGAAAGCAAATGGCGTTTTGTGGAATGCAAGCAAATGGCGATTTGTGTATTGGAAACGAAAGTTAAGGAAATGCTTATTAACAGCCAGTGTGGAATCAGGAGGTATACAAGAAGATATTGACTAAATGGAAGAAATGAGAATTTTATGATTTATATTTTTTCTTCTTCTTTGGGATTATAGTGATTTAGAGGAAAAGCCATTTGAATCTCTTCTTTTTAACCCCTTTTTGTCCTTTTTTTTTGTTTTGTTACTGGGTAGGTTATATATTTAAAAAATGGCTTTTAAGCAAATAGTACCAAAAGCCACTAAAAACTTTGAAGCTTCTACAGTTCAGATACAAAAATTAAAAGAAGATATTAAAGAGGAATTAAGGAATTTTTTACAGGAGTTTCTGGAGGCTCATCTTTTAGAAACAGATCAAAAATTTGATGAAATAGAGAAAGAGATGTTGGATTTTAAGGAAGTGATGGAAGAGCAGAAGAGGGAAATGAAAATGGTAAAGGATGCAATTTCACAAATATTAAGGTCTTGTATTCAGATGGAGGATAGTTTGGAAGAACTTAATAAAGTTAATTTAGAGTTGCAAAGGAAAATAGAGGAAATTCAAAAGAATCAAAATAACTGGAACTTAGATAATAAGATAGAAGATATACAGGCTAAGGTAGATAGGGCAGATGAAGAAAGAGTAATATTACAATATAGATTAATGGAATATGCTATAAGGGTGAGGGGGTTGAAGGAAGGCAGGAAGGAAAATTTAAAACAGATTTTTATGCAAGCTTTTGCTCAGATAAAGGGTGTGGAGCCAGAAGACTTTGAGATTAATATTGAAAGAATTTATCGTGTTAATTCTTGGTGGGCAAGACAAAATTGATTACTGAGGGATGTGGTTATTTATTTTACAACTAAAAAGGTTAGGTATGAAATCTTGCAAGCTTTTTATAAAAATAAATTTCAAATATTGGGACAAGATATAAAAATGATGAAGGAAATTCCTCTTAAAATGTTAAGAAAGAGAAGAGAATTTGCTTTTTTAGTGGATGAGTTTAAGAAACATCAGATATATTTTAGATGGGAAGTTCCAATGGGTTTGTCAGTGAATTTTACAGGTAGAAAGTATTTTCTTAGTACAGTTATAAAAGCAAGAAATTTTTACATTAATGTTTTAAAGAGTGGGAATCCTTTGTTGTTAGATGCTAAGCTAAATGGTCTGGAGATGATGGAAAATAGAATAGGAGAGGGGAAGAATGTTTAAGATGTGAATATGATGATTATGGCTAATTTTTAGAATTGATTTGTTTAGGATATAAATTATAGGATTTTTGTTATTTGTTATTTGTAAGGGATAAACATATGGGATGGTATTATTTAATTTTGAAGGATGGAAAGTAAAATGTATGAATTTAGATAATGTTGTGGATGTAATGATGTTAACTGTTTATTGTTATATTTTGGATGTAATTTAAATGATTATTTGTTTTAATTGATATGCCTTGGATACAAGTTTATAGATAGCAAAAGTTATGAAGTTAAGTTGGAAATATCATATCTGAGAGACTTTATTCGTAATGATATTTGAATGATGGAGTAATATTGGAAGACTGGACAGTAAACATTATGATAATTAAAGAAATATATAAGTGATGAAAATTTGAGCTCGAGAAGATGGACTGTAATTTAAGAAATGGACTTATGAAATTTGAAGAAATATACAAGTGGAGAAAATTTGAATTTGAGAAGATGGACTAATTTTAAAAATAATAATCTATGAAGGGAAGATTGTATTTGTATTGTTCTTTTTTTTAAATTCTTTCTTATCTCATTATTTTTATTGTAAGGGGATTTAAAGTTTTAGAGAGGGGTGGGAGTTTATGTATATTTAGTATATCTTAGCTTGTGATTGTTAGTTATAATACCCGGTATTTGCTCTGGGAAGTCCGGGGGGGTGGGGGAAAGGGGGAGGAGGGGGGAGGGAGGGGGTGAGGGGTGGAAAATGATACATGGATCGGTTATCAATGTACAGTAATGATTGAAGAAATTAAAATTTGAAATGAAATTGGGGCTGCTCGACTGCCATTTCAGAAGGAAAGGGAGAGAGGAGTAGAAGGAGGGAAGAAAGTAGGTAGGAAAGGGGTGAGAAGGAGGAGGGGAATAAGAAGGTTAGAAAGGATGGAAGAAGGGAGGAGTGGAGAAGGAGGAGAGGAAATAGTAAAGTGAAGGAGATGAAGGAAGGGGAAAATAGTAGAAGGTAGAGGGAGGTTGTGAAGAAAGGAAGTGGCAGTCGGGCAAGCCCGAATCAGCAATAAATAAAAATTAATGATTAATGATTGTACATAAATATGATGTTGGAAAATGGAAATAAAAAACTTTTTTGATTAAAAAAAAAAAAAAAAAACATTTTCTCCTTTTAAATAGATAGTACACATAAGCTTTCTCATAGAGTCAAAATTCTCCTGTTAGGACAAAAGCACTTTCTGTCAAGATTTTAGGATGTGCATGTAAAATAATTTTGTTAACCAATTTCTAAACCAGACTTTCCCAATCTGAGGCCTTCAATATATGTTTTATTTATTGGAGATTATGGTAATTTCCCTTCCATCCCTTTTTATCAATGAATAAACAAGTAAACATTTTTAAAAAGTATGAAAACAGCTCCTTCCAACTTGGTTTGGACTATCCCAAGATATGGAACAATGAATGGAGAACAAGCCAAAGGCAGAATTAGGACCCATGGATGCAAAATATAGGGATACAGATTTTGACTGGACACCAGAGGAAATTCTTAATAGTAAAAACTGTTCAACAATGGAAGAGATTTCCTGGAAAGGGGATGGACTGTCCTTTGCTGGAAGTGTCAAAATCTATTTGTCATGGATGCTGCAGTAATGGATTCCTCCATTGGTTAGACTGAATTAGGCTATCTTTAAGCTCCCTTCCAGCTCTTAACATTTTATGATTCTTATTGCTGGAATTACTTCATTTTAGTAGCATGAATGGTGATATAATCCAGATATATCTCATATTTATTTTTATTTATTTTCTTTCTCTCTCTCTTTCTTTCTTTCTTTCTTTCTTTCTTTCTTTCTTTCTTTCTTTCTTTCTTTCTTTCTTTCTTTCTTTCTTTCTTTCTTCATTCATTTTTTATTCAATCTCTATAACCACTCAAATGACTCTGTGGCTTACAATTCCAAAACTATAAAAACAATAAAAACATCCAAAATAAATATGCAGAGCAGTCAAGATAATTGACTCTTTTGCATAATTTAAATTCTTATGCAAAGGAACTGCACAAATTCATTTAGTTTGCAATGCATTGTCCTAATCAGAAGAGATGAAGAAGGAGTTATACAGGATACTGCAACTCCACTTTTTAACAACTGGAAATTTCAGTGATCTCTCAGTTTCGGCAATATCACACGACACGACCCATTTCTTCCAAAACCGTCTTTCCACTGAAATTGAATTCTCAACATATTGAACCTTCCATCCAATATAAAATTTAATTTATGGAATAACTTAAGCAAGGAAGTACAATATCAGATAGAAACCAAAGTAGAATATGCAGATATTTTTCTCTGAAAGGTGTAGATACAGTAGATGTACTGCAGTCTCTTCATTTCACATGGCCAAAAATGTCTTTTTTCTCTATGTCACTATTTTTACTTTATCTAGAAGCAACATGGCCTTTCACGCAAAGTTAGCATCCCCAATGGAAGGTAAATTTAAGACCCAAAGAAGCCAGCTATCATAGTCTGAACAGAAGTTTCAGTGTGAAAGCAATTCTGCATTTCTCTGGCAGCTTGGACGCTCAATATCACCCTCTGACCTCTAACCTTAAACAGTTTTTCAACTTTCTAAACCTGCGTAAGTGCAGCGCAACAAATGACCCTACATTTGAACTGCTGCCTAGTGAACTGGGCTCATTTTTCTAAAGAAAAAACAACAACAAATAACATACTGCAGCTCCTGGTCTGAGGTGAAATCTATACTTTTAAGATTCCTTACAGAGATGAATCTCTTTAGTGTGCCAAGAGCTCAGCAAGCAAGCAAGCGGCATTAGCTTTGCCTAGGAGCTATACAGGACATCTTGGTGCAGTGAATCCAAATAAGAAAGAAAGGAACCATGGAAGCTTGAGGGACTTGTCCAAGACTTTAAGTGCAATAGGTAATGTTGAGTGGAAAGGAAACAGACATGCAAAGAAAAAAATGGGCAAAAATTTAAGGAAAGAGGAATGCATTGCCTGTCGCCCCCTCTGTCTTGGTGAAAAAGATTGCTCTTCCCAAGTAGACCAGAGCAGCAGACTGACGGGTGTAACAATACCAAATCAGAATAACTCCAAATTCCCTGAATCAATCAATCAATCAATCAATCAAACAAGCAATCAATCCTCTTCCCCGCCTTCTTCTTTCTCAGGCTTCTAAAAGAACGATGCTTCCATCCTCCATCCCTTCTCCAAATGTGTATGTAGAGGCTGAAGCTTGTGCAGTCCAAGACTTTACTCTGGGGGGCTGTAGTAGAAGGGCTCAGCTGGAGCTTTTCATTGCATTTCATTACATCTCCCAAGTCTGCAATCTCCCTAAATGCACCCGGCAAGCCCCGGGTAAAAGGTCGATGCCTTGAACCAGCAATCTATGACCAGGCCAATAAGGGGAAAGTCATTGGCAAAGCGAGCCCTTTCAGGGCTTTCGGTAATGTGCGTGCATACATACAAGAATATCCTTGTCTCGGCACTATCATTGCTTTTATAAAAGAAAGCATAGAGGCTCCAAGCCATCCCCACATAAAGTGCTGGGTCAGGCACAGGGCTGTGGGTGAAGAAACTGACTAAAAAATACTGTGTTTATGGCCAGCCACAAAATTTGCTAATGGATGGAAAGATAGCTGTGGTATATTCAAGGATCCACATTGTGGCAAAGTTGGAGGAGGACCACAAGCATCATGGCGATGCATTAATGGGACAATGCTGCAAGTCTAAATGTACTGGGGGGTTTTTTCCTGATCCCTACCACCTGCTAGGCAGACAAGACTCAGTAAAACTGGCAAAGGGAATTGGGGCTGATATCCCCAAAAAGTAATGCTTGGATAGTGACTGCCTCGTCTCAGGATCATTCACAATTATGACAGCAATGAAAAAGCAACTTTGTGGTGAGTCCTAGAATTTATGTTCTTCGTAAGTCTGTTAAATAAAGCAAAGGCAACTGAAGTAAGATTTGTAACCGCAGTTGCAGTTTCACTTAGCAGTTTTGTTTAATGACCAGATTGCTGGTCCCGACTGTGGTGACTAAACAGGACTAACCTGGAGTCTAGTCCTGTGATGGCAAACCTATAGCAGGCATGCCAGAGGTGGCACGCCTCTCTGATGGCACGCAAGCTGTTGCCCCAGTTCAGCTCTGCTGCGCATGCGTGAGAGGGGCAGGGTGCATGCGTGGGGCACGCATGCATGCGCGGGGGCAAGGCATGTGCGGGGAGCAGGTGAGGGCACATGCGTGCGTGGGCAGGGGGCGTGCACATGTGAGGGCAGGGAGCATGCGTGGGGGCCGCATGCACATTGCATTTTGGGGGTTCGGGCACGTGTGTGCGCTTTGGACGCTCAGCCCAGAAAAGGTTAGCCATCACTGGTCTAGTCTATGTTTCAAAAAGTCATCCAGTTCTAACATGAACCCAATGAGTTAGTTTAATTTCAAACTCACAGATTATTTCAGAACAGAATTAAAAGACCTTTTCCCTACTTTTATGCAAAAGTGGTCTAGAGCAGGGGTGTTAAACCCAAGGCAGAGGGCCAGATCCGGCCCGCAGGGTGCTTAGATCTGGCCCGCAGGGCCGCCCTGGAAATAGTGAAAGGACTGGCTGGCAGTGCCTCTGCCAGCAAAAACAGAGCTCCATTTTTGCTGGCAGAGGGTTGCAGGAGGCTGTCCCAGGCAAAAACGGGGCTTGGGAGGGTCGTGTATGGTTCTCCCGAGCTCTGTTTTCACTGGCAGAGAGTTGCAGGAGGCTGTTGCAGCTGCAAATGGAGCTCGGGAGCCCATTTTCACTGGCAGAGCACTTGGACCACCACAGGTGCCCCCGACATGAGTGACATCAAGCTGACCACGCCCACCCTGGCCATGCCCACTCCGGCCCACTGAGGTCAAACGCAGCCATGATGTGGCCCTCAATGAAATCGAGTTTGCTCTAAATCAGGTAGTGACAGATTTTATTTTCCTGGGCTCCAAGATCACTTGGAGACTGCAGCCAAGAAATTAAAAGACGCTTGCTCCTGGGGAGGAAAGCTATAGCAAATCTAGACAGCGTACTAAAAAGCAGAGACATCACCCTGCCAACAAAAGTGCGTATAGTCAAAGCTATGGTTTTCCCAGTTGCAATGTATGGCTGTGAAGGTTGGACCATAAGAAAGGCTGAGCGCCAAAGAATTGAGGCCTTTGAACTCTGGTGCTAGAGAAGACTCCTGCGAGTCCCTTAGACTGCAAGGCGAACAAACAAGTCAGTTCTAGAGGAGATCAACCCTGACTGCTCTTTAGACGGCCAGATCCTGAAGATGAAACTGAAATACTTTGGCCACCTAATGAGAAAGAAGGACACACTGGAGAAGAGCCTAATGCTGGGAAAGATTGAGGGCAAAAGAAGAATGGGACGACAGAGAATGAGATGGCTGGATGGAGTCACTGAAGCAGTAGAGGACAGGAAGGCCTGGAGGAATGTTGTCCATGGGGTCGCGATGGGTGGGACATGACTTCGCAACTAACAACAACAACAATTTAAAATAAAAAAGTTCCTCCTGGCTTCTCCTTCTTCAGCAGCCTGATAAAGTGAGGCAACCACTGGAAAATAGTTAACAGATGCTGATCTCTCAGCAACGCTATGATGAAATGAAACAAATAAAGTGTTAAAAAATTATGATATTTGCAGTTACATCTAAATTACATTAAAGAAACCAAAAATCTTTACAATCCCCAAGGCATGTCACAACTTTTGAGCACCCCTAATGTTTGGAATTTGAAAGTTGAAAAATTTGACATGCCCTATTATGACATGGCCCCACTTTTCATCTCTCCCTCTGATATTGGGCTGCTTCATGAAGATGACTATTGCTGATGCTTTCAGAAGAACCTATTGGGAAGATCCCTTCTGGGGCATGGATGGGAAAACCTGCTCCAAGCTAAATCTATCCTGTTAGACCCCTGAATCTGGCTCATGTAGGGGAAGGCCAGGTTCAGGCAAAGTATAGCATTATAGCGAAGCTGCTATTCTGAATGCCCTGAGGTGAAGCTGTTGTTGTGATTGAGGCCCAAGTAGTGATTACCAAACACAATTCAGTCCTGAACAAACGTTTTATTAAAACAGCTGAGAATTAATTCATTCTCATGTTAGTCCAAAACAAATTCTTTATAAACAGTCCTTTGGCCTTATCACCAACCTTTGTTGTCTTTGGCAACGTGCCAAAGATTTTTCTTGGCAAAACCCCCACCAAGTTCAAGAGATGCTGACAAGAAGCAATGGAATTCAACATTGCTTTTCCACAAAGAACCCAACGGCTCGTTGCTGCTCTTTTAAACCTTAGAGGAGTGGCCAATCATCTTCTGGCCTTACTCCCAAGTCTTCCTTTTTGCTTCAGCTGCTCTTGCTTTCTGGTAGCTCTTCTCATGCATGCACTAGGAACAGGCTCTTCCTGTTCCTCTGCTGTCTGCTTCTGGAGGCTCCGGAGTCCACGCATCGCTCTCAGATGGCCCTGGCCCCATCTTTGCCTCCGACGCAGAGCCCTCGTCTGGGCCTTCCCCTGACTCCAGGACTGGCCCATTGTCCTCCCCAGCCTCCTCATTGTCTGACTTTGCTGCCAGGTCACAGGCTGCTGTCAGACCACAACAGCTGTGTAAGTGAGAAAGACATATATATATATGACAGAAATCTGTGCCTGTTGTAGCCATCACTTCAGTGCAACGTCAGAACTGATGCTTCCTACTTTTGCTAGAAACATGTCACTGTAAGCATTAATTTCTTGTTTCTTGCCAAGAGGTGGTTTTTGCTCTTGGGCTGAAAAAAGTCTAACCGGGTAACATTCAAAAGTAACAATATTTGAACAATTCTGAGACAACCCATTCCTAGCTAGTTAGACTTAGAAATAGTCAAAAGTCCTACTGGCATAATCTAGCCCATGTTTATTCAGAGGTAGGTGACACTGAGTTGAATATAGCCTCCACTCTGTTGAGCTTATTGATATCTTTTTTTTTTAAATACTGGCAAGGAAAACATGCAAAACAGTGCTTCTGGAGTTCTTTCTAACCCCTGTACTGCAGCAGCTGTATGTTTTGGTCTATGTGCTCTGGGAAGGATAGGGAGAGCTGCACGTTTTGCTCTCTGGATCATGGGAGCAAGAGGGATAGGGGAAGGGACTCAGAATGGAGCAGTTAGCATCTTTCTGAGCCACCACCCAACTACCACTCACCTAACTTTCTGAGCCACCTGCGGCCCCATTTTTAACAATATTTCTTTTGCCAGCTGCTTGCGTGTGGATTTGATCCCATTCTGTTAATATGCAAATCAAAAGAATCCCAAACCCCTTGCATAATTCTGATGGCTGATAAGAATATCCCAAGTTTTAACTCTTCTTAGACAAACATTGGTCGAACAGCGTCTTAACCTGGATGCACATCAGATATAGCCTGCCTGGTTAGAGAATTGTGGGAATTAGCATTCCCATACCCAAGTCCAGCATTCTGGAGGATGCACAGGTTGGGTAATGTTGACCTAAGCAGATAAGGAGATGCCATTTACAATCTGAGCAAAGTATAAATTCATTTCTGCCCATCTGCAATTGAATTTGCTTCCATAAACTGAAGCCACAAGGTCACAACAAGAGAGAATTCATAAGCAGTGGGTTTTCAGGCAGAATGCAACTTGTCCCCCACTAGCCGAGTGGCAGTTCAATTAGCTTTGCCAGCATCATTTGGGAACCACTGACTAGGGAATCAACAGCCACATACAACTTCTATTTAGGTAGTAATTGGGGCAGAGTTGGATGCTGCTTCCTTTGAAGGGAGACCCAACAAGGTTGCAGAGATCAAAGAGATTCTCTATAACAATGAAAATGTCACAAAGCCTGAGATCTCAGCCAGCAGTAACATTGGCAGAATGAGTTCAAAACAGTACAGCAATGTCATTTTCATCCCCAGCATTATTTAAAGATGCCAAATAAGGAATATATGCCCTGCCCTATTTATACATGTATAATATATTGATTACAACTGATGTCAGTAGGAAACTATGATTTCACTTAATTTTAGAAGGTAGCTTTCAATGAATATTCTTTATCAGGGCGACAGACAGACAGATAGATAATGGAGAGAGATAGAAATAGACAGGCAGATAGATGATAGAGTGGCATCATTTATCATAAAAAAGAGAAAAAAATGGGGGCCCTGCTAGAAATGCCAAGCTCTGTGTGCATTTATAAATCCAACTGATGCCTCAAATTGCAATTCATATCTTGCCTTGTTCCCCCCTTGGCATTTTAAGAGACTACTAACCTACATTTTCAGAGCTGTAAAAAATGAAGCCCACACTTTCCTAAATCAGTATGAACATGCAATCTGTGAACCTATAAAGGAGAATACTTGTAACTCACGATTGAAGTGAGGAGTTGTTGGTGTTCCTTGAGCTTGGTTGTTTTCTTGCAGATGTTTCATTACAGCGCATTGATGATATTATCTAATTTGGGTAATAAAATGTCTGCAAGAAAACAACCAAGCTCAGAGAGCACCAAGGACTCCTACTCTGTGAGCTTCTTAAGAGGCTAACTGGTGGTAGTGGTAAACCATCATTGATTAATACAGGAGCAAAGTACAGATCCGAAGAGTAATTTATTTTCTTTTTCTTGTCAATATGGAAACAAAGGACAATGGCAAGGAAAGATGGAGAAAGGGGTCTCTTGCTATCTGCCCACTCATTTGCCTGCAAGGAATTCCTTATCTCCTATGGAGAACAAGTGAATTGTTAAATGGAAAGATGCTCACACAGAAATCAATCCAACTTACTTTGGCTAGGCCAGGGGTCGGCAACCTTAAACACTCAGAGCCACAAAGGTCTAACTGGAAGCCCCCGTTCAATTCTGGAGCCGACCGGAAGTCTGGTTCCCCCACCATAGAGTCTCCTCCTAGCGCGGCATCCATTTTCCTCTACCTGTCCTAACCAAAAGCCCTATCAATTGTGGAGCCGACCAGCAACAGGGAGGCTGCCAAAGCTGGCTGAGGAACTCTGGGAGTTGAAGTCCACAAGTCTTAAAGGGCCCAAGGTTGGAGACCCCTGCTTTAAAATACCTCAATATGCAAATAAATGAATACATTTTAAAGCAGGACAAGTTGATATCAGGGTAGCATGAAGTTTAGGGAAAGAGAAACGACTCACATCCATTTGTCTTAGCACAGACAAATAATCAGGATACACAGCAAAGAAAGGCAGGATCAGCTGGACTGGATAATGATAGGTTATACCAACATTAAAATTCATACTTGCCTCATTATTTAACACAGAAAAAAGTAAAACTAAATATTTAACGATATCACTTTCAATTATGACTAAAATGCTTTCAGCCAACTGTATTTCTGGACAATGCAGATACAGATAGCCCTAGAGTTATGATATAACAGAGCCTGCCCATCAGAGTTGTAATTCACGACAGTCATAAATAGGGTCATCCACATGACTGACCTGATTTTATGATCGTTTTTTGCAATAGTCTTAAGTGAATGCCATGGTCTTTAAGCAAATCAATGGTTCTCTATGGGCCAGTTCTTCCAAAAACCAAACGCAAATGCCAGTTTTAGGCAAATCTGTTGTGAAACTCAGGCACATGAATGTTGGAGGCTACAAATGGCTGTAAATATTGCTGAGCCTTTGAAGCACAATCACATGATCCCAGGGAGTTGGGGCGAGTGTTGGGACTTCAAATATGGATTACAAATACTCAAGGAAGGTCTGTCGTAACTTCAAACAATCACTAAGAGACCAGTTGTAAGTAAAGGACTAGCTGTAATATAGAAAATGTTCAAATGGTTCAAGTAGAATAAATGTTGTTTGAATATCATTTAGGATCCACTTCCCTATGTATTTTTCTGCCTCTGGTATGTCAGGCTAGGGTCTTAGACAAATTGAGAGGCAAGGACTGGCAGTTTTACCACTCTTACAGATGAGAATATTATACCAAAAACATCTGGAGGAATTAAAATGGAGAAGGCTGTTCTAGGGTTACACACACATACTTGTGTTCCTCCTTTATGGAATGGAAAGTATGTGACAGACTGATTCTGTGTAATTGTGTAATTGTACTGTGTAAATGTGTTGTTATTTCCATTGAAAAGACATGACAGTGAGGGGAACTGTAAGAAATGCCACATGAGAAGAAAGAAGGATGAGATAATGCAATCAAAGGTAGTTCTGATTGCCTCTAATCTATCTGTCTTCAAATTTTTCTAATTGTTTACCATCCATTTGATATGTTATTGTCAGGATATGTAGATTTAATAGCTGTAAGCTGATGGAAGGTTGTAAGCAGAGGCAACTGTAAGTTGTTGCAATATGAATGAGGCAGCAGGGTTACTGCCACTTTAAGAAGCTGGGTAAGAAGCTGCCTATATAAGGGAAGCCACTAGAGGATGTTTCTCTTCTCCTCATGTTCTCTCTCATGTTGTATCTCATTGTTCTCCTTGTGTCAGTAGCTGTATGATAAGGTATTTACCAGGTATAAGTTTGTATATATTTAGCTGTAGATAAATCCACTGTTAATTATCTAACGGCTCTGGGTACTGTGTTTTGCTCCTGGGTTTATCTCATAATACTAGTCACACTGCCTAACTCTGACAGTCATGGTATATGAGCTTTATTTTCCTGCAAATGTTAAATATTTGGATTATTATCCCTCCAGTCTTTGTCAGAGCCAAAGAATCTTGATTTACGGTAATCTGAGTGCCACTGAGCACTATTGCTAGTTCATTTGGGCATGCACATGGAGTATCTGTACTGTTCATCAGATGAGCTATATTAAGAGAGTAATTTGTGCATGGGGATTGCTGGGCATTACTACAGGTAGTCCTTGACTTACAACAGTTCATTTAGTGACCCTTCAAAGTTACAGCAGCACTGAAAAAAAGTGACTTATGACCATTTTTCACTTACAACCTTTGCAGCATCCCCATGATCATGTGATCAAAATTCAGATACTTGGCAACTGGTTCATACTTATGACTGTTGCAATATCCCAGGGTCATGTGATCACCTTTTGCGACCTTCTGACAAGCAATGTCAATGGAGAAGCCAGTTTCACTTAACAACCAGGTTACTAACTTATCAACTGGAGAGATTCACTTAACCACTGTGGCAAGAAAGGTTGTAAAAGGGGGCAAAACTCACTTAAGAAATTCTCACTTAACCATAGAAATGTTGGGCTCAGTTGTGGTTGTAAGTCTACCTATAGTATGCACCTAGCAGTGTGTGTGCCCTAGCAGTTTGAAAGCATGCTAATGCAAGTAGATGAATAGATACCACTTTGGTGTGAAGGCAAAGCATTCCCAGGCACTTTTGGCATATACTCATGCTGCCCACATGACCATGGAAATTATCTTTGGACGATGCTGGTTCTGATGGCCAAGAAACAGAGATGAACACCGTGCCCAAGTCAGACACAAGACTGGACAGGGAAACCTTTACCTTTACCACTACACAGCCTGCCTAGTAAAGCCTCTGGTAGTATTTTAAGGCAGACAGAAAGGACTTCAAAGCAAAAACTATCAAGAAAGTTGCTTTTTTTCATAGCTCCCAAATATTGTACTCTTGTGCAAGGATACACAATACTGAAATATTGTTCATATGACACATTTCTCAGTGACTAGTAACCATTCATCAATTAAATGAACTTTCTAGGTTTGTAAGCTCACTGGACCATAACTGAAGCCAGGCTGGATTTAGATAAAATACTCAACTACAACAAAGCCCCTAATTTGTGGTTCGTGTGTGCTGTGCAAACACCACTGTCTTCTTTATGCATCTCCCAGATGCAGCAATCCCAGCTAAACAAAACAAAGCCCTGCTCTGATTGAAGCCGAAGAAAGAGGCTGGCAATGATTCTCATTATCCCTGTAAGGAGAATCAGATGCATGAGACAAAAATGTCAGAAACAGCTTTGTAAAGAGAAAGCTTTAATGTGGCCGATAGGTATCAGTTTCTTCTCTCTTTCAAAATATTCGAACAATTTTAAAAAAAAAAATTTTTTTAGAAACATTATTTTCTTGTAATGTAACGATCTATAGCGAATTTCCAATGGTTTGTAGTGCTGTCTTATACATGCTATCTTGAGAGGAAATCTCACTGAATTCAATTCAGAAAACTGCACTGAAGATCATGTATGAAGCACCGCCACCAGATGGCCAGAAAGGAAAGTTTTACAAAAGTCACTTCTACTTTTCAATGCAGGCTGTACAGATATGCAGATTGTAGGAGAATACCAGAGGTGGGTTTCAGCAGGTTCTGACCAGTTCTGGAGAACCGGTAGCGGAAATTTTGAGTAGTTCGGAGAACCGGTAGTAAAAATTCTGTCTGGCCCCAACCCCATCTATTCTCTGCCTCCCAAGTCCCAGTTCGGGAGGAAATGGGGATTTTGCAGCATCCTTCCCTGCCATGCCCACCAAGTCACACCACCAAGCCATGCCCACAGAACCGGTAGTAAAATTTTTTGAATCCCACCGCTGGAGTGTACCAATCATCCATGAACTTTGTGAGCTTGTTCTGCCTCAGATGTCGTTCCGATTCAAATAGTACAATTTGCAACTTTTTTAAAAAAAATTGAATAATATTTGCACCTCCTCACAACACAGTCCCATATTCCTTTTTGGATTGTTGGGTGAATAAACAGAGAGAGCCAAGCAAATCCGGCAAGTGAGAGGCGGAGGAAGAAGAAGAAAAGCTAGAAGGGGAAGAGATTGCTGACAGATGCTGCTAACTACACCCTGTGGAACTTTTTGCATGTTGTATGTGACTGGAGCATTGCTTGGTGAGGCAGCTACAAGGAACTTCTAAGGAAAACAGTCCTCCAGAGAGCAAACTCAATGAATAAGCAAGCAGGAAAAGCAAGCAAGAATTTGGTAAGGAAATTTATGAGAGGAGTTAAGAGGAAGACACAATTTGTTTGTTGTGCATAGAGGAACAAAGGGATGGGGAAACGACTTTAATGAGTTCCTGAGGATGTTTCTCTTCTCCTCATGTTCTCTCTCATGTTGTATCTCATTGTTCTCCTTGTGTCAGTAGCTGTATGATAAGGTATTTACCAGGTATAAGTTTGTATATATTTAGCTGTAGATAAATCCACTGTTAATTATCTAACGGCTCTGGGTACTGTGTTTTGCTCCTGGGTTTATCTCATAATACTAGTCACACTGCCTAACTCTGACAGTCATGGTATATGAGCTTTATTTTCCTGCAAATGTTAAATATTTGGATTATTATCCCTCCAGTCTTTGTCAGAGCCAAAGAATCTTGATTTACGGTAATCTGAGTGCCACTGAGCACTATTGCTAGTTCATTTGGGCATGCACATGGAGTATCTGTACTGTTCATCAGATGAGCTATATTAAGAGAGTAATTTGTGCATGGGGATTGCTGGGCATTACTACAGGTAGTCCTTGACTTACAACAGTTCATTTAGTGACCCTTCAAAGTTACAGCAGCACTGAAAAAAAGTGACTTATGACCATTTTTCACTTACAACCTTTGCAGCATCCCCATGATCATGTGATCAAAATTCAGATACTTGGCAACTGGTTCATACTTATGACTGTTGCAATATCCCAGGGTCATGTGATCACCTTTTGCGACCTTCTGACAAGCAATGTCAATGGAGAAGCCAGTTTCACTTAACAACCAGGTTACTAACTTATCAACTGGAGATTCACTTAACCACTGTGGCAAGAAAGGTTGTAAAAGGGGGCAAAACTCACTTAAGAAATTCTCACTTAACCATAGAAATGTTGGGCTCAGTTGTGGTTGTAAGTCTACCTATAGTATGCACCTAGCAGTGTGTGTGCCCTAGCAGTTTGAAAGCATGCTAATGCAAGTAGATGAATAGATACCACTTTGGTGTGAAGGCAAAGCATTCCCAGGCACTTTTGGCATATACTCATGCTGCCCACATGACCATGGAAATTATCTTTGGACGATGCTGGTTCTGATGGCCAAGAAACAGAGATGAACACCGTGCCCAAGTCAGACACAAGACTGGACAGGGAAACCTTTACCTTTACCACTACACAGCCTGCCTAGTAAAGCCTCTGGTAGTATTTTAAGGCAGACAGAAAGGACTTCAAAGCAAAAACTATCAAGAAAGTTGCTTTTTTTCATAGCTCCCAAATATTGTACTCTTGTGCAAGGATACACAATACTGAAATATTGTTCATATGACACATTTCTCAGTGACTAGTAACCATTCATCAATTAAATGAACTTTCTAGGTTTGTAAGCTCACTGGACCATAACTGAAGCCAGGCTGGATTTAGATAAAATACTCAACTACAACAAAGCCCCCTAATTTGTGGTTCGGTGTGTGCTGTGCAAACACCACTGTCTTCTTTATGCATCTCCCAGATGCAGCAATCCCAGCTAAACAAAACAAAGCCCTGCTCTGATTGAAGCCGAAGAAAGAGGCTGGCAATGATTCTCATTATCCCTGTAAGGAGAATCAGATGCATGAGACAAAAATGTCAGAAACAGCTTTGTAAAGAGAAAGCTTTAATGTGGCCGATAGGTATCAGTTTCTTCTCTCTTTCAAAATATTCGAACAATTTTAAAAAAAAAAATTTTTTTAGAAACATTATTTTCTTGTAATGTAACGATCTATAGCGAATTTCCAATGGTTTGTAGTGCTGTCTTATACATGCTATCTTGAGAGGAAATCTCACTGAATTCAATTCAGAAAACTGCACTGAAGATCATGTATGAAGCACCGCCACCAGATGGCCAGAAAGGAAAGTTTTACAAAAGTCACTTCTACTTTTCAATGCAGGCTGTACAGATATGCAGATTGTAGGAGAATACCAGAGGTGGGTTTCAGCAGGTTCTGACCAGTTCTGGAGAACCGGTAGCGGAAATTTTGAGTAGTTCGGAGAACCGGTAGTAAAAATTCTGTCTGGCCCCAACCCCATCTATTCTCTGCCTCCCAAGTCCCAGTTCGGGAGGAAATGGGGATTTTGCAGCATCCTTCCCCTGCCATGCCCACCAAGTCACACCCACCAAGCCATGCCCACAGAACCGGTAGTAAAATTTTTTGAATCCCACCGCTGGAGTGTACCAATCATCCATGAACTTTGTGAGCTTGTTCTGCCTCAGATGTCGTTCCGATTCAAATAGTACAATTTGCAACTTTTTTAAAAAAAATTGAATAATATTTGCACCTCCTCACAACACAGTCCCATATTCCTTTTTGGATTGTTGGGTGAATAAACAGAGAGAGCCAAGCAAATCCGGCAAGTGAGAGGCGGAGGAAGAAGAAGAAAAGCTAGAAGGGGAAGAGATTGCTGACAGATGCTGCTAACTACACCCTGTGGAACTTTTTGCATGTTGTATGTGACTGGAGCATTGCTTGGTGAGGCAGCTACAAGGAACTTCTAAGGAAAACAGTCCTCCAGAGAGCAAACTCAATGAATAAGCAAGCAGGAAAAGCAAGCAAGAATTTGGTAAGGAAATTTATGAGAGGAGTTAAGAGGAAGACACAATTTGTTTGTTGTGCATAGAGGAACAAAGGGATGGGGAAACGACTTTAATGAGTTCCTGAGGATGTTCCATGAATGCTTTCATCTCTGAAGAGAATAACTTGTTTACCTGCTACAAGTTTAAGCTGACAGTCCTGGAAGAGAAAATGAAGGGTGATAGGTTATGCACATACTTACTTACATACATAGATACACACACACACATACACACACATACACAGTACACACATACTATACATACATACACAGAGAGAGAGAAAGAGAGAGAGAAATTGATAAATGGTAGTTAACACTGAGTAACCTCACTTCTTTCCAGCATTGAAAATATTATTTATTTATTTATTTATTTATTTATTTATTATTTAAATTTGTATACCGCCCTTCTCCCGGAGGACTCAGGGCGGTTCACAGCCAAGTAAAAATACAATACTATAAATACAAATTAAAATACAATTAAAAAACTTATTAAAATTGGCCAGAATTAAAATTTAGAGCTAAAACCCATTAAAACCCATTAAAACACTAACCCAGTCCAGCGCAGATGAATAAGTAAGTTTTAAGCTCGCGGCGAAAGGTTCGGAGGTCCGGAAGTTGACGAAGTCCTGGGGGGAGTTCGTTCCAGAGGGCGGGAGCCCCCACAGAGAAGGCCCTTCCCCTGGGTGTCGCCAGACGACACTGTCGTGCCGATGGCACCCTGAGGAGCCCCTCTCTGTGAGAGCGCACGGGTCGGTGAGAGGTATTCGGTAGCAGCAGGCGGTCCCGTAAGTATCCCGGCCCTATGCCATGGAGCGCTTTAAAGACATTCACCAACACCTTGAAGCGCACCCGGAAGGCCACAGGTAGCCAGTGCAGCCGGCGCAGGATAGGTGTCACTCGGGAGCCACGAGGGGCTCCCTCAATCACCCGCGCAGCTGCATTCTGGACTAACTGTAGCCTCCGGATGCCCCTCAAGGGGAGCCCCATGTAGAGAGCATTGCAGT
The DNA here is from genome assembly GCF_028640845.1 of Ahaetulla prasina. Lineage (NCBI taxonomy): Eukaryota > Metazoa > Chordata > Lepidosauria > Squamata > Colubridae > Ahaetulla > Ahaetulla prasina. Next base: position 82,295,876 of record NC_080540.1, on the reverse strand, counting down.
AGTCCAGACGAGACGTCACGAGGGCGTGAGTGACTGTGCACAAGGCATCCCGGTCTAGAAAGGGGCGCAATTGGCGCACCAGGCGGACCTGGTGGAAAGCTCTCCTGGAGACGGCCGTCAAATGGTCTTCAAAAGACAGCCGTTCATCCAGGAGAACGCCCAAATTGCGCACCCTCTCCATCGGGGCCAATGACTCGCTCCCGACAGTCAGCCGCGGACTCAGCTGACTGTACCGGGATGCCGGCATCCACAGCCACTCCGTCTTGGAGGGATTGAGCTTGAGCCTGTTCCTCCCCATCCAGACCCGTACGGCTTCCAAACACCGGGACAGCACTTCGATGGCTTCATTGGGGTGGCCCGGTGTGGAAAAGTACAGCTGGGTGTCATCAGCGTACAGCTGGTACCTCACACCGAAGCCACTGATGATCTCACCCAGCGGCTTCATATAGATGTTGAACAGAAGGGGCGAGAGAATCGACCCCTGCGGCACCCACAAGTGAGGCGCCGCGGGGTCGACCTCTGCCCCCCCGTCAACACCGTCTGCGACCGGTCGGAGAGATAGGAGGAGAACCACCGATAAACGGTGCCTCCCACTCCCAATCCCCCCCACCCGCGCAGCAGGATACCATGGTCGATGGTATCGAAAGCCGCTGAGAGGTCTAATAGGACCAGGGCAGAGGAATAACCCCTATCCCTGGCCCTCCAGAGATCATCCACCAACGCGACCAAAGCCGTCTCAGTGCTGTAACCGGGCCGGAAGCCGGACTGGAACGGGTCCAGATAGACAGTTTCCTCCAGGTGCAGGGGAAACTGATATGCCACCATATTTCTACAACCTTCGCCGCGAAGCGAAGGTTGGAGACTGGACGATAATTACCTAAAACAGCCGGGTCCAGGGAAGGCTTCTTGAGGAGGGGCCTCACCACCGCCTCTTTCAAGGCGGCCGGAAAGACTCCCTCCAACAAGGAAGCACTCGTAATCCCCTGGAGCCAGCCTCGTGTCACCTCCTGAGTGGCCAGCACCAGCCAGGAGGGGCACGGGTCCAGTAAACATGTGGTGGCATTCAATCTACCCAGCAACCTGTCCATGTCCTCGGGAGTCACAGGGTCAAACTCATCCCACACAACATCACCAAGACCGCCCTCAGACGTTCCGTCCGAATCGCTGCAATCTTGGTCCAGACCGTCCTTCAGCTGAACGATTTTATCGTATAGATAACCGTTAAACTCCTCAGCACGTCCCTGCAACGGGTCATCCCGCTCCCCCTGGTGAAGGAGGGAGCGGGTCACCCGAAACAGGGCAGCTGGGCGGTTATCTGCCGACGCAATGAGGGAGGAGGCGTAGCAACGCCTCGCTTCCCTCAGTGCCACTAGGTAGGTCCTAGTATAGGATCTAACTAGTGTCCGATCAGCCTCTGAACGGCTGGACCTCCAGGAACTCTCTAGGCGTCTTCTCCGGCGTTTCATCCCCCTCAGCTCCTCGGAGAACCAAGGAGCCGGTTGGGATCTACGCCGGGTCAGAGGCCGCAAAGGCACGACACGGTCTAAAGCCCCAGCCGCAGCCCGTTCCCAGGCTGCAGCTAGTTCCTCTGCCGTGCCGTGAGCCAGACCCTCAGGAAATGGCCCAAGCTCCGTCCGGAACCTCTCTGGGTCCATCAGGCGCCTGGGACGGTACCAACGTAATGGTTCCGTCTCCCTGCGGTGTTGGGTAGCGGTCAGAAAGTCCAGGCGAAGGAGAGAGTGATCTGACCATGACAAAGGTTCAATGACTATTTCCTTTAAGTCCAGATCTCTCAACCACTGACCAGAGACAAAAATCAGGTCCAGTGTGCCACCCCCGATGTGAGTGGGGCCATCCACTACTTGAGTCAGGTCCAAGGCCGTCATGGAAGCCAAGAACTCCCGAGCTACCGTCGATGACGAGCCGGCAGATGGCAGGTTAAAGTCCCCCATGACTAAAAGTCTGGGGGTCTCCACCGCCACCCCGGCAAGCACCTCTAGGAGCTCGGGCAGGGCAGCTGTCACGCAGCAAGGAGCCAGGTACGCGACCAGCAAGCCCATCTGACATCTATGACCCCACCTCACAAAGAGGGATTCACACCCGGCTATCTGAGGTACAGTGGTCTCCCTCGGCTCTAGACTCTCTTTGATCACAACCGCCACCCCTCCACCCCTACCCTGGGCCCTCGGCTGATGGAATGCACGGAAACCCGGTGGGCACATCTCAACCAGGGGCACACCCCCTTCATTGCCCAACCAGGTCTCCGTAACGCCTATAATATCCGCGGCACCCCCCTGAATTAGATCATGTATTAGGGGGGCCTTATTGGCCACGGACCGTGCGTTGCATAACATCAGACGAAGGCCCAGGCTCTGAGGGTCCTGACCATCCGGGGAACGGGTAAAGTTAGGGGGATCGGGGCACGCGATCGCCTGCATACATCGAGCGCGTGACCCCCTATGTCGATACGATCCCCCCCTTCCGCCATATCTGCCCCTCCCACTTACCGTGCCAATAGACTCACCCTCACACAAAGGAACACCCTCCCCCCCCATAACCTCCGAACCCATTTGATAATCGCCACGAGCATGCGCTGGAACTGGTTTCCCTCCCGACGGGCTACCCCCATCACCCGCCCTACCCCTCCCACCCCTTAAAAATGCCCTGTCTAAAAACCCCCAAAGGCTCTTTCTTCTCGCATGCCACCTCTGTGGGTCCCAAGACCCGTCATTGAGGCCGGCCCTTGGTAGCGATATGGGCCATTCCTGCGAGGCGGGGGCACCTCGCAGGCGCAAGAGTTCACGTGCAGTGTAGCGCATAGGAAAGTGCGAATCGGCGAGGGATGCTAAGATGGTAAAATCCCAAAGTAATAGAAATGGTGAGTCTTCCAGCGGGAGTCCAGTTGGTCAAAGGACAAATTGGTCAAAGGACAAATTATCTAGTTCAGGTAGTGAAATGTCTGCACGAAAACAACCAAGCTCAGAGAGCATCAAGGACTCGACAGTTTAACCTGAGCTACATATATTATCTTCTATGGTGCATCCAGGGGTGAAATTCAGCAGCTTCTGACAGGTTCTGGAGAACCGGTAGCGGAAATTTTGAGTAGTTTGGAGAACCGGCAAATACCACCTCTGGCTGGCCCCAGAGTGGGGAGGGAATGGGGATTTTGCAGTATCCTTCCCATGGGGTGGAGTGGGAATGGAGATTTTGCAGTATCCTTCCTCTGCCACACCCACCAAGCCACACCAGGTCCACCAGGCTCACAGAACCGGTAGTAAAAAAAATTGAATTCCACCACTGGGTACATCCAATTTATGAGAAAACACACGGGGAGGGACAACAGTACCAAGTGGCCTCCCAGAACATAAGGCAAAAGCCAAGTGGACAGATAGTGAGATGGAGAAATGTGACACAAAGACCCAAGCCTGTCAAGGGAAGCTCCTCTACATTCAAACTTCAGTATAGATTTCTTAGCCTTCCTGTGTTTTTCAGCTTTTGGATTTACAGCAGCTGCCATTAATTCAAGGAAAAGGGGGAAGACTCTAGAGCAATGGCCCCCAACGTTTTGGGCACCAGGGACTGGTTCCATGGAGAGAGGTTTTTCCGTGGATCAAAGGGGGCGTGGTTTCATGTGCTGCATGCATTCCGTGGATGGGGTTTCACTTGTTTGCATGGCAGGGTTTCTGGCAGCCAAGCAGGGGTGAAATGCTCCCGGTTCAAACCGGATCAACCAATCCGGTAGCGACGGCGGTGGGTGGTTCGGAGAACTGGTAGCAAAAATCCCTGGCGCCCCACGCCCATGCCCACCCAATGCCCGGTTGCCCGCTTCCCCACTTGCCACTTCTTTTAAAAAATGCTTTTAAAAGGTAGAAAAAGAGGCTCTGATGATCACAGCTGAGCTGCACAATCGTCAGAGCCTTTTTTTACTTTTAAAAGCATTTTTTTACAACCTATTTGGCCAAATAGGTTGTAAAAAAAATTATTTTAAAAGTAAAAAAAAAAAGATTGTGTGTCACGGCTAATCACCCCCCTGTGCGCTTTTCTACTTACTCCATGCTTCCTTTTGCCGTGCACCTTGCATTTGGTGCATGGTGTGCACTGCACATACGCGCGCACAGCGCACCTGCGTAGCCAGCAAACCGGTAGCAAACCGGTTCAGATTTCACCACCGATGCCAAGGATAGGTGCCAGTCCATGGACTGGGGATTGGGGACCCCTGCTCTATAGCCTTTACAAATGGAAGAATTTCTGCCTCTGCCTTGAGGAAAAAGAAGCAACACTGATGGGATCACCACATTCAGGATTGCTGAGACTGTGATGCAACATCTAGAACAGGGATAGTCAACCTTTTTATACCTACCATCCACTTTTGTATCTCTGTTAGTAGTAAAATTTTCTAACCGCCCACTGGTTCCACAGTAATGAGCTGTGTATCGTCATCTGCGCATGTCTCTCGCGCATCATGGATTGGGTTGGGGGGGGGGGCTACCAGCTCTGCTTGTCTGTTACAGCTGGGTGGTGTGGGGGGAGATGCACGAGCTATTCTGGGACGAGACTCTTTTGTTTGCAGTCGCACTATAGCGCCATTTAGTTTCACTTACGTAACGTGAACTAAACTTATACGCGGGTGATACAAATAGTATATTTTCAGAAATTTAAATTGTCACGGGGAATTTTATGAAAACCTAATGAAAAAGTTTTTAAATAATACTATGATTTTTTTTAAAAAAAGTCAATTAAATTTAAAAAAAGGAAAGTGCTTCAGTATTGGATAAAACCCCTACCACCCACCATGACAGCTAGTGGGCAGTAGGGACCAGGTTGACCACCACTGATCCAGAAGGAATAATTCTCACACCTCCAACTAAAAATATGAATCTTCTATGTAGACCAAGCTTTCGTCATAATAAAAAAATATTAATGAGAGAGACACACGAGACAGAAAAATGAAAAATTTATAAGAGAAGAAGGAAATGCTGAGAAAAGGAAAACAGAGAAGAAATCAGCTTTTGGGAAATTATCTAAAAGGAATAATCAAGACCTTTAAAACTAAAACAAAGTTTTAAAAAGTTTGCTTATTCAACCAAAGTTAAACTGTATATAATCCTCTTTTTTCTAGCAGCTTTTAATGGTTGTTTCTAGACTAGACCTGAATGATAATGCTTTAAAGATTTGTTTATAGCTAAGATGTGGGAAGAAGAGAATTTGGTTGTATTTTTAAAGAAAGTGGTAAGTTATGGTATTAAAACTGACAAGAGATGAACAGAAGATGGTAAGAGATTGATTTGTGGGACATCATTTGAAGAGATTAAAAATAAAAAAAATTAATTTGCTATTTCTAGTAGATCTTAATGAAATTTTTCTTGATTAAGTTTGAATGATGAGGTTTTAAAGAACGTTTATAGATTGGAAAAATATTTTTTTATTTATATTTATTTGTTTGTATAACTGCAAACACTGATTGCAATGTAGACAATTCTCTGCCAGGTTATTAAGTATATGATTTGTGACTATTTTAAAAAGAAATGCATTGGCTTAACAGGAAACCATGACTTTATCAAAACTAAATTGTGTCAAATCAACCCGATCTCTTCTTTTATAAAGTGACCAATTTAATTGTCCAAGGGAATATGGTCAATAATGTATATACACAAATCTTTTCTCTGACCAAGCCGCAGTTGTAACTGAGGTCTGCCGGCAACAGTCAGAAGGAAAGCACTGTGCCTGATAGCAAACTATGAATTAATTAAACTGACAACTGATTCCCCTTATTCATGAAATAAAACTTTTAGGACACCCGGTGTCTTCCTTTCCAGCTATTATTTTAAAGAGGACGGCGGTAGATCTGGCTGTTAAATCATCTCTGGTCTATCCCTTGAGAGTAGTAGATGAAACCAGGCCAATCAGAATAAAGTGTTTCCTCTTGAATGATTTTATCTGTAGCTAAAAGTATTCATAGTATGATTTAAATAATTTACCGGTTTTTCAAACAGATACAAATATAAACAGACAGTTTTCCCTAGAACAACAACAACAAAAATGAAGACAGCTAAGGGAAGTATATATACATTTTTTAAAAAAAGTATAAATATATCTCAGTGCCAAGCTGAGAACAGATGAAAATCAATTGCTGCTCCCTCTGGCACATGCATGGCTGAGAATGCAATTCCTTTCTCATTACTTATATTTGTCTATGATTCTTTAGGCAGTCACCAGTATACGCTTTCAATGCTCAGCTGCTCACACACACAGAACTATGAACAATAATTCAATGCTTATAGCAAACAGGTTGCTGCCTTCATGACCAGAAGCTACCATCTAGGTAATCTGCTCAAAAGCTTTCATTTATCACTGCATGTTTATCCTTTCAAGTATCTGTTGAATGACAGAGAACAGCAAGCTGCAGCTTCTATGAGTAGCAAATGGTTGAGCTGGCACTAAAGCTACATCAACACCAGCCATTAGCAGTTGGCTTCAGTAGAAAAACTGAACCATGACTATGCGAATCAACTCCAAGGTAAAAGCCATAGTAGCCAAAAGCAGATACTGCAATCTGGAACCTCTTGATGGTTTGAATTTCAACCTCTTGAGGATGTAGTCAGCTTGGCCACAGATTGGAAATCCTTGAGGTTGTTCACAACTTCTAGAAAGTACTTAAATTGCCTAGCCTTAAACTAGGGTATAAAAGGAAATATTATTCAAGGTCTCTAACAAATGATGCCTTATTTGTTATCAGCCACTCCTTCTCTCCCACATTTGTTTGCCTCAACTAGCCTAAAGTTTCCTATCTATTTGATACTACAATAATAGAATTTTTATTAAGGCTATGTCATGATCAGGACCAAAGTGAAAAAGATTATTTGGGGCATATGGATCTCTCATCTGTTGGCAGCTTCATAAATAAAATGTGCTTTTCCTTGGGCTTGCATAGCAACAATCACACAAGTCTATGAAAAAATAAATTAAAAAAAAGTAATTGCTGGCAAGTATGACTTAAGTACCCCACGTGCTCTGAATTACATTTTCCCCCCTTTCTGAATTGTTACATAGCTCAAATCTTGATCATTTATTAGGATTGAAGCCAATGAACTCTTTTGACTGCTTTCTGACATTAAAGCTGCTGGTACATTTTCTACCCTCTAGAGTTTAAACTCAGTGTCTTTTCTTACCACCCTTTCTACTGCTTAATAGAAGCCCTCCTTTATTCTTTGTATGGTCAATGGAAGGTTCTCAGAATTCCTGGCCTGCGAAATTCCAGCTCCCCAAGCAGCTCTCACCCCTGTGGTCCTGAGCTGTTGCTGAACTACTCTCAATATCCCTTATCATTGGTCATACTGGCCAAGACTGCTGAGAGTTGTAGATCAGTCACACTGGTAGGGTCATACCCCACTCCTTATTATTTGTTCTGAGAGTTCAACCTCTCATCACATCAAGACTGATCAAGACTGTAGGCATAACAAAAAAAGTACTTTAGAAAAATAGTAAGAGAAATCTAAACTAAAAAAAACAAAAAACCCAAACCAAACAGAATGCAGGATACTGGTGGAAGGAGAACGGAAATCTTCAGAATTGTGGTGGTAGGAAATTAAATGGAATATTCCAGCGTAAGATGAAAATACTGATTGTAACCCTGAAGAGGAAACTTATTGCAAGTTACAGGGATCTAACCTAATAATCAAGAACAAGTTTCTCTGCAAAGTTTGCACATCTCCTTAAGAAACAGGCCCAGCCGCACATCTGATATTAAAGTCTGACTTCAAGGAAGGTTTGAACTTCAGCCAAACAATTGGCTGTTGTGCATGTGTTTCCTTCTGAAAGGATGCCAGCAGAGAGGGTTCCCTTAGTAAGCCAGCTGCACAGACCACAAAAAAGTCATTTGCTACCATTAACCCACAGTCTCTCTTCAATCCTCATCCAGTACCAGTAAAGCTGTTTTGCTTAACAGCACATCTGCAGCAATTAAAATATGTCTTGTGTTATTTAGCTATAACCATTCCGCAGGAGGACAAAGACGTTGACTAAAAGCAAAAGCACTTACTGCACAAGTTTAATTTCAAATTTTACTTGTTGCATGAAAACCTCAAGGGGAGTAGAAGAAGGTTTATATGAAGTTGCTTCATCCCAAAGGAAGGTACAGTAATGGTTTAATGCCATATTGTCTTGAGTGGGCCAAGCCTGGCTCGGAATTCTTAAACTTATTTATCACATTTTTACATTGCCCATCACACCTAAGTGACTCTACTCTGTGCAGTTTACAATAAATATATTCCCAGTGCATATGCCGGGCATGCTGTTAGGGTGTGATGGTCTATGCTTATTGGCATCAACTTTTCAGAACCTCAAAGAGCAGTTTTCCTTATCTTGAGGTTCTGGGGACTGAGCCTGATATTTCTTTCCAGGCAAAAGGTATGCTTTTCCTTTTAGCTATTCTAGCTTCAATTCTCCATCTACAACAGAGCTTTTCTCAAGATTTTAGTGGACAGTTTCCAGCATCCCTCACACTACTATCATTGGCCACACTATCAGGTACTTCAGTATTATTTGTAGAACCATTGGTTCTTTTCTCCTTGATCTAGGGTAATAATCCTAATCAGCTAATCGTGTTTTTTCCTAAGGAATGCTAAGATAAAAATCCACAAATAAAATGTCTACTGTGCCCTCTTTCTGAACTGACAGCACCCACTATGGAATCCTTAATACTGTAGCCTTTTATAATTTCAAACCTGTAGATTCACATTCAGATTTCCTATCCATATTTCATAAGCAACCTCTCTTCTTTCATGTGCCTTATTTACCCACACAGGCACACATGCAAACCAAAGATCCCCAAAGCTCCAATCAACAGTCAGAAAAGCCAAATCTGGCTAGCGAAAGGAATTGGGTGAAGCGTACAGTAAGTCAAATCCCTGCGTGGCGGATGTCAGCCCGAGAGCTAAGAAGCCTGACAGACAATGGCTTACTCGTGTGCGGACCTGGGGAAGACAAGAGGGGCTTCGGAGCAAAGCTGTCGCCGCTTGGAGCTTTTCACGGTGGCTTATTGGGCATGGTGAAGGCAAAGATGATTCACTGGGCAGTGGAAAGAGGGCGAAGAGCACGGCGCGGCGGTGGTAGAATGATCGGCAGGGATCAGTCGCCTCGGAAACCGACCCGGAGGGAAATCGATGAATGGAACCCACCACCGAAGAAGCGACAAAAATACACTCCTTTCTTTGATCCATGCAGCCTATCGGCAGGGCGTGCACAAACAAACATATTCTCCAACTACCTATGTGTGTATACACCCAACGAGGGCAGTCTCGCACACACGATGGGGAAGAAAACCTAACGTAATGTATGCAGCCCACGCGAATTATTTTCCCCGCGGTGGGGCGCGGGCAAAACACACGCGCGCGGACACCGTGAATTAAAACCACAAGCCTAAATGCGCGTCCACCTCCCACCAGGTAACTCGCGTTTCCAATACTTAGCGCGTACACTGGGGCAACGGAACCAATGCAAATCCCACTCCCCTCCCCCCCGCACACACACATACACGCATGACCGTCAGTAGATGATCAGGCTGCCGCGCATATCCAACTATTTTAACGGGAGGGGGGAAGGAGGGGGGTCTTCAACCAACCCGATTACGCTCTTGTCAGCCGCACACACGGGAATCCACTCGTTCCCTGATCGGACCGATGATGCTCACGCCATATTCAGGGCCACTTTCTCGAGATAACCTGTAGGAGTGAGGATCGGGAGCAAAGATCCTCGATTTCCCCGTCTCCCCTCCTCCCTGCCCCGAGGGATGGCTGGACCGGTCTCCGAACAAAGCCAGCTCAGCTACAAATCGCACGTGCGTTCCTTCCACTACCGCCGCCTCTCCCCCACTCCCCGCCCCGGTGGGCAGAGCGCGTTAGGCGCTTCCAAGTCCATCGCGCACCTGCCGGGGATCCGGAGGAGAGCTTCTCCTCTCCCGGGTGTCAATTAGGCGTGGCGTTGACTCGCCGACCCGTCGGAGCGGGTTTTTTTTTTTTTCTTTTTTACTTGCCGGAATCTGGAGCTGACCCAGGTGCGGCAGGATAGCGCTTCTTGCCCCGCACTACCGTTCCAGGCGCTGCTGGCGACGAGAGTGTGAGACTGGGAGCATGCGTGGAAGAGCCAGGCATTTGGTTTCTGGGAGGGAGGGAGGGGAAGGGAAGAGACAGGGAGGGACGGAGAGACAGCTCAGGCACTTGAACATGAAGATGCATTACTCCCGCATGAGGAGGAGCAGGAGGAGAGCCTGGTTCCTTCCGCCTATCCTCAGGAGCCCGTCCAGGAGGCTAAGACAACGGCGTGGATCTTCTCCAAGCCCCTCTCTACTTAAGCAATCCGAACCCTTAGCCCAGTAAAGCAGGCCAGGTGGCAGGCCTGAAAAATGGATTTCCCCTTCTCCCCTCCTTTTCTCCCCAGTCTCTGAGGAAAAAACATGGATTTGCAGATGGAAGAAGGGGAGATCTTTGAGTCATCAGAAGGCAATTCGGTCCTTGTGACAAAATAAAATGCACAAGCCTTTCTTTTTTAAAAAATGTGAGTCTTAGTGAGTCTTAGAGGTTGGAAGTGGTTCCTGCTTTGGGAGCAGAGGCCAGTCAAAGGAGCAGGAGGGCCCTAAAGGAGCAGAAGATCAAAGACAGGTCAATGTGTTTGGAAAGTGATGCGAGAGACTGCCCGCAGCCTCGTCACCACGGATTCTGAGAAAGCAGGAATCTCAGCTGGATCCAAAGGCTGAACAACTTGTTTTGAGAAAGAAGAGCTTAGAATTTTACTGAAAAACTTAAACAGGTTTTGTGGCTTGGTTTCAATATAAGTTGAAAATTTTTCTCTCTCTCCCCATTTTGTTTTTCTTGTAAAGCAGAGTTCTATGAAAGCTGTTAATTTTTGAGGAAGGCATCATAAAAATGATTGACTATGATATTTTGAAAATTTAGAGAAGAAGAAAACAACTATCCTTGGACATCCTGATCAGCAGAGACCACAATGGCAAACTAGAAATGGAAGTCTATAGAAAAACCACCCATACTAACCAGGTGCTTCACTACCAAAGCAACAATCTAACCTCTCACAAGAGAAGCTGCGTAAGGACTTTATTTAGATGAGAGCCCAAACATACTGCAGTAGCCCAGAATAGCAGAAAAAGGAAATAGAGCATCTATGTAACATATTCCAACAAAATGGATATCCACGCAACTTTATCAAAAAGTCCCTGACTGCTCAACCCAATAAGCACAACCACACAAATCTAAAAAGAATTATATTCCCATACATCAAGAATATCTCAGAAACCACCAACAGATTACTAGAATCACATAAGCCAACTAAAGCTCTTCAAAACATCCCAAAAGACCCAACAACCCCAGAAGAAAAAACAGGAGTCATCTACAATGTATAATGTAAGGACTGCAAAAATCACTATTTATTTATTTATTTATTTATTTTGTCACAACATCATACAAAAAGATTATATAGTATATACACATATAAACATATATAGGAAGAAGAAAAGAAAAACAATAGGACAGGAACGGTAGGCACGTTTGTGCGCTTATGCACGCCCCTTATGGTCCTCTTAGGAATGGGGTGAGGTCAATAGTGGAGAGTTTTTGGTTAAAGCTTTTAGGATTATGAGAAGAGACCACAGAGTCAGGTAAAGTATTCCAAGCACTGATGATTCTGTTGCAGAAGTCATATTTTCTGCAATCTAGATTAAAGCGGTTTACATTAAGTTTAAATCTATTGGTTGCCCTTGTATTATTGCAATTAAAGCTGAAGTAGTCTTTGACAGGAAGGACATTACAATAGATGATTCTGTGAGTTAAACTTAGGTCTTGTCGAAGGCGACGGAGTTCCAAGTTTTCTAAGCCTAGGATTTCAAGTCTGGTGGGATAAGGTATTTTGTTGTTTTCAGAGGAATGGAGAACTCTTCTTGTAAAATATTTCTGGACACGCTCAATTGTATTGATGTCAGAGATGTGGTGAGGGTTCCAAACAGGTGAGCTGTATTCTAGAATTGGTCTAGCAAATGTTTTATATGCTCTGGTTAGTAGTGTGGTGTTTTTGGAAAAGAAGCTACGCAAAATTAGGTTTACAACTCTTAGAGCTTTTTTTGCTATGTAGTTGCAGTGGGCTTTGGCACTTAGATCATTTGACATGAAAACTCCAAGGTCTTTAACGGATGGGGTCGTCTGTAAGGTAATGTCCATCTAGTATGTACTTAGTTTTAGAGTTCTTTTTCCTATATGTAAGACTGAGCATTTGCTGGTTGAAATTTGAGCTGCCAATTTTAGACCAAGCGTTAGATGGTCAAGGTCGTTTTGAATGATAGAAGTGTTGTCTGTGGTGTTAAATAGTTTGACATCGTCAGCAAAGAGAACACAATTACTTGAGATATGGTCACAAAGATCATTAATGTATAGAATAAAGAGTGTTGGTCCAAGGACGCTGCCTTGAGGAACGCCACTCTTGACAGGAACAGGATTTGATAAAGCATTGCCAATTTTGACCACTTGTTGTCTGTTAGACAGAAAAGCAGATATCCATTTGTGGAGGGGTCCTGAGATGCCATAGGATGTTAGTTTAAGGAGAAGTTTATCGTGTACTACTGAGTCAAAAGCTTTGCAGAAGTCTATGTAGATTGCATCTATTGATTTGCCTTGATCTAGATTTGAAGTCCATATGTTTTTGCAGTGGAGAAGTTGTAAGTTACATGATAACTTTTTCCTGAAACCAAATTGTTTGTTGGAGAGTAGGTTGTTAGTTTCTAAGTGTGAGGTAATGGATTGGTTGATGATAGATTCCATGACTTTGCAGGTGACGCAGCAAAGGGAGATCGGTCTGTAGTTTTCGACTAAGCTGGGGCCTCCTTTTTTGAAGATGGGGATGACTGTGGCTAGTGACCAAAGTTTGGGAAGAGAACTGGTAGTGAAAGCTTTATCAAAGATAATACTTAGGGGTTCAGCTATATTAATGGAAAGTTTTTTTAAGAAATATGCACATAGTCCATCGGGTCCAATAGAAAGCGATGGTTTTAAGTTGTGAAGAGCTTTACCAACGTTGTCTTCTGTGAAATCTATATGAGTTAAATCATCATAGTCATTGCTGGTTCGTTTGTGGAATGTTGGATATGTGTTATCGGAGTTAACAAAAACTGAGCCAAAGAAAATGTTGAAGAGGTTTGCTTTGACTGTTTCGTCATTGCATTCTTTGTTGTTAGAATCTTTTAGTGGTGGGATGGATCTTGAGTCTTTAAGTTTATTGTTGACAAAATTATAAAAGGCACGATTGGAATTTGTGCGTAGAAGGTTCTCTTCTTGCTTGGTGTGGTAATTTGTACATTCAGTTTTTATTTGGTTGCATATGTTTCTATATGTAGGACAAACAGGCAGAAGAACACTGGCAGAATGCATCCACAAACACCAGCTAGCAGTCAGAAGGTATGATGAAAATTCACAATATACAGACAGATTTAATCATAGTTTCAACTGGGAAAATGTGACCATGCTAGTCCAAGCCAAAAACAAATTTCTAGAAAGCTGGCACACTGACAAAACAGCCATCAATCGACAAATAGACATTAACAACATCTATAGACAATGCAAAAGATACTATCACACAGCCCAAAAGACCCAAACACCTCTCCACCAGCAATCACATCCAGATCAGCACAAATTAACTCCAAGGTTAACATTAGACCAACAGTCAAGTAAACAATATTCCAGTAAAGAAACTACCAAGAAGCCAACAGCAAACAGCCCTATTAAAAAATTATAAGACCACCCCCACCAACACTGATAAGCAAGCCACAGCAAATAACACTCCTTACTAGCACTGATGATGCTAGTTTTGGTAATGAAATGTCTGCAGGAAAAGAAGTTCAAGGATCCCTGATAAAAATCTATTCAATTTACTTTTAAAAAAAAACAATACATCATTTAGTTCCTAAGCGTCATTTCCTGAATTCCTGAAAATAAGAGGACCTTATTTTTTATTCTGGTCAAGGGGTTGAGCTAAATGATCCCTTCTAACACATTATTCTGTGATACTTTCCAGCCTTGCCATTCTATGGTTCACATGGCTGTTGTAATAGAAATATTGAGATGGGGGGGCAGCTATGTGGTCAATTCTAAGAATTGAAAGAAAGGTTAGGGATTGGGCAATAATTATCATCCTCATCATAAATACCAGTAATCCAGTTTTTTTAATAATTAGCTAATAAATCAATTAATGTTCCTCATGTTCTTATCCAAGGGGCTTGCATAAGAACGTGAGGAAACTGTGTAGCTGGATCCTTCCAAAGGTCTTTATAATCTAGTATTTTGTTCCTATACTAGCTATTCTAGCACCCGTGACTAAACCACAAAGAGGACATGAGTGCAGTAACATCCTCCATTCACGATTCCTGGTCATTAGCATTCAGAAGTATATGACATCCAGTATTTGATGTAATATATAATCCCATCATATACCTAATAATTGCCCTACACAACAGAACAAGCTCTTCATCTCAATCCTATGATGTTTATATTATCCTGGCCAATTTACTGGAGCTCGGATCCCTCAGTATGTTTGTGACGGCAACATCCAGCACTCAGTAGTGGAATACTTCAGATCCACAGGAGATTTTACCTTTAACCTCAAGGTGAGAATCCTTGAGGAAAGGAATCAGTCTTTGTGACTAATTTTATTGGGAAATTCTCAGCAAGAATCTATTAGAAGATTAAATTGTTTTAAATTTAAATTGTTTTAAATTATTAGTTTAACTTGTATGCTTCCTGACTTTCAACAGCTCTGGGCAACTTACAACAATCAAAGAAATTACAACCAAACCAATAAAACATACAAGATAAAGGTAAGACAGATGCAGTAAAGTGAGGAAGGTCTCACTCTGGCTTGCCAAAGGCCAGAGTGAATAGCCAGATAATTGTTTTTAATATTTATTTTTCTTTTTTTTGTTTTAAAGGTGGTGTGCATTTATTTTAGGAAATGACAAACAGCGACAATGTCTTTGTTTGTTTGTATGTATCTGTCTGTCTGTCTGTCTGTCTGTCTGTCTGTCTGTCTGTCAGTCTGTCTGTCTGTCTGTCTATCTATCTATCTATCTATCTATCTATCTATCTATCTATCTATCTATCTATCTATCTATCTATCTATCCATCCATCCATCCATCCATCCAATCTATCATTTATATTATCTATCATTATTTTGTATATTGCATTGTGCATTAGTTTGTGGTAATTTACACTGGGTAACATTTGAAGATAACTTTTTCATTTGGAACTGTCCTTTTATAGTAATTCCCTAGCTAATCATAGTGAAGTTCTTAGCACACAGATTCTAGAGATGGATCATTCCCCACTCAAAATAAATTTCTCATGCCTTGTAAAAAATAGTAATTAATACATGTGAGTCTAGAAAACTATTTCTATTTTTTAGAGTTGTCCTTTTTATTAGTTTATGATATAAAATACAAAAATACAAAAACAAATAATAGGAAAAATAGTGGAGAGAAAAGGGAAAAAGAAAGAAAAGGTGTTGACTTCCAACTCAGTAGAATAAGATAGTAATATTGAACTTCAACTTTTCACTTTTACATAGTAGTATAAATTAACCATTTCTATAACAACAAATCTATCTAACTGGTGAAACCCAAAGTCAAGGTTTCATTTTTTTCTACCTCAAGCACAAAGTCCAGAAGCGGTTTCCAAGCAGAAACAAAAGTAATTATGTTTTTTTTTTATTTCTAAAGCTCTGAAACTGTTATTCCACAACCAGTGACATTGGTTTTTATCCATAGAACTAGCTGGGGTTCCCAACCCTCAATCCATGGACTGGCACTGGTCCACGGCATGCCCGAAACCAGTTTGCGCAAACAAATGTAGCCCCATCTGTGGGATGCAGGCAGCATGCGAAACCACGCCCCTGCAGAAAAACCTCTCCCCATGGAACCAGTCCCTGGAACCAAAAGGTTGGGGGCCACTGCAGTAGATGATGCTTATTCGACAACGGAATGGATAAATTCAATGTTTTCGAACAGCTAAATCAGCCCAATTTATATCTATAAGTACTTATGCTAGAAAATCCTCAGATGATATTGAGTTAAAGGTGTTTGCTATGGAGCAGTAACACAAGAGATTTATTATCAACATTCAAAAATGATTACTGAAACTAAGGGCAGTAATTACTTTTACCACTGGCATTTTATATATTGGATTATTTTTGCTTATGTAATAAACAAGCATCAAAAACTGATGCATTTGTTCATTCAGATTTCATTTTATAAATCAGTCACACCCAAATGAAACTTTTACTTATTTATTTATAGAAATAATCTTTACAATAATTTATAAACATATCATCATTTATATATTAATAAAATAAACTTTATAATATAAATTAAAATTATATCCTGTTGCAATCATACAAAGACTCTTTGCAGCACCCATGAAAAACTAACAGAAATAGATGTGAAAAATATAAAAACCTAGTGCACAGTTAAAAATGCATAACAAAACTGGAGAAGGCAGAGGGAATGGCCTTGAAAGACAGGAGGAAAAACTATTCCAAAGGCAACAAACAGGTAAAAGACTTGAACGCAGGCCAAGAATGTAAAGGTGAGTAAATGTCTCAGATAATACCCTCCCTACTTCACATGAAGATAAAGGAAGGGAGAACACTCAGGCTGTAATTCTTTGTGGGAATGGCCTTGAAGGATGCTTGGAAGAGATGCTGTCTAGATATCAGATGAGAAGGAGGAATCTGCAGATGCTTAATGGTCAGAGTAAGGAATTTAGGACCTGGCTATTGATCTGGCTATTAAAAGTGATGGTGAGAGATATGTACTTTCAGAGAAGATTCTATTAATATAGCTTCACAATAAAGTAGAATTAGCTCAACTGGTCATGTCTCCTGGCTGGATTACCTGGTCACGGACTTTCAAGATTGTAGCTTCACAATAAAAAATAATACCGACTTACATGGCATTGGTGTTCTTATCTGGTCTTCCATGAAGGGCTGGCACATAGTGTTATGTTCCAGACGGCATTTGATATCAGCCTCCAAATGCCCTCCAGAAAAACTTCATTTTTGAAAACTCCGGGAAAGTGACCTGAGTTAGAACCAAGTGTATTTAATAATAATAATAATAATAATAATAATAATAATAATAATAATAATAATAATAATAATAATAATAATAATAATAATAATAATAATAAACAACAACAACAACAACAACAACAACAAGAGTTGGAAAGGACCTTGGAGGTCTTCTAGTCCAATCCCCTGCCAAGCAGGAAACTCTACACCATTTCAGACAAATGGCTATCCAACATTTTCTTAAATATTTCCAGTTTTGGAGCATTCACAACTTCTGCAGGCAAGTTGTTCCACTTATTGATTGTTCTGTCAGGAAATTTCTCCTTAGTTCTAAGCTGCTTCTCTCCTTGATTAGTTTCTACCCATTGCTTCTTGTTCTACCCTCAGGTGCTTTGGAGAATAGTTTGACTCCCTCTTCTTCGTGGCAACCCCTGAGATATTGGAACACTGCTATCATGTCTCCCCTAGTCCTTCTTTTCATTAAACTAGACATACCCAGTTCCTGCAACCGTTCTTCATATGTTTTAGCCTCCAGTCCCCTAACCATCTTTGTTGCTCTTCTCTGCACTTTTTCTAGTCAACATCTTTTTTATTTGCCCCTCTTTCCACTTTTTATACTTGTCCTTTTTGTCTTTCAATTTGTCAGATAGTTCTTTATGCATCCATGCTGGTTTCTTTTGAGATTTATTATTTTTCTTCTTCATTGGTATTGTGCTAGACTGGGCTTTTATAATCTCACTTTTCAAAATTTCCCAAGCTTCTTGCGTTGTTTTCCCCTTGAGGATTCTCATCCATGGAATCCTTCTCAAGCTCTCTCTAAGTTTATTGAAATTAGCTCTCTTAAAGTCCAAGACTCTAGTTTGACTTTGTTCTACTACTTGTGTTTGCATAATGTTGAATTCCAGTATTGCGTGATCACTTGTGGGAGACCATTCTAAAGGGCCAGCTTGATGACAGAGAAATGCTTATCCACTCTACACACACACACTTTCCCAGAACCAGCTGCTTTTCTTATAATTTTCAGTGGCAAAAATATTCAGTAATTCAGAAAACACAATAGAATAGAATAGAATAGAAAGAATAGAATAGAATTTTTTATTGGCCAAGTGTGATTGGACACACAAGGAATTTGTCTTTTATTTTATTTATTTATTTTTATTTGTCACAACATCATACAAAAAGATTATATAGTATATAAATATATATATGAGTAAATATTAGGAGGTATAAGCATATATATATATATATGAAGAAGAAAAGAAAAACAATAGGACAGGAACGGTAGGCACGTTTGTGCGCTTATTCACGCCCCTTATGGTCCTCTTAGGAATGGGGTGATATCAATAGTAGAAAGTTTTTGGTTAAAGCTTTTAGGATTATAGGAAGAGACCACAGAGTCAGGTAAAGTATTCCAAGCACTGATGATTCTGTTACAGAAGTCATATTTTTTGCAATCTAGGTTAAAGCGGTTGACATTAAGTTTAAATCTATTGGTTGCTCTTGTATTATTGCAATTAAAGCTGAAGTAGTCTTTAACAGGAAGGACATTACAATAGATGATTCTATGAGTTAAACTTAGGTCTTGTTGAAGGCGGATTTCAAGTCTGGTGGGATAAGATATTTTGTTGTTTTCAGAAGAATGAAGAACTCTTCTTGTAAAATATTTCTGGACACGCTCAATTGTATTGATGTCAGATATGTGGTGAGGGTTCCAGACAGGCGAGTTGTATTCTAGAATTGGTCTAGCAAATGTTTTATATGCTCTGGTTAGTAGTGTAGTGTTTTTGGAAAAGAAGCTACGCAAGATTAGGTTTACAACTCTTAGAGCCTTTTTTGCTATGTAGTTGCAGTGGGCTTTGGCATATGGGTCTTGGTGCATATGCTCTCAGTGTACATAAAAGAAAAGATACGTTCATCAAGGTACAACATTTACAACACAAATGATGGTCAATATATCAATATAAATCATAAGGATTGCCAGCAACAAAGTTACAGTCATACTGTAAAAGGAGGCACAAACCAGGATTTCTTTATACCAGTTTCCCAGGTAGTTGTGGATACATCTAAAAAAGCAGTAAACCTATTTTTAATGTGTGTAATAATTAAAACTGAAATAGATAAATGTAATGTATTGCTATTGATTTTTTTTATAAAATCAGATATGCAGAATCGCCTTTGCTGCCAAGTAATCAGAATATAGAACACAAGCTCTGCCTATTACCAGCTGATTTAGGACTAATTCAAAATTCTGATTTTGACCTTTAAAACTCTGCATACATGTTTAGCAGCCAGATTATCTGAAGGACCATCTTGGTCTGTATAAAGCATCTGTATTTTTGAGATATCTTCCTGAGGAAGGTATTTATTTTTCTGATCCAGATTTCAGAACTTTGCCTTTATTACATAAAACTCTTCAGGAAAGAAATGTTGGGCTGTGGAGATTAAACAAGTGTTTGTTTTTATAACAACATCAATAAGATTTATTTTTAGACTACATATACTTTAGCCTTCATTTTTTCCCAGTAGGAAAAAATTCCAATGAAAAGCCAAGAACCACTGTTCAGTAGCCAGACTGGGCTAAGCCACACATTCTGCAATTTGAATAGCGATCCTTTATGATTTTCCTCCTTCAATTTTTCCTCCCAATATTCATTAGTATTTGCCATCCTCTGCCCTGCTTAGATTAGTAATATTATCTTGGAAAAATAAAATCCACAAAGTGCAAATCCACCCACGCTCTGAATCTACAATTGATGCCACCCACTCTGCCAATTCCATTAGAGAACCAACATGTTCTGTAGCCATAAAGATAGAGAGAGAGAAAGAGAGAGACCGGGTTCTTTGAAAAGAGAGGAGGCAGATGTAGCAGCCATTGTGTTTCGTTCTGTACATGTACACCTCCCATTTCTTTCATGACCCTCTTTTTCTGCGAAAACAAAAAGGAGCCTCTTCTAGACGATCTGTCAATGAGGAGAGCATGCAGGATTCATTTTAATGGGAGCCGAGTGCACGGGGAAGGAAAGCCCTCCCCCATGGACCAGTGGAAGCGCTGCCTCGGCTTCCTAGCTCAGGCATCATTTAGCAGCATCTATAAAGTAACAGTGATAAAGCAACTACTTAACATGTCTGCGGCACAATCTCTCCAGTCCGTCATTCTTCAGTCTATCTCTGCTTTAGCTCAACAGGCAGTATGTAGCAAGTCAGCACTATTCTTGCCTGCATTTCTGCAGAGTTACTTTGGCTTTAAGGCAAGAGAATGGATTCAAGATCAGAGCAAATTGTCATTTCTTATTATTTGGGAATAGTTGCTAAAAGGCTAAAACATGAGTTTGATCTTTAGTCAGCAATGATTATTGTCAGATATAAACCGTTGTCCTATTAAAGGTCCACCATCTCTCAATTTAATTAGCTTACATTTGAGGTTTCCTTTAACAGATATTTCAAATGTGATATTGTGCTGAAATTAAAAGTGTGAGAGAAGATGCAATAGAAACCAGGCAAATAGAACTTCAACAAGCTTCAACAAGCTCATTGAAGTGTGAAATATAAACGGATGCTTTCTTGTAGTCACAGACCGAGGTTCATTGCAGCAAAGTAACTTTTTTCACCTCTTAGCTATACTTTTGGAAAAAAGGATTCTACTGCTTTCTTTGAAGCCAGTTTTAATTGGTATTAATTGTGGAGTGGTGTTGGTATGTGTTAATCTTGTCGATCTGCCTCCTCCCTGCAATCACATGATGGTGATTTGCAATTTTTTTACCAGTTTCTGGATGATTTTTGGCAGTTTCCAGCAAAAACTGCCCATCTATATGTAGGTCTTTGGTTATTCGGGTTTTCTCCCGCATAAAATTGGAAGTGTCCTGGCGACGTTTCGACGAAATCCCATTCGTCATCTTCAGGCTAGGTGTTTACAGCTTCGTGCTTCTAGGAGAAACGTTTCACAAAGACACAAGGGTGCGACCAGAACAATCTGGAACTGAACACACTCAAAACCGTAGAAATGGTGGTAGACTTTAGGAAAAATCCTCCCATACTACCACCTTTTACAATTCAGACAACACAGTATCAACAGAGGAGACCTTCAAATTTCTAGGTTCTACCATATCTCATGACCTAAAATGGACACCCAACATCAAAAACGTCATCAAAAAAGCACAACAAAGAATGTTCTTTCTGCACCAATTCAGAAAACTCAAACTGCCCAAGGAGCTGCTGATCCAGTTCTACAGAGGAATTATTGAGTCTGTCATCTGCACCTCTGTAACTGTCTGGTTTGGTTTTGCAACCCAACAAGATAGACACAGACTTCAGAGGATAATTAGAACTGCAGAAAAAACAACTACTACCAACCTTCCTTCCATTGAGGACCTGTATACTGCACAAGTCAAAAAGAGGGCTGTGAAAATATTTCCAGACCCCTCACATCCAGGACATAAACTGTTTCAACTCCTACCCTCAAAACGACGCTATAGAGCACTGCACACCAGAACAACTAGACACAAGAACATTTTTTCCCAAACGCCATCACTCCGTTAAACTAATAATTCCCTCAACACTGTCAAACTAGTTACTAAGTCTGCATTACTATTAATCTTCTCATCGTTCCTATCACCCATCTCCTCCCACTTATGACTGTATGACAGTAACCTTGTTGTTGGTATCCTTAAGGTTTATATTGACTGTTTCCCTATAACTATCATTAAGTGTTGTACCTTATAATTCTTGACAAATGTATCTTTTCTTTTATGTACACCGAGAGCATATGCACCAAGACAAATTCCTTGTGTGTCCAATCACACTTGGCCAATAAAGAATTCTATTCTATTCTAAGAAAAACATCATACGTTTGTGCAAAGATCAATGGCACAATGGAAGATGCAGCTGCTGGTCAATATCAGGTTAATATTAAGAGAGGACTCTTTGAAGGAGACTAACTTTCATCACTACTGTTTGTCACTGCACTGATTCCACTGTCAACAATAATGATCAACTCAGGCCATGGCTATCAAATATCAAAAATGTCTGCCAAGCCTCCTTTACAATATGAAGTTGATGGAAAAATACCATCTGTAATAGAATCACTTCTCAACTTTGCCCAAATCTTCAGCCAAGATATTGCAAAGGAGTTTGGACTGGAAAAATACGATACACTCACCATCAAACTGTGAAAAATACAGGAATCAATATGCCCTAAGGATGCCCTATGAAAAAAGCATCAAGAGTCTGGATAAAGACTTTCACTACAACATACAGTATGGGCATCCTTCAAACTGACAATATCAAGCACACTAAAGTCAATAAGAAAGTTAGCAGTGAATACATCATAAGAGTAAAGATCCTGAAGTCTAAACTCAGTGGAGGAAATGTCATCAAGGCATTTAACACCCAGGCAATTCTAGTCATTCGGTACACTGCTGGAATAGAGGACTTGACTCAAATAGAACTAAAAGTCCTGAATAGGGAGACAAGAAAAATAATGATAATGAATCATGCCTTTCAGCCAAGCAACAATGTTGACCAGACTATACTTACCAAAGGAAATATGTGGGTGTGGAATGTCACAAATACACCTGACAGTTGAAGAAGAAAAAAGATAATTTGAAAACTATCTGAAAGACAGTGAAGAAGATGTCTGAAGCTAATGTACCAGGAAGGCTTACTAAGAATTGGAGAGACCAAACTGGCCTACTGGAAAGACCAAATGAAGAACAGAATGGAGGTATGAAAATGCAAAATATTACATGGGCAGTACATTAAACAAAATAGCAGGCAAAGCAGACCTGGCAAAGGCTAAGAGGAAGAAAATGGAAGAAAAAGACAGGGGGGCTAATTTTGGCTGCACAAAACCAAGCCTTAAGAACAAATGCATTCAAAGGCAGAATTGAAAAGACAGCACAGAAAGCAAATGGCAGCTTCTGCATAGAAGCTGAAGAAACAGCTAATCTATACCTAGTTAGCGGCTGCAAGAAGATCGCACAGATTGACCTCAAACAATAGCATGACAAAGCAGCAACAACGGTCTCCTGGAATATCTGCAAGAAATACCATTTGCCTGCAAGCGAATACTGGTGAGATCACTAATAAACAAAGTAATAGAATATGAAGACGCTAGAGTGCTCTGAGACTATAGAATTCAAACATACAAGATCTGCACATCACACCATAGACTTAACAATTGTTGATAAGAGAGATAAAGAAGTCTGGATAGTGGACACAGCAGTAAAAGCAGATAGCAGAAGAGAAGAGAAAGAACTGGAGAAAATTACAAAATACAAAGATCTGCAAATAGAAGTAAAATGACTGGGGCATAAAAAAGCACATATAGTACCTATGATAATAGGCACCTTGGGTGCAATCTCAAAGAAACTGGAGCACCATTTGAATTGGCATTGACAAAATCACCATCAATCAACTGCAAAAGGTGGCAATTTACAGTTTACATCCTGTGACAATACCTTTAACACTATCAAACAACATCTGTCTATCCCCAGTTCTTGTGAAGGACTTGTTAGGTGGATAAAAATGTCAAATCCATTCTAAACATCTGGCTGATGAGCCATAATAATTAAAGCTCCATGCCTCCTATCTCTCAAGTATCCACAATAATACTTTGAAAAAAATTATATTCCCAAATTAGCATGGAAGGACTCAGAATACAGTTAGGCACAGAATATTAAAATCTAGAAAACCAGGTAGTGATTATAAAAAAAATGGGATGGAGTTTCCAGCAAAATGGAATGAGTAATGGTTGGATCAAACCTCTGACCAGATATTTATGTTATCTCAGTGATAACTTTATATTAAATTCAAAAGGCAGAAGAAAATCCAGTCTCACTAGGTATAAATTAAAGGAGGGGCTTTTTTTTAACCTTTTTTTTTTTTTTACAATTGATAAGTTTGTAAAGCAAAACTAGCCAGGTCTTTTGGGAGGAAAGATGAAGAAAGCTTACTTCTTGTAAATAATCTAAAATGAAATCCTTCCCATCAAATTATCTACTTCTTACCCTGAGCAGATTGGAAGAGTTTAGGAGAAATAGCGGGAAGTATTTCCATTTCTTTTTACAATTTCCAAAATAAAAACCTGGAATGATACTTAAGTAATTAAAGAAAGAAAATATATAGAAATAATGCACATTGCCAAGGGGAGATTAGAAAAAAAATTAAAATACCATACATTCTTAATAGAACCATAGTTCTTTCAGCCTCATTCTTGAAATTTTTCTTATATCAGCACACTCTCAGTCAAAGATTACTGTAATTATTTTCTTTTCTAGTTTTTTGTTCTTTCAAGTTAAACCCTGTTTCCTGGCATCTACCTGGACAAGTTCATGCTGTTTGTTTTGGCAAGACTTTTGGAAGCAGTTTCTTTCTTCAGAGGTCTGTGAGAAACTGACTGGACCAAGATTATTCAGCTGGCTTCTTGCCTAAGGCAGGACTAGAAATCACTATCTCAAGAGTGGGCTTCAAAAATTTTAGCAAGGGGTTCTCTGCCCAGTTGCTGAGTAGGTGTGGCCATACTGGGCATGGCCTAGTCAGCCTCCTGCACTATGGTTGGGGGGGCACATTTTTGCCCTCCCCAGGCCCCGGAGCAGGGGTGAAATGCTTCTGGTTCAGACCGGATCGAGCAATCCGCTAGCGATGGGAGTGGGTAGTTCAGAGAACAGGTAGCAAAAATCCCTGCTCCCCCATGCCCACCCAATAGCCTGGTCCCTACTTACCTACTTGGCAGCTTCCTGCTTCTTTCGGTCTTGCTCGCTATTCCAGCCTTGCTTTGGCTGCTGCAACCAATTGCATCAACTAGCAACTGAATCTGTCTGCCTGCAATCCATCTCATCAGTGAGCAACTCAATCTGCCTGCTTTTTCCCTTGAATTGGGTAAATAACTGGGGGGGGGAGCTTTAAAAAAAGTTAATTGGTTTTTTTTTTAGGAGTTTTATTTTTTTTTAGACATATCAATTTAAAATTAAGGAAGTTTTAAAGTTAAGGAAGTTTTAAATTTAGCTGCTTTTATCTAAAAATATAAATAAAATAAAATAAAATAAAATATTTGTGCAGCTTTCTGAGATTTGGTGTTTCTGTAGTGTTTCACTCTAACTAAACAAACACACAAAATCTCACAAAGCTGTATGTGGCATTTTGTGTGTGTGTGTGTGTGAGTCAGTTGTGTTATGCGCATGTAAAGTGTGAAAGTTGGTTTTTGGGATTTTTGTGGCTGTGTGAGGTTCCTGCTTATTGCAGGGGCCATTTTGGGTGAGGTGCAGCTGCTTTTACATTGTGTGTGAGTCTGTTGTGTTGTGCTGTGTGTGTGTAAAGTGTGAAAGTTGGTTTTTGGTACCTCTTATTGTTTTGTATACTTTATTATTTTTATTATTTATTGTTATTGGCTACGCCCACCCAGTCATCTGACCACCAAGCCATGCCCACCAGTTATGACATACCCACAGAACCGGTAGGGAAAATTTTTAGATTTCACCCCTCTCTGGAGGCTTTCCTCAAGCCACCAGGTGGGTGAAAACAGCCTCCCCAGGCTCCGGAGGCCCCCTGGGAGACCTTCCCAAACTTCCGGTAGGCCCATTTTTCGCCCTTCTAGAGCCTCCGTGCATGCCCTGCACTTACCTGCAACCAAAACGGGCCACATGGGGACTCCTGGGAGGGGCGGGGTGGGCAGGGCAAACCAGGAGTGGGATTTGGGGGTTCTCCAAACTGCACAGAATCTTAGCTAGAGGTTCTCCCGAACCCCTGCAAACCCCCAGCAGCCGACCCCTGCACTGTCTCCTGCTTTCTAGTGTGGTGTTTTGAACCACCATATCAAACTGGCTCTTTTCATTAATTCTAATCCCTTTTTGGGGGTTGCCTTCAAGACAGTTTTTGATTCCTGGCGACTGCTTGGACTAGTACCTGCACTTTTCTTGGCAAGGTTTTTTAGAAGTGATTTCCCCTTGTCTCCTTCCTAGGGCTATGTGTTGTGTGTGTGTGTGTGTGTGTGTGTGTGTGTGTGTGTGTGTGTGTGAGAGAGAGAGAGAGAGAGAGAGAGAGACTGGCTCCAGATCAGCCGGCTGACTTTGTGCCCAAAAAGAAAACTAGAAGTCCTGGTCTCCTGGTTTTTTGCCTGTTGCTTTAACCACTACATCAAACTGGTTCTCAGTCACTATTAATTCCTATGAATTGAAATGGATAGATCTCACTGATTGAAAATGATGATCCTACTATGAAGCATGGAAATGAGGTCATTCTTAAAGGCTGACTGGTATTGTTAAGAATCACAGATAGGGGTAGGAGCCAGATTGAACCCATAGGACACAATTTGCTGTGAATCCAATTTGCACTGAAAGGAATGTAAGGCTCCCATTTTATTCCCAGGAGGCTAACTAAAGTGAAATTGCCAGTGCATTATACCCTGCTTTATTTAGAGAAAGGGAAAATGCCATTTGGTTCCTGTACCAGATATCAAACATTTTGAGCCAGCCCCAGTCTCTCAAGATCACAAATCTAATTTTCTCATAGTTTGAAGATGTATTCAAACAGATTTTAGGATAACTGAGCAAGATAATTGTGTATCATCTCTCTTGTACATAGCTCCAGTAATTAATGTGCCAATCAGTTACACTAA
Organism: Ahaetulla prasina; assembly: GCF_028640845.1. Lineage (NCBI taxonomy): Eukaryota > Metazoa > Chordata > Lepidosauria > Squamata > Colubridae > Ahaetulla > Ahaetulla prasina. The sequence goes on along the minus strand of NC_080540.1, from coordinate 82,269,153 downwards.
AATTGAGACTAAATATACAGGTCAAGATCAGATACTGTAACATAAAGAAACCCTACCAGAAAATGTTATGTGATGTAATGGTGATATTATACTTCAAAAAGAAAAGGGAAATTAGCTTAGGCAGTGTGCTTGAAATAGAAGACCATTACTTTGACTCTCTTAGTGAAATGAATAAATTATGCTATAGAAATAAATTAGTAGTGATGTTCAGGTTCTAAATTGTACTGATATAAAATGGCATCCACACTAGAAGAAAGCCATTATTTTTAGCTTACAACACCTTCCACTAAAATGCTATCATATTTAATTATATTTCTTGGCAGCATCCAATGCCATCATTGCCATAGAATACAACAGTATGATAACTTTGCTATAGGAAACCCCACTGTCTATTCACTGAGAAAATCACAGAATCAGAAAGCATTGGGTCATGCTCACAAATGGCTATGCTAGCAATGAATTGAGATCCAACACATCTAAGGGACACCAAGAAAGATGGTACTTTGCACAGTTAGTTTCCACTCTCCTTTGTTCATCTTTTAATCTGGCTGGTCAATACGGCTATTTAAAGATTACTGCAAAGGAATCTGATGCAATTGGCTCCTCCATATCCAGCATGCAAAGATTATGTCTCCATTTTAAGTTCCCTATATTGAAGATTAGCATGATACCTCCTCGGCTTCATATCTATATGTACTAAAAAAAATCTGCAATTGTATCTATGAATATATCAATGTCAATAATGTTGCTGTGCTACATACATTTTTATCTCTCCAATAGAGGTAACTGGTTTCTGATTATATATGGGACCACCTTCCCCCAGTTATATCTACCCATCCCATCAGGTCCAGCAGGAGACTAGGTGAATACAGAAAATAGCTGAGTTCATTTTTAAAAAAGGGGAAGGAACAACAGGCATTATTGTTGGTGTTGGATAATTGAAAAATCCAAAGACAAAACTCAATATGCACTCTATTGTCTATAAAAGTCAATTGTGTTGACAATGCCAAACCGTGGAATGTCTTTAGGAAAGTGGGAATTCAAGAACGTCTCACTATCCTCATTTGAAATCTGTACTTAGGACAGGAGCTACAGTACAGACAAACTGGCTCCAGGTTGGCAAGGGATTGAGACAAGGGTTTTTTTGCAGGCAGAATAGAATAGAATAGAATTTTTATTGGCCAAGTGTGATTGGACACACAAGGAATTTGTCGTGGTGCATATGCTCTCAGTGTACATAAAAGAAAAGATACGTTCATCAACGTACAACATTTACAACACAATTGATGGTCAATATATCAATATAAATCATAAGGATTGCCAGCAACAAAGTTACAGTCATACAGTCATAAGTGGAAAGAGATTGATGATGGGAACGATGAGAAGATTAATAGTAGTGCAGATTTAGTAAATAGTTTGACAGTGTTGAGGGAATTATTTGTTTAGCAGAGTGATGGCCTTCGGGGAAAAACTGTTCTTGTGTCTAGTTGTTCTGTTGTGCAGTGCTCTATAGCGTTGTTTTGAGGGTAGGAGTTGAAACAGTTTATGTCCTGGATGTGAGGGATCTGTAAATATTTTCACGGCCCTCTTCTTGATTCGTGCAGTATACAGGTCCTCAATGGAAGGCAGGTTGGTAGCAATTATTTTTTCTGCAGTTCTAATTATCCTCTGAAGTCTGTGTCTTTCTTGTTGGGTTGCAGAACCGAACCAGACAGTTATAGAGGTGCAAATGACAGACTCAATAATTCCTCTGTAGAACTGAATCAGCAGCTCCTTGGGCAGTTTGAGCTTACTGAGTTGGCTCAGTGTGCTGCAGGAGGCAGTGGAGGCTGAAAATGGGCCACAGTAGGGCTGCGTGAAGCCCCCCATGCCCCATTTTGGCCAGCAGAGGCACTGCGGGCTGGTCCTTTGATATTTCAAGGCCAGCCCAGGGGCAGGAGGCAGAATTCTGCAGGAGGCAGAGGCACCCTGCAGCCCGTTTTCGGCTTCCACAGCCTCCTGCAGCACTCTGCCAGCAGAAAATGGGCATTCTGCTGGCTGAAAACTAGTTTTTGACCTGTTTCACAACCAATTCCTGGATACATCTTTGCTGCTATAACTGCTTGCATGTTCTGTTATATCAGATTGAATTTGACTGTAAAATGTGTGAACTTTTTTTTCTCATGCATAAGATTTGGGGCAAAAATCTTGGTTGTTCTCACTAAAATTATAATCTGTCTCCAACGCTTTCCTATTTTACTGCTTTCCAACTTCAGCTAGACAGCCGGAATAACCTTCACACTTTAGGTAATGCCTATTTGGCATACTCCTTCCTCATTCCTGCTACAATGAAGCAGCATAGTGGGATGAGGAGTGTTGTTTAGTATAACAGCAAGCAAAAATTAGAAGAAGAGGGCAAATGAGATATTACTCTGAGTACTTAAAGAAAGTGAGTATGTTGGTGCATTCTGGCACTTGGAAGAGACTAATGCTGGGTGGATGCCCTATAATTTGCTTGATGCCACCTGTGTGTTGTGCTGTGACTCATATGTGAATCACATCCCAGTTGCTAATTCATACCATCAAAATAATTGTTTCTTTCTGGGTAGGAGGAAAAGAGGCCAGTAAGCATAGCAAGAGGGAGAAACCAGGATGGCCTCCCCTTGAATAAAATGCTCAGGAAAAAAAAATGGAACTCTTGTCACTTTACACATCCATCTTCACCCCCCCCCAATTCTCCCTAAACCCTCAGCGTCATTCCTGCAATAGCATACGATTGCAGTGAAAGTAGTTGTTGAGGGAATGGGAAGAACAGACCTGCATTTTCCTTTACTCAACCAATGACAGAATGCAAAAATTGGTGACTGCCCAGCACACCTGCCTCTAGTACCTCTGTCCTTGCCTTAAAGTTAAGAGAGAAAAGCAGCCAATTTGGCTGGCAAAAATCCATAGACCATTTGGAGGTCACTATAGATAGTACACTACTTTACAACTGAGGGGAAAGCAGAAAAGCCATCAAGGCAATGAACATGACCTGTTCTCCAGCTCCATGGAGCTCAAGTTATTCAAATAACGAAATGGAAAGGATTGCAATTCAGGTTTTGGGAGGCTGAGCTGAAAGAAAATTGGGTTGAATGCCTATTAAGGAGCAGTCAGTTCTAGTATGGGAACTTAAAGGCATAGTAATGTGGAAACAGCATCAATGCCCTATGTAAAAATGATGTAGTTCTAATGAGGAAAGAAAATTATGCTGGCTCAGACCTTTCATCACTGACATTCACAGAGCACTACTACTATACCCAGCATTATGTTGAGAAATGGCAACATGAAGTCCAAGATTTACAATACCTACTGCTTCTTCTGCTTTTCTGCACCTGCAATACAGGTGCAAGAATGCATTGCAATATCCAGAATGCATTGCAAATGGCTCTCTGCTTTCTATTCTGCATTAAAAAATCAAGATAATGTTCCACAACTCTTCTCAGGCACACATTCTCTTGTTCAAATATGTGTCCTAAGTATTTTTTTTTCTGATTTGCATATTAAGTATTCTTCAATGGGGCAACTGATTGTGACTACAAGCTTTATTCCTACTGATCTTTCTTTTGGTGTGAATACATGTAACAAGTATTGCCTTGCTTAAGTTCTGCAGTAGCTTAATTACGCAGGCAAGGATCTCCTTTCTCTTATGTTGTTCATCAGTGTTTCGACCAGCTGATCAATCAGAAATTGCAAAAAAAAAAAAAAAGAGTTGCCCATTGTTCTCTGCCCTCCTTTACAATCATTTATTTTTATGAAGAGTATAAAATACCCCCTTTCCATCAGTGGCCACTGTGTGAAAAAAAGGAGGCAAAGCTGCTATGCTTAGTATGACTATGGATGGCAGGGGAATGGAACCTGGTCACTTGGAGGAAAGGGACTCAGGAATGTTACCTACCACAAGGTAGACTGGTAGGTAACCCAACCTGGAGAGCAAAACAAGAAGAGGTTTGCTGTAGGAAGTCCCCCCGCCCCCCAACAAGCCCCACATTAATTTTTTTATTGACAAGATTACTTGACTGCTCAGTTTAAAAGGGAAAATGGTACTATAAGATACAAACAATAGTATAATTATAGATAAGTTAATAAATGATTGTTGTAGAGACAAAAGGATACTCTATATAAAAGGAATTGTATTCCTAGTAATATAGTCACAGGAAAGATACAGTAAATTCTTCCTTGCACAAGGCTCCAGAAGCTACTGGTTATAGCTTTCCTAGATTTCTTTTCAGGATACAAGGTATGTTCCTGTTTCATTGCCCCAATACCTTTCCCATTCTCATATATCATTATAAAGTTATTTCTCCTTTGACTGTAATCATGGTACCTTATTGATTTTAAATTCTTTACAACTGCTATTGCAACTTGATAGTGGTTCTGGAGTAATAAGGTTAGATGAACAGTGCAGCAAAGTAGATAATTAGCATAAAGCAATATATTGCTACCTATTTTATATAGGTTACCATCTTTATTCTTGTTAACCCCTACTTCAGCAGATTGAAAGATGTTTTTTTTTTACACAAGTTTTTATTGGTTTTTAAATTTCCCCTCCACAGACACAATTCATGAACAGAGTATTGACCTTATCTTATACAATTCAGATATATTTTTCTTAGTTACAATTTTTGCCAAAATATTCTTTTTTTTATTCATAGTTTTTTATTCCTTTCCTAATATTTCCTTGCTCATTTTATTAAATCACATCTTTTTCGCCCTTCATTTTCTAATTTCTCCATTTTTATTCATAATCATTCCCTTTCATTCCTCTTTTTTTAACTATTTCAATTTTTAATTCTTCAAATATTTTCGGGGTTGTCTTTCCTCCATTTCCTTTTCACAGCAATCTTTCCTTCTCCTTACACTCCTTTCCTTCTTTCCTGTCTTCGTACCTACTTTCTTCTCCTCTCCTACTCCTTCTCTACTTTCCTTTCCCTTCTCCTCCTCCACCCTACTTCCTCTCTGTCTAACCTTCTCTCCTACACTTATCTCCCTTACCTTACCTCCACTCATCTTCCCTTTCTTTTTTCTCTCTCCCTCTTTCTCCCTGCCACCTCCTCCTCATCTGTCTCGATTTGCTGTATCTATTTTCAATATCTCTAATGTCCAGACATCCCCAATTCTCTCATTTATTACACATATTTTTCAAACCTCCTCTCCTATATTTTAAACCTTAACATTGTCTTCATCTTATTCCATTTATATCATACAGTCAATTAGTACAACTTTCCACCTCTTATTTTCTTAATATTTCTATTAAAAATTTAATACTTATTATTTTCTTCCAATATACATCATTTACTAACATTTCAATTTTATGCCCTTTTACATCTTAAATTTCAGTCATCTTCATTTATAAACCATGCCATTCCAAATTTTCTCTGCTGGATTTTCATTCTTTTATAAATTAAATTTATTTCTTAATTATCAACTTTAATTTTTTCTCATTCCACGCATTATTCAACACAAAAAAAAAGAAAGAGAGGAAGCAAATCTATCACTACTTTAATTTCTTTTATTCATTTTCGCCTATTTCTAACCATTTTCTTTCAATCTCTCCCAGATCCCATCTCTTAATATTTTTCTCCTTTTCTTCCCTTCTTTCATTTTCTTCTTTCTCTCCTTCTTAATCCCTCTTTTCCACTTTTCTCTGACTTTTACTCTTTTGATGTCCCCCTCAATTTTTCTCTATTACAGATTGGAAGATATAATAATAATAATAATAATAATAATAATAATAATAATAATAATAATAATAATAATAATAATAATAATAATAATAATATCATCAGAGTTGGAAAGGACCTTGGAGGTCTTCTAGTCCAACCCACTGCCCAGGCAGGAAACCCTACACCATTTCAGACAAATGGCTATCCAACATTTTCTTAAAAATTTGCAGTGTTGGAGCATTTACAACTTCTGCAGGCCAGTTGTTCCACTGATTAATTGTTCTAACTGTCAGGAAATTTCTCCTTAGTTCTACGTTGCTTCTTTCCTTGATTAGTTTCTACACATTGCTTCTTGTTCTACCCTCAGGTGCATTGGAGAATAGTTTGACTCCCTCTTCTTTGTGGCAACCCCTGAGATATTGGAACACTGCTATCATGTCTCCCCTAGTCCTTCTTTTCATTAAACTAGGCATACTGAGTTCCTGCAACCGTTCTTCATATGTTTTAGCCTCCAGTCCCCTAATCATCTTTGTTGCTCTTCTCTGCACTCTTTCTAGAGTCTCAACATCCTTTTTACATCGTGGCGACCAAAACTGAATGCAATATTCCAAGTGTGGCCTAACCAAGGCATTATAAAGTGGTATTAACACTTCACGTGATCTTGATTCTATCCCTCTGTTTATGCAGCCCAGAACTGTGTTTGCTTTTTTGGCAGCTGCTGCACATTGCTGGCTCATATCTAAATGGTTGTCCACTAGGACTCCAAGATCCCTCTCACAGTTACTACTATTAAGCAAGGTACCACATATCCGGTACCTGTGCATTTTGTTTTTTTGGCCTAAATGTAGAACCTTACTTTTTTCACTGTTGAATTTCATTTTGTTAGACAGTGCCCAATGTTCAAGTCTGTCAAGATCTTTCTGTATCTTGAGCCTATCTTCTGGAGTGTTGGCTATTCCTGCCAGCTTGGTGTCATTTGCAAATTTGAGGAGTTCCAGATCTATCCCCTCATCCAAGTCATTGATAAAGATGTTGAAGAGTACTGGGCCTAAAACAGAGCCTGGGGGTACTCCACTGCATACTTCCCTCCATGTGGATGTAGTTCCGTTGAGGACTACACGTTGAGTGCGGTTGGTCAGTGAGTTATGTTTAATGAGAAGCTGGTGAGGTAAACATCTGAGTATGGCCTCTTTTTTGAAGGCATTATTTATCTTTTCAGAGATTGAGTTTGCATTCGTAATGCCCTCTGAACAAAGTTAAGCTGATCTGGGGGATACTGGAATTTTGTGTTAATGCTGAAATCTGCTGCTTTTCCTCTAGGAATGCTCTGGAAGACTTCTTCTGCCCTTTTGTTACAGAGGTTGTTGGGTCAGTGCTCATTGTCAGCAAAGATTACAGCTGAATACATTGTAATGGTCCCTCTGGCAATTCTCTTCACCAGAGAGAACCTGACCTGTTCTGTAGCATTGCTTAAAAGACAGTGATGCTTATTCATTAACCCATATGTATGTTCGGTCTTGTTGGACTAGCTCATTATGTTTTCCAGATCTTATTTTTTTAAAAATCCAGAAAGGAAAGTGTAATTAGTTTAAGTAGCACCTCATGATATGCAATTTAAATCCTTGAGATGAAGGTACTATCAATGCACTTGGCCCTGCTATTAGTCAACTGCAGTCTGTCTGTCTTTCTGTCTTTCTGTCTTTCTTCTCCCTTCCTCTCTCTCCAGCTTACAAAGTCATAAAACACAATATAAAATAACTAGAGCATTAAAAATATTAAAAACATTAAGCATTAAACATTAAAATGTCAGGAGAAGATTCCACTTACATTTTCCATTTAGATATTTTTATCCAATTTTTTTGATAATTTTAAGTGGGACCGTCTCCTAATCCACTAACCACCTCGTGTGTAGGACATCTTCATCAAGGCCCCAAGCTATTCGGCAGAACCAGGTTTTCAGAGCCTTTTGAAAGGCCAAAAGGATAATGACAGATGTCATCTTGATACGCAAGGTGTTTCCTAGGGCAGGAGCTACAGCAAAAAAAAATTCCTTCTGGAGCCACCAACTGAAATTCCTTTTCCAACAGTATCCAGTATCCAGGCATGCCTCTTCTGCTAAAGTGATTGGTTGGGATGAGACTGTTCCTCAGGTGACATGGAGCCATGCCATAAAGGGCTTTAAAGGTGATAACCAATACCTTGAAGTAAACCATCAACAAATGCAGTTAATGCAGCAATGGTGTTATATGGGTCACTCTGGAGGCCCCAAGGACTATCTGCTGCTATGTTCTGTGCCAGTTGTAGCTTTCGAATACACTTCAAAGGTAGCCCCATGTAGAGCACATTGCAGTGGCCCAAATGCAAGATGATTAGGCATGTGACTGAGCACAGGGTCTCATGGACTAGGAATGAGTACAACTGGTACACAACATGAAATTTTGCAAAGGCTCTTTTAGCCACAGCTGCCATCTGCTCTTCAAACAGGATTCATGAGCCTAGAAGACCCCCCACCCCCAGGTTGTGCAGTCTGCCTAGGATAGTACAATCCCTTCCAGAACTCAAGATAGTGAATTCCAGGATCCCAAAGCTCCATATGCCCATAGCCACTTTATGTTACCAGGTAGTCAGCTGAAGCTTGTTGTCCCCCATTCAGAACCTCCCCCACCCCTGCAACCTTCAGGCATCACAAGAACACTGTGACATCACTCATATCGTTTGGGATGAAGATACAAAGTTGATGGTACCTCATGCCATTGTGTTGAATGATCTCATCCAGTGGCTTCATGTAGATATTAAAAAGCAGCAGGGAGAGTACTGAACCCTGCGGTACACCACAAAAGAGCATCCATGGACTGAATCTCTCACTGCCTATCAACACTGATTGGGACCAGCCTTGGAGAAAGGAGCTACGACAGCCCAAAACTGCACTGCTCGGCCCCAAACCCCATAGCCAGCCCAAAGGACTATCATGTTTGATGGTATCAAAGGCTGGTGAAAAGTCAAGAAGAACAAGGATCCCACTCTCGCCAGAGATCATGGACGTGTGACCAATGCAGTCTCCATCCCATAATCAGGCCTGAAATCTGAATAGAAGGGCTCCAACAATCCATTTCATCCAGGACCCTCTGAAGATGCCATGCAATCATCTTTTCCACTACCTTCCCTACAAAAGGGAGGCAGGAATCTGGATGAAATTTGTCCATGGGACAAATGGGAAGGTGTTTTCCATTAACAGGAAGATAGATAAGAGAAGAAAAAATGGTTTCAAAGAGGGCCATTTTTAAAAACAATAGTTTTTAAGAGTCCAGATCAGAGATGGAGGAATACCATCTGGGAATTTTTGCAAGATACCTTTCCTGGGTTTCTGGTTTTAACTAGCATTTTCATCATCCTGAAATGATGAAAATGCCTGTAGCTGGGGTTTGAGAATAAGATTAGTAATGGTGGAAAAAATGGAAATGAAAAGGAGACCTTGCTCCCCAGCCTGGCTAATGCATTTGCTTTATTGCTTTAGTAATGCTTGCCGGTTTTTTGTTTTCATGATTGCATTTTTTGTGAGGGACTTGCTGTATCAATACGCCATGACTATTCTCGGTGTCACTCTGATCTCCAGGGAAACTAATTGCTTGGCTCATTCAGTGAATGCGAAAGAGCCTCTTCATTAGAGCGATGAGGCTCACTGCTTTCTGCCCTATCTAAAAGGAAAGAAAATACTGACTGGGGTCTTCTTTAGGCTGTGGCTTTTTTCTGCTAGCTTTTTGTGGGGGCACACAAATAGGATATTGACTCGTTCTACCAGCAGGAACTGGTTGACTATCATCTGCTCTGTTAACTGCTCTGAAAGCTCTTGTAGTAATGGGAAGAAAGGAAGGAAGGCTGATGGAATTGCCACAGTAAAGAAAAAAAAATACTTACAAAAAAAACCCTTCCGCTCTTGACTTTTCCTTTGTTGCTTGTCAATACATCAATAGAAGGAAGAATGGATTAGGGAAAGTGGAGCTAGATGGAGGCAAAAAAGTGAGAGGAAATACTTCCAATAGATATGATAATAAAAATAATAAATAATTATTAAAATATAATAAATAATAATAAAAATAAAAAATAAATAAAAAATAAAAAATAATTGCTACCAACCTGCCTTCCATTGAGGACCTGTATACTGCACGAATCAAGAAGAGGGCCGTGAAAATATTTACAGATCCCTCACATCCAGGACATAAACTGTTTCAACTCCTACCCTCAAAACGACGCTATAGAGCACTGCACAACAGAACAACTAGACACAAGAACAGTTTTTCCCCGAAGGCCATCACTCTGCTAAACAAATAATTCCCTCAACACTGTCAAACTATTTACTAAATCTGCACTACTATTAATCTTCTCATCGTTCCCATCATCAATCTCTTTCCACTTATGACTGTATGACTGTAACTTTGTTGCTGGCAATCCTTATGATTTATATTGATATATTGACCATCATTTGTGTTGTAAATGTTATACCTTGATGAACATATCTTTTCTTTTATGTACACTGAGAGCATATGCACCAAGACAAATTCCTTGTGTGTCCAATCACACTTGGCCAATAAAAAATTCTATTCTATTCTATTCTATAAAAGACTTTAAAAGAGATAAAAGAGATTCTTCTTGCGCATGCGAGTAATGGCGGTGGCGTTCTGAGGCTCGTGAAGGCAGCGGCTGGTGTTCCCAGCCGTGATGCCGCTGGGCCGCTTGCCGGGCTGCGTGGACTTCGGCCCCAGGTTGGTCAACATGCCGGCAGTCGAGAGCGAGGTCTTTGGATCTCGGTGGTCTCTCGGCTGCCGAGAGCGGGGCCGGAGTCCTGGGCAAGCAGCGGATGGCGGCGGCCATTTTGGGGTCGGGGCGGCCGTCCCGGACTGGCTTTGGTGATCCCCGGCCGTGAGCAGAACGCTGGCGGCAGTGTGGTGGGCCGTTCGGGCCGGAGCTTTGGAGGGCTCGAAGATTGGCCGTTTCTCCCCCCCCAGCTGACTTTTGGGCATGTTCAGCCCCTGCCGCATTTTCCAGCAGCGGCAGGATTTTGGGCCGCATTTCTACCGACTGGTGAGTCAGCGGATCAGCGGATGGCGGTGGCCATTTTGGGGTGGGGTAGCCGCCCGGACAGGCCCTGATTCGATCCCTGGCCGCGCACAATGTCAGCGGCAGTGTGGTGGGCCGTGCGGGCTTGAGTTCTTGAGGGCCCGAAGATCGGCCATTTTCCCCACCCCAGCTGACTCTTGGTTAGGCCTAGCCTGCGCCGTAATGTGCATCAGCGGCTTAGGCTTTTTTCATCAGCGGCACATTGGCGGCATGTTCAGGATTTCCATCTGCGGCAGGCTGGAGCATGAACTTAACATAGATCCAGCGCGATTAATGGCGGCCATAGGAACGGCGGCGGCATTGACATTAGCGGCAATGGTACTTGTATGTGTGGCTTTCCATCTGACCACCGAACTGCACGAGCCCCTTCCCCAGGATGGAGTGAGCCCGGGACTCCGAGGGACATTATGTCATCTTAGCGGTCGGCAACCGAGGAGGATATTATTGTACCAACTTTTAGGAGGGAGGCCATTAGATTTGGCCGGACCTCTGGTCCCCTTGGCTGTTTCCTGGATCATCTGGACTTGGGCCGGTTTTGTTCCCCGGATTTCAACGGATTGTGGGCTTGGCATCTTAGCCTCCCTTTCTCCGTCTGTGATGAGGATAGGGGCGAAGTGGACAATTCTGTGGGCCTAGAACTTGCTTAACATCTATGCTGGCTCGGGATGTACACTTTCTGCTGTCTTGAATTTGATATTCTCATGAGATATTTGTCCACCGACCTATTACGACTGCGAGGTTCCCCCGCCTCGCAGGAATGGCCCTCTAGGCTATCGAGAGCCTACCTTTCCGAGCATTTCATCAGCCGAGGGCCCAAGGTAGGGGTGGGGGGATGGCGGTTGTTATTAAGGAAGATCTAGAGCCGAGGGAGGCCACTGTTCCTCAGATTGCCGGCTGTGAATCCCTCTATGTGAGGTGGGGCCATAGGAATCAGTTGGGCTTGTTGATCGCGTACCTGGCTCCTTGCTGCGTGACCACAGCCCTGCCCGAGCTGTTGGAAGTACTAGCCGCTGTGGCGGTTCAGACCCCCAGACTTATAGTCATGGGGGATTTCAACCTGCCATCAGCTGGCTTGTTATCGACGGCAGCTCGGGAGTTCCAGGCTTCCATGACGGCCTTGGACCTGATTCGAGTAAATGATGGCCCTACGCACATGGGGGGAGGCACGCTGGATCTGATTTATATCTCTGGACAGTGGTTAAATGATCTGGAATTAGATGATTTAGTAACAGAACCGATGTCATGGTCTGATCATTTTCTCCTTCGCCTAGACTTCCGAACCGCCACCCACCATCGCAGGGAGACGGAACCTATACGTTGGTTCTGTCCCAGGCGCCTGATGGACCCCGAGAGGTTCCTGACTGAGCTTGGGCCATTCCCTGAGGATCTGGCCCAAGGCACGACTGAGGAACTAGTTGTGGCCTGGGAACAGGCCGCGGCTGGGGCCTTGGACCGTGTCGTGCCTTTGCGGCCTCTGACCCGGCGCAGATCTCGTCCGGCCCCTTGGTTCTCCGAGGGGCTGAGGGAGATGAAATGCCGGAGAAGACATCTAGAGAGCACCTGGAGGTCCAGTCATTCCGAAGCTGATCAGACACTAGTTAGGTCCTATTCTAGGACCTACCTAGTGGCAATGAGGGAGGCGAGGCACTCCTACGCCTCCACCTTCATTGCGTCGGCAGATAACCGCCTGGCCGCCCTGTTTCGGGTGACCCGCTCCCTCCTTCATCAGGAGGTGCGGGATGACCCTCTGCAGGGACGTGCCGAGGAGTTTAGTGGTTATCTATACGATAAAATCGCTCAGCTCCGGGATGGTCTGGACCAAAATTGGGATGATCCAAGCGAGGGAGAGGAGGCACGTCTTGTCGAGTCTGTTTGGGATGAGTTTGACCCTGTGGCTCCTGAGGACGTGGACAGGTTGTTGGGGAGGCTTCACGCCACTACATGTTTACTGGACCCGTGTCCTTCCTGGCTGGTACTGGCCACTCAGGAGGTGACACGAGGCTGGCTCCAGGGGATTATCAACGCTTCTTTGTTGGAAGGGGTTTTCCCTGCCGCCTTGAAAGAGGCGGTGGTGAGGCCCCTCCTCAAGAAGCCCTCCCTGGACCCAGCTATTTTGGGTAATTATCGTCCAGTCTCCAACCTTCGCTTCGTTGCGAAGGTTGTAGAGAGTGCTGTGGCGCGACAGCTACCCCAATACCTGGATGAAGCCGTCTATCTAGACCCGTTCCAGTCCGGCTTCTGACCCGGATACAGCACGGAGACAGCTTTGGTCGCATTGGTGGATGATCTCTGGAGGGCCAGGGACAGGGGTTATTCCTCTGCCCTGGTCCTATTAGACCTCTCAGCGGCTTTTGATACCATCGACCATGGTATCTTGCTGCGCCGGTTGGGGGGATTGGGAGTGGGAGGCACCGTGTACCGGTGGTTCTCCTCCTATCTCTCTGACCGGTCGCAGACGGTGTTGACAGGGGGGCAGAGGTCGACCGCGAGGTGCCTCACTTGTGGGGTGCCGCAGGGGTCGATCCTCTCGCCCCTTCTGTTCAACATCTATATGAAGCCGTTGGGTGAGATCATCAGTGGCTTTGGGGTGAGATACCAGCTGTACGCTGATGACACCCAGCTGTACTTTTCCACCCCGGGCCACCCCAGTGAAGTTGTCGAAGTGCTGTCCCGGTGTTTGGATGCCGTACGGGTCTGGATGGGGAGAAACAGGCTCAAGCTTAATCCCTCCAAGACGGAGTGGCTGTGGATGCCGGCACCCCGATTCAGTCAGCTGCAGCCGCGGCTGACTGTTGGAGGTGAGTTATTGGCCCCAAAGGATAGGGTGCGCAACTTAGGTGTCCTCCTGGATGAACGGCTGTCGTTTGAAGATCATTTGACGGCCGTCTCCAGGAGGGCCTTCCACCAGGTTCGCCTGGTTCGGCAGTTGCGCCCCTTCCTTGATCGGGATGCCTTGTGCACAGTCACTCATTCGCTCGTTACCTCTCGCTTGGATTATTGTAATGCTCTCTACATGGGGCCCACTGACCCGTACGCTCTCACAGAGAGGGACTTCTCAGGGTGCCGTCCGCCAAGCAATGTCGGCTGGTGGCCCCCAGGGGAAGGTCCTTCTCTGTGGGGGCTCCCACACTCTGGAACGAGCTTCCCCCGGGTTTACGCCAAATACCTGACCTTCGGACCTTCCGCCGCGAACTGAAGACACATCTTTTCATTCGCGCGGGGCTGGCTTAAATTTTATCGATTTTAAATTTTATCGATTTTAAATTTTTTAATATTAATTTTAATGGGGTTTTAGTTTTATATATTTTAAAGTTTTTTAGGCCAATTATAAAATAAGTTTTTTAATTTGTATTTTAAATTGTATATTGTATTGTCTGTTTTTACTTTTGGCTGTACACCGCCCTGAGTCCTTCGGGAGAAGGGCGGTATAAAAATCGAATAAATAATAATAATAATAATAATAATAATAATAATAATAATAATAATAATAATAATAATAATAATAATAACTTGAGCTGTAAGAGTTCCAGGAAGAAGCACTATTACAGACATAGTAAATCCTCCCTCACTCCCTGTAACTGTGTTACTCCAGGCTTAACTATGGGCCTAAGCGGAGCTCACTTAACTAATAGCAAAGCACCACAATCTTATCTTGAACAATACCTATCTTGAACAACTTTAGTTGCAATAGAAACACAGCATTCTCCCTGATCCATAGCTGATAGATAAATTACATGGTAGAAATGTATTACCAATTGAGTAGCTGGGTGATGAAAAAAATTAAGAGGTGAAAAGGATAGCTACTTTTGAACGAAATTAAACATCTAAACTAGAATCCAAATTTGTAGGACTGTCACAGCTAGGCTAGTGTGATTCTTGCACACTGGAGCCTATACTTACTTTATGAGCTCACAAGCTTTGTAGACACATGTCAGGAATTTGATTTGACTTCCCCAATTCAAACATCTCTCTCTCTTTCTGCTTATCAATATACTGATAATTTATCTGGCTGACAAACCAGCTTCTGAAGGATAAGTTAAAGATGGGAATTATGTTTGAAGGATATGCATATTTCATGTAAGGTTTTCAAAATCTGGTGAGTTAATATGAATTGTCATTTAAACTGGTTTTAAGATATTTCATAGTTGCTTTGACGGCTCTATGGATAGAAGGATAGCCTAAAACCAGAAAGAAACTATTCTTGCCATTTTCAAACAGCAAAGACCTACCATTGTTACAGATGGTTAGGGTTAGAATGAAGGTTGGAATATAAATGCTTATCCTGCATGGGGGAGATAGGCTGGGATAGGCTGGCATTACACAATCACAGAGAAACAAAGGGAGATCTGAACAGTTTGCCTGACAGAGCTAGTGATTGCTTCCAAGGAGATGCCAGACTGAAGCAAATCATCAGCTCTGAGAAGCTCCGGTATCTCCTAGCTGAGTGTTCTGTTACAGTGTCTTTCACAATTCCCCCCTCCCCCCCACACACACCCACGGCCCCCTTTCTATGCAGATTATAAGGGGGCCCTATATGAGGATGGGAGGTGCAATGCTTCCAGAGCCTGGTGAATCTGCCTCAGCCAATCAGCATAGATTGTGCACCTGGTTGCCAGGCAACACAGAAGATGCAAAGACAGAAAACGCTCCTACCAGTAAACAGCGAGGAAGGAAGGCTGGGATGTGGAGAGGGAGGAGAGATAAGAGAGCTAAATATAGAAATGGAATAAAAATAAAGTTTATTAAATGCCACACTATTCTAATGCTTTAAAAGTCAAGTAGGTTATAGGTGACAAGAAGCACCAATTTGTTCAGGACAGATATACGTGGGGATATTAAAGTGGAAACTGTCATGTAAGAAGCAGTTTAACAGTTTTCACAAGGCTGAATCTTTTACTTTTTTCTGCTCTCAGTGGGCCATAGCTTTTGGAATTAGATCATATACGTATCTTGCTATATGCTCGTAAGCAAGTATGGTGCTTACACTTAATAAAGTTCAATTTTTAGCTTACAAAAAATGACCACTCTCTCAAATTAGCCATTACCAACCCAACCAGACAAAATCTGTCTCCTCTAATAAAGCTGAAGTCAGTTACCTATTCCCAATTCCCAGTTCCTTATTCATATGAAAATCTGAAAATCCATAATCATAAATTTTATACAATGACAAAACTTAAAATTAAGTGTTCTGTCTTTGAAATTACAATACTCTGCCCTTCAAGGGAAACAGTAATCCCTTTTTTACGACCCTGTAATCCTTTAATTTGTGGCAAAGTCAGGACGACTAGATGGAATTGAGCGTTTACTGGGTGGATGCCCTTCCTGATGCCAGGCAGAGTTTAAGGGATATACTTTATTAAAACAATAACAAAAATAAATTTTATTTTAATTGTAAACTGCCAGCAACTCTGGGCACCTTAGAATTAAAAAAATTAAAAAGAAAATAAAAGAAAAAGAATACAAATGACTGAGCCCCAAACCAGAGAGATTCAGACATCAGCTTAACCCAAGGCCTGGGAAGAACCAGGGCTTTCAAAATTTATAGAAATTCAAATGGACAGGAACAACACCTCTCATCCCCCTCGCCATCTACACCAGTTGAAAACAACAATGGAGAAAGGAAACTCATCCCAAATCTGTGCCTCTGCTCCCACCTCCAAACTCAATTCAAGGTGGCTGACAGTACTGAAAGCTGCTAAGCAATCAAGGATTTGCCTGAAATGGTATAGGACAGTGATGGAGAACCTTTCCAGCACCGGGTGGCCAAACTGGAACCCGCGTGCCAGAGCACTGGAAACCCAAAGACCACTGGCCAGAGCACATGGACACGCTGGCCACCTGGTCTTTGGGTTTTGGCACACGCATGTGAGCTAGCCAGCTGGTCTTTGTGAGTGCTGGAGCACCGGAAACCTGAAGACCCGAAGACCTGTTAGAGCATCGGAAACCCAAAGACCACCGGAAACCCGAAGACAGGCACACATGCCTGCTTTCTGGCCGGTTTTGGGCCATTTTGGGGGCTGTTTTTGGCCCAAAAAAGGGTAAAAATGAACCCAATATGGCCTGAAAATGGCCTAAAAAGAGGCTTGTTTTGGGGCCATTTTTGAGCCATTTTCTGGGCTGTTTTTCGTGCCATTTTTGGCCTGAAAACAGGCAAAAATGGGCAAAAATAGAGCCTGAAAACAGCCTGAAAACCACCCCAGAAAATGGCTCAAAAATGGCCTATTTTTTGGCTGTTTTTCAGGCCATTTTCTGGTGTTCCGGTGCCTGTGAAGAACAGCTGGCTGGCGTGCTGGAAACCAGAAGTGCAGCTGGTGACGGCATGCGTGGAATAGGTTAGCCATCACAGGTATAGGGGTTCCTGCCTGAGCAAGGAGTTGGACTAGAAAACCTACAAGGTCCCTTCCAACTCTGATGTTCTGTTCTGTTCTGTTAAGGAGCACCAGGACAGACACACCATCTTCATCCTGGCTCCATCACAATTATCAATAAGCACAACTATTGCTGTCTCTATACCAGGGTCCTCTGAAGCTGAAGCTTGACTTCCCTATCCACCACCACCTCTTGAAATGGAAGGTTGGAGACTTAATGGAAAGTAATCAGGATTGTTGGGTCAAACAACAGTTTCTTGAGGACAGGATAGAGTAGACTATAATCTTCTTCAAAGCTGAGAGCAAACTGCAGCTTTCTTCTTCACTCCCTTCCACAGAAAAGAGACTTCACACAGAACCAACTGTAGACCTGGTAACCTTAACATCCTGGATGGACCTGTATTTTACAAATAGGTAGCCAAGTTCACAGACTGGAGAATCTTGTCCGGTCCCTCAGGAGTCACATAGCCAAACTATGCTCCAAATTACCTCACAAGGCTGTGCCTTGGGCACCTAATCCTGACCTGTTCAGTCACGGTCTGACTGAATCTAAGCAACTTTATAGAATAGAATAGCAAGAATATTCCATCCAGTGGCTAGCAGGAAGTCCTGTAATCCTTCCTTCCCAGTTATGACTGGGTCACCTTAAACAGGAGTGCCAAGTGACTACTGGCAGACACAATAAAAGCAAAGAATTTTGCTGCCTTATCACCATGATGTAAGCCCTAATTTAAAAAATCTCCTCCAACTGAGCAGAATTCCAATTTCCTATTCAGTGTAGGTCAACAATAAAAGAGTACCACTACCACACTTAATGCATAGCTGTCTAGCTTCTCCATAAATTCCTCCAAGCAAAGGATGGTCTTTAGCTACCCATAGGCGCAGTGTAGGGATGCGGTGGCTCAGTGGCTGAGATACTGAGCTTGTTGATCGGAAGGTTGGCAGTTCAGTGGTTGGAATCCCTAGTGCCACGTAATGGAGTGAGCTCCCGTTACTTGTCCCAGCTTCTGCCAACCTAGCAGTTCGAAAGCACGTAAAAAATGCAAGTAGAAAAATAGGAACCGTTTTGATAGAAAGGTAACAGTGCTCCATGTGCCTTCGGCGTTTAGTCATGCCGGCCACATGACCACAAAGACGACTTTGGATAGCACTGGCTCTTTGGCTTAGAAATGGAGATGAGCACCACCCCTAGAGCCGGAAATGACTAGCATGCATGTGCGGGGGAACCTTTACCTTTACCTTTACATTAGGGGCAATGTATTCCAGAATCCAATTTCTGTAATAAAAAAACAAAAGCAAGAAACAGCATGTTTATTTCCACCAACGAGAGTGAAGTAGGGAAAGAAAATGAAATTTTCTATTAGTTCCCCTATTGTGTATCTCATTTACTGTTCTTACATTGTGTGAGACTTTACCTTGCTAATTCCTAAATTTCCTCCCTACTCACGAATGAATCTTAGCAACAAGTCAATGAAGCCATCTCTTTCCTTCCATAGTTTTCATAGCCAGCATCAGAAGCCATGGAGCGATGCCAAAAATCTACATCTTTCCACAAGATGGCTGAGTCTCAAGATTATAACCCTTGCCAAAATGGTGCTAGAACTGGCAACAGCAGCAAAGAAGATAATTTTGTCATTGTGACCTAACAAAAACTACACTAAAACTACCTAAAAATCTCCTTCAGCTTAGTTCGCCTTAAATCACAGCTGTGCACATTCATTACATTTCAGTTAGCTTGATATTCCCTTCAACAAGAAAACGTTAAGTTCAATCATATGATCCTTGTAGAGACTGAAAAAAATTACCTATAATTCCATGCTCAAGCTTCTGTGATGCTAAATATCAGAACCGAAAAGGAGGTGGTACATATACTAACAATATATCCAGTGAACAAGAGCACAGTATCAATCACAAGTATAAAAGACTGTTGCTAAGATAAATTCACTTTGGCCATGATCATTTCCTTTTGACTGTAGAATTATTGTACAGTACTAGATGAACAAATTAACAAGCAAAGGACTGATGTACTTGTATGTTCATTTTTGGGAGAAATAAATTCCTAGTGACAGAAAACATTGGTTTTTAGGATGCTCATAGGAACTATATAGATTTGTTTAAGAATTTGCATAGTTGTTTCATTAGCAATGAAATAAAAGGAGTCTGTTATTATTAGTATTTCTTAGACAAATATTAAGGACCTAGGCTCTTCTGCTAAATGTAAGTTTTCTGAAGATATGGATTCTAGATATCAAATAAAATGATAAAATTTCATTTTCATTTTATAACTGCGTTTGAGAGCTGTAACCTACATCTTAAAAATATCCTTAAGGCTGGAGAGGAAGTGTACAGATCAATAAATATTACATATTGCAATATGTCCCATAACAGATGTCATGGTCAGACCATTATGATATTGGGGGTGGCTGGGTCAGACAATTGTAATATATCTCTTAACAGCTATTGGGATCAATTTTCAAAAATACTTTGAGAAGTCCATGAAAGAACTTAACATAGTGCAGCCAAATTAAATACTCCAGAATTCATGCATAGATTTTATCCTTCAGAGATGACTAATGGGGAAATTGTTATTAGAATGTTTCTCAAATAGTCTTGAATGATCAATTACTGGACAGGTTGCCCAGGCATTTGAAGTATCACATCTTAAACAATACTCTATATTGCAATAATCCAAGGACCCCAGATTGCCTAGTAGTGATTTAGCACGAACTTTTCACTTCACACTGCTACTTTCTTGCATTAATCAGAAACTTTGGAAATCTGCTACACATCCAAGATATAAAGAAGTCATGTAATAAAAACTAGAACTAGATCATCAAAGGAGGACAGCTGGAATCCATTAAGACAGTTTGTATTGTCCCTACATTTCCAAAAAGAAAAAGAGAGATGCCTTGGGGTATATATATATGTTCGGTGAATAATGCTTAGAGATAACCTCACATTGCACATTATAAAGGGCATTCTTGTTAGACATAACCCATTTACTTATAGGTGTAACACAGACTGCTGTCCGATGAGAAGCAAAAGTTGGAATCTCAATTTCATGGAGTACATTTTCATATGGAAGAAATTCAAAATAAAGATTGGTATATAGCCAATGGTTTGGCACATACTTTAATCTAGAGCTGGCTTCAGCTCCCAGATCTTTTGCTTTTTGCTCTTAATTTCTGCGAATGAGATGTTCCTGGAAAAAAGCTAGCACGTTATATATCTGATAACTAAATAGTTGATGGTAAATATAGGTACGAAACCATCTTTAGTGTACAATATTCGCTATTTAGAATGTAAACAACTGTTTGAATTCATAACTCAAGTTTATGCAATGAGACAACACTGCTGTCTCATTCCAAAAGTTACAGTGTGTACGCGTTAATATTTATTTCCATAGAAACACCCCACCTCCACCTAAGTTTATTTCTATGCCTATTTGGATTTGGCTTGTAATCAGTTCCTTCAAATGGTGTTTTCTAAATAGCTGAACTAGACTGCTCTTTACAAATTGGGTTAGAAGGATGCAGTTTTTGGTGACAAGGAAAAATTTAGTTTTCTAATAGTCAACAAGCAAAGAAATCAAATAGTGAGGATTAACAAATTAGCGTCTGGTTGTCATCTTACTAATTGGAGCAGAGATTGTATGATAAACCATTCCAAATCCATTACTCTCTGGTTTCTCTCCTGGCCATTTAAGTTCTACTCAAAAAGAGTTTCATGAGTTTAAACAAAACTCATTTGAGCTGGGATCAGGGAGCAACAGTTGCCTCTATCCTACAGTCTCCATGACAACTATGTGTTACACAACAAGGTGGTGAAATAGTAAACTGTCACATACCTCCTGGAGTTGGAAATAGCATCAGATGAGAGATGGGGATAAGGGTGGGGATAAAGCTCTCAGCCCATCATCTTCATCATTCCTGCAGGGAAGTATATCCGTTGTATAGTTAGTGGCAATGAAGAATATAGAGGCATAAGGAGAAACTGCTAAATAAGAAATCAACCTTTTAAAACCCTTCTACAAATTATGAAACCTGTGAAATGTGACGCCATTTCAAAATTAATTTTGAATGAGTGTTCAGGTAAACTTGAGCAGCTTCCAATCCCAAATATTTTGATTTGTGTAAGCATACATTCATTGAAAGCAAACCTTGAAGCATGTGAAGCTCATGCTTTTCTGGACAGTGGTCATCTTGGGTTTTTGTGACTGATCCCCAACTGACCACTTAAATGGCAAAATTATGAAGTAACAATCTAATCATACATACAATCCAGAGGAGGAAAGCTGAACTGCCTGCATTCATTATCAGCTGCTTTCATAATCCCCCATATTTGTCTTTTGCTCTAATTGCTCATGCCAGCAATTTGTGTCACTGCAGACCAAATGATGGGATGTGTATATTATTCTTGAGAGTAAGGAAAATGAAGATGAAAATTAGATTAGGTGTTTCCCCCCTGATTTCCAGACAGAGAAAGAGAGGGAGGAAGGGAGGGAGAGACAGAGAGAAGAATATTTAATCACGTAGGTACTTCCTCACCTACAGACTGATGTAATCTAGAGCAAACAAGCTTACTTTGGTACTGCTGTTGGAAGTATTGCTTTTTAGTAATTAGCTGGGAATTAAATCTAATCAAAAGCTCCCCAAATAAATAGCACTGTTCAATAATACTGCTATTTAACTTAATGTTTGTCCATTTGGTCACAATCTTTCTATCATTGTTTACTCAGAAATAAATATCTTTCAGGAAACTCTTGGCTCGCCTGACAAATATCTCTCATATGCCTTTATGATGTCAGTCCCTATACCTGGAAGCCAAGGGACTGTGATTATGGATTCTTTCACATTTGTTTCTTTTCCATTTTTCCCCCAATCAAATAATCTCTTCTTGAACCATACTCTTTCGACCCAGCCAAAACCCCTGCATTTTCTGTACTGAGGTGTTATCCTTCAGTACCGTATGAGGCAAAGCAGCTTTAATTGAAGGTGTTTTTCCTCACTGAACCAGCATGGGGCCTGGTTAGCAGCTGGTCCATTCTCCTTTCCAGGGAACAGAAGTTAGACTGGCAGGATAACAATAGGAGAAAAGGATGAGTAAGATGTTACTGATTGCCTGGGAACGCATGCTCCCTCCCGAAGCCTGTGTCAAAGAAGGCTGTATTTTAAACAGAATTGCATCCCCCACCCCACCTCAAGCTCTCTCCGTTCACACACCCTGAAAGAAGTAGGGAAACATATGCCCCCCCCATCCCCCTCATAGTTTGCAGACATATGCCAGGATCACACACAGTGCAACAGTTATACAGATTTTGTCCATATGTCTTGTTCTAATTTACCCACAACTTGCTGGGGTTCCAACCCCAAACTTTCAAACATAGCAGTGAAAATCAAGGGTAGAAAAATAGTCATTGAGCTGTGTAAAAATATTTTCAGTCTAAAGAAAAGTCTGTAAGTGCAATCTTTGCTCTTGGGCATACTTGCTTATTCTTTCTTTCTTTCTTTCTTTTCTTTCTTTCTTACAATTGTAGAAAGTCAGCACCCACCCAGCCTCCTAGAAAATGAAATATTTTGGGGAATATTGAAATGGCAGGATAGAATATTTCCCCTAAAGGAGAAATGGGAAAAAATCTTAAGAGAGGCTGAAACCAGCACCAGACTCCCTGCCCCAAGCAGAAACTGAGGAGGCCAGCTTTTAGAAATGCATATTTGGTAATCCATTCAGAAAGACTGGGTCAGGCACAAACTTTGGATAAGGGCAAGACAAAATTAGCTCAGACAAACACCTAGGATTTGCATTTCCCTTTTTGCCTATAGAGCCAGCCATGACCCCTACATAACCCCATAGAAATCAAAAAGGTATAAAAACCCACCCTATTCTCAAGTCAGCTGTTCCAGAACTGCACGCTGTATGTGTGTTGGTTCTGTTCACCAATAAACAGAATCTTTCTTTCCAAACAGTCTCCATTTCATCCCTGGCTTGGAATTGGACTTCGATATTTCTTCCAACACAAAGATGTCAAAAAGTGTAGCTGATTCAATACAATTTTATCTTGCTGCTTTGTATTGTAATTTGGACTACTATTATCAACTCTTTATTTTATGATTTATGTACTGAGGTTCATAGTTGTTAGGTATTGGGAGTCCTTATACGATAGCAGTATACAAATTTGACAAGATAAGCTAATTTCCACAATGCATAGTCAAAGCAGACTGGCTCAGTAGAAAGCATCATTCTGCATCTTCCACAATTACATTTAATGCAGAGTATTGTGCCACATGCTTACCATTCCGCCACTGTTTTATTGAGCCCTACTTTCATTGCATTTCACGCTCATTCTATGTGGTTTTGATTTTGATTTTGATGTAAGCTATTTTGGGTCTGCTTTGTAGAGAAAGAAAAACTGTTTCCTTTTGAAATTCTCCTATGTTCTGCATGAGACCGGGGAAGATCTACATTTTACAGCTATTTGGAGGATTAGCAAGTACACTGTTGCTGGAGTGCCCTGAGAGACTTTTCTGACATTATCTTTGGTATCTTTTCAGTGCCAGGTGGAAATCTTTTTATTTGTATAAGTCTTTGATCTGCTGCTATTATGCTCCATCTTATTAGTTCGTGGTTATGTATATATGTGCGTGTGTGCAATATTGTATATGTATATGCAGTCAAACCTGTTTCTATTCATGCTTTGAATTGAAAGATATTTTTAATACCTTCTTTTGTTAATGTGGTTCAAATAGATTAGTGGTCTCCAACCTTTCCAGCTTTGTGGACTGGCGGGGAAGGGGGCGAGGGGTGGGGGAGAGAGGAGATGGCTCTGTGTTAGAAGCGGGTGAGTGTGCGCGCACAACTCCATTTGCATGAGTGGCAGGCACGCGTTCAGCTCTATTTGCATATGGGCACGTGCACCTACTGCTTGTATAAATGGATCTGCACATGCATGCGCTCGCCTGCCACTTCTGCAGCTCGGTTCTGAACGGACAGTGATCTGGTAGTAGGCTGCGGCCTGGGGTTTGGGGACCACTGAAATAGATAATGTTTTTAACTGTTAGCACTCTGGAAACTTTTTGTGATTGGAGAGAGAGAGAGACAGACACACACATTTTTAAAAAATCCCTCCAATATCAAGTCCTGCTTATTTATGACAATCAAGTTTTGAGGAATTGCTTAAGCACACAATGGCTAGATTCTTCTATGATGATAAGTTTTTTTAAAACTACAGTTTGCTATATAAGACATAATGAGTTGGTTGTTTTGCAAAGTGCAAAAAGATATTCCTGCTGTTTGAGATAAGGTTTTATGCAAAATTTTGCCAGTAAAATAGCTCAAATTCACTCGAATCCACACAGAGAGATAGATGGAGTCAGAGAAAATTATTGGGGTAACACCTTGCATGGTAATTAAGAGTTCATCTTGGCTCATTGATTCTGAGGAAAGGGATAAGGGTGCTCAAAGTATGAGCTCTACTGCACGTAGAATAAATCCACACCCCACTTGGTTTCTTTAAGAAGTTGTAAAAATGTGGCTGATAGATAGATCTGGTAGATAGTCAATATCTCCTCAGGGGAGTTTGTCCTAGCCACTTCAAAAGAGATGGTGACATATTCCTTCCTAAAGAAGCCTCCTTAGATTGGGCTATTTTAGGTAACTATCACCTAGTCCCTCTTTAGGGAAGATCATAGAAAAAAATTGTAGGGCTATAACTATAGCGTATCCTAGATGTAACATATTAGCTGGATCTTGTTAAGTCAGCATTCAAATCTGTGTACGATACAGAAATCATATGATCATTCTGGTTGATTATTGTCAGATGATGGATGTGCATCTCTTTTGTTTCTTTAGATCTCTGGGTCTTTCAATACCGTCAATATTGACATTCTTTTAAGCTGGTTTTAAGGATTGACTCTTTCCTGAGTGAACAATTATAATTAATGGTAGTAGGGAAGGAGAAGTGAACTTGATACCTCTTCTCTTGTGACGTTGTAAGGTTTGTCTCTCTCATCCTTGCTTTTCAGTATCTAGCCATTGAGAGAAGTCACCTGTCAATTTGAAATGAGGTATCATCAATATACTGAGGATATTCAGCTATATATTTCCACTGTAAAACAAACAGGAGATGTGTGATTGACTCAATGCCTAGAATCTAGGATGAGAAATAATAAGCTGAAGTTGAATCCATGCAAGATGGCATTACTGTTGTCCAGAAACTATCTGGCTTCCTAAATGTTCCAGAAGGTGGATAAGGTAGCATTCTCGGAAGTAGCAAGCTTTCCTTGTTGGTTTACCTAGACATTGAGTTTTTGATATATAGGTTGTCCTCAACTTATATAGTTCGTTTAATGACCATTTAAAGTTACAATGGCATTGAAATAGTGACTTATGACAGTTTTTCAGTTATGACGTGGACAGCATCCCCATGGTCATCTGATCAAAATTCAGATGCTTGGTAACTGGTTCATACTTATGACCGTGGCTGTGTTCCAAGGTCATGTTATTCCCTTTTGCAACCTTCTGACAAGCAAAGTCAATGGGGAAGTCAGATTCACTTAACAACCATGTGACTAACATAACAACTGCAATGATTCACTTAACAACTGTGGCAGGAAAGGTCATAAAATGGGGCAAAACTCACTTAACAAATGTCTCACTTAACAACAGAAATTTTGGGCTCAATTATGATCATAAGACAAGGACTACCTGTATAGACAGATAAAGATTGTGTCTAAGTCTTTGAGCAGCCAATTGCAACCATTCCTGTAGTAGGAAGCTCTGAAGACAGCAGCTCACATCCTTGTTATTTCAAGGGTTATTGCAATATCCTCTATAAGGCTGCCTTTCAATACTACCCTAGAAGCTATAGTATAGCAAAATGGAGAAGACTGACCATTGGCAAGTGAGAGCTACAATAAATATATATTACTGGTTTTGCAGGCTGCATTGCCTTTCAATTGGCTTCCAAATACAAAATGCTGCTTTGAACCCGCAAACCCTGTAGGGCTGGACACCCAGTTGTTTTTAGGTTTACCGTACTTTTGGAATATAACACATACTTTTTTCCCTCTAAAAGAGGGTGGAAATGTTGGTGCGTCTTTGTTGTGCCTCGCCCGCCCCCCTCTCCGCAGCCGGGCCCCTCCCATCTCCTGCTATCTCAGCCAGAGACTGATAATGAAGACGAATGGCCTGGCATGCCTCCAGCCCCCAGTCCTGGCACCATGCCCGGACAGACTGAGCAAGACGAATGGCCTGGCATGGCTTCAGCCCCAGTCCTGGCACCATGCCCGGACAGACTGAGCAAATAACCCTCCCCCACACAGCATGTGAGCATGATGAGCATGAAGCCAGTCACGAGCTCGAATTGCCAGCAGCTGGAGGGTGGACAGATCCACACTTCCAGAGAATGGAGAGACGACGTCAGCAAAAGGAAGGGAGGGGCAGGACTGGATAAGTGCTGAGTCATGAAGCCACACCCCATGGCCTATATAAAGGATCTGCTTTCTGGCATTCTTTGAGTCAGGCAAAGTCACACCTTGGATTCCTGCCTGCCCTGAGAATTCTGACAGGACTTTGGCAAAGCTGCAGAGGCTTTGTGGCCACGTTTGAGACAGACTTTCCAGACCCGGCCGTCAGAGGAGGCGTGGGACACGACAGTCTTATACATAGAATACAGCCATTTTTGGCCTCCTGAAGCCCCGCGCATCCTGGTTTTGCAAAATATGGGCCTGTTTTTCTCAAAAAAACGGGCCCATATACCTTATACACTGTAAGCCGCCCTGAGTCTTCGGAGAAGGGCGGGGTATAAATGTAAACAAATGTAAACAAAAAAAAACAGGGTGTGCAGAGCAGGGGTGAAATGCTCCCAGTTCGGACCAGATCGCCTGATCCGGTAGCGATGGAGGCGGGTGGTTCGGAGAACCGGTAGCAAAAATCCGTGCCCTCCCCCCCATGCCCACCTGAGCCGCGCGATCATCAGAGTTTTTTTTCCCTTCAGCCAAAAAAATGATTTTAAAAGTTTTAAAAAAAGCCTCTGATGATCGCCACGTTCAGCTGAGATCATCACAGGCTTTTAAAAATATTTTTTTACTTCTTCGGCCAAAAAGGTTGTAGAAAAATGCTTTTAAAAGGCTCCTCTAATGATCTCAGCTGAGTTGCCTGATCGTCAGAGGCTTTTTTTTCTTTTATAGGCAAAAGAAAAAAAAGAAAAGAAAAGCCTCTGACAATTAGGCAACTCAGCTGGGATCATCAGAGGAGTCTTTTAAATGCATTTTTTGCAACCTCTTTGGCCGAAGAGGTTGTAGAAAAAATGCTTTTAAAAGTTAAAAAAAAAGTTGGCCACGCCCACCCAGTAACATTCCCCCCCCCCACCAAGCCATACCCACAGAACCAGTAGTAACAAATTTTACATTTCACCACTGGTGCAGAGGCTTTGGGAGGCCTGCAGAGTACTCCTGGGGGCCGGGGAGGGTAAAAACTTTTTTTTCTTGCTTACCTCTTTGAAATCTTGGTGCATCTACACCGGTCCATCTTATAGTCCGAAAAATATGGACTATCTTTCAGGTAGGACTAACCATTTGTCCCATGCTAAAATGCTGAGTGTCTCCCTTATATGTATGATATAAGAAGCGAAAGCCAGGGAAAAAATGTTGGTTTATGTTCCATCCTGAAGTAACTTTCTTGTAGAAATCTGAATGATACCCTGATAGTCTTCAATGGAATGTTTTACTGTAGAGCTTTTAATACCTAAGATTGTTGTTGGGTTGTGAATACTGGAACAGGCTGATGATTTTACAATGTTTTACAAACTCATCTATGCTTTTATAATTTTATGTAGAGCATTATAAATCCCCATGAATACTTAAAGAGTTGATGATAATTGATTACATAATAATTGATTACATAACAAATAATATCAAGACATAATGGGTTGACTGGTATGTCATACAAAGCCACAACAAAACTGGAGTATGTTTTTACCTTAACACACAAGTTTCCTTATTAGGACAATAAGCACATTAGGACAGGCTGCAATTACTTACTCGTATCAGATGGCAGTACTTCAGTCACAAAATGGCACCCCACTGATTATAACAAGTGTGTAATCAATCAAATAACTATGCATTTGAGATCTAATTATCTATAGATCAGACATGTCCATGTAGTTTTCTTAGCAACAGCATGAAAATAATTTGATGCCATCTTCTCAATTGAGCCTTCAACCTCGGTGTTCTCACATCTAAATGCTAACTCATTCAATCATGTCTAGCTTTTCAAACTTGATCCATGTCTTTTAGACATTGCTTCCTACAGGCTTTAAAACAATCTCCAGTTTCTGAACATCTTGTAAATAAATTTCTTAATCTTGTAACCTCCTGTATGAATCTACTGTTAGTATTAAGATTAGAGTTATGTCTACTTGGTGTCATGGCCAAAAACTAATGCTTAGGATAGAGAGAGGTTTTTAGAGGAAAGAGACAGTTACAACTTCTTGTTTGAAATTACTTGACATAGTGAAACACATAGGAAAATCTTACTGCCAATGAAAATGAAACTAGATTAAAGGTTAGGGTTAGGTCTACTTAGAGTCTGGAGCGAAAACTATTCTTAGCTGTTTTCTAAGGAAAGAGACGATGACAGCTTTTTGTTTGGAGTTGTTTGTGGACCACAGTAAAATACATGGGAAAATATAATGAAAATGAAACTTGGGTTAGGTTTAAGTTAGGGTTAGATCAAGTTGGAGCCAAAAATGAATACCAGGGATAGATTCTTAGCAATTTTATAAGGCAACAGATGATAATAGCTTTTTATACGCAGTTGATTTTGAGTCACAATTTAATATGTGGGAAAATCCATTGCCAATGAAAATAAAACCATGGTTAGGGTAGGCTTAGGGTTGGGCCCACTTGGAATCATGGCCAAAAATTAATGATAGGCATGGATTGTTAGAGGTTTTCTAAGGGAAAGCGAAGTTGACAGCTTTTCGTTCAGTTCTTTGGGGGCCACATTAAAATACATGAGAAAACCCCATTGCCAATAAAAATGAAGTAGGGAGAGAAGGTTAGGGATAGGAATAGGCTGAGCTGGAGTCATGGCCAAAAACTAATGCTAGCGATAGATTTTTAAGGAAAGTAGCATTGGTAACTTTTTGTTCTGACTTCTTTCTGGACTACATTAAAATACATGGGAAAATCCTATTGCCAATGAAAATGAGACTATAGTTAGGGTTAGGTTAGGATTAGAGCGAGTTGGAATCATGGCCAAAAACGAATGCTAGGGATTGATTCTTGGAGGTTTTCTAAGGAAAACAGCATTGATTGCTTTTGTTTTTAGAGTAGTTTGTTGGCCAGAGTAAAATACATAGGAAAATTCCATTGCCAATGCAAATGAATTTAGGGTTAGGGTTAGAGTTACTTGGAGTCATGGCTGATAACTATTGTTCAGGATATATTCTTAATAGTTTTCTAAGGAAAGAGAGAGTCACAGCTTTTCATTTGGTCCACATTAAAATACATGATAAAATCCTATTGCCAATGAAAATGAAAGTACGGTTAGATTAGGTTTAGGTTGAGTTGGAGTCATGGCCAAATACGAATACTATGATCAAATTCTTAGAGGTTTTCTAAAGAGAGTGAAGTTAAAAGCTTTTTGTTCTGATTTGTTTGTGGGACACAATAAAATATATGGGAAAATCCTATTGCCAATAAAAAGGAAAGTAGGATTAGGGTTAGGTTAGGGTTACGTCTTCTTGGAGTCATGGCCAAAAACGAATGCTAGGGATTGATTCTTAGAGCTTTTCTGAGGAAACCTTAGCTGATAGCTTTTTTTGTTTGGAGTTATTTGTGGGCCACAGTAAAACACATGGGAAAATCCCATTGCCAATGAAAATGAATTTAGGGTTAGGGTTAGAATTAGAGTTAGGGTTACGGGCTATGCCTACTTGGAGTCATGGCGAAAAAAGAGGAAAATAAGAAATCCAAGAAGAAACCAGCATGATTTCATAAAGAACTCTGTCATAAACTGATAGACAAAAAGGTTAAGTATAAAAAAATGGAAAAAGGGATACCACTAGCACTTTGCCTTACATACCACTTCACAGTGATTTACAGCCCTCTCTAAGAAGTTTACAGAGTCAGCATATTGCCCCCAACAATCTGGGTCCTCATTTTACTGACCTTGGAAGGATGGAAGGCTGAGTCAACCTTGAGCCTGGTGAGATTCGATCTGCCAAACTGCTGGCAGCCGGTGATCAGCAGAAATAACCTGCAGTACTGCACTCTATCCACTGCGCCACCGCGGCTCTGGATACATAACCAAGGCAGAAAATTAAAAGATAGATGAATCTGGAAAGTTTGTCAGAAAAGCTAAGGTTTAGAGTGAAGTAAAACTTGCAAAAATAATGAAAAAAGTTTCTTTCAACATAGAAAAAACACAAAAATATTGAAAAAAAATTGGTCCACTAATGGGAGACGATTGCAAAGAAATTTTTGGCAGCAGGAAGAAAATAAAACTATTTAATTCTTTCTTTTCTTTGTCTTCACACAAAAAGCAATAGTCGAACTAATCAATATCAGTAACTGCGAGAGGAATCTTGTGAGTCCTAGTAGACAATAGCTTTAATATGAGTCAGCAGTGTGCTGCCACCACCAAAAAAAGCCAATGCAATCTTAAACTGCATTAACAGAGATATAGAATCAAGATCACATGAAGTGTTACTATCACTTTAAGTGGTACTTACAAGTGGCCTTGTAAGACCACACTTGGAATACTGCATCCAGTTTTGGTCACTACAATATAAAAAGGATATTGGAAAGAATTTAGAAAAAAGCAACAAGAATGATTAGAGGGCTAGAGGCTAACATACAGTATATGAAGAATGGTTTCAGGAATTGGGTATGTCTAATCTAGTGAAAAGAAGGACTAGGGGTGACATGATAGCAGTGTTCCAATATTTGAGGGGCCGACACAAAGAAGAGGGAGTCAACCTATTTTCCAAAGCACCAGAAGGCAAGACAAGAAACAATGGCTGGAAATCCCAAAGATGCTTTTTCAAGACGCTGTAGGAATTTAGCACCCACCCCCCTCCTAGAAGAATGAAATATTCTAGGAAATATTTTAAAAAGCAGAATATTATACCTTCCTGGATGAGAAAAGGAGAAACATGCTCTTGGAAAGCGGCTCCCACCTTTGTTAATAGCCCCAGAAAGACAAAAGACATCTTATCTACAACACAGAAGACCTTCAGCTCCAGGGTGATGGGATTAAGACATGGTCCTCAGGACATGATAGGATTAGCCTCTACCCATCTCACCACATGGCACCTGGGAAGATTACATCAGCCAGCAAGGCTCAGGCAAGCTTGAGGGACAACCTACAATGTTAGCTAAGACTCCCACCCCCTGGGAGTCTGACAACCAATCAGGATACTCTTCCTGTGCCCCAGAAAGTTCAAAGCTCAGAAAAAGCATAAAACCAGGGAGCACACAGGATCTCAGCCCTTTTCTGTTCAGGATCTCAAGCCATGTGATCCTGGTCACCATTAAACCATCTTTCCAAGCAGCCTCCATGTTTCCAGTGTCTTTGTCCCCACTTGGAACTGAACCCAGATGGATATTTCTTCCAACAACGCAACTGACCTTTCTGTTTTTTCTTTGAAGACGTTTCGCTTCTCATCCAAGAAGTTTCTTCAGCTCTGATTGGATGGTGGGGAATGGAAGGATTTATACTCCTTGCAGACAGCTCAAGGAGTGTCTAGAAGGAATATAAATCCTTCCATTTCTCACCATCCAGTCATAGCTGAAGAAGCTTCTGGATGAGAAGTTAAAAGTCTCAAAGACGTCAAAGAAAAACCAGAAAGTCCAGTTGCCTCTTGAAAAAGCACTTTTGGGATAACCATGCCCTGGATGACTGAGAATCTCGATAGACAATGGTTGGAAACTAACCAAGAAGAGAAACAGCCTAGAACTAAGAAAAATTTTCCCTACAATAAACCAGTGGCACAGCTTGCCTTGAGAAGTTGTGGGTGCTTCATCATTGGAGGCTTTTAAAAAGAGACTGGACAGCCATTTGTCTGAAATGATATTGTGTGTCCTGCTTGAGCAGGGGATTAGACTAGAAGACCTTCAAGATCCCTTTCAACTCTGTTATACTATATGGAAGCTAGTGCAGATAAGAAACACATAATAGAAAATTATACGTATAATACAGAGGAGGTGCTGCATTGAAAGGAAAAAAGACATCTGAAGTTATTTTTTTAGGGGTATGCATGTTTGTGTGTGTGTTTTCTAGCATTTTAAATCAAGCACAGGGGCTTGATAATTGTGTATACTATTGCTATATAGAGGAGTGGAGGCAGCACTTATTTTTCAGAAGAACTGTTCCTTTTGAAGGGCTATAAACCCTTCTTTTCATTATCTGTAAATGGCAGATTGCCATTTGTTAAAGGGAAAAACATTCAATTTTCACATTGGTAGAAATAATGTTTGCTTAATATGTCCAATCAATCAATCAATCAATCAATCAATCAATCAATCAATCAATCATTTATTCTGTCAATAATCAACAGTATTTAAAAGAACAAACAAACAAACAAAATCAGAGTGAAGGAAACAAATAAAATAATATACTAAAAGCTAAACCCAAACATGATTTGTGAACTCCTAAGAAAATTTCCTTACTACAAAGAGTTGTGATCTCCCTCATGCAAACAGTCCAAGACATGCCCATTTTCTAGAAAGTACTTTCTGCATCTGGAACACATGTGAGGAAACCTTTTAAAAAGAGAGATGAGAAATAAACAGGAATTAGAAGAGATCTCGGCAAAAGTGACCTATGGGATGCATATGCCAGGCCCGATTTGCTTGACGGGCTGCATAGTGTTGGTGTGGGGATCTTTCTCTTGTAGAAAGGCATAAAGATATCTGAAGCTATCTTTCCCCACCCCTTCTTTTCACAGATGGCTGCTTACTTTATCTGCAAGAATGCCGTGCCAATTCATGCAGCCAGGCATGCAGAAAGGCCAAGCTTTAAAACAGATGTGATGTTGACAGATGGCAAGTCTTGACTTCAAGGAGGAGGAATGGCTGAACTAATGAAGGATAATTTTGTACATACACACATATGTGTGTATATATGTGTGCATGTTTCCAATTACCAGAAGAATACATATTTATTTCTTCTTATAATTAATGACAAACAAGCTAAAATTAAGTTCTGTCATTAAAAGTGTGTATGAGAGAGAAATAAACACCTCCACTGTATTCCCCAGTTCTTTGATTTCCTGACTCTATCCATACCAGCATTGCTTTAACTGTTTAAATCAATTGTTCTATGTCACTTTATGAGTTGCTCTATGAGAAGTTGGGTGGTTCCTAAATGCATTAGAAAGCACCAGATGATATTAGGCACTGCTAAGGATGCTATAAACTTGCAAAAATACTGAACCCCTAATCTTATCTGGTCTCTAATCAAACCAAATAAATAAGATGTTATGGATTTTCCAAGCTGTAATTCCTTTGATATCATCACCTGAACAAAGATGTGGCTTGCTTAACAAAGTTACATAGATGCCCAGAATACTTTTCCCTTTCAAGAAAAGTGATGTTATAAAGAACACAGAAAATTAGTAAGCAATAGTAAACAAAAGAAATGAAAAGCAGATAAAGGCAAAAGAAGAAACTATTACAATAGCAATTTACACCAGTATCATTCACCATACATTTTTTTAATCCTTACAGTCCATTCTTGTTTCTGCTATAGCCATACTTGCTTCATAGATTATCTTTCATTCTTTAACATTCTCACCCAACTTTTTGAGGATCTCACTGACACCATTCAAACCACACTTTCTCCATCTTACTTTTCTTCTCAACCTAGTCATTCATTCATTCATTCATTCATCCACTCACTCACTCACTCACTCATTCATTCATACTTCCTTCTTATATTTGTTTTGTTATTCAATTTTCATTCATTCTCTTTACTTGACCAAATCACTTCAATGTACTGGTCTTTCATTTTTATATGCAATCCACCTTCATTTAGCATCCATTTATTTCTGAGTATCTTT
Source organism: Ahaetulla prasina (assembly GCF_028640845.1). Lineage (NCBI taxonomy): Eukaryota > Metazoa > Chordata > Lepidosauria > Squamata > Colubridae > Ahaetulla > Ahaetulla prasina. The sequence goes on along the minus strand of NC_080540.1, from coordinate 82,234,921 downwards.
TCTTGTTTTACCCATGCATATATGTTAAGTATCCCATTCACATTCCATTCAATAAATTTTTATATTTCTCTTGATATATCCAACTCTCACAAACTGGCCAGAACCATTTTTTGACATGGTATGCTTACTTCTTTTAACTAACATTCATTCATTCCTTTCAATAGTCATGCCATCCACTATCTTTCTGCTAGCATTTATATATCCTAAACATTCTTCATCAATTTTCCCATTTCTGATAAACAACCTACCATTCACCTGCTTCCTCTAGTTTTTCCTCATTTATGTATAACTTAAAACTATTCATTTCATCTCTCCTATTAAACAAAATACCTTGGTTTTGTTAACACTAATTATAAATATTCATATTAATACCCACTACAAATAATTTGGCTTCACTGTCAATAGCACATCAACTACACATAAAACTTTATATTCATTCATGTCCCCTATTAACATCCCTCTACCTCTTCCTCTACCATAAATATATCTTATACTTTTATCCATAAATGCATAAAACCAGGGAATTTTGTGTAAGACTCAATGAAATAAGTTGGCTAAATTAAAAAGAATCGGATTTGAGTATAAAAGTCCTTATGTGCTGCTATTGGCTATGATGTTGAATGACAGTGTCCTTATTGTCATCAGGTGCTGAGCCAAAATGTGTCTTATTGTATTTGGCTTCAGTTTTTTGTTTAGCAACTTGTGTAAATTAGACCTTTTTTGTGTGTGTGCAAATCATTGGCTTATGCTCAGCCAATCTTATGAAAATGACATATGATTGAACAAAATGACATAAAGCTTGTGTGAGAATAAATGAAATGCTTAGCAAATGTTTTGGCATTATGGATGGAGTAAGAAAAGGATACAGTATGTTAATAGCCCTCTTGGTTTTTTTCCTACCTTGTGTTAAAACACTAGAATGTTTTGACTGTGTATCTTGCCTCTGGCTTTTTTTATTTTCATCTGTTTTTTTTTTCAAGTCCTGACCACATCAACCTTTTGATCCTTAATTGCCAGAACATGCATAGTTTGTTCCAGAAAAATGGGCCTAGGATCTGGCAAAAAAAATTTCATCCATGCACAGAAGAGAAGAATACATTTAAAACTGTGATTATTTTGTAATCCCTTTATAATAATCTGTCAGGAAGAGCCTTACTGAGAATTAATCACATGAGCCTTAAAATATAGCGCATTGGAGGAGTTCCCATTCTGTTCAAGTTTGTAACCTGTCCTATGAGGACTATTTTATGCACTCAAGAAGCAATTATTACTTTCTAAACTCTGACAAAGAATTTTCTGAACAATGACAATTCTGGTATACTTTGATTTATTTCCCCAAAACAATAAATTTTGGAATAAATAGCAAACATTGTATCTTAATGGATATTTCTAATTAAAGAGAAAGTATTGATCTTGTTGGTGAACACATGTTAAAAGCAAAATACATATAACTGGTCTCTTTCCTGACTTCTGGGAAATTTGATTTTGGATATAGTCAAGCAAATAATTAGGCAGTAGTTAAAGATAGTGTTACAAAATGAACATATCACAAAGATACCCAAATATTAAGGGAAATAAAGCCTAATACCTGTAAAATATTTATATTGTCTTAGCATAGAAAATGGACATGAAAAGACAAAATATTATGTTGCCAGTACATTAAAAAGTAGCAACAAAACAGATAATAACAAACCTGACAAACAGCTAACAGCAGGAAAGAGACAGAGGGGCTAACTCTGGCTGCACAAGACTGTTCTGTCCCCCCGCAACCACAACCAAGAAGACACGCGAGCTGACTATAACTGCCAGCAATTTATTCCTACGACAGATATCAGTTCTGACAACGAACCTGCGATTGCCTGTCAAGTTCTCTTATCTCCTCAGAAGCCAGCATAACTGCAGTTCGTTGCTGGAGCAACCAAGAGTTCAGAAATAAACAGAAATAAACAGAAATCCAGAAGCCAAATTCTTAGTCTCGAAATATTGCAGCCAAAGTTTCCAAGAGTCAGTTTTTGTCCGTCACAAGAAGCTATAGAGCAGCTCCTCCTGCTTTTATACCTTGTGGGGTGTGGCTCCGTGACTCAGCACTCTCTAGGCCTGCCCCACTCCTTCTTTTGTTGTTCCCGCCTCTTCTTTCTGCGATGCCTGGGATCTAACCAGGACTGATTGTCAGCAGCTGGGTCTTGAGATGTTGCCTGGGAGGGGGAAGGTGCGGGAGAAAGAGGCCTCGTCATCTCCTCCACCTGGCCTGCCTCTGGAACCTGGAGCGGAGCCAGAGAGAAAGGTCCTGCAAAGGGAAGCCCTGTCGGCTCTTCCCCCTCACTCTCTGAGTCACGCTGCCAAGAGGCCAGGCTCAGGAGCCAAAGACACAATAAAGACCAAGCATTAAAAATAAATGCATACAAAGCCACAATTGAGAAGACAGCAACAGCAAATGCCGGCTCTGCAAAGAAGCTGAAGAAACAGAAGAGCACTTGGTTAGTGGCTGCAAGAAGATCAGACTGACTACAAATGACAGCATTACGAAGTAGCATCATTTGGAAGATGCCATTTGCCTGAAAGCAAGAACTGATGAGACCACAATGAAGTAAGCCGAAGTGCTGTTGGGATTTAGAATTCAAATAAACATATCCCATGCCACAGTCCAGACTTGATAAGACAGACCAAAAAAAAATAAATCTGGATAGTGGACATGGCAGTACCTGGAGACAGAATAGAAGAGAAAGAAATGGAAAAGATAACAAAATAGAAAGACCTGCAAATAGAACGACTGTGACAAAAGGAAGCAAAGGTAATACTAATAGTTATAGATACCTTGGGTATAATCCCAATATAACTGGAGCACCACTTGAATTCTGTGGCATTGATAAATTCACTTTCAGTCAACTGCAAAAGGCAGCTTTACTCAGAACAGCTTGATAACTTTAACATTATAAAACATCAACAGCTGCCTATGCTATGCTAGATTCTTGGAAAGAACTTGATAGGTGGATAAAAATACTAAATCCAGTCTGAATAACAGGTTGACTGTGCAACGGACCATAATAATAATCTTTCTTTCTTGGGTTGCGTGGTTGCCAGTTATTCTACTTCTCAGTTTTCTTCATCATACTGATATCAGGCCACAGATGTTTGCAAAACACTAGGAGAAAGACAAGCTGTGCAACCAATAGACTATAAATGATGAAGTCTTTGTTGAGAACAGAATGCCTTGCGGAGCGGGTGCATTGTCTAACAAACAAAGCTTGCGTTAATACTGCTGAAAGCTGCTCATCCATCAAAAAATCGGCGGACATAAACACCCACTATAAGTACTGCAGTTACAAATGGGAAAAAGTGTGTTATCCATCTATGTGGAAGGACAGATATTGCCAATGGCTGCATTAATGCTTATGTATCTGAATAAACATAACAAGAAATTAGTTTAGTGTTTAAATTTGAAATTAGTACATACAATTTAGTTTTGCATTTTTTTTTACTTCAGGAAGACACTGTAAATCTTACTTTTCAAATATTTTATATTTAGCTGGCGAACATTAGGTGACCTATTTTTATTTTTATAACGGTTTTGTAATATTAAAAGGATGATTTTCATGGATTGTTTTATGCTTATTTATTTATTCAAAGTCTTTTGAATAGGTGATATAAAGTTGATTTTAATAATAAAATTTACCAAGCTAGCAGTTTTATTATATGCTAAACCACTGAAATAATATATAAAGCCATTTTTTTTTAAAAAAATGAAACTGCAGTAATGAACATAGGTAATTCTTCACAATCAGATTGTGAAAAGAGTAAATGTTCTGTCAGTTAATCCTAAAATCATGCAAAATGAAAACTCTCATTTCCTTTTTTTAAAATTTTTAAATAGAAAAATGTGATTAACCCCAGCAAGGTGAGAGGATATCTTTAGGTTCAATTGACATAGAAAGTTTCTGAGAAGTTTTCACTTGAGAATACTATATATTCTTAAACAGTAGCCAGAATAAGTAGGAGTGTGAACAAAATAAGATCTAGAAGCATTCTAGCTTGTCTACGACTCTAAACACATGTTCAATTTTCAACTCCAATTTTGAGATTTCCACCATTGATCTTCATTTCTGATTTTACCGTACTGTTCTTGATTTCTCCTTAGTGAATCCCTCCCCCCCGATTTCTCTCTTCTTTTTTAAAGATGCTTTTATTATTTCAGATTATGTGAAATACCCCGGGCAGAGTTTGGATTGAAAGGGTGCAAGTTATAATACACTATCACTGCTTCACACATTATACTAAACCACGTTTGTTTCATATGGCACAATTAGCTGAGTTAATATATCAAGCTAAACCCTAAATAGCTAATAAACTGTAATGACTTAATTAATATAAATTTAATTTAATTTAATATAAACATCAAATCTGAGATTAGTACAATATAGTACAAGTTTTATCCAGAGATGCCTGTCTTTATATTTGAAGCTGAACAAAAAAGTTGAATGAGAATCCCACATCCCATCCCAGCAATAATAGTACCTCTTCAAATTAAAAAAAAAAAAAAAGCAGGCGGCTATATAGTTCCTGAAAAATTATCTGGTTTAGTATATGCCTTGAAAACAGTCTCACTCTAGAATTTTGTCATATTATCCACTCTCAACAAAGTATTAGAGGATGAGTAGAACTAGAACGTGATATGGAAAGCAGTCTATGCCAATGTTTGAGTGGAATGGAAAAGTTGCTAATTCTGAGAGAGAAACTAATAACTTCAATAAATTCAATTACTGTAATAGATGGCCTATCAAAACATGAAACCAAAATGTTTAAATTCTCCACATGTAGTAAGCTAACCTTTATTCTATCATAAAAAACGAAAAATTGAGTGATTCTTTCTTTAACAGGAATGAAATTCAAATAATTGAAATATTAAGCTACTTGCAATTTCATATATCTGAGAAGTAAAACAGTATCATCTATATATTTATATAAAATAAGATCTCATTGTGTTCAGTATGCTCAACTCTAGAAAACTATGTATAGGATTGCGTTTTCTCATTAAAACTGATGACAAATAACAAAAAACCTTCCATATTTGATATCAACCATTTTCACTTAAGTACACAGCATCACTTCCAATATATTTAGTCCACAAAACAGCTGGAGATAATTTTTAATTGAGAATATTTTAATTTAATCCTTTTTTGCTACGTTTTTTCAAGCTAAAAAATGTTTATATCCCAATCCTATTGGTATTTACTTTGAAAAAGTCTATTGACTCAATGGAATTATTTCCAAGGAAGACTATAAATTGAAAGGTTAATTAAAAAGATACATTTATTTAATCAATTTATATAGCTGCCTAATCTGAAGAAGTCACTTTGGGTGGCAATTTGTAGGATTCTATCATTATAAAAATCATATCATTTATAATATGCAATTTATAATTTGTATTATATATAACTATAATATAAATTATACTTTTATAATTGAGGCATAATTTGCATAATATCTGTTGACCTTATTTTTTCGCGGGCAAAATTTTTTATTTTCCATAATAATTCCCACAATTTGACCAGTGTACAATACAATCACTTATCCAACAATCGATCCTATACTCAAATTATGCTCAATCAGGCCTGCTCGACCGCCACTCCCTCCCTTAATCCTTTCTACCCTTCTCATCCTTCTTCTACTTTCCCCACCATCCTTCTCCTCACTTTCCTACATCCCCTCCTCTTTCCCACTTCTTACTACCATCCTTTCTAACCCTCTATCTTCTCCTCCTTCTTCTCCTCCTATCCTTTCTTCTCCCTCCCTTCTTTCCTACCTACCTACCTGCCTACCTACTTTCTTCCTTCTTTACTCCTCTTTCCTTATCCTTTCCCTTCGGAAGTGGTTACCGAGCAGTCCCGACTTTACACCATTCCAACTTGTTTAATTCTACCATTATTCCTGTACAATGGCAATCAATCAATTTATAATCTTCCCTTCCCCCATTACCCCCTCCCCGAGACTTCCCAGAACAGAATACAGGGTATTGTAACTAACAAACATAATCTAAAATATAACATAAAACATATTCCATTTCACACCATCATACTATCAATTCCCTTCTTTCTTAAACTCTAATACATAGCAATTCCTAACTTCACTCAAAAACTAATTGATATTTTTTAATCTGATACTTATTTTGAATATAATCGATCCACTTCCTCCATTCCAAAATATATTTTTCTTGTGTACAGTCTTTCAAGTAGGCAGAAATTTTTGCCATTTCTGCTAAATTTGATACTTTACTAAACCATTCTCCAATTGTAGGTAAATCTTCTTTCTTCCAATATTGTGCAATCAATAGTCTTGCAGCAGTTATTAAATTCAAAATCAGTTTTGTCTCTATAACAGTACAATCTGGAATTATTCCTAATAAAAAGAACTGTGGAACAAACTTGATCTTCTTTTTCAAAATGTTCTGCATAATCCACCAAATTTTAATCCAAAAAGCTTTAACTTTTTTGCAAGTCCACCATATATGATAATAGGTAGCATCCTCACAATCTCATCTCCAACATTTTGCTTTCACATTTGGATACATACATGACAGTTTTTTTAGGATCTAAATGCCATCTATAAAACATTTTATAAACATTTTATTTTCTCTTAAATTTTGTGCTTGCATAAATTTAACATTCCTCACCCAAATTTTTCCCATGTTTCTAACATTATAGGTTGTTGAAAATTTTGTGCCCATTTTACCATACAATCTTTAACCAACTGCATTTCTGAATCAATTTCAACCAATACATTATATAATCTCTTTATATGCTGTTGACCTTGATCTTTTATTTGTTTTACCAAGTTATCATCACTTTGCCTTATACCAATTTTCTGATCTATTTTCCATCTAGATTGCAATTGTCCATACTGGAACCATGTATAATTTCTCCCTTCATCCCTCAATTTCTCCCTAGATTTTAACTGTAATCCCCTTTTTTCCATAGTCAACTAACATCTTGCATTATTTTTAACTTTATTCTCGGTTTTTTACTCTTCCATACAAAATTACTACTCCCTTTTTGCCATTCTTGTAAATTTGCATCTTTCTTCAATATTGGAATCATTTGAAACAAAAATAAAAATCTAGGCAAAACATTCATTTTTATAGCTGCCACTCTTCCCAACAATAATTGTAACTTCTTCCAATTCTCCATTTCTTTAATTACTTTCCCCCACAATATCTGTTGACCTACATTGATACAAATGACATATTTTATATCATTTGTGTAACTGACATTATGCATAGTACGAATTACCAAAAATAAGGCAAATTTAATGAGAGGCTATGTTTTTAGACACCTTGATGCAGATTGTCTGGATGAAACATTCCCAATATTTAGAAGTTATTGGACATATACTGTACTCATTGGATTCAATGACTGACAAATAGGGCTCTGTTAGACATGTCTAATAAACAGATTATACACGCATTTTGATAGCTGGAAGTAAACAAGATTAAGAATAGTTCATTATGAAAGTGAAATAGAAAGTGAAAAGTATAAGTAAAATATATAATACATATATGCTAGTCTCAGTTGAGGTAAGCAACCTGATGCAAATCATAGAATAGGTATAAGAAATAACACACAAAAGAAAATGAGAGAAAAAAATACAGCTAGATTTAATTTACTCCAAAACTTAGGCACGTATGATTTACTACTCATACGTGCCTATCGCCCATCTTTTTACATCTACATCCTGGGTTCCACAACATCCAACATCAATGAATATTGTGCAACCTCATCCACATCATCCATCGCATCTTTTTCATTCCTTTTTTTAATGGTGGCTGGGGAATTCTGGGAGTAGAAGTCTACATCTTTTTAATATGCCAAGTTTAAAAAGCGCCGTGCTAGACCTATTCTCTATCGCCTTCTATTCTCCATTAGATATAAAATTTACATTCTTCCTCCTCTCTTGCTTTTATCCCCGCAACCAAGGCGTCTTTCCCGCCCTTTTTTCCCATTGGATGATCTCCTGTCCAATCAAAATTTCACAATGCGATATATATCCCTGTCAAATTTAGCTCCCTCGTTTCGCCTCACCTTCTTCGCCTTCTGCGTGACAGAGCTGAGTAAAATTCGCGCTCGTTCTGCCCTAGTTAAAAGAAAGACTGCGCCCTCCGTTGTTCACGCGTCCAATGCGGTGGTGGCTGAAGGCGTGGGGTCGGCTGCCAGAAACGGCCTTTGGGCGGGATTATTCGTGGCAGCCCAGAGCGGGGCTCCCGCGTTCGACAGGGGTTCAGAAATACCAGGCCTCGTTTCCATGGGAACAGGATCCCTCCGTAGGGGGCGGGGACATTCCAGGCAGAAGTCGCGGGAAACCGCTCGTGCTCTGCCGTTGGAATCACGCAAAGGAAGCTGAGGGGGAACTTAGCTTACTGAGCATAATCGAAAGCTACTTCGACCGGGCGGAGCGTGTGGTTGAAAAGGACCTCGTAAAGCGGCTTCGCACTCCCAAGGGCGAGAATGAGCGAATGCTGCGGGTTCGCGGGGTCCTGGACACAATCCGGAGCTGTGGCCACGTCCTGGAGGTGGCCTTCCCCCTTCGTAGAGAAAGTGGCTGTTGGGAGTTGATCAAGGGCTGTCGGGCCCAACACAGCCAGCACCGTATGCCGTGCAAAGGAGGTGAGCCTGAAGAGCGCCTCCTCTCCTGTGCTGTAAATTTAAGCAAACAATCAAAATCGTTAATTTGTACTTTCAAAGCAAGTGTAGATATTCAAAAGAAATAATTGGTCTTGAAGATATTAAAACGTATTGAGTAAATATGCACAGGATTGCAGTTATTGGTTGTATTGATTGGACCTCGATCTGATTGACTGAACTTTGGTCTGCATATTGGTCTGTGTATGATATTCTACACCACATGATCATTATGGGGTTGGCACAATAAATTTAAAACATAATGGTTTATGGTTCACTCTTGTGCAAATCTGTGCATAGAATTAGGTGTGTTAATAGTTAAGTTGTCTGCTTGAGCAGATGAAAGACTTCAGATACAAATCCCAAAATAAATTGATGTTTAATATATTAATTGATCACATCTTTAAAATTTGTTAAAAGTAAACATAGCCATCTGGCTATCCAAACAAAAGTAGGACTTCAAAAACAGATTGCTTAACACCTGACAATCTGTACTGCATGACTAGTGAACCTGCGTTTTAAGGAAAGAAGGTTGATAAACAAATGTTGGAAATAGTTGCAAGATGACGCAAATGTAGATATCTGGCTATTTTAAGATCTGCCTAGTTGTAGTTACCAATCCCTTCTGTTTAAGGAAGCCTAGTGTTCAGAGTTGTTAAGCAGTATACAACACATGTGGTAAACTGCTTGCTTTCTAGCAAAATACGGTTGGTAGATAGTGGGTTGTAAAAATCCAGAGTATCTCCATGTAAGCTTTTATCTATCATTTGGTAAGCAGCAAAGAAAAGGTTGATTGACTTTTTACTATTGTCTAGTGGTCCAGAGTTTTTCAGCTGAAATCTGGTAGGTCTAGATACAAACAATGGATTTTCTGTGGTGTTAAAAATAGAACTTGGAAAAATGGCAGGCACTTTGTTGCTTTCCATTTATTAATGCTGCCATCTAGCTTAATAAAATGGTACTGCTGTCTGCTTAATTTATTTCCCCCCCCCCTTTTTTACTATTAGTATTATCTAGAGGGGTTTTTAAAACATATTAAAAAATATGGTCCTAAACTTATGAATTGTTTTAGAAAAGTTGACAGATTTTTTTAATGTAAACATTTGGAAGTCATGGAAGGTATTTGGAGGAAATTGAAAAATATATAAAACTTTTTCCTACTGATCTTAGTCTAAAGCAATGACAATGGATTGGACTTTGGACTATGAACAGATTGACGGACTGACAGTCATTTCTACCTTTGTTAAGACCTTTCGTAGAAACGTTCTCCATAGGTTTACCATGGAGGCTGCCGGTCTGTTTGCTTAGGCTTATCATCTTCATCTGGTTCCAGCTTTATTTGTCCTCTTTGACATCTAGACATCCGTTGGAGGATCCATCTTTTAATGTCTTACCATCTGGGATGTTACCATCTTAGCACCCTCACCGATCTACTTTTTCTATGCTACGCTGTACAGGAACTCCTGCGCCTGCGAGGTGCCCCCGCCTCGCAGGAATGGCCCGCCTCATTACCAAGGGCCGGCCTCAATGACGGGTCTTGGGACCCACAGAGGTGGCATGCGAAAAGAAAGAGCCTTTGGGGGTTTTTAGATAGGGCATTTTTAAGGGGTGGGAGGGGTAGGGCGGGTGATGGGGGTAGCCCGTCGGGAGGGAAACCAGTTCCAGCGCATGCTCGTGGCGATTATCAAATGGGTTCGGAGGTTATGGGGGGGGAGGGTGTTCCTTTGTGTGAGGGTGAGTCTATTGGCACGGTAAGTGGGAGGGGCAGATATGGCGGAAGGGGGATCGACGACATAGGGGGTCACGCGTTCGATGTATGCAGGCGATCGCGTGCCCCGATCCCCCTAACTTTACCCGTTCCCCGGATGGTCAGGACCCTCAGAGCCTGGGCCTTCGTCTGATGTTATGCAACGCACGGTCCGTGGCCAATAAGGCCCCCCTAATACATGATCTAATTCAGGGGGGTGCCGCGGATATTATAGGCGTTACGGAGACCTGGTTGGGCAATGAAGGGGGTGTGCCCCTGGTTGAGATGTGCCCACCGGGTTTCCGTGCATTCCATCAGCCGAGGGCCCAGGGTAGGGGTGGAGGGGTGGCGGTTGTGATTAAAGAGAGTCTAGAGCCGAGGGAGACCACTGTACCTCAGATAGCCGGGTGTGAATCCCTCTTTGTGAGGTGGGGTCATAGATGTCAGATGGGCTTGCTGGTCGCGTACCTGGCTCCTTGCTGCGTGACAGCTGCCCTGCCCGAGCTCCTAGAGGTGCTTGCCGGGGTGGCGGTGGAGACCCCCAGACTTTTAGTCATGGGGGACTTTAACCTGCCATCTGCCGGCCATCGACGGTAGCTCGGGAGTTCTTGGCTTCCATGACGGCCTTGGATATAGATGTTCAATATACATTGATATATATTTGTTTTTCTTTCTCCAGGAATTCGATATAGCAAATTGGTTAATTCTGATGAAGTAAAAGCTTTGGCAGCTTTGATGACATACAAGTGTGCAGTGGTAGGTGAGTTAGCACTCTGAGTAAATATTAAGGGTAGGCAGAGTAGACTTGGAAGTCAATATGTTGAAATTTTCCTGGTGATGAGATTCACAGAAATTATTGTGTATACTAATGTCTTCTGCCTTCAAAAATAATCATCAATGTCTCCTCAAAAAGTGGTTATTTGTTCTAACTAAATAATAAAAGATTCTTCAAGGAAATGGCAAACCAGCCAGGGAGGCCATATAGGTGCTTTGGATGAAGGAATCAAAAAGAGTGCTAAAAGGAGAAAACTAAATTGTAGAGAAGCTGAGTGTCTATAGAGATTCTCAATTATTCAGGTCATAGTTGTCCCAAAAATACTTTTTCTAAAAGACTAGACTTTCTTGTTTTTTTCTTTGAAAATGTCTTGTTTCACATCCAAGAAGTTCTTTAGCTTCTTCAGTTCTTTATTAAAGAAGCTTCTTAGATAAGAAGCAAAACGTTTTCAAAGAAAAAAAACAAGAAAGCCCCGTTGCCTTCTGGAAAAAGCACCTTTGGCAAGCTGAACAAATTATTTGCTTCCATCTTCATAGGAGAAAGGTTGCGCAGTTCCCCGAGTCTGAGCTCCTATTCTGTTTTAGCCATATATTGATGAAGCAATATGCTAGGCCATACTGACAGGTTGACCATCAACAAATCACTGGGCCCTGATGACATTTACCCAAGTGTTGAGCTTAAAGTTGAGATTGTAGACCTAACTAAAATATGCAACCTATTTATACTTCTCCTCTGTAGTTGAGGATTGGCCAATATAACTCAATTTTAGAAAGGGCTTGTAGGGAGATCCAGGAAATTATAGATCTATAGCGTAATATAATTTCCAGGAAGATAGTGGAAACTGCTATTAGATAAAATAATCAAATATGTGGATAGGCCTTGCTCAAGGATACTCAACATGCTTCCCTAAAGGAAAGTCCTATTATCTACTATTAGTTTTTTGAGAGTGTTAACAAACATGTATAAGATAAGCCAAGAGATAGCATCTACTTAGATTTAAAGAAAACCTTGATAGCCAAGGAATAAAAGACCTGATTCTCTTGTGGATAAGCAGTTGACTAAAAAATAGGAAAAGGAGTAAATCCTCATTTCTCATAATGGAGTTATGTAATTAGTGCTCTCCCCAATTCTGTTGTGGAATCAATACTTTTAACATTTTATGAATGACCTGGAATTGGTAACTTGTGGAATAACTTAACTTGGCTAGTGACACTAAATACTCTAGGTCGTTAAAAACAGTAATGGACTATGAAGAGCTCCTGAGGGCTCTTAAACATTTGAGGATTGGATGTCAAAATGTCAGATGTCTTTCAGTGTAAGCAAGAGTAAAGCAATACACATTGGTGCCAAAAATCCCAACTATCATACCAATAGAATCAGAGCTAGCAGAAAAATATTTTGCAGTAATAGTACTAACGAAGGGGTTAACACTGTTTATCTACTGCCAAAAAAGTCAATGGCATGTTAGAGACAATAAGAAACTATTTTTTTAAAAAGAGAAATGCCGATATCATAATGTCCTTATATAAATCAATGGTACAAATTGTACCTGGCAAACGGGTAGGGTAGGGTAGGGTAGGGTAGGCTCTCAGTGTACATACACACAACAAAGTGATAGGTCATAGATCATAAATCATAGTTACAATCATCGTGTCATTCTGGCCATTGCATCTCAGACAGGATATAGAGGAGCTTGAAATGGTTCAGAAAAAGGTAACATGGCTCTGTTGCCTTGTGTGGCGAATGCACACTTGTTCACAGCTGTCAAGTTCTCAGACTGGTGCCCTGAGAGCCCTCCCTTTGACTTTTAACTAATTTTAATAGTGTTTAATTATCCTTGCCTCCCTCTAAAATTTTAAAATGTATATACTGTTTTTATTTTTTAATATTTTATTCCACACTACCCAAACACTCTGAGAGAGATAGGCAGTTCATCAATCAATCAATCAATCAATCAAGAGGCTGGAACAGCTACCCTGTGAGATAAAGGTAGCTTTTGGTCTAGAAAAAGATGAGATGAGAGGGGACATGATTGAGATGTCAAAATTATGCATGGTATACTATTTCCAAGATGGTGCCGACGAAGGCTGCCTCGGTGAAATGCTCTCTAATGATTTCTTTATTTTTAATTGTTCTCTGTGATTCACTACGGATTTCCTACTCACGAGACCATCTGCTAAAAATTAAGCAATATTTCTTTAAGGAGCAGCTTTCTTTGATCTCACCCCCGCCTGTCTTTACAAACACGGAGGAGATTCCAACACAGGAGGAGGCAATTCCCACGGAACCATGGATTACTAAAAAAACCAAACGACAGAAACGAAGGAAGAGAGGTAAACGATCTGGGATCTTAAACAGGCTTAGAAGTCGCATTAAAACTCCTCTGCCTTCAATTTTCCTAACAAATATACGCTCGCTTGCAAATAAGATGGATGAAATACTCCTCTTAAACAAATACTATTCTGATTTTCGCAATTCAGCAGTCCTATGCTTCTCTGAAACCTGGTTAAATGAATCAATTGAAAATAGCAGCCTGAACATTCCAGGGTTTCAGATTGAACGATCAGACAGGATTCCAGAAACATCTGGTAAAAAGAAAGGAGGAGGCTTATGCCTATATATTAACAGCAACTGGTGTCAAGATTTTAAAATAATTTACAAATTCTGTGACAACAATTTAGAGACTCTAATTATCAACTGCAAACCTTACTATTCGCCTCGTGAATTTTCCTCATTTCTTCTAATTGCTGTTTATGTCCCACCACAAGCCTGTGTAAACAAGGCATTACGAACTCTAGCTGACCAAATCATGGAGGCTGAAGCCAAACACCCTGATTCACTGGCCATTGTTTTGGGAGATCTAAACAAGGCAAACTTAAGGAAAGAGCTACCAAAATACTTTCAGCATGTCAATTGTCCCACCAGAGGCAAGAATACTCTAGACCATTGCTACACAACACTAAAAGATGCTTATCGGTCTTTACCACGTGCAGCTGTAGGACACTCTGATCATTGCATGATTCACCTTGTACCTGCTTATAGGCAAAACCACAAAACCAGCAATTAAATCAGTGAAGACCTGGATGGAGGAGGCAAAATTAAAGCTGCAGGCATGTTTTGACTGCACTGATTGGAATATCTTTGAAGATACCTCTGCAGACCTGGATGAACTCACAGATACTGTAACATCATATGTCAGCTTCTGTGAAGACCTATGTGTACCTACAAGGAACTTGCGAATATACAGTAACAACAAACCTTGGTTCACACCTAAACTTAAGCAGCTACGACATTCCAAAGAGGAAGCCTACAGAAAAGGTGATAAAATGCTGTACAATCAGGCCAGAAATGCACTAACAAGGGAGATAAGAGCAGCAAAAAGAAGCTACTCTGAAAAGCTAAAGAATCAGTTTTCAGCAAATGAACCAGCAAACATGTGGAAAACTCTTAAAAATATCACCGGCTATGGCAAACCTCCTTCCCAGGCTGAAGGTAATCAACAACTGGCAGATGACCTGAATGAGTTTTACTGCAGGTTTGAAAGGAAACTACAGCCACCTATCTCCACAACCCCCATCTCAGACACACCAACAACAGCCAAGCCTCCTACAACTGACCCCATTTCATTGGGTTCACAACCCCTAGTGATCACAGAAAAGGAAGTGCAGGACCTATTTCACAGACAAAAGCCAGGAAAAGCTCCAGGCCCAGACAAGATAACTCCTTCTTGCTTAAAAGTCTGTGCTGACCAATTGGCCCCATCTTCACCCATATTTTCAATAAATCACTAGAGATGTGCTATGTTCCTTCTTGCTTCAAAAGCTCTACCATCATCCCAGTGCCAAGAAGCCCACCATCAAGGAACTGAATGACTACAGACCAGTTGCTTTAACATCTGTAGTCATGAAAACCTTTGAAAGGCTGGTGCAAATAAAGGATCCATGTAAAAGTCTCATCAAAGCGTCTTTGATAAACTCTGAAGCATTCTCAAACATTTATTACTAGAGCTCACAAAAATAATAAAGTGTGTTTGCAATGGATATAGATGTTCAATATACATTGATATATATTTGTTTTTCTTTCTCCAGGAATTCGATATAGCAAATTGGTTAATTCTGATGAAGTAAAAGCTTTGGCAGCTTTGATGACATACAAGTGTGCAGTGGTAGGTGAGTTAGCACTCTGAGTAAATATTAAGGGTAGGCAGAGTAGACTTGGAAGTCAATATGTTGAAATTTTCCTGGTGATGAGATTCACAGAAATTATTGTGTATACTAATGTCTTCTGCCTTCAAAAATAATCATCAATGTCTCCTCAAAAAGTGGTTATTTGTTCTAACTAAATAATAAAAGATTCTTCAAGGAAATGGCAAACCAGCCTGGGAGGCCATATAGGTGCTTTGGATGAAGGAATCAAAAAGAGTGCTAAAAGGAGAAAACTAAATTGTAGAGAAGCTGAGTGTCTATAGAGATTCTCAATTATTCAGGTCATAGTTGTCCCAAAAATACTTTTTCTAAAAGACTAGACTTTCTTGTTTTTTTCTTTGAAAATGTCTTGTTTCACATCCAAGAAGTTCTTTAGCTTCTTCAGTTCTTTATTAAAGAAGCTTCTTAGATAAGAAGCAAAACGTTTTCAAAGAAAAAAAACAAGAAAGCCCCGTTGCCTTCTGGAAAAAGCACCTTTGGCAAGCTGAACAAATTATTTGCTTCCATCTTCATAGGAGAAAGGTTGCGCAGTTCCCCGAGTCTGAGCTCCTATTCTGTTTTAGCCATATATTGATGAAGCAATATGCTAGGCCATACTGACAGGTTGACCATCAACAAATCACTGGGCCCTGATGACATTTACCCAAGTGTTGAGCTTAAAGTTGAGATTGTAGACCTAACTAAAATATGCAACCTATTTATACTTCTCCTCTGTAGTTGAGGATTGGCCAATATAACTCAATTTTAGAAAGGGCTTGTAGGGAGATCCAGGAAATTATAGATCTATAGCTTAATATAATTTCCAGGAAGATAGTGGAAACTGCTATTAGATAAAATAATCAAATATGTGGATAGGCCTTGCTCAAGGATACTCAACATGCTTCCTATTATCTACTATTAGTTTTTTGAGAGTGTTAACAAACATGTATAAGATAAGCCAATAGATAGCATCTACTTAGATTTAAAGAAAACCTTGATAGCCAAGGAATAAAAGACCTGATTCTCTTGTGGATAAGCAGTTGACTAAAAAATAGGAAAAGGAGTAAATCCTCATTTCTCATAATGGAGTTATGTAATTAGTGCTCTCCCCAATTCTGTTGTGGAATCAATACTTTTAACATTTTATGAATGACCTGGAATTGGTAACTTGTGGAATAACTTAACTTGGCTAGTGACACTAAATACTCTAGGTCGTTAAAAACAGTAATGGACTATGAAGAGCTCCTGAGGGCTCTTAAACATTTGAGGATTGGATGTCAAAATGTCAGATGTCTTTCAGTGTAAGCAAGAGTAAAGCAATACACATTGGTGCCAAAAATCCCAACTATCATACCAATAGAATCAGAGCTAGCAGAAAAATATTTTGCAGTAATAGTACTAACGAAGGGGTTAACACTGTTTATCTACTGCCAAAAAAGTCAATGGCATGTTAGAGACAATAAGAAACTATTTTTTTAAAAAGAGAAATGCCGATATCATAATGTCCTTATATAAATCAATGGTACAAATTGTACCTGGCAAACGGGTAGGGTAGGGTAGGGTAGGGTAGGCTCTCAGTGTACATACACACAACAAAGTGATAGGTCATAGATCATAAATCATAGTTACAATCATAGTGTCATTCTGGCCATTGCATCTCAGACAGGATATAGAGGAGCTTGAAATGGTTCAGAAAAAGGTAACATGGCTCTGTTGCCTTGTGTGGCGAATGCACACTTGTTCACAGCTGTCAAGTTCTCAGACTGGTGCCCTGAGAGCCTTCCCTTTGACTTTTAACTAATTTTAATAGTGTTTAATTATCCTTGCCTCCCTCTAAAATTTTAAAATGTATATACTGTTTTTATTTTTTAATATTTTATTCCACACTACCCAAACACTCTGAGAGAGATAGGCAGTTCATCAATCAATCAATCAATCAATCAATCAAGAGGCTGGAACAGCTACCCTGTGAGATAAAGGTAGCTTTTGGTCTAGAAAAAGATGAGATGAGAGGGGACATGATTGAGATGTCAAAATTATGCATGGTATACTATTTCCAAGATGGTGCCGACGAAGGCTGCCTCGGTGAAATGCTCTCTAATGATTTCTTTATTTTTAATTGTTCTCTGTGATTCACTACGGATTTCCTACTCACGAGACCATCTGCTAAAAATTAAGCAATATTTCTTTAAGGAGCAGCTTTCTTTGATCTCACCCCGGCCTGTCTTTACAAACACGGAGGAGATTCCAACACAGAAGGAGGCAATTCCCACGGAACCATGGATTACTAAAAAAACCAAACGACAGAAACGAAGGAAGAGAGGTAAACGATCTGGGATCTTAAACAGGCTTAGAAGTCGCATTAAAACTCCTCTGCCTTCAATTTTCCTAACAAATATACGCTCGCTTGCAAATAAGATGGATGAAATACTCCTCTTAAACAAATACTATTCTGATTTTCGCAATTCAGCAGTCCTATGCTTCTCTGAAACCTGGTTAAATGAATCAATTGAAAATAGCAGCCTGAACATTCCAGGGTTTCAGATTGAACGATCAGACAGGGTTCCAGAAACATCTGGTAAAAAGAAAGGCGGAGGCTTATGCCTATATATTAACAGCAACTGGTGTCAAGATTTTAAAATAATTTACAAATTCTGTGACAACAGTTTAGAGACTTTAATTATCAACTGCAATCAATACTATTCGCCTCATGAATTTTCCTCATTT
Organism: Ahaetulla prasina; assembly: GCF_028640845.1. Lineage (NCBI taxonomy): Eukaryota > Metazoa > Chordata > Lepidosauria > Squamata > Colubridae > Ahaetulla > Ahaetulla prasina. Next base: position 82,216,819 of record NC_080540.1, on the reverse strand, counting down.
CTTCTAATTGCTGTTTATGTCCCACCACAAGCCTGTGTAAACAAGGCATTACGAACTCTAGCTGACCAAATCATGGAGGCTGAAGCCAAACACCCTGATTCACTGGCCATTGTTTTGGGAGATCTAAACAAGGCAAACTTAAGGCAAGAGCTACCAAAATACTTTCAGCATGTCAATTGTCCCACCAGAGGCAAGAATACTCTAGACCATTGCTACACAACACTAAAAGATGCTTATCGGTCTTTACCACGTGCAGCTGTAGGACACTCTGATCATTGCATGATTCACCTTGTACCTGCTTATAGGCAAAACCACAAAACCAGCAATTAAATCAGTGAAGACCTGGATGGAGGAGGCAAAATTAAAGCTGCAGGCATGTTTTGACTGCACTGATTGGAATATCTTTGAAGATACCTCTGCAGACCTGGATGAACTCACAGATACTGTAACATCATATCTCAGCTTCTGTGAAGACCTATGTGTACCTACAAGAAACTTGCGAATATACAGTAACAACAAACCTTGGTTCACACCTAAACTTAAGCAGCTACGACATTCCAAAGAGGAAGCCTACAAAAAAGATGATAAAATGCTGTACAATCAGGCCAGAAATGCACTAACAAGGGAGATAAGAGCAGCAAAAAGAAGCTACTCTGAAAAGCTAAAGAATCAGTTTTCAGCAAATGAACCAGCAAACATGTGGAAAACTCTTAAAAATATCACCGGCTATGGCAAACCTCCTTCCCAGGCTGAAGGTAATCAACAACTGGCAGATGACCTGAATGAGTTTTACTGCAGGTTTGAAAGGAAACTACAGCCACCTATCTCCACAACCCCCATCTCAGACACACCAACAACAGCCAAGCCTCCTACAACTGACCCCATTTCATTGGGTTCACAACCCCTAGTGATCACAGAAAAGGAAGTGCAGGACCTATTTCACAGACAAAAGCCAGGAAAAGCTCCAGGCCCAGACAAGATAACTCCTTCTTGCTTAAAAGTCTGTGCTGACCAATTGGCCCCCATCTTCACCCATATTTTCAATAAATCACTAGAGATGTGCTATGTTCCTTCTTGCTTCAAAAGCTCTACCATCATCCCAGTGCCGAAGAAGCCCACCATCAAGGAACTGAATGACTACAGACCAGTTGCTTTAACATCTGTAGTCATGAAAACCTTTGAAAGGCTAGTGCTTTCCTACTTGAAAACCATCACGGATCCGCTGTTAGACCCCTTGCAATTTGCATACCGAGCAAATAGATCAACAGATGATGCTGTTAATATGGCTCTGCACTACATCCTACAACATCTTGAGTCTCCAAAGACCTATGCAAGGGTCCTTTTTGTAGACTTTAGTTCAGCATTCAATACCATCATTCCAGACATTCTTCTAACTAAGCTAAACCAGCTACAGGTACCGGAACAGACTTGTAAGTGGATCACAAGCTTCCTAACAAACAGGAAGCAGCAGGTGAAGCTAAGCAAGATCACATCAAATACCTGTACAATTAGCACAGGCCCCCCCTCCAAGGCTGTGTGCTCTCCCCACTTCTCTCTGTATACCAATGACTGCATCTCCAACGATCCATCTGTTAAGCTACTGAAGTTCGCAGATGACACAACAGTGATCAGTCTCATTCGAGACAATGACGAATCCGCATATAGACAAGAGGTCGAACGACTAGCCTTGTGGTGCAACCAAAACAATCTGGAACTGAACACACTCAAAACCGTAGAAATGGTGGTAGACTTTAGGAGAAACCCTTCCATACTTCCACCTCTCACAATACTAGACAACACAGTATCAACAGTAGAAATCTTTAAATTTTTAGGGTCTCTCATATCACAAGATCTAAAATGGACAGCTAACATCAAAAACATCATCAAAAAAGGACAACAAAGAATGTTCTTTCTGCGCCAACTCAGTAAGCTCAAACTGCCCAAGGAACTGCTGATCCAGTTCTACAGAGGAATTATTGAGTCTGTCATTTGCACCTCTATAACTGTCTGGTTCGGTTCTGCAACCCAACAAGAAAAGACACAGACTTCAGAGGATAATTAGAACTGCAGAAAAAATAATTGCTACCAATCTGCCTTCCATTGAGGACCTGTATACGGCACGAATCAAGAAGAGGGCCGTGAAAATATTTACAGATCCCTCACATCCAGGACATAAACTGTTTCAACTCCTACCCTCAAAACGATGCTATAGAGCACTGCACAACAGAACAACTAGACACAAGAACAGTTTTTTCCCGGAGGCCATCACTCTGCTAAACAAATAATTCCCTCAACACTGTCAAACTATTTACTAAATCTGCACTACTATTAATCTTCTCATCGTTCCCATCACCAATCTCTTTCCACTTATGACTATATGACTAACTTTGTTGCTGGCAATCCTTATTGATATATTGACCATCAATTGTGTTGTAAATGTTGTACCTTGATGAACGTATCTTTTCTTTTATGTACACTGAGAGCATATGCACCAAGACAAATTCCTTGTGTGTCCAATCACACTTGGCCAATAAAAATTCTATTCTATTCTATTCTATAAATAAACTAGACAACGATAAACTATGGTCTTTTGCTTTTTTCCAAAGTTTCCAACCTTACCTTTTTAGATGATTGGACTACAGTTCTAGTGGTTTTTTTTTTTTTATGAACTGGATTAACGTGGACCTTTTCAGTTGATTCAGATACAGGCTTGAGTGTGGAACCAAAACCACTGGTTCTTGTTGATGGCCTTGGATAGGATTAGGATAAGATCTCTTGGTGGCCTTTGATACTAGGAAGCATGCTGTTTTTCTGGCAGCATATTTGGGAGTAAGAGTTACTGTTCTTCATTAATTGTCCTCCCTAATAGTTTCAGTCACAGGTGATTTTGTTGACTGGAAAGTTATGGGGGTACTATGGCATAACAACATTAAAATAGGAATGGCATTGGCTACCATTTACCTAAGTTAGCTAACTTTAAAGCTATGGGTTAGAGCATGAATGTCTCAATGACAGTCTTTTCTGAATTGGGAAGATCGAGAATTATCTGTGAGAGGGGACTTGCTGATAGGTCCTACTGCCAAGGAAATGCTGTCTTTGGCTATCACAAGCTGAAGCTCACTTTATAATGGCTCCATTCCTTGGGAAGAGCTTACTCCTAGATATCTGGACCGTCTATTCCATATTATACTTTTTGGAAAGACATTTGGGGATAAATAAGTGTTAGTCCCAAATGACAGAACATCATATTGAATGATTATAATGTATTAATTTATTAATCTTAGTTTTTTATCATTGTATTAATACTGTAAATTGTTCCGTCTCTGGAAATAAAGCAACATAATAAGTTACAATGATAAAGTGTGCTAATTAGGAACGTATGTAACATTTCACTTCTAACTATTTCATGTGTGGAATTTCACAAAACTTCATTTTGAGTTTGAAACTGCTCCTTCAAGTGCAAATTGGGCACTTTCAAGGACTTTGGAAGTATTTCAAGTTTAAAACACTTCCACTATACTTGAGACAGACTATTTAACACTTGCAGTGGGGACCTTCAAAAAGATTTGTGGTCAAATAGAAACAATTGCATACCTGTATGCTAATGCTATCTAAATATTTTGGAGAAGGTCTGCTTTGTCCTCCTACAATAAAAATGCTCTCAAGTTGATAGCATTGAATATATTGTATTATTCTTTTTGTTAATATACATTAATATATTGTTACTATAAAGGTAGTCCTCAAATTACAATAGTTCATTTAGTGACATTTAAAATTACAAAAGCACTGAGAAAGTGACTGACGACAATTTTTCACACTTCACAACCATTGCAGCATCCCTAGGGTCACATGATCAAAATTCTAATGTTTGGCAATTGATTCATATTTATGACGATTGCAGTGTCTCAGGTTCATGTGATCATCTTTTGCGACTTTCTGATGAGCAAAGTCAATGGGGAAGCCAGATTCACTTAACTTAAGCACTACAGTGATTCACTTAATAATTCTGGCAAGAAAAGGGCTCAGTTGTGGTTATAAATTGAGGACTCTATAATATACCAACTAGGGAGCAACATTTAACTGACTAAGGATCTCAGAATAATTAAGTAGAGTCAAATCTGGTTAGTATTTGTGTGAGAAACTACCAAAAAGTTCCAGCGCTGTAGTTTATATTATTATAAACTACTATCCTGGAAGAAAGTAAAAGTAAATCACTTTCATACTGCTGCAGTGAATCTACACACATATGATCATGAAGTCGGTAGGAGTTGTAACTTAAAGAAGATGACACATTCTTAAATAGAATATTTATATGAATAGGATTTAAGCAAAATTCTAAATCACCGTCTTGGATTGGATCCCTTTAGCCTAGTTTATCTTAGATTTCTTGTAAGTTACAGTGTTCTTGATGATCATCAGTTAGGCTTCAAAATACATTTTTATCAGCATTTTATGTGAATATAATCTTTGTTTGACTTCAGTGAAAATTAAATTGACAACTCAAGTATTTGGGTAAAAAAGTTTGTTGAATAGGCCAAATGTTCATACAGAATACTACATCATAAACTAAAGTTTACAAACTAATGATACATATAACAAGCCATTTTTTTCTTCTCCCGTTCCTGGTGATTTTATCCAAGTTTTAGAAATATCTTTGCTTAAGTTATAAAAAAACCCATATATCTTCTAAGCAGCAGAGCTGTCATTCTTTATTAGGCTTTTTATGATATTCATCATGAATGTATTTAACATGTTTAAATGTTTTCCTTGCTTTTTTCTAAGAAAAGAAAAACTTTGAATTATAAGGCAATACCCTCTAAACAGTTCTTAAAAGTTGGTCTCGTATTACATTTCTGTGGCTGAATAAGGGATGAAAATATAAGATGCTAATTTGTTGGTAATGGTTTATTTCAGATGTTCCTTTTGGTGGGTCAAAGGCTGGTGTGGCTATTGAGCCAAAGAATTATTCAGTAAGTATAGGTTCTTTTCTCTACTTACAGGGCATGCTGACGTGGACATTTTTTAAAAAAAATTCAAATAACTTTATTAAGAATAACAACTTATTCAAACTACAAAAACATAGGATTGTGAAAAAAAAAAGACAAATAAAGAAAAATGTAAAAAAAAAGGAAAAAAAGAAGCAAGTCACCTCTTTATCCCAGCAAATAAAAACAATTTCAATAACTTATCGCCAACTCTTTAACACAACATATTCTATCTTCACCCCATGACTTATTTCTAGAAAACAAAATTCAAAAGCCTTGTCATTCATTCTTTGTCAGCAAAAGTCCAGAAAGGGAAACCAGTTATATCTAATTTTCTATTTCAGCCTTAATCAAATAAAGCTTAATTGAGTTTTGTGTCTGTAAAAGTCTGCTTCATGAGTATGAGCTTGATAGTATCCCTCAATTCCCAGAACTCAATTGAAAAGCGATTTGCAAAACAACAGTTTCTGCAGTCTGTTCAAGAAGAGCAGCTGTCTACAGCTATGTGGGTTATCTCAATGATCTCTCAGCTTCTGAGAATTTTTGCCAGTCCAGCCACAAATTTCCTTGTAAATGCAGACCTACCAGCAGGACATGAACTTGCCATGCCCCTGTCCCAAGGTCTTATGACGTACTGTAATTTTGAGGATGAATTGGTGCATTATAGAATTTGAATCAATGTATACGCATATCAGACAATCACTGTAAAAATGAAATTTGGAAGACCAAATATTAATTATTCTGTATAAAATAGAGAACAACCTAAGAAAAATGGAATCCTTTAGAATCTTATTTATCAACACCAAAGGTGACCCTGGATGGCAAACATGAATTAATATGAAAAATACATAGAAAAATATGTACAATATAAAAACCCTTATTAATAAATTATTTAATATTAATATTAATTATTTATTTAATATTAATTATTAATATTAATTAGGGGCCGTGGTAGCTCAGGCTGTAAGAAGCCTGTTATTAAAACACAGCAGCCTGCAATTACTGCAGGTTCAAGCCCGGCCCAAGGTTGACTCAGCCTTCCATCCTTTATAAGGTAGGTAAAATGAGGACCCAGATTGTTGGGGGGGCAATAAGTTGACTTTGTAAATATACAAATAGAATGAGACTATTGCCTTATACACTGTAAGCCGCCCTGAGTCTTCGGAGAAGGGTGGGATATAAATGTAAATAAAAAAAAAATATTAACAAAACAATAAAGCAAAAATACATATTGCAGGAGAGGATAAAAATGCCCACCTCTACAAGGGAGCCATCTGAGCAAGTCACCTTGGAGCCCCAAACCTGACAATGTAAGCAATACTTGAGGGCTTTTTTGGAATACGAAAGGGAAGATGCTAGTCTAATTTCAGAGAGAAGAATTCCATGAAGTGGGTGCCACAACAGAAAAATCTTGTCTTCCTGAGATGCACCAAGTGAAATTCCTGGCCAATGGTACCTACAATGTGCCTATGTAGTTTGCCAGATCTAGTGGGTAAGCTGATGTAACTGTTGAGAGATGGTCTCTTAGATAATCCAGTCCCATGTCATGAAATAAAGTATAAAACCAGTGCCTGGAATTGGACTCGGAAACAAACTGGCAACCAATGCAGCTTACAGACAGTTGTAACACATGCTGGTCTAGAATGCCATTGCATTTTGTACCACTGAAGCTTGTGGATACTCTTCAAGGTAGCCATATGTAGAGCGCATTGCAGTAGTTGATCTGGAGGTAACCAGGGCATGAATGATGTAAATAGGACCTACCAAGCCAATGGCTACAACTGGCACATCAGATGAAGCTGTGCAAAGGCCCTCCTATCCTCCTATCCATAACTGCCACCTGCTCCCTGAGTCATTAGCCTAGGATGATGATTGTTTGGGGGTGGGTGGATAGTGCAACCCCATCTATCCCCAAAGATGATGAAGTTCTGTAACTACACTAGTGAGCCACACTGCCCAAAGCCACTTAGTCTTACCAGGGTTCAGCTGAAACCTGTTGTTCCCCATCCAGACCCTCATGGCCTCCAGACATAGGGATAAGATATTAATGGCATCACTTAAATCTCTAGGGGTAGAAATATATGATTACCTCATCCCTTGGCTGTGAATGAGCACCTTGGAGAAAATAGTAAACCCCGTGGCAAACCACATAGTAGAGGCCAGGAGTGGGACCTCTCTTTCCCAACCAATACCAGTGTCAGGGTTCCAGAAAAACCTCTTCTGCATAAAAAAAATTCAGAAGCCATTGTTGTTCAGAGCTCTTTACTAGCATAAGGAAACTGGCACACGATGAGTGAAATTCCAAAACTGAACTTCCGGATTCTTTTCCCAGCTATACAAACCCCAGGAGTCCCACCCCCCTAACCCCTTTGCTGGTCACATGGTCCCACGTTCTCCCAGTTCATTCAAATATCTTTTTGCCACTCCTGCTGCAGATGTGAACACCATCCGTCCTTGACCGCTTGAAGAATGTTACCATACCCCTCAACCCCCCTTCTTCCCTTCAGGGGAAAAATGTGGCAGCGTCTGGAACCCTAAGGCTAGTATGGTTTCCAGGCCTGACAACCAAAGGGAATGGTTCCTGAAGGAAAAACGCAAACCAACACAATAGTGCATTCACCCTGCCGCCGCTCCTTTGAACTGGATTTATATTATTTCTTTACAATATATAAAAGGAATTTATATATTGAATTCCTATATATTGAATTTATATATTGAATTATATGTTAAAAGAATTGGCTGTTAAGGCAAAGTACTGATGCTGAAAGGTTTTTTGTCTTGTAGGATGCAGTTTATTCCTGAAAAAAATTGTAATGTAGATGTCATAGGTTTTTGTCACAATTAGCCTTTTGGCATACCTGATAGAGTCTATAATAATAACTGAATGTTGATATTCTCATACAGGAAAATGAACTGGAGCAAATAACAAAAAAATTCACATTGGAATTGGCGAAGAAAGGTTTTATAGGTGAGTTCATTTTTGTTTAAAAAAAAAAGTGATTGTTTCACAAGCTGCCCAAATATTATAAGAAGTTAAGAGATCATACTCCAATCTGTTGTCCTCTTATTATAGCAATAGCACTTAGACTTATATACCACTTCACAGTGCTTTACAGCCCTCTCTAAGCAGTTTGCAGAGTCAGCATATTGCCTCCAACAATCTGGCTCCTCATTTTACCCATCTTGGAAGGATGAAAGGCTGAGTCAACCTTGAGCCTGGTGAGATTTGAACTGCCAAATTGCAGGCAGCTGGCAGGCAACATTATGTCATTATATTGAATGATAAGACCCAGCATCCTCTGACTGAGTTTTACATAGTTATAAAAATATGAGCTAGAATAATGCCTGCCTTCTCTCTATAGATATCTGGCAACTAGATTGGTTTGAATTGACATTAAAATCTAATAATTTTATTGTTTAATTAGCACTATATCATATCATTTTGACAAGGATAGAAAAAGAATCAAATTTTGCAGAATTCTACTCCTTGTTAATATCCATTCTTAAGGAAAATCTGGTATTTTCCAGCATTATTGCCTAATTTAAAGAGCCTTAACCAAAATGCCCTCAAGAGCAGCATGGTGGCCTAGAGGTGAAGACGCTCACCTCCCATTTGGAAGGTTGAGAGTTCAGTCATAGAACTGGCAGATGTTTCTCTATCAGGAAGCAAAGAGAAAATATGTGTGAATTCCAAGTAGGCATCAGGAACGGCATCCAGTCAGTAAATACTCAGCTCTACTCAGTCGTCCTGACTCATCCTGAATAAAGGGATTTACAAGGTCATAAAACAAAAAAGGAAACCAATATGCTCTCAGTTCCTTTCCCTAATCTAGTGACTTTGTTGATTATCTTCCCTCCTCTCCTTAAACATTTGCGGAGGTTAACATGAAAATATATCCATATCTTGTTTTTAAGAGGTCTATTTTTTCCAGTCAGTCAACCTTTTTTTTCTGCTTACAATTTTTCTTCTCCTTTCTATTCTGGTGCAGTGTGTACTTTCAATTTCACCTCTGTTTATTTTGGTTCCATAATGATTATCACTGTGATGAACATATCTGGAGTGATTTTTTTAAAATAAAAAAACAATTTTGCTACTATGGCATTTCTAGGTCTTAGGATTTGGGATCAAGATCTGCGCTTACTAGTTCTGTTTTATTGCAATACTGTACTGCTTAATAACTAAAAATATGAATTTCAGCTTTATGTGTAACATTTACTGAACAAAGTAGAAATGTGACTGAATAAGATTTTAGTTGCCTAAGGATGGACTATAAGTATTCTATTTATTTCTAATTCTTCTTAGTTAAGAACAAGTGTGCAGTCTTATAGCTTTTTGCTTAGAAATATATTCATTTAAGTGGGACTTCTGACATGCTCATTTCTTTCCTTAGATTTATGCAAATAATATAATTTAGACTATTTTATATAAATTTTTAGTCCATTTCATATGTTCAATTCTCCTTTTTCAACCTTTATTAAAAATAATAAAGTTGCCATCCATCATTTACTGAACTTAGTGCTACAGTATTGCATAAACATATATAGGGTTGCATAGAAAATGCATAAATTAAACATATGTTCAATTTTATACATGCTTTTGTACACACACATATGCACAATTGATTGATTGATGTATTCTGGCAACATTTGTGATTTGTGCTAGAAGAGACCAGACAAAAAAATTGACTGCTGTACCTTTTTTTAATATGAGCAGGTCCTGGAATTGATGTAGCTGCTCCTGATATAAACACAGGAGAAAGGGAGATGTCCTGGATTGCTGATACATATGCCTGTACACTTGGACACAAGGTAAATTTAATTCTTTGGGCAAAAATAACCTTGCAGGTTGCTTCCTTCTCTGAAGGTTTGATTTAAAGGGAAGCTATAGGTTTGGCTGCATTACATTTTTTTCAAGTTTGTTCTCTTTAAGTGATAGCCACATATTTCAGGAGATGACCCAGTTCTCAGCTTTCTGGCCTTGGGAAAATAAATATTTAGTTGGCATAGTTATATACTGTTTCATATTGATAATTGCAGGATATCAACTCATATGCCTGTGTGACTGGGAAGCCCATAAGTCAGGGAGGAATCCATGGGCGTATATCAGCCACAGGCCGTGGAATTCTATATGGAATTGAAAACTACATCGACAATGCAACATATATGGATCTTATTGGCCTTAAAACTGGTTTCTCTGGTAAAACGTTTGTTTTGCAGGTAAATATAGTATTTAGGTGTGGTGGGATAGATATAATCTCATTATTACAGGTTACTGTTTGCAAGTCCATCCTTACAAATTGGGGCTGATACTGCATTTCAAAAGTGATAACATAGGCCAATTGGACTCAAATTGAGCTGGGATATTTGATTGTATTTATTAAAACAATATTGTAAAAATTTTGATATTTTATCTGACTCCAGATAATTTGTTTATAAATAGCCACATATTATGTACAGTATCATATAGATCATTTACTATGGTCACAAGCATTTTTGATGAAATTCATTATATGTGCATACACATGATTGCACCTGTACGCACACAGACATGGTGCTACTATCCCAAATTTATCCGCTGAAGATCTCTTCATTGAAAGTTGTGGACCATTATTTATCATGCTGATCAGGTGCAAGTTGTTGGATAGAAGCTAGGGCTGAGAGAGAAAGTGACTGGCACAAGGCCACCCAATTGGCTTCCATATCTAAGAGAGGAGTGGATCTGTCTGTCTATCTGTCTGTCTATGTGCCTACCTACCTAACTGAAACAGAAAACAGTGAGACTGAGAGAAAATGATTTGCTGTGATGGACGGAGGGAGGAAGGAAGGAAGGACCTGGGATAGTTGGAAATGGGGAGTTTTGGAGGGATATGCCAAAGGTTTGGGACATAAGCAAAGAAGAGGGACGGAGGGAAGGCACTGAGAATATCTAAGGTTAGGCAGACTTATTGAATCTAATCTACTGTACAAGTAGTCTTGTACACCTGTCTACCCTAGACAAGTTCAAATCACCAGGACCGGATGGATTACACCCCAAGGTTCTGAACGAACTGGCAGACGAGATCTCAGAACCACTGAACTATATCTTTCAAAGATCCGGGAGCACAGGGGAGCTGCCAGAGGACTGGAAAAGAGTGGATGTAGTTCCCATCTTCAAAAAAGGAAAAAAAACAGATCCAGGAAACTACAGACCTATCAGCCTGACCTCAATACTGGGGAAGATTCTGGAAAAGATAAGCAACGAATCATTGAACATCTAGAAACCAACAAAGTAATAACCCAAAGCCAACATGGTCTTGTCAAAAACAGATCATGCCAGACTAATCTTATTGCATTCTTTGCCAAAGTGACAAAATTAGTAGACCAGAGGAAGGCAGGCAGGAGATATCATTTACTTGGACTTCAGTAAAGCATTTGATAAAGTAGACCATAACCTACTACTAGATAAAGTAGAAAAATGTGGGTTATACAGCACCACCACCAGATAGATTCGTAACTAGCTGACCAACTGCACTCAGCATGTAGTCCTCAATGGAACTACATCCACATGGAGGGAAGTATGCAGTGGAGTATCCTAAGGCTAGGTTTTAGGCCCAGTACTCTACACCATCTTCATCAATGACTTGGACAAGGGGATAGATGGGGAACTCATCAGATTTGCAGATGACACCAAGCTGGCAGGAATAGCCAACACTCCAGAAGATAGGCTCAAGTTACAGAAGGATCCTGACAGACTTGAACATTGGGCGGTAACTAACAATGAAATTCAACAGTGAAAAAAGTAAGGTTCTATATTTAGGCAAAAAAACAAAACAAAATGCATAGGTACCGTATATGTGGTATCTTGCTCAATAGTAGTACCTGTGAGAGGGATCTTGGAGTCCTAGTGGACAGCCATTTAGATATGAGCCAGCAGTGTGCAGCAGCTGCTAAAAAAGCCAACACAGTTCTGGGCTGCATAAACAGAGGGATAGAATCAAGATCACGTGAAGTGTTAATACCAATTTATAATGCCTTGGTAAGGCCACACTTGGAATACTGCATTCAGTTTTGGTCACCACGATGTAAAAAAGATGCTGAGACTCTAGAAAGAGTGCAGAGAAGATGTCGTGTCCCACTCCTCCACTGACGGCCGGGTCAGGGAAATCCGAATCAGGCGTGCCTCTGCAGCTCTGCCAAAGTCCTAGCAAAATCCTCAAGGCAGGCAGGAGACCAGAAAGTGACTTCAGCAAGATATGTTCAACTTTGCCTGACTCAGAGACTGCCAGAAAGCAGATCCTTTATATAGGCCATGGGGTGTGGCTCCATGACTCAGCACTTATCCAGGCCTGCCCTCCTTCCTTCTGACGCCGCCTATCAATTCTTCTGAAGCGAGGTCACCCAGTCGGCAGCTGTTGGTAATTGACCTCCCTCAGGCCCACATGCTTTGGGGGAGGGGGAGGGGTCTAGTTGCTCCGTTTGCCTGGGCATGGAGCCAGGGCTGGGGCCGGGAGGTGCTTCCTCCTCCTCAGCCTGTCTGGGCATGGAGCCAGGGCTGGGGCCGGGAGGTGCTTCCTCCTCCTCAGCCTGTCTGGGCATGGAGCCAGGGCTGGGGCTGGGAAGTATACTAGGACATTCCTCGGCGTTCGGAAGCAGATAAGAAGGCCCCGGCTGCGGTGAGAGCGGGCAAGACACAACAGAAGAGCAACAAAGATAATTAGGGGATTGGAGGCTAAAACATATGAAGAACGGTTGCAGGAAGTGGGTATGTCTAGTTTAATAAAAAGAACTAGGGGAGACACGAAAGCAGTGTTCCAATATCTCGGGTTGCCACAAAGAAGAGGACGGAGGGAAGGCACTGAGAATTTCTAAGGTTAGGCAGACTTATTGAATCTAATCTACTGTACAAGTAGTCTTGTACACCTGTCTACCCTAGACAAGTTCAAATCACCAGGACCGGATGGATTACACCCCAAGGTTCTGAAGGAACTGGCAGACGGATCTCAGAACCACTGAACTATATCTTTCAAAGATCCTGGAGCACAGGGAGCTGCCAGAGGACTGGAAAAGAGCTGATGTAGTTCCCATCTTCAAAAAAGGGGGGGGAAAAAAAAACAGATCCAGGAAACTACAGACCTATCAGCCTGACCCCAATACCAGGGAAGATTCTGGAAAAGATAATCAAGCAACGAATTATTGAACATCTAGAAGCAAACAAAGTAGTAACCAAAAACCAACACAGGTTTGTCAAAAACAGATCATGCCAGACTAATCTTATTGCATTCTTTGACAAAATGACAAAATTAGTAGACCAGAGGAATGCTGTCGATATAATTTACTTGGACTTCAGTAAAGCATTTGATAAAGTAGACCATAACCTACTACTAGATAAAGTAGAAAATGTGGGTTAGACAGCACCACCACCAGATGGATTCGTAACTGGCTGACCAACTGCACTCAACGTGTAGTCCTCAATGGAACTACATCCACATGGAGGAAGTATGCAGTGGAGTACCCCAAGGCTCTGTTTTAGGCCCAGTACTCTTCAACATCTTCATCAATGACTTGGACGAGGGATAGATGGGGAACTCATCAAATTTGCAGATGACACCAAGCTGGCAGGAATAGCCAACACTCCAGAAGATAGGCTCAAGTTACAGAAAGATCTTGACAGACTTGAACATTGGGCATTATCTAACAAAATGAAATTCAACAGTGAAAAAAGTAAGGTTCTACATTTAGGCAAAAAAACCAAAATGCATAGGTACCGTATATGTGGTACCTTGCTCAATAGTAGTACCTGTGAGAGGGATCTTGGAGTCCTAGTGGATAACCATTTAGATATGAGCCAGCAGTGCAGCAGCTGTTAAAAAGCCAACACAGTTCTGGGCTGCATAAACAGAGGGATAGAATCAAGATCACGTGAAGTGTTAATACCAATTTATAATGCCTTGGTAAGGCCACACTTGGAATACTGCATTCAGTTTTGGTCACCACGATGTAAAAAAGATGCTGAGACTCTAGAAAGAGTGCAGAGAAGATGTCGTGTCCCACTCCTCCACTGACGGCCGGGTCAGGGAAATCCGAATCAGGCGTGCCTCTGCAGCTCTGCCAAAGTCCTAGCAAAATCCTCAAGGCAGGCAGGAGACCAGAAAGTGACTTCAGCAAGATATGTTCAACTTTGCCTGACTCAGAGACTGCCAGAAAGCAGATCCTTTATATAGGCCATGGGGTGTGGCTCCATGACTCAGCACTTATCCAGGCCTGCCCCTCCCTTCCTTCTGACGACGCCGCCTATCAATTCTTCTGAAGCGAGGGTCACTCCAGTCGGCAGCTGTTGGTAATTGACCTCCCTCAGGCTCACATGCTTTGGGGGAGGGGGAGGGGTCTAGTTGCTCTGTTTGCCTGGGCATGGAGCCAGGGCTGGGGCCGGGAGGTGCTTCCTCCTCCTCAGCCTGTCTGGGCATGGAGCCAGGGCTGGGGCCGGGAGGTGCTTCCTCCTCCTCAGCCTGTCTGGGCATGGAGCCAGGGCTGGGGCTGGGAAGTATACTAGGACATTCCTCGGCGTTCGGAAGCAGATAAGAAGGCCCCGGCTGCGGTGAGAGCGGGCAAGACACAACAGAAGAGCAACAAAGATAATTAGGGGATTGGAGGCTAAAACATATGAAGAACAGTTGCAGGAAGTGGGTATGTCTAGTTTAATAAAAAGAACTAGGGGAGACACGAAAGCAGTGTTCCAATATCTCGGGTTGCCACAAAGAAGAGGGAGTCGGGCTGTTCTCCAAAGCACCTGAGGGTAGAACAAGAAGCAATGGGTGGAAACTAATCAAGGAGAGAAGCAACTTAGAACTAAGGAGAAATTTCCTGACAGTTAGAACAATTAGTAAGTGGAACAACTTGCCTGTAGAAGTTGTAAATGCTCCAAAACTGGAAATTTTTAAGAAAATGTTGGCTAACCATCTGTCTGAGATGGTGTAGGGTTTCCTGCCTGGGCAGGGGGTTGGACTAGAAGACCTCCAAGGTTCCTTCCAACTCTGTTGTTGTTGTTGTTGTTATTATTATTATTACTATTTTATTTACACAAAATGACAGTATACACAGCAAACGAGATAATTATGCTGGATTTTGTATCACAGATCACTAGTCGAACACTTCCCAAGCATTTAGGACTGTGTGATGTATCGGCGAATTATGCGAGCAGATCCCAGTAAGGTGGCCTTCTGCAGCTGACCAATAGTGATCTTGTCAGCGCCAATTGCTTTTAAGTGCTTGCCTAGGTCTTTAGGCACAGCTCCCAGTGTGCCGGGTACCACTGGAACCACCTGCACTGGTTTATGCCAGAGTCTCTGCAATTCGATTCTCAAATTCTTATCTTCTTATTACTATTATTATCTTTTTATTTATTTTATTTTATTTATTTATTTTATTTTAAAATAAATAATATATTTATATTACTTATAAATAATATAAATTATTTATAAATTTATAAATTATTTATAAAATTTTTATTTTATTTATTATATTATTATTATTAATAGTATTATTAGTATTATTAGTATTATTATTATAGTCATCACACTTATTCAGTGATTGAATTTTATAATGGCAGTGAATGAGAGACACTTACAACAGGTTTTTATAATTGCAACTATCACAGCATCCCTGCAGTCATGTGATCACGATTTGGGTACCTTGGCAACTGGGACCTCCAATATCAGTCATGATTGTGGGATGCTGCCACATAATGTTAGCAACTGCCACTGTCCAGACTGCCATCGTAAGCCAATCATCTTAGCCACTGTTCTGTGAATTCTTTCTTCAACATCTTTCTTGTACCGTAGTGTCAGGTTCAGTCTGACCTCTCAAGGATAAACTAGAAATACTCAATTATTTTCTGATCCCAATATTTTACCTCTATTGGTGCATTCCAAGTTTGCATTGGCTTTTTTGGCAACTGCAGCACATTGCTGGCTCATACTAAATCTATGCTCTGCTTCACTATTATGACTATTGAGCCATGTACCACTTATCTTGTACCTTGAAAGAGGAAAGGTGTGTTAATATCTGATGGCAAAAAAAAAAAAACCTGGAGTCTGGTAGGACCTTTACTAAGCAACAAATTTTATTAAGAGGCTGTGAATTGCAGCTGATTTCATTGCATGCATGAGTGGATAGACTAATGTAGGACAAGGTGAAAGATGGAGGGCATGGGGAAGATTAGGTCACCTGTATCTGTAGCTCACAAAAACTTATGCCTTTTAATAAATTCTGTTAGTTGGAAAAAGTACTACTAGACTCCTGCTATTTTGTATCTGTGCATCTGGTTCTTTCTACCTAAGTGCACAATATTTCTTGTGCTTGAATTACATTTTTGAAAAATAGAGGCCAGAGTTCAAGTTTAATATTAGCCTTTTGAACCTTGAAGCTGTCATCTGAAATGTTAGCAGCTTTTTTTAGCTTTGTGTCATCTGTAAATTTGCTGAACCTTTATTCTATCCCCACATCTAGGTCATTTATGAAAATTTTCAAGAGCGCTGGAAGGATTATGGATAGTCAGGCTAGTGAGATATGCTTCCCTGGGAATTCTTTGGAAAGAGAGAGAGGTAGTGCATGTCAGCTTTGCCCTTTTCTTTTTCCTCAGCCAGCAGTGCTGATGCCTTTAACGTTTTGCCTGCTTGTCATCTATCTTCCAGCAGAACAATGTCTACACAGAGTAGCCTCATTTTTTTTCTATATATGGACCACAACATCTGAAACTCATTGCAGTTTGAGCATAGACTATAAAAATAACTGTTCACGGAGCCATTAAGAGTAGAAAGTATTCACACCTCTATTGAATTTCTGTTGAAGTAAATTGTTACCATCTGCTTTAAGCTGCTATAAGCTTCCATATGGTATATAATTGGCTAGGACTTATTTCTGGCAATTTGCTCAACTCCTGTCATAGTACATCTCAGTCTTTAGGTAGAGACAGATTAGTAAAATCATTCTGTAGGCTAACAAGATTTGGCTCTTAAAATGTCATTAGACCTCAGATTTCACAGCACAATTCATCTAAACCAGAAGCTCTATCATGGAACAGGTCCTTTTTGTTCTTTTCAATCCACTGAAATGTAAAAAGACTTCAGCGGAATGAGACTACCATTAAGGATGGGAGAAATTAGCAAAAGAAAGATTAAATAGAGAATAGTCAAAATATGTGTAGGAACTGGAAAAAAAAGAAAAAAGTCTTCCAACATTTTTCAATGGGAAACAGTCAGACAGTGTTTGGAATCCCCCTGATGCCTCCATTTTAAATCCCTTCTCCTTTTCCAGTTCAGTTTTGTAACTCAGAGTGGAGCTTATGTAGACTATACTACTCCATATTTCTCAATGCACATTTAGCTCAGACTATGAGGGGAAAGCAGAAAAACATATATTCACAGGCAACATTTATTTTATTTTATTTTATTTATTTTGTCACACAGTATATATTAGCATAAGCATGAAATAATTGTACAATATATAAGCATATATATGAGTATAAGCATGTGCACACATACACTTCTGTTTATCTGGGGGCGGGGGGAGAGTTGGTGTGCTTCTGCTTTCCCCCTCCTCCCAACTTTACTGCATTATGGAAAAAACCATGGACATCTCAAATGGCCATTACTAGTGAAGATGGTAAAGGACTTCCAGAAGAATGATCTGCATTCTTTTCTTACCTTTCTTATAATACAATTATATAACATCTTATTTATAAACTAGCTGAATTTACTGGTATCTTCAATATATTAACTCCAATCTTTTTGTTATAGAGCATCAAATTAGGCAATTTTTAAACTATAGTGCTAGTCTAGAAATGTAGGACCAAATCAAAAGGTCTAACTCTAAATGGTATCCAGAATTGATCACTATGGAAGAGAGAGAAAAAACCCAGCAGTGATATTTATCATATGTACAGTTCTCAGCTAAAGCATCAGAGAGTAGAATTCATCCTAAAAAGATAATTTTCTTTTCTACTGTGTTGCTTACAGGTATTTCAGTTGTAATATGATGCAGCTACTGACCAGCAACTAGGGATCTCATAAAGAGATCATAAACCCTAAAGAAAGCCTATGTGATATTCCATTACATTGTACAGAATAAGCAAAATTCTTGTCATGTATATTTTTAAATAGGGACGCAATGGCTCAGGGGCTAAGATGCTGAACTGGTCGATCGAAAGGTCGGCAGTTCAGCGGTTCAAATCCCTAGTGCTGCCGTGTAACAGGGTGAGCTCTCATTACTTGTCCCAGCTTCTGCCAACCTAGCAGTTCGAAAGCATGTAAAAAATGCAAAAAAATAGGGACCACCTTTAGTGGGAAGGTAACAGCATTCCGTGCCCCTTTGGCGTTGAGTCATGCCGGCTACATGACCACAAAGATGTCTTTGGACAGCGCTGGCTCTTCAGCTTTGAAACGGAGATGAGCACCGCCCCCTAGAGTTGGGAACGACTAGCACTTATGTGCGAGGGGAACCTTTACCTTTACCTATATTTTTACACTACTTTGGTTATACTTTTTTTATCATTGATAGCTAGAGAGCAATCACAGCCTGCACTGATTGGATTAATTAGTTTGGATTTGGGATGTGTTAGCATTATGAATAGTGGCATCATATGTCTATTGCTGCTTTTTATATTACTCGAATTTTGGGCCTCACTTGTTTAAGAAAAAGAAGATTCTGAGTATTCAGAATATCTGTTTGATTTGGTGACCATGCTATATCACTGACAAAAAAGACCATGATCTATGAAAATATATGGTATAATAAGATTACCCTCCTACCTGTTCTCCAAAGAGCTTAAATGTTTCCTTGCCTTCCATCCTGCTTCATGCTCACTGTGGTATTGTGAAGAAGGTTTGGCTGAAAGGACAGCAGCTGATCAAAATATAAAATTCCATAAGTTTCATAATGTCTTTTGCTTTTAACTTGAATTTTCTCAATAGTAGGCACTGTGACTCTGAGATACTAAATAGGTGTTTAGAGCAGAATATCCTCAAAATTTTGTGTTTAATGGAATGTTTTACTTGGGTTGTACCTTTTTTGAGTATCAGCTTTCTCTCAGAATGGCTCTCTTGTTAATATGTTTCTTCTAAACTGGAAGTTTGCCAACCTCTCTTAGGAAAGAAAAGAAAGAAAAGAAAAATGTCTTTTTCCCAAAGCAATTTTTGCCTTAGGTTAGAAAACTTGGCAAGCAGGGCAAA
The DNA here is from genome assembly GCF_028640845.1 of Ahaetulla prasina. Classification (NCBI taxonomy): domain Eukaryota; kingdom Metazoa; phylum Chordata; class Lepidosauria; order Squamata; family Colubridae; genus Ahaetulla; species Ahaetulla prasina. Next base: position 82,197,630 of record NC_080540.1, on the reverse strand, counting down.
GCTGGGTTGCTATAAGTAACTGTCTCTAAGTCATCTCTATTGTATTGAGTTTGCTGAGCAATCCCTCAAGAAATGTTTCACTTAGTATAATTAACTTATCAAAATTAAACTTGGAAGGAAAGCCCTCAAATCCTTTGGGAGTCTTTGTGGATTGTTACTCTTCTCCTATTGTCAATGAAATCAAGGAGGGGCACAGATAACTCAGTATACAAGCAGTTGCTAAAAGTGGAAGAGCTGAGTTATTATGAGCTCTTTCCCAAAGGTGGTTTTTCAAGTGGCAACTGGACTTTCTGGTTTTTCTTTGAAGACGTTTCACTTCTCATCCAAGAAGCTTCTTCAGCTCTGACTGAAGAAGTTTCTCAAATGAGAAGCAAAACGTCTTCAAAGAAAAACCAGAAAGTCCAGTTGCCTCTTGAAAAACCACCTTTGGGACAACCATGACCTGAATGATAGAATTTCCATAGACATGTTCTTTCTCACCTGAATTTTCTTTTTCCATTCTTGATGGTTAAATCTAAACTGGAATTGATCATATAATATGATTTAGTTGTTAATATCTTATTGGAAAGTCCTATAGTGACTGCCATCCTTGTATTTTGCTGTTTTCTATCGATTTTTTTAAAGTTCATTGAACAATTGATGTTTTAATAAATGGAAAGTTCTTTAAGCATTTAAATATCACAACTAATCTAAGCATACATCCTTCCTCTACAGATAAAATAGGAGAAAAAGGCAACAGGGCCTGCTTTTGTGAAAATAAAAAAAAAACATTTTTAGATTTAGTTTTTTTTTAAATAATCAATTCAGTACTTGGAATTAAAGACTTTCTTTAACTAGTAGAAGCCCTACCCCACAAGGTCTACATGCTGCAGTAGTACAAACATAAACAAATTTATGTATTTTATTTATTATTTCGAGGTAGTCCTCAACTTACAACAGTTTACTTAGTTACTGTTCAACGTTACAAGGCATTGAAATAAGTGACTTATGATCTTTTTTCACACATGTCCATTGTGTCATCCCCAAGATCATGTGATCAAAATTCAGACGCTTTATGCTTCATATTTATGATGGTTGTAGCGTCCTAGGGTCAGGCGATCCCTTTTTTTTTTTAATTAACACTTTCTTCTTTTCAACAGTTTCGTGTCGGTGATCAATACTTATACAATTTCTCTCTTATCCTAATGTATCTTTTATACATATATTTCTAATATATCATATATATATCACTTTAATATATTATATTATTCTAATTATGTTATTTACATATATACTTCAATATACACGTGTTCCCAATTTCCTTTCCACAATTTTTGTTTCTTCCTATTTGTTCTTCTATTTCTACTCCTAATTTAGCCGTTATTTAATCTTTCCTTGTCCTTTTATTTTTTTCCCCTTTTCCTCCAACCATTTATACCATCTCTCCCAGACTAGATAATACTCTGTTTCCTCTTTTTCTTGTATCTCCTTTGTAAGCTTATCCATTTCCGCATATTCCATGATTTTTCTAATTACATTGTCTTCAGATGGTATATTGTTATTTTTCCAGTTCTGTGTGTAGACTATTCGTGCTACTGTAACTTTGTGGATAATTAAATTCCATATTTCTTTTTTATATGACCCTGGAATTATTCCCAGTAAAAATGTTTCTGGCCTCATTTCTATATGTTGATTTATAATTTCTTCTATTTGTAATTTAATTGTTTGCCAATATTGTTTCACTTTATAATAGGACCACCACATATGGTCCTATGGAAAAGAGCTGATGTAGTTCCCATCTTCAAAAAAGGAAAAAAAAACAGATCCAGGAAACTATAGACCTATCAGCCTGACCTCAATACCAGGGAAGATTCTGGAAAAGATAATCAAGCAACGAATCATTGAACACCTAGAAGCAAACAAAGTAATAACCAAAAGCCAACATGGATTTGTCAAAAACAGATCATGCCAGACTAATCTTAATTGTATTCTTTGACAAAATGACAAAATTAGTGGACCAGAGGAATGCTGTCGATATAATTTACTTGGACTTCAGTAAAGCGTTTGATAAAGTAGACCATAACCTACTACTAGATAAAGTAAAAAAATGTGGGTTAGACAGCACCACCACCAGATGGATTCGTAACTGGCTGACAAACCGCACTCAACGAGTAGTCCTCATCAAATTTGCAGATGACACCAAGCTGGCAGGAATAGCCAACACTCCAGAAGATACGCTCAAGTTACAGAAGGATCTTGACAGACTTGAACATTGGGCGGTAACTAACAAAATGAAATTCAACAGTGAAAAAAGTAAGGTTTTATATTTAGGCAAAAAAAAATGCACAGGTACTGTATATGTGGTATCTTGTTCAATAGTAGTACCTGTGAGAGGGATCTTGGAGTCCTAGTGGACAGCCATTTAGATATGAGCCAGCAGTGTGCAGCAGCTGCTAAAAAAGCCAACACAGTTCTGGGCTGCATAAACAGAGGGATAGAATCAAGATCACGTGAAGTGTTAATACCAATTTATAATGCCTTGGCAAGGCCACACTTGGAATACTGCATTCAGTTTTGGTCGCCACGATGTAAAAAAGATGTTGACTCTAGAAAAAGTGCAGAGAAGAGCAACAAAGATGATTAGGGGACTGGAGGCTAAAACATATGAAGAACGGTTGCAGGAACTGGGTATGTCTAGTTTAATGAAAAGAAGGACTAGGGGAGACATGATAGCAGTGTTCCAATATCTCAGGGGTTGCCACGAAGAAGAGGAAGTCAAACTATTCTCCAAAGCACCTGAGGGTATAACAAGAAGCAATGGGTGGAAACCAATCAAGGAGAGAAGCAACTTAGAGGTAAGGAGAAATTTCCTGACAGTTAGAACAATCAATAAGTGGAACAACTTGCCTGCAGAAGTTGTGAATGCACCAACACTGGAAATTTTTAAGAAAATGTTGGATAGTCATTTGTCTGAAATGGGTTTCCTGCCTGGGCAGGGGGTTGGACTAGAAGACCTCCAAGGTCCCTTCCAACTCTGTTATTATGTTATGTTATGTTATATGATACTACGTTCCCTTTTGTTGTTTACATTTCCAACGTGGTGAAACATTGGGGAACATCTTTGCCAATCTAGCTGGTGGCAGACGCCGCCTATAAAACATTTTATACATGCTTTCTTTATAGGGTACAGACAATGTTAGTTTATAATTTGTATTCTGTAATTTCTCCCGTTTATCTAATTCAATATTATAACCAATTTTTTTTGCCCAAATTATCATGTTTCCTTAGACTACCTTTTCTTCCAATTTGTATCTTAATAAATAATTGTAGAATTTTTTAATCAATTTGTCTTCTGTACCTTGAAGAATTTTGTCTAATTCATATGCATCCTTTTGGAATCCAAATTGTATCAAATTTGTCTTGTATCTGGATTTTATTTGAATATAAGACCACCAGTCAATGTCTGTACCCTGTTCCTTTAATTCCTTCTTGTTTTTAGTTCCCCTTGATTATTTAACAAATCTTTGAATCTTTTCATTTTACCAATGTCTAATGCATTTGGGTAAATTTGTGCCTCCGTTGTGGATAACCATTCCGGAATTTTATCATATTTTTTTATCCCTTGCCATGTCTTTAGCAGAACTTCTCTAATTAAATGCCTTTGAAAATATCCATGCTGTCTACCTTTTCCCTCCCACAGAAATGCATGCCACCCTCTTTGTAGATCGTACCCCTCTAATGCTAGAATTCTTTTATTTTTTAATTCTATCCAATCCTTGATCCATATCAATGATGTTGCTTTATAATAGGTTTCCCAATCTGGGAATCCAAATCCACCTCTTTCCCTGCTATCTTGTAAAGATTTTATTTTAATCCTTGGTTTCTTCCCCTGCCAAATATAATTCGCTATAGATTATTAAAGTCTTCAAAAAAAATTTCCCTAATTTTATGGTTATTATTTGAATAAAAAATAATATTCTTGGTAACACATTCATTTTGACTGATTCTGTTTTCCCTAGCAAAGATAGCTGTAATTTGCTCCAAATTTCTAGGGTCAGGCGGTCCCCTTTTGCAATCTTCTTACAAGCAAAGTTGTTGGAGAAGCCAGATTCACTTAACAACTGTGTTACTAAGTTAGCAACTGCAATGATTCACTTAACAACTGTGGCAAGAAAAGTCATAAAATGGGGCAAACCTCACTTAACTATTGTTTCAGTTAGCAACAGAAATTTGGGGTTCAATTGTAGTCGTAAGTCAAGGACCACATGTATTTTTTATCCCACTTTTGTGGTTTGCTATTCCAGGTACTCTGAAGAGTGAACAAACTTTGCTTATGATATCAGCTTTGCTTTTATTTCTCAGGGTTTCTCTCCACTACTGAATTAAAGGACCATCTATCTTTGAGTCAGCACGCAATAATGCAGTGAAAAATTAACTGCATCCTATTTTCAGTTCCTGTCCTTCTATTATGTCTGTCGAAAAGTTTTTCTTAATTTCTGAACATGCTACTAGGTTATAGACAGCATTATTGGTTTCCCCTCTGGCTATGCCACTGTCCACCTTTAATATATCACAAGTAAGCAGGAAAGAAATCTATCTATTAGGGCACTATAGAAGATGAATCTCATTTTAAAACTCTATCTTTTCTGAAGTCGTTTTCTATTCTTTCCATTTTACACACTTGGTATCTCCCAAACTAGATTAATATGAAAAAAAGAAACATAAAGGAAAAAATCAAAGAAGAGAAGGCAGCCTCTGCCATGATGGCACAATTAACTAGTTTTGGTAGTTGCTGAGTTCTGGAGAAGTAGCAAATAAGCACTTCATCTTGATTTAGGGTCAATTATTGAGGAAAAGCAGGACTGGGAAATGCTCCTTACTCTTCCCTAAGTGAAATAGAGGTGAGCTTTACTTTCATTTAACCTGGAGAGGAATTCGGGTTGAAAATGGAAGGGCTTGGAGAGGTAACAGGTGAAAGGAAAAATGTCTGAAGGAAGAATGTTTATGGAGATTCTCAGATATCCAGGTCATGGTTGTCTCAAATTCTCTGCTGATGGAGAGAAATAATGGAAAAGGAGGTTGACTAGTGACTAGAGAAGAAATACTTCCGAAGCATACTTCTAATTACATGTACAACCTGATTGGTTCCAAAACAATGAATGACATAGCATTCCAGATTTTATTCATCTTGGGTTATATAGTGTTGGAAAATGGAGAAAATACTTTTGTGCCAATACAGATATTTGGTGAAAAACCAGGAATAACAGAAAGCCAATATAATGAGGATGGAGAACTGCAATTCATGTTGACAGGGCATGATTGGGTTGGAGTTAATTGAGGATCTAGATAGATAGATAGATAACTTTTTTTCTGCAAATTAACATGGGGAAATGATGCCACATGGACCAGTTCATTTACATTTTCTGTTTGTTAGCCATTGAACTTGTAATGCCCGGTTTCAATAAAACAAAGAGCACCTTAATGAAAGCTAAATAGAATAATAGAAACATATTGCAAAATAAAATGAAAAAAATAATAAAGCACATTTTAAAACTCATCATGATTGTTAAAGATGTAATTATCCTTCAACTTGACTAATTCTGCCTGGATGAATATCTAATGCAGTTATCTTGATAGGGGAATCAATTCTTAAATGCCAAACAAGCAGGGTTTTTTTTTCTGAAATCTTGCCAAGAAAACTGCAGGGCTTTGTCTAGGGCCTAGGCAGTCATCAAGAGTCAATGCTGACTTGAAGGCACACATATACGCAAGGAGAGCCAGTTTGGTATAGTGATTAAGGCATCAGGCTAGAAATCAGGAGAAAGAAAGAAAGCACATTCTTAAACTGCTGATTTTTGTTAAAGATGTAATTATTCAGCTTGGCTAATTCTGCCTGGATAAATGTCTAATACATAATAGCACAATCAACTCTTAAATGCCTAATAAGCATCTCTATCAGCAAGGCTATATTTGTAGAGTGAAAGATTTGAGGTCTCGAATTTCCTCTCCCAGAAACCCTCATATACACCCCCTTGATTCTGCCTTTCTGCCTTAGTGTAGCTGCTTGGTAGTTACTGTTGCTGATACTTGCCGATATCTTCCAGAGTTATTTGTTTACCTGGTATCTTTTTTACAACTTCCAACACTGTTGTGTCAGATCCCAATGTCTTTATGTGGAAGTAAAAGGACAAGAAGTTGAGTTACAATGAAATAAGTTCAATAGAGTCACCTCTAGAACTTGTAATATAGTATGACTAGGGAAATGAGCCACCTTCTTTTGGAGATAGGCCAGTGTTTCAAGAGGTAAATAAATGTTAATGTTTATTTTTAAAAGGAAAAGAGGAAAGCTAAACATTCATTGTTAATTTAAAGTATTTATTTGGAAAACATTTAGTGATGAGTGCATTTAAAACTGAAAATATGAAATTAGAGAGAGTAGCTTAGAAGTATCTCCCATAGGAAAATACTGTAAGGGGGTTAAACAGACAACAAAAGCAAAAATCATAAAGAAAACGAAAAAGAAATTAAATCAAGTAAAATAATTAAAAACTAATAATTTCTCTAGAGAATATATCACCTTTGGAATAGTTGTTACCTTTATTTCAACTTAAGCCTCAGTTGAGGAGACAAAAGTAAATCCCACTGACTTCCAGGCTATGAGAGAATGGGAGAGGAGGGCATTCTATCTATGAAGATATAGATTAGAGATGTTTACAAATGTTGGAGAGTATATATAGTGGGAATGTCCGAGTTCTGCCAGCTGTCAAGGGAACATTCACAACAGAAGCAGATCTTTCTTCTTAGTCAAGATAGTGTATGTGTGTTTTGTTGCTGACTGAAAATTTGCTCCATGTTTTCCCAATTTTGCTTTCACAGGGATTTGGCAATGTGGGTTTTCACGCAATGCGATACCTGCAGCGATATGGAGCATGCTGTATATGCGTTGAAGAAGTAGATGGTGCCATCTATAACACCGATGGAATTGATTCCAATGAACTACAACACTACAAACAAGTATGTTGAATACAAGTAACTCAACTTAAAACAGTCCATTTAGTGATGGATCAAAGTTACAATGGCACTGAAAAAAGTGACTTATGACCGTTTTCCCCACTTACGACCAATGCAGCCTCCCTATGGTCACATGATCAAAATTCAGATGCTTGGCAACTGGTTCACACTTATGATGGTTGCATGTCCTGGAATCATGTGATCAGCTTTTGCGACCTTCTGACAAGCAAAGTCAATGGGAAATCCAGATCACTTAACAACCATGTCATTAATTTAACAGATGCAATGATTCATTTAACAACTATAGCAAGAAAGGTCATAAAATGGGCCAAACTCACTTAACAAATGTTTCACTTAGCAACATAAATTTTGATCTCACTTGTCATAACTTGAGGACTACCTGTACACGAGGGTACTGGTAAGTTTTTTCTCTAAAAATAATCCAATGCAGATAGGCCCTAGCCTGTTTCGGGCACAGATGGACCACTAAATAGTGGTGAAAAATATATTTCCCTGTTTTTTCTCTCTTGGCTTGGCTAACTGAAGTTTTTATTTCAGGAACATGGCACTATTGTTGGTTTTCCAAAGGCTAAGAAACTTGAAGGCAGTGCCCTTGAGGTACCTTGTGATATACTTATTCCAGCTGCTATTGAGAAACAGCTTACAAAGGCAAACGCTCATCGTGTCCAAGCAAAGGTATTATTTAGAGACAGTTGTTTTTAATCTCATAAACATCAGTCTTGTTTCTAGTAAGAAAAAAAAATCTGAGGCCTGGTTAATTAGAAGATTAAAAAATGTACAGGTAGTCCTCAGTTTATGACAATTGAGTCCAAAGTTTCTGTTGCTAAGTGAAACATTTGTTGTCAGTTTTACCCCATTATACAACCTTTCTTGCCACAGTTATTAAGCAAATCACTGCAGTTATTAAATTAGTAACAAGGTTGTTAAGGGAATCTGATATCCCCATTGAGTTTGCTTGTGAGAAGGTTGCCAAAAAAAAAGTTTATGACACTGCAACTGTCATAAATATGAGTCAGTTACCAAGTGTTTGAATTTTGATCATGTGACCATGGGAATGCTGCAATGATTGTAAGTGCGACAAATGGTCATAAGTCATTTTTTTCAGTGCCATAGTAATTTTAAGTGGTCATTAAATGAATTGTTGTAAATCAAGGACTACCTTTATTGAGGTCCTACCTGATAGCTCAGTGAAGAAGACAACTCCAATATGCGGTGACTATGAAAAATAGTAAGTTCCAAAAGAGACAAAGGGAGAAAGAACGGGGGAAGAGAAAAAACACAAAAAACTTAAATGATTACACTGGGATTAACAGTGGTAAAAGAAGAATAATTAAAAGGGGAATAAGGAGAGCAGTTGGAAACATATTGCAAACTAGGAGAACAGACAAAAATAGAGAGGGTAGAAAGAGACAAGGAGGAAAAAAAGGAGGGGGGGAAATACAAAGTTAAAGGACCACCTTGGGAGTAACAGTGAGAATATAGGAACAAGGGAAAGGGGAAAGAGGAAGATGGATAGAAATACAGGGCAAATATAGAGGTAAAGGGTTTTAAGAGAAAGAAGAAAAAAAGGAGAAAGAGGGAAAAGAAGAAAATAAAAAAAATAGCTGACAATATATTAAATGGTTTAAATATTAATAATAGAATTTGAAAATATAAAAAGTCTTTTAATTGTAATTATGAAATTCACTTACTTAAAGTATTAGAAATGATATGTTATGAAGATTAACTAACAGTTGAATATTATATGAATTGTTTTGAACTGTAAATATATTAATGATTTTAATGTTTGATAAATAATATATATAAAATTTTACAAATATCAATTTTGATAATGATTGATTTGGAAATAAAGGGTTTAATTTAGAGGGAGTAATGAGAAAGAGGGGGGGAAAGGGAAGTTGATAAATGATTAGAATTCAGGGTAAAGGGTAAGATTAGATATACAACATAAATAAAGGAAAGAAAACAAAAATGGGAGAGAAAAGAAAAAAATATATTGAAAATATACAAAATGTGTTGGAAGAGAACTAAAAGTTGTATAAATCTGAAACCTGGTCAACATTCTGTTCAGAAAAAATGTATGTTTGTGTGTATGTGTTAAAAAAAATAAAAAACTTTTTACAAAAAAAAAAAAGAAAAATAGTAAGTTTCCTATTACAGATCAGTAAGAAAGTGTCTAAAAATAAAACTAAAGACATTTAATTGCCCTCAGGGAAATATTTGCTGTTTATGTATTGAACACTATGTATTCTTCTGGTTGCTGCATTTTAAAAAGGATATGTAGGTAGCCTTCGACTTACAACCACAAACATTGCAAGAAGGGAGAAGATGACTTCAAGTTCTCTTTCTCTCTTCTCGTAGTCTTTGAGACACATTCATATTTAATTTAATTTATTTATTTGTATCCCAGCCAGCATTCATAGCTATGGCTGGGCTCAAACTCACAGTCTCTGGCCTTCTGATCTGGTGCCTTAACAAGTAGACCAAACTGGCTCTGTATTTGTGTGTGTGTGTGTGTGTGTGTGTGTGTGTGTGTGTGTGTGTGTGTGTATAAAACCCTCTTCTCCCCTCCTTTAAAACACTGGAAGGAGTGGAGGCTCTTTTGGGGGCCTTTCCATTGTAATTATGTCATGGTGATCATTAAGCAAAACTGTTTCGCTCAATGAACCCAAAACTTGCATTATGAATTGAACTGGTTGTTAACCAATAATATGGGTCATTCAGCGAATGGAGTCCTAGTGCAGGGATGCTTTGAGGGTAGCAGAAGGTAGAAGAGGCCTGGTGCAGGCCGTGTGTGAGTTGGACAGGGTACTGCAGTGCAGCGCAAACACTTGGAGGCTGGAAAAGAAGCTATAGCCTGGCTGGAATGGGAAGCTTCAGGCATACCAGTCCAGATTTCAAGTTCTCTTTCTTGCAATGTATAACACATAAATGTACAAGTGAGTGCATATACACGACTCCCACCTCGATATAAGAAATGACTTGGCTGAGCACAAGGACCGGGGTCAAACACATCAATTTGGAGACTCACTGGAGAAGAGCCTAATGCTGGGAAAGATTGAGGGCAAAAGAAGAAGGGGACGACAGAGAACGAGGTGGCTGGATGGAGTCACTGAAGCAGTAGGCATGAGTTTAAATGGACTCCAGAGAATGGTAGAGGACAGGAAGGCCTGGAGGAACATTGTCCATGGGGTCGCGATGGGTCGGACACGACTTCGCAACTAACAACAACACCCCTGTAAGAAACCTAAGTTCAGCCCCCTTTGAAGTCCATTGACTGTTGTCTGGCGTCAATTTGTCTTGACAGTTAGTAGATAGATTTGTGTGTACAGGTTGCATGGAATAAACTTGAAGTGCTTTTCAGCTCTATCTTGACTTCTGATTTCCTGTGCCTGACACCTTCTTTAAAGCCCAGTTGTTCGAAGAGATGAGGGAGACGTCTTTTGAGAATGCACAAACACACAGAGGTACCTCAAACATTGCAAGAAAGAAGCTTGGAATTCTCCTTCCTTCTCGCAGTGTTTGAGGCGTTTGTGTGTGTGTGCGCGCGCGTGTGCGCATGTGCACACACATATGTGTGACTCCTTCCTCTCCGTTAAAGCTCTTCCCCACCACCATGTGGACTCCAGTGGATTTTTTTTCTTATTCTAATTGATAGCCCCTTGTACAGTAGGCCAAAATCTCTGGCAACTGCAGACTGGTAGAATTGGTGCCCCGAGTGGGGCAAGCACTGCTGCAATAGGGAAAGCCACCAGGGAGGAAAGCCACTGGCAGGGATAGTTCAGTTGCTGTTTCATTGTAGCCGCTGGTGCCCACTTTCAGGATGGAGCCATGCGGCCAGGGACACAGGTGGGGCGACCTATCATCCTTCCCTAACATAAGGGGATACCTGTTACTCCAGATATCTTCCAAAGATAAGTAAATGGGGATGGAAAAGAGGGTATGTGCCTGGTGGGATGGAAAGTAGGTCCAAGGCCTGTGGTGTTAAGGTTGGGAAGGAATGAGGGGAAGATAGGTGGGGTGGGGTGCTGCAGTGTCCCTGCAGTTAATTGTAAAGGTGAATGATTGCACAGATGTGGCAGTGGTAGTAATTTCGAAACTGGATCATAAATAGCTTTTGGGAGGCTCTGTTGTAACTTGAACAGTTGCTAAGTGACCTGTCATAAGTTGAGGATTGTGTTTAACTCTTGTAAAAATGCATCAGGTAATCATAGTTGTGAGTTGCATGATGAGAGAAAATTAGAATGTTACAAACATGAGGGGTCTCTAATTTTAATCCTGAGCTACAAATATTCTCCTTTAATGTAACAGACATTTTAGCTTAGAAAAAAAAAGTAAATGAAGAAAGATATCAAAGTGTGTAAGATCACTCATGACCAAGAAAAAATAGACAGAGACATTTTTCTCATCTCAAAATATTATAAAGTAGGATCAGCCAACCAAACTAATTGGCAGGAGATTTAAATAAGACAAAGAACTATTTCATATCACATATAATTAGAGTTTGCATTTTAGCTGTGATAATTCTGGTTTATTCTTTTATCTTTCCATGCTTCACAGATTATTGCTGAAGGTGCTAACGGCCCTACAACTCCAGATGCTCATGACATCTTTTTGCAGAGAAAAATCCTTGTACTTCCGGTATGTCTGCAGACCTGATGGCTCCCTTAATGCTCTGCTATTTGGGCCTCTAGCTTAGAGTCTGCTGTTGGGCATTCTCCATCTTGTAGCACCTTGGAAAACTGGATAATCCTTTTGGAATGCAGTTAAACATGACTGAATTTTGCAGTACATTGAAAATATCCAGAGCAATCTAACAAAAATTGAATAAAAAAGTCAACTTGGGTTTTTTTTGTATGGATTTTTTAATGTTACCTCTGTTTGTATATTAATTCCTAATTTTGAATTTGGTAGCAAAATGAGGTTAAGATATAAGTATATGGCTTTATTTTATTTCATTTATTTTTGTATTTCTATATAAATTAGCCTGAATATGAATTATAAAATTAAAACCATGTCCGTGATGTCGTAATCTTGTCCTGTGGGATATAAATATTTGTAATCCATTGGACTGAAATAAAGAATACATGTATTTAAATCCTCTAGTGTCAGGACTAAGGTGCTCCTTTTATTACTGTAGTTCTGAATACTTTCTTTAAATAAATGACTTTCTGAATTAACCTTTGATGGAAGTTTTATCAACTTGTCCTAACCTAGACTGGATTAATAGTAACAGCATTGCTCAGAGAGATTTTTAGTGAAAAAAATATGTAAAAAGTCAGATGCTATATGAATTTACCAAACCTTTCCCTGAGACTCCACAGTAATTCGCTAAAATTGAGGTTGTCTTAGGTTCATTATTGAGTTTCACCATAGGTGGCCGAATACAGGAGTAAGTATAATATTCACTGCGCAATAAGGTAAATAGTGAAGTCTCCCAAGGATACAGATTGGAAGTAGGCATGCATCAAGAACCACCACTTTTTTTAGCTGAAATTATATATATGAAATTTTGAGAAAATTTTATTCTTATAAAATGTCTGCTGGGAACTCCTCTATTCTTCTCTTTTATGATTTTCTACATAATCTCTGCTTATTTTTATTTTTTCTGAGGAATATATACTTTAAAATACAATTCTGAGGCTGCAATACATCATTTTTATTTTTGAAGTAAGCTTATGGAGTCTGTTCCTCTTAGGCATGAAAATTAAATGGGAACTGTGTTTTGCTTTGCAGCAAACTTCCTTCTCCCCCACCCCTCCATAAATAATTCAATTATTCAAGTAGGACTCTTATAAATGATAAGACACTGGTGCTGTATTTGGGGTCCCACGTTCTGTGTTCAAAAAGAATCGAGTTGAGATGGACAGCATAGAGAAATCTCAAACAAATTGCTTTTCAATCTCGGGGGACAGATAGAAAAATAGCAGAGGTGACTACAGAGGCACATTTACATTGATGTGATTTGTGAAGGTGTGACGACTAACCAAGGAAGTTCTTGGGACCCTCTGAAAGAGGTTATTGAAAACTTTGCCTCAGTGTGCAATGGTTGTTTAATAAGGAGGAAAAAAAATCAAATGTATCTATTTAAAGTGGAGATGGAGATAGAATAGCACAATCCCCTAGCTATGCTGTGGGAAAGATTCATTGTATTGCCCTAAAATGTGTTGCTGAAAATGTCATGCTGTATTTGACCAGATAGTACTATGCTACATGTTTTTGGGGCTTTCCATAATTCATTTGACCTAAAATATTTTCAGTTGGTCCATCCAGGAAGTAATTTCTGTCCTAAGGACCAGTGTATATTCAGAAGTTTACAGAACTTGAAACCTACCATATGGTTCAATTATGAATAAAACAAATCTGTGACTGGTTTTTGGCCACTCAGTGACATTTGGCATTAGGTTGGTTTTTTTCTATGACTATGATTCTTATAGTTCATGATATTACACTATTTCCTTTGCCTCAGTGGTGAAATGTAAAATTTGTTACTACCAGTTCTGTGGGCGTGGCTTGGTGGTGGTGGTGGTAATGTGACTGGGTGGGCATGGCCAACTTTTTTTTTTAACTTTTAAAAGCATTTTTCTACAACCTCTTCGACTGAAAAAATGCTTTTAAAAGGCTGTGATGATCCCAGCTGAGTTGCCTGATCGTCAGAGGCTTTTGTTTTAAAAGCATTTTATTTTGCCTTTAAAAGAAAAAAAAGCCTCTGATGATCAGGCAACTCAGCTGGGGTCGTCAGAGGCTTTTTTTTTTTTAACTTTTAGAAGCATTTTTTCAGCCAAAGAAAAAATGCTTTTAAAAGTTAAAAAAAAACACCTCTGATGATCACACGGCTCAGATGGGCATGGGGGGGGAGGGATTTTTGCTACCAGTTCTCGAAACCACCTGCCGCCATTGCTACTGGATCGGGCGATCCGGTCCAAACCGGGAGCATTTCACCTCTGCTTTGCCTCCTATTGTTTTTTCTGCCCCCCCCCCTTTAAAAACCATCAAATGATAATGTAATAAATTGTTTACTTACTTAGAGACTGATCCTAATATTACAATAACATCAAATTGTTCAGTACCTTGAATCACTGCTGCTAATATAAGAAGGGAAGGGGCAAATGGGTAGGCTTCTGAAGTCTGTATTATCATTCATCCACAGTACAGGAAATAAATTTCTGTGCTGCAGTAAAGATGGCTATTCTCGTATCTTCCTCATTGCAAGATAATTAATGTGTTGCAATACAGATGCATGAGCTCATTTTCATTGTCAGTAAGTAGAAATCAAGCAACAATGTGTTTGTTATTTTTAATTTTTGTGTTGCATTTCTACATACATTTTTAACATATTTTCAAGTGACTGAAACTATTTGTTTCTTTGTGGCAGGATTTATACATAAATGCAGGTGGTGTGACAGTTTCCTTTTTTGAATGGCTGAAGAATCTCAACCATGTCAGCTATGGGCGTCTTACTTTCAAATATGAGCGTGATTCTAACTATCATCTGCTGATGTCAGTGCAACAAAGTCTGGAGAGAAAATTTGGGAAAAGCAGTGGAAGTATCCCTATTATACCCACATCAGAATTCCAAGCTAGAATAGCAGTAAGTTATTTATTTAATTCCCCTTCCCTTCCCTTCCCTTCCCTTCCCTTCTCTTCTCTTCTCTTCTCTTCTCTTCTCTTCTCTTCTCTTCTCTTCTCTTCTCTTCTCTTCTCTTCTCTTCTCTTCCCTTCTCTTCTCTTCTCTTCTCTTCTCTTCTCTTCTCTTCTCTTCTCTTCTCTTCTCTTCTCTTCTCTTCTCTTTCCTTCCCTTCTCTTCTCTTCCCTTTTGAAGCATTCTCTTAAATGAAAAATGCCTAGGGCACTGTATTTTTCATGAAGACACCTGGGGAATTTCATTCTTCACAACTGTCACCAAAAAGGAAATGTTAGAGACTGGATGGTAGTAGTCTAAAACCTATAGATCCAAGATGAAAGGAACCAACATCTTTTTCTAGTAATTAGGGCATTGAATCTTCACATACGGAACCATTTGCCTGGATCTAGTGCATAAACTCACTCCCCATCCCACCCCACCCCATTCCAGTTATCCAAAGAAGCCAGGAGAGGCAAGAATCCAACCTGCAGGTGGATGACATCCTACAAAGATCTTTATCCACTTTCTTAACAGGCATAAAAGAAGGTCTAATTACCACAGCCAACTGGGTGGCCCTTGCCCAAGACAGCGTTATCTAGAAAAGGGATTCCCCAACTGCCGGTCCGCAGCATGCCAACAACAGGGTCATGCAAACAAGTGAAGCCCCATCCATGGGATGCAGGCAGCACACAACCATGCCCCTCTGGTCCACGGAAAAACCTTTCTCCATAGAAGTGGTCCCTGGTACCTGAAAGGTTGAGGGCCACTGATCTAGAAGAAGGTCTCTGAAATAGCCTGCTAATGCAATAAGAAAGAGATTTTTGTTAAGTCGCAGGTTGCAAGTCAGAACCCTTGGACTGATTTTGTTCTCATATCAATGACCTGAGATAGGCTGGTAGCAATATCAGTGGTGGGTTGCTACCAGTTTTCCCAAGTTCTTGCAAACCGGTAGTGAAAATTTTGAGTAGTTCGGACAACTGGTAAATACCACCTCTGCCTGGCCCCGCCCCCAATCTATTCGCTGCCTCCCAACTCCCAGCTGATCGATAGAAGGTAAAAATCAGGGCTCACTTGACAAAGAAGAACAAACAACAAGACACCGTCACTTTAAATTGAAAAGCCAAGAAGCCTCCCAATTGATCTGCTAGAATGAAAAAATCAGGACTCACTTCTCAGCCAGGAGATCACTTGGCAAAGAAGAAGAATGGAAGAAAAAAAAAAACCCGTCGCTTTAAATTGACAAGCCAAGTAGCAGTTGCTGGAAGGAGGTTTTTACTTGCAGAAGCGAAGTGACATTCAGCAGTTTGTTTCTGGGTCAGCTGAACAACAAACTGGATAAGAGAAGGGATTCTTATATGGTTCTATGTTTTTGAAGTTTTGGGGTTTGTGCAACATGGGCTTTGTGTTTCTAAAAAGGTTTGGGCGATTTCCATTGTGAAATATCCTGTCTTGAATGAGTTTTCTGCCTGCTTGTAAATGGAGCCAAACTTCCAGCTTCCACTTTCTATTATCTCTAAGCACCGGTAGCTGTTTTCTTCTTACAAAGTTTCCTTTTTGTAGCTGGCAGAAATGTGGAATAAGTATCAGGCAGGTTCCTTGTTAGCAGCTTGATTTTTCCTTGATTTTTTGGGAGCCTTTTCTTATGAGTAATATTTTATTTGGGAAATGAAGAGGGGGGAGTTTGATTCCTTCCCAGAGCAGATTAGTGGGGTGGGGAGGGAATGGGGTTTTTGAAGTAACCTTCACCTGGAGTGGGGAGGAAATGGGGATTTTGCAGTATCCTTCCCCTGTCATGTCCGCCACACCACACCCACAGAACCAGTAGTAAAAAATTTTGAAACCCATCACTGCAAAAGTCCATCTTAATATGCTATTCCTGGTATGTGGTATTTTGTATACATACAGAGAAAGAACCACTCTTGTAATCTGTGACTTTTAGGCTTGCTGTCAAACATCAGTTATAATACTAATGACTTTTTTGAACAATATGCAGGTTGTATTACATGAATGGCTATTATATATGTGAAATTATGATTGAAATACTTCTGCGCCTATATTGGTTCACACTGTCAGGAAGTTTCTCCTTAGTTTTACGTTGCTTCTCTCTTTGTTCAGTTTCCATCCATTATTTCTTGTTTTGCCTTCTGGTGCTTTGGAAAATACATTGCCCCCTCTTTTTCTGGCAGCCCCTTAAAAGCCTGTTGTCTATTACGCTCTTGGGCAAAGCATGTGGGCTATTTCCTCCTTTCAGTGCTCCATGAAAGTGCATCTATAGTATGTAGATAATAAAGTTGAAAAAAGGAGAACATTTTTACAGAACTATAGATATGTTGAGGCTGGGTGTGACAAGGAATGGCGGGGAGGGGAGGGGCCAGGTGAGGCACCCCTTGACATGAGTGACATTGAGTTGGCTATGCCTATCCAGTCACATGACCATCAAGCCTTGCCCACTGTCATGACCATTAAGCCACACCCACAAAATAAGCCACGCCCACAGAACCAGTAGTAAAAAAAATTAGAACCCACCCCTGAGCAATACACTATGTATTTTACAACCCACAGTTCCAAATCCATTCAGTCCATTACATTGCAAAACAAAAGTTAGAAATAATTAGATTAATAAAAATAGAATGATATACTGTGGTTTACTGTGTTTTTTTAAAGGGTGCCTCAGAGAAGGATATTGTTCACTCTGGACTAGCTTTCACTATGGAACGTTCAGCCAGGGTAGGTGTTTTCTGAGTTGTTTTTTTTTATTTGCATTTATATCCCGCCCTTCTTCGAAGACTCAGGGCGGCTTACACTATGTCAAGCAATAGTCTTCATCCATTTGTATATTATATACAAAGTCAACTTATTGCCCCCAACAATCTGGGTCCTCATTTTACCTACCTTATAAAGGATGGAAGGCTGAGTCAACCTTGGGCCTGGTGGGACTTGAACCTGCAGTAATTGCAAGCAGCTGCTGTTAATAACAGACTGTCTTAGCAGTCTGAGCCACCAGAGGCCCCTGAGTTGCATTTATCTATCACTGTCTTTAAAAAAATTGTTTTTCAAACAGTTGACTTTTTACTTTATGCTTGTGTGTCTGTAATATCCATTGCTGCATTACTGCAATAGATGTCACTATTGCAGTGGTACCATTTTTATTCAATAATTACTTTTTAGGTTTTAATTTCAGACCAGAATACTAGGTCCACATTGCTTATGTTTATATGTTATTTTCTAGCAAATCATGAGTGTAGCCACAAAGTATAATCTAGGCTTGGACCAGAGAACAGCTGCCTATATTTGTGCCATTGAAAAGATCTTTAAGACTTACATTGAAGCAAGTTTCATTTATTGAAGCTCTCCACTGCTGACCTACTGGTTAAAAAATACAAACAACAAAAAAGTATGTATTACTTTAGAAGATAAGGAACCTCTAAGCAAGAAAGCTGGACCAAGATGTTGCTGTTCTGTTATACAGCAGAACATTTTTCTCTTGTTTTTATCCTATTCCTATCTTTCATTTTCACAGACTTTCTGAGATATAATTATTAATTTTTTTCCTGAGTTTTAGTTTCAATTTATAGGTAGATGCTTTGTTGTTGTGCAACTTTATGTTACTGCTATTTCACTTGTCCCAAATTCTTACCTCTATTTTGGTCTTTATGATAACAAAACACTATCTGTTTTGTGACCTCCTCTGTAGATGAGATTTATTATGAATTAGTGCTTTGTTTTTTTAAGTTGTCAACTTGGATTCTGAATCTGGCAAAGTTTATTCTTTGCAATAAACCTTATTTATTTTTATTTTAAATATCATACATATAATCAATATTTATATCCTTGATGTTCTGTGATTCATTTTCATTGTAGTTTGTTTCTCATACACAGTATATTCCCAAGATCTTGCAACTTAAATTGCAGCTTGTACCTTCAAAAGATTATTATCATTGCATTGTTGAATAACACTGATGAAATATTGTATAGTAGTAAGGAAATATGATGGCAAATGTCTATCCAAATCTCTGGATAATATTCTGTTAATATTAGTCTTTCCAATCACATTTCTTAATGGATGTATGGCTGTGGCAGAACTAATGAAAAAACAGAGTTCTGCCTTAGATATCTGGGCAAACACTTTTATTTAATTGTACTCTGTTCAGAAGTAGCAGCAGCAGGATCTCTTTATTCATGGAACAGTTAAGGAAGCTGATTCACAATGTTATAGTAGGCTATACTCTGATAAACCTGGTAAGTTACTTTTGTATGCACATTTGCCTATTTTTCTAAGCAACTGCAGAAATTACTTCTTATATTACTAGTAAATTGTCAGGGCAAAAATCAAGGCAGCCACGTGCTATAAAATTGTGACAATGGACAACATTCACAAAAACAAGGAATCTGTTTCAAACACAGATCTTTTGCCCCCAGACAGATTGACTTTTAAAGATTAACTAAATAAATTTGATAGACAGACAGACACGGTAAATAGATACATAGATAGAAATAGATGAGTATTAATAATAAAATAGTTTAGAAACAATTGCATTGTGAGTCATTATTTCTTTTGATTTAAGAATGTCAAGGTTGTTATTGCTAGAAAGCATCCAAAAGTTTTAACAAATTTGAAAAGATTACAATCTAATTAACATTGTCACAGACTAATTTAATGGGCAAAGTTGTAATATGTAAAAAGCATGCCAAGCATTTGAAGTATTTCCATTCTTTAAGGGTTGTAGATTTAGTCACACCATGTTTTAGCACTTGACTAATTACATCCCAGTTGTAAATGTTATCAGCAGGAATCCCATAGGTCTAAGTAACTTATAGGCACTTACGTCTCTCCCATCTGGCTAATAATTTGTTTGTACATTGACATCTGCCGTGGTAGTCTTTGGTCATAAAAAGTTCAGTATCATAAAAAGAGTTTTGCCACCAGAGGGCAGGGTTGACCTTAACTAGGAGGGAAAAGGAAAGGCTGGGAATAAGAAAGGAAAAAAGACTGATGATAACCATAAAAGATAAGCCTAAGAAAGGGACAGATAGTGGTAATCCTTTGTGACAAAAGGGTTGAAAGAAAAAAACCCCAGTCAATTTAATCTTGCATTATCGCTATGTACCTTACAACTGGTGTCTGTCTTGCTAGAAATTGTTTTTCATCTCATTCAGATTGATTTGGCTGCAATAAGGCATGTTATATATTCAGGTCAAATCCTAGGCTTCCCTATGAGTGCATTGAGTTCCAAAGGGAATTACATTTGAAGGCAACTTTGATGCCAAAAAGCATAAAAGATTCACAATGCTATATTCTCTTGGAAAATAATTTTTGGTTCTTTGACGGTAGAAATGATTATGTAAATGTTCCAGGAAATATATTGTGGACCCAAATTGGGCATACTTTTATTTTTTTCTAAAATTAATTCAATTTGGCAGTGTCTGCAGTTGCACACTATATTTAAATAATTCAAAAAACATTGAGCTGCTATTAGAACTCAAGCAATGATGACTATAAAAAGTCAGATATATAAAAAAATGATTGTATTAAAGTTTTGTAGTTGCCATTCTTGTAAATATGATCATAAATTTTGTTAGTGGAAATTTTGGTGTCAATTTTGCCCTATACATTGTAAGCCGCCCTGAGTCTTCGGAGAAGGGCGGGGTATAAATGTAAACAAAAAAAAAAAAAAAAAAAATCTATCAGCAGAATTGGAATGGTTGATTACAAAGTCTGACAAGCATCAGCAGCTATAGACTGTTAACTTGTATCAGGTTTTGATGTAAGCTACACAAAACCTTTAAGCTTTTGAGCAAAATATTTTTTGAGAAAAAAATAGTTTATTGAAAAATAAGCCATGTAATGACGTGTATCCTTTTCCATCTTTCACAATTATTAAAAAATTGACCTACTATCACAGCCTTTAAAGTTAGGCTTTAATCACATGGCAAACGTCAATGAATCAGCATTGCAAGTGATTTGGTATTGGATAGTATGCTACTACCTTATATGGTGGGAACACCTTAAAAGGGCTGTTGAATTCCTCATTAATGGGGCAAAGATTTCTGTTATTGCTGTCAGATCTGGGCTACAAAAATCTAGATCACAACTAGATGATGGTGATATTATTATTATTTTTATTGACTAAGGTTTCTCCCTCTAACTTAAGAGGAATCTTCTCTAGAATCATTTCAGTTGCTAAGCATTAACTGCTTTGAATAGTAACTTGAAAGATGATTTATTTAAACAACAAAACAGATGTGGAACATGGATCATCATGTGTGTTTGTATGTATAATTTCTGTTACTTGCAGGCTTTGAATTGGGTTTAGGTCAGCTCATGAGAATAAGCAAAAAAGATGTTCATGCCAACTATTTTTACCTGTTCTACATGTACATAGCTCTTGTGTTTGTGTTTTCCTTGTGATAGCTATTCATTGAAAGCACTCACAGTTTTTGGAAGCATGCAGGAGAGGTGAAATTCAATTCATGTGAGAAGAAGTTAACAGCCCAGACATGGTGGCCATGGAATGGAAGTGTTTCAAACTGATCCTAGCTTAACTGATTCACTGCAAGTCTGCCTGGGAATATTTTTATGCTATTGGGACTGTGTTTTTACCTTTGATCAGGATTGCCAATACCTTCCTTAAATCCACATGGTTTTCATTCAGCTATATGGGGCGTAACATATATAGAATATCCAGAGTTGGTTTTGAACATGGACACATGCATGGGTCTAGTAAAACTATACAGCTCTGCTGCTCCCATTTGGTTGACTGTGCTTCTTTCCATCATTTATAGACTTAGTATGCACCCTCTGCTGAGATATGTTGGGGTTAAATTTCAGACTTCCTGCTGGCTTCCAACAACCAAAATCAGTGGGGAAACTAGCAGCCACTTGCAACTTCCAGGTGGCTCACAAGCAGGTGGGCAAGCAAGTAAATGGATACGTGGATTGCCAATGAGAGACAACATGTGCACTAGGGCTGGGGGATGGTACAGAGGAGGTGCAAGCAGCCCCAAAGCAATAAGCCCTAGAGATGCGGTACTTTCCCTGTGTGGCCAGGATAGTGAGCCTAGGAGAGGAAAGGCGGGTGAAGATGACAAAGATTAGCTGGCGGGGGGGGGGCATGCAGTCTGGCTCAATTTTTTATCACATGAGTAAGGGATGCTGTAATAATCATAAGTTCAAGGATCAGTTATTACATTCAGTGGATGTAAATTGTGAATTTTTAGAATTTTATTCAGAATTATATAACAAGCCAAATGATTTATTGAATTAGGATATATGAGGCCTTTTAAAATAAAATTAATTTACCACATTTAAATTACACAAAACCAACTTTTATATGCTTCACTATCGGAGGTAGAGACTAAACAAATGTTTTTTGAAATGCCAACTTGTAAAAAAAACAGGTTTAAATGGTTTCCCTATCAAGTGGTATAAAACATTCATAGACTTTCTGGTGTCAAAATGACAGATATTTGATAAGGGAATTTTATCACCATTGTTTAAACAGACATATTACAGGTATACCAAAAGCAAGTAAAAATCACACAAAGTGTGCTAATTATCATCCAATCATATTGGTTAGTGTTGATACAAAGATTTTGACAGCAGTGTTAGTAAATAGATTATAGCAAGGGATATCATTTTTTACTAAAAATGATCAAGGATGGTCTATATAAACTATGTAAAGTAGACAACATAGTTATAGACTTTAACTAATAACAGTTTGTAATTTTATTATTAGATGCTGAAAAACTTAACAAAGTCCTGTTTGCTGTACTAAATAGATTCACATTCCCTTTGGAATTCATTAAATGAATGAAGGTATTATATGAGTTTCCTATATCCAAAGTAAAGGTTAATGAAATGTGTTTTCCTTCTTCCATTATTCAGAGGAACTAGTCAAGGATATTCACTTTCACCCTTGCTTTTTAATATCTATGTGGAGCCCTTGGCTTATGCTATTAGACAACACAGAGAGACGGTACAGAGTAGCACATAATGCATGTGGAATATACATTGGTTTTATCTGCAGATAACATGCTTTTGTTTATTTCTAAACCTAATATACTATCCTAATGTTGATGCAAAAGATAAATACCTTTAGCAACATAGCAGATTATTCTATTAACTTTTTCAAATCAGAATTGATGCCAATAGGTGAAAAATGGGTTATCCATCCATTTAAGACCAATTCTGTACTTCTACTGAATCCATTAAATATAAAGAGATGTGTATACCAAAGGATATAACTCAGTAACATGTAATATAAGTAAAATATATAAAGAGGTTTCTTCAGATAGCAATAGAAGGGAGTCTTTAAATTTTATTATTTAGAGAAAGGTGAATGCTTTAAAATGAATATTTTTCCCAAGTTAATTTATATTCTCAGAGGAATTCGGAATATGTATAGAAAATTGTGTAGAAAATTTCTATGGGAACCATGGATTCTGAGAATATATGGCATCTTTGATTGGATGGACAATATTAGGATACAAATATACTAAAACTTTAATATTTCTGAAAAGTATTACATCAGTTAAAAAGTTATGGAATGAAATGGCTAATAAAAAGAAGATTCAACCCTTCAATACATGCCAAATTGATTTTATGGAGTAACCAACTTTGAAAATTGAAAAGAAGATGAATTTTTAACATACTCTGTGTTAAGACATAGATATCATCTCTCAAATGTATCCCAATGGCAATTTTTATAATTACGACATTTAACAACATAGACCAGCAACATTTTCAGCTTCTGAGACTCCTGAAATACTAGAACAACTGGTCTGGTTAAATCCTTCAAAACCAAAAACCCTGTTATCATAAATCAAATTGATATGCAAATGTTAAGAAATGAACAGAATAAAATATGTCTAAGCAATGGAAGTGTCTTAAATTCTATAGCAAGGATGTCAATAGGCCTCAGATTACAACTATGGAGCTTCATTACATTTCTACAGAAAAGATATGTCAAGAAAGCACTTTGTTGGAGATGTAATAAAGATAATGCTTCTTTTAAAACATACTTCTACCATGTCCTACACTTACCAAGTTTGGGGAGAAAGTATTGGATTATATAAATGTCATTCTGCAACAAAAGCTAACCTTTTCAGAAGATTTGAGCTATGTACGTAGTAAATGGAATTTGACAACTGGAGAACATAAATAGATTCTCGGTATCCCTACTATGCCTAAAAGTCTGATTTGCAAGATAAATAGAATATCTTTGGATATTGGAAAGATAAATGGCTCTATTATTCAGTGGGTTGAGGAACTGATTGCACTTGCCACCGATCAGCTGATTGCCTATAGAGGTAGTCCTAGACTTATCAGTTGCTTAGTGACCATTCAATATTACAATGGACACTGCCCAAAGGGTACTTAAAACTTGGAGTCAAAATTCCGATGTTCAGATTTTGAATGCTCAGCAACTAGCCTACATTTTTGGCTGTTTGCAGTATTCTGCAGTCATGTGACCACAATTTACAATGTTTTCTGCCAGAAACCAGTATTTACTTCCAGTTTCTGGCAAAACAAAAATGCCCATTGTGGGTAATAGGTTCACTTAATAGCTTTCATAAATCATAGTATACTTTTGGATCAACTATGGAGACTGGGGCTGGGCAGCACAGTTTTGCACTGGTTCAACTCCTTTCTCCAAAGCTAGTGCCCATCAGTGTGACTAGTGAGTGAGAGGTCCAGTCCTGGGTCACTATTTCGTGGCGTGCCACAGCACACAATTTTCTCTCCATTCCTTTTTAACAACTACATGAAACTGCTGGGTGAGATCGTGCATCACCATGGGTTGAGGTATCTGTAGTACACTGACCATAGTAAAGGTAAAGGTTCCCCTCGCACGTACGTGCTAATCGTTGCCGACCATACTCGACTCTATATTTCCACACAAGACTGATTGCCCTTGGGTGCATGAGGTCCCGAGATCCAGCATTTTGTCATCTTTGACTCTGGTTGGGATGGTAGTACCCCAGACAGATCTGATCCACATCTTGGGGATTGTCCTGGACTCATGATTCCTGCTCAAAGAGGAGGTGGGAGACGTGGCTAGGAGAGCCTTTCCACAGCTTTCGGTTGTGTGGCAGTTGCAGCCTTTGTTGGATCAGAAGTCCATGCGCTCAGTCATTCAGTCCCTAGTCATGTCACTGTTGGACTATTATAGTACATTCTATGTGGGGTTGAAGAGCATTCAGAAGCTGCAGCTAGTGCAAGTGCCGTTGCTCAGGCAATTCTTGGGGCCTGAAAAATGGCCCATGTAACACTATTGCTCCATGAGCTGCATTAATTGCCAGTCTGTTTCTGGGCACAATTTAAAGTGTTGGTAATCAGCTTTGAAGCCTTTCATGGCATGGGTCCTGGGTACTTGAGGACTCTCACCCCACTGGGATTGGCCTATTCCACCCTTGCTGGCAGAGGAAGCGTGCTGTGGATCTCGTCAGCCCAATTATTGCAGCTTACAGAGTTCTGGATAGGGGCCTTCTCTGCTGCTGCAACTTTCCTCTGGAACATCTTGCCCCCAATGTGAGGTTGGCCGCAATCCTCCTGATCTTTTATAAGGGCCTAAAGACTTGGCTCTGCCCGTTAACTTGGGAACATCACAGTGGAGGTGGTTGATTGTTTAACAATAGATCCCCCTCCCAATCCTGTCCCCACTTTCCCCATCTGTAATTAGATCATAGCATCTGCATATATTAATTGGGGTGTGTGTGTGTATTATTACAAGCTGCCAAGAGTTACGTTGTAAAATGGGCAGCCAATTAGGAAAAAGGAAGGAAGAAAGACCACAGCATTTGTTTTACAACTGCTGCAAAAAAAGATAATAAAATTGGGCAAAGTTGTGATGACCCATTTAATAACTGGCACAACTTCTGAGTTCAATTATGGTAATAAGTCGAGGACTATCTATAGATGTAGACTTAGTAGATATTTATAAGGAAGTATGGGACACATACAAAATACAGTAGTTTTAAAAAAGATGTATAAATGTATTAGAAATATATACATACTTGACTAATATTTGCATTAAATAAGTATATATAGAATTGTAACAAACACTTTTTTTCTATCATTTTTTCACTTTTTGTTAAAGCACTTTCTATGTTTGGTTTTCTCTTTTGGATAGTATATGTACTTCCATCATTATCATCTTTTTCTTTTTCTTTCTGTCATTAATTAATTATAAATGAATATCGTTCAGAAGTCCAGTTTTTCAGCATTCGTAACTTTGAACTGTCACTGAATGAATAGACATTAAGCAAGTATCTGAAAACCACTCTAGGTAGCTTTAGCAACAGGTCAGGGCTGATATGGAGCCACAGACTAAGGGGGGATATCATGGAAATTTGTCCTTCAAAAATAGCAGTGTCTTTAGGCTGCAGCAAGAAGGATGTGAGAGGTATTCTGAGAGAGACAAGTGAGGCAAAAGATAATACATGCATAATGATGTAGTCATGCAAATGCTAAAACTTATGTACCTGCATGCGACATCTTCAATTACCTATTTGTGTTGTAGTAGAATTTTGTAGGAGTACGCCTGGAACAAAGACCAGGATACATTACATTGAAGCATTAATTCACTTATTGAAGCACTGGAGGCAAAAACAAGCCAAAAGAGAATGAGGTTAAAGCCTCAGCTAATTAGCATTCCTTGGGCTTCTAATGTTATTCTGGTTGAGCTGAGTTTTAGTTGCCCTAGGAAATTGCTTTTTTGAAATTGCTTTATTTTTTTCAGGAAGATGCATTTGGGTTAGGTGGCTTTTAGTCTGGACATCTAAGTTTTTCTTCAGTTGCATTCATGTTGTTATGTATTCATGCACATGTCATTATATTTGTGTTATTGTGGTTTCCTGCAGATGTCATTAACTAATTGTGACAATTGAATTGAATGCGTGAACATAATATAGCAGTGGTTAAATGTCAAACAGTCCAGAGCAATGAGTTGTTCTTGGCTTACCTGTACTATTTTTATGTCCCATGTCACATGAAGACAAATTAATGACTAGCACAGCTATCTATCTACCTACCTAATTTATATGTTGCTCATTTAGCTGTGCAAGGTAACACTCAGTGGCTTAAACATAATAAAACATATGGAAGTAAAACAAATATAAATATAAAAATGATTGAAATTACAAGAGTTCAAAACAAACTAATAATCCATGGGTCTGGAGCAGAGAGGTGGTGGCGGCTTCTCTGTTACTACACTAGCCATCTCCAGCCGACAGGAGTTCCTCCTTCAGGGCCCCATGCCAACCAGCATACATAGCCAAGTTTTAAGGCATTTCCTGAAGGCCAGAAGGATGGGGACAGACCTTACTTCTTCCATCAAGATGTAATGGTGAAGGTATTTCAGTGTCTTCGGTACTGACGATACATATTGACAACACCGAAGCTCAGTGTTATAAGTCATGTTATGATTTGTTGTTCCAGATTGTCAAATGCCAATGTGTGCAACAAAGTACCAGCACTTACTTTCAGACAGCAATGTGATATATTTTTTTCTTCACCTTCTATAGGATAAAAAAACAGCTGTCATGGATCTCCCATGTTGAGATCACTGACTTGGTATTAGAATAGAACAAGGTATCTTACATACTGTGCTTCTAAATGCATGTCTGCTATCATGCTGTGCTTCTGTATAACTATTCATCTTACATCCCTCTTACAACAACTTACAGCCATTTGCTTAACAACATTCAAAGGTACAATGGCACTGAAAAAAGTGACTTATGTGGTCCTCACACTTACAACCATCACAACATCCCGTGATCACCTGATCAAAATTCTGGTGCTTGGCAACCAGCATGTACTTATGATGGTTGCAGTGCCCCAGGGTCAAATTATTGCCAGTTGAGACCTTCCTAGACAGTTTCCAACAAGCAAAGTTAATGGAGGAAACCAGATTCACTGAATAAATGCATGATTCGGTTAAGAAACACAGTGATTTGTTTAATGACCTTGGCAAAAAATGTGGTAAAATCAAGCATGACAATAACCACCTTGTTAGTATGGAAATTCTGGTTCCAATTGTGGTCGTAAATCAAGGACTGCCTATAAATTATTTTAATCTTCAGTTTTAAATTAGAAAACTGATGCCAAAGTGATGGACCTCTCATTCAATGGGGAAAGTCTGTTTAACATTAATAAATTACACCCTGAATTAAATGAGGAAACTGAGGACTAATGTTAAAAGAATGAGCTTTTATCATTCTCTTTAGGAATTTAATAACAACTATTATCCTGCTCACTGCTAAATTGCAGCTCCCATTCCTCATATGTCCAGTTATGAACACAGTATTACAGACCATAACTCTCAGTTTTGAAATCAACACTGAGTTGTGCAGAAAGGCTGTGGGTCTAGCACCTTTGACTTCAGAATGCCTAATACAGACAGTCCTTGTTTAGCAACTGTTCAGAGTTACGATGTTGTTGAAAAAGTAACTTTGTTTACTTAGCAAATTTGATATAGCCACCCAAAGTAAAAAGTTACTTTGGATGGCTTATAAGGAAAATAATAATAAAAACCATATCACTATAAAAATCAGATATAAAT
The DNA here is from genome assembly GCF_028640845.1 of Ahaetulla prasina. NCBI lineage: Eukaryota > Metazoa > Chordata > Lepidosauria > Squamata > Colubridae > Ahaetulla > Ahaetulla prasina. The sequence continues at coordinate 82,169,433 of NC_080540.1, read as the reverse complement.
TACAAAAAAAATTAAAAATTACAACATAAAGGAATAACACATAAAAGAACCCAAAAAAGGCAAGTGAACAGCCATCATTGAGCTTCACTGAATAAGATTGCAGGCTCACCATGTGATTCTTAGGTTAATGGAAAAACCATGTTGTCAAGGCTTTCCAGATGGGCTAATGGATGGACTAATCTCATCTCAGGGGGGAATGGTGTTCCAGAGGGCAGGAACTATAATAGAAAAGGCACATCTGGGTTCTGTCAGATGGAACCTCCTTCACAGACAGGACTGGGAGCATACCACTCTATTGCACTCGATGGGGCATATAGATGTAACCAGGAAGAGACAGTCCCACAGATAATTTGGTCCTATGCCATGAGCTTTAAAGGTCAAAATCAGCACCTTGAAGTGCATCTAGAAGCAAACCAGTAACCAACACAGTTTGCAGAACAGAGATGTAATGTGCCATTCTAGAGGCACACATAACTGGACAACTGCGTTCTGCACCAGCTGAAGCTCCTGGATGCTCTTCAAAGGCAGCCCCACGTAGAGTGCATTGCAACAATCCAGTAAACTTTATGATCAGTCCTTACATTTATGATCTTTGCAGGTCTGTAAACCAAAGAAAAGCTGAAGAATGGTCATAAGTACAGTTACAGTTTCACTTAGCAACTGCTTTGCTTAACAACCCAGTACTGGCCTCAATTGTGGTTGCTAAATAAGGATTAGCATTTGGGAACTGCTTCACGTTTTTTCACGTGTCAGTCTTTATCATCATGGGTGATATTGATAATCTTTGGTGAATAATGTCCTTCCCTTCTCCTCCAGACCAATTTTCTATCATTCACTACCATTTTTCATAAAAGTATATATTCTGCATGGGAACAACTGAGCCTTTTCCACAGATGAAGACCAAGGTTTTTTATTTCCACTTCACTCAAAGTGGAGCTTGATGCCAGTTCAGGCTTTGAGAAATCTAAGTTTCATTTGATAGTTTTGTAGAGTAGTCATGACAATTTTACTTACATACACTCATGTGATGGTTGGAAATATCTGCAATTCAGAGTAGGATCTAAGGCTTCTTAATTTAATGTGCATGTATATAGTCATCCATTGCCTCTTTTCTATTGATGCAGCTCTAAAACCCTTTTTCCTTTTAATGATTAAAGACATGCAAAGATTGGGGATAAGGAAACAAAAAAAAAACATTTTACTTCTCTAGCAATTCCTCTGTAAGATTAATATTAAGTTCCAATTCGCTGAGCGGTAACTTTTACAACACTAATTATTTAATTAATACTGTTGGTTTTGCAACCTTAGGAATTATTGTAAACTAATACCAGGTTTATCACTGAGGCATCACGCTCGCAGTTTATTCAGTCTCCTACCTGCATTTTCAAATTAGAACTTTTTTACATGGGCCATTTTGCTGCCACAAATTTCCCATCTCATCAATTATATCAATACTTTTATTGACAGAACATATTTTTCCAGTTCTTTTGTTTTCTTTGCTGTGTGTTTTGGGCTTTAACAAATTGCAAGGAAATAGGTTCTAATAGGTCACATTCTGAATGAATAAAATAAATTATTTTTTCTTGTTGCTAAAAAAATCAAAGTTCAAGTTGATAATCTAGGAAATCATTTAGTAATCAGCCTTGTGGCTATTTTGTTTAGTAGTTTAATTGCTGGCCTTAGATGTGACTTATAGTAGGGGCTAAAGTTCTGCAAGACAAATTGCATAGCATGCTGTCATTTTGTATGTGAAGTCATCAATTAAGCAATTAATAATAAATGTTTTTCTTGACAATTGTGGGCATGTGTTAAAAATGCAAAAGAACATACAGGATTCAAAAGGGCAATTCAGAATAGCTAAACAAAGTAATGTATCTTAAAATATCAAACATAGAACCACCATTCTAAGAGTTTCAGGGATAACATATAGGTCTGTAATCTTGATATGTATATATCTCAGACAACTAGACAAATTGGAAGAGACTGAAATGTTTATCGAGAAAGCTTTATCACAGGAAAGGGAGACAATGTAAAATAAAAGTTGTAATAAGAAACTCCACAAATTATTAAGCCATCTATAAGTTAACAAAATAACATGGAAATTAGTAGCTACAATATTGTTCTTATCTTTTAGCAACTATTCAGATATTGGGTGGGTTAATTGGTAGGGATTTCAAGCCACAAAAGTAGATTTTGTGGTTAAAAAGACTTTAACTTTTCTCTCATTTCAAAGTGGAAGGCACACATTTTTCTGCCCTGTGGCAGTTTTTCTGAAGCGTGATTTTCCCACTAAAAGTAAGCAAAATACCCTTTTAATCAAGAATTATTACATACTGTCTTCATCAATCACATGAATAGCATTATTCTTAATTAATGGCAGTGCAACTGTTTTGGAATCAGATACTAGATCAACTACTTAAAAGCAGGCTTGGTATTAACTGAACTATATTAATTTCCAATAATTATTATCTCAGAAGACAGTGTTGCCCTAATATTTTAAGGCTGAACAGGGGTATTTGTCTGTCTGTCTGTCTGTCTCTCTCTCTCTCTCTGTGTGTGTGTGTGTGTGTTTTGACATGTATATCTAAAGACTACAATAGCTCTCTTGGATCAGATCTATGGCTTATCTAGTACAGCATTCTGTCTCTAGCAATCACCAATCAGATGCCTCTGAGAAGCCAATAAATACAATAATGCAAATAGTTTCCTTCTCTGATAATGGTTCCCTAGTGATAGCTTATGGGACTGAAGCTGCTTTATGGCTTAATGATATCTAATGATACATTTCCAATGAATTTGTGTTAAAAAGTAGTCTAAACTACTCTCACTATGCCTTGTGACAGCATATTTTACAAATTGTGTTGTATCTATCTCCAATTTCCTGCAAATCAGCTTCAATGGAAGTACCTAGATTCTAGTTTAAAAAGAGAAAAACAAATTTTTTCACTTTCTCTGTACCATGCACAATTATATTCCTCCCTTTCTTTCTGTCAGGTTCTAAGCCCTAAATGCTATAATTTTTCAGAAAAGTTATTTCTGTTCTTTGACTATTTTCTCTATGTTTTTTACCTTTACAGTTTATTTTTTTTAAATCACGTACAGTATACAGTTCTGGTTCAAGTATGACTGCACAATAGAGATGGATATAATATTGGTAATTCAATTTTAAGACCTCTAGCTTATTCATCTAGGATGAAAAAAATATACCTGCTGAAGGGGCTTGTTCAGCACTTCCAATGGATGTTCCATTTTAGTTACTGATTGCTTATACTTTAATTTGGAAAAATCACTGAAGTTGTATTAGGTTGTAAGAAGCAACATCAGCCACTTCCCTTAGACATTACAGTTACGCTGTTCTCAAAGCTCAGCCATGTGGACACTTGGCCCATTGAAAACTACCTTGTTCCCAGAAAAGCACAGGATAACTGCTCCCCCTCTTCACCTATGAACCACTTGGAAGCAGAAAAACAGCTACAGTCAAGAATTGGCTTTATTCATGGAGATGGGTAGCTGCATCACTGGCAGCAACCCAGGATTGCACACACAGCGACAGTGGGAGGTATATATCCATGCCACAGTCAAAATATACAGAGCGCTGGGGGGCAGGAAAGGAAAGATGCTCCTTTTGTTTAGGATACATAGACACAACTTCTGCACCGTTAAAATCAGGAAGTCTCTTTTACATGACCAGGACAGAGATATTGTTTTTTAAAAAAGTTCCAATGATAATGGAACAGAGTTGGCATGATTCACGTGCAAGCAAATGTACAGTGGGCCCAGTGCAAGGTCCCAGTCAAGGACATGGAATGCTCTGTTTAAAAACAGAGAAGATACAACATGCTGCTTAACAGACACATGAAGTCTGGCCTTACTGCACTGGGAGGGAGACAGGCAGTAAGGCTGGGCTTTGAAATGTACACATGTACACAAACCACTGCGGTCAGGGTTTGTCTTCAGTATTCTTTCTCTTTAACGCTAAAGACCACAATACATAAAACACTGATCCTGATGAGGTCTCTTGGAGCAGAATTGGAGGAAGAACTCATGACAGGATGGGGCATGGGGGGTTCTCTCCATTACCATCTGCATCAAGACCTTCCTTTGGAGAGATGGATGTGGATAGGGAAGAAGAAATTATTGTTATTGTGCTGCTGGTGGAAGTGTCGGGAATAGCTGTGGCCATTATGCTTCCGGCTCATATTCCTGATATTCCTCCTGGAAAGAAATTGAAAACATTAATTGTATTAGATGGTAGAAGAACATGAGACAAAATAACCCAGCTCTAGATCAGATAACAGAAAAGCTTGCCCTACAGATCCACTCTTCTACTTTTTACCTGCAGTCTTTATCCTATCAACTAAAAGGGTTTACTCATCAGAACTGCCTACTTACAAAAGTTCCTTGCATTTAAATATGGTGGGTAAAGTGACCAGTTATATGTATTTCTAAAAACTAATTTTGATTTAATTTTGAAACTAATTCTCATCCAAAAGGTTTGTTTAAACTTTAGCAAACCTCTTTTGGAAATCCAATAAAAAGGCATTAACCAGATCAGACTAAGACAGTCTGTTATTAAGACAGCTGCTTGCAATTACTGCAGGTTCAAGTCCCACCAGGCCCAAGGTTGACTCAGCCTTCCATCCTTTATAAGGTAGGTAAAATGAGGACCCAGATTGTTGGGGGCAATAAGTTGACTTTGTATATAATATACAAATGGATGAAGACTATTGCTTAACATAGTGTAAGCCGCCCTGAGTCTTCGGAGAAGGGCGGGATATAAATGCAAATAAAAAAATTACAAAAAATAAAAAAATTTTTTTAAACATTTGTATTTTCACTTTACTTTTCAAGGCATTAGCCATTCTGTTTTGTATATCCAGTAGAAAATCAGGTCATTGTTTTGCTTATCATTTGTGTTTGCAGTTATTGGCAGGTATATTAACCATGGTCTCAATACCTTCCTTCTTTGAGCACTTTTTGTGCCTTTAATCTGTTTTCTGGTTCAATATGTCGTGTTAGCATATGTAATTAAATCTTTTTTGCTATAATTACCTTTGAAATGAAAAGTGTTTGTCAGTGATGCTAGATTTATATTTGTTTTTAGAGATCCTACATTCTTAACAAACATTGACTTAAAAATACATCCTTTCAGATTCATAGAAATTAGTTGTTATTTCTCAGTCTGGCAGATTTCTTTCCGAAATTCTGGGTAGCATATTTTTGCTATTGCAGTGAGTCCTAACCAGAAAAGTTTTAGATACTTCCAACTTTCCAGGTTTTATTTCTTTCCATAATTTGTTGTAATTGTTTTGAAATATCATTACCTCCTGTCAAGTGGAATCCTAGATATTTTACTAAGTCTTTTGTTATTTCATAGCCAAACTGTTATTTGAGAGTCTTCTTCATCAGAGGTTAAATCATCATCAGAGGGGAGCTTTTCATCAGGTTCGCCTGATACGCCAGTTACGCCCCTTTCTGGATCGGGCTTCCTTATGCACGGTCGCTCATGCCCTTGTTACATCCCGCCTGGACTACTGTAATGCTCTCTACATGGGGCTCCCCTTGAAGGGTACCCGGAGACTCCAACTGGTCCAGAATGCGGCTGCGCGGGTGATAGAAGGAGCACCTTGTGGCTCCCGTGTAACACCCCTCCTGCATAGTCTGCACTGGCTCCCGGTGGTCTTCCGGGTTCACTTCAAGGTACTTGTTATCACCTTTAAAGCGCTCCATGGCCTAGGGCCGGGATATTTACGGGACCGCCTACTGCCACCATTAACCTCTCACCGACCAGTGCGCTCTCACAGAGAGGGCCTCCTCCGGATACCGTCAGCTAAACAATGTCGGCTGGCGACCTCTAGGGGGAGGGCCTTCTGTGGGGGCCCTACCTCTGGAACGAGCTCCCTCTGGGGCTTCGTCAACTCCCCGATCTCAGGTCCTTCCGCCGCGAGCTGAAGACGTTGCTGTTTCGAAGAGCAGGACTAGCTTGAACGTAGTTTTTAAATTGGGATTTTTAAAAAAGGGGTTTAATTGAGGTTTTAAATTTGTATTTAAAAGTTTTAGGGCATCAATTGAATTTAACTGTCTATTCTTTTAGCTGTTTATATGTATTATATGTTTTCTGTTGTTTTTTGGCTGTGAACCGCCCTGAGTCTTTCGGGAGATGGGCGGTATACAAATATAATAAATAATAATAATAATAATAAATGCCTTATCTTAATTTTCTTTTAATTTCATATCTAAAAAAACAGCCAACTGCAAACTCCATAAAATTGACTTAAGTAGTTCTTTAACTACTTACATCAATTGTATGGCGTTTGCGATTGCATAATTGTTATACTATATCATGTGCATAGCATCTCATTCTTGTATTCTCCTTGAATTCAGATCTTGGTTATTTGTTTTATCTTTTTAGATCATGCTTACTAAGACTTCCAAAAAGTTTACAAATAGTAGAAGGGAAAGTGGACCTCATTGCCAATGCATTTTTATATATTGAGAAGTTTGCAGAGTGTGTTGATATTGCCACAATCTTCACTGCTTGCTGTTGATATATGCTCTCCACCAAAGTTTTGAATTCTTCACTGGGGTTCATTTAACCTAGAACATCCCAAAAAACCCAATTCCCAAATATTGAAGGCTTTATTCACATCTGAAAATATTATTGCTGTCTTTTTAGTGTTGATGTTGATATATCCTAGTGTGTTTATAATAAATTTGTTCATCGTCTTCTTCTTTGGAATATGACCTGTCTGCTCTATGTACATCATTTCACAGATGCACTTCTTTATGCATTCAGTCAATATAGTCCATAATAAAGAAATTAATTTGCAAGAGTAAAGTTTCTTTGGGTTATTGTGTGTGTGTGTGTGTGTGTGTGTGTGTGTGTGTGTGTGTGCGCGCGCGCACGCACGCGCTTGCTCACTTTATGATTATGTATACTTCTTCTGTTGTGACCATATATGTTGTGTCTTGTCCGCTCTCACCGCAGCCGGGGTCTGCTTATCTGCTCCCGAACACGGAGGAATGTATGCCCCAGTCCTGGCTCCATGCCCAGACAAGCTGCAGAGGAGGGGGCACCTCCCGGTCCCAGCCCTGGCTCCATGCCCAAGCAGGCTGCAGAGGAGGGAGCATCCCCCGGCCCCAGCCCTGGCTCCATGCCCAGGCAAACGGAGCAGCTAGACCCCTCCCCCTCCTCCACAGCATGTGAGCCTGAGGAAAGTTTACTTCCAACAACAGCTGATTGGAGTGACCCTCGCATCAGAAGATTGGATAGGCGGAGGCAACAGAAGGAAGGGAGGGGCAGGCCTTAATGAGTGCTGAGTCATGGAGCCACACCCCATGGCCTATATAAAGGATCTGCTTTCTGGCAGTCTCTGAGTCAGGCGAAGTCGAACTTATCTTGCTGAAGTCACTTACTGGTCTCCTGCCTGCTCTGAGGACTTTGCTAGGACTTTGGGCAGAGTTGCAGAGGCAAGCCTGATTCGGATTTCCCTGACCCGGCCGTCAGCGGAGGAGTGGGACACGACAATATATTGGAAGACCTTTCTTGGAGCTTTCCTTTTTTTTCTCTTTAGCTCATTTGACTAAATTAGAATGTAGCACTCTATTCATGTTTCTAGCAATGATTATTATACCCTCTGCAGTTTCTATTAGGATATAAACGTTATTTTCATACAATTATTTTCTGTATTAAATTTGTCTTTTTCAGTTTCAAGATTAAAATTTGCCCGTTTTTATTCTATTTTGTTTTCTAATAATTCTTAAGAAGATGATTTTAAAAAAATACTATTCTGTTTTTTTCCCAGATGCTGTGTATTTTTGATGTAACTTTTTCTGTTTTAACGAAGTCTTGTTTTATATGCATTTCTTGTAAACAACAGTATCAGTTTTATATGTTCAGAGTTTGTTGAAAATTGTCCTTTTACTAAAATAATTCCATGTAGATTTCATACACACACACATTTTGGTTTAATTAATTTTGGCTTAATGCTGCAATTTAAAGGGGCAATAGTGGCTTCCTGACAGGAGTCTTCTCCCTACTTTAAAGCCTGTGGTATTATTATTACTCCTTAGATGTCTTAAGCCACCGGTTAAGCTAAGAAGGCATAGCCAGGGGATTTCTGGTCTCCCCCAGTCCATATTTTTCATTATCTAGCACCCATACAGGTACATTTTTCAATGCCAATTTCCAACACTCCATGTTGCCAACTCCCACACGTACCCACACTTTTCCTCCTCTCTTTTCTTTGGCAGAAAGAATTAAATAATCTCCAATCAACCATTGGATTTCCATTCTCTTCTATTGGATTTTATAATGGCAACTATTTTCCTTCATTAAACTTTATAAATACAATGATTTTGACTATTTTTTACAAGAGTTCTGATGCTGGAATAAAGGGAGAAGATTATAGCACAACAGCAGTATTATGGTGAGACAAACTCTTCTTTAAAAAGAATGCTTTAACTAAGATGAGCTCCAGAACTGAAAATACTAAGGAAACAGATTCCACTAAGCTCATGTAGCAGTTAGAGCTACTTCTGTGAATGCTAGAGAACAATGACAATTGAACAACAAACTGGATATAAGCTGCCTTTGATCATTCACATAACAAATTAGTTTCTTATTTCAGCTATTTCTCCTATTTTTCTGTATAAAATATAGAAAGACTGATGAGATGGAATGGGATGAGATGAGAAGTACTATAGAAGTTTTGCAATGGAATGTTTATTGGAAGTTGGTAAAAAAATGTGTAAAAAATAAGAGCAAGAATTTACCATTCTATATCATCCCATTCCACCAATTGATTCACTACTTAAACCTGAAAACAATAGTGGTTGGATATAGAGATCTCATATTGTGTATGGAAGATATTTTATAACAAAGAAAGAAGGGAGACAAGGAAGGAAGAAAGGCAGTGAGAAGAAGAATTGGACTCAGATAGCATGTTTGATGTCTGCAAACAGCAGACAGCAATTAAATGTTCAAGAAACTAGCAATCAGAATTTTTATTTATTAAATTTATATGCTGCCCATCTTATTATCGAAATATCAGGACTTGAATTAAAACTTTAAATACCACAAACAGGGATGAATAAAATGGAGGATATGGAAACTGATTTAAAAGTAGAAATTGAGGATATGAGAATAGACTTAAAAACAGAGATTAGGAGCATTGCAAAGAATATTCAAGTTACACAAATTAAAGAATTAAAAGGAAAGCAAGAAAATCTCATGGAAGTCCAAGAGCAAAAATTACAAGAAGTAGAAAGGATAAATAGGAATTTCAGCAATTAAAATGCAGAGGCATTAGAAGAGTTCAAAACAGGAGATTTTGAAAGACACCTTAAAGGAATGCAGGGATTTTCCAAATATTAACTCATTTTCAGGATAAATTCCACATTTGCAAAAGAAGAAAAATGACCTGATATCTTGTAAGATTTTTATTAAAAAATGCTATTCTAAAACCACAGATCAATACAACTTTAACTATACAAGAGAAGCAAATTCAAGACAGATTAATTGCTCAGGAGTCCAAAAAAAAAACAACTTTCTATCACAGGGAAGGAAACTGGAGGTGAAGACGATATTAAGTCTAACAGTCTTTTCACCCTTATCCTTAACAATTTATTTCATTTCAACCCACATTTCCTCTGATTTTTTCCCCATTGGGTTTAGGACTTAATAACAACTCCTAATGTTCTTGAAAATTGTTTGCTCAAAATCATATTGTGGAAGCTGGTTGGCTTTGTTCTTCCCTGTGGAATTTGCACATGAGCAGTTTGTGATCTGTTCCATATGTTTAGGTGTCAATTTGGTTTAAACAATGTGTTACCAATAAAGACATAATAATAATAATAATAATAATAATAATAATAATAATAATAATAATAATAATAATAATAATAATAATAATAATAATAATAATATCAGAGTTGGAAGGGACCTTGGAGGTCTTCTAGTCCAACCCCCTGCCCAGGCAGGAAACCCTACACCATTTCAGACAAATGGCTATCCAACATTTTCTTAAAAATTTCCAGTGTTGGAGCATTCACAACTTCTGCAGGCAAGTTGTTCCACTTATTGATTGTTCTAATTGGTTGGATTGCCAGAAAGTGGTAAATCATTCTTCTTAATTTCTATTTTCTAACTCCAGCCATGTTTTCCTCACTGATTCAAATTTTGGCTTTTCAATGTCCCATCAAAGGCAGCACATCTTGTTTACATGTTCTATCAATTTCAAATTCAACTTGACCATAACATTCCTCTTTTTCTGCATCAGTAGTTGGAACATAAACTTGGAGAATCATCACATTAAAGAGTTGTTCATGAAGTCTACTTTGTATTCTTTGATCATTTACTCATTATACCCAATATTGTCTCTGCTATATCCTTCATAAGTATGAAAGCAATGCCTTTTTTTCACGTCCTGAATAGTAAACATGATGTACTGATTGAAAGTTCCCAATTCCACTCTGTTTCAGTTTTGTGATATTTAAGATGTCACGGTTGATTAATTTCATCTTTCACTGTTCAACTTTTCCATGTTTATGTTTCATATATGTCATGTTCCCACTGTAATTCTGTCTTTGTAGCTTTGGATTCCCCTCCCCCCTCTCGTTATGGCAGTATCAGCAATTAAATGCCTGGAAACCTTTAAGCGACATCAAAAACATTGTTAGCACTTCAGAAAGAGCTTCAGCCCTTTTTCATTAGTGAGTTGAATACATCTAATCAGCATGTTATATCATCAGTCATTTTATCTTGTCAAGGCATGTGATTTTCTTGGTAAAACACAGGAGTGGTTTACCAGTGCCTTCTCCTGCACTTTATGAAATGATTGTAATTACTGCTTCCAGTAACTTCCTATATTGCTTCTGCCTGCTTGCTTTAGGCTTGACAGCTATCTTCATGCTCTATTTGGACGATATACTCTTAGCATATACACCCAGCATTCTTGGTTCAAATTTCCCAAGAACTCGCCATGATGAAGCAGACAGCAGGACTTGGGAGGTGGGGAGATGGAACTCCTAAAGAATAAACTCCTTTATTCCCTTTGTTCCCCACAATTTCTCATTCCCATTTTGTGGTCATTTTGCCCTAATTCTGCTTCACTCACCTGCGGTGGCTCTTCATAATTCTCACTTTCGGGTTCTAACAGTGGCTCTATCAGTGGCTCCTCCACTGCTTCCTGACCAACCTCTTCAGGCTACAAATGAAAAATGACAGCCAATATTACTTATTTCTGCCAGAGCATTTCCAATATGTCCTCTGAAGATTTCTACAAAAAATAAACTTATCAAGTCTAAATAATTGGCAAATTATTTAGGAATAAGCATCACGTGGATTTCAGAAAGGTATCTTTCATTGCTATATTGGGGCAAGAACATAATCTTTAAAACCATAAGAGTAAAGCCCAGGCAAAGTTATAATCAGTCTTTTTGAAACTCTTGCGTCTCACAGTACCCACTCCTGGATTGCCTCTTTTCCCATAAACTACACTATCATGACATTTCATAGACAACATATATTTTACAGGAATGTTTTAAAAATACTTAGCAACTAAAAGACTAGGTAATGAGGAATGACACTGGAAAAGTAATGGCTGTATTTGTACAACATACCAAACATGGTTAACAATGGTTTACTGGAAAGGTTTACATTAACAACCCTGGCTGAATTTATATAATTCACAAATTAGCTGATCACATAGTTTAACATGTTATGCAAACCCAGCCATTTTTCGATCGAATGATGTACTCTGGAATTCTATATGTTATTGTATGACGGAAGATCATTTAGAGCAGAGTTAATAGTAATCAGCAGGTATTCCACTTATCTTATGAATTGGCATTGTTAGCCAGTCACATCCTTCGTTTCACTGGGATGTTCAAGGAAGGTATAAGATTGCATGAATCTGGAATGAATGAATGAATGCTTTGCATTTGTTTTTGCTAAAAAAAGTTATAGAACTGATATCTTTATTATGCAATTAAGCTTTATTAATTTCCTGAATAATGGGCAGCAAAGGTAATAAAAGAAAAAACAACTAAGCCCTGCTGAAACAAAATTAGGATTCTACAAAGGAAAATTGTGCTTCATCAATGTTTTAGAGTTTTGTTTAAAGTGCCAGTGGGTACATGGAGGTAATCCTATCAACACTAGTTCCTCATCAAAGGGTGTATTTAATGGGAATGGGGTGAGAGTAGGAATAAACAGTCAATTTTTTTCAACTGGATTCCTTCAAGGATCTGTATTAAAATCAATGCTGATTTAACTTGTTTTTAAATTATCTCATTTAGTAGTAGAGCAGGGAAGAGACTAAATTGCAGATATGTGGTGGATAAAAACCTAAAGTGACTTGAAAACAGTTCCTGAAGTTTCTTTTTAAACTATGCGAGTAGTTAACCAAGTGGTAAATACTGTTAAATATAAAATGATATACATTGGACAAGCCACCCACCCCTATGCAAATTTCACATAACCTATGTGAACTAAACAGAAAAAACCAGTATGGACTCTAGGTCATGGAAGATGTGCAAGAACTGTGAAAAGGGAAAATTCCATGGTAGGAAATGAACTGACAATATATTTCAACATTTTAATAACCTTATATGGCTCAACCACAAATTAAATATCATAGACCAGTGATGGCGAACCTTTTTGGCACTTAGCACCCAAATCGGAATGTGCATGCATGCACATGCATGTGCATGCGCTGGAGCACCGGAAACCCAAAGGCCAGCTGGCAGGTGCACGCATGCCTGGTTTTTGGCTGCTTTTCAGGCCATTTTTCGGGCTGTTTTGGCCCAAAAACAGCCTAAAAAAGACCTGAAAATCGGTCTGGTTTTTTGGCCATTTTTAGGCTGTTTTCCGGCACTCCACCACCCACAAAGACCAGATGCACGCCAGAAACCAGAAGAGCAGCTGGTGACAGTGCACGTACCCACAGAGAGGGCTCTATGTGTCGCCTCTGGCATTCATGCCATCATGGTCATAGACCATTCTAGTTGCACTTTTAAATGCAGAGAGAAAGCTTAAAAAGCACTGAAGATGCCAACCACAATGATCAGGGGACTCATATGCTCTCTTTGTGATAAAAGGCTAGAATATTTAGGATTATTTAGAGAAATGGCAGTGACAAAGCACATAACCAAAGTACATAAAATCATGTGGACCAAAGATTTTTCCTCATCTTTCAAACATTAGCTCTTTGGGTTCATCTATATATGAATGCCCATTGGTTTGTTGTGCGGACAAATTTTCCACTCTCTCTCATAGAGAGCCAAGCTGTTCCAGCTCATTAGGAGTGTTTTCCAATTAACATGGTAAAAGACTTCCATGCAGAGATTCCCATTGCACAGAAGAAATTCATCAGAAATTGGATTATTGCAGGGCCACCCTCTATCTGGCTACTGTGCTCCATGCCTCCAAGATTATTTCTCTTATACTGTAGCAGCCAACGAGATAGCTCTTGTTGTGTACATGTGCAATTTGGATAAAAAAAATTGGTCTTGTGAATGACCAAGTGCAGTTCTTCTATGAAGCCAGTATTCCCATTTGTAAACTATTTACATATGTAAAGCACCAGATATAGGGGGAGAAGTCCATTGTTTTTGACTTTTCCAGACAATCCTTTGTTTTATTGAATGGCACAAGTTTTGGTTTGTTTACAAATCTATAAAAAGCTACATTCGTTTCTGTGTTACCTCAAATGTTCATAGGTGGTCTGGAAAGCTACAGTCCCCACCTTGCCACTGTCTGTTCAATGAGGTAACTTAAAAACAGCTGTTGCACCTCCCATGCACTGATTTCGGCCTCTCTTGCCCTCTACACGTCATTCTCCTTTGCCTGCCAGCTTCTCTATCCCTCACTGCTAAGCAATTGTTGTCCTGAAAGTAACCCTCATTGCTTCCTGTGAAAGCAGCAGTAACAGTCTCATTCCAGAGCTGTGGTAACAGGTAGGCTTGTGGGTCCACAGTTTTTAAATGACATTTTTTCTTCCCATCTCAAAGATGGAAGGAAAGCATCAACATGGCTGCTGGGAAGAGCCTTTGATTGGCAGTCTGACATCACTCTTCATAGGTTCCTTCCCCCCTTGCTGAGTAGAGCAGCGTGCCTCTTCCTGCCTGAATGCACTGGCCTCATTTCATCTTCAGCTGTTGCTATTTTAAGCTAAGCTGGAAGCAAATAGTTCCCTGGCAGCTCAGCTGCAAGATTCAAGAGTTTTTTCTCAGATTGGCAGTCCTGCAGCAGCCAGATAATTTCTGTAATACGGTTTGGTTTTCTCAGCCTCAAGATGCACAATGTTGTGCTTCTGAGCACATGCCAGCCCAAATGTACACATTCATCAAACAAGTTATAAAAATGAAGATTAAAAAACTAATGTGTTTCATAAATGAATTATCACTGCCTTTTACAGTATGCACAACTGATGGGATAGAGATTTGCACACATGTTAATAATTATGTTATTAATTAATTATGTTAATAATTATGTTACTGCACAACCCATATATGCATAATACTTGCTCTTCTTCACATTCATTTCCATTCCTGCACACCATGGTTATAGGTCTCATCTAAAGCATGAGATATCCTGTCATGCAAAATTATTGGAATGCCCTTGCATTTTTTCCCCTGCTCATCCTATTAGGTCCTCATCCCAAAATAAAAATGCAGCCTAAAATCATAACATAGCTAACCTTCAGTTTTTGGGGAATTAAATTAACAAAAGATCTTACATCAGTATCAAATGTCATTCAGATCTATTGGGGGTCAGCTATCCTTTTTTTCTATGGTAGTTTTGAATTTTTTCTGCCCTAGATTGATTCTTAATAGCTCTTATAGCCACCTGAAGGGTACAGGATGCCTACCTTCACATCAGTGGGAAATTCTTCTTTCTTGACCAGTCCTGTGGCAGCTGCAATATTGCCAGCTCCTGAGAAGACAGCTCCACCCAGCTGTGATGCCTGCTCCTTTGTCTTCTCAGCAACTAAGAAAACCAGAAGACAAAAAGAAAAAGCTCTAAGCCTTATGAGACCATACAATTAGTTCATTATACTAGATGCACAATGTGTGGCCTTTCACAATTTGGCTAAAGAAAGATGTTGACTTGGAATATAATTTGGCAGTACTGTAGAAATGTACAACTACAATACAATAATACAGTCTATTCATCATAGATGGATAGAAGCAGAAGCATATGTGTAAGGCCATGGAAGAAAAGCTATCACTAGTCCTTTCTGCAGCACATATGTCTTTTCTGGACTCTACACTGCTTCAGTATACACTCTGTCCCGTTTTAAGCAAGCCATTTATTTTGCTCTCCAGTTCAAGTCCACTTGCAGGAATGCAGTATGTCTCAAGTGAAAACCTTGTCCCAAGTGAGTGAAACTTCCGGGGGGGGTGTATAGTTTTGGGTTAGGTTCAATAGAGGGTTTTATTATTATTATTGGAATTATAAATGTGCTATAAAATGAGTGCCTGAAGATTTGCTGTAATTTAAAGCAGCCATTCCATCTCTTAAAATTCCTGAAATTTCCCCTCAAAATGTGTCCTAATTCTGCCCAACTTTGAAACAAATCCTTTGACATGAGATATTAAGCCTGGTTTGTCTGTCAAGCTGAATCAAGTTGCACACTCACTGTATCTTAGCCAGTCCTTTTAGCCAGTTCTGCCAACAGGTGACAAGTAGATGGAATACTTTGTCCACCTTCAGTTATGGGAAAGATTTTAACAATATCACTATTTTATTGGCCTGCCAATGTTTTAATACAACTGCCCACTCAGGATTAAAGTTGGGGAAGAAGAGAAATAGCAATAAACATTACCTGAGGCTACACCTTGCACCACACCTTCCCGAGTTTTACTTCCTAAAGACAGAAAGGATGAACAGATAAAATTAGACAGGTGTATGCCACTTCACTGGAAATAATGATAAGCAATTCATTTTATTTACTATCTCCAGGGAATAATTTTCCTTTAAAAAAAAGTATAAGATATCACATTTATCCAGTTTCCGGAAGGGTAGTCATATTAGTTTCTTACAGCGAAACACAAATATTGGAGCGTTTACAGACAAATATATTAAATCCAGTGTGCATTTCATCCATTCTACACACATTAGCATGGCCTATTCAAACTGCCTTCTCAAGGAAACATGGAAAGAAATTTGGTATCCCAGTCCTTCAGACAGAGACCCATTTTACCCCCACATTTTATCATCTGGATGACTAGTATCAATCAATCAATGAACTTATGCTTGCAATAATTCCCTCAAATATAGAAGCTGTCAGTTGCTTCTTTGTGGACTGCAACTATTCCAAGCAGCCAATTAGGACAAACATTCCTTTGTGGACAGTTTATTATTGAATTTGGGAGCAGGTACTTAAAAGTGTGCACCACATTATGAAAGTGTTACATCTAAGGAGGGACACTGAAAAAAGGTGAAACAAGAGCAGCATAAGGCCTTGAGCTATATGAAAAAGTTAGAGGTAAGGATGAAAGGAAGAGTTGCTCAATTCCTCTGTGCTTCTGGATAATCTAAGGCAATGTTTCTCAATCTTGGCAACTTTCTGATATGTGGACCTTAACCCTCAGAATTTTCCAGCCAACCTCTCTTCCTACTGCAAATGGATTGCCTGAACTTAGGGTTTCAAAGCTATAGAACTAGTCCGCTTGAGTGTCCAGATGAATTCAAGGCCACTTTCTAGTACCTTAAGAGCCACTTATATTCCCACAGCTTCCTTATGTAAGAATAATGTACATGTTGCCATTTTGCTCCACCACCCTATGACCAAGATTTATCATGGTTTATTGTGTCCAAACCTAAAACAACAATTGCATTGGATTTATGGAAACTGAGATTTATTTATATGCCGTCCATCTTGTCTGAAGGCAACTTATACTCAAGGTCTGAATAACATATAAGCCATAATTTTGGTTTTAAATTTTTATGTGTCAGGTGAGAAACGGGTAAAGTAGGGTTGCTAATTATGCTTGCTAGCCAATTTGTTTTAGCTTTAGAGTGTCATGTGAAGTTACTGTAAAAACACAAGTCGTACATTGGCTATTATGAAATGAGGTAGGAAGAGAGGGTGTGAGGTGTTACATATTCTAACAGCACACAGTTACCAGTATTTTGTTTCATAAATTAACAACTTTCTCAAAGATAAAATTCAAATAATAAGATCATGAAGATAATTTAGGTTATGCCATTTCAAACTTCCTTACACACATTTTTCACTTTTAATCTTAGCATGTGAGAGGGCTACACCAGAACACTTTTCCTCTAAGCATCTAGTTCTTTGCATGGAGCAGAATTACCGTGAGTGCTCTAAAGAAAATCTATTCACCTGCCTCAGTCTGCAATGTAAAATAGTTCAATCCAAATACAGAATTGCCATCTCAGCAACAGTTGAGCACTGACCAAATTCTCTCTTAACAGTAAAAGACTTATTTTTTTTTCAAAACAAACATACAAAAAAAGCTAAGTCAGTTGGTATCTTCTTCAGTGTTTTAGGAGTTGTATGAGTCATCATTCTAGAATTAATGCAACTGCATCTGTTGAATGCTGGGCTTAAACAGGGTAATTTGTGTAGATATATACCTGTCATTGCAGCCAACTCAGAGAAAAGGTCCCTGAGTCCTTAGGGAGATAGGGCGGTATAGAAATACGAATAAATAAATAAATAAATAAATAAATAAAAATACAACTGAACCAACAGGAAATCAGAATTCCAAGTAGAAACACTTGACTTATTAAAATAAGATGCTAGAATTGTGATCTAGACAGATTACATAAAAGGAAGACCCAGTTTGTGTCACTAGTTCACTAGTTTAATATATTCAGTATATATATATTATATATTTTATTTTGTCACAACAGTATATACAATCATCAACATAAAAATAACTCATCATGAGAGAAAAAGTATATATAAGTAAAAGTATAAGTATGCATATAATATTATAATGAAGAGAACAATAGGACAGGAACGGTAGGCACTTTTGTGCTCTTATGCATGCCCCTTACACTGTGCAAACTCAAAAAAATAATTCCATATTAACCAATCTAGTCTAGCAGTTACGATATAGACTAGAAGCAAGGAAATCTGAGTTTTAATCTTCTTTTAGGCATGAAAGCCAGATGGGTAATTTTGGGCCACTCCCACCCTCTGAGCTTGATTATTTTATTTTATTTTATTTTTTATTTATTTATTTATTTATTTTGTCACACAGTATATATAAGCATAAGCATGAAATAACTAAACAATACATAAGCATATATATAAGCATGAGTATATAATAACTATATTAACTGGATATAACAAAAGGAAACAATAGGACAAGAACGGTAGGCACGCTTGTGCTCTTATGCACGCCCCTTAAAGACCTCTTAGGAATGGGGTGGGGTCAATAGTAGACAGTTTTTGGTTGAAGCTTTGGTGATTTTGGGAAGAGACCACAGAGTCAGGTAGTGTATTCCAAGTATTAACAATTAAGCTTAAATCTAATGTGTGTTCGTGTATTGTTGCAATTGAAGCTGAAGTAGTCTTCGACAGGAAGAACATTGTAATAGATGATTCTTTCAGATGTTTGATTACCCAAACTAGATAACACTATCAGGGCACTGACAATATTACCTAGTTTGGTAACGACACTTCTGCAAGAAAACAAGCAAGCTCAGAGAGCACCAAGGCCCCCTCATTTCAGTCCTGAAATTTATTCTCTTCGTCGTTCCTACCTGCTCAGCCTTAGGAAGAAGGCAATGGCAAAGCACTTCTCAATATGCCACCTAGGAAATGACAGGAACTTCCCATGCAGGCAGGAATAGTCAAAACTGACTCAAAGCTATCATTATATATGGCCATGATTTACTACAGTTATACACAGAAGATACTCAACAATGAACCTGTTTAGTGTGTATCAGTTTCTGTGGTCTTGAAATTGTCAACTATTATAACAAGGACTTCCTAATGACTTTATTTGGGTTAGCTATTCTTAGAACCTCATGGATGAAATTAAGAATATTCCAGACATCTCTGTTTATGTACCCATATGTATGCATGTATCGCAAAATGTGCATAAATATGAATCATTTTGGGCTGGAATCCCTGTTGTCTGTCTTCAGATAATATGTCTCTTAATTACTGAATGCCATCTAGAAATATTGTCTCTGAGGGATGGCATATAAATATTTATAAATGAAGAAATATATTGCATTTTTCTTACTCATAGATTATAATATTTTATCACTGGAACACTATTTCATTCCCCACTAGCTAGAGCAGCCAGTGGCACTATCAGTGCTTATGCAAGCATTGCTAAACCCTGTGACATTATTAGGAATCAATGACAAAATCTTCCGACCATAAATTAATTTCCAAATCTCAAGGCATGGACTATGGACATAACACAGCTATTCTGCTTTTGAGCTTCATGAACTAAAAGCAAAGCAGAGATAGCCTGAGTAACTAATCCCCCACCCTCGCTTCTTTAGTTCTCCATTCTTGAGACATGAGGCCTTTCTATAGTTACTTTAGGACTCTTTAAAAAATCAGCAAAAGCCAAGAATGTTTCTCTAATAGTCCAAAGAGAATATCATTTGAAGTTTGTGTGCTCTGCCTTTCTAATAGTATAGCACAGATCCTTCATGATTTTTAAAATGCTGAACAGGGATTCTGGTTTTCTATCCTCAAGCTTCATCCGTTTCAATTCTATTAAGGAAGGGATAATGAGCTCTGGGATTAAATCAGTGTTAGTGTCGAATAATAGAAAAACACAGATTCTGTTATTTTTCTGGAAGGTCTAGCTGCAAATTACCCATGATGCTGAGGAGAGGAGTGAAGCAATGCCCTGTTAATATGCCTTTCATAGCATACAGCTTTTTCTATAGTATTAAAAGCTGCCACTGAATGCTTGTCAAGAGACTTCCAAAGGCGTGTGGCAGAAAAATTGTCACTTGCACCATCCAAGTATCCAAAAGAGTTAAATGGAGCTTATTTTATGTCACATTTTCCAAGATGAGTCAGAGGTTCCTCACTGTGAGATGTTAACAAATGCCAGGCGAAAGATGAAAATGGCAAAATATGTGATTCTATCAGGACTGACAATCTCAGTCAGAATCTATATTGAGGATTGGTAACTTATATTGAAGGTGAGTCATGAGTGTGCAGAATTAAGGTAGGAACCAAACAATGGGCAACATTGGGCACCAGCTAAATTCCTACAAGCTGTAGTCACTATGGCCAACAATCAGGATTTGTGGGTATTGTAATAGAAATACCTGGAGAGTTCCAGGTGGCCTATTCCTGGCCTAAATATTGTAGCACATCTTCTAACTGTAATATAAGTTAATATGCACAAACAACATAAGTTATTAATATGCACATTAATATTAATATTAATTAATATTAATATTCCCTCACAGTGAGGAAAGCTGTGGAAAGATGCTCCTACTTTAGAACCATGTGAAACATTCCCTTCATGTATTAAGAGGTTTCCCCATTAACTATTATGTGGGAAATACAGTGAAACAAGTTTCCTTTATGAGGAGTGAAGCCTTCCTCTATGAGGGGCAACCATTTTGGGTACAACTTCTTGATGTTCAATAATTTACTAATCTACAGTGACATTTAAACATAGATCTTTTTAACATTTATGTTTTATTGTTTTATAAATCTAGATGAAATGTTAATATACCGTATATACTCGAGTATAAGCCGAGTTTTTCAGCACGTTTTTTGTGCTGAAAAACGTCCCCTCGGCTTATACTCGAGTATATACGGCTTATACTCGAGTTTTTTTCTTCTTCTTTTTTTCACATTATACCGGATGGTGCAAACTTGGCGGGCTTTTGCATTAGCGCGGGGAAGCCCTGCCGGTGCAGTGAGAGGGCGGGGCGGGGGAGCCGCCAGCCTTCTCGGCTGAGGGAGGGAGGCTTTCCCTGACCGCTAGCTGCCTCATTTCCCTCCCTCGGCTTATACTCGAGTCCCCAGTTTACCCCAGTTTTTTGGGGTAAAATTGGGGACCTCGGCTTATACTCGGATCGGCTTATATTCGAGTATATACGGTATATTGCTATGTATGACATGACATACCCTAAATAAATAAATAATTTCAAAGAGACTAATAATAATATACATACACTAAACTGAGGCCCTGTTCCAAAGGTGTGTCTGAGATATTTCATGGCATCACAATTGTGCAAATATCTCTGCAGCCCCTAATTCCATTCTGTAATAGTTTGAACATCAAGACTGAAGGGGAAGGAGGACAATAGGCTTTGTACAGGAGTCCCCATTTTAATATTCTTTGCCGTAATACACTGTTTGGACAAATCTGAGGCTGCAACAAGCTAGAATAAGCTTCTCTAGCCAGTTTTAGAAGCAGATTTGACAAGGAGAGGACTTGAGACCACCCGTAAATGCTCCAGGTAGCTGTTCTTTCTATATAAATTTTATATATTTTAAATAGTTATAATACTTTCAATTATTTTTTTGTAGATTTTTTTAATAATTATTGTTCTTATCTGTGATTTTATTCAATGGTTATACATTATCCAGAGTCACTTTTAGTTGGCAGCTATTTAAATGTGCAAAATAAATGAACTCACATCAACGCTTTTGAAAGAACACTAAGTTCACATACTTCCTTTTCCATTCACTTTTGGAAATTGCTTGTTAACTGCTTTTCAGCAATTGGGAACTTTTGGATCAACAAGGTGGATGGCACTTGGTGAGTTTCCTAAATCCTTAGTGAAAGAATGTTTTAAGTACAAGTTTAAGAATGAAAAAATAATAATTTGGAATAAACAGCCAAAGGATGGTTAAAACTTTGATTTTAGAATGTTACAAATGGACTAGGGGCCCAGATAAATTTGAAATACATTTTTGGAATTAATTATCAAGAATTCTCCCCACAGGAAAGTGCTTTTATTTTTATTTTTTAAATATTAAGGTAAGACTTTAAAATTTGAATACCAGAGGGAACTGGAGGAACTAAATATTATATTTAAAGAAGAACACTCAAATTCAACTTACAATTATAAAATGAAGCAAGATAAATATATTTTTGGATATTGGAATAATACTGGAAATAGTCAATGATATTTTTAAACAACGAATCCATAAATTAAAGAGTGATTGCCTGTATGCACAGATTCTTGAAAAGATGTTATGAAAGAGGAACATGTTTTATCTGACAAGATTGAGACTGATTTGAAAGTGGATTTAACAATAACAGGCTATGAGAATGACACGGGAAAACATGTTGCATTGAACATACAAATAAACCAATTTATATCCTAAAAATTAGAAGAGAGATACAAATAACAAACCAAGAGAATGGCAAGGATAATTTTTCTAGTATTTTAAGAGGTGATGAGTTACTGAAATTGATTATATTTGTGATGCAGATCAGAAATCATTTATATATTTCTTTTGTTTTCCTATTTCTATTTTTCCTCTTTTTTTTACTGTACCTTCTACAATTTTTCTATAATTTTTTCTTTTTCAGTTTGCATTAGTTTCTACCATTGTATTTGTAATCTTTAACAAAATTATTATTAAAAGAAGAAAGTGGGTAGGAATAAAGGGAGGTGCTGCTATCTCAACAGCATAATAAACTGTATCAATACTGACAAAATGTCTTGAGCTGCTATGGGTTTCCACTGGCCTTCTTCAAAGGCAACAAGCAGCTGATGTTTTCTTCCAATATGACCATATTTCACTGGTCAGTGAGCCATCCAAAAATTGAAGCTCTCCTCCATCAGTTTTCTTGCAGCATGTGGCAGCAAAGAAGACTGAGATATACATAGAATCACCCATAGCTCTCTCCCTCTTGCCAAGCTCCCTTGCATTTACCTGGACTACAAGAAATGTGTGCCAGTTTTATGAAGCTGTATTTTGCTGGCTGCAAAGCCTTCCAATCAGCGCTTGAAAATTAAGTTAACACCAAAAGGATAGGGGTGTTAATTACATGCATAGTCATTTTTTATTATTATTAAAGAGTTTTACAAAAAAAAATTTCAATACATCCCACTCCCCTCCCCCCACCCATCTTAACCCACCCACCCGCTGGACTTCCCAGAGCAAAATACAGGGTATAAGATCTAACAATCATAAGCTAAAATACACTAATTATCCATAAATTTCCATCCCTCCCCTATAACCTCAACTCTCCTTCTCCATAATAAAGAAAAAAAAAAGGAAATGTTCATTCATAAGATATTTGATATTTCTTCATCCAATAATTGTTCTAATTGTAGTCAGTCCATCTTCTTCATTCCAGTATATTTTCTTGTGAGTATTCATTCGGGTACACTGAAGTTTCCACCACTTCCCACAGTTCAGTACTTTTAACATCCATACCCAATAACATCAATTACTAAATAAACATTATCTTCTTCTAATTTTTTTGTATAATCAACCAAACTTTAACATTTTATAAAATTTTCTCTCTTAACTTTTTAACTTATATAAAATTAACATTTAATCCAAATTTTTCTTCCCCCATATTTCCATATCAATGAATTACCAAATATTTTATAACCATTTTGTCATACAAGCCTTAAACAATTCCATTTCTTTTTTTATTTTTTCCCAACACTTTATATAACCCAACATCAATTTTTGTCCAACATAACTAAATCCACCACATATAATAAAATAACATCAATATAATATATCTCCCACATTTAAGTTACAGATTAAGATATATACACACCCCAATTTAATTTCCAAATACCATCTATAAAGCATTTTATATAAGAAGAAAAAAAATTTCTCTTGACTTTTATACTTATCTAATTAACTACTTACTAAAGCCAAATATAAATTATCCTTTCTACTTTTTATATCCAAAAATTTTGCTTGTGATTACCCTTTCCCATAAAAAGCTCTTTTCGTTTGAAATTATTGCTTCTTTACTCCTTGTTCTTTACGTTTAGTAATTACAATCATTCTTTGCTCTTCCCCTGCTGCTTTCAAGCTTTCTTCCTTAGTCACAGCCTCTACTTTAGATTGTATTTGCTTTGCTACCTTCTCACACTTTTTAACCACTTCCACTTCTCTTCCCATTTTAACTTCTAGCAGTGGTGGAGTTCTAGCCTTCAATATGTTAGTATAAAAATCTCTTGCTTTAAACACCGTATTAAGTCGGTATTTTTCTCCTGCATAATTTACTGTTAGTCCAGCTGGAACATCCCCTCTAAACTGTATCTGACGATTTCTAAATTTGTCCACCAAAAAAGCAAACTCTTTTCTATTTCTTAAAATTTTTGAGGGAATTTCTTTTAGCACTAATACCTCTTGTCCTAATATTTGAGTTTTATTTTTATAAGAAGCTTGTAAAATCTCAGTCCTAATCTTCCTAGTTGTAAAATAAATCACTACATCTCTTGGTAACTGTCTTTCTCTTGCAACCCATGAATTAACACGATAGATTTTTTCAATTTTCGTTTTAAGATCTACAGGTTTCTGTCCAATCATCTGTGCAAAAACCTCTGCAAAGACATCTTTTAAATTCTCTCACTTATTTTCTTTCAAACCTCTCGCTCTCAATGCAGATTCCATTACTCTATATTGCAACAAAACTCGTTCTTCATCTGCAGTCTCTACCTTAGTCTGAAGCTCCTCTATTTTATTTTTTAAGTCCAAATTAACTTGATTAACTTCAACATGCATAGTCTTTGACGATCAGAACCATTCCAGGAAGCCATCATTTTGGCAGACTAAGCAACTATGAGCTCGTTCCTTAGCAGACCCTATGGGGGGAATCCTGGATGCAGTGATGCTCCAAAGTATCACTGACTTGAGCAGGTTTTTTTCATCTTTTGTTTTAAGGGTGGGGGAGGATAGATTCTAGAGATTTTGTCTACTAGTAGTGCTTTCATTCAATGATATAATTAGTGGGGGAAAGTGTTTTGGAAGCTTTCTTTTCTTTTTTGCTTTGGAAACTTGCCAGTGATCCCCTGGAGAAGCTGAAACTATTTTTGGCACAGAACAAACATGCAACTGCTCAGAGGCCAAACAATAGGCATGGAATTCACACACCTCTGAGTGCCAAAAGGAGCGAGCTGGGATCAGGTAAACAACCTTCATTCCAAAGAGATTCTCCTGGGGCATGTCTCATTTACGCAGATTTTACTCCTCGGAGTCAGTAGATATTTTTCCTGTTGCATAGCTGTCTAAAAGAAAATGCTATGCTCAGAATAAAGTACCCTAGTATTCCATCACTTGGTTCTGGAAAGAGGAAATCTGGTCCTCTTCAGACCTTCATCTCTGAACATGTTAGCACAGGACTAACTTTGCTAAGTTGCTGCACATCCTAGCAACCTACAAGTAAAGATGTAACTCACCTACATTCAAAGGAGCCTGCCTTCCAATACATATGGCTTACAATAGAAGGGATGCTAATCGGCACTTCCATCCCCATGGTGTAAAGGTATGCATTGAAGATGCTTTCTTGGGAACTACAGTATGAACTATGAAGTATACAAGCCATCAACTAAGAGGCAGCTAGCCTCAGGCAAGCTCGAGTCCCTTGATGCATTCCTATGTGAAAGTCTGATGTTCAGGGGCGGGTTTCAAAACCCGTCGTTACCGGTATGCTCGTGGGCGTGCACATGCACAGAAGCATCTGGGTGGGTGGGCAGAGCATCCCGCCGCTGCTGCTACTGGTTCGCCCGATCAAGCTGCATGCAATATTACATGCATCTTTGCACTCAACATGCAGCTTCTGCCTATTCTTCAGAACAAATACCTAATTCAGAAAAAGAACTTTTCTTACAAAGAAAGACATTACCTTCTCTGTGCATGCCTGCTTTGATCCTGTTCATTATAAGCTCTTTCTCAGTCTGCAAAGACACGTTTAAAATAAAATGCAAGATATTTCTGAATAGACATTTAATGGGAAGTTTAAAAGCCTGCTGATGCAGAGGCCATGGAATTCAACTTCCTAGCATTTGTGGTTATAAAGATATTAAAATTGTATAGGCACTGTTAGATGAAATTATAGCATCGCAGAGTTATAAGTAACCTAAGAGATCATCAAGTCCAACCACCTGCAACTGCAGGATTCACTACACTGTCCCTGATAGATAACTGTCCAGCCTCTGTTTGAAATCTCAGAAATCCGAATTGAATAAGAAAGCATTCTCAAACACAGTACACAAGTGTGTGATAAACTACAATTCCTACCACTCCCAGCCAACCTATTTCTGGCTAGGCAGGCTAAGGATGGTATAAGTTAACAGTTTAACACATCCATACTTAGTGGGGGAAGTAATAGAAGTATCAGTGTTTAAAATGTTCCCTGTAACTACTACCCTTATCTTATCCCAATGTCCAGGAGAGTGCCACAACCACACTGTGGCTTCCAGAAAGCTAAAACATCCAGATATAAAATAATATATTAATTAAAACACATGATACTAGGACAACTACTCCCAAACCCAGACTTAGAGGGTTCACACAACAACCTGGCTTGGAATGGGGAAAATGAAATCTCTCAGGCTAAAAAATCCTACACTAATAATGGATTTGCCAAAGAGGAAAGTGAGGATGCAGAGTATATAAGCAAGCATCAATCATCAATGGACACTGAGGGCTAGAGAGGGGATCTACTGTAAGAGAATATGGAGCTTTTCAAGCCTGGCTTGGTATAAATTTCTTTTTGCTCAAAAATTGGCAGCTATCTTATACAGCTCCTGTTTTGTTTCTTGAAATACAATATAGATATAGTTCCTAATGGTCTTCAGCCATTGGAGCACAACAAAACCTTTTGGACAGAGGTTTTGTTTTGGAATGGAATGGTCATCATCAGTACGTTGGTAACACTCAGCTGTTGCTCCTTACTATGCTTGATCATTGGCTAAGTTTGATAAATGTTTTTAATCAAACTTTTTATATTGATATTGTTTCCTGATTGCTTATAAAAAACAGATTGGGGAATGACATTGCACCTGGTCTGGATAAGGTTACATTCTTCCTGAAAGAATACACGTTTGCAGTCTAAGAATACAGTGCAAGGCATGGGGAATGAGATTGTATAATGCATGAACTGAACAATATGCATTGTTTGCCAGTTGCTGGTCAGCACAATTTAAGCTTTAAAGCCCTAAATGATTTAGCAGTTGACTAAAGAATCATCTTTTTTATTATGAATCTGTTTGGTTATTAATTAATTAATTAATTTATTTATTTATTAGATTTTTATACTGCCTTTCTCCCGAAGGACTCAGGGCGGTGTACAGCCAATTATAAAAGCAATAACAATATACGATCTGTGGGAGAGGGCCTTCTGAAAAGGTCCACATTGTCAGAGGCAGGTATTTCTGGCATGGGGAGAGGGTTTCCTCCTGCATGTTTACCAGATTAGGAAAATCACTCAGAGTTGTAGCTAAACCCTACTCTCTCAGCATTTTAAAAAATAAAAACTATAAACAGGCATTCTAATTGATAAATGATTGAATATGACATTAAATTATATTTAAACTTTGGATATTTTATTTTATTTTTTAAATTTGCTAGTTGCCTTAAGTATTCCCAGAGACTGATAAAGAAGAATATTTGTAGCTCAAGGTTGAAATGAGGGGTCCTTGGTGCTGTCTGAGCTTGGTTGTTTTCTTACAGACATTTCATTACCCAAACCAGGTAACATCATCAGTGCTAGTAAGGAAACTCCACTCCCTGATTGTACTGATGACGTTACCTAGTTTGGATAATGAAACGGTCTGCATAAAAACTACCAAACTCAGAGATTATCAAAGATCTCTTATTCCCAGAGAAGAAAGACAACATACAAATCAAATACCCATAAATCCTCCAAATGGCTCAGAATAGCACTTCACCATAGCATTTCGGTGGAATTGCCAAATGCTGCAGAACCTGGCTCCCCCAGCTTTTTGGAAATGTGAGGAAAATGGTGACTACAGCAGCAGGCAGGGTTTGCTGGCCTGTCTACATACAGTAATGAATACTGCCTTCCATTCTCTAGCTCGTGCTATTGCAGAACACACCCTGTTTATGCTTTTGGATTTTTGTTGTTGTTGTTATATGGCATGCATCTAAACTAGGCACAGGACTGCAGAAGCCCATTATTTCTTATTTTCTAAGAAAGCCAATAAACATTCCTAGAAATCAAGGTGATCTAACGGATTAGTCCTGCATAGAATGCCAGCTTCCCCATTCTTTTAATTTAAACTTTTTTTAAAATGGCAGAGACATGAAACCTAATGAGGTCAAGACAGTTATCCTATGATGGAGCTCTCAAAACAAATCTGGTGAAATATTTAGCAGACTAAGCCAACAGAAATCCACTCCCATATCCTTTTGTTTGAGATTATAGCAGGAACAAGCTGCAGTTCCAACTTATTTGTCCCTGTTCTCCATAGCAGAACTATCTGTGATTGGAAAAACTATCTGAATATTCAGTACAGAAAAACCTCTGTTTTGTTTTTCTGGTGTGTCTACTTGGCACAACAGGAGAAATTTGTTAGACATCTCATCTCCTAATACTGATGCTTCCCTACCTGCTCATCTGCCAGCTGTTCTTTGAACTCAGAGATAAGTTCAGAAGGGTAATGTAATTATTATAACTGAGTGCTTTAAGAGATTCCGCTTGCTTTCTTGGAGCATTCCAGTTAAGGAAATAGCACTATCATGATCAATAAACTACAGTTCAGTTATTAAGCACGCAGAAAGCAGAAGTACTTATATTAAAATCTCAGAGCAATCAGTTGCAGGCCCAGTGGCCTTCAGTGTTTTTCTTTAATTAGTGATCTGGAAAAAGATATAAAAATCCTTGCCAATAAAATATGCCAAAACTACAAAATGGCCATAGTGATAATTAATGAAAAGGGCCCAAGACTTCCAACATTGTGGATTGCTTGCTCTGCTGGGTCTGTTCCAAGAAACATGTTGATGCAGCCAATAGCAAGGTCACACATCCAGGAAAAAATGTAAAGCAGATCTAAGCAATGGGAAACTGTCCTCAAAAGCAGTAGAGTGCAATTTTTGTTTTCCTATTTTTTATGGCATCTACCAGCCTCCCATTTAATTCTTGGACTCAGCATGTTTGCTAGCCTTCCAGTCAAGCACACTTTCACAGTCTACGTGGATTAATTAAACCCTAAGTCTATTTAAGCAACCTTTTATTTATACAGTCAACAAAATAAAGGTGTGGCAAAATGATGTTTTGTCTCTACTATTCTGCTTGCATGCAGAAGTTAATTACAATAATTAATTACTGGCAAGCAGGGTGGATTTTCTACTATAAACCAACAAAAGGTTCTCTTGTTAATCAGAGTTTTTAAACAACTTAATTCCACCCCTTAACCCATTTTCCATGTCTCACTGTGCCACGTGCTGGACTACAAACTTATGCAGTATATTATCTCCATGTGCAACTCAGAACCTGGCATTCTCTTTTTTTTTTCAAGTTTTTAATTTTATTTTACGTATACATATCAATGCATGAACAGTGTGGCACCTGGGTGTCATACATTCTAATACAAATAAAACTAGTAAAATTGATCATAGTTATTACATTCAACCAATTTATATATTTCAAAAAATAATACCCATTTATATTAAGTTGTAATTTATAATTATTTAATTATTCCATGTTTTTATATATTGCTCTAATGCCACTCACCATATTATTTGATCATACATAATAATATTGCCATTCAATTTTTAAGCTTCCCTCTTGTTATTGCTTTTATTTTATTATGTAAAAATGTATACACTAATATTCCCCCTTTCTCTTATTTCTATCTCTATTCTAACTTTTTTTTAAAATTTGCATTTATATCCCACCCTTCTCCGAAGATTCAAGGCGGCTTACACTATGTTAGCAATAGTCTTCATTCTATTTGTATATGACTTTGTATAAAGTCAACTTATTGCCCCCAACAATCTGGGTCCTCATTTTACCTACCTTATAAAGGATGGAAGGCTGAGTCAACCTTGGGCCTGGTGGGACTAGAACCTGCAGTAATTGCAGGCAGCTGCTGTTAATAACAGACTGCATTAGCAGTCTGAGCCACAGAGGCCCCTTTTAATCATGTCACCCTTTTATTAAAAGACATTTTCTTTCTATCCAACATCTCTCGCCCACTTTGGTTCCTTGAATCCTGTTCATTTTTAACTCACCTACCATATTTCATTATTTACATATATTTGTATTAAGATACAATCATTCAATTATTTCATTATTCAAAGTTTCAATACACAATTCTAATACCAATACCAATATTATTTAGACATACAAAATTATTCTAATTATATTCTTTACAATCATCGAATCTATATAATACACGTTTATATTGAAGCATGTTCTTTCATTATTTAATTGCTTAATGTTTCAATATATTATTCCACTGCCAATCACAATATTATTAAAATGTACTTAATGCCATCTTCAATCTCTAGTTTTCCCATTTTATTGTTACTTTTATTCCATCATATAAAGGTATGTATATACAAATGTTTCCCCCGTCCCTAATTTCTACCTAACTTCTAATCATGCCACCATTCTAAAAAAGAAGGGAAAGAAAGAGAAAAAGAAAAGCAAATCAAAATATCAAAAAAAGAGAGAAACCCTTTCCTTTCTATCCATCGTCTCTTGCCCACTTCACTACTTTAGTTGCTATGCTTTTTTTGACTTGCCTCCCATATTCCTCCCTTGGATCTTTATCTCTGTCTGCATCTACTTCTTGGCTATTCAACCTAAGTATTTCTTCCATCTCTACCCTCTTCCACTGCCTAGCTTCCAAAGTATCTGCCCAGAGTCCCAGGCCCCTATCTCCTGTTCAAAAGTATCTTCTTGTATCTCCAATTCTCTTTTCAACTCTCTTGAAATATTTCCTCCCTGGTTTAATTCATTAATCACTATTATTTTTATTATTATCTGCTCTTTGTCTTCTTCTTTTGTTTGCTGGTTCTTCGGTTCTATCTTTTCCTCCATTCCTTCTGTTAGCTCCTCCCTTTTCTGAGCATCCACATCTTTACTCATCATCCCTCGTATAGTAATTTCCATTTTTTCCATAATCTCCTTAAATCCTTTCTCCATGATGTCCTTTGTGCTTTGGAAAATCAACGCCATCTCCTTCAATGTTCCATTCATTTCTTCCTTATGAAGCATCTTGTTTTGTTTTTTAAAAACCCACTTTTGTCCAAGAACCATTTATTCAGATCTAAAGTTGCCCTTCAAGAAGTACATTAATCACAGTTCTTTGTATCCCATAGGAAATCAATCAATTCCATTTAAATAGTCCCAGAAGTTATCAAAAGCCTCTTTACGTCCCCTTTACAGGCTCAATCTTCTAGCATAACATTTAATTAAATAACTTCCTTGTTCTCATTTTTGAGTCTCCAATAGTCGTGGGGTAGTTAGATATAACCCAGTAAATATTTTCACAATCCTTCATATAAGTATTCCCAAACTTGTATATTTTCCTTTTGTCAGCAGGTGGCATTCTCAACCTAAATTTCAGTGTTGTCACTAATCAGTCTAATTTTAGTTATTTGGATCATAATTTTAATTGTAATTCAATTATAGAAGCAGGATATGTTTTTTAAGTAAATAATTCCAGCATTTTAAAATGCCTTCCCATTACCATGTCTTCCCAGTTTAAGAGTCCAATTTTCTGTATTTTTAGAAATTTATTGTTTTTCTCTCTTTAGGTCTTTACCTTCCAGTCTGGTATTTTTCTCAGAATGCTTAATTGCGGCTTTAACAAGCAATGCTGAGCAGATAGTTCTAAATTGTTCCTTAGGGGTTAGGTTTTAAGTAAGAAGGAATCCTCTCCCTCAGTTCCAGTCACTGTTCACCTACTTAGCTCAAGCACCAGTCTTAGTTGTTCCTTGGTTGTTCCACATTCGTGGCAACCATCTTTCAGCTGCCTCTTCTCTTTGCTGTGGCTGAGAGGCAACTGTCCCCAACCTCACAGGGCACTCCTCTTTGCTTCACCACCCCTATGGGGCGGCTTTGGCTCCTTTTGGAGCCTACCAATGGGGAGAACTGGGCACGGGAGCGCAGAGACCCACTCCTCTTGTCTGATCTCGCCGCTACATCAACCGGAAGCCCCTGAACCTGGCATTCTCTTATACAGCTTTCCTGTACTGTAGAACGAATACTTTCAGTGAAGAATGTTCAAATAGTACAAGGCATTAGAAAAAGCAGAGAGCAAGTATACATTTGCTCTCTAGCCAAGGTCTAGGACAATTCACTACAGGCAAGTTGGCCATGGCAAGTTGCCTGTAGTGAGTTGTCCTAGACCTTGGATGATCATCTTGCCGCAGCCAATTCACCATGGCCAACTCGCTGCGGGACAAGAGTTACACTAATATCAATGAAATTGTGGAAAAGAATCATTAAAGAAAGAATGCAAAATGAAATGTGAATGACAAAAATTAAAATATTTTTTAATTATTGTAAATAATTAAATTTAATTGTTCAGTTGTCCTGCAGCAAGTTGTGTCATGGCAAGTTGTACCATTCCACTCTAACCACAAATCGCTATCATAGAAGACCTCCAAAGGATGACGGAGAAAATACTAATTGCAGAACAGATGCAGCCTGATCTTATGCATGTGTAATTAGAAGCCACACTTAATTCAATGGGGATTATTCCTATAGATAGTCCTAAACATACCACCACAACTGAGATCACAGCTTCCATCACTGAGGTGATTGTCAATTGAGTTGTGCCTGATTTCACTACTTTTTTTTGCTGCAGTTGTTAAATGAATTGCTTAGTTACTAAGCGAATATGACTTCCCCTATTGACTTTGCTTCTTGGAAGCCTGCTGGGAAAGTCACATATAGTGATCAAGGGACCCCAGAACACTGCAACCAACATAAATACATGCCAACAGTGTCGGCTGGCAGCCCCCAGGGGCAGGGCCTTCTCTGTGGGAGCATCGACGCTCTGGAATGAACTCCCCCCTGGCCTACGTCAAGTGCCTGATCTTCGGACCTTCCGTCGTGAGCTAAAAACATACTTATTTATTCAAGCGGGACTGGCATAATAGTTTGATTTTAAATTGGGCTTTTATTAATATTCTTAAATATTTTAAATTTAATTTTAATTATTAGCCGTTTTTGTAATTTTGATATGTTTTAATTTGTTTTAATTGTACATATTTTGTATTTTATCTCCGGCTGTACACCGCCCTGAGTCCTTCGGGAGAAGGGCGGTATAAAAATTCAATTAATAATAATAATAATAATAATAATAATAATAATAATAATAATAATAATAATAATAATAATAATTGCCAAGTGTCAGAATTTTGATTGTATAACAATGTGGATATTGCGAAAGTGGTAAGTGCAAGGACTGGCCATAAATACTTTTTTCAGTTGTAAGATGGAATGGTTGCTAAATAAATGGTTGTAAGTTAAGGACTATCTGTATAAATGGTCACAAGATTGTAGCAGTAGTTCCTTCTGGGACAAATACCTGAGAAAGGCCTGGACTCGCCTATAGCCAAAAAGAAACAGAAGAATGACTTGATAGGTGGAGAATAACAGTATAAGTTTATTTTTATTTATTTATTTTATTTTTATTTATTTATTTTATCAATCATATATAAGATAACAGGTTAAAGTATAAACATAATTTGGATACATGAACAGAGTAAGTAAAAAGGAATACTAGGACAGGGATGGTAGGCCCGCAGGTGCACTTATGAACACTCCTTACAGACCACTTAGGAATGGGGTGAGGTCAACAGTAGACAGTTTAAGCTTAAAGTTTTGGGGGTTTGGGAAAGAAACTACAGAGTCAGGTAGTGCATTCCAGGCATTGACCACTCTGTTACTGAAGTCATTTTTTC
The DNA here is from genome assembly GCF_028640845.1 of Ahaetulla prasina. Lineage (NCBI taxonomy): Eukaryota > Metazoa > Chordata > Lepidosauria > Squamata > Colubridae > Ahaetulla > Ahaetulla prasina. The sequence continues at coordinate 82,135,585 of NC_080540.1, read as the reverse complement.
TGCAATAGAGTTTGGAGCGGTTTACGTTGAGTTTGTATCTATTATTTGCTCATGTATTGTTGTGGTTCCTTGAATATGGAGAGCTAGCATTTCAAGGAAAAATACTAATTCAGCATGCTAAATTATTACATGAAGGGAAGTTTGTTTCTTTTATAAAAAGGGGCATTCTAAAAAAACATTTAAAATTGCAAATGGCATAATAACATTTACAATGGCAAGTGGCACAGTCCAGCATCTCATCAATCTACTTATATGAATATGAAATCCTTAAACCAATGTCCTGCAGTCACCCAGATACAAACTATCTTTTTCACAGGTGGGTATACTGATGATTGAACCCAATTCCACATGTGGAAAAAGCTTCTGCATGCAAAGACAGAAACATTTTTCTGCCTCTCCTCTGCTAACCTTATTTCTCTCTACTATCCCTTGCCTTATGGCTTAGCCATATTGGGATGAAAGTTCCATCAGTCTGATAATTTTCTCCCTTCCTCTTGGAACTCCACACGGTCTCTGCAATTCTTCCTACAATTTGAAAATATATGAATTAGGCTATTATGGCTGAGTGTTGTGGGTTTAAGATCTACTGTTTGTAAGTAGAACTGGGAATGGCAGAAGAGAAATGTTTTGGATTAAGTCCTGTATGTATAATGCCTTGTATCAGGATACTGTAGGATCTGTTGTCCAAAACATTAGCAAGTCATGAGTTGGTCAGTTTGCTATATCATTCCACTATTTAATTATTTTTCATAACCTGCTAAAGAAGCTAGGACTTCTCAGATCCTTTATAAATACTGTTTAAAAGACTTCAAGAAAGATATCAAAAATGAATTTATTATCATGTGACTTACCAACTACACACATCCATCTAAATTGTATCATTTTTCTAGTCAATGAATTTCCATTTTGTTCTTATGGGGCTAACTTTAAAAATGAAAATATGACATTCTAGAACCTTTAGCAGTTTTCTTTGGCTAGATTCATAAGCCATAGTTTGTTTTAACGTGATTGTTGGATCAGCTTAAGGGCTATTTCTTTTTCTTCCATTTAATTGTGTCCAATTCTCAAACTGCCTGGATAAGTCCCTAAAGTTTTCTTGGCAAGGTTTTTAAAGTGCTTTGCCAATGCCTCCTTCCTAGAGGTGAAAGTGACTAGCTCAAGGTCACCCATATGGCTTTGTGCCTCAGGCAGGACTAGAACTCCCAGTTTCCTGGTTTCTAGCCTGATGTCTTTACTTGCTAAAAAGTAAAAAGGATTTTAAGGGAAGGCAGAGGTGGGTGAGGGCAAAAAGGCTATAGCAATTAGCTCTTTTTTAAGGAGCTTTAACAAGTCCAATGGGAGAAGAGAGAAAAAAAATAAGTAATTATTCCAGTACAGGGATATGTGATTTGTTTTCCATTTTTTAATTATTGTTATGACAATAATTTTTGTTTTACCTTATGCCAGGATTATCTGATCACTTAAAGTTGGTACCAATGTCTGGCAGGAAATACAAAAAGCACAGTAATGTTGTTTTCCTGTTTTACCCTGAGTGGGGACTCTATCTATCTATCTATCTATCTATCTATCTATCTATCTATCTATCTATCTATCTATCTATCTATCTATCTATCTTTGACTTATAAGGCTGCCTAACTCAGGGGTATAGAACAGAAACACAAACAGTAAACCAAAAAATCCCAAGCACCAATCCATATAGCTGCCTTCACACAGAGAAAAGAAAGAAATAGGGTAGGTACTGCCTTGATACACTTTGTTGGCATCTCCTCAGAAATGGGTTGGAGTACAGGATGAACAAAGCCCATAGAGCCCACACATGCCACCATAAATGCACACATTGCGTAAACCCATAAATTAGGCTTTAAAAACTCCAATAGTTGGGTTCAAAATTATGCAAGCTACGGTGTAAATAAACCACATTATGCTTAAAGTCACAAATGCAAAGGCACAGCAGAAGAAAATCTCTTATGGGGAAATGGGAAGTTAGTTAATCTCGGTTCTACCAGTAGGGAGAATAAGATGAAGAATGAGAAAGAGCCAGGAGACAGGAGAAATATGGAATTGTTGATATACTGGCTACATTCATAAGACAGACTAAACTAAGGTGCAATTTGGCCTTCTGTTTTCTTCACTTCTTTTGAGGTCAGATGGGCCACAGAGATGACTCTGAAGAAGATATGTGGAAACCATTAGCAAAACGTGAACATAACCTAAGAAACCAGAAAGCATGAGAAAGAAACTCAAGCCTGTGTATCTTGACAGATTGTCATAGACAAAACTCAAGCTGCACTGGTTGGTTCATCATGTTGTATTCTCTTCTGACCTCTCTTTCTTCTATTTCCACTTTTCATTTTCATTTTCATTGCACATGGACATGCAAAGAAATGAAACATGGGCAGCAAGGAGAAGCCACTTGTCATGACTCATGGTCCAATATGGATTAACTTATTTTTTTAAATAAAATAAAATAAAATAGAAGTCAAAGTTCCTTTGATCAGAGCTCAAGATCTGGTGACTTTATCCAGACGTATCCAGTTAGTTGTCTTGGCAACTGTGCAGAAATGGGTGGGCACTGCATTCTTTCAAGATGCCTTTTGGACTTCATAGCTAGCACTTAGTTTTGGGCTTTTTGGCGGTCTCTCCTTCCAGCGCTATTCAGAACAATGGATCCTCCAGTTTGACTAAAACTATGGAAACTAAAACCTAGTGAGTGTTGATGGACAAGTCATATAAAACTGCTAAAATATAGATCAAAAAGAGTGCAAATCTGCAAATATGGTTACTTGCTTAATTGTATTGCCTGATATTTGCCAGTGAAGATGAAGCTAAGGAGACAACCCCTCTCATTCTCAAAGTGAATAGCATTAACTGAAGCCTGTTGCTAAGGAATGTTCCTTGAGTGTGGCTCTTCTCAGCAAGACACACCATGATATTCCTAATCAATTCTTGGTTGTCTCCTTTATCCTTAACCCTTTTTAAATACAGGGTGCAGATTAACGTATCTTTTCTATAGTAGAACAGGAATTTATAAAAATCCTACAGATTGAAAAAAGAAAAAGATCACACTCAAGAAAATATGAGGAAGATAAATTGGCCAAGAGGCAGGGAACTACTATGTATGCCTAGTACACTGAACCCCCAAAATAATTCCCCCTTTTCACCCAAACATATTGCTAGAATTCATCCCAGTTGGTTAATTTAGTGTTCAGCAGATCATGCAAAGCCAGAGAATTCAATTAGTTTCACAACATGCTTAGTTAATTCCTGGAAAGCATGTTTTGTGGACAAAGCAAAAAAATGATGGCTTAGCTAAAGAAAAACAAATAAGGTTCATACAGACCTAGTTTCAAGATAACTACAATCACAAATTCTCCAATCACAAGATCTGGAAGCCTTGTTGGCAGGAAATATGGGGATTGTAGTCTAATTCATTTATAGAACATCAGGATGGAAAAGATTAAAAGACAACACCATTAGGTATTCTCATTTTTATTGTATGTGTAAATAATATACAAGATATTTGTTCTCTCCCTCTCTATAAAAATTTAGAGACAACCCCTCTCATTCTCAAAGTGATGTCTTTACAGCTATAGCTGCATCAGTGAAGGGCTCTTTGAGTCTACTTCTGTGGCTTGCAGTGGCTAACCAAATATATATTCAGAAATCACACATTAGGTGGGATAGTATAGTTGTTCTTCACTATTACTTCATTGATTGATTGATTCATTTATTCATTGACTGATTGATTGACTGACTGACCAGTTGATTATGTACCATCAAATCATAGTGAACTCATAGATAGATTTTCTCCAGGATGATCTGTCCCAATTTGATTATTATTATTTTTTTGTTTACATTTATATCCCGCCCTTCTCCGAAGACTCAGGGCGGCTTACAATGTGTAAGGCAATAGTCTCATTCTATTTGTATATTTACAAAGTCAACTTATTGCCCCCCCCAACAATCTGGGTCCTCATTTTACCTACCTTATAAAGGATGGAAGGCTGAGTCAACCTTGGACCTGGTGGGACTAGAACCTGCAGTAATTGCAGGCAGCTGGTTTTAATAACAGGCTTCTTACAGCCTTGAGCCACCACGGCCCTTGATTATTCTCAAACTGTTAGCATTTAAGGTTTGGTGCTTACAATTCAAGAGATATTATACAGTTACAAAGACTAAAAACCATTGCTAATCTATAGTTGTAGTTTAACCAGCATTTCTCTTAAGTTGTGCCTAGCAATCCCCATGATGGCAGATCACAGTTGGAGACTTTTTTTTAATGATTAGATTTGGCAAAATGTAGAGATTCTGGGGGAAAAGACCTGGATTCATATTTAGCTCAAATCAACTTTATTGTCTGCCTTTGATGTTTGATTTGAGAGCTGATTCAATTTCAGGCCAGATTCCTAACTAAGTTGAATAGAATGTGTCCAGGCTAACAGATAGTAGCATCTACATCATATTGCTTTTTCTTTCTTGTTTATCACAACTGAGTTTTTTTCCTAAGAGTTGATTTACAACATTAAGTTCATTCACATCTTTCTCTCTCTCTCTCTCACATTATTTTTTTTTCTGTAAATATATCTTAGAAAAATCTGTTATAAATTACTATTTCAAATCCCTTCCCTTTGATCTTGGTTCAGGTAGTCCTTGGTTTACAGCCACAACAACCCAAAATGTCCATTGCAAAGCAAGACAATTGTTAAGTGAGTTTTGCCCCATTTATGACCCTTCTTGCCACAGTTGTTAAGTGAATCACTCAAGATGATAAGTTAGTAACACTGTTGTTGAGTGACTCTGGCTTCCCCGTTGACTTTGCTTGTCCGAAGGTCACAAAAGGTGGTCACATTACTCCAGGACACTGCAACTGTCATAAATACATGCCAGTTGCCAAGCATCCAAATTTTGATCACATGACCATGAAGATGCTGCAATGGTCATATGAAAATGATCATGTCACTTTGTACAATGTTGTCACTGTGAATGGTCACTAAATTGTTGTAAGTTGAGAACTACCTATACTTCATGGTCTTGCTGAAGATTTTTGTTGCCTTGCTTTTTGCACATGGCATCACAATTATAATTAGTTACAATTGCACTCATTCAATGATTGTTTTATTTATATTTTGAGTTTACAGTTTTACAAGGAAGAAGTACAGGAAGGTTGTGAGTCAGCACTAGGATGATGAATGACAAAATGGAATCATGAGAAGTTGATAAGATGAATCTCTGGAATGAAGAACTTGGGAATGGGTCTCATCATTTCAAAACAGAGTGTAATATTAGTGGAGGCCTGATTTATTCAAGTGTTGGGGGAATGGTTTTATAAAATGAATTTATAAAACTGGTTGAAATTGAACACTAAGATGAATCCATAATCTGTCACATCCCTGCTTTTTCCCAAGACACCTTAGAGTCTGTTGTAGGAAAAAGGCTCTGCGATATCTCAATTTTTTTTCTTGCAGAGTGAAAGCATTCCATCTTATGTATGGAGTAGCAGAAAGACTCCAGAACACTCGCCTCATGACTGGAATTGCATCTTTACAGAAAGGGAATCACATCACAAAACTGAAGCGGTCTCAAATCATGAAGGAAAAGGTAGAGAGGCTTTTATAATGGTTGGGTTCACACAACATACTAAGCCAAAATTAAATAAACCAATGCATTCTCTTAATTGAATCCGAAATCTGATCAGTCACAAAGGAAAGGAGACATGATAATTACTTGAAAATCAAACGTAATCTCATACGTAAAGGTGAGCCCTAGAAGATGAAATCTTTTGGATACTGAAGGCAATCAGAAAGGTTGGATACAGAAAAGCTCAAAAAGGAATCCTACTATTGGACTCCTTTGTTTGTTTGTTTGTTTGTTTCCTATCTAGAATCATTGCATAGACAGAAATAATTACTGAGGAAGGGAAGCTATTGTCACTTTGGAGGAATCAACTAGAACAGTGGTTCCCAACCTTTTCTTGTTTGAGGCACAACCTTTTCTTGTTTGAGGCACCCTTGGAAAGCCTTTCAAAAGTTCCCGGCACCCTTATAAGGAAATAGATATTTAAAATCTCCGTAGCTCAAAAGTTCCCGGCACCCTCAAAAGATCTCACGGCACCCCTTAGTGCCGCGGCACACTGGTTGGGAACCACTGAACTAGAATAATGATAAAACCCTAACCAATGGACGTCTGCCTCCTCCTTCTCTTTAATCCTTCCTCTCTCTGCTTGGCAGATTTGTTTCCCTGCAAGGGGGGGGGGCATAGTGAGAGGGGCAGCTCTGCAGCTTTGCCTGCAGCAACCTTACCAACATACAGGACGCCTTCCTTGGTCTTCTCAGCTGCCACTGCTACCCCTTCCTTGGTCTTCTCTGCTGCAGCAACAACCCCTTCCTTTGCCTTGGACAAGCCCTTCATAAACACATCCATCCCGGCACTGAGCTCTGCATGGAGACAAGATAGGGGTGGAAGATGGCTTCAGCAAAGGACTACGCTGGGGAGGATAAGATTATTGGGGGTGGGGGTGGGGGATGAGTCAGGCTTTAAAGAGATGGGTAATAGCTGAGACTATACTTCACAGTATAGTAGTCACAAAAATATCTTCTTCATATTCTTCAGCAGTATCTCCTTGCAAGCACTGCCTTCCTGCCAGCTAAGTGTGCTGGAACAGGCAGGAGAACGTCTCTCATGGGTTTCCAAATGAAGAGCGGAAGGGAGGGTGGGGGTGTCTGGGCGCCTCCATAGCCATTGTTGGAATCCAGGTTGATCCCTCAGGGAAGGATAACCTTCGGCCCCCAATTCAACAAGTCTGGGCATAGTTATTACTGCTGCAACAGCTGGTCCCCCTCGCCCTGATCTGCCATCCTAGCCCAGGCCTACCTCGCCTGACTCAGGGGTTGCAGCCTCGGGGGCGGAAAGCAACACCTTTCGAGCCCGGTTCCTCAAAAGCATCACTCACGATCGCGGGGGAGAGAGAGAGAGAGCACGCGCGCCAAGGATGCTTTTTCACCCTCGTCTTCTTCGTTTTCACGAGGGTGACTCCGCGTCCTTGAAACCAGAGGAGGAAATGGGGAGGGACGACGACGGGGGGAGGGGGGGGGAGAGTCAAAGGAATAGCCATAGATTTTTGGTGGGCAGAATACCCAAGAATACGAGCCATCTCCTTTCTCCATTCTGCCCTGCTTTCCAAAGGAAGCGGAGGAAAGGCTTGCCGGAGAGATTGCAACCCTGCGCAGACCTGAGGGCTTCACCTTCAAGGCAGCGTTATGACCGACCTGCCGTTTCCCCCCCATCCTTTTCCCAGTCCGAGCGGACGCCCAGGATCTTTGGGGGAAGGAAGCGTGCCGAGGCGCCACTCACCTGCGATCGGCGATTGCGCTGGACTCGGGTGCGTGTCTGTCGGAAGGTTCAGATCATTCCGGGCCGGAGCGGGTTGGGCGGGCGGGGCTGTTGGCGGGCAGGCGGCGCGGTGCAGCGGGGGAGTCAGGGCAGCTCTGCCATGGAGCGGCTGGGGGAGGAGGCGGAGGAGAGGAGGCGGAGAGGAGCGAGCAGACGAAAGACGGTGCCTCCGTTGCTACCGCTGCTGAATATTGCAATGAGCCGCCCTCTCCCTATACCCGCCGGCGAGGGGATTTCATCATATTACGCAAATGTGGGCTCTCCGCCCCTCGGTCCTGCCCAGATGCAGCAGCAAGACACCCCCCCCGGCCTTGCTTACGGCCCGGTGACTTGGGCCCCCGGGCATCTGAAAGAACGCAATACACCTTCCTGCCCCTTAGCGGGGAAGGAGCTCGAGCAATGAGGAGACAAGAGCTGGGTGGGGCACCATGAAGAGTTTTGTGGAGGTGGGGGTGTCTTAGCACAATTTGCATAGATAGAGGCAAGCAGGGAGACCCTGAGCTCAGAAAGCAGCCGCGGGATGCAAAACCACAGGCCTGGTCTTTAGAGCAGACCTCCTACCTTTCTTGATTGCCAAAATATGCATTGATTTAGTTCAGCAGGAGGTTTTAGCAGCTGAGCCATGCCAAGCCAGCCTTTTTCTAGGCTCTGAAGCTGAGTAGATTCTAGCCTGGCTAAGAGCCGTAGGCTAGTCTGGACTGAAAAGCTGCCCTGTCACTTGGAAGAAGGTGAGAGTAAACAGTTAGCTGACAGAAACAGGTGACATAGTTAAGTCTGCATAGGCTTCAGGAGGTAGTTGACCTTCAGGATTGAAAAAAAATCTTTCCTTGGCATCTGATTGGCCTATGGGAACAAGCAAATTGTGTCAGCAGCTGGATTGTTGGTCTTGTATAAAGAAGATCTTTCATAATGCAACCAGAAAAGTCATGTTGATTTTCACAGGATTTACTAAGTAAAAATGTACATCATTGGATATATATGCATATATAGTATGCTTATGCACTGGAGACAAATTCCTTGTGTGTCCAATCACACTTGGCCAATAAAGAAATCTATTTTTATTTTTATTTTATTTATTTTATTTTGTCACAACATCATACAAAAAGATTATATAGTATATACACATATAAACATATATAGGAAGAAGAAAAGAAAAACAATAGGACAGGAACGGTAGGCACGTTTGTGCGCTTATGCACGCCCCTTATGGTCCTCTTAGGAATGGGGTGAGGTCAATAGTAGAAAGTTTTTGGTTAAAGCTTTTAGGATTATGGGAAGAGACCACAGAGTCAGGTAAAGTATTCCAAGCACTGATGATTCTGTTGCAGAAGTCATATTTTCTGCAATCTAGATTAAAGCGGTTTACATTAAGTTTAAATCTATTGGTTGCCCTTGTATTATTGCAATTAAAGCTGAAGTAGTCTTTGACAGGAAGGACATTACAATAGATGATTCTGTGAGTTAAACTTAGGTCTTGTCGAAGGCGACGGAGTTCCAAGTTTTCTAAGCCTAGGATTTCAAGTCTGGTGGGATAAGGTATTTTGTTGTTTTCAGAGGAATGGAGAACTCTTCTTGTAAAATATTTCTGGACACGTTCAATTGTATTGATGTCAGAGATGTGGTGAGGGTTCCAAACAGGTGAGCTGTATTCTAGAATTGGTCTAGCAAATGTTTTATATGCTCTGGTTAGTAGTGTGGTGTTTTTGGAAAAGAAGCTACGCAAATCTTATTCTATTCTAGCCCTAGCCTTAGCCCTAGCCCTAGCCCTAGCCCTATGGTGTGTATAACACACACACCCTACGCAATAATTTAAACCTACCATGCAGGCATGAGAAAAACACTAAGTGCAGTAAATAAATAAACTTTGATTTCACTGTAAATAAGGTTTGCATGTAACACATAGCAGCCACTGGATTTCTTTCAAAGTGCCTTCCCATCTAGAGTTGATGAGACTTACCTTACATTATGCATACATATATGTATATTCACATAAAAATATAAGGACATAATAATCAGAAACCTATGGTTAGTATTCTTTTTTAAAAAGGCAATTTATATGGTTATAACTTTATGTACTGTCCATGGGGTTTTCGTGGCAAAGATACTGGAGTGTGTTGCCATTTCCTTCTCCAGTGGATCACAATTTGTCAGAGCCCTCTGCTATGACCTGCTTGTCTTGAAGAACTATGGATGGAGGTTTGCAATATTGTACAAGAGGTAGCAACTAAAACCATCCCAAAGAAAAAGAAATGCAAGAAAGCAAAATGGTTGTCTGAGGAAGCTTTACAAATAGCTGAGGAAAGAAGGGAAGCAAAAGGCAAGGAAGAAAGAGAAAGATACACCCAATTGAATGCAGAATTCCAGAAAATAGCTAGAAGAGATAAGAATGCTTCTTAAACGAACAGTGAAAAGACATAGAATAAACAGAAATAGAATAAACAGAAATAGAATAGGGAGGACCAGAGATCTCTTCAAAAAAATTGGAGATATGAAGGGAACATTTCATGCAAAGATGGGCATGATAAAGGACCAAAATGGCAGGGACCTAACAGAGGCAGAAGAAATTAAGAAGAGGTGGCAAAATTACACAGAAAAACTATACAAGAACGAGCTTAATGTCCCTGATAACCACAATGGGGTGGTCACTGACCTCGAGTCAGACATCCTGGAATGTGAAGTCAAATGGGCCTTAGGAAGTCTGAGCAAAAACAAAGCTAGTGGAGATGACAGTATTCCAGCTGAGCTATTCAAAATCTTAAAATAAAATGCAGTAAAATTGCTACATTCAATTTGTCAGCAAATTTGGAAAACTCAACAGTGGCCACAGGATTGGAAAAGGTCAGTTTATATTCCAATTCCAAAGAAGGGCAATGTCAAAGAATGTTCAAACTACCGCATCATTGCACTCATTTCACATGCTAGCAAAATTATGCTCCAGCAGTATGTGGACCGAGAACTACCAGAAGTGCAGGTAAGATTTCAAGAGGCAGAGGAACTAGAGATCAAATTGCCAACATACGCTGGATCATGGAGAAAGCTAGGGAGTTCCAGAAAAACATCTACCTCTGCTTCATTGACTATGCTAAAGCCTTTGATTGTGTGGCTCACAACAAATTGTGGCAAGATCTTCAAGAGATGGAAGCACCAGACCACTTTATTTGTCTCTTGAAAAACCTATATGTGGGTCAAGAAGCAACAGTGAGAACTGGACATGGAACCACTGATCGGTTCAAACTTGAGAAAGGAGTTCAGCAAGGCTGTATACTGTCGCCCTGCCTATTTAACTTATATGCAGAGCACATCATGAGAAAGGCAGGGCTAGGTGAATTACAAATTGGAATTAAGATTGCCGGGAGGAATGTCAACAACCTCAGATATGCAGATGATATCACTTTTAATGGCAGAAAGTGAAGAGGAACTGAAGAGCCTTTTGATGCGGGTGAAAGAGGAGAGTGCAATAGTTGACTTGAAACTCAACTTTAAGAAAATTAAGATCATGGCATCCGGCCCTCTCAATTCCTGACAAATAGATGAGGTAGAAATGGAGGTAGTTATAGATTTTATTTTCCTGGGCTTCAAGATCACCGCAGATGGGGACTGCAGCCAAGAAATTGAAAGATGCTTGCTCCTGGGGAGGAAAGCTATGGCAAATCTAGACAGCATACTAAAAAGCAGAGACATCACCCTGCCAACAAAAGTGTGTATAGTCAAGGCTATGGTTTTCCCAGTTGCAATGTATGGCTGTGAAAGTTGGACCATAAGAAAGGCTGAGTGCCAAAGAATTGAGGCCTTTGAACTATGGTGCTGGAGAAGACTCCTGCGAGTCCCTAGGACCGGTCAGTCCTAGAGGAGATCAACCCTGCCTGCTCTTTAGAAGGCCAGGTCCTGAAGATGAAGCTCAAATATTTTGGCCACTAATAAGAAGGAAGGACTCACTGTAGAAGAGCCTAATGCTGGGAAAGATTGAGGGCAAAAGAAGAAGGGGACGACAGAGAATGAGGTGGCTGGATGGAGTCACTGAAGCAGTAGGCATGAATTTAAATGGACTCCAGAGGATGATAGAGGACAGGAAGGCCTGGAGGAACGTTGTCCATGGGGGTGCGATGGGTTGGACACGACTTCATGACTAACAACAACAAACTTTATGTAAAACTTAAAAGGTTATACGCCACTGAATAGATGTAATATATTACATTTGTAGGAGTACATTTTATAATAAATGAATTATGCAATTCATGTATTTTGGTATTTGTTTTTCTGCCTTTGCTCTGCATTATGTATTTGTACCATATTGGATTGCAGATGACATGATTGACAGAAGAATGGATTAGTGTTCCATGGAGAAAAGTGTTGAAATCAAGTTAATGCTGAGTCTCCATCTGTAGGAAAAATTTTACTTCTTGAATTACAAGAAGCAGACTTTACTATTAGGGGGTTTGCACTGCTTTTTCTCCTGAAGAAACTGAGATTAGATCATGGATCACCTGAATCAATACAAATGTCGGTGAATACAGATAAAACATATAAGACTTTCAAATGAAGGACACAGGAATGAAACATTATTATAGGAATAAAAATTTAAATTCATGAAACATTTTGGAGCTTTGCATCCAATTGGGGCAATGTACAATGTGTGTAAGAACTGAAAGTTCACAGAAAATGTATACAAATAAGTCTTAGTCCTAGGAATTGCAATGTTATCATGCTGGCTTAGAATGGCCAAAACTGTTTTCTGCTTGCTCAAGCATCCATCTGGGCGATGGTTATTATACGGATTTCTGAAACAAGATACATATTGTGAGCTTTTTGAAAAACTTGTATATTGATTTCTGTTCCACTCTAGGGTGGTGAAGCTGGGCTAGATGCACTGCATATCCTTAAAGGCAGCCAATGAATTCCAGAAGTTCAGAGATAATAATAATACCTCTTCCAGCGGTGAAATCCAGCTGGATCTATCCGGCTCGCGCGAACCAGTAGCACCGGCGACGGGAGGCTTTGCTCACCCAGTGGGATGTCATTATGTCCTGCTTTTGACCCACTGCGCATACGCAGAAAGCTCTGTGCATGCACAGAAGAGGCACATGTGCTCACATTCCTGAACCGGTAGTGAAGGTAAGTGCATTTCACCGCTGACTTCTTCTGAATCTCCAGGTACCACTGTTTGGTACTTTTAAACAAAGCAGATGTTTTGGAGAAATGACTCTGTTGGGGGTGGGTTCTTGATCTTCATTTTGACCCAAAAAAGAAATTTCTGGACAGGCAGGAAAGAGCAGCAAACAGTATTGGTGAAGGATCAACATGCTTGATTATGAGGACCGGAATTTAAAATAAAAGCAACTTACTAAATACACTGGTGGATAGATACATCAAACATTAGTATTAAAGTACTATTGTCCACCTGAGCAAAAGAGATGTGAGCCATTAAGCTGTTGAATGTTGATTTATCCATAAAAATGTTCTGCAAATTGATTAAGTAAGATATATATTTACTTTGATTTATTCACAGCAAACATGTTAGAAATGGGCTATCTTTGAAGAGGTCATTTTCTTTTCTGGACATTTCTTTTTTTCTCTTTTTAGATCTCAGAGATCTGCTCTTTCTACTACCTTTGCTATTCAAATGTAATTTAAAATTGCATTTTCATTCATCTCAATATGTTATAGCAGTGGTTCTCAATTTTGGCAACTTTAAGATGTGAGGACTTCAATCCCAGAATTCCCCAGCCAGCACTGGAAACACTGGGCTATAGCAATGATTTATTTTCTGTCCCATTATGATGTTTGCACTTCCTAGGTGCTCATATCTTCAGATGGATTCTTGTTTCACTCCTGCGACAACTATGAGTTCCAAGCATTTACAATTTAAGACTTTTTTTTTTAATTTATTTATTTTGTCACATCATATAAAAGGATTTTATAGTATATAAACATATATATGAGTAAATATTAGGAGGTATAAGCATCTATATATATATAGGAAGAAGAAAAGAAAACCAATAGGACAGGAACGGTAGGCACATTTGTGCGCTTATGCACGCCCCTTATGGTCCTCTTAGGAATGGGGTGAGGTCAATAGTGGAAAGTTTTTGGTTAAAGCTTTTAGGATTATGGGAAGAGACCACAGAGTCAGGTAAAGTATTCCAAGCACTGATGATGACTTATCCACCTATCTGTATAGTTTCTTACTATTTTCTCTTTATTCCTATCCTATCTCCTTTCTTTTCTGTATATTAAGGTGACTGCTCCATCTCAAATATTTCCTGGAGTGTTTATCTGAGAAAGCTTGTATGAATCCCATTGTTTCTGGATTTTCTGTAATTGGTTCGGTTTCAGCCCCAAATCTACTACTCCATATTCTCTCTGCATAAGTGGGTTACCGAGGCCTAGGCTTGTCAGGGGTTCCCTGTAATAATATTCCTGTGCTTCCTTAACTATAATTTGTTGAATAAGTTCAGGTGCCTGGATTGACGAAGTGTGATGGTGCAGTGGTTAGAATGCAGTATTTCAAGCTAATTCTGCCAACTGCCAGGAATTTGATCCTGACCAGCTCAAAGTTGACAGCCTTCCATCCTTTTGTGATCGATAAAATGAGGACCCAGACTGTTGGGGGCAATACACTGACTCTGTAAACTGCTTATAGGGTGCTGTAAAGCACTATAAAGCAGTAGATAAGTCTTAAGTGCTATTGCTATTGCTATTGGTGCAAACCACTTGTTGGAAGAAATGTCCATCTGGGTTCAGTTCCAAGTGGGGAGACAGACATTGGAAACATGGAGACAACTTGGAAAGATAGTTTAATGGTGGACAGGACCACATGGGTTTTTTGGGTCCTGAGCAAAATGAGCACATGGGGGAGGGAGAGAGGGAGATTTATACCCTCTCTTGGGCCCCGCCTTGGAGGTTCCTATTCCTGTGAAAGAAATGTATTCCGATTGATTGTCAGATTCCCATGGGGCCATGCAGGGGTAACTTTATAGGTTGTCTTAATCCCATCATCCTGAAGCTGAAGGGTGGGAGGGGCAGGGAGCTGATTTGTCTTTAAAACGTTTCTCCCTTTCTCATCCAGGGAAATATAATATTCTGCCTTTTCAATATTTCCTAACATATTTCATTCTTCTAGGAAGGGGGTGGGTGCTAACTTTCTTCACACTCTAAAGTCATAAATATAATTATGAAACACAATGCCAAATTCACATAACATGCCAAACAAAATCATAGCATAGTTTAATACAATGTGTGAATCTTGTCATTGTACTTAAGAGCTAATTCTCATAAAATCAGACGAAATCAACCTAAAGTTATATTTGTTGGGTATAAAAACAAACGGAAGTGGAAACTTTTAAAAAATTATTTCCTGATGTGTAAACAAATGACAATAAAGCCTTATACTTTTTAAGCATGTTATTTCCGTATACTAAATTTACCACTGAAGAGTTTAGGGTGTTTGGGATTTGACAGCTTTTAAAAACAAAATTGCTTTTTCTCTATTTTTGAAAACAGGATTGCACTTTTTTCCTGGCAAGGAATAGAAATATATATAAAGAAAGATGCAGGACATGCAGGAAATGAACCAAGCTTACCCTTTCTGCCAGCTGAATTATTGCCTTTCATGCAGTTTATAAATAACTTCAAGCACTCTGCCCATATCAAAGAGGTGCCAAATCAAAACACTAAACATTGTTTTTTCAAATAAATATTTCCATTTTTTGTATTCTATTTAAATATATTTACATATAAATATTATGTATTTCTGTTCAGAAACCTGAAAATCAGATTAATTAGTTCATTGCTGGACTTTTTTGATTACATAATTGAAAAGTCTACTTTACTTTGGAAAACTATTAACCATTTATTTGTTATATATTTACATTTTTTATCCCACCTTTATTACTTTATAAATAACCTGAGGCAGTGAACATACCTAATGCTCCTTCCTCCTCCTATTTTCCTCACAACAACAACAATCATGTGAGGTAACTTGAACTGAGAGAGAGCAACTGATTCAAGGTCACCCAGCCGACTTTCATGCCTAAGCATTTAAGCCACTGTCTTAAACCAACCTGGCTATAGAAATTAACAGTCTCCTGGTTTCCAGCCCAAGCACTTTCACCACTATGCCAAACTGGATGGGTAGTTGGATGGGGGGGGGGGAAGGGACACATTGTTCTCTATACATAGTTACATGGTTCCAGGTTCTACTCAAAACACAGTACAAAATCTCAGCCCACCAAATATATTTGGGGCAAATACAGATCTGCTAGCTGCTGTATCTGCATTCCTTTTTTAAAAATTGTTTTTATATCACAAATTCCATTTCTATATTGAACAATGTGTTTTCTAGGTAACAAAAGTGTTGAAATTTAAACATCCTCATAATCATTATGATCATATCAACATACAAACATATAGTAGATACTATCAATCATTGTTATAAAGTATACCATCCATATTAACTTCAATTATATAAGCATCAAAATGTTTACTAATCAATTTTTCTTTCTCCTATAATCCATATTTCATATAAACCCATCCATCTGATCGCTGCATCTATCGACTAACCATTTATAAAAAAGCTCCCATGTCATAAAATATTCAGAATCTTCTTTTTCTTTAATTTTTAGTGCTAACCTATCCATTTCTGCACATTTCATTATTTTTTTGATTATATTCCCATCTGTGGAGGTTTGTTCATTTTTCCGATATTGTACGTATACAATCCTGGCTGCTGTTAAAATAGGTAAAATTAAGTATGTATTACCCTTCTACTTTTCTGGTAGCATGCTCAGCAGGAATATCTCAGGTTTCAAGTCTATGTGTTGTTTTATCATAGCTTCTAGTCATATGCAAATTTTCTTCCAATATCTTTTTTGCTTTGGGACACGTTCACCACATGTAATAATATGAAACTGGTTACATTTCCAAAGTTTGACAGATTTATCTTTGTACATATTCGCTATTCTTACAGGTGACAAGTGCCATCTATAAAACATTTTATAGAAATTTTCTTTATACGCTGTTGACATTGTAAGCTTGTAGTTTCTATTATGTAATTTCTGCCATTTGTCTAATTTGATTGTACAGCCAAAATTCTCAGCCCAAATTATCATAGCTTCTTTTACTTGTTCTTCCTCCAGTTTAATGGTTATGAAATAATTATATATCCTGTTAATTAATTTTTCATCTGCTCCTATTAGCATCTGATCTAGCTCATTTGGTTCTTTACAAAACCCATACGCCTTCCTGTCTTTTTCGTATCTAGATTGTCTTTATAATTGTGGCCACCATGATAGGTCAATCCCTGATCTGTTTAGTTCTTGTTTAGTTCTTAGTTATCCCCTTTCATTTAGTATGTCCTAATATCTTGTGATTTTTTCCCCTTATTTATGACATTTTGGTCTATCACTGCCTCCATTGTAGATAACCAAGGTGGTATTTTCAGATAATGTTGCTCTTTGATTTTGGTCCATATTAGCAGTAATGCCTTTCTAACGTAGTTCCTCTGGAAGTAGCTATGTATCTCACCCTTCTTGTACCATAGAAAGGCATGCCATCCCAATTGCAAATCATGACCCTCCTGTGATAGTAATCTTGTATTCCTCGAATTAATCCACTCCTTCACCCACGTAAGTGCTGATGCTTGGTAGTATAGCTCCCAATCCTGAAGGCCATGTATCTGCATTTCTGATGAGCAACAAACAGGGATTGCAAAACCTGGGACAGAAACTATCATATTCCTTCTAATGAATGAAAAGTAGATCACCAAATCCTTGAGATGCTCAGCAATAACAAGGAAAATCTGAAAGGAAAAAAGGGAGAGAATATTGCCAGTTCTCCAATAAAAACTGCTGCCTAATACATCATCAGTGACTTACAGGTCCACAGTACTTTTCTCTTAAGGTTTAAATAATAGGTATATTATTTCCTGTAATTGTACAATATTACATACGTACAATATTACTGTACCCCTATAAAAGCTGCTTATCAGCATAAACAGAATGTGTAATAAAAAGACACCAATCCAGATAGTCCTCGACTTGCAACAGTTCATTTAGTGACTATTCAAAGTTACAATGGCACTGAAAAAAGTGACTTATGACTGTTTTTCACACTTATGACTATTGCGGTTTTCCTATGGTCACATGATCAAAATTCAGCCCCTTGGCGACTAACTCATATTTATGACGGTTACAGTGCCCAGAGTCATGTGATCACCTTTTGCGACCCTCTAACAAGCAAAGTCAATGGGGAAGCCAGTTTCAATTAACAATCATGTTACTAACTTAACAACTGCAATGATTCACTTAACTAATGTGGCAAGAAAAGTTGTAAAATGGGGGAAAGTTCATTTAACAAATGCCTTGCTAAGCAACAAAAAATTTGGGCTCAACTGTGGTCATAAATTGAGGATTACGTATTGGGACAACAGCCTAGCACAAAACTAGATGCCAATCTTATCCCTGAATCTTTTCAGGTAATAATACTAATGCTTAATAATATAAGCCACCTTCTCATCTTTCAGTAGGATATACTATTACCAGGAAATACTTACTGCATTAAATGCACATACCTGTAGACTAAGATCTCTCTCTATACACAGGGTGAAGAAAAGCAGAAAACAAAACCCTAGCATAAATCTAACATCAGAAAACTTGAGAAAGCAGAAGAACAATTTGGTTTGTGGAATATGGTAACCCTACAGTGATCATTCTTGAAAAGGGAGCTATAAATAGAAACTCCAGCATAAAATCACAGAAGTACAGCTTATTAATTGGAATTCTATTACTTATGGCATAAATGTGATTGAATATAGCCTGGATTCCCAGGAGAGAGGCACTGCATTCCAGAGGACCAAGAGACAGCAAAGTTTAGATAGTTTGATTGGGGAGAAAGAGATTAATAGCCTCCCAGCGACCTGTGCGCTCCCACAGGGTGGGCCTTCTCAGGGTGCCGTCGACCAAACAATGTTGGTTGGTGGCCCCCAGGGGGAGAGCCTTCTCTGTGGCGGCACCGGCTCTTTGGAATGAGCTGCCTCCGGGGTTGCGCCAACTCCCCAACCTCCGGACCTTCAAACGTGAACTTAAGACCTTATTATTTCATCGTGCGGGACTAGCCTAAGTGAAATTTTAAATCGAAATTTTAAATGGGTTTTATGTCGGTCCATGACCGTTTTAGCTGATTTGGCCTATTATATATTTGGTTTTAATTCTGTTTTAAATTTGTTGTTTGTATTCTGTGTTTTTAATATGGCTGTAAACCGCCCTGAGTCCTTCGGGAGAAGGGCAGTATAGAAATTAAATTATAAATAAATAAATAAATCAAGAGAGCTTCTTCCTAGAAGTTCTTGTAGTATATTTTTAATGATGCAAGAACTTGCTTTATTTGTACCTCGTTGTACCTTGATGAAGGTATCTTTTCTTTTATGTACACTGAGAGCATATGCACCAAGACAAATTCCTTGTGTATCCAATCACACTTGGCCAATAAAAAATTCTATTCTATCTATTCTATTCTTTAGCTGGGCAATATTTCTGTCTATAGGAGAGGAACAATAAAGGAAACTACTTAGAAGTAACTCTGCAACATTTTTTTTTGTTTGTTTACATTTATATCCCGCCCTTCTCCGAAGACTCAGGGCGGCTTACAGTGTATAAGGCATTTTCTTGGTTTTTGGAGCCTGACACTAAATGAAAGAATGGATAAATTAGTTTACCAGTGAAAATAGAATAGAATGGAATAGGATAGAATAGAATAGAATAGAATAGAATAGAATAGAATAGAATAGAATAGAATAGAATAGAATTTTATTGGCCAAGTCTGATTGGACACACAAGGAATTTGTCTTGGTGCATATGCTCTCAGTGTACATAAAGGAAAAGATACCTTCATCAAGGTACAACACTTACAACACTTGATGATAGTCATAGGGTACAAATGTAACACTTAATGATACAACACTTAATGGTAGTCATAGGGTACAAATAAGCAATCAGGAAAAAATCAATATCAATATAAATCATAAGGATACCAGCAACAAAGTTACAGTCATACAGTCATAAGTGGAAGGAGATGGGTGAGGGGAACGATGAGAAGATTAATAGTTCAGATTTAGTAAATAGTTTGACAGTGTTGATGTTTGTGTGTTATCCCAGTCTTCTGGTTTAAGAATTATAGGTGCTGATGTTCAACACATCTGAAGAACACCAAGCTAGGGAAGATTGGTCAAGACCATTTTTCAATAGTCACTTGAAATACTGACATAATATTAAGAGCCTTTTAAAACCTGATTTAGCTGCTTATCATGTTTACCAATACACTCATGGACATGTGCAAACTTAAATAAATTTTATGTACATAATGAAGTGGACTGTGGGCTACAAGGATTTATGCTGCACTAAATTAATTTAAGGTGCCACTGGATTCTTTGTTGTTACCCTTCGGAAATTGTAATGCTGTTTTCAGTCGAACTGCTTTGAGACAGCTGCAGGCATACAGCTGAATGCTAGTATCTGTGGTTGCTCCCACACTATCCAAGAAGGAGGAACACTTCCTCCAAAAAGGAGGAAGCAAGCAAGCAAACAGCATCAGTAGTCCCCCACCCATCCACCCACCCTATTATGCCATTGCCTTGAGCAGCAATACCTGAAACAAATGACAGCTATTAGAACTGTTTGGGCCAAGTGGCCAGCCCTGTAAAAGCTCAATGAAGCTAGCTGGCCGGATGAAACAGAGATCAGTATCTTGTGTCAGTCAGGGGGTTCTCTAGGCAGAATGGAGACAGGAGGATTATTCTCTTGGCCTGAAACAGGAAAATGTCCCAAGCTTTTCCTAGGTACAGCATCCAGTTATCTTGTCCTCTCTTGATGTGGGATGTGCCCACACCGAATGAGCAGACAAAGACAGGCTGATAGATGATAACTGGCATCATGATGCTCAAGAGCTTCCTAAATCCTTGATGGGATCTGGTGTAATTTGACGTGGGAAAGTGACCTGTTCTTCAAATGCTAGCCTCTTAAAAAAATAATAATAAACTCACATCCATTTTCTACTCTACCATTGCTGTTGTTCAGCATTCCTCTTGTTTTCAGTTTCACAGTGACTCTCTCTCCCACCTGCCCAGATCTCTATTTTGTTTTTGTTCTAATTTTGTCATAGAGAAAGGGACACAGGTCCTTTAACTTTAAAGGCATTCTAATGACCTTGTTTTGTCATGCATGTTATGCTCCACCCAATAAAGGAAGTTAACTGATTTTACAAATGAAATACACTCAACTCTCTTGTCTTTTGAAGAAGAGCCTCTCTTTCTTTGGGAATTTAAAGAAATTCTCCAAGTATCTTCTTGGTAAAAAGAATTGGGAAAAATATTGTGTAGAATATGGCAGCAGCAAAGACGGTAGGTAATACAGAATTTAGTTATTTTTACAGAGCTTTCTCTCCTTTTTTCTCAGTTTGCAAGCTGCAGAGATAGTATTCACAAAAATGGAGTCTTAATTATTCAACTCCATGTTTAACTTCTTGAGAACTCATTTTGGTTGGGGGAGAAATAGAGCTAGGCTGATTCATATATTGGAAGTGAAGTTCTGCTTTGTAGCATGCAGGGCTTAAATTCAAGTGGATGCAATGGGATACAGTATACTTCCAAGCAAATTCACACAAAGGAACCCTTCTAACCTAGCATACATTCCAGACAATGATCTTTCACTGCTTAGATAAATTGGAAGACCTACATTATATGGCCTAAACTGCATGGAAAGCTTTTCTATGACTTAGCTAGCAAAGTTCCTGTATTCCTAACTATAATGGGGGATTTCCTGTATCTTTAAATATTACAAAAGAAATTCTGCATGTTGGGGAAATCTCATTTCTTGTTATTGTAGTTGTGATAGTAGGCCTACTAAAGGTGCTGAATCTATGCTAGGAGAACATATAAATTGTGTCTACCATGCTATACTGATTCTACAACACTAAATGGAGAGGACTGAGGGAACAGGAATATAAAGTTTCTGCTTATGAAAACAATTTTCAAGCTGTTGCTTGAAGAAAATACAAGCAGGCCCAAGATAACTTGCGTAAACTAGCTAATATGAAAAGGAGGCCATCAGCTCATTAAGCGGTAAGCCTTCCTTCATAGATTTATTTACTCTCCTTAGCTCTTTAAACAAAACCTACAATGGCAGCCACCTTCTCTGCTTGCCTTAGGGATTGTTGTATAAAATGAAGATGGTACTAAAGTCTGGGGCATCAAACTGTTTTGTTTTCTTGTTACTTTGACTAAAGATTTGGAAAAAGTTAGACATTTTGGGAGCTTGTAATTTTGCTCAGCCAAGAATTGTCTTGGTTTATTCACTCTGTCGCCTATCCTTTGAGATGGTGGCTCAGCCTTTTTCAGGAGATGTTTCATGCTGCAGGAACTATGTCTGTTTGGGATCACATGAAATAGAGCAGTTTTTCCTTGGAGCTAGAACAGGTCTTGGAAAAAAAAATCTTAGTATGCCTTTCTAAACTTTGAGAAATAATTTGCTTCTCCCATTCTGGAGAAAAGGCACATAGATAGGTTTTGTCTCGTAATGTTGTATGTCCAGATAAAAGCTTTCTAGTTTTGGATTTGCTCTTGAGAAAGAACATGGGCCTGAAATATATGGGCGACTCAATTTCTGAAAAAAACTGTTGGCTTTTATTTAATCTGCAATGCCTTGTTACAGGGTTTATCATCTTTAGCTTGTGTTATTGTTTAGTCAGGAAAAAAATTGGGAAATGTCTGTCCTGTCAATTGCCATAGCATTGTCCCTTTGTTCAAACATTAGGCAAGCACACATGACGAACATCAGAAGCACAAGACTAAGAGAGGGGAGACAGTTGTGGAACACATCACCAAGCATCCCCTGCAGAACAGGTATTAGCAATAAAACCATTTTATTTTGTTATGTCCAATGTCCAGTTCTTGGACTTCAATATTCTTTTTTCTTACTTGCCATTCCTTTTATGAACTATAAGTGTCCTGAACATATACATTTAAATGTCGCTAAAGGAAGCATTTAATTATACTAGAACAGATATACTGTATATATTTTCAAGAAATGTTTGGTGGTTTGTTCTCAAAAAGCTGTTAAGAAACTTCTGTACATCTGCGGGTTTTATAGATATCACATAAGAAAATGCTCTCAGCTTACAGGTGTATTAACTGTCCTCAGTCTTTTTTCTCTTATGAGCAGGAATCACATTCTCCAAACAATGTATTTGTTCATTATCGAACACTTAAGATACTCCAACTTCCATGTTTATATTTCTTTACAAAAAAAAGGAGAAATAGAGAAAAGCCTGATCTTTTTTTCAGGTATTTTAAACTGAAAATTTAGTATGTATTGGCTACAAATATCAATTCTGATTACATTTAGACTGAGCTGAGCATGGAGCACTTATCAGTTCCCCAAAACAAGCATTAAGAAGCATGAGGATAATTTGGCTTGGATTTCAAAGAGCATTTCCCTGACTTTGTTCTGGTTAGTAACTTCACTTGTACATTCCTTTAATTCATAGGTGGGCCTTGTGGTTCTTCAAAAATGACAAGCGCAAAACCTGGCAAGATAACTTGCGGCTTGTTACCAAGTTTGATACTGTGGAGGACTTCTGGGCGTGAGTGTATCCTTATCTTCTTCCATGCATGCTAATATTTCAGTCATACAATCCTGAAGAAGTAATATGATTGTAGGTTATGTCATTTAGCATTTGGAGCAAGCAGCAATATGTCCACATTGGTGGGAGAAAAAATAGAGGATTCTGGAGAACTTCTATATAAATTATTAATACTGCAAATGCCACCTTGCTAAATTTTCTCCCACTGGCAACAAATACAGGGACTTGTTAGAATATAGTTTACTGATATAGAGAAAGGTCTCCCTTATTCCAAATTCTTGGGTATCTTGCTCTATAAGTAACTCAGTGGATACCAAAGTCTTCCTAAATAAATCAGTTACGGAAAGCAGTTCTTTCCTACATGGCATTTAGATCAATACAGGTAGTCTTTGCCTTTTAACCACAAGGGAGCCCAATATTTCTGTTGCTAAGGGAGAATTTGTTAAATGAATGTTGCCCCATTTCATGACTTTTCTTGCCTCAGTTGTTAAGTGAATCACTGTAGTTGATAAGTTAAGTCATCTGGTTGTTTATTTATTTTATTTATTTATTTATTTGATTTCTATACCGCCCTTCTCCCGAAGGACTCAGGCAAGAATAAAACAGACGGTACAATATACAAATTTAAAATGCAGTTAAAAAACTTATTTTAAAATTGGCCTGAGAAGTAAAATATATAATAAACTAAAAAACCCCATTTAAAATTAATTTCTAAGAATTTAAAAATTTGTTAAAATCAATTTAAGCCAGCCCCGCGCGAATAAAAAGATGTGTCTTCAGTTGCCGACGGAATGTCCGAAGGTCAGTGTTAAGTGAATCTGGCTTCCCCATTGACTTTGCTCATCAGAAGGTCACAAAAGGGAATCACATGACCTTGGGACACAGCAATGGTCATAAGTATGAACCAGTTGCTAAGCATCTGAATTCTGATCACATGACACGGGGATGCTGGAAAGATGTGAAAAACTGTCATAAGTCACTTTTTTCAGTGCCATTGTAACTTTGAACGGTCACTAAACGAACTGCTGTAAGGCAAGGACCACTTGTATTAGTTTCCTGTTAAAGAATTCTTAAGGTGCATCTGCATTTGAGATGCAGACTGGATCCTTATTTTCAGGAGAGTAAGTACCTGAGCCTACAGTACTGTAGCAAAAACAGTCCTATACCGTATCTCCCAAGTGAACTGCAGCCTACAAAAATTGATGCCAGTTCTGTGGGCAATTCCAGTAGCACCGTTCTTGTAAATTGCTTCATACTTTGCAATACACCAGTGGACTTCTAGCTAATAAATAGCTGTGTGTTATTGTTGTTGTTTAATAACATTCATCTAGTTTCCTATCCCAAGCTACTAATTGTCCTGGAGCAACAAAAATATCCTACTTCCCCTACCTCACACAAAAAGCGAAAATACATTGTCTTTTCCACCCATGTTTCCAGAACATCTAGCATGCATTTGCTGCTGTTAGCAAAAAAAAGGAAAGGAAAGAAAAAAGAGAGGGAGGGAGGGAGGGAGGGAGGGAGAGAGAGAAAGAGAGAGAGAGAAAAAGAAAGAAAGAAAGAAAAATCTGAGTAGTTACTAGAAAAAGAAATCACTGGGAAGTTACTACTCTTCTAATGCATTTAAAACCACTGCTTAAAGTACAGCTGATTGTAATTTTACAATCAGGTATTTTCCCCAGTAGCTATAGCTGTATTTACATGTAGTTATAATGGAGGAGAAATGGAAGATATGTTCTCCAAGAACTATGTGCAAACTTGCACTAGGAACAGGGTGTTGAAGGTTGCTAATGATTAGGAAAAGGAGAGATAGTCCTGGAATAGCAAACCACCACCACTTTGCACACAAGAGCTTCCATGTGGAAAGGAAAAAAAGGAACAGTCTTGCTATCTACTGTGGAAGAAAGAGGGCAGATGAATCCATTTTTTGGTCCATTTCACCATGGCTTCTTTTGTCTGAGAAGAATCTGCAGACACAAAATACTGTAGCCTGCATTAATCCTGTCTGAATATTAAAGTGGAATCAGAAGGGTAGTGTATATTTGTCTGATCATATGCACTCACCCTCCCAAATCAGGGCAATTGCTGTGATGGAGTACTGTATATGTGAAGCCATTGAGCCAATTCTTCCCTTTAAGGACCTGTAAAATCAATGTTAAGTCACCTAAAACACCTACAGACAGAGTGAGCCAATGAGAAAACTGTTCACCCATAACATCATTGTTGAAAAAAACTCCCTCCCTCCTTTCCTTCTCACTGGTTCATTCTATAGAGAAAATTCTAAGCATTGAGTACTATATCTTAATTTAACTATTCCTTAAATAATTATGAGGATAAAATGGATAGCACTGACAGTAATGCTTGGAAAATGAATTGTATCTCCTTGCTAAAAATTCCACCTGAAATATGTAAAATACAGCTAGGCCAGATGGGTGATGTAGGAAGTTAATAATGCTTTTCTGTGATATGAACCTGGATTTAGTGAAAAAAGAATCTGAATTGGAGTTTTGGAGATACCTATGTAATTGGTTTCTTATTGGAATAATGTCAATCAATTATATTGCTAACAACTCTCTCCTGTTCTTGAAATTGCAGACTGTATAGCCATATCCAACTAGCGAGCAAGCTGACATCTGGCTGTGACTACTCTCTTTTCAAAGTAAGTTTTCTCCAGAACTTAAGTCCCAACAACTTGACCCCAAACCCATTGAATTGTGACATGAAGGTCTGTTATATGAAGGTAAATAGAGAGACTTTGGATCCCTTTATTATGAAGCTTAACTCTCTCAACTTGTGCATTGTCCTAATAAAGGACTTTATCTGCATTAAAGGGACGTGGTGGCTCAGTGCTAAGACGCTGAACTTGTTGATCGAAACGCCGGCAGTTCAGCGGTTCGAATCCCTAGTGCCGCGTAATGGGGTGAGTTCCCATTACTTGTCCCAGCTTCTGCCAACCTAGCGGTTCGAAAGCACATAAAAATGCAAGTAGAAAAATAGGGACCACCTTTGGTGGGAAGGTAACAGCGTTCCATGCGCCTTTGGCGTTTAACCATGCTGGTCACATGACCACGGAGACGTCTTCAGACAGCGCTGGCTCTTCAGCTTTGAAATGGAGATGAGCACTGCCCCCTAGAGTCAGGAACGACTAGCACATATGTGTGAGGGGAACCTTTACCTTTACCTTATCTGCAATAATGGCTGGGAAGTTAGCATATTTGGAAGTTGTCCATATTGGGGAATAATGATGTAATTTTATACCTTGCTTGCTGGTATAAAACCAGTGCTTCCCATCTGAATGTATCTATAGCCTAATACATAGTGAGAATCGGGGTGAAATGCTCCCGGTTCAGACCGGATCGCCTGATCCTGTAGTGATGGCAGCGGGTGGTTCGGAGAACCAGTAGCCAAAATCCCTGCCCCCGCCCCCTGCCCCTGCTGAGCCGTGCCATCATCAGAGGTGGTTGGGTTTTTTTTAAAAGCATTTTTTCTTCAGCTGAAAAAATGCTTTTAAAAGTAAAAAAAAAAGCCTTTGATGATCATGCGGCTCAGCTGGGATCATCAGAACCCTTTAAAAGTTTTTTTTTAACAACCTCTTCGGCCAAAGAGATTGTAAAAAAAAAAAAGCTTTTAAAAGGCTCCTCTGGTGATCCCAGCTGAGTTGCCTGATTGCCTGAACCTTTAAAAAGCATGTTTTCAACAAGCTCTTCTGCCGAAGACAGTCCTAAAAACAATCCTTTTAAGAGGTTCTGGCGATCAGGCAACTTCAGCTGGGATCGTCAGAGGAGCCTTTTAAAAGCTTTTTTTCCTCTGGCGATCACAGCTGAGTTGCCTGATCATCACAGGCTTTTAAAATCATTTGTTTACAACCTCTTACAAGAGCCCTCACCCATGCCCACCCAATCGCCCCGTCCCCACTTGCCTAATTGCTGCTTCTTTCGGGGTCGCTAAGCCTTGCTTTGCTTCTGCTGCTGCAATCAGTTGCATTAGGTAGCAACTCAATCTGCCTGCCTCCGATTGGGTAAGTAATTTAAAATTGAGGAAGTTTTAAATTTAGCTGCTTTTATCTAAAACAAGGGTTTTCAACCTTAGTAACTTTAAGGCTTGTGGACTTCAACACCCAGAGTTCCTCAGCCAGCTTTGTGTGAGGTTCCTGCTTGTTTCAGGGGCCATTTTGGGTGAGGTGCAGCTGATTTTACATTGTATGTGAGTCAGTTGTATTGTGTTGTGTTGTGTGTGTGTAAAGTGTGAAAGTTGGTTTTTGAGGTTTTTGTGGCTGTGTGAGGTTCCTGCTGTTGCAGCTGCTTTTACATTGTGTGTGAGTCAGTTGTGTTTTGTTGTGTGTGTGTGTAAAGTGTGAAAGTTGGTTTTTGGTACCTCTTATTTTTTTGTATATTTTGTTTATTATTGTTATTATTTATTGTTATTGGCCATGCCCACCTAGTCATCTGACCACCAAGCCATGCCCACCAATTAAGCCATGCCCACAGAACCAGTAGGGAATGTGTATGACTCATATGTATGATTCATATGAGGTGATATTAGCTCCATTAGATAGGCCAGACAAAGAAATCAACAGCAAGAATCGTAAAATTATTTTTATTGAGACTGGTTATAAATCTGACTGTGTTGTCCTTCCTCCTCCTCCTTCTAGACCTAAACCATGTTTTATTTTTTGTTGCTTGGCAACAGAACTTGAATATTTTCATCTAGATCATCTTCCTTATTCTGTAAATGGCAAGCAATTATTATCTTTGACATTTTTCTACCAGGATGGTATTGAACCCATGTGGGAAGATAACTGGAACAAGCATGGTGGTCGTTGGCTTATCACATTGGCTAAGCAGCAGCGACGTACAGAACTTGACCGTTTCTGGTTAGAGACCGTAAGTAAGCAGAATTCAGTTTATATCCTCCACCTCTGGTCCATTAATTTCTCAAACCAGGTGATTCTTTGGATTGTGGCCATATTTCTGTAATGGATCCAAAAGCTCATCTCTGCCTCTCTTTAATAGTAGGACTACTTACATACCATATTTTTCGGAGTATAAGACGTACCTTTTTCCCACCTAAAAGGGGGGGAAATTTCAGGGCATCTTATACACGGAATGTAGCCCCTCCCATCCACTGGCTTCCACCCTTTGGCCTCTGGCTCCCAACAATTTACCTCCTTGTAGCAAGCAGCAAGAAGAAACAGCCCATTTCAGCTTCAGCATAGCCTAATTAGCACAAGTTGATTGTCCCCAACTCTCAGCTGTTTCAGGCTGCAGAGATTGCCATTGCCTATTGCTGCGTGGGCCTCTGCTGCTTGCTGCAAGGAGGTAAATTGCTGGGAGCAGATTTTTTTTCCTTGTGCTAATCAAACTATGCTGGAAATGAAAATAAAGCAGGCTGTTTGCTGCAAGGAGGCAAAATTGCTGGGAGGCAGAGGCAGATTTCTTTTTCTTGTTTTCCTCACCAAAAAAGGTAGGTGCGTCTTATAGTCCGGTGCGTCTTCTACTCCAAAAGATATGGTAATTGTTCTGTTTCAGTAATTCCTTCCACAAACGAGACCATACTAGCTTATTCTGAGATGGGCAATATGCCCTCAGACTAATTTAAAAGGTGTTTGAAAGCTATTAGTTTAGACATCTGGTGTGCTTCCCTTTCCCCTCTTTTCCAGCAGCTTACTGGACAGAAGAAGAAAAACATATTGAAAAAAGAGAAAAGAAGATGTTGAACAGAGGTTGTTTAACCCTGAACACAGTAGGGCTACCAGATACGGGTCGCACAAACCAGACCTTCAGTAGGCAACTTAAGAGAACTAACTAACTACATAGAGGAAACACTATTTTTTTTTGTTTTGTTAATGTTGTGTGGGTCTCTTGGATTCTTGCAGCCCAAGAATATAGACACGGTTTTGATTTAAGTATTTTTCACTTATTAGGTTCGCAGTGTGTAGAAAAGATTAGTTCTTATTTATCTTTCAAGATTCTGCTCTTTTTCCCCCTCAGTATCAATATTAAACTCTTTAGGGCAGGAAAAACCTGATACATCAGACGAATGTTGTCATCTGGTTCCCTGTATATTTCATGTGGATTTTCTTCCTGTCCCCTTTTTATAGTTGCTGTGCCTGATTGGAGAGATGTTCTGTGACTACAGTGATGATGTCTGTGGGGCAGTTATCAATATTCGTGCCAAAGGGGACAAAATTGCCATTTGGACCCGAGAGGCAGAGAACCGGGATGGAGTAATCCATATTGGGTGAGTGTCACCTTCAGAGGGCCCTCCCAAACTGAGGTATGGTGGGTACTTATCTGAGAGATGGCCTTTTCAGTGGCAGATCCCAAGGGCTTTAGAAAGCCTGATGCCATGCTTCCTGCTCTTTTGGCCCCTAGGAAAGACAGATTAATTTTCCTAGGCACACCTTCACTCTCTTTCTCTCAATTTATATGGCTGCTGATCTCAAATTTATAACTCTGGGCAGCTGTTTTAAAAAAAAAACATAAATCACACAACTTTTTAAAAAAACAACAAACATATAATCAGCTGACATTAAGAAAGCAAGCAAGCAAACAACAATGAACCAACCAATATCATGAGTCAGAGTGTGGCCACGATGTTAACTTGTTGCCTTTACTTTTTCTTCACATTTTAATATATCTTATAGATTTCACTTTGTATTTTGTATTTTACAAAATGTCTTAATGTATCTTTTTATTGTGTTTCCTTTTTCACTGCAATTATTTTATTGTAAATGGCTCTAGATTTCTTAAATGGGGTTTCTTTAAAAGGAATCATATGAAATGGGGATTGATATCTTTAATGGCGCTCACACAAAATTATTTTGTTCTGGCTTTCAGGCGTGTGTATAAGGAACACCTGGGGCTCTCTTCAAAAGTGGTGATTGGTTATCAGGCTCATGCAGACACAGCTACCAAGAGTGGCTCCCTTATGAAGAACAGATTTATCGTGTGACCTCACTGGGCTTAAACTCAATCCTTGGCAGGATGGCTAAAGATGAGCTACATGAAGATTTAGCATGAATCCACTCTTCCCATTAAAATGTTGTAACCAAGTATTTTGGATTCTTGACTGGAGTGGAGTTATATAGAAAGTATTTATACTTGGGCAAAATGGTTTCTGTTACCCTCAATTTTTAGCCACCTTTAAGCTAAGACAGTGTCACTTAAAGCAGAATGTGCTTTGTGTAACTTTCTGGTTCTGTAATCTGAAAAGATTTAGACAATGAGGTCAAAAGGATTGTGAGAACTACTTGGTACCAAGGTAGAAGAATAGTTTGCCAAGAAACAGAACTTGCCTGTTTGCTTCTAATCTGTTTCTTAAAACTAGGCTCCCTTCAAGATTTACATGGACTCAAGGTGAGGTACTACATAGAAAAAATACTTTATTTCCAATAAAAAGATACATTTTGCTATTTCCAAAATTATGTGAAAAAGTGGTTCAATCATGCAATTTTTTTTCCTGTTGAAGATCCATGTACTATGTACTCCGCCTTACAGAACCAGTTCTTAAGTACAGAATTTGGGTAGCACGTAAACATACTGTGGTCTTGTTAACTTTAGCCACCAGTGTTTAAACCTTTCCTCTGCCATATACTGAATGAGCTGGGTGCAAGAGCCATTGAACCGAAAGAGGCAGTGATAGCAGTCTACCCTGAAACAGCTTGTGTAGTTGTGAAGAATGTTACACAGCTGACTTGAAGGGCAATGAGCTGACTTCCTCCGATTAGCCTCTGCAATCGAGATGACACCAGGTTTGTGCTGGGCAATTCAACACTGCTGTTCATTAACTGCTATGAATAATGCAAGCAACAGGATGTTTGCCTGTAATAACTAGCCCTGGAATGCCTACACAAATATGGCCATCTGCAGGGGGGAAAGTACAGCCTAAGCTAAACAATTCTATAAGATGCAAATAAATGTACATATTTAGGGATGGGAATGGTAATTTATGTGTTCCAGACCTTATATGTTCTAAGTTATGAAGAACAGACCGAAATCAGAACCCACTTTTATCTCTGCTAGATCAGCCATTAGCAGCACTGTTACTCTCTTTGGTATGGAATCTAACTTAATCTATATGTGCTACCCATCTCACATCTATTTAGAGACAAAGATATAGTAACTTTCAAGACACACTACAAGTTCCAAAGGCTTCAGTTCAGATGCACCTAAAATTAATTGATACCACTCTCAATTTTATTGCTCAGGTCTTTTGGGCCTTGGCTCATGCAGAGTTCAATAACTTGGATAATGGATTTTAATGATTAACGAGAACATCAATGATTGTACATCAGAAGTCTCTATTTTTTTAAAAAATGCTTAAAATATTGATATGGGGAAACTGCCTGATTGGATTAGGTTAAATAAGGGTTAATTATAAAAAAGGGATGCGGTAGTTCAGTGGCTAGGACACTGAGCTTGTCGATCGAAAGATTGGCAGTTCAGCGGTTCAAATCCCTAGTGCCGCATAATGGGGTGAGTTCCCGTTACTTGTCCCAGCTTCTGCCAACCTAGCAGTTCGAAAGCACGTAAAAAATGCAAGTAGAAAAATAGGGACCACCTTTGGTGGGAAGGGAACAGCGTTCTACGTGCCTTTGGCATTTAGTCATGCCGGCCACATGACCATGGAGACGTCTTCAGACAGCGCTGGCTCTTCGGCTTTGAAATGGAGATGAGCACCGCCCCCTAGAGTCGGGAATGACTAGCAAGTATGTGCGAGGGGAACCTTTACCTTTACCTTTAATTACAAAAACAAAAAAATACATCCTATGTTGAGAATGCCCACTGCAGCTTTAATTCCTATGCTCAAAATTTGGTACATAAAGTTTATATGGGTTGGTAATGGATAACACTATTACTCAGATATGTAGGCGGGAAGTTTTTTTAAATGAGTACATTCCTGTCTCATGCTAAATAACACTTGTGCTAACATAATAGATAAAAGAAGAAAAGTAAATTATTAATAAATGTTAAGTGGCAAAGAAATGGCAAAATAGGACCTTAATGATTTATCTACTAAAATAGCTGTCAGGAGGAAAACTCACTTAGGGACTAGGTAGATAAATTGACAGGAAGAATATAGTAAAGGACGGGGGGAACCATTTTGTGGAAGACAGGAAGTAACCAAAGTTACTAGGATAAGAAAGATGTGAAGTAGTATTGTATTTCAATATAATGTAGTAGTAGTGCATCATTAATCATTTTAGGGAGGTGCTTGAATGTTTTATCCTTTCTTTAAACATCTCTCCCCACTTACTTTCTTATTCAAAGGCAATGATATGATTATGGAACACACATACAAAATAGAGTTGGAATGGACCTTGGAGGTCTTCTAGTCCAATCCCTGGCCAAGCAAGTGACCCTACACCATTCCAGAGAAATGGCTGTCCAATCTCTTCTTATAAACTTTCAGTGATGGAATACCCACAACTTTTGAAGGCAAACCATCGATTGTCAGAAAATTTCTCCTAGGCTGGATCTCTCTTTGATATGTTTCCATTTGTTACTTCTTGTCTTGCCTTCAGGTACATTGGAGAATAGGTTGACCTTTTATCACAGCCCTTCAAATATTGGAAGACTGCTATCATGTCATCCCTAGTCCTTCTTTTTGCTAGCTTAGACATACCCAGCTCCTGCAACCATCCATCATAAGTTTTAGCCCCCCGACTCCTAATGATCATCTTTGCTCTTCTTTGCACTCTTTCTAGAGATTCAACATCATCTTCGTATTATGGTGACCTGGATGTAGTATGCCAAGTCTGATTTTACTTTGGAAACCTTGGACAAAGTGACTTAGGGTCTGTCCTCGAAGTTATGACCATTGCATCACATCTGTGGTCGCATTACTGTAGTTTGGGCATGTGGCAATTGGCTTGCACTTACGATGGTTGCAGTATCTTGTGGTGATGTGATCTGATTTGCAACCTTCCCAGCCAGCTTCTACAACCAAAGTCAATTGGGGAAGCTTAACTGGATTAACTTAATAACGGTGTGATTTGCCTAATGACCTCAGTAAAAATGGTCATAAAACCAGGTTGAGTCTGTGATCATTCATTTATTATTATTAATTTGATTCATCACCAAATTCTGGCCCCAATTGCCATACGTTTTGATAACTTATTTTTTTTAGATTTAATTGAATGTCTTTTTTCCAGATTAAGAGAGTAACATCATTTCTATTTTTACCCCACAACTCTATGATGGGCCAAGGAAACGTTTGCCCCAGTGGTGGGCTTCAATTTTTTTTACTACCGGTTCTGTGGGTGTGGCTTGGTGGGTATGGCATGGCTTGGTGGGCGTGGCAGGGGAAGGATATTGTAAAATCTCCATTCCCACCCTGCTCCAGGGGAAGGATACTATAAAATCTCCATTCCCTTCCCAATCCAGGGGAAGGTTACTGCAAAATCCACATTTCCTCCCCATCAGCTGGGACTTGGGAGGCAAAGAATAGATGGGGGTTAGGGCCAGACAGAATATTTACTATCAGTTCTCAGAGCTACTCAAAATTTCCGCTACCAGTTCTCTAGAACTTGTCAGGACCTATTGAAACCCACCTCTGGTTTGCCCTAAATTGCCCAGTAGGCCTCCATGGCTCAAGTGGTCTCAGCATCTAGGTCTCCTGAGCCCCCCTAACAGTGGTGAAATACAATTTTTTTTACTACTAGTTCTGTAGGCATGGCTTGGTGGGTGTGGCAGGGGAAGGATACTGCAAAATCTCCATTTCCACCCCACTCCAGGGGGAAGGATATTGCAAAATTTCCATTCCCACCCCACTCAAAATTTACGCTACTGGTTCTCCGAACTACTCAAAATTTCTGGTACCGGTTCTCCAGGACTTCTCAGAACCTGCTGGGTTTCACCCCTGCCCCCTACAATACCTAAACTAATATCATTAATTCCTGTTTATTAATGTAAAGTTGTCTGGACTTTTTAAATGGAGAGCATGCAACACATCCTCAGCAGTTGGTCTAAGATGTCATGAAGGGCAGCTACTCTCATGACAGAAACTCATGGCCATTTCCCCTTTAGTACTTGTTTAAAGAGGTGCAGTTTTCTGTATCTATAATGTGCATTTTTGCAGAGAGCTCTCCAGGTGGGAGAGGTCTGTGGAACAACAGCAGGTTGACTGGAATTTTTTGTGACTAAAAGGGGCTGCTTTTTCTGAGAGGGCAAGGTGATGATGGAAAGCAGAAAAGCATGCTGTAGTCTAACTGAAGCACTAAGTGCAATTCGGGGGTAGGAGGGTGGGGGAGGCTAACTTTTAAAGATGTGCTTCATTTATTTAAATAATTAAATTTGCGTGCCACCCTTCTCCCCATATGGTCAATATATGTATGTATGTATGTATAAAACTGCAATAAAATACAAGTTATAACTAAGACGAGGAAGAAGGGAACATTTATTGCAAATAAACGTTAATTTCTTCACGTTTGCATTACGGGCCTCAGCAGACATTTGGGGAAGGACCAGGCCAGAGCAGATCCTGCAGCTGTTCTCCCGAGCGTCCATACGGCACACGTTTTCTGAGAATCCAGCGGAGAGCAGCAGCACCAGCAGCGGCGTGAGAAAGAGCTGCCGAAGTCCGGATAGAGGAACCGGGCACGCGCTTGCCGCTGCAGCTGCTCTCCTTCAATTCCGCCAGGGGGCGGGCTCGACGAGGCGGTCCCGCGGCGGCGCTGGGCCTCGGCTGAGGGGCAGCATGGGGCTGTGAGCTCAGGCCCCGCGCTCGCCATGCCAGGGAAAGCCCAGCACTTCCAGGGTCCTCAGGTCAGCTGCTGCGCCAAATACCTGCTCTTCGCCTCCAATGTGCTCTTCTGGGTGGGTGAGCGCCAGCAAGCGAGCGAATCGCGTCCCGCGGAAGCAGTGCGGTGGGTCGGTCGGAGCGGCGCTTGCATTGCTTCTACCTGGGCGGGTGGGGAGGAGGCCAGGACGGATGGAGCGACCGGGCTTTGGCTGCAGTTCCCGCGCCCGTGGCGTTTGTAGTGAAGTCCGGGGTCTGGGGGCGGCGGGTGGGGAGGAGGTCGCTGGCTTCCTGGGAAAGAGAGGAGGGGAAGCTGCCCTTCGCTTAGCTGCGGAATCCTTGGCAAAGGCTCGTCACGCCAGGCGGGTGCTCGCGGGGCGTCCGGATGGTCCCGCGCCGCGTTGAGCGTGACGGATTCGGCGCTGGAAAGTTTTTGGCCAAGGACGTCCTTGGTTCCCACCAAGCCTCTCGCTGCGTCCGGTCTGTATCTGAAGACCGGCCGCTGTCTTGCTCCGAGTCTAGCCCCTGTTCCTGCTTCGATTTCTCGGCAATTTCCAGGAGAAGCGGGAAAGGTTTTCTTAAAACCAAACATGTAATCCTTTGCCTGTCTTGTTTCTGACACAGCATTGTTTTCTCCTATCACCCTCCTCTGGGGGGAAAAAGTTATGACTCTATTTAGCAGTGTGTTGGCTTCCATTCACTGCCGGCATAGTTTAGATCTTATCCTGAAAAGCCAGCTCCTTTGGTAGACATGCACTCCGAAGTTCCTTAATCCCTTTGTTTTGAGGAAGTTGATACTGTGAAAACAGTACAGCTGCCCCACCTCATTCTTTCTTGCACATATTTTACATAATGTCTATTGTAAACCCCAGTACTCTGCGTATCTTAACTTGGGTTCACCTTCACAGCTGGTGAGGTGTGATGTGGTGGTCACATATTTTCTGAACTCTTTGTCACTGAGCTTTGTAAATATGGATTATGGCAGCATGACTTGTTCAACAAACGGGGGTTAAATGAGCCATGACTTAGCACATTGTGTAATTCCCAATCTATACTTTATAGGTTTTTGGATGTAATGGGATTCTGGCTGCATAAATATTTAATAAATTATTTACAACAATGTGATAATGAACTACTACTATATAATAATAAATGTGTGGGTATTTTGCTGTTACATGCATAGTCTAAGCAGTGGAAATTCAATAGTTCAAGCCCTAATCAAGGACCTAAGTATTATTATGGTAACATATAAGGAAAAACTAAACAGTGGTCTTCAGCCTTTTTGGCACCAGGGACTAGTGTCATGGAAAACCATTTTTCTACGAATTGGGGAGGGGAGAGGAGGAGGAGAACACAACCTAGATCACTCGCACACACAGTTTACAGTAGGGTTTGTGAGTTTGCGTTCCTGTGAGAATCTAATACCTGATGATCTGAGGTGGAACTGAGGCGGCTGCAAATACAGATGAAGCTTTGCTCATTCACCCGCCGCTCACTTCCAGTTGTATGACCTGGTTCCTAACAGTGGCAGGAACCACTGCATAGGCAGTTTCAAGCAGAGTGGAGTGTCTTTTTTATATAAAATTAGGATGTTACGATCTGATAAATTCAATAGATTAATAATTTAATTAAATAATAGTATTATAAATTATTATGGTTCGTTGCATAGTTAGCAAAATGTAAAAACTGGATTTGGCATTTTTATCCACTTATTGGGTTCTTCTCAGGACCTGGGATAGCAGATGTTGATGTTTGATGGGGCTAAAGGAAATGTTGCAGGATTTAAGCTGTTCCTAGTAAAGCTGCCTTTTGCAATTGACTGAATTGAATTTGTCAATGCCAATGGTGTTTAAGCGGTGCTCCAGTTGTTTTGGTATTGCACCTGTGGCACCTATTACTATTGGTACTATTTTTGTTTTCTTTTGCACTTGTGTATTTGTATACCGGATTACCTACTCATGACTTTCACTGCATGCTTAGTTTTGTCCCTAAAAGACAATTATGATATATGGTAATTGTGTTACAGTTGAAGGGAATTTGAGAACAGCAGTTGATTGTAGTAGTTTTGATTTTTTTCCCTTATTTTGCTGGTCCCGTTTGAATCAGAATTATCTCATCTTGAAGTAGATGCCTATATTCATCTAGCAAACAGATTAATTTGAGAAATTTCCATATCATATCTCCTATTTAATAGATACTACTAGGCCATG
Source organism: Ahaetulla prasina (assembly GCF_028640845.1). NCBI lineage: Eukaryota > Metazoa > Chordata > Lepidosauria > Squamata > Colubridae > Ahaetulla > Ahaetulla prasina. The sequence continues at coordinate 82,098,617 of NC_080540.1, read as the reverse complement.
CACCAGGGGCCTCTGGTGGCTCAGACTGCTAAAACAGTCTATTATTAACACAGCTGCTTGCAATTACTGCAGGTTCAAGTCCCACCAGGCCCAAGGTTGACTCAGCCTTCCATCCTTTATAAGGTAGGTAAAATGAGGACCCAGATTGTTGGGGGCCAATAAGTTGACTTTGTATATAATATACAAATGGATGAAGACTATTGTTAACATAGTGTAAGCCGCCCTGAGTCTTCGGAGAAGGGCGGGATATAAATGCAAATAAAAATAATAAATAAATAAATAAAATAAATCTTATCCAATATACAACATGCTCCTCTATCTTCTGTTTATTTTACAGTATATACTTATAAATATTTAACTTATACATAAAATATTTATTTTGCATAGTAAATAAGTAGTACTAGAAATTAGTAATGAATTATTTTACTACTTGTAAATGCTTCACCATGCAGATTAAACAACAAAATCACCAAAAGATAAACACTCATAAACTAGCAGTTGTCAACAGCACCTGGAAATTAACAGAAATGAAAACTGTTAGATCAAAATCCTCATTATCAAGGTAAAAACAGTGTTAACTTTATTGCTTCTGTAAAAAACAAATTACAGGTTTTTTTCTTAATTGAACAACTTTTGATGAACTTTATTTGGGTGCTACGGAGAATTCCAGCATGGAAGATTATCTGAAGTGGCCAAAATTGTGCAAGTTTTAGGACTAAACTCAATCTGTTGACAGGCAGGGTAAGGCATCTCTGGTGAATTTCTGATCAACAGAGGATCTGGCAGAGCAGATAAAATGGGCCATGGTTGCTTTTTGGGTGCAAAGTTCCTCAGGGATACAAATAAAATTTTAACCTGCATGATGAATTTATGAAACATAGAATTGTCTTATTACTAATTTGCATCATTGATGGATTACTTACCAAATCAATTTGGCTTTAATTTATTTATGGAGAGGATTAATTTCAATTCAAATGCAAGTAAAAAACTGCAATGGCTGTCTCCTAGAATGACTTTTGTCAAGAAATGAGTATATGGGGGCCGGAATAGCTCAGGCTGTTAAGAAGCCTGTTATTAGAACACAATAGCCTGCAATTACTGCAGGTTCAAGCCCGGCCCAAGGTTGACTCAGCCTTCCATCCTTTATAAGGTAGGTAAAATGAGGACCCAGATTGTTGGGGGGGCAATAACTTGACTTTGTAAAAAATATACAAATAGAATGAGACTATTGCCTTATACACTGTAAGCCGCCCTGAGTCTTCGGAGAAGGGCGGGATATAAATGTAAACCAAAAAAAAATAAAAATAAAAAACCAAGTGATTTCTGTAGGTAATCTATCCATGTGCCCCATCAGTAGTGGTTTTCACTTACCTTTGCTATTGGTTGGGGCCGGAACGCGCATGTGAGTGCGCTTGTTTTGCTCATGTACGGCACTTTGCATGTGCAGAGCATCCGTGATGATGTCTGGGTGGGTGGGCAGAGTCTCCTGCCGTGGCCACTACCAGTTCGCAAACCGGTAGAAACTCACCACTGATCCCCACCCCCTTGCACTTCAGACATCAGAGAGTCTGTAACACCAGGCCCTTGCTTTCAGTATGTATTCCTTATTGTATGCCTGCTTACTCTCTTGTAATCCCTTCCTCTCCAATAAATATAAATACAAACATTAATTAGTTAATTAAGAGCCAGTTTGGTCAAGTGGTTAAGGTGTTAGCTTAGAAACCAGGAGACTGTGAATTCTAGTCCTGCCTTAGGGATGAAAGATGGCTAGATGAACTTGAGTCAGTCATTCTCTCTTATTCCAACCACCTCACAGAGTTGTTGTTATGGGGAAAATAGGAGAAGGAGTATTATGTATGTTTGCCACCTTGAATTATTTATAAAGTAATAATGGCTGGGATAAAAATCTAACAGATAAATATTTTTCTTCTTGTTAATTATCCTAGTGTCAGAGTGAGCAGGGAGTGGTCAGGAGGCAAACAAAAGCAGAAGGCATGAATAGTCTTGTCAGTTTTGAGCCAGAAAGGACAGTTGCGGTCATGTGAGTTCCCACCGAGTAGCCATTTTGCTTAACAATGGATATGCTGGTCCTAATTGTGGTTACTATACAGGGAGGTGTGGTTACTATATGGAGGTGTGGGGAATAGAGCAAACTAGCTGGATACACATGCTCCACTATGAAACTATGTGATCGGGCTTGATAAATCAACATTTACAGCTTGAAAATTAATGAGTAGCTACGATCCGCCTCTCCTCTCCCCTTCTCTCCCTCAGGCTTGCCCCACAGAGGCCTCTCCTATCTTATCCCCTTCTCTCTCTTTCAGGTGGGGAGTAAAATGTCTCCCAGCCCACAGGCCGGATGAGCCGCATGCTGGCCACGCTCACAGCCCAAGTGGCAGGTGGAACAGAGTTCTTTTCAGGTGGAGAGGGGGCATAAAACTTCTTAGCATCAGAGCCAGTGGTGGGATTCAAATAATTTAACAACCGGTTCTCTGCCCTAATGATTTCTTCCAACAACCAGTTCACCAAACTGCTCAGAAAGTTAACAAATGGTTCTCCCGAAGTACTGCAAACTGGCTGAATCCCACCACTGATCAGAACATAAAAATAATAATATAAGAAATACTAATGATCTGATGGTCATTTTGAAAAATTCTTTCTTAGCAAGCACCTAGAAGCCAAGAGGAACATATGTGCCAAATTTCAAGATTGTAGGCTTTACGGTTCTGGAGATTTCGTGATGATGCATGAGTGGTATTCCGATTTTATATACATACATTACTTTCCAATTTTGGGGCCATTTTTAGGACTCCAAATAGGTTAATAATTGAGAGCTGAATGATAATAATTCAATAATTCTGTATTGAAGCATCATATTCTGTTTTAGGAAGGAAATGCTATGGTTGCTGATGTGTGAGCCTAATAAATTTTAATGACAGAATAGAAGCTCTTTATTTATTATGCAGAATATTTATCTTTCCTCTAGAAGATTTACTGGTTTCGTACAACATACACCTACTTTCCTATTTTTTTCTTGCTTCCTCCCACTCTTAAAGAAGAACTGTGCCCAGTTTGAACACTGCTATTGTAATTACTTACAGGTTGATGGAAAAACCAAAGAAGCAAAATAAATAAAGGAGCAAAGACATAAATATCAATACTTTGTATACATCAAGGATATGATCAGAGCAAGTTGGCAAGAGAATACGTTAAAACAATGTTTGCCAAATAAAAATTAAATTCCGCCAGATATGAAACTCACCAGAAAACCAGAAATTAATATTGAGAGAAATGTCGGTTCTGCTTCTTCAAGATCCATTTGAAAGAATCATTGCCACTGCCATCTGCAGTCTTCCAGATGTGTAGGGACAGCAGTTTCCAGAACTCCTAATCAGTATTGGAGGATGCAAAGCTAGGAAAGTTTAACAAGTGAAATTTCATTTTGGCTATGAGTTGGCAGGAACCTACTGTTTAGACGCAGAATACAGAATAACGGAAGGATATTGGAAGTCCTGTAGACCAACCCTCTGCTCAAGTAGGAGACCCTATACCATTCCAGACAAATGGTTATCTATTCTCTTCTTTAAAACCTCCAGTGATGGAGTACCCACAATTTTTGGAGGCAAGCCATTCCACTAAAGTTCTCTCAGGAAATTTCTTCTTAATTTTAGATTGCCGCATGATGTGATGGCTTAAGGCAGGGGTGTCAAATTTGTGATGACACATCATCACGTGACTCATCGCAACTTCCCCCCCTTCGCTAAAATGGGGGTAGGTGTGGCCAGCGCGTGACGCATCCGGCCCATGGGCCGTGAGTTTGACACCCCTGGCGTAAGGCGTAAGGAAAAGAAAAAAGTTAAAGTCAGAAAAAGATTCCCTAAAATTGATGGGCAATAAGAACAGCCCAAATAACATTTCCAGCTTTTTCTTGATTAGCCTGGGACTTTATGTTTTTTACAAGAAAAAGTTACTGAGTGAATTTTATATTTTTAGTAATGCACAATATAGATTATATTTGTGTGAGTCGGCAAGTGTTGCTGACTGGTATTATTGAATTGGAATGAAATTTTTGGCATAGAAATTTCATGTGAGAAAATCACCTAAGAATATTTGCTTATTTTTTATTTATTTATTTATTTGAATTTATATCCCACCCTTCTCCGAAGACTCAGGGCGGCTTACACTGTGTTAAGCAATAGTCTTTATCCATTTGTATATTATATACAAAGTCAACTTTTATTGCCCCCAACAATTTGTTTATTAGATTTTTGTCCCTGCCTTTATTATTTTACCATATCAAATCAAATAAGCGAAAAACCAGGATTTGAGGTTTGGCATTCTTCTGATATTAGACTTGTTTTTTAATCTTATTTTACTAAGGTGAATGTGAAGTGAACTGAAATATGATTCTGATTTTATATCCAGAATTAATAAAATGAAATAAAACATAGTTTTCCCATTCTCATGTTCGGGGAGATTGTGGTCTAAGCTATCCATAAGAGAACCATTGAGGATGCTTATTATTACCTTAATTATTTCTTATTAAACCAATATAATTATGTCTACATTGGTCCTATTTTTAATAATATTCCGCATATTGTATTGTTTCTTTGATTCCTGGTGTAGATTGGCCTTGTATAAGTCCGATTTCTGAATTCTTCACATTCCATCTACTGAGATAGCCCTCACAAAGCCCCATAGGCAATGGCAAACAAATAGCAATTGACATTGAAAGAGGGCAGGATTTATTCTGTGGGCAGGGGAAGAACTCTGATCAATGCTGCTGCTGTTTTAGAAATGTTCCATTCTTACTATGGGAACAGTATAGCCATTGTCTATATACAGTGCTAAGCTTGCAACTGCCCCAGATGATGTGTTTTCAGCCTTCTGTTTTCCAAGGCTCTCAAGTTAGACTCCATAGCCAAATGATGGGTATCCCGCCAGTGGCAAATGACAAGGATTTAGTTTGATCTAGCCTATGTATACAACCATAAAGTTGGCTTTGCTTGATGGGAGAAAGTTAAGATTCATATTCATAAAAATGAGTCAGTTGCCAAGCATTGAGGTTTTGATCACATGACCATGGGGATGCTGCAAGTCATAAGTGTGAAAAACAGTCATAAGGCACTTTTTTCAGTGCAGTGTAACCTTGAATGCTCACTAAATGAATGGTTATAAGGCAAGAACTACCCCCACATATATTGATAGAATGGAGTGCAAATAATTGGCAATTTCTTTATGCCAAAATATGTATTTGTTTAACTTGTCTTTAAACTTCCAGTTTTCATTTTAATTCATACCCTGGCAAACTAGAATATCTCCTCTGAAGAAATAGACCTCATCTGAGTCTAGAACCTTCAGTGTGCAAGCCAGTTACATTATCTCTTAATCTTATTTTTCACCTATCCTGTGAATAGAAGATGAGTCAGCATAGGAGGCAAACATTGGGGTGAATCATGATCTGTCTTTCTGCAGAAAATACTATAAAATGAGGAAGGCGTTGTGCCATTCTTTATCAGGACCACATGAAAGACCATGTCTATATATGAAGGTTTAATTAAGATGATTTATTGCTAAAAGCCACAGCATTTAAGGGGGGTTGGAATTTGTGGCTATGTAGGGATTCTAAGTGGATCCCTCTTTTGGCCCCTCCCCCTGGTTCTGCAGTCCTTCTACATTCTTAGTATAGAACTAAATTGCTCCCTGTTCTTATCATATACATGATGGTGGCCTTTTCTCTTTTGCAGTTGCTGGGGGCAGCTTTCCTAGCCATTGGTTTGTGGGCTTGGGCAGAAAAGGTAAGTATGGCCAGGAAGGGAATGTTTTTCTGATTGCTGTATCTGATCCCATCTTGGTATCCAGGTAATAAATTGTTGTGGTATGAGTATATGAACCATACCTGGATTATGTGAATTGGACAAATTATTCACATATCTTGTTGTCTGAGCCCTTTGAGGGTATCACTTTCCTGCTGCTTCCTTACACTGAAATTTCTTTTTGCCTTACTTGTTTTTTTTTAAATACATTAGCGATTAACATTTATTAATGTTTATTTTACTTATTTTATGTAAAGAATAGTTAAGATTCAAATTTAAAATAAAAAGTAAAAGGTGACAGAACTAATACTTATGCTGCAATCTTAAACATACATTGTATATAGGTTTTAACTGGTATCAGTAAGTAAATTGTACTTAAATTCTGGGATTTAAGCCTTTATTAAGCATTTGATGAGGGGGATTTTTGCACCCATCAGAGTTTTAGAAACATTAATGAATTTTTTTTTTTTGATAACCCATGATCAACCTAGATATAACTGTAGATATATGTTTGTTTTTCACCCAAGGGCTACATTTGGTTTTATAGTGGAATGCTGTGGACCAGCCTTCAAAAAATAGTGGGGTGGCTTCAGGAAAATGTTAAGTTTTATTTAAATTCAATAAAAATATGCATAATTAATTCAGTAGTTCAGTTACATGTAGGAATTGAAATTTGGTAACCATTTTTTGGAATTTTACTCAAAGGCTTTGGGTCTGTACGCAACCTGTGGAGTTGGCTAAAAATACACATTTGAATGAAATACGTACCTTGATGAACGTATCTTTTCTTTTATGTACACTGAGAGCATATGCACCAAGACAAATTCCTTGTGTGTCCAATCACACTTGGCCAATAAAAATTCTATTCTATTCTATTCTAGATTATACTTCTGGATCAAATAATGAGTCCTTCTGGTCTAACATTATTTACAAATAGCCAGCTAAGTGCCCATGAGGAGCTAAGGAGCAAATTCTTTTGAATATAAGAAGTTTTCAGTTGTTTTCTATATACTTGTTTTTCAGAGTTTTACTATCTCTGTAGATGTAAATTTCATTCAGGTGGCTTTTATTTTCCTACCCTCCATTTGTTCAATCATTTTTATAGCTTAAGTATGAGCCTAGAACGCAATGAACTGTGCTGAGTCAGGTCTTTGAGAACATGTGCTGAGCAAAAGCTGATGAGCCTCATCATGTTATATCTTTTGTCTCCAGTCATTTCACTTACTACCAGCATACTTTGATTTTCTGAAACCAAATATAAAATAAAATTTATATATATTCTCCCCCCCCCCCCCATGCCTGACCATTTTTATTTTGTGAAAAAGCAGTGTAGGTTGTGGTCATTGGAATGATTTCCTATTGAGAATGGCTCACCTTCCCATTTGCCACCAAACATTGTTGCTTGATGCAGTTTTCATGACAAACAGCAGCCGAAAGGTAGAGGATTTTCATTTGGAAACTGGCACTGAGCCCAGATGAGAAGGACATTTTAGTCTGTTTATTTACTTGTTTACAGAAAAGTATATATTGCTCCCCTCATAGTACTCCAGGTGGATTACATAATTTAAAAAATCATATTAAAATAAAATAGCGTAATAACTATATGCTGTCCCCCCCAATAGCTGCCCAATCATTATAACTTCCCAAAAGAAACTAAAAACAATCACCAAACACCCAATTACCATCTTGCAAAATGTCACCGAAGAGGATGCTAGGTGTAGCACAGATGTAACACTATCTTTGGCTTTGTGTCCTTGTCATCTGATGCAGAGAATGGAACAGTTGGACCCTGAGGGTATCTGGAGCCAAAACCATGCGGTTTTATAGAACAAAATCAGTCCTTTAAATCATAATTGGAATGCTGTTAGTAACCACTGCAGCAACAAAGAATAAGATGTTTTTCCCTGCTAGAATTCTGGCTACTTAAAAGCAGCCTGCTTAAAACTTTTGTTTAGCTATGTACATAATTTTAAAAAAAACAGCTTATTTTCCTTTCTGCACCTGCTCACCTTTTCTTTTTCATCACTTTGTTTATATATATAATATTTTTTTAAAAATCATTTACAATGTAAATAAATATGCAGAATACACGTGTATGTTTAAAAACTATGCAAATTCTTCTGGGTAAGCTAAGGTTTGAGGGTTCCTTGGTGCTGTCTTGAGCTTGCGTGTTTTCTTGCAGACGTTTCATTACCCAAACTAGGTAACATCATCAGTGCAAGTTTAGTAACATCATCAGGGCCGGTTTAGCTCAGGCTGGTAAAGCCTGTTATTAAGAACACAGAGCCTGCAATTACTGCAGGTTCAAGCCCGGCCCAAGGTTGACTCAGCCTTCCATCCTTTATAAGGTGGGTAAAATGAGGACCCAGATTGTTGGGGGGGCAATAAGTTGACTTTGTAAAAAAAAAAATATACAAATAGAATGAGACTATTGCCTTATACACTGTAAGCCGCCCTGAGTCTTCGGAGAAGGGCGGGATATAAATGTAAAAAAAAAAAAAAGTCTAAGCTAAGGTTTGCTCAGTTAATTCCCTTTCTGGCTTTGTGATTAATGTACCACTTCCTTCTCCAGACAATCTGTAGAGCTGGAAATTATTCCCAGAATTTCCAGTCAGGAATCTGCATATATTTGAAGGATACCAAGTTGGGGGAGGCTGATATAAATATATAGTTTACCCTTCACACACCATCAAGCAGTTGGTATAGTAACTATTATGTACATAACCTCAACAATGGAAATTCTATGCCATTGGGTGTTTTTTTTCATCCATATATAGGAAAACTGATTTTTGCTAGAGGGAATTTGGCTGTGCTGGCAACTTCAGCTTTGTGTTTTTGTCTTTCTCTATCCCTATCCAGGGCGTACTTTCCAATCTGTCATCCATCACAGACCTCGGTGGCTTTGACCCAGTCTGGCTTTTCCTTGTGGTTGGAGGGGTGATGTTCGTGCTGGGTTTTGCTGGCTGTATTGGGGCATTGAGGGAGAATACGTTGCTCCTCAAATTCGTATGTCTTTTTCTCTTCTTGTTTTTTTTTCTTTTTGGTGTAGCTTAATGTAAACTGGGCTTCTGTGGATGAAAACATGACTTGACTAAGAACTCCCAAGGTGACATTGGCAAACAGTTCTTTTTCCTACCCTTAATCCACTTCTCTTTTCAGAAGAAAATAGTCATAGTAATACAGATTCTCGACTTATGATCACAATTGAGTCCAAAATTTCTATTGTTAAGCGAGACAGTTGTTAAGTGAATCTTGGGCCATTTTACATCTTTTCTTGTCGCAGTTGTAAGTGAATTACTGCAGTTCTAAAGTTAGTAATATGGTTGCTAAGTGAATCAGATTTCCCCATTGACTTTGATTGTCAGAAGGTTGCAAAAGGTGATCACATGACCCTGGGACATATCAACAGCCATAAATATGAATCAGTTATCAAGCATCCAAATTTTGATCACATGAGTATGGGGCTGCTGCAGTGGTCATAAATGTGAAAAATGGTCATGTCACTTTTTGCAGTATTATTGTAATTTCAAACAGTCACTAAATGAACTGTTGTAAGTTGAAGACTGACTGTATATATTACAGGATTATGGAGAAAATTCACGTTAGCCCTTTGAGCAGTGGTGAAATCCAATTTTTTTTACTACCGGTTCTGTGGGCGTGGCTTGGTGGGCATGGCTTGGTAGGCTTGGCAGGGGAAGGATGCTGTAAAATCTCCATTCCCTCCCCACTCCTGGCGGAAGGATATTGCAAAATCTCCATTCCTACCCCACTCTGGGGCCAGCCAGATGTGGTATTTGCCAGTTCTCTAAACTACTCAAAATTTCCACTACCGGTTCTCCGAACTGCTCAAAATTTCCACTACGGGTTCTCCGAACTGCTCAAAATTTCCACTACCAGTTCTCCAGAGCCTGCTAGATTTCACCCCTGCCTTTGAGCACTTACAAGACATAATGTGGTAATTCTTAGTGTCGCATTATTCTGACACTGGACTTTGGAAACTAGGCAAGGACCTAGAAAGTTTTATGTAGGCTTTGCTGTATGGGAGCATAATAGAAAGTGAGTTTTATTTTGGCCCTGGAAGGAAAACAAGACATAATGCTTCGAATTGGTGTATTATGCAGGAAAGGTACGTTTATCTTTGAGAAATGAATAGGGATATACAAGTTGGAGCAAGGGGCATAATACAAGTTTAAATGATAGTAAATGATAATACACCAATGTTATTAGTGGATATTATATTTTTCCTGGGAGATCTGAAGAAAAATAAAGTATTAACTCAATTTCCTTCTATTGGCATGGCAGAAAAACAATATAGAGCTATGAAGCCATATGGCCATATGAATTGAACTTTAAAAAATAGCTTACTAACATAAAAATTAACCAGCAATACAACATTTATTTTATTTTGTCCTTCAGTGCATCAGCTTTCCTCTGACAAGCAAAGCTTCCTTTCCTTCAACTTGTGCTTATCTAGTCAATGTGAGAGTGAGTCTTAACCCTGAAGCAGGATATTATACTCCCACCCTGATGGGAGATCTTTTGGCCTTGCAGACTAATTATGTACCTCTCTTCTGGCACCAGTTCTCTGTGTTCCTGGGGCTCATCTTTTTCCTGGAGCTGACAGCTGGTGTCCTGGCCTTCATTTTCAAGGACTGGATCAAGGATCAGCTCAACTTCTTTATTAACAATAATGTCAAGGCATATCGCGATGACATAGACCTCCAGAACCTCATAGACTTTGCTCAGGAATATGTGAGTTATATAAATTACCTAGAGCAATATGTCCGTTTGTAATGTTTGTTTATGCTCAGGTGATAGGGTGCTTCTTTGGAAAAATCCTGGTAGTAACATGACAGCTTTTGAAATATTAATCAGTCCCCAATACCCTGGGTTTACAAAGCCACCCCTAAAGATCTCTTCATGTTATGTGTGTGTGTGTGTGTGTGTATGTATACATATATGCTTGGTCTCTATCCTTTGAGGAAATATTCCTGCCCAAATTCAGCTTCTACTTCTCACTTTTAGATATAGGAGATATCATTTGTATAAATTATTGTGCAGAGTTTCAGTATAGAAATGCAAGAGGCTGTTATTGTTACATGCTTTTAAGCCCAATTTTTGGTGTGTTTATTCAAACACTGTTCTGTTCTAAACTGCACAAGGTATTGCAGGAGATTATAAATTCTTCTGGATTATGTTCCTTATTTGAAACATGCTACAATAATGAGTACTAAATATTTATGTAGATGAGAAGGGAGAATTCCAGCGCTGCATTAAATCCCTTGTAGGTGCAGGAACAATTATTATCTTAGGTCCTTGTTGTGATAATAATCCAGATGCTTAGCATTATAGATATATTCCTTGAAGCTACATTATTCAATAAGTCACAGGGGATAAGACACAGTAGGTATCTGCATAATAAAGTAGGAATAATGTCTTAAATACATTTAACTTTAGGATATATGATTTTTGACTTTACTGTCACTTTCCTACTTTGAGATTTTCTTTTTAACTTGAAGTAGTTTCGTGGGGGTTTTGTAGGTCTTAGGCAAGACCTACTTAGGTTTTAGGCGTTGTCCCCATTGGATAATATGCACACGGACAGTTTAGTTGAAAATATCCTTTTATATCACCCATTATTTTTTACTCCTAAATTTGAGGAAAAGTCTGTTTTGTTAAGCATTAAGCAACTTTACTTCCAAAGTCTTTTTTTTTTAACTTAGAGAAAGGTGAGCAAAAATGTGTTTTGGTGTTAATTATATAATCAACAATATTTAAAAAACAACAACAGAATGCTAAGATGATTTTGATCAGAAAGGCAAGATGTTGTTTAATCAGTGTTTAAAACAGTGTTAAAAAGCTTTTCTTTTCAAGTGCTTTCGCATTAATATCTCTATAATTTTTGAGAATGACAAACCTGTATTCTAGTGCAAATTAAAACATAAATTAAAAAAATAAGTGAAAATCACTGTGCTAACGTAGCAATGATAAGAAAATATGCACCACAATTTATCGTTCAATATGTATGTGTATAAATATATTTATATACATATTTTATATGTGTGTGCTTATTGCACACTGAGTATTTAGTCTGAATAAATATTCATCTGACCAGATAATACTATCTTATTTTCTGTCGCTTTTCAGTCCTTAAAAAGAACAAAGCAAATATGGATCATATTTTTTTTCTATTCCAGAAGAGATTGAATGCATAAATCAGAAATTGGATAACAATACTGTGTAAATGGTAGGGACACGGTGGCTCAATGGCTAAGACACTGAGCTTGTTGATCGAAAGGCAGTTCAGCGGTTTGAATCCCTAGTGCCGTGTAACGGGGTGAGCTCCTGTTACTTGTCCCAGCTTCTGCCAACCTAGCAGTTCTAAAGCACATAAAAATGCAAGTACCACCTTTGGTGGGAAGGTAACAGCATTCCATGCACCTTTGGCATTTAGTCATGCCAGCCACAGGACCACAGAGATGTCTTCGGACAGCGCTGACTCTTCGGCTTTGAAACGGAGATGAGCACCGCCCTCTAGAGTCGGAAACGACTAGCACATATGTGCGAGGGGAACCTTACTGTGTAAATACTTCATTAAAATACTTAAGAATAATAATTTTTTATGTATCCAGTGAATTATTGGATATATCTTGACAACTTTGTTTAACCATGTTGTAACCCAGCGACCCCCAACCTTTTGGGCACCAGGGACTGGTTCCATGGAGAGAGATTTTTCCACGGACCAGAGGCAGCCTGGTTTCTCATGCTGCCTGGATCCCACGGATGGGGTTTCACTTGCTTGTGTGGCCCGGTTGCTGGCATACCATGGCCTGGTGCCAGTTCATGGCCTGGGGGTTGGGGACCCCCGTTGTAACCAATCTTTCCTGATACCATTCTTAAATTATGTGAATATGTGTGCTTCAGTTTTATAATTTGAACTGAAATACCTTTTTTCCCTAAATTATTTTTTAAAGAAATGTAATTGCATTATTTACACAATGGAATTTAATGTTTATAGCTTTAAAAAGCCAGTATGTCAGCATGGTTTTAACTGTGGGGTTTTGTGGGGGTGGGTGGGTGTCAAATTCTTTTCACCAGTACTAAAATGCTTTCAAGAACTCCTTTCAAAAAGCTATAAATATAATCATGAGATTTTGCACAAGAAATTTAAGATTAAAAGTGATTAAAATGGATTTTTAAAAATCCTGCACAGACCTGTCACCCTTTCATTTACTTGACTGTGTCACAAATGCTGATAATAGAAGGGGCTTGCTGATAGCAACACACTATATTGCTCCAAGTGAACCAGATGCTTCTTGAAAATAAGACAGAAGAGTAATTTTAGGTATGTCATTTCCCACATGCATCAGGTTATTGTTATATAAACGAGAGAGAAGAACAACAAGGAAAATACAGGAGAGCAGCAATTTGGAAAGCATGATTGCAGACAAACCTCACCAAGTGAGTTAAGAGTGCAGAGCAAATAATGAGTGTAGGAGTTCTCCTGTTTCCTGCTGGGGACTCACCATTAGACAATTAAAAGGTGTGAAGGCCACTCCAGAGGTAAACGTGCCATCTCATGGCTGATAATGAACCTGCAACATTGCAAAATTGCTCCCTGTATTAAACCTTACACGTTCTTAAATCATTTCTCCCTCTCCTGTTTTTATTTTCAAAACATCCAGCCTGGTCAAAGTTCATTCATTCTTTTTGCTCAGTGCTGCAGAGCGCTGCAGTTTTCTGAGCACTCCTTCCAGTCTAACCCTGTCTCCCTCTGCAGTGGTCGTGCTGTGGGGCTCATGGACCTAATGACTGGAATCTCAACATTTATTTCAACTGCACTGACTCCAACCCCAGCAGGGAGCGCTGTGGGGTACCCTTTTCCTGCTGTCTCAAAGATCCTGCGGTAAGGAATTGAAATATGGAAATAAGTGAGATTGATTCTCACTTTGCTCATCCCCTGTAGACCTAAATAATGTCTGAGCAGGGTTTTTTTTAAGGTCCTTGTGTTAACATAGGAATCTAATTGTGTGAATTGTTAGGAAAATAGTACGTAGATTAAATGCAGCCTTATCCAAAATGATAATTTTAATCTGGAGAACAAGCGTGGTGTAGGGATTGAGCTGTTGGACTAGGAGCATGGAAACCCAGGTTGCAGGTAAAGAGGTTTGCTGCTTTGAGCTGTTGGAAAAGGTGGGACACAAATTTAAAACATAAATAAATAAGAAAATGGGTGTCATCCATATATTTGTCTTTCCGTGGAATTCCTTCACCATGATAGGGTAGAATGGAGGCGGAAAAGAGGAAAAGAGCTAAAGCTGAAGGTAGAAGTTGCAAATTATTTGAAAGCTTGTTGAATGAAAAGTAAATGCTGAAGATATTTAGGAGAGACCCAGTGAATCTCTTTTCTGGGTTCCAAGGATGATTTCAATTAGTTTTGTGTCTGTTCTTTTGACAGGAGGATGTTCTCAATACACAGTGTGGCTATGATGTCCGCCTTAAACTGGTGAGGGTCAGGTTGGTGTGGTGGGGATGTTTAGTGGAAAGAATGAGGTGGCTGGCTGTCCAGAAAAAGGGCAGGGCTAGCCTAAGCATAAAGGAATGGTCTGGCAAGAGCACAGGTTCTGAAAAGGAACTGCATGGGAGTATTAAAATGCCACTGATTGCAACAGAGCACACGCATTTGGCCATAAGTTCAAGGGAAAGCTGCTAATTAGGCTACAAAAAATTCTACTGGATTTTCTGAATTTGGGCTGCCGGGAAATGATTACTGCACTTTGTGCTGCTTTTAGAGTTCTTCAGGTGCTGTTCTGTACCTTTTTTGCAGGAGCTGGAGCAGCAGAGCTTCATTCACACTAAAGGGTGTGCTGGTCAATTTGAGAAGTGGGTCCAGGACAATCTCATTGTAGTGGCAGGGACCTTTGTAGGTGTGGCACTTCTACAGGTATGAGCTTCCATGTTACTGAGAATTCCCTCTTCAAGGAACCCCCACGTGGAAATTCCATCCATCCATCCATCCTTGATATGCAACTTTCCTAGGACTCTAGGCTACAGTTTCATCCATTGACCAGGAGAACCGCCAGAAGTTATCAGACATACAGTGATCTTACAGAAGGGGAAAGGACCAATTTTGGAGTGAAAGTAGGAAGTTTTAAAGTAGTAAACTGTTTCCATTGTTGCTTTTAAGAACCTTCAATTTCCCCCAACCTCAAAATGATACTACCACCACACTATGGTGCCTAAATTTGATAACTAGTTTTGTCCTATTTAGAGCATTTTACTGGAAGATTAACTCTGTTCTCAAGTCACATACTCTGACAGAGCAAGTACTTAGTCCAAATGAAATTCTATTGCACATATGTTCGGGGTGGATGTGATATTTTTTCATTACTAGAAGGTTATTCTAATGGCACCCCATTACACTCAGGTATGGACAGGGCCAATTTCTGAGAGAAGTAAGTTGCGTAGTTTTCATGTTCCATCCAGGTCATAATAGCGAATAGTAATGAAAGTAGTAGTAGTAGTATATTTTTATCTCTTTCTCCCTCAGTTTAACACTGCAAACGTATTTAATTCTCCTGCCTCCTATTTGTTTCAGAGTTAGTTTTGTGATGGCAGTGAGATTAGATCCAAGATATGTGGATACCCGTCAGTCGTGAATCTTGCAAGATGGTTCATTTCATAGGAATATGTTGATAAACGAGGTGGAAAGAATTGCAAAAGCTGCTTTTCAGTGGATAGTTAATATTTGTATTAATTGCACATGCATAAATGTGGCTTCATCTTAGGCATGATAAAATAGCTTATTTGTGTTTGGGTGCAATCAAAGGTAGGGAACTTCAAAGTCAACAAAATGGAAAGAATATCTGCATTTGTATATCTTTGTTCCAGTCAAATGACTGTAATTCGTACCTGATCCATTCATTTCAATTGGATTGCAAAGGAAAAATTTCTTATTGAAGTCTAACTCATAATAACTAGGGGAACAGGTGCTATAGATTACATTTCTGTAATCATTAGGTTACAGGGAAAAGAAACTTGCGTCCACATGTTGAGGCTGCCTTTCTATAGCTTTGATAGGCCATTGGTGGCGAACCTATGGCACCTGTGGCACTCAGAGCCTTCTCTGTGGGCACGCTTGCCGTCGCCCAGCTCAGCTCCATGGCCTTTGTCCGTGACGTATCTCCATGGCATTTCTCGCCATCGATTGCAGAGAAACAGAAGTTTCCCTACAAACGATGAAACAGAAGCTCATGAAAGAAAAAGATGTCACCTCTTGCAGAGCTGCCGATGTTGTGATGCCATGCCTCCTGCTGGCCAGCTGGTCTTCGGGTCTCCAACACGCGCGTGTGCATGTGCGCACACCTTGCAGTTTGGGCACTTAGTGTCTAAAAGGTTCGACACCACTGAGAGAGGCTGTTCACTGGCAGAGCAAAGCTGACCAGGCTTTTCTGTCACTTGTCCTGTAGTAATAATGATTTAAGTGCTTTAAGCATGAGAGTGAAATAAATATCTTCGTGCTGCACCATTTTGTCTTTCAGAGGTGCTAAGACTGCACCCCCCAAACTTTCTGACTGGAGGTTCTAGAATTGCAAATACATCTGAAAGATTAGGAAGGCTGGTGTATTGGGTATTTGTGCGCCACAATAACAAACATTTCACAACCGTGTCTTCAATTTGTATTTCAGATATTTGGTATCTGCCTGGCACAGAACCTAGTGAGTGACATCAATGCTGTGAAAGCCAATTGGTGACACCAGAAGAGAGATTTTCCTGTCTCCTACAGATTCCCAGATCTCTTGAAGGACTGAAGCCAAGTCTTCAAGCCACAACCACTGGGTGCTGCTAAGCCACCAACAGGCTCCTATTGTGGGTTGAGGTTGGGGTCACCAGTATTAATAACTACCTGATGACTTTCCATAGCTTTCTCTTCCTGACTGGGGCACACACGTCATGTAAATAGTATTTATGTTGGGCTTCTGGAGACTCCTTTGACCCACTGCAAAAACTGTGGAATTAGAAGCATCTCTTATGCATATAGCCTAGAAGCAGTTCTGGATTTTGTTGTGTGACCACCGGAAGCCCCTATTGATGAGGTAGCATTTCTCATGTGGTTTCCACTGAGGAAGCTAGTGGAAACAGTGTCCTAATCCTGCTGCCTGGAGCAGCTTCACACTTGTACCTGTCCTATGCCTCTACTTGAATTCTCTACCCTCTACTCACTGTCTGCTCTGCTCTGCTCTGCTCTCCTGCTTAATCAGGGAGATTAAATTAGGGGTAACTCACGCCTGAGTTCCCTTGTTCAAATTAGATGAGTCAAATTCAAATCTTACTTTGCGGATCATACTGTTGGTTTCTGCTGTTGTCCTAAGAGGTCAGAAGCAAGCTATTGGGAAGATGCTATCATATCTCGTTGGGGGCAGTAATCTTCAGCCTTGATTTTTAAGGCTTAAATTCTGGCAGATGTGGATTCCAGTGGGAGTAAAGCCTGTCAGACCCAAGCAGGTCAATTCAGTCCAATCCACAAATAATAAACCAATGGTAAACTAAAATTTTCTCTATTAGCTTAGAAAAACATGACACTGTAAGAGAAATGAATCTGTTCTGAGCATTTGATTGCACCCATTTGTACATTACAGAATCTTACAAGTTACTTGAACTTAGAAGGTAAATCTGGATATGTCTAATCAGCCCCATTATTTGTGTGACAAATGTGCAGCTTTTTGTATGCAATATCTATTTCTCTGAAGGGCCCCTCAAAGAGAATTCTAGACCTTTGAACCAAGTTTTGTCCTTGGCTGGATATAATACAACCTTTTGTTCCAGTAGTTGGCTCATAGCCTTACAGAGTACTTGTGTTTCATGGAATGGCACAATATTGAGAAAGATGCATCTCTCTGCACTGCTATTATGTAGGTTCCACTACTTCCTTTCTTTTTGATAGGAGTTTATTTTAATCTCTCTAGACTCTGTTGCCGGCAGGATTGTTCGGGTATGTTGCCCTACTCTTCCCCATAAAGTACTTGTTAGCACATGTTTTTCTGGGACCTTTACTTTATTGAGCCTTTATTGAGCAATTCTGTTGAAGAGGACCAATTTGATTTGGGACCAGTTTGTGTCATGGATTTGAATTAAATACAGTGGTATTCCTTATGGGGAGGGCGGGGATTGAATTGTGATTGAATTTTTAATCTCCCATTTTGTACTGGAACTTACAGGCTCATCTTCACATGCCCCCAACCACGGCTTAAGCCTGCCCCAGTAACTGTTTTTATGTGATTTATCCTTGTGAAGTTGTTTCTGCATAATCACCAGCTGAAGCAGCTTAAGTTTGTCCTTAGTGTTCCAGTTCTAAAATAGGTTTCCCCCTATTTTCCCAAGGCAGTTTTTGCTACAACAGACACTGGCTCACTTCAAATGCGGTTGCTGACGTTGTCAGGAAGGAGATCTGTCCAGCTTCTACCTGCTTCCTTCCTTCTTGTTGCTAGGAATTGCCCTCCATACCATTTTAGCTGGTGCAGGAGGAACTGGGCATCGGCAGAGATATGTGAATGCACAATGCCCAACAGGTCCTTTCTATGGCACTGGTCAGGTTTTACTAGGATCTTTTGTACCCAAGTCTAGATCTTTTGAAAGAACGAGACTTGTGTTTGGAAAATGGGACTGGTATCTTCACGAAGAACTGCTGGATCTGCATTGCACCAAAGGCCTTTTATACTGGGAAAGAATGGGATTCAGACCTCTGCATCTGTTACTGTTCAGTAAGCAAATGAGTGCATTACATGCTTTCTGTTGCATTTGTACATAAACACTGCTGCTTCCTCCCCACAAACTTAGTAGAGCTTTCTGTACTTGGTGGGAAGGAGACAGTAGTGTTGTGTATATTGTACTTTTCTGCCAGGGATTTGCAGATTGAACTTTAATGCTCCAGAACTACTGCATGCTCTGACTGCAGTGGCAGCTTTTGGCCACGTGAGGATGCTCTTGACTAGCAATCCTCCAATTTACAGTTTTACCTGAAAGGAAGACTTTTCCCTAAATAATGTAACTTCTAAATGTGGTGGATTTCTTGAGTATTTGAAACAGATGAGGTCTAATCTTTTCTGGGATATGTTCTAAAATCCAGGGCCACCTTTTTGTTAGAACATCCTGTGCGGCTGTGCTTCTGTTTGTTTGTGTGGAGGTTTTTGTGTTTTTTTGTTGTGATGAACCGTGGGGAGATGCACTCTACGAGGATGGCCGTGACGCATGCATGCAAGGAGGGAGGGTGGTGGAATGAGAAAGCTTAGCGGATTCCCATTTGCCCTGGGTCTCCTATTTCCTGTCATCTCTGACAGCTGAAACCCATGGGATGATGTACTTCACAGCAGCATCCTTTCCCCACCCACAAAAGAAGAGAAAGCCATTATGAAGCTGTCAACATGTATGAAAACGAAGCTCACTGCATATGCAAAAGTTATAACCTATCTACGATATGTTAATCAGAGACCAAAGGATAACTTGCTAAGCAGATTTACTTTCACGTCTTCCACACTTGACTGTTGTAAACGTTCTTGGGCTTAGTAATAAGATGCACATGCAATGAAACTACAGGCTGCCTTGGCAGCTAACGGCTGCTGCTGCTTCTTCCTTTTTTTATTATTCCATTCATTTGCATCTTTCTGGTTTTCTTCCTGTGTTTGACTTGATAGTCTTTTTTTCAGCTTAACTCTCTCACTTCCTTCGCATCCTCTTGCTGCTATGTGTTTTACAGTACAATACTAAAACTATTATCCCAAAATTGTAAAGAGTTTTTAAAACATAAAACCTCTTTAATTACTGTAATGGGTGTTTCGAGTTGGGTGATCAGACTTCTGCTGTTGATCGCTTTTCAAGACTCAGGTTTGTGTATCACTGATCGTACTGCAGCTTCTTTTTCAGTTTGAAATGCTGCCAATCATACATTGGTTTAGTTTTATATATTTCCTTGGTAGAAGGAAGTCAGATGTTTAATTTAAAAATGGTGTGTGATGATCTCGTGCTCTTTTTCTACTGTCAAAAGCTTTTTTAAATGTTCTTTTCCATCTGGGCTGCTAAATATTAACAGGTGACAATTACAAGATTATCAGCAAATTGTCAACTGATTTTATGTTAAACCTGTCCAGATAATTTAAAAATAGAGCAAACAGCCCTCCTGAAATAAAATAAATAAGAACATCTATAGTAGCCATTCTGCAGTTATGACTGCAAGATGACTTAATACGAGGAAAATTGTACAAGATAATTAATTGCAAAGGGGAATTGCTTTGGTTACTGTTGGGGCAAAAGAAAGTTGTTTTGTGTCACCATTTAAAATCAACATTTTTAACAGTATTGGTGTTTATGGACTGGAATGTGCTTGATTGAATGCAAAAGGTGTTGGCACTGATGTATTTCTTTTGGATGTAGATTGAAAAAAAACAAGTCAAATGCAAATAAAATATAAACAGTCTGGAATGATGGTTCAGCTATCATACACAAAAAGTGCAAAATAAGCAGCAGCAGCAATGGGAGGTCATTTACCTGCTATGATTGAATGAATAGACACACATTATAAAATACAAACAGAATTAGGTAAAAAGTAGAAAAAGATGAAATACCTCAAATACCTATACAAAAGTTCCAAGAGTGGAAATTTGGATGAGTTTTCTGTACCTGAAAAATGAAGGAACATTGTGGGAAGATCTGGCATCTGGAAGCCCATCAAGAAAGAATTTCAATTATGCTTAGCATCACTTAGACAATATAAATCAATAAGAAATAAATGCTTTTTAATTATTTGAATTCTGCTTAAAGGCAATTATTCAGCTAAAATGTAATATCTTCTGGTAATGTGAAATATCCAGATTGTAAATTGCTGCCTAGGTATTGATAATGCATTAATATTTCAGGCCAATATTTCAGGCAGCAGTTAGCACTAAACGTATTTTACAACAAGCATCTAATGCCAAACATACATGCAATTTGTGTCTTGTGCGCATGGAGGAGGTAGGTACAGCATTTGGGGTTACCTTATTTCAAAATCCATAAATTGAAGTCCACAAAAGATTGGGGGAGGGTACTCTTTCCAGCCTTGTTAATCTGGGGGCCTATCACTAAATATAATGGTTTCAGCTGTCATGGTTAACCACCAAATATAGTTTGGTAAAATCGTTGAAATGAAAGCACAACGT
The DNA here is from genome assembly GCF_028640845.1 of Ahaetulla prasina. Taxonomy (NCBI): domain Eukaryota; kingdom Metazoa; phylum Chordata; class Lepidosauria; order Squamata; family Colubridae; genus Ahaetulla; species Ahaetulla prasina. The sequence goes on along the minus strand of NC_080540.1, from coordinate 82,077,610 downwards.
GTCCCTTGGTGAATTACAGCACAGGGTGTACCCAAAAACAAGAACTAAATCCAGTGTAGATCAGGTATAGTCTGTAATTTCCGAATAGGTCTCTTTGATTTGTAACTAATGACTCTCATCTAATCTTTCTCATACACAAGGTTATTTCTTTTGGTTTTGGCAGGAATAATGGGGATGTTGGCAAGACACCATTTAATGGAGTTTGAAATTCTGTCAATCAGCAGGATAACTGCTACTGCTACGTTTAAAGCTCTACAAGGCTTGGGCCATTTTTTTTTTTTGCAGGACCAGCCCTTTCTGAGGTCTTTTGCACACTCTACCAGGTCAGCACACAATGGGTGCACTCCAGGTGTCTTCCCTTAAATTTTGCCATCTGGTAGGATTGCGAAGACACATCTTTTCTGTGGCTTTCTCAAACCTTCCTAACATCTCCCATCCTCTGAGATTTGGAGGATCCTCACTCTATTAGCTATTTAGGAGGCGATGAAGGCCTTGTTCTTCTTTTGGGCATTGGGTTGGATCACTTGGATGGAAGTGAACCCAACAAAGTAGAGGTAGTGTGATGTTACGGCATGGTGAGAGCATATGTGATGCTGTTGCAGGGCTTATGGGTTATACAGTTAATCCTCAAATTAGGACCACAATTGAGCCCCAAATTTCTGTTGCTAAGTGAGACATTTGTTAAATGAGTTTTGCCCCCGTTTTGCGACCTTTCTTGCCAGAGCTGTTAAGTGAATCATGTGAAATATGAGTCATTTGCCAATCGTTTGAATTTTGATCACATGCCATGGGGATGCTGGAAGGGTCGTAACTGAAAAATGGTCATAGGTCATGTTTTTTCTGTGCTTTTGTAACTTCAAACAGTCACTAAACGAACTGTTGTAAGTCAAGGACTACATGTATTCTGATCTAATGGAATATTGTGCGGTACCTAAGATTAACAAGTATATAGTAGATTGCCATATAGCCTAAACCTGAACAGGACCACTTGTGGTGGGGTGAAGAGAAGTAAACCATTGCTGGTAAAGATCTTCCAGAAGCCACACTCTGCATGCATTTCTTTTTTGATAATTTTTCCAGTGAAATACTGGAAATAAATTTTGTAAAAAAAAAAGGGGGAAGACTGTCATAAGAATGGAAACTCTTGGAACAGGACCAAATTTAATGTGTGTGTATTTGTGTGTGTGGGTAGGAAGAAGCTGGCAGAAAACCCTACTATGTTTGAAAATGGGTCAGATCTGGTGGAGAGCAGTGAAGAAAAGCATTCCAGAAAAAGAAACACCCACCCAAATGCTTCTCCTTGGGTGAGGCAGTTAAGTGGCAGCATGAAATGCTTCTGACTGCTATATTCTATGCCCTCCCGTTCATGTATTTGTTTTATTTATATGACCACTCAGACATGTAACTCTGGCAAGCTACCAATTTATCAAAGGAAGGAGGAAAAACCCAAACCCAAAGAAATAGATCACGAAACAAAGATAAATTAGTTCAATACAGAAGGGGAAAAAATCAAAGGCACCAAGTACTAACTAACAAAAGAGATACATCTGTATTGGGCTCATCTAACATCCTGGTTCCAGCATCTGGAGAAAAAGCCATCTGTTCATGGCCTTCCAGGGATGCCCCAAGTGTTAGGCCCTCTGAATCTCACTAGGGAAGATGAGCAGAAAGTAGACCTGTTTCCTCAATCTGATAAGATGCTGCTGCTTAATAGAGTGTTTAGAGCAAGGGTGTAAAACTCAAGGCCCATGGGCTGAATCTAACCCGTGATGTGGTCGGATCCAGCCCGTGGGGCCGTCCTGGTCTACCCAATGTGAAGAGGAAAGATCAGGCTAACTAGCTTCAGTCCAGTCTATCCAGTGAGAAGAGGAAACATGCCAGCACTTTGGGGAGTGGCATCAAGCTGGCCATGCCCACCCAGTTGGCCCCAGCCTCCCATCAACCACAGCCCTGATGCGGCCCTCAATGAAATTGAGTTTGACACCCCTGGTCTAGGGCATGCCTTTAGAATGGGTATACACTCCCTGGGATAGATGTTCTTCAAGTAAAGTGGTGCTGTGCCGTGAAGGGTTTTGTAATGAAATGTGAGAAAGACCTTGGGATATGGGCGAAGAGATGGTATCAAGGGATCAGGGCAGCATAGCCTACAGCTACATAATCGGAAGGGCAAGAAGCTCAGAAGAGACCTTCCCCTAGTTTCTCAGGAAATAAAGGAGACGGGTGTGTGTGTGTTGTACTTTGAGACTTGCAAGAATTGCAACCAGATGAGCTAATTCTACTTTATTGAAATACTACATTGACAGGCTGTTCCCTTGGTAGCACGTCTTTACCCAGCCCCCCTAGGATTTTTCCACAATAATTCCTAAATTATAATCTTAGTCACACCACACTTAGTCACACTCTCAATTCCCCTCTCCTTCAAAAATATATCTAATACAAAATATTTCCTAAATTTACTCATATGCTATTCGATATTTTTTTTATCTGATACTTATTTTAAATATAATCAATCCACATTTTCCATTCTAAAATATATTTTTCTAGTGTATAGTCTTTCAAGTAAGCGGAGATTTTTGTCATCTCTGCCAGATTTGATACTTTGAGTGTCCATTCTTCGATTGTAGGTAATTCTTCTTTCTTCCAATACTGAGCAATCAAAAGTCTTGCAACTGTTATTAAGTTCAAAATCAATTTAGTCTCTATAGCTGTATAGTCCATAATTATTCCTAGTAGAAAGAACTGGAGTAAACTTAATCTTTTTTTTCAAAATATTCTGCATGATCCACCATACTTTAATCCAAAATGCTTTAACTTTTTTACAAGTCCACCATATATGGTAATAAGTAGCATCTTCACAATCGCATCTCCAACATTTAGCAAGATCTAATATGTGTTTCTTGTAAACAGGTAATGTCATTTTTAAATTGTTTCAAATAATGAAATACTTTCCTTCTCTTCTACGGTGAATTCAGGCCATTAACATTCCAAGATAATAGTTTAATTGCCATTATCGGCCGAAGGAAACTTTTGGAACACCAGCCGCAGATCACATTTTACTTTAGGCCTTGCTCCTCCCACTGTTTCCATTGTAGTAGTTGCCAGTTGTTGTTGTGCCTTCATCTCTTGTTCCTTGCGTTTAGCAGCAGCTCTTGTCAGCCTTTGTTCTTTTGAATCTAAACCCGTCGTAGGTATTTCCAACACTTGTAATAAATCTTCTTCCATCACAATCTGTTCTTGTACCTGCTTCACTTCTCTTCCTTCACTTCAGCCTCCTTCTTCTAGCTTCCAATGGGGAAGACTTCCAACTTTTAATACCTCAACATAAAATTCTCTTGCTTTTCCAACTGTATTGAAACGATGTACTTTCCTGCATAATATACTATTATACCAGTTGGAATATCCCATCTATATTCAATCTGATGTTTTTAAGTTCATTCACCAGGAAGGCAAATTCCTTCCTAGCCCTTAACATTTTTGGTGGAATTTCCTTTAATATCAAAATATCTTGACCAGCAATCTGAATCTTCTCCCTTATATGAAGCTTGCAAAATCTGATTTCTCACTGTTCTGTTTGTAAAATAAATAACAACATCCCTTGGCAACTTTTTTGCCTTGCTATCCAAGAATTCACACGATATATTTTATCAATTTGATAAGCCACATCTGCTGGACGAGCTGCTAATATCTCAGCAAATACTTCAGAAAAATTTCCTTAAATTCTCTTCCTTATTTTCTTTCAAACCTCGAATTCTAAGAGCAAATTCCATATTTCTATATTGTATCAAAACTATTTCATCCTCTGTTTTTCCATTTTACTTTGAAATTCATCCATTTTATTTTCTAATTTTAAATTATGTTGCTTAATTTCTTCAACCTCCTCTTCCAATAAAATCACATTCGTTGCCAAACTTTGTACTGCCATTACAAATCCTTCTTTAACTTCTTTATTTCCCACTTGAATTTCTGATATCTGCTCTTTCATTTCAGACATCTCATCAGTTATTACTTTAAATTTTTCTTCTATAAAGCCTTTTAAGTTCTCTTGTAACGCCTCTAAATTCAATGTTCTAGTCTCTGCTGTATGAGCTGGAGAGGCACCAGCTGATAAAGTTCCAGAGCTCTTTGTTACAGTAGACTTTAATTGTTTGGCTGCCATCTTCTATAAAATTATTTATTTATTTATTTCCAACTTAATATTCACTTTAAATCTTCTTAACCTCTAAGAAACACAGTCTTTAAAGCAGTATTTAAAAATCTCCCTAGATTCTATCAGCAGGCAGCAAAGAGTTAAAGAGTAAAGCAGCAAGTAACATGCAAATTACCAACTGCAGACGGCAACGCTGAAAGTATCACTTTCGCTTTCCACTCGTTAACTTGTTAACAATTCGCCTCCATTTTACTGTTTTCAAGCTTGTTACAAAGTATCGGGAATCGGCTTGGCTACTTGCATAAAGTTCTCCCACTTTCGTTCTGTCCGGTATAATCCTTTATTGTCCAAAATAAATCTCGGCGTTTGGTCGTGGTGATTGGTTCCGCCAAAGCAGAAGAATCCTCGGATCTGGAGCACTTCGGGTTACTGGAGGGAACTTAACCCTTCAAACCCCTTTTTTCTCAGGGGCTTTAGGGAAATTCAACCTCTGCCCTCAGCTCACCACCTTCTCCTTCTCCCGAAGAGGGGGTTTTCCGAACCGCTGGACAGCAGATTTAAGCTGTCCTAGCAATTCCACATAATCCAGAGGTTGGTGATCGTAAAGATCACCACCATCACCTACGGTGCCAAACCGGAAGTCCAGTGCCAATCGTTTGAATTTTGATCACATGCCATGGGGATGCTGGAAGGGTCGTAACTGAAAAATGGTCATAGGTCATGTTTTTTCTGTGCTTTTGTAACTTCAAACAGTCACTAAACGAACTGTTGTAAATCAAGGACTACATGTATTCTGATCTAATGGAATATTGTGCGGTACCTAAGATTAACAAGTATATAGTAGATTGCCATATAGCCTAAACCTGAACAGGACCACTTGTGGGGTGAAGAGAAGTAAACCATTGCTGGTAAAGATCTTCCAGAAGCCACACTCTGCATGCATTTCTTTTTTGATAATTTTTCCAGTGAAATACTGGAAATAAATTTTGTAAAAAAAAAAGGGGGAAGACTGTCATAAGAATGGAAACTCTTGGAACAGGACCAAATTTAATGTGTGTGTATTTGTGTGTGTGGGTAGGAAGAAGCTGGCAGAAAACCCTACTGTGTTTGAAAATGGGTCAGATCTGGTGGAGAGCAGTGAAGAAAAGCATTCCAGAAAAAGAAATACCCACCCAAATGCTTCTCCTTGGGTGAGGCAGTTAAGTGGCAGCATGAAATGCTTCTGACTGCTATATTCTATGCCCTCCCATTCATGTATTTGTTTTATTTATATGACCACTCAGACATGTAACTCTGGCAAGCTACCAATTTATCAAAGGAAGGAGGAAAAACCCAAACCCAAAGAAATAGATCACGAAACAAAGATAAATTAGTCCAATACAGAAGGGGAAAAAATCAAAGGCACCAAGTACTAACTAACAAAAGAGATACATCTGTATTGGGCTCATCTAACATCCTGGTTCCAGCATCTGGAGAAAAAGCCATCTGTTCATGGCCTTCCAGGGGTGCCCCAAGTGTTAGGCCCTCTGAATCTCACTAGGGAAGATGAGCAGAAAGTAGACCTGTTTCCTCAATCTGATAAGATGCTGCTGCTTAATAGAGTGTTTAGAGCAAGGGTGTAAAACTCAAGGCCCATGGGCTGAATCTAACCCGTGATGTGGTCGGATCAGCCCGTGGGGCCGTCCTGGTCTACCCAATGTGAAGAGGAAAGATCAGGCTAACTAGCTTCAGTCCAGTCTATCCAGTGAGAAGAGGAAACATGCCAGCACTTTGGGGAGTGGCATCAAGCTGGCCATGCCCACCCAGTTGGCCCCAGCCTCCCATCAACCACAGCCCTGATGCGGCCCTCAATGAAATTGAGTTTGACACCCCTGGTCTAGGGCATGCCTTTAGAATGGGTATACACTCCCTGGGATAGATGTTCTTCAAGTAAAGTGGTGCTGTGCCGTGAAGGGTTTTGTAATGAAATGTGAGAAAGACCTTGGGATATGGGCGAAGAGATGGTATCAAGGGATCAGGGCAGCATAGCCTACAGCTACATAATCAGAAGGGCAAGAAGCTCAGAAGAGACCTTCCCCTAGTTTCTCAGGAAATAAAGGAGACGGGTGTGTGTGTGTTGTACTTTGAGACTTGCAAGAATTGCAACCAGATGAGCTAATTCTACTTTATTGAAATACTACATTGACAGGCTGTTCCCTTGGTAGCACGTCTTTACCCAGCCCCCCTAGGGTTTTTCCACAATGCATTATGAACTCTCATGAGCACAACCACTGGTGCCTATACTATAACCCAGCCAAAAGGGATCCAGGTAATCTGCTTCTTCCAAGTCCCCTTGAAGCTGTTCACCTGCCACCTTCTCAGCAACCTGCCCTAAAAAGAAGAAATTGGATATGGGATAAAAATTATCCAGTGCTATTGGGTCCAAGGAAGGAAGGCTTCTTGAGATGATAGACCACCACCACTTTAATTGCAGGTAGAAACATCCTTCTTACAACGAAGTATTTATTATCACTTGGACCCAAGTAGATGCCGCATCCTGGCTGGCTTTGATCAACCAGGAGGGATGTGAGCTTAAAACAGTGGCAGAACTCATAGCCCCAGGGACTCCATGTGCTTAGCACTAACTGGCTGGAATTCATCCCAGATAACCTTGCAACACTATGTCTCAATCACCTCTCTAGGATCTGCCCAGGTAGAGTCCATCTCTGTACAGATGCAAGCAACTTAGTTGAATAGATGCCTGGAATAGTCCTCATGGCAACCTTGCTTGCGAGGCCTCCTTTGTCCCCTGTTTATAGAAGGTTACCAAAAATAGGACTGCAGCCTGACTGTAAACCCAAAAAAAGATTCAGAAAGTAAGCCTATTTCATCAGGAAAATCCTATGTCAACTCTTTAAGCTCCTTGGAAAATTGAGAAGCTCCACAATTCTAGAGAACCTGCACAATGCTGATCTGATCCAAGGCATTTGTCACCTGCTCATTTCAGGCAATGACTAAGGAGTGTACAACCAAATTGGATATAACATTAAGTTCCCTTTGGAAGACCATTGGGTCCATCAGTCACCTGTGGCTGTCCAATCAAACAAGTCCTTCCTTGCAGTGTGGTGCAACTAAAGATAATCCAGAAGCTTAGGCAGGGAAGCTGCTATACAGGATGAAGGTTAGTATATGAACAGTAATCTTATCTGATTATCCATATGGCCCCCAGCTTCACAAAGAAGATTTCACATCTTCCAAGCAATGCTCCTGAAAGCCATCAAGAGTTTTCTGGCTGACAGCAGCCATAACCCCATATTTGGTCCAAAGTGATGGCGGGTATCAGTAAAAGCCCAGGAGAGCATACATTCTAGAAGGGGAGCTCCCTTCCTCTTTTGCACCCTATCAGCTTTCAGTAATGAATACCAGTTCAGCCCTCTCATTTAAGACACGGTGGGGCTTATGATAAGTTAACCTTGCATGAAGTAGCAACAGAAAACTAGGCCATTGCAGTTGAAAAACCAGGTCTTGGGGTTGAGCACAGGGATGTGGAATGCAGCATCGATATTAAAAGTCCAGAATAGGACCTGTCCACCCACTACATGCTTCCCAGTGCATGCAGATGCAGAAATACACTAGGATTATTACCAGTAAAAAAAAAAAGAATTGCATAGAATTGCAGAAGCTGTGTTCTATCTACATATTCTTTACCTTGTTTCTAAATGTGGGACTGCCAAACTGAGCCGTTGAGATGACCACTGAGCAAGCTAATGAAAAAAGGATTAGCTCTCATATCCTCTCACGCCTTTATAGACACAGATCTTCTGTGCCTATGAAAGCACTCATTTTTTTTCTGATTACTTTCCCCTCCTAGAGGTCAGCGCTTCTAGCACCAAAGAGAATTGCTTTCTGTTTTACTTCAAGTGGATATATCTTCTAATATCTCCTACCACCTGATTTTCCCAAAGAGTGCCATCTCCCTTTGATACGTTGCAGATGGTATTTAGATGAGCATGAAAGGCATTTGCTGCTGTTGGGAATTCAGGATAATGGCTTTTGCATGCACGCACTGGATCTCCCTGGGGAATATCACTCTGGTCGATAAATGCATTACATGTATGAAGTGCCAGGCCTGTCCCTCGTGTCCCCACTTATCAGATTTTGGAGACAAAGCTGCAAAGAACCATTGACGGGGCCTCTGGGGAACTGCTGCCAGTCCTGATTGATTGATCCACTTGACTTAATATAATCATTCTGAGTTTATATAAGGCAGTGTCTTCTTTCTTTTAATCCCATCTTCTATTATATAACATCTCTTCCATCCCTCGGCATCTTTTTATGTCAAATGTAAGCACTGAAGACCAGGATATTAAAAACAGAAACCAACACGCTGCTGGTCCTGCTGTTAAGCCAATGAGCTAGTTATTGGGTGGGGGGGACGGTTGAGGGGGCAGCAAATACTCAGGTATGAGGAATGCCCACCTAGACTTTTAGTCCCTCTTGCCCCTGACCTTTGCCTGTAATAGAAATGTCTGCCTCTCCCCCGTTTTGCTAAAAGAAAATAACGCTAAAGTATACAAAATGTGACCTCACAAAGCCTTCCGCATGATCCCAGGGCCCCTGAAAAATTTCCATTAAATCATATTTTAATAAGATCAAAGGAGAAAATTATTAGTTCTGTGAGTAAGAGTCATACCAAGAACTATATTTATCCAGGGGAGGATGTTCCCTAAATTAAGTTAATTCTCTCCCAAGAGAGTTAACTGAAAAACAATATATACAGAGAGACAAAAATCCTGCTTGTTACCCAGTTTTTCCAGCCTATCCCTTTAGGAGTGCCAAATTCAGTTGAAAATACTAGAGATTCTCAGCACACAATAAATGTGTAAAATTATCTGCACACATATATGCCTCCTTATCAGACAAACAGTTCCTCCCCAGCAGCAGCTAACCTTCAAATGCGCCACACTTTGAAAAGCGATGTCTGCATTTGGGAAATACCTGGTGTTAATTGACATTTAAATCAAATTTAGTTTTCATCATGCTCCTGCTCGCAGGGACCTCCCTGACATGTTATTCAAAGGCAGAATGTGACCTTTGACAGGAAAAAGATTTGATCGCCTGAAGATTAAGAAAAAAAATGTTTTATCTGAAAACTGGTCAGATCTGCAAAAGAGAAGATCATTTGAAATGATCTGCTGAAAAGTTAACACGGGGGCTGGGGGGGGGCGTTTATCCACAGGTCCACAGCACAGCATTGCTTATGAGAATGGTCAGAAGGAAATCTATTCTCCAATTTTACAAAAGTCGCATAAAGTGTGCAAAAGAGAGCTTTGACAAGCCTAGAATATTTTGGAACTATGGGCTTTTGGCTAATGAGGAAACAAAAATTGATCTGTTCAGCCACAAACATTATGATACATTTGGAGAAAAAGGAAGGTGCCTTTGAAGAAAATAACACCTTGTCAATCATTAAGTATGGGGGTGGCTCTATTGTGCTTTAGAATTGTGTGGCAGCCAATACCACAGGAAATATTGTGTGGGTGGAAGAGAAAATGAATTCAATTAAGTATCAACATGCTCAAGAATCAGTCCCACACACCACCACTACCCTTACAACTTTTGGATAGCCCTAACTGTGTCTGTCCTTCAAGAAAACCCTGAAGACCTGGCTTTGCTGCAGGTCCTTGGCTAGTATAGGGCGTGTATCTACTATGGAAGAAATGTCATTTCCCATCCTCCCACTAATACCACTGTCTTTTATCTGTAGTTTTAATATATTCATTTTTTCTGCTTCAGAAAGTAGAAATAGATTAAAATATCCCACAGTCAGTGAATAATTTGAATATGAAAGAAGATTGGATGTTTCATCAAGACAATGATCCAATCCCCCCCCCACTTCTGAATCAACCACGAAGTACTTATAGGAGCTTTAGAATGGTCTTCACGTCCTCCAGACTTGAATCTTATTTAAAATCTGCGAGAAGTTCCTTAAACATGCAGTACCTGCCAGAGACCTCAATATTTCTGAGCTAGAACTGTACTGCAAGGAAGAGTGGGGGGAAGAAATCCAGAAATAATATTGAGTGGATCCAGGAAATGTTGAGAAAGTGTTATTTCTGCCAAATGAGGTGCTCCAAAGGATAGAAAGATGTCCAAACATCTTCGCCGGCCATAATTACTGTTATGTTATTTTATTTCAAATCTGTATCCATAACTGCTAAGTATGCTTTTACATTTGCAAAAAGATGTTGTGTTTAACTTTCTACCGTGTAGGAATTGTGTCATCTTATTAAGGAGTCATGGAAGCATTTGAGCAGGATGCCTAGACTTTTCTGAGGAATTGTACAAGCCAGTGGTTAGCTACAGCCCTGGTTCTGAACCCTGGAGCTCATTTACTGTGCAGTTAGAAGAGAAATCTATTTCCTTGTGCCATGTTGGGATTACAGTGTCCTGCTAAATCTGACAGTATGAGCCAAGCAATGCGACTCCGTCTCATGGCAACAGCTTTTAACCACCCTTTTTATAGATATGAACCTTCGCTTGTGTTCCTTACAATTTCAAAGACTGTAATTATTTTCATAATCTTAGTTCTGTTTGCCACATCATACTCGTTGCCTTGAAACCTGAACATTGTTGTGTTTTGGAACTGAAATAGTACATCCTGCAGCATTCTAAAATAGCTGTCATGCACCACCTAAGCCTTTGCATTGTTTTTTGTTTGTTTGTTTTTTGCAGATATCCATGCTACAATCAAAGGGAGACATTACCAGCAAAAGCCCCCGACTCCTTTTTTGTTTGTGTTATCGTTGCTCAGTAAGGAAGAACAATAGGTGTAGCTGAGAAAGGGAGACTTTTGAACTGGACCCTGTAGCTGCGTAATATTGACAGGAGAAAGATTACATCAGAAAAACCTGAAAAAAACTGGAATGTAGTTTAACAGACGCTCAAAGATATGTGTTTGATTAGTGCTAAATTTAATGGAGACAATCTGTATACTACTAAATCTCTCCTGTCTTGTTATATGTTTGTACCTTCCAATTAGCCCAAATTACACATTGTACTGGAACAATTTCTGAATCCAGTTAGCTCAAATCTGCTCACTTAAAGAATGCATAAAAATATTCCTCGACCCATTACTCTTGTGGAATTGAAATTTTTACACCGTTCACATCACTTCCATTTGAACATTTCCAGCCATCGCCACATCCCTATGGTCATGTGATCATGATTTCTCTGCCAGCTTCCCACAAGTGAAATCAAAGAGGAAGCTAGCAGAAAGTCGAAATCGCTTCTGCTCCTGGTGCATTACAGCATAACAATTTTTGAACACCGCCCCTAGAGTCGGCAACGAATAGCACGTATGTGCGAGGGGAACCTTTACCTTTACCTTATATTTTCAAACCAAGCCAATCACAATACGATTCAGGGAAATTGAATGTTCATTCTGGTCACATCAGACTGCACTAGCTTTCTCTCAAGGACTTAGTTTATTTAATAGCTTCATAAATATACCAGCATAACGTATATTCTGTATCCCCACATCCCACACCTGTATTCTCCAGAGATGTTTGGACTAAAAAACCTGTAACCCCCACCTGTGCTGGCTGTGTGCCATTTCCTCTTCTTTTCCAACCCTTCTAGAGGTTACTAACTGCAGAAGCCCACTGTACTGGCTTAATCCCGAAGTGTGTCATGAGTTTGACTGAATCACTGCTGCCTTTGACGCATCAATTATAGAACTGCTATAGCAAAATTCTGGGCTGTCTAATTTTACCTCTAAATCCACAGGCAATAGAACATGCCAAGAATGTTCACTGCCTGTCCACATGGAAAAGTATTGAGAATTCTAAGGAGCAAACAAATAGAGGCTCAAAACCACCTCAGTCCTCGGTAAAACAATTGGCAATGACAGGAAGGAAGAAAAGACATATAGAAAGTTCAGTTTAGAAATTAAAAGTATTAAATTGAACTGGTCCTTAGCCAAAATGAGATGATTCTCTATTACTGAAAATGATTTTATTTTGAATGTTTCAACTTCTAAAATAGCATTTCAAAGTACCTCCTTGCTCCCTTACAAAGAACAGCTCCCGCCCAGGAAGGCTCCTTGACCACTGATATCCCAGAGGAAGAATTAGAATAAAAAGGAAGTCAACATGCATTCAGAAATCATGCTGCCCTAAGGCATAGCTGGCACATTTCTGTAACACACCCAAGACCAGATGGAACCCAGTGGAATTCACATCTCGCGGTTGAGAAAGAGATTGATTGTACAGTCAAAAGCAAAGCATGCCTTGTTGGTGGCCATTGCAACCCATAAGAGCCATGGTGGCGCATTACTACAGGCTACTTCTGCTGATCACAGGCTGCCAGCAGTTTGGCAGATTGAATCTCACCAGGCTCAAGGTTGACTCAGCCTTCCATCCTTCCGAGGTTGGTAAAATGAGGACCCAGATTCTTGGGGGCAATATGCTGACTCTGTAAACTGCTTAGAGAGAGCTGTAAAGCACTGTGAAGCGGTATATAAGTCTAAGTGCTAGTGCTAAGTGCTATGCTGGAGCATTTTCAAGAAATCAATTGGAATGGTTTCTGTTGTACTTTATGACTGCTAAACTGCCTTCCTCTTTGGCAAATCCACAACCAGCAGGGTTTACACTATCCAAGCCACTAGAAAGTATGGAATTCAACAAGCAAGAAAGCTGGGAACCAATTTTGCTTGGGAAAGAAAAAGAAAAGAAAAAGTCGGTTTTAACCTGAAGCCCAGGTTAGAATTGTTAGCCTGCTAAATATACATAATGGGTATGAACAAGACAGTGAGCATGAGCAGATTTCAACAAAGCCACATGCTCAGCCAATCAAGACATGATGCAAACAAATCAACCAAGGGAAAATAAAACCGACCTTCTTCATCCTGTGTAACTGCAGCAGCAAACTATTCAAACTGAAGATACAGCCATAGACTGGCCTTCTGTCCAACTACAGGTAGTCCTCGACTTACGACAGTGACTATTCAAAGTGAAAACAGCACTGAAAAGATTGACTTATGACCATTTTTCACAGTTAAGACCTTTGTAGCATCCCCATGATCCTGTGATCAAAATTCAGATGCTTGGCAACTGGTCCATATTTGTGACTGTTGCTGTGTCCCAAAATCATGGGATCACCTTTTGCGATCTTCTGACAAGCAAATTCAATGGGGAAGCCAGAATCACTTAACAGCCGGGTTACTAACATATCAATTGCAGTGATTCACTTAACAATTACAGCAACAAAGGTTGTAAAATGGGGAAAAACTCATTTAACCAATGTCTCATTGAACAACAGAACTTTTGGGTTCAATTGGGGTCATAAGTCAAGGACTACCTGTACTACGTTACAAGAAAAATCTTGATTGGTAAATAGCTTGAAAGAAGACAGAGTTTGTCTAGGGTAAGACCCAGACAATGGAAGGAGGACACTCTAAATCTTTGACTTCCTTGGTATCTGTGACAGCAAAAAAATGCAGAAATGTACTCTGCCTGTATATTAAACTGCTTTTTTCAACATCAAAAAGATTCCAGCCTTTTTTGTGGCCTCTGATAACCTTTTCCAGCATCAGAAAGGATTATCAGTTGCAATATATTGTCCAACAAATCTTTATTTTCAAGAACGCATGTTAAGCAATAATGTAGAATCGACAACACACTCTTCAAATTTCACCATAGAAGTGACAACACATGTGACCTACAGACCACCATGTTCATAGATTTGAAGGGGCTGGATTAAATCCAATTGCCAGAATCGGGAAATAAATTTTAAAATGTACCAGTAAATCTAGACTGTTGAATCTGTCAACAGACGAAGGAAAGAAAGAAGCAGACTATTTACAAGGTCATAATACATGATCATTGAATGACTAGTGTTGTGAAAATGGTCCAAAAAATAAAAAGACCCCCAAACAACCAGATAATACTTGATTTTAAGGCTATGCCTGCTAGATGGAGGACATAAAAGGAAGACATGTCCTCTTTTTGCTGAACATCTGATATCATAACCCTAGTTTTGCTCAGCATCTGTTTATTTATCTTCTTACACAGTTAATATGTTCTGTCTTTTCTACTTTCACACTACGTAGCGTGGAGACAATGTTTTGAAGAGATATGTGCAGCAAAGCAATGGGATGCAATATTATGTATCCTTACTTGATGCAGGTCCCACTACAATACATATAGCTAGCTTATTTCCAAGTAAAACTCTATACTGAATCAGGTTTGGATTCCTTAATTATTGGATCACTTTGGGTGATCCGGGAACTGATCATCTATCCAGGAAGAAATTGTTGAGAGTTTTCCATTTACCTTAAAACCATCACAAGACTAGAGGATAATTTCCTGATATGACCTTACAAGCATGTGTAGAAGCAAGAGCGGAGGCTTATGTGACAAGCTAAATTACACAGGCCAGACTATTTGAGTAGAACAGAAGCAGCTCGGAGACCAAAGTCGTCCTACCAAATAGCCCTGGCAGAAAGAGCTGTGAGATTTGTAATAATGAAAATTGCTAGACAAAGATAATGAATATTAGCTGAAGATAACAGAAGTGAAGATGGACCTTTTTTCTATGCAAAAAAATAATAATAATCTCTGACAAATGCTCACCTCCCAAATCTGTGCGCACATTTCACACAGCGAAGTAGGGTGATCAATAACCCTTCTAAATCCTACACCGATTGTCCTACTTTTCCTTAGATTGAAGTGCTAAACATTTAACATAATAGAGTAATTTGACTGGTAATATTCCTACTACAAAAATGTAATGGTAATTCTCAAAATATATGTGTGTGTGTGTGTGTGTGTGTATGTATGTGTTTGTGTTTGTGTGTGTGTGTGTGTGTGTGTGTGTGTATTCTCACCTACACCATGTACTGTCACTACTTGGCTGAATGTGCTCCTCCCACCACCGATATCAGTGAAAAGTAAATAATCTAGATTAAAAGATGCTTCAGTGACTAGAACCTACAAATAAAAGCACAAAACAAACCTGTAAATTGCTGGAAAAGAGCAAACTGAAGCAAGAAGTGAAAGCTAAAATCTTGTAAGGAACAACGATCTGGGCTGGCTCACCATCATGACATGTGCAAGAGTAAGCCAGATTATGACTGTAAGAGCATTACCGCAGAGCATACAGCAGATGGACTGTGCTCACATCATGCTAAGCTCTAGATTACTTAACAAGACTCCAAGTAAAAGGAATCGCACTCTATAACTTCGTGTGAGGTATCCCTCTTGCTTGGTGTGAAGGAGACAGGAATCTTATTAGGTCAGGAAGCCTCCAATAACAGAGTGTCATGGAAAGCTAGCAAGGAACAGGCCTCAAGAGAGCATCCGATTCACATCAGGCTCCCATGGCCAGATCCAGGCTCCTGACTCTTTGCTTAATTAAGTAATTAATTAATTAAGATTAAGCGTTAAATTTGTACCCTATGACTATCATTAAGTGTTGTAAGTGTTGTACCTTGATGAAGATATCTTTTATGTACACTGAGAGCATACTGGACCAAGACAAATTCCTTGGGTGTCCAATCACACTTGGCCAATAAAAAAATCTGTTCTATTCTATTCTGTTTTCGGTCCAGCAACTTCCTTTTTTCCAAATTAATTTTCTCCTCCTTTGTTAGCCCCTGATCCTGGAGTGATTTTATTGCACTTCAGCATTTTCACGGTTTGGTGTCAGGAAGCTGCATGTTTGTGCATAAAAAAAATACTGGAAATGGCTGTTCCTGCCGAAAGCTCACATGAAAATAGGAACTGCCACTTGGAGGCGCACATGGTTCAATCATGAGAACCGTCTCTCTGTCTCTCTCTCTCTCTCCCCCCCCACCATCACCTTATTCCCCCCCCCCAACATCCTTATTCCCCATTTTAGGAGTTTGGCACAGTGCCCATTTCTTGGATGTTTTAGGTACACGCCAAATGCTAAGGCCAGTAGCTCTTTGCCTTCCACGCCGTTTCTCCCCTGAGCTTTTCATAACAATATTTACTTCAGCACTCATATTGATGTGTTCCCCAAATGAATGTTGTTTGCTTATTTCATCGTTCTCCCTCGCCTTTTACTTTAGCTGCAGTGGGTTGCGTTTCGCAGAAGTAGCGCTGCACCTGAACCCTGAGGAACACTGCCAGAGAAAACGTGGGCTGGGAAGAGCTCTTGAGTGGGACCTCTCCAGCGTTTCCTTGGCATGATACGTTGCTTCAGTGAAGAGCAGCAGGCTTAATTGGGAAATTGCCTCTGGAATTGTTGGCATTTAAAAGGAAATCACTTTAAGCCTGGCATTTTCCTATACACTCCAACTCCATATGCAGCACACATTCACATTGAATAAGCACACCAAGTTGCGCAACCCAAGCATTGCTCTGCAATGGTTGTCTTCCTTCAACTCTTTCTCCCCAAGATTGGCGCTCATAAATGAGCAACACACACATTGTACAAGAAGAGATAAAGTTTTCGGAACCAGGGCCGGCTTCATGGGCTTGGCTGCAATTCCCGTGGCTGAAGGTCACGATCATGGGAGTTGGAATCCAACCCTTTTGGTTGTCCTGATGATTCATGCCGTGATTTCTCTGGGCATGTGGCAGGCAAAATGTCTTCTAAGATCAACACAGCAAAGCTCAGAAAGAACCCGACCTGTTTGAAGGTGGCAGGCTGGGTCTTGGAAAGTGGAACTGCATGCTGTCATTCTTAGATTCCCTCTTCCCACCTGCCCCCTCTGTTCATAATGCCAACTCTGTCACAACTGACCCTGGTGAGTGAGTTTGGCGCTGTCAGAGCTAATGTGCAACCAGCCCTTCTCCGAGTGCACGAAGGAATTACTATTTTTTCCCCCCACTTTGCCTTCCATTTCTTTGTCCCAACCATCAGCCTTTAGAGTCAGCCTTCACGTCAAGTTGTTTATGCAAGCGCTGCAGCAGGTGGATTTGGGCAGCTGTGACAGGTTCCTTGCCTGTAGGAAGGGACATTGGCAGAATTCCTCTGCAGTCAAAGGAGCTCCTTCCATGAAAAAGGATGGCTGTCATATCCTCAGATGCAGTAAAAAGGACATAAGAGCATCGAGGCACACATCCATTTGGGCACAGCACAAAACATTCACTCCTCAAACACAATATCTCAGTCCTGGAAAGTCATCTCCCACATCCAAGCAAGGAGGACGCCAGCATCTACTGAAGATCCACCTTCAGTTTTTCTATTAAGAATGACTTCAGACAGCAGCACACACTTGACCCATAGCTTCTGGGGACTGAACTAATCCAAATGGGAGTGAAATGTCAGAATGTTTGGTTATTTAAAATAATAGACACGGGATGAAAGGAAGATTATTTAACTTATCTCCAGGAGAAATGCCATGTTCTGGGTCAATCAGCATTCATACTTTAGCTCAGTAGATCAACTGCTCGTGCAAATATGCCAGTCCCACATGGAAGGAGGGACTCCTCTTCTGAGAGCACTGCAGCTACTCCACCCCACTTCACCAATCAGTGCTGATTCTGCACTGGGTACGGAAGGGAAGAAGAGTTGCATCAGTCCAATCTCACCCATGTCCTGATGACGTACATCAGTGGCGTCAGTGGCATAGTGGTTAGAATGCAGTACTTCTGCTGAGTGCAATTTGGCAGTTCAAAGCTCACCAGGCTCAAGGTTGACTCAGCCTTCCATCCTTCCGAGGTGGGTAAAATGAGGACCAAGATTGTTGGGGGCAATATGCTGACTCTGTAAAACTGCTCAGAGACGGCTGTAAAGCACTGTAAAGCGGTATATAAGTCTAAGTGTTATTGCTATTGCTATCAGTTCAACCGCTTCATTCTCATCTTATTATCTTGATTTTGTATATGTTACATAGTTTAAATGTACATTATTTCATGTCATTATTAATGTTATTTTCATAGAAGGGTTATGGCTGCAATGAAAAGAACAGCATAATAATGCACCAGGAATCACAACAGTATCAAATACGTAATTGAGATTTTATATATATATAAAATATATATATAAATATATATTTGTTTTCTGAGGTTTTCGCGGGTGTTTGTATGTAGGTCTTTGGTTATTCGGGTTTTCTCCCGCGTAAAATTGGAAATGTCTTGGCGACATTTCGATATATATAAAAAGCACATATATAAAAGGCACCACAGACAGAATCAGCAAGATCCTCCACAAACATAACATCAAGACAGCATTCTGCACAAACCAAAAAAATATCCACCATCCTAAGAAACCCCAAAGACAAAATTGAGTTAGAAAATCAAGGAGTATATGAAATCCCATGCACCGCCTGCCCCACCACATACATCGGACAAACCAACAGAAGAATAAGTGCACGCATTGAAGAACACAAGAACTCAGTCAAAAAAGAGGAACCAACTTCTTCCCTGGTCCAACACCTTAAAGCCACAGGACACGATATTGACTTTAAAAAGACCAGAACTATCGCCAAAACTGAACACTTTAACAACAGAATAATCAGAGAAGTCATTGAGATAGAAAAACACCCACACAGCATGAACAAACGAGATGATACCTCCCACCTACCAGCCATTTGGAAACCCGCCCTTATTGACAAACGAGTCCCTAACATGAGGAATGACACCAGACCCAATGTTCTGTTTCCCTTCCCCCAATACTCCCAGCAAAGAGTCCGTCAGAGGCCTTCCTTTTTTCCTTTTATTTACATAGATACATGTCCTGGCCACGTCTACCCACGGGCCTGCCAAGTTTCTGGAGATAACGAGGAAATTATAGATAAGGCCAGAATTACTCACGAATATATTCTTCCCTCCATTAAAACAGTTAGCTCGCGCCAATTCATTAGCTCGCGCCAACTCATTACTTTGTCCAAGACAAAAAACCAGGAAGTCCCGCCTCCTATTTATAGTCTCTGCAGATGTCACTGCATGACAATTATGACTTGGCTTTGTCCCAACTCTTCCGCTGCTGCGCACGCCGATCAAGCCTTCGTAATCTTGCGTCCCTCCAAAACTGTTCTTGGGGCGCTACAAATCAGAAGAAGGCCCGGAGAATCAGGCCTTGCCGGCCCCTCCCTTTGAGTGGGTGCCAGGGAGGGAGAGGGCTCAAGAGAAGCAGGGCTTGCCAGGTCTTCTCCCTCATTTTCTGAATCATCCGAGTCCAGGAGTCTGGGTCCAGGAACCTGGGTCACAACACTATCCCTCACCGCAGGGCCCTTCCCCCGGGGCTGACGATCGGGATGCGGTCGGGCTGGGTTCTGCTCATGGAAGGCCTGCACCAGGTCAGGGCATGAACGCCGGAGGCATCTACCCAGGAGAAATCAGTCCCGTATCCCTTCCACGCGATCAAATATTGGAAACGACCCTTTAGCCAGCGAGAGTCTCAGACGCTGTGGACTTCAGATTCCTCCGACCCGCCCTCGGCGACAGTGACGGGTGCTGTTGGGCACCGAAGGGGACTCGTGTGGCCTCAGGAACCAGAAGGGACCGTGAAAACGGGTGGATCCGCATGGATCGTGGCAGGGTCAGTCGGTAGGCTACCGGGTTGATGACTGCCTCGACAGGGAACGGGCCGATGAATCGGTGGTCCAACTTCTTTACCGGCGGTCGGACGGGAGGTGTTTGGTGGAGAGCCACACCCGGT
Organism: Ahaetulla prasina; assembly: GCF_028640845.1. Taxonomy (NCBI): domain Eukaryota; kingdom Metazoa; phylum Chordata; class Lepidosauria; order Squamata; family Colubridae; genus Ahaetulla; species Ahaetulla prasina. The sequence goes on along the minus strand of NC_080540.1, from coordinate 82,057,851 downwards.
CTCCAACTGCCAGCGGGGCGTTGCCGGGAGCGGTCAGCGGACCGCTTGTAGTCCTCCTTTGCCCGATTCAGCTGCTGACGTACCAACTGTTGGACCGCATGCAATTCCGTCAGGAAGGTCTGCGTTCGGGAACAGGAGAGTCCGTGGTGCCAGAGGGAAGAGCCGGATGGTACCCCACATTGGCAAAGAACGGGTCATCTGAGTAGAGGTGTGCTGAGAGTTGTTAAAAGCAAACTCCGCCAGAGACAGGTAGTCGGCCCAGTTGTCCTGTTGCTGGTTGATGAAGCAACGGAGATACTGTTCCAGTATACCGATGACCTTCTCTGTACCCCCGTCGGTCTCCGGATGGTGCGATGACGACAGACATACCTGCACCTCCAACGCGCCATCAGGCTCTTCCAGAAGCGGGCTGTGAACTGAACTCATGGTCCGAAACCACCCTGTCCGGTAGACCATGGAGGCGGAAGATGTGCTGCAGAAAGAGACGGGCGTTTTGCGGCTGTGGGCAGTCCGCGGCATGGGATGAAGTGTGCCATCTTGGTGAGCATGTCCACCACCACCAGCACCGTGGTGAACCCAGAGGACGGCGGCAGGTCTGTCAGGAAATCCATAGAGATCGCCCCCCAGGGTCTGTCGGGTGTCGGCAAGGGCTGGAGGAGCCCGGAGGGGCCCCGTGGCGGTCTTGGCTTGCCGGCACGGTACGCAGGATGTCACGTAGGCATGTATATCATGCCGCACTCGGGGCCACCAAAAGGTCCGTGTCACCAGGTGGAGGGTCTTGAAGAACCCAAAATGTCCTGCTGCAGGGTTGTCGTGGCACTGGGTCATGACGAGGGCTCGGAGTGGTCCTGTGGGCACATATAATCGCCCAAACTTGAGTAAGTCCTCCTCCAAGGTCCAAGGAGACGGGGCCCACCTCCGCTCTCCTTTGCTGCGACCAGGCGTCCTGGCGCTGCGCCTCGCACCTGGGCCCGCAAGTCCACTGGCTCCGTGCTGCGGCCAAGGCTTCTGCCGCAGCACTGTCCGTGGAGGAAGGGGTCCTGGCGCAGAGGTACTCTGGCTTGCGGGACAGGGCATCCGCCTCCGGTTGTGACCGCTGGGAATGTAGGTCACGCGGAAGTTGAACCGGCAAAACAACGACCACCGGATCTGCCGCTGGTTTAACTTCCGAGCTGTGGTGAGGTGCTCGAGATTCCGATGGTCCGCTCGGACCTCCACCTGATGTCGGGCCCTCCAGATGGTGTCGCCAAGCCTCGAATGCAGCCTTGATAGCCAGCAACTCTTTTCCCAGATAGTGTAGTTGCGCTCGGAAGGGTTGAGTTTCCGGGAGTAGTAAGCGCAGGGAAAAGTGTGCCACCATTCGCCGGAGCCTGTAGCAGCACCGCTCCCAGAGCCACATTGACGCGTCCGTTTCCACCACAAAAGGCCGGAGCGGGTCGGGATGCCTCAGGACGGGTTCCGTGACGAAGGCTTTCTTGAGGGCTGTGAATGCTTCTTGCTGCGGGGACCCCACCGAATGCAACCTTCTTCCTGAGGAGCTGGGTAAGTGGAGCTGTCAGTGTGGCGAAGCCCGGGATGAAGGTCCGGTAGTAGTTGGCGAAGCCCAGTAGGCGCTGAACATCCTTCACCCGACGAGGGCTTCCCAGCTACACAAAGCTTCTACTTTACATGGGTCCATGGCTATGCCTCGGGCGAGATGATATGCCCGAGGAATTCTATGGAAGTCCGGAAGAAGACGCATTTCTCCAGCTTCGCATTGAGTTGTTGCTCCATAGCGTTGCAGAACCAGACTGACGTGTCGAAGGTGGCTTTCCTGGACCGGGAGTAAATCAGGATGTCGTCGAGGTAGATAACCACGAACCGATCCAACATGTCTCGAACACGCTGCTCATGAAGTGCTGAAAACGGCGGAGCATTGGTCAACCCAAATGGCATGACAGTGTATTTGTAGTGTCCGTATCGGGTGCCGAATGCCGTCTTCCATTCGTCTCCTTCTCGTATCCGCACCAGGTTGTAGGCCCCCCGGAGATCGAGCTTGGTGAAGATCGTGGCCTCCCGCAACCTTTCCAGTAGCTCCGGATGAGCGGCAGGGGTAGCGATTCCGCACCGTAATGGCGTTTAGCCGGCGGTAATCACAGCATAGGCGCAAGTCCCTGTCTTCTTCTTCACAAAGAGGACCGGGGCCGAGAGAGGACTTTGAAGGCCGGATGAACCTCGGGCCAGGTTTTTGTCCAGGAAGTCCCTGAGGCGGCCAACTCGGGCTCCGACATGGAATACAGGCGTCCCACAGGCAGTGGTGCGTTGGGCAGAAGGTCCACGGGCAATCGAGGGGCCGGCGCGGGTAGTCGGTCCGCCTCCTTCTCGCTGAACACGCCGGGCGAAGTCCGCCAGCTCAGGAGGCAAGGTGATGGCAGCGGTGGGAACGTTCTGGCCGGCACAGGTGTGGCGGATGTGATCGACGCACTGCAGACTCGGGAAAGAGATGGCGTTCCGCGACCAGGCCACCTGAGGATCGTGGGTCCGAAGCCAGGCCAACCCAAGGACCAAGGGAAAATGAAGGTCCGCCGTGACATAAAACTGGATCGCCTCCTCATGGTCCCCAATAGCCAGGCGCAAAGGCTGGGTGGCGAATTTAATGGGGCCGGACACCAGTTCTCGTCCATCAATTGTCTCTACCCGCATCGGAGGGTCCACCGGAACCACGGGGACCGCAAACTGGGTCACAAAGGCCTGGTCCATAAAGTTTGTTGTGGCGCCTGAGTCCACCAGCGCATGCGCCTGGAGCCCGTCCGACTGGTTCCCCAACCATATCCGTGTGTCCAGAATCAGATGCCGAGGGGGCCCAGTGGGGGCTTAGTACGTGCCCGACCTAGGGTTTCCCCGAGGTCGGGCCTGCTCCGTTTCCCGATTGGTCACGCTGTGATTCGGGGACCGGCGTGCGTGCCCCACTTCGCTTTCTGGGGCAAGAAGCGGCGAAGTGGCCGGGCTCCCCACAGTACAGGCACAATCCCCCTTGGCGCCTCCGGTTCCGCTCCTGGGCTGTTAGGCGAGGTCTGGCCGCTCCCAACTCCATGGGCTCTTCCGCAGCGGTTACAAAACGTGGGGCGACCCTGGGTGCTGGTGGTGCAGGAAGTGGGGGTGCAGATGTCGACGGAGGGTCCCGGGGTGCGACGGACGGTCGCCGCTGCAGACGGGCATCGAGGCGGAGACAAAGGGGCACCAAGTTGTCAAGGGCCCGCGGCGCCACCACGCGGGCCAGCTCGTCTTGCAATTCCTCTGAGAGTCCCTCCTGGAACGCGACCACCAGCGCTGCATCATTCCAGTCAGAGTCCTGGCACAAAAGACGAAATTCGCGATGTACTCCTGCAGGGGCGTTTCTTGACGGAGTTCCTTAAGGCGCCTGGTTGCCGCCAGCATTCGAACGGGTCCTCATACATGGTGCGAGGTGCTGCCAAAACGCTGTTGGTCCGCCAGCAGGGGCTGTCCTGGAGCAAGAGGGCGTGGCCCATCGAGCAGCCGAGCCGGAAAGAAGGTTAATCACGAAGGCCACCTTAGCCCGGTCGTCTGGGAAATCCTCTGGCCTCATAGCCATGTAGAGCTGGCACTGTCCCAAGAAGGTCGGGAACATCTCAGGCTGCCCAGAAAACTTATCCGGCACGGTTATCGGGCACTTGCGACGAGGAGGAGGAGTGGGAGGATGGGGGGGGGGCTGCAGGCACATTCCTGGCAGCAAGTTGGCCTGCCAAGGGGGCCACTTGCTGCTGGAGCTGTTGGTTAGCCGCGTGTAGCTGCTCTAACTGCTGCTGTACCTGCTGCTGGTCCATCTTTGGTGGAAGATGTTTTAGTCAGGTCTTGGACAAAATGTTCTGTTTCCCTTCCCCCAATACTCCCAGCAAAGAGTCCGTCAGAGGCCTTCCTTTTTTTTTTCCTTTTATTTACATAGATACATGTCCTGGCCACGTCTACCCACGGGCCTGCCAAGTTTCTGGAGATAACGAGGAAATTATAGATAAGGCCAGAATTACTCACGAATATATTCTTCCCTCCATTAAAACAGTTAGCTCGCGCCAATTCATTAGCTCGCGCCAACTCATTACTTTGTCCAAGACAAAAAACCAGGAAGTCCCGCCTCCTATTTATAGTCTCTGCAGATGTCACTGCATGACAATTATGACTTGGCTTTGTCCCAACTCTTCCGCTGCTGCGCACGCCGATCAAGCCTTCGTAATCTTGCGTCCCTCCAAAACTGTTCTTGGGGCGTTGCCAAATCAGAAGAAGGCCCGGGAGAATCAGGCCTTGCCGGCCCCTCCCTTTGAGTGGGTGCCAGGGAGGGAGAGGGCTCAAGAGAAGCAGGGCTTGCCAGGTCTTCTCCCTCATTTTCTGAATCATCCGAGTCCAGGAGTCTGGGTCCAGGAACCTGGGTCACAACACCCACACTCACGAGGTCCACACAGGATGTCATCACCACACATCCACCCAGAAAGCAGACCCAAACCCACACTGATCAGGAAGCACAACCAAGGACCAGAAGCCAGACCGCAGCTGCAACATTAGCCATTTCAAACCCCTCCAATCCATACATACAGCAGACAGACACCCACTATGAAGATGTAGCACGACCACAAACACCAAGCCAAACAACAGCAATGCAGCTCACCAGCTCAAATCCCCCTGCAAATCAGACTAATCTGAGCACAACCAAGCCCCCACCAACACAGGACACACCCCCATCCAATCAGAGCACAAAAAAACCCCCATCCAATCAGAGCACAGCCAAGCTCCCACCCAATCAGTTCAAACCCCCACTAGCAGTTAAAAAGGAAGAAACAGCTGCAATCCCACTTTGCTCCCAGAAGCACGAAGCTGAAGCCTGAAGATGACGAATGAGACTTTGTCGAAACGTCGCCAAGACACTTCCAATTTTACGTGGGAGAAAACCCGAATAACCAAAGACATATATATATATATATATATATATATATATATATATATGTATGTATGTATGTATGTATGTATGTAGGTAGGTAGGTAGGTAGGTAGGTAGGTAGGTAGGTCGGTCGGTTGGTCGGTCGGTCGGTTGGTCGGTCGGTCGGTCTTTGGTTATTTAGGTTTTCTCCCGTAAAATTAGAAGTGTCTTGGTGACGTTGACGAAGTCTCAATCTCGATGGCTTCTCTGATTATTCTGTTGTTAAAGTGTTCAGTTTGGGCGATAGTTCAGGTCTGATTTCAAGTCTGATTTTGTTAGCTTCATCGGGGTTGATTTTGGTCAGGCTGTTTTCAACTCCATATATAAGACCAGAACTATCGCCCAAACTGAACACTTTAACTACAGAATAATCAGAGAAGCCATCGAGATAGAAAAACACCCACACAGCATGAATAAACGAGATGATACCTCCCACCTACCAGCCATTTGGAAAGCCGCCCTTATTGACAAAAGAGTCTCTAACACGATGAATGTCACCAGACCCACACTCACGAGGTCCACACAGGATGTCACCACCACACATCCACCCAGAAAGCAGACTCAAACCCACACCGATGATGAAGCACGACACAGGACCAGAAGCCAGACCGCAGCTGCAACATTAGCCATTTCAAACCCCTCCAATCCATACATGCAGCAGACTGACACCCACCATGAAGATGTAGTACGACCACGAAGCCAAACAACAGCAATGCAGCTCACCAGTTGAAATCCCTCTGCAACTCAGACTAATCTGAGCACAACCAAGCCCCCACCAACACAGGACACACCCCCATCCAATCAGAGCACAAAAAAACCCCCATCCAATCAGAGCACAGCCAAGCTCCCACCCAATCAGTTCAAACCCCCACTAGCAGTTAAAAAGGAAGAAACAGCTGCAATCCCACTTTGCTCCCAGAAGCACGAAGCTGAAGCCTGAAGATGACGAATGAGACTTTGTCGAAACGTCGCCAAGACACTTCCAACTTTACGTGGGAGAAAACCCCAATAACCAAAGACATATATATATATATATATATATATATATATATATATATGTATGTATGTATGTATGTATGTAGGTAGGTAGGTAGGTAGGTAGGTAGGTAGGTAGGTAGGTCGGTCGGTCGGTCGGTTGGTCGGTCGGTTGGTCGGTCGGTCGGTCTTTGGTTATTTAGGTTTTCTCCCGCGTAAAATTAGAAGTGTCTTGGTGACGTTTCGACGAAGTCTCAATCTCGATGGCTTCTCTGATTATTCTGTTGTTAAAGTGTTCAGTTTGGGCGATAGTTCAGGTCTGATTTCAAGTCTGATTTTGTTAGCTTCATCGGGGTTGATTTTGGTCAGGCTGTTTTCAACTCCATATATAAGACCAGAACTATCACCCAAACTGAACACTTTAACTACAGAATAATCAGAGAAGCCATCGAGATAGAAAAACACCCACACAGCATGAATAAACGAGATGATACCTCCCACCTACCAGCCATTTGGAAAGCCGCCCTTATTGACAAAAGAGTCTCTAACACGATGAATGTCACCAGACCCACACTCACGAAGTCCACACAGGATGTCATCACCACACATCCACCCAGAAAGCAGACTCAAACCCACACCGATGATGAAGCACGACACAGGACCAGAAGCCAGACCGCAGCTGCAACATTAGCCATTTCAAACCCCTCCAATCCATACATGCAGCAGACTGACACCCACCATGAAGATGTAGTACGACCACGAAGCCAAACAACAGCAATGCAGCTCACCAGTTGAAATCCCTCTGCAACTCAGACTAATCTGAGCACAACCAAGCTTCCACCCAAACAGGACACACCCCCAGCCAATCAGAGCACAAAAAAACCCCCCATCCAATCAGAGCACAGCCAAGCTCCCACCCAATCAGTTCAAACCCCCACTAGCAGTTAAAAAGCAAGAAACAGCTGCAATCACACATTGCTCCCAGAAGCATGAAGCTGAAGCCTGAAGATGACGAATGAGACTTTGTCGAAACGTCGCCAAGACACTTCCAATTTTACGCGGGAGAAAACCCGAACAACCAAAGACCTACATACAAACACCCGTGAAAACCTCAGAAAACATATATATATATATATATATATATATAGATATAGATATATAGATATAGATATATATATAGATATATATATAGATATAGATATAGATATAGATATAGATATAGATATAGATATAGATATAGATATAGATATAGATATAGATAGATAGATAGATAGATAGATAGATAGATAGATAGATAGATAGATAGATAGATATAGATATAGATATAGATATAGATATAGATATAGATATAGATATAGATATAGATATATGTCTTTGCTTGTTCGGGTTTTCTCCCGTGTAAAATTGGAAATGTCTTGGCAACGTTTCGACGAAGTCTCATTCGTCATCTTCAGGCTTCAGCTTCATGCTTCTGGGAGCAATGTGTGATCGCAGCTATTTCTTCCTTTTAACTGCTAGTGGGGTTTGAACTGATTGGGTGGGAGCTTGGCTGTGCTCTGATTGGCTGGGGTTTTTCTGTGCCTGATTGGCTGGGGTGTGTCCTGTGTTGGTGGGGCTTGGCTGTGCTCAGTCTAATCTGTGCTGCAGGGGATTTGAGCTGGTGAGCTGCACTGCTGCTGTTTGGCCGTGGTCGTGGTCGCAAGCTACATCTTCGTAGTGGGTGTCAGTCTGCTGCATGTATGGATTGGAGAGGTTTGAAGTGGCTAATGTTGCAGCTGCGGTCTGGCTTCTGGTCCTTGGTCGTGCTTCCTGATCAGTGTGGGTTTGGGTGTGCTTTCTGGGTGGATGTGGTGGTGACATCCTGTGTGGACCTCGTGAGTGGGTCTGGTGTCATTCCTCGTGTTAGACACGCTTGTCAATAAGGGCAGGTTTCCAAATGGCTGGTAGGCGGAGGTATCATCTCGCTTGTTCATGCTGTGTGGGCGTTTATCTCGATGGCTTCTCTGATTATTCTGTTGTTAAAGTGTTCAGTTTTGGCGATAGTTCTGGTCTTTTAAAGTCAATATCGTGTCCTGTGACTTTAAAGTGTTGGACCAGGGAAGAAGTTGGTTCCTCTTTTTTGAATGAGTTCTTGTGTTCTTCAATGCGTGCACTTATTCTTCTGTTGGTTTGTCCAATGTATGTGGTGGGGCAGGCGGTGCATGGGATTTCATATACTCCTTGATTTTCTAACTCAATTTTGTCTTTGGGGTTTCTTAGGATGGTGGATATTTTTTGGTTTGTGCAGAATGCTGTCTTGATGTTATGTTTGTGGAGGATCTTGCTGATTCTGTCTGTGGTGCCTTTTATATATGGGAGGAGGGCTGTGCCATTTTCTTGCTCTCTGTCTTGGGTTTTAGTGGGGGGTTCTTTTTGGATTAGTTTGGTAATTTTATTTCTCTGGAATCCATTGGATGTTAGTACGTTTGTGAGAGTGTGTAGTTCGGTTTTTAGGTGTTGTTCGTCAGCTAAGCATTTTGTTCTAGAGATGAGTGTCTTGGCTACGGAGTTGATCTGTGCTGGGTGGTGGTGTGAGAGTGCATGCAGATAGCGGTTTGTGTGTGTTTTCTTCTGGTAGATGGTGTGTCCTAGGGAACTAACATATATCATCATGTTGACTTTTTTTTTTACCCCAGCCTGCAGATTCCTTGTTCTTGACTTTCCCCTCTCCTTTTTGTGACTAAGTTCAGCTAGGCCAGGGGTGTCAAACTGGATTTCATTGAGGGCCGCATCAGGGTTGTGTTTGACTAGGGGGGTCAGGGTGGGTGTGGCCAGATTGGCCGTGGCCAGCTCGACCTCACTCATGTCAGGGGCGCCTGTGGCAGCCCGAGCACTCTGCCAGTGAAAACGGGCTCCCGAGCTCCATTTTCAGGTGCGATGGCCTCCCGCAGTCCTCTGCCAGAGAAAATGGAGCTCGGGAGGGCTGTGCATGGCCCTCCTGAGCTCTGTTTTTGCTGGCAGAGGCACTGCGGGCCAATCCTTCACTGTTTCCAGGGCAGCCCCCCAGGCCAGATCTAAGCACCTCATGGTCTGGATTTGGCCCCCAGGCCTTGGGTTTGATACCCCCGAGCTAGGCAATCTGTTCCACATCAGGATCTCAACAATATTTGCCTCTTCTGAATGTGATAGTTGTAGCATCAGTTTGTCTTTGGCTGTGCCTTCTATAATGCAATAGTCCATCCTGCCCAGGCACCACTCCCGAAGGGAAGATGATATCAATTGTATGGTCAGCTACTAAGGATGAAGAAAATTGCAAACTCCAGTTGACTCTTGGAAACCCATAATTGAAGGAGTGCCCTCTAAGAACAGTGCAACGGAAGGTTGCAAACCAGGTGTGGCAGGCCTAAAGAAGCCACTGTTGTAAATTATCCACCTGACTCTTTATGGACACTTGGAAAAAAGTAGCTTTCCAAAGTCATCTCCATGGTGTCAGAACTCTCTGATAGGCCCAATGTATAAATAATACTAACCACCCCACACCTTTTTTTTTAGTATTGCTGGAAGAAATATCCATCTGGGTTCAGTTCCAAGTGGGGACAAAGACACTGGAAACATGGAGGCTGCTTGGAAAGATGTTTTAATGGTAGCCAGGATCACATGGCTTGAGATCCTGAACAGAAAAAGGGATGAGATCCTGTGGGCTCCCTGGCTTTATGCTTTTTCTGAGCTTTGATCTTTCTGGGGCACAGGAAGAGTCTCCTGATTGGTTGTCAGACTCCCAGGGGGTGGGGTTTTAGCTAGCCTTGATGGCTGATGTAATCTTCCCAGGTGTCATGTGGTGAGTTTCTGTTGCTAGATGGGTCCTATTAGGTTGCAGATGATGGCCCATTGACAAAGGTGGGGAGAATGAGTTTCTACCTCTGACCCATTGACAAAGGTGGGGGGAGTCAGGAAGCTGCTTTGTCTTTAAAACAAGTTTCTCCATTTCTCATCCATGGAAATATATTCTGCCTTTTTAAATATTTTCTAAAATATTTCATTCTTCTAGGAGCGGGGTGGGTGCTAACTTCCTACAGTATGACAGTGGCACCTGCCACAAACCATGATAGGAGCAGAATGATTGCATGTACATGACATAAATGCTGCAATTAAGGACTTGAGTTCCACCATCTCTAAACAAGATGCAGCACTTGCATTGTTGCACTTTCTTCCTTCTTTCCTTCCTCTCTGAATGTTTGGGTTGATGAGGCAGCCCAGGTATTATATACCTGGACTGCCAAGATCTGGAGCCCCGCTAGAGGGCAGCAAAGCATTCCCCCTCCCTCAATCTAGGGGTGGCCTGGAGTTGCCTACTGTTGCAGCCCAAACAAGTTTCCTATGGCTTCTCTGGCTTCTTCTGTGTGCTACATGCTTGTGCAACCATCATTATGGCAGAAACCATTTACACCTCCTCCAAAGCCATTAATACTTAATTAACACCAGTAGTTTCTGTGGCTTTATTCAAAGCGCTTTAGAGTTTATTGAACAAATTGGAAGTACCTTGTCTGGTCATTTGTCGTAAACTGTCAGCAGGTGCAGCTGCTACTTTTTCATTTTCTCTTCTGTAAGAAATGTGTCTAAAGAACAACAATTCTACCAACTTGTTTTTCCCCCTAAAATCATACCGAAAGAGCAGAAGGAAATGTGGCTGAGAAATTGCCCTAACCTACCTTGTTCTGGTTAAAAATACTATGTTGATATAGTTGATGGTATACTTGGCTGTCATAAATGTGATTATCTTTATTTTTTTAAAAAAGCAATAATGTAGGTCAGTTTTCTTCAATCTGTTGCCCACTAGATATGTAGGAACTGAAGATTGATTTTATGTATAATAAGCCCAACACATTTTGAGCGTATTGAATTGACTTGTTAGTCTTGGTCGGAAGAGTATAAGCCGAACTGGATTAGTTCTTAATCAGTGCCATTCTGGCATTATCAAATATGTCCATGTTTTAGTTAGCAAATGTTCGAAGTTATGCAATCAGCACCCTCTAGTGTCTCTGAACAAGGCCCAAAACTACGAATCTTGCAGCACCATGGCAGTTGTTCCCCCTTATGAATAACCACAGAGGCTCTGCAACATTTGTCCTGAACGTTGACGGCCGAAATGGAGCTTCTGAGGGGTGGATCCAACCCTCCAAGGCTCCATTCACCCCTCTATAGGCCTCCCCCAGCCTGTTGCAGGCTGAAAAAGAAGCTTCCGGGGCGGGGGGGCCGGGAAGCTCCATTTTGGCCTGCAATGGGCCGGGGCAGGGCTGAATGGAGCCTTGGAGGACCAGATTCACCCCTCAGAAGCTCCATTTCGGTCAGCAACATGTCGGGCAAAGCCCATGGAGGCCCGAACAGAGTGTTGGAGGGGCGCATATGGCTAAGAGACTGGAGAGGAAACTGCTTGCTAGATCTTTGCAGGGTAAGGCGGCAGATTGAGGGGGGAAGCAACTGTGGGTAGCGTGAGGCAATTTAGTGGGTCAGAGAGGGCTTGGGTGGCTTTTTCCATCGGTAAGCCCCCCATGGCCTTCCCCACCTTGAAATACCTCATGTGAACTTAATGAGCCTCGCATTCAATTAGCGAATGTGTGGGTGAAAGGAGGGAGTGATCCCATTCAAGATATTGTTGGAAGAAATATCCATCTGGGTTCAGTTCCAAGTGGGGACAAAGACACTGGAAACATGGAGGCTGCTTGGAAAGATGGTTTAATGGTGGTCAGGATCACATGGCTTGAGTTCCTGAACAGAAAAGAGGCTGAGATCCTGTGTGCTCCCTGGTTTTATGATTTTTCTGAGCTTTGACCTTTCTGGGGCACAGGAAGAGTATCCTGATTGGTTGTCAGACTCCCAGGGGGTGGGGGTCTTAGCTAGCCTTGCTGGCTGTCTCTCAAGCTTGCTTGAGCCTTGCCATGTGGTGAGTTTCAGTTGTATTGTGTTGCAAATCATGGGGGGATTGAGTGAGCTTGGTTGAAGCCTTAATTGCCCATTGACAAAGGTGGGGAGAATGAGTGAGCTTAGCTGAGGCTTTTAATGGCCCATTGACAAAGGTGGGGGGGAGTCAGGAAGTTGCAGGGAGCTCCTTTGTCTTTAAAATATGTTTCTCCATTTCTCATCCAGGAAGGTATAATATTCTGCTTTTTAAAATATTTCCTAGAATATTTCATTCTTCTAGGAGGGGGGTGGGTGCTAAATTCCTACAATCCCTACTTTTTTTTTTTTTTTTCAAAACGTGAGTTTTGAAACATGCTCTTGGCAAAAATTAAAATTGATCAAATCAGTGGGTGCTTTTAATTTTCCTGATGCAAAGGAAGCCATTGATAGAGACAACAGAAAAAAAGATTCCTTCAGTGGCTCCCAAAAGCTTTCAACCATGAAGGTCTAGCAGCCAGGGGAAAAGTTCTGGTAAGAATTTTACAGTATCCAATTTTCTATGCCAATTAATTTCAGCTGTTAGATATCACTTTCTGAGAGCTTCCAGTCAGGTCAAGCAAGCACACATCCCAAAATTTTCACAGCCATGGTAAATTACAGGCTGTCCATTTCCAAGGGTTGGTTACTGAACCTGCCCTAGCTCTTACTTAAGTCTATCCAAGATTATTTTCCAGTCCAAATTGAGGTTAATCAGTGTGCAATCCAGGCTTTTTCCTTTCTTTTCTTTTCTTTTTTTTTTATTAAATTACACACAACGAGCCCTGGGACTTCTACTCATGAGACCACCAGTGCAACATATCTTGCTTTACTGGGCAACTGGGCAGCATCATTTGTGAGTCATAGTCAGGGCTTGGGTTTTGGATATCACTTTTTCTGCTATCTCTTCAAGAGAGGAATTGCCTGAGGGGGATGCCCCTCCCCCATGGAATTAGCAGGGAGATCTGACTCCTTGGGCTTTTAATGCCACAGAGCAAAATCAACCTAAAAGTCTTGTGTGGAGGTAAGTGAAGGGAATAGTTTCAGTCTAATTCTGAATGTGTCTCTCTCTGTGTGCCTGTGTATGCAGCTACCTTTACAATACAGGCAATACAAACAATACAAACATGCTGGACAAATTTCCCTACCATTAGACAGAAATCTCAGGTGTTCAGAACTAACTGTGGCAGCCACTTTCAAATACAATCCTTACATGAATACTTTAGACTGATTACAATATAAAGGAGACAAGACAGAAAACCTTACAATGAATTTTCCACCTCCCCTATAGTCTTTCCAGTTGTCTTCTGGGAATTGAAAAGAGTCTTTTAGTCTTTATTTGTACATATCAGGGTCCTTTCTTTCATATCTTTTGGGTGGCATGCTTGTTGGTCAGTCAGGTTTGGAAAGGTCTGCTCCAAATCTGGTTGCTGTGATGGCTTTCAGTGGGAGCTGGATTCAAACTCAATTCCTGGCTCCAACAAATGGAAGGTCTCCTCTGGGGGCAGCATCTGGAACCATGTGCTCTGCTTCCACAGTTGCAGAGTCATCTTTTCAGGGCTGAAAGACATTAGAACAGGATCTCCTCCCCACGTTTGTGGGTAATCTTCTCAGGAAAGGCATTGTAACAGAATTAAAAGGGGGGGGAGATATCTTGCAGGCAGAGTTTGAAAAGATACAACACATCAATATTGCAGTTATTAAAAGGTAATGCAGTTTCAACAAAATGCAGTTTCAACAACTGATGAGAAAGAAAAAAAACTGGATTCACATGCTTCAGGAAGAGGTACAGGTAAAATCATTTAAATACACAGTAAATGCAAGACTGAATTTTTTTTTCTTGTAAGTGAACTTAAAATGTTTCCTCATAAACTTGAGTTGTTACTTTAAGATAAAGAGGAGGAGAAAAAAGCAGAAATGAAAAGTTCTGTACCCTATTCCCGGTGGCCACACGAAAATAGGGCAAAGGCTTTCTTTCTTTTTTCTCTCTCTCTCTTTTCCCTATTTTATTGCTTCAACCTTTTGTTTTTGTTTTTCCCTAACAATTTAAAATTCTTGTCTCTAGAGATCAGATACATTTTACAGTTACAATTACCTCAAGGGCCCACAAAGACAGACATACACACATAAAAAACAAGGAGGACAAAGAGAGGAAAACAAAACTCTGAGATTTACACACACACTGATCATTCCCGTCATAAATCTCAGTTAAATTAGGGAAGGCACAAATTTTAACAGACAGACCACGTGGTTCAATAGAAGACAAAGAAAGAGACAAACAAGCAAACAAACAAAACAAAAACCCAAACATTCCTATTTTTATATTTCCCTTTTCTTTTAAGTACCTTTATTTAGCCAAATTTGTCTTCCTGGTGTTATCTCTTAGCAAAGCCCATTTTTTACACAATTTCTTCAATTTCTATTCTCGCATGCCAGTCAACACTGGCACCTGCCTGGCGTCCCAGGCCCCAAGCATGTCTCTCAGGGGATTTCCCTCTACCCTCGAGCTTACGCTTCCCATGATCCTCGGAATGTGAGGCTCACTTTGTCATAGCCGGGCACTCCCGCAGTTTCGGAAAAAAAGGTATCCGCGAAGGACTCCGACTCCCTTCTGTCGAAGTATGGGCCCCTTCCTTAAGGGAACTCTTATTTGAAGATCACCAATAAAAAAAATAGTGATCCCGGAGGACCTTGCTGCCCCTACAGCAGGTACGAGCACCTCCTCTCACTTCACATGCACCACTTTAGGCTTTGCTTTCCTTTTTAGATACACCGATAGTTCCTATATATTTCTTTTTTCCCCCTTCACACTTCTTTTCCTTTCACTCAGCTTCCATTCCTTGAAAACACAAAGTTCCACATTTGGCTTCCCCCCCTTGCTTTCTCTATCCTACCGGTCACGGCTTGGTGGAGCTAGCAGTAGGCAGAGGTGCGGCTAGAGGTTGCTCAAAGAGGTGGAATCAGACTGTTTCCTCAGGTGGAATCCCACACACACACTTCTTCCTTCCCTAACAGAAGGTCCTGTGCTCTGGCAAAACCCCCATGCTCTCCAGACTTTTGGTCTTTCTGCGGTTAGGAAATGCACAGAGAAAGCAAGATCCAGCTATGATTGGGAGAAGGGCTCTCTCATTCACACACATGCAGGCATACACATATTTCCCATACTTTTCCATGCTTAAAATTAAAATTTAGAGGTACTCACCTTCTTTCCAAGCAGTCTTTGAGCTCAACACTCAAAACCCCTTTAAAACCTAGTTCCAAATGGCCAAGGTCCAGGAAAACTTACCCACAGACTCAATGGGTCTGCTGCTAGCAAGGGAGGCTTACCTGGGCCAGGTCCATTGGTTAGGTTAGCTTGGAGTCCCATCTGGGGTGCCAATTGTTGGAAGAAATATCCATCTGGGTTCAGTTCCAAGTGGGGACAAAGACACTGGAAACATGGAGGCTGCTTGGAAAGATGGTTTAATGGTGGTCAGGATCACATGGCTTGAGTTCCTGAACAGAAAAGAGGCTGAGATCCTGTGTGCTCCCTGGTTTTATGATTTTTCTGAGCTTTGACCTTTCTGGGGCACAGGAAGAGTATCCTGATTGGTTGTCAGACTCCCAGGGGGTGGGGGTCTTAGCTAGCCTTGCTGGCTGTCTCTCAAGCTTGCTTGAGCCTTGCCATGTGGTGAGTTTCAGTTGTATTGTGTTGCAAATCATGGGGGGATTGAGTGAGCTTGGTTGAAGCCTTAATTGCCCATTGACAAAGGTGGGGAGAATGAGTGAGCTTAGCTGAGGCTTTTAATGGCCCATTGACAAAGATGGGGGGGAGTCAGGAAGTTGCAGGGAGCTCCTTTGTCTTTAAAATATGTTTCTCCATTTCTCATCCAGGAAGGTATAATATTCTGCTTTTTAAAATATTTCCTAGAATATTTCATTCTTCTAGGAGGGGGGTGGGTGCTAAATTCCTACAATACGAGATTCACTCCCACAAATCCTGAAGTTATGAATGGAATAGGCAGGCTCCATTACATTTATAACTTGAGGACTACCTGTATTGCAGACGGGATATGGCTAGGATATATTTGGTGGATTGCAGAAATGTGAGAGATTACACAATAAGCAGCCCTCACATGAGAATATGCAAAAAGGTAGTGATAGCAGATTCAAATTAGTATGATTTGGGATTTAGGCTTTTGGAATCTGGTCCCTGATTGCACAGAAGTCCCCCTTGCCTTTGGGGCAGATCACATCCTACTAGGGATTCAATTTCCCCAATTTTCTCTTCTTTGGCGCAGATGTCAGTTGCAGAACCTGGAGAGAAACATTCCCAGCCAAGCTCACCTTATGCTGGGACTGCAGGAGTTAGAGAGAGAATGCTGAATTGGCACTTCAGGGGATTTTAGTGGTCCTGCTTAGGACACAGAAGAGTTGGAGAAGGGCTGGCATTGCAGCTCAAGGTCACCTTGCTATATCAGCAAAGACTGCCACTGAGAAAAGCAGTAGGTAATTCTTATTATCATTCAAATTAAATCATAGTCAGGCATTTTGTATGATTGGAAGAATAATAGTGGCCATTTATCTCCCATTTCCTGCTCCACCGGTCGCTTTGTGTCTGTCGGTCACATGGCTTCAGAGAACCCACCCTGCCCCTCACTCCTGACGGTGTTGCTGTTCCATGAAAGAGATTCTCTATGCCGGCCCCAATCAGAAGCAAAGCAATGTGCATTTCTCCTAGCCTATTGCAATTGCCCCTCAAAAAGACAGGAGTGAATCTTCGGGTGTATTTGCACAGCACTTCAGGCTAATTTGCTTTACACCAGGGGCAGGCAAACCTCAAGGTTATCTGGATTTAATTGTTACGAGATTCTATTCCCAGTTGTATGACAACAGCGGCAACTATTTTATTTGTAAAGCAGCTGCTGCAACAAATAAAGTTTTGGAAGAGTGAGGGATGCTTGAGTATGACAGACTCAGTTCTGACCACAAACACAAGATTTTGAGCAGATGCTCTGGCCCTTAATTCTTAGTGCAGAAAAGTACACACACATATATATTTGCAACAAGTTCTTAGTAGTTCCTGAGCTAGTCCTAAAGTGCAAAATATGGGCTGAAAACTATAAAGATCTTGGCCAGTAGAAATGATGAGCTGCATTACAAGGTGCAATGCAATTACATTTGGAATAGGCATCTCAGAAGGTGATGCATCTTGAGCACATTTCCATTATCTGGGGACATCTTGTCTGCTGGACATGCTAGTGTTCTGTGCATGAATTGCCTTCAAACGTTAGGCATTCCCATCGCACCAGCATTAAGCTTTGGCATGTTGTAAATGGCTTTCAAAGGTGCTTTATAAAATCACTATGTGTGAACACTTACTGGTATTAAAGTACCTTCAGTTAAAACTAAGAATTTACCACTCCCCTGGTAAAAAAAAAAAAAAGCTGGTTTTGTATCTTGCCCATTTCTGTCTACAGAATGTCTTTGTCTTGTCTAGATACTGCCGAAGCTGGCATCCTGACAGGGATAGGACTGTGTTAATACCTCCTGGGTAGATTAGGGTTGCCCTCTTTAGCCTGACACGGGCTTTGGATGGCACTCAGTTGGTGGTTAGAGTCCTGCTTGACCTGGCCAAGACAAATGAAATAAGATTATAGTATCTGGCTGTAGTTCTCAGCTGATCCTGCTTTGACTACTAAGTACCACAATGGTTCTTCTCTCTTTTTCTGTTTCTCTCTCTCCTGCTCTTGATTTCTCTCTGTGTGTGTCTGCACACAGTGCAATTGTTCTGTGTCTCACCTGTCCCCAGAACGACTGTAGGGTGCAGTGGACTAGAAGGTCCCGTTACAATGTAGTTCATAAAAAAAAGAAGAAGCTGCTAGGCGTCATCTGTGGGCTGCTGAACATCATCTGCCACGGTCTGTAGCTGGGCTAAGCATTGGGTGGAACTTCAAAGTAATGGGCCTGCCATACTCAAGCCCATAAATTTCCCAACCCCTTCCTGGGGAATAAAAAGTGCTGAGCTTGAATGGAAGAGCCCATCCATCTCAGCCAGCTCTTGACATGCCAGAAAGCAGCGAGAGTGTTGGCAGAGAAGAGAAGAAGGAAGGAAGGATGGATGGATGGAAGGAAGGAAGGAAGGAAGGAAGGAAGGAAGGAAGGAAGGAAGGAAGGAAGGAAGGAAGGAAGGAAAGAGAGGGGAAGAGCGCAGGAGGCATTTCCATTCAAGCTCCTCTCCAGATCTGACTTTTGCATTGTAGATCAGTCATAAAAGCTGCAGGGGCATTTTGTATCTCAGCTGCTGGGACAATCACAGGCAGTCCTTAAGATGGACAAAAATATATTACGCAATAAGTATGATCTGAGGAAGGTTTTGATTTTTATTTCATCTCAAGGCGTTCTTATTTCATTGCTGATGTGAATTTCCAATTATTTAAATTGTCCTTAAACCTTCTATCTGCTTTCATATTAGGGCTTTAACACACTCGTTAGCCCGCATCAGCTCTTCTCATCTTGGCAGTCTCCAGAATGCAGAGTTCAACTTTCCTGCCCATCACCAGGTGGCCCATCGGTTATGCTGTCTGCAGATGAATGGAGCTTACGACCACAATTGAGCCTAGAATTGTTAAGTGAGTTTTGCCCCATTTTACAACCTTTCTTGCCACAGTTGTTAAGTGAATGGGTCTCTGGTGGCTCAGACTGCTAAGACAGTCTGTTATTAACACAGCTACTTGCAATTACTGCAGGTTCAAGTCCCACCAGGCCCATGGTTGACTCAGCCTTCCATCCTTTATAAGGTAGGTAAAATGAGGACCCAGATTGTTGGGGGCAATAAGTTGACTTTGTATATAAATATACAAATGGATGAAGACTATTGCTTAACACAGTGTAAGCCGCCCTGAGTCTTCGGAGAAGGGCGGGGTATAAATGCAAATAAAAAAAATATCACTGCAGTTGTTAAGTTAGTTGCACGGTTATTAAATGAATCTGGCTTCCCCATTGACGTTGCTTGTCAGAAGGTCACAAAAGGGGATCACATAATCCTGGGACTTTGCAACTGACATAAATATGATCACCAAGCCTCTGAATTCTGATCACACGATCATAGCGTTGCTGCAAAGGTTGTAACTGTGAAAAATGGCCATAAGTCACTTTCGGTGCCATTGTAACTTTGAAAAGTCATTAAATGAACTGTTGTAAGTCGAGGACTACCTATAGTCCCATACATCAGGAGCAGTGGTAGGTTGCTACCGGGTCACCCGATCTGGGGCAACCACCGGTAGTGGCGCCGGTAGTGGCAGCCGTGGGAGGCTCCGCCCACCCACCCAGACACTTCTGCGCATGTGCAGAAGTGTTGCATGTGCACGTGGGCGTGTGAGCACCCATGAGCGAACCGGTAGCAACGGGTTTTGAAACCCGCCCCTGATCAGGAGGCTACCAAGTTAGGGAAGGTTAGCATACAGCAGGGGAGTCAAACTCACAGCATTACAGTAGCGTCACATGACATATCGGGACCTTTTTTCCCTTCACTAAGCCGGGTGTGGGCGTGGCCAGCATGTGATGCATTCAGCCCAGGGGCCGGGATTTTGACAGCTCTGGCATACAGGTTTGCCCATATAGACTCCAGTCTGCAGTAACTGTCATTACTGTAAGTCATCTGATGTATGTGGGCACCTCAATAAAGAAAGCTTTGCGGCCAGGAGGATGCAAATCAAGAGTGAAGCTTGACTCTGTTGCTTCATCTCAAGCGGAAGAGTAGGCAGCTTCAGTTCACACCGGTGAAGCTGGCAAGAAGTTAATTTGGCCTCTGCCATGGCCAATAAGATTTGCTTTCACTCCTCTTCTGACACTTTGGTAGGGTGTGAACTCATGCCCGCTATGGATGCTCTTAATCACTAAGGAGCAGCTAGGGTGGTGAACAGCTGCTTTGCCCTGGTTCTAGTTTTGCCTGGTCAACTTCCATTTGATATTCTGTCTTGTCAATCACCATTGTAATGAAGATCTTATCCAAAGGAAAAAGGAAAGCAGATGGTGTTGTTTGTGGATAGCCTGGCACAGGATCTGAGGGAGGTGTGTGTAGGCACTTCTCATGGCAGGCAATCTACCAAGGCTTGACTGGGCTGCCTCTGCTCAGAAGGGAGAGTTGGCATCTTACAGAAGAAGAAGAGGCATTAAGTGGCAAGGAGGGAATTGTTTTCCTGCTGGATTTGATTTTTATTCCCCTACTGTAGAAACAGCAATTATAAATAAGACTGGTCAAAGCTTTTGTAAATTATCTCTGGATGATAGTTCTCCCTAGCCCTAATTCCTGGGAATGACTGGCAGGGTCCAAGCAAGAGGAGTGTGTTGCAGTGCCAATCTGTTACTGAGCAACTGGACCCAAGAGCTACGATCTGCCACTTGGGACAGCAGAATTCTCCAAGCTGGCAAATTGGTATCTCCCAGGAATGGAGTAGAGCCTAAGCTTGAAAAATGGGAACAGCCTGTATGGTGATTCTAAGAATGATGAGAACAACGACTATAGCACCATCCCTGCTCTTGGCACTTTACAGAATAATAGATTATGATTTTATCACTGGTTCCTTGTAGGTACACTGAGAGCTTATGCACCGGAGACAAATTCCTTGTTTGTCCAATCATACTTGGTCAATAAAGAATTCTATTCTACAGAATAATACAAGCAGAATATTCCCCTTCCTCAAAGACCTTACAGTTTTGTGGTAAAACACACTAAACCATCAGCTATCAATGAAACCACATTTTAGCTAAGTGTGTTGTGATTACTCAGCCCCCGGGATTAGTTTATGTCATGCAAACCTAGAACAGGAGGTTAGTGAAGTTAGCCATAAGTAGACATGTCATGCAGGCCACCTAGATTTTCATTACAGAAGAGAAAACAGAGGAAGAGGCATGGATTACAGATGGTAAATATCAGTCAGTGGCTATACATATTATACTAGCTTTTGCTATATTTGTATTCCATACCTTTTGCATTGTAAACACCATTATTTTGCTCCGATAGGAACTACAACCTAACAGCCCACCAGATGTGTAAGATCCATCTCCCAGCATTCCAGCCAGCACATCAATGCTGAAAACTCTGGGAACTGAAGCACAAGGTGCCCAGTTTAGGGAAAGCTAGAAGAAACTGTGGGATATACAGAGAATTAAAACAGAACTTAAAAGAAGACAAGACAATAGTGAATCCAACCTATACATCGACTACCGTGCTGATTGCATAAAAAATAAAACCTACAATCAAAAAATCACCTCCAAACTCCCCATCACCCATAACAATCAACCAGCCATCCCAGTATTCAATCAAGTACCCATCACCCTACCACCCATTCAACCAACCATCTTACCAGCCATTCAACCAACAGCCATCCAACCAACAATCCAACCAGCCATCCAACCAGCCATCCAACCAGCCATCCAACCAGCCATCCAAACAGCCACCCATCAATCCACCCAACCAGCCATCCAATCAACCATCCATCCAAACAACCTAACTACCATCCAACCATCTATACAACCATCTGTTGTACACAACCCCCAACCTACTAACATCCAAAACTAGGTATGCACGCCCCTTACCTCTTCAACACCAATCACTTCAGATCTCAAATGCAAATTGATAAATGCAAGAAGCATAGTCAACAAATTACCTGAATTTATCCTCTTATTAAACAGTGGCACATTTGATATCATTTTTGTTTGTGAAACATGGCTGAACTCATCCCTTCCTGACTCCATTATCTCAAACAAAGAATATCAAGTCTATCGATCAGATCGTGAAAACCGAAGAGGTGGTGGAGTGGCTATCTTTACAAAAGTCACTGAATCTAAAAATATCCAAGTAGCACATAAACTCTCTCTTCCTGAAACTATAGTATCGACCTATCCCTTGACACTACTCTTGATTCTTACTATGCTACAGAGCCCTGACTATGACATTACCCATGCAAATATGCTAACCTCAATGCTAACATGGGCTACCTCTTGCCCATATCCTCTCATCTTCCTGGGTGACCTAAATCTACCTCTCATTAACTGGACAACTAATGAATGTTCAACTGACCCAATCCATACTACACTATACAACGCTGTTACAAACCTAGGTCTTGAACAACTTGTAACTAACAATACAAGACTCAACAACTGCCTTGACCTCATCTTCTGCAACAATTCAAACTCAATTTACGGACTACAAATTAAAGAACCTTTTTCCAACAGTGACCACTGCATGATAGATTTTCGTCTCAATATACGTCCATACTTAAATCGTCATAACAACAGTACTCCCAACTACAACTTCAAAAAAGCCAATTACGACCTTATAAACAACGATCTTTCATTTCTGAACTGGCAAAATCTGTTTGCAACCTGCATAACCGCTGAAGACCATTATAGTGTCTTCCTACTTGAAATCAATAGAGTCATTAAACTATATGTACCACAAATGACTACCATGACCAAAAAAAAACAAACTACCCATATCAATAAAAAAGCTTCAATCAAAAAAAAAATCCCTCTGGAAAAGAAACAAAAAAGGCTTTGTTACAAATTTCAAAAACCGCTACAGAAACATATGCAAACAAATAAAAACTGAATGCACAAATTACCACACCAAGCAAGAAGAGAACCTTCTGCGCACAAATTCCAATCGTGCCTTTTATAATTTTGTCAACAATAAATTTAAAGACTCAAGATCCATCCCACCACTAAAAGATTCTAACAACAAAGAATGCAATGATGAAACAGTCAAAGCAAACCTCTTCAACATTTTCTTTGGCTCAGTTTTTGTTAACTCCGATAACACATATCCGACATTCCACAAACGAACCAGCAATGACTATGATGATTTAACTCATATAGATTTCACTGAAGACAATGTTGGAAAAGCTCTTCACAACTTAAAACCATTGCTTTCTATTGGACTCGATGGACTATGTGCATACTTCTTTAAAAAAACTTTCCATTAATATAGCAGAACCCCTAAGTATTATCTTTGATAAAGCTTTCACTACCAGTTCTCTTCCCAAACTTTGGTCACTAGCCACAGTCATCCCTATCTTCAAAAAAGGAGACCCCAGCTTAGTCGAAAACTACAGACCGATCTCCCTTTGCTGCGTCACCTGCAAAGTCATGGAATCTATCATCAACCAATCCATTACCTCACACTTAGAAACTAACAACCTACTCTCCAACAAACAATTTGGTTTCAGGAAAAAATTATCATGTAACTTACAACTTCCCACTGCAAAAACATATGGAGTTCAAATCTCGATCAAGGCAAATCAATAGATGCAATCTACATAGACTTCTGCAAAGCTTTTGACTCAGTAGTACACGATAAACTTCTCCTAAAACTAATATCCTATGGCATCTCAGGACCCCTCCACAAATGGATATCTGCTTTTCTGTCTAACAGACAACAAGTGGTCAAAATTGGCAATGCTTTATCAAATCCTGTTCCTGTCAAGAGTGGCGTTCCTCAAGGCAGCGTCCTTGGACCAACACTCTTTATACTATACATTAATAATCTTTGTGACCATATCTCAAGTAATCATGTTCTCTTTGCTGATGATGTCAAACTATTTAACACCACAGACAATACTTCTATCATTCAAAACGACCTTGATCATCTAACCGCTTGGTCTAAAAATTGGCAGCTCCAAATTTCAACCAGCAAATGCTCAGTCTTACATATAGGAAAAAAGAACCCAAAAACTAAGTACATACTAGATGGACATTACCTTACAGACGACCCCCATCCCGTCAAAGACCTTGGAGTTTTCATGTCAAATGATCTAAGTGCCAAAGCCCACTGCAACTACATAGCAAAAAAAGCTCTAAGAATTGTAAACCTAATTTTGCGTAGCTTCTTTTCCAAAAACACCACACTACTAACCAGAGCATATAAAACATTTGCAAGACCAATTCTAGAACACAGCTCGCCAGTTTGGAACCCTCACCACATCTCTGACATCAATACAATTGAACGTGTCCAGAAATATTTTACAAGAAGAGTTCTCCATTCCTCTGAAAACAACAAAATACCTTATCCCACCAGACTTGAAATCCTAGGCTTAGAAAACTTGGAACTCCATCGCCTTCGACAAGACCTAAGCTTAACTCACAGAATCATCTATTGTAATGTCCTTCCTGTTAAAGACTACTTCAGCTTTAATTGCAATAATACTAGAGCAACTAATAGATTTAAACTTAATGTCAACCGCTTTAATCTAGATTGCAGAAAATATTACTTCTGTAACAGAATCATCAGTGCTTGGAATACTTTACCTGACTCTGTGGTCTCTTCCCATAATCCCAAAAGTTTTATCCAAAAACTTTCTACTATTGACCTCACCCCATTCCTAAGAGGACCATAAGGGGCGTGCATAAGCGCACAAACGTGCCTACCGTTCCTGTCCTATTGTTTTTTTTATATATATATATATGTTTATTTACTATATAATCTTTTTGTATGATACCTACATATATTGTTGTGACAAAATAAATAAATAAAATAAATAAATAAATAAATAAATTATGAAGATTTTTGAAAGAAAGGACAGAGAGTGCATCACAATGTCCTGGTTATGGGAGCTTATTTTTTTTAGTATACTGAGGCACTTGGGCAAAATTAATTTGGGACTGTAATTAGGATGTGGGAAAGATAGCGATGTAGGCAGTTGTACGCAGTGGTGGAATTCAAATAATTTAACAACTGGTTCTCTGCCCTAATGATTTCTTCCAACAATCAGTTCACCAAACTGTTCAGAAAGTTAACAACCGGTTCTCCTGAAGTGGTACAAACTGGTTGAATCCCACCAATGGTTGTACCCAATTGCTGGCTGGGCTTCAGGTTGGTCTTAGTTCTAGAACTGCCTAGGATTTGCATTTACTTTTCCTTAGTATCGGTAGTCCTTGACTTATAACCACAATTGAGCCCAAACTTTCTGTTGTTAAGTGAGAATTGGTTAAGGGAGTTTTGCCCCTTTTTATGACATTTCTTGCCAGTTGTTAAGTGACAGTTGATAAATTAATAACCTGTTTGTTAAGGTAATCTAGCTTCCCCATTGACTTTGCTTGGCAGAATGTTGTAAAAGGTGATCACATGACCCTGGGAATTCAATTTTTTTTACTACTACTGGTTCTGTGCACGTGGCTTAGTAGGCATGGTGTGGCTTGGTGGGCATGGCATGTGAAGGATATTGCAAAATCTCCATTCCCTCCCCACTCTGGGGCCAGCCAGAGGTGGTATTTGCCGGTTCTCCAAACTACTTGAATTTTCCGCTACCGGTTCTCCAGAACCCGTCAGAACCTGCTGCAATGGCCATAAGTATGAACCAGTTGCCAAGCATGTTAATTTTGATCACCTGATTATGGGGATGCTGCAAAGGTTGTAACTGTAAAAAATGGTCATGTCACTTTTTTCAGTGACTTTTTTGAAGGGTCACTAAATGGACTGTTGTAAATTGAGGACTACCTGTAATCCAATTAGGTGATGCAAAGCCAGTGCTTAGCTGAGAGCACCAATCGCTGCCTTGCCTCTTCCCACTCTAAGGGGATCAAATGGGTTGGTTATCAGCAGCCAATAAAAATTTGGCACGAGGCCAAGACTGAAAGCATTGTCTACCTCCCTGTGTCTATTTCCCTCCCCCCTCCCTGTCCAAATTCAGGCCTTGCCTATTTAATAGGAATGCTGCCAACAAAAAAGCCCCCAATCCATCCATTCCTTGGTTGAGGGTCATTGTTGTTTGCCTCTGTGATTGATAGATGGAGAATGGAAACATCTGTTTTCTTTTTCTAAAGTTCCTCACCTAGCATGATGTGGGAAAGTCCCCATTGCTTGTTCCACCTTCCCTACCTTGGTATTCTCCAAACCATAATCCTCCATCATCCTTAGCAACCACTGCCCTTGGCCATGCTGGCTAGGCATGACTGTTCCACACAGCTTGAGGGCACCAGGTTGGGGAAAGCTCTCGGGCAGCATTCCGCTGCAATTGAGTGGATTCAGGCTACAAACAGTCAGCAGCTGAATATGAGATGATGAAGAGAAGCATAGTTCTAAGATGACATTTGGGCATAATAGGCTTAATGACAAAACCATAGTAACCAATGGGTAATAATAGCAGTTCCATTGCATGGGACCAGAAGGAAGGGAGCGGACCCTTAAATAGTCAGACTCTTATCAGTTTTGCTGGCACGTATGCCACGGAATCAGAGACGTACCTACATGAGAGGAAAGGTGCTGGGACTGTGAGTCACTCTTTCCCATTTCGGCAACCAGAATGACCCATGCTTATTGTTCAGTATGTCGCAAGCAGAGAAAAGCGTTCATGTTCCAAGTGGAACAAGAATGGGAAACATCACTCTGCAAAGCTGCCGAGAGGGAGGGACGGAGGGAGGGAGGGAGAGAGAAAGAGAGAGTGGGGGAGAGATATGAAGAGGGAGGGAGAGAGGGAAATAGAAAGAGAGAGGGAGAGATATGAGAGAGAGAGAGAGAGGGAAGGAGAGAGAGAGAAAGAGAGAGTGGGGGAGATGAGAGAGAGAGGAAGGAGAGAGAGAGAGAGAGATGAGAGAGGGGAGGGAGGGAGGAAGGAGATAGAAAGAGAGAGGAGAGATGAGAGAGAGAGGAAGGAGAGAGAAAGAGAGAGTGGGGGAGAGATATGAGAGAGAGGAGGGAGGGAGGGAGAGAGAAAGAGAGAGAGAGAGATGAGAGAGAGGGGGGAGGGAGGGAAGGAGAGAGAAAAAGAGAGAGGGAGAGAGAGAAACGGAGGAAAGGAGGAAAGGAGGGAGGGGGGGAGGGAGAAAGAGAGAGAGGTTGGTTGTCAGCAGCATCACATGGACTAAGCAGTGGAATGCCGGCTTTGCATCTGCGATTTCTCCCGTTAAATCAGCAGCACATCCCCCCACCCCCACCCCAAGGAGGGGAAGGGTTGGGAGAAAGAAGAATCTGTCTAGTGGAGATTGCGGGCCAGGAGCCACATCCTGCATCGCCCAAAGACGGCGATTCTATACAGAAAAGCTGAACGGCATAGAGACCTTTCTAATACTGCAGAGTTCAGGGCAAGTTGCTCTCCAGGTGAGTCCCTACCGACTTTCCCAAGGCATGTGCTGCTGGAGATAATACGGGAAGCAAGCCCGGTGCACAGCATGTCTTAGCTCAAACAGATTAAACATTCAGATGGAGCTTAATCGTTTTGAAGCTCCGCTTTTCTAAATCTGCCCAGGCCCCATCCTTGACAGGATCAGCAGCCTGCCCATGAAGCCTGCAGACAACTGGCCAAACTGGACTTCTGCTGTCCTCTTAGGAATACTTAACCCCTTGACAGCCGTAAGGCAGAAACACTTTCCGCTCGTCCAGCTGCTTCAGAGAATAGCTCTTGTTTCTTTATCTTTTCACTTGCATCCACTAATTTTCCCAACCACCGAGCGGGGTGGGATGGGGTGGGGTGGGGGGGGGATGTCCATCCCCCACTCCCTTCGTTCAGAGCTGAGCTAGGGCTAGCAAATGAACAGCTGCTTCATTTTGCCTGTACTCCATCAGGAGCGGCTGCTTACAAATGTCTATTGACAAACTTTGAGCAAATCCATTACAGTAGCCACCCTGTAACAAGCCGACCCCCCACCCCCGATAATTTGATTCTCCTCTCCCTTCTCTCCAAAGCTGGGATGACACAATCAATTCTGCCACTTGCTGGCTGCCTCATTACAGCTGAGCCTAGTCGGGCTGAAGCCCTCGCTGACTCCAATCAACACACTCAGTACGGGAGCTGGTGGTGGCCTCGAGAAGGGCATGTGCCCAGCAGGAACCCTCCCTGAGCATTTTATCCAGAGGCATGAACACTGCCAAACAATACACACACCTCTGAGCAGAAGCCTTTCCTGCAGACAAATCGGGTGCCGACTTATACACCTCCACAAATCCTTGCTGGGCGTTATCGTGATCTGCATAACTCCAAAGAGAAGGACACGCTATAAAATGCCTACAGCCTATGCGTTCTTCCGTTCGCTCGCCGTGTTACCTATCGCCTTGTGGCAAGATTTACCAAGATCTTAACTGTCATTTTGGAGGAAGTGGGCTGTGTTCAAATGGAACTATTCTCTATAATTAGTTGTTGCAATTAGTTGATGTTTATCAAATAGACATATCTGGCAGAGGAACTCGATCTTCTCCTTCTCCTCTTTTCTCCCATCAACTGGTTATTTGTAGTCATTAACGGGGGCTATCAAGCAGTAAGAATGTCAATTAATTAATCAAATAAGTCATCTCTTTCCTCCATCTGTATACTTCGGGAAGACTTAAGCCAGCTTCCTAAAAGGATCAAACAGAGTTGGGAGGGGATAGGAAACAGTTTGGAGCGTGGAATTAAGTTTTAACAACCACAACAACTTTGGAACTTTGGGGACATGTGCATTAACTTTGTGATACACACAAAAGCCCTGTAATCATCATGATTGTTTCTAGATCCCATTCAGAGGGCAAAGATGAGGGGGGCAAGCCGAGTTTGCTTCAAAATGCTGCTAAGATCATAGTAAAAATAATAGAGCTAGAAAGACACTCTAACTTTGCCACTAAGCTACCAGCGGCAATCTGCCAGTGTTCGTTTGTTTTGGTGGTAAATACGGTCCTTTGTAAAAATACAGCACTAAGTGTGGAACTAAATGCAGTCACTCTCTTTCTTGGTGACCTGAATGGCAATAAAACTGCTGTGGTTACCTCTGTCGGCAAGAGTCACATCCTTGAAAGCTCCCTTCTGTGAACAAAGGGAGTACTTGGGGGCTTCTCAGAAGCTGCTGAAACACTAAGCGAACATGTCATTTAAACAAAATTTGGTGAGACCTCGTACGGGATCACCTCAAGCCAGTCCAGGCTCCAGGAGGGTTGACAATTAAGTATTTCAGGGATGGAAGCAGGGAAAGAGTTGCCTTGCCTTCGTTCGTCCCTGCCTCGCACCTCCTTGGTCACAGAAGGGATCGAGGGACGGAGATGACGCAAAGCCCTAGGCATCCGCTCTGCCATTTAGAAATGTTAAGGTTGGCTTGCAAATGCCAGGTTACATGCCGATTCCGGTAAGTTATTGTAAGATGTACTTGGAGAGTGCTGAAGCAGGCAGGCAAGGCATTGTAATTACAGGGTTCAGTCTAGCATGCCAGTATGGGAAAAGACACCATTTTGTTATTGTGCGCTGGCTTCAGGGATAGCAGCTGCTATATTGCTCTGCCGTCTTTGGGGAAAAGAAAGCTGCCCTGTTTCAGCAGGAATTCCTCCAAACTGCTGCGAGTCGCATGGTGCAGTTATTGCTGTGCCATTGGGGAAGGGTGTCGGTGTAATAATCTATAATTAAAGTGTATTCAGGGAGGGTATCCAGCAATATCCTTGCTTTTTTTGTCATTTGCTCTATCTATCATAATAGGGGAAAGTAAATCAGGAACTGCTGGTGGATCTCTAGATAATTGTCAGCAGTTGACAAGAGGCTAACAATAGTAAGTAAAATTCAAGGGTTTTTTTGTCATTTGAAAAAAAAAGAACAATCCTAAAATGGTTTTGTATTAATCTTTCATTTTTTAGCTTCAGTTATGACCATATATTTGCACTTGACCACGTTTTTGTGCAGCAATACCAACCATCTAAGTTGATATTAGAATTCCTATATTTAGGCATATATTTGCAAAGGCGCTACAGCCCATGGGTTCCAATGGACCAACCTACTGTCCCTTCCTTCCCATTCATTTGTTCCTGACCCTGATACTAGTAGGCCTTTTGGGTCTAGGAAAAAAGACACACAAGCCTCACATGCCTGAAATGCAGCATTTCTACTGTAACAAGGCCCAGAGGGGTTCAGTAACAGGATTTGTAGGACTGTCCAAATGTGGTCAATAGCTTCGGGAATGAATGATATTATTTCCAGTTTTAATCAGAAAGATTCCTATGGCTAGAAGCTAAGCAGAAGCATTTCCAGGGATTGGCAAGACAGAGAATAAGTGTAATGTATCTTTAAGAGTTTTGGAGGGAAAATAGAGTGGGAAATAGCACGTTGCTGATTGGCTGAAGCCTCCGACTGAACTGTATATAAAGAGGGGTTTTTCCGTTGTTGGTTGCTGGGTTCACTATAAACTAAAGAGCTGTTGTCACTCACTGGTCTCCTGCCTCTTTATTGCCCGAATCTAACACTGGCGACGAAGGTGGGATCTCGAGGCAAGAAAAAGAGCTGAGCTAACCAGGAATACGCGAACCCAGCAAAATAAGGGCGGATAGCAGCGATGTCCAGCTACACACCGCCAGCGCCATTCGACCCAGCTAAAGAAAAATGGGGGTCATACATGGCTCGTTTCGAGTGTTTCCTCGAAGCGAACGAACTCCAGGGAGTCTCTGACAACAGGAAGAGAGCGTACTTCCTAAGCCACTGCGGTTCGGAAGTTTTCGACACCGCAGAGTCGCTTTCGGAGCCAACGCCAGTACAGTCGGTACCGTGGCAAACCCTGCAGACCGCCCTTCGGGCTCACTATGCACCGACGCCCTCAAAATTCGTTCAAAGGTTCGAATTACGGCAACGGATGCAACGAGAGGGCGAATCGATTCGTGTGTACATGGCAGCGCTGAGAAAAGCCGCTAACCATTGTGAATATCGAGACTTGGAAGACGCATTACTCGACCAACTCATTTGCGGGGTCAGAGACATCCGATTGCGACGGCGGCTGCTGTCCAGAAGCAACCTAACACTGGCAGTCGCCTTGGACGAGGCCAGGGCTCATGAGATGTCCACCCAAGCGGCAGAAACCCTGCAAAAGCCGATCGCGCCAGGGACTGGGGTGAAAACAACCCCGGTCCACAATGAGGAAGTCCAGGCCGAGGAGGAAGGCGAGGAAGAGGAAGAAGTCTTCCACACCGGGAGGCCAGAGAAAGAAGTCCGGGCGAATCGCGAGTTGCGGGGACAACACCAGCGACAATACTGCAAGTTTAAGGATGCGACTTGTCGGTGCGAAGGAAGGGCACATAGCGCAGGCCTGTCGAGCGCCCCAACCTTCCCGCCAAAAATTCAAACCGACCAATCAGAGCGCGGGAACGGCGAAGCGGCCCGTGATTGGTCGATTCAAAAAAGGCGCGAAGCTTAATCAGACTGCCATGAGAGTGGGTCAAGCAGCCACGCGCCTTCTTCTCGGACTAGGAAGTTACATTGTCATCTGTAACATGGATCATCTGCACTTGTCATCTTGCACTTTATATGGCCAGCTGGAGTTTGTGGGTTATGGCCATTTTTGGAACTGTCCGGGAAGATGATTGGAGACCGACTGGTGCATCGGGGCCCTACTCTGAAACATCTACTGTGGAAACATCTATTTTGGAAATATCGGTGACGCCATGAACGGGGGAGATGAGTACCACCTCTATTAGGTTATGGATTTCAGGACTGAGCTTTGCGCAGAGTAGTAATAACTTTTTACCATCAGACTACATCTGCGATTATACCATCCTGTATCATCTTTAAGCCAGCCACCATCTGAAGATATTCTGGAAGATGGGTATCCACTTGGACTTGGCATTACATCTTGCCACCCCAGACATTACATTGCTACCTCTTATCGCCTGCTTTCTCCTGTTTATGCTTTTAATTTATCTATGCGATATTCTGCCTTAGAACTCTTGCGCCTGCAGTGCCCCGCCTGCAGGAATGGCCCGCCGCATTATCAAGGGCCGGCCTCAATGACGGGTCTTGGGACCCACAGAGGTGGCATGCGAGAAAAAAGAGCCTTTGGGGTTTTTTAGATAGGGCTTTTTTAAGGGGTGGGAGGGTTAGGGCGGGCATTGGGGGTAGCCCGTCGGGTGGGGAGCCAGTCCTCGCGCGTGGTGACGGTTCTTTAATGGGTTCGGAGGTTAGGGGGGGAGATTGCGTTCCTGTTGGTGAGGGTGGCCTGATTTGCACGGTAAGTGGGAGGGGCAGATATGTCGGAAGGGGGGGATCATATCGTTCTGGGGGGGCGCGCGCTCGATGTCTGCAGGCGATCGCGCGCCCCGATCCCTCGCCCTTTTCCCGTTCCCTGGATGGTCAAGACCGTCAGAGCCTGGGCCTTCGGCTGATGTTATGCAACGCACGGTCCGTAGTCAATAAGGCCCCCCTAATATACGATCTTATTCAGGGGGGCGCCGCGGACCTCATAGGCGTTACGGAAACCTGGCTGGGCACAGAAGGGTGTGTGCCCCTTGTTGAGATGTGCCCGCTGGGTTTCCGTGCATTCCATCAGCCGAGGGCTCAGGGTAGGGGTGGGGGGGTGGCGGTTGTGATTAGAGAGAGTCTAGAGCCGAGGGAGACCACTGTACCTCAGATTGCCGGGTGCGAGTCCCTCTTTGTGAGATGGGGTCATAGGTGTCAGATGGGTTTGCTGATCACGTACCTGGCTCCTTGCTGCGTGACAGCTGCCCTGCCCGAGCTCCTGGAGGTGCTGGCTGGGGTGGCAGTTGAGACCCCTAGACTTTTAGTCATGGGGGACTTTAACTTGCCATCTTCCGGCTCGTCATCGACGGCAGCTCGGGAGTTCACGGCCTCCATGATGGCCTTGGACCTGACCCAAGTAGTTGATGGCCCTACTCACATTGGGGGTGGCACTCTGGACCTGATTTTTGTCTCTGGTCAGTGGTCGAGAGATCTGGACTTGAAGGAAATAGTCACTGAACCTTTGTCATGGTCAGATCACTCTCTTCTTCGCCTGGACTTTCTGACCGCCATTCACCACCGCAGGGAGACGGAGCTGACACGTTGGTTCTGTCCCAGGCGCCTGATGGACCCGGAGGGGTTCCGGACGGAGCTTGGGCCATTTCCTGAGGGTCTGGCTCACGGCTCGGCTGAGGAACTTGTTGCGGCCTGGGAACGGGCCGTGGCGGGGGCCTTAGACCGTGTTGTGCCTTTGCGGCCTCTGACCCGACGCAGGTCCCAACCGGCTCCTTGGTTCTCCGAGGAGCTGAGAGGGATGAAGCGCCGGAGAAGACGCCTAGAGAGTTCCTGGAAGTCTAGCCGTTCGGAAGCTGATCGGACACTAGTGAAGTCCTATACTAGGGCTTACCTAGTGGCATTGAGGGAAGCGAGGCGTAGCTACGCCTCCTCCCTCATTGCATCGGCAGATAACCGCCCAGCCGCCCTGTTTCGGGTGACTCGCTCCCTCTTACACCAGGGGGAGCGGGATGACCCGTTGCAGGGACGTGCTGAGGAGTTTAACGGTTATCTATACGATAAAATCGTTCAGCTTCGGGATGGTCTGGACCAAAATTGCGGTGATGCGGGTGAGACGGCTGAGAGTGGTCTTGGTGACATTTTATGGGATGAGTTTGACCCTGTGGCTCCCGAGGACATGGACAGGTTGTTGGGTAGGTTGAATGCCACCACGTGTTTACTGGACCCGTGCCCCTCCTGGTTGGTGCTGGCCACTCAGGAGGTGACACGAGGCTGGCTCCAGGCAATTCTGGCGCCTCCTTGATGGAGGAGTCTTCCGGCCGCCTTGAAAGAGGCGGTGGTGAGACCCCTCCTCAAGAAGCCTTCCTGGACCCGGCTGTTTTAGGTAATTATCGTCGGTCTCAACCTTCGCTGCGGCGAAGGTTGTAGAGAGTATGGTGGCATATCAGTTTCCCTTACACCTGGATGAAACTGTCTATCTAGACCCGTTCAGTCCGGCTTCCGGCGGTTACAGCACTGAGCCGGCTTTGGTCGCGTTGGTTGATGATCTCTGGAGGGCCAGGGATAGGGGATGTTCCTCTGCCCTGGTCCTATTAGACCTCTCAGTGGCTTTTGATACCATCGACCATGGTATCCTGCTGCGCCGGTTGGGGGGATTGGGAGTGGGAGGCACCGTTTATCGGTGGTTCTCCTCCTATCTCTCCGATCGGTCACAGACGGTGTTGACAGGGGGGCAGAGGTCGGCTCCGAGGCGCCTCACTTGTGGGGTGCCGCAGGGGTCGATTCTCTCGCCCCTTCTGTTCAACATCTATATGAAGCCGCTGGGTGAGATCATCAGTGGCTTCGGTGTGAGGTACCAGCTGTACGCTGATGACACCCAGCTGTACTTTTCCACACCGGGCCACCCCAACGAAGCTATCAAGGTGTTGACCGGGTGCTGGGAGGCCGTACGGGTCTGGATGGGGAGAAACAGGCCCAAGCTCAATCCCTCCAAGACAGAGTGGCTGTGGATGCCGGCATCCCGGTACAGTCAGCTGAGTCCTCGGCTGACTGTTGGGGGCGAGTCATTGGCCCCGATGGAAGGGGTGCGCAACTTGGGCATCCTCCTGGATGAACGGCTGTCTTTTGAAGATCATTTGACGGCCGTCTCCAGGAGAGCTTTTTACCAGGTTCGCCTGGTGCGCCAGTTGCGCCCCTTTCTAGACCGGGATGCCCTATGCACGGTCACTCACGCCCTCGTGACGTCTCGCCTGGATTACTGCAATGCTCTCTACATGGGGCTCCCCTTGAAGGGCATCCGGAGGCTGCAGTTAGTCCAGAATGCGGCTGCGCGGGTTATAGAGGGAGCCCCTTGTGGCTCCCGTATGACACCAATCCTGCGCAGGCTGCACTGGCTACCTGTGGCCTTCCAGGTGCGCTTCAAGGTTTTGGTAACCACCTTTAAAGCGCTCCATGGCATAGGGCCGGGTTATTTACGGGACCGCCTACTGCTACTGGATACCTCTCACCGACCCGTGCGCTCTCACAGAGAGGGACTCTTCAGGGTGCCGTCAGCTAGGCAGTGTCATCTGGCGACACCCAGGGGAAGGGCCTTCTCTGTGGGGGCTCCCACCCTCTGGAACGAACTCCCCCCAGGACTCCGTCAACTTCCGGACCTCCGAACCTTCCGTTGCGAGCTCAAGACACATTTATTCATCTGTGCAGGACTGGCTTAGATTTTAAATTTATAGGGGTTTTAAATTGGTTTTAATATTTATATTTCAATTTTAATAATTGGGCATTAGAATAAGCTTTTTAATGATTATTTTAATTTGTATATAAATGTTTTTATATGCCTGTGAACCGCCCTGAGTCCTTCGGGAGATAGGGCGGTATACAAATATGAATTAAAAAAAAAAAAAAGATTTTTACTAAAACACACATTGAAGGGGTGCCGTGCCGAATGGAAGTGGACACCGGTTCATCGATCACGATCATGTCCTGGGACACTCTCGTGAAAGACTTGCCCGCCATCGCGAAGTGCAAGCTGCAACCACAGAAACTAAGGGTACAAGATTACCAAGGAAATCGCATCCCCGTCCGAGGGGTAACGTCTGTCCAAGTCAAGTATGGACAGCACAAGAAGACCCTGCCCATCACCGTGGTCGACGGAACCTTGCCGAGCTTGTTGGGACTGGACTGGTTCCGGGCATTGGGCATGGGAGTGACCGGAGTCTTCTGAAACGACGTCGACCTAAAAGACGAACTAATGAAAGAGTTCGGGGACGTCTTCAAAGACTGTTTGGGCAAGTACGAGGGGACCCCGATCTCCTTTAACCTTGACCCACAGGTTGCCCCTATCCGGTTAAAGGCTAGGAGGGTTCCGTTCGCCTAAAGCCCAAAATTGACCGGGAGCTGGACAAACTAGTAAGCCAGGAATACTAGTGCCAGTTGACCATGCAGTGGAGACACCCATAGTCACCCCAATCAAACCGGACGGGTCGGTCCGGTTGTGCTGACTACAAGGCAACGCTTAATAAAGCGTTGCAGAAGAGTCTACCCGTCCCAGTAGTACAACACTTACTGCACTCTTTGGGGCAAGGCCAGGTTTTCGCCAAGCTAGACTTGGCCCAAGCCTATCAGCAGTTACCCGTAGATAGCAGCACGGCCGAAGCACAAACAATCGTAACGCACAGGGGTGCTTTTAAATGCACCCGGTTACAGTTTGGGGTTAGTGTGGCTCAGGGTTATTTCAGAACCTAATGGAGCGGCTATTGCAGGGACTCCCCGGGGTGGTACCGTACTTTGATGACGTACTGGTATCCGCCGACAATCTAGAAGACTTAGGGGTACGGCTGAGAAAAGTTTTGGGCATTTTCCGGTCCGCCGGTCTCAAAGTTAAACTGAATAAATGCCAGATCGGGGTAGGATCCGTGGAATTCCTGGGCTACCGGATAGACAGGGAAGGAATCCACCCCACTGAGAGCAAGGTTAGGGCAATCAGGAAGGCCCCAGCTCCCCAAAACAAAACGGAGTTACAGGCATTCTTAGGTCTGGTCAACTTTTACGCGGTATTTTTGAAAAATAAGGCGACCATAGCCGAACCGCTACACAAATTACTAACAAAGACAGCTGTGTGGTCTTGGGGAAAGGCGGAAGCTAGGGCATTCGAAGCAGTAAAAAACCTTCTGTCTAGCGATAGCCTACTGATTCAATACAATGGCACGCTGCCATTGGTGTTAGTTTGTGATGCATCTCCCTACGGGGTGGGGGCTGTGCTCAGCCACAGGTTACCAAATGGCACAGAAGCCCCTATAGCATTTTACTCCCGAACAATGTCATCGGCTGAAAGAAACTATAGCCAGCTAGATAGAGAAGCCTTGGCCATAGTCTCCGGGGTAAAGAAGTTCCATGAATATGTATTTGGTCGTGACTTCGAAATCGTCACAGACCATAGACCCCTACTAGGTCTGCTGGCAGGCGACCGCCCAACGCCCGTGGCACTTTCGCCTAGACTGACCCGATGGACTATCTTTCTGGCTGCGTATTCTTACAAATTACTGCATCGGCCAGGAAAGGAGTTAGGGCATGCGGACGCTTTGAGCAGATGCCCATTACCAGAGACTATCGAAGACCCCACTCCGGGCACACCCGTCCTGCTAATTGACTCTTTGGACTCTGGTCCAGTCACTTCCAAGGAGGTGGCTCGGGCTTCTTACAAGGACATTACAATAAGAACTGTAATTGGTTGGGTGCAAAGGGGATGGCCTGCTGCGCCGGGCGAGCGGTTTAAGGAATATGTAAAGAAACGCGGGGAGTTGTCGGCTCAAGGAGGGTGTTTGCTCTGGGGGGATAGAGTGGTGATCCCGGAGAAATTGCGGAAAAAAGTTTTGGAACTCCTGCACGAGGGCCACCCTGGGATCGTGAGAATGAAGGGTTTAGCAAGGAGCTATGTGTGGTGGCCCTTGATGGACACGGAGATTAGTGACAGGGTAGGAAAATGCCAAGCCTGCCAGGAGTCCAGACCACTACCACCAACGGCCCCAACTCGAGAGTGGGAGAAACCCCAGGGCCCATGGTCTAGGATCCACATCGATTTTGCCGGCCCCTTCCATGGGCAAACATTCCTAGTGGTAGTCGATGCCTATTCCAAATGGCTGGAAATCATTCTTATGAGATCCATGACAGCCGAGGCCGTAATCTCAGTCCTTCGGCGCCTATTTGTAACCCACGGGTTACCCGACACCCTAGTTTCCGACAACGGTCCGCAATTCACAGCGACCCTATTTGAGGGGTACTTGGTGGAAGAGGGCATCCGGCATGTCCTCTCGGCGCCTTTCCACCCTGCGACGAACGGCCTTGCAGAACGTTTCGTTCGGAGCGCAAAGGAAGCATTGTCCAGAATCAGGCCAGGCGATTGGCAATTAAAAATTGACACCTTCCTAGCAGTACAACACAGAACCCCCTGTGTAGCAACTGGCCGCAGCCCAGCAGAGCTACTGATGGGGAGGAAGCTTAGGTGCCCGTTAGACCGGTTAAACCCAAACTACACCCCAGACGGGTACAAAGGGACACACGGTAAAACAAGAGAAATGACAGTGGGAAGTCCAGTATGGGCACACAATTACGGAGAAGGCCCAAATTGGGTAAAGGGACAATCCTTGAAACAACCGGCCCAAATCGTATCTAGTAGAGATAGAGGATGGCGGGTTTGGGCGCCACATAGACCAATTAAGGAAAAGAACAACCAAAAATCCAGAAACAGACGAAACAGGCCCTGACTATCCAATGTTTGAATCCACAGCTAACTCAAACCCGGGGCAAACGCGGGACTTATCTGAGTTCGATGAGGTCCAGCGACACCAACCGGTCCCTCCTGAAGAAAGCAGGGACGACTCTGCAAATAATCCAGGGCCGGATGGCCTAGAGGAGGAGCTGAGAGGAACAAACAGTCCCTCCGGCCAGCTCGACTCACTCCCAGAGAATGAATTGCGCAGGTCCAAAAGAGTTAGGAGACGCCCAGTCTACTTGCGTGACTACGTAGAGAAATAAGATGCTAATTTCATGTAAATATGGATAAAATGTTTTCTGGGAGGGAAGGAGTGTAATGTATCTTTAAGAGTTTTGGAGGGAAAATAGAGCGGGAAATAGCACGTTGCTGATTGGCTGAAGCCTCCGACTGAACTGTATATAAAGAGGGGTTTTTCCGTTGTTGGTTGCTGGGTTCACTATAAACTAAAGAGCTGTTGTCACTCACTGGTCTCCTGCCTCTTTATTGCCCGAATCTAACAATAAGTGTGCAAGGAATGCAAGTTGAAGAAATGTAATTGGCACCAACAAAGAGGCAAGCAGTCTTAAAGGAGACTAGGCAGATGTCTAAACGTGGTGGGAGAATGACTGGCTGGGAATCACTGGGAACAGACCACTTGAAAGAGGATGGAAGGCAAATTCCATTCATTCCCCACACTCTAGAATGGCCGGTGGTTGGGGGAACCTGTCTTAGGCTGTTCCTAACCACAGCATCTGATTACAGTCCAACCTAAGCACAATCGGGGCTTGTGTGCTGGGTAGGATCCAGGGATTTCCCTCCAAACTAACATCTGGTATAAGACACTTTTCTCCTGTTCTGGCTGCTGCCATTTTTGGTCTCTGGAAAAATGTCTATTTTCCCACCACAGTGCAACTGCTCCTGAATCTTGGGCAGCTGTCTGGGTTGGGATGTCACTAAAGGCTGAATCCAGTCTCAAGGAAAAGAGGAGGTCTTTTCTTTCCCCATCACTCTTCTGCTGGTCCCCTTAAAACAGGCTAAGAGAAAGAAAAGAAAGGGCTGCCACTCTAGGTTGGGTCTATGACAATTCGCCATGGCCAACTCGCTGCAGTCAACCTACCATGGCCAACTCGGTGTGGGACAACTCTCGGCAGCACAAGAGATACACTGATATCAAAAAATGAGGGAATAGAATTATTTAAAAAAAGGATGCAAAAGGAGGGAAATGTGAGTGACAAAAATTAAAATAGTTACTTATTTTAAATAATTAAACTGAATTGTTAAATTGTCCTGTGGTGAGTTGTCCCATGGTGATTTGGCCATGGGGTGGATATGTGCTTCTGTTTCTGGTGCTCTGCCTTTTTGCGTTTGCACATCACAGTTTAGGACCATCCTGCTTAGGGATTAGGAGAGTTGACATCCAGTGCATTGGAGGGCATCAGATTGGGGAAAGTTATAGTAGAACTTGATTTGAGTTATATAGCATTTCTGCATTGGAAGTAGCCTTACTTAAGAAACCCTGCTCTGGTCCAACTTCCATACCTTGGTGTTTTCTTTCATAACATTTGATCATATTCAGTGAAAGATCAGAAATAATTGGTAGAAGAGAATGGTATATTTTGTTGCCTTGACTTTTATACCTATAACTTTTGATTAAAGGACTAGGCAGTAATTATAAATATAGACCAGTGTTTTTTAACCATAGCAACTTTAAGATGTGTGAACTTCAACTCCCAGGATTCCCCATCCGCAATATGGATGAATGAAATGGTGGTTAACTCTAAGTAGTGTGTGTGTGTGTGTGTGTGTGTGTGCGTGCACTCAGCTGCATTGTGCATGTGCAGCATATAACCTCTTATGCATCTTTTGAAAAATGGGGCCAACGCAGAGACCACTAAGCTTCAGTCTCTTCTTCTGGAATGTGTTAGATCAGTTGTAGGTGGAAGAAAAATCAAGATATGCTTGTAGCGCTTCAGTTAATTTGCCTCAGCTTGGCAAAGGTTTCTGAATAATTTCATATTAGCACAAAGGAAAAACATTATTCCCCCTCCTGCCCCTTTCCCCCAATTAGGCTATTGATATTGGTACAATTTGGGGAGGAAAAAGTAAAAGCTTTGTGTGAAAGGATCTGTGTGCAAGCTGCTGTTCTGATACAAATAAAAAGTTATGGACCAAGCATATATTCAGAGGCACATTTTTCCCCAATTCTCCATCCAATTTCCCCGGTCCCTATTTTTGATTGATGCACTTCAGATCTCGACTGAAAACGTACAGTTGGTAAAGGCAGTCCCTACACAGGCAAAAAAAAAATTAATTTAAATCTTAGATGATTCACTTATTTTCTTATACCATTTTTTTAAAAAAATTCCTGCTCTCAAACATGTGATATTTTTGAAAAAAGTTAGTAAACATTGTTTGTTGTCTTAATGGCCAGTAATGAATGAGACAACCTTGCTTTAGTTACTCTTATACTGGCAATCTCTAGATTGAATTACTGCAATGCATTATAACAACTTTCAAAAACTACTTGGAAACTGCGCTCAGTTCAAAGTACAGCAGCTGGAACTGACTGATGGCATATGCCTTACTAATTGTTAAACAACATCAGTGACCATGGTCCATTTCCAAGCAGGGTTCAAAGTGAATATATGCGTTCAACA
Source organism: Ahaetulla prasina (assembly GCF_028640845.1). Classification (NCBI taxonomy): domain Eukaryota; kingdom Metazoa; phylum Chordata; class Lepidosauria; order Squamata; family Colubridae; genus Ahaetulla; species Ahaetulla prasina. Next base: position 82,017,429 of record NC_080540.1, on the reverse strand, counting down.
CCTCAATAACCTGGGACCTAATAAAGATTGTGTTCAACTCTATGATTCCGCCTGCATGCACCTATAAAAGAACTTTTCTACTCGTTGGCCCAAGTCTAGAGGAGGCTAAGCTGAGCTTTGAAAAACAGAAGTGCAGATTTAAATGAACTTAAATGCTTACTACCTTTGCCCAAGTCCAGTGAGACAAAGTCAAGAACCGTACATATTATGCAGAAGAACAATTACTTGAGAAAAATATTGACTTTTTTTTAAATTTGCATTTATATCCCGCCCTTCTCCGAAGACTCAGGGTGGCTTATACTATGTTAGCAATAGTCTCATCCTATTTGTATATTTATATACAAAGTCAACTTATTGCCCCCAACAATCTGGGTCCTCATTTTACCTACCTTATAAAGGATGGAAGGCTGAGTCAACCTTGGGCCTGGTGGGACTTGAACCTGCAGTAATTGCAGGCAGCTGTGTTAATAACAGACTGCATTAGCCTGTTGAGCCACCAGAGGCCCCTTATTATTATTATAATAAGAGTCTCCTTATTATTGACTACAAAAAAAAACAAAACAGAATTTTTCTTTGTGCACAGGGTTCAGCCAAAACATAGTCAAGATGAATCAACAAAGCTGAACCTATTCCAATCGGAAAAACACTTTTCTACCCCAAATATCTCAGTCATCCTTCTAAGCCTGGTTCACTAACATGTGATTTATTTGGATTGTATGACATAGGCAATCAATATTTCTTATCTCTCATTTTTCCTTACCTGGAATACTTACGTTGATATTTTACAAGAAAAATTCTTAACATTGGGTCCTAATGGTTATCACTATTGTGAAACATTCACATGGCATTGGGACAGGGGTGGGCTGTTCGGGGTTCACAGGGGTTCGGGAGAACCTCTAGCTAAGATTCTGTACAGTTTGGAGAACCCCCAAATCCCACTCCTGGCTGACCCTGCCCATCCCGCCCTGCCCCATCCTTCCCAGGAGTCCCCATATGACCCGTTAGGATGCAGGTAAGTGCAGGGCGTGCATGGAGGCTCGGGGAGGGTGAAAAACGGGCCTACTGAAAGTTCGGGAAGGCCAGAAATGGACCTGTTTCCGGCCTCCGAGGGCCTCCAGAGCCTGGGGAGGCTGTTTTCGCCCTCCCAGAGGCTCAAAGAAAGCCTCTGGAGCCCAGAGAGGGCAACACCCCCCCCCCGCTGTGGTGTAGGAGGCTGACTAGGCCACACCCACCATGGCCACTCCCACCCAGCACCTGGGAGAGAACCCCTTGCTAAAAATTTTGAAGTCCACCCCTGCATTGGGACATACTGTATTGAGCATATTGCTGTAATATGACTATTTTACATGTTTTAGCATAACTTGAGCTTTAGGATATTGAAAAGAGAAAGAGAAAGAGAAAAACACCTTAGTTAACCTTCCTGGATTAAAAGAAAAAAGTTTTTCCATTGAGTCAACCCATTCCCCCATCTCTCCTTGCAATGCCCTATGCTATTCAGGAAAAAAAATAGACCTGCCCTTATTATCTAATTCATTTGTTTCTTAAAGTGGCTTTATGTCCCTCTCCTTTCTATGTTAAATCAATTAACACAAGTCTTCCTCAATCCAAAATCCTTTTACCCATAAAAGTTCATCTAATCCCTCCTTCATTTAGAAGGTCTAGAGGAGTTGCTGTGTCAATCCGTTTCAACACAATTAGCCACAAGGATTCCTGTGGCCTCCTAAAACCTAACCAATTTGTTATGGGATCAGCTTTCATGGACCACTGTTCTTTTCATTAAATGCAAATTATATGTCTGTAAGCATGGCTGGAAAAATGGGATTTTTTTGAAAATGAGAGCAGAGGAAATAAAACGCTGAAAGTATGGAAAGTATTTTATTAAAAGCAGCCTTTCACAAAACAGTGGTGGCTGGCAATCCAATTGTCTAGTCTGGGTTTGGCACTATCTCAAAGGATCATCTTAAGAGGCCCTCCTTCCAGTATTACAACTAGATAATAGACTTCCTCAATGATCTTTCCTAACTTGTGACTCTTCATTTTAGAATACAGAATCCATCAGCCTCTGCTAATGGAGCCGTTGGCAAAGCTGAATTGAGGGTGAAGATGGAAGCTGTCATCCAGCCTACCTGAAGGTTGCCAGGTTGGTGGGGAAGGTTGCCATGGAGGCTCCCAGAGTGCTATTCAATCTCTCTGCAGCTCCAGCTGAATCTGATTTTACTCTGCAGCGATGTTTTCATTGCTCTGCTGGGTGATTAATGGTTTTTTATCTGCTTTTTTTACATGATCGTTAGCTACTTTGCAAGTAGTGACACTGATGAGTGGGGCAAACATTTCCTAAATTAAATAAACAAATAAATCTTAATCTGGAAAAGAAAAGGAAAAAAGAAAAAGAAAAGAAACACCTGGGGGAAGTTCCTAAAGGTATCAGTTGCCTGAAGAATTGAGGCCTGAAAGAAAATAAATGGGAGCGATAACAACATTCAGAAGGAAGGAAGGAAGGAAGGAAGGAAGGAAGGAAGGAGGTGCAAACCTGCGTGGCTCGGTCTGCATATTTGTACACAATTAATATAAAATCCCACTTATGCCTCCAGAGACGTCTCCTCCAAAGAAATCTCAAAGCTCTAAGCAATTTCAGAAAAAATGTTCTTCACTCATCTTTCAGCTGACCACCGGACTGTGCAGCTGAGAGAGACTCCGAAGGGCTTCAGGTGGCGTCCCTACCTGGAAAACTTTGGTAGTTCCAACTAATGATGGCCTTTTGACGAATGGGGATAGGGAGGGGGTGCTAACCATCTGATGGGTTCATCCCTGTCAAAAAACACTGCTCTGCAAAACAGTCATTTTATATTGGTCATTGGCCAGCAAAAGGGGGGAAAAAAGCGGGGGGGGTTGCACGGGATAGTGTCACCAGTACAGGATGGATAACTTCAGTTGGCTGGCTGGCTAGCAAGCAAGTGGTGTACCTCCCTCCTCCCCAGCTGGAGAAGAGCAGGTGGCACAGCAGGGACTGCAGCACTGAAAACAGTGCAGCAAAGACCATTCATCAGCCAAGCCCTTTATAGCCCATATAATTCACCATGTGCTACCTGGCCTGGCACAGCAGCTGCCATAGGAAAGTGACTGTGAGAACAGCAGGTTGGCTGAGCACAGCCACCGGAGCCCATATCCTTCCCTCCATTCTCAGAGAACCATACATTAAAACGTCTTCCGCTTTTCTCGCCTTCTGACACATGCAGAAAATCTGTGCAAATCTGATTGGAGGGTTCATGCTCTGTTAAAGGGAACCGAGACTTGAACGCATCTCCATACGGGAGTGGAGATCAAGAATTCGCCATCATTGGCAGGATCGATCAAGGAAAGAAGAGAGAGAAAAATCAGCTCAAGTCCTATGGTGATGCCAACCATGTGGTGGGAAGGAATGAGGAGCTAATTCATTTAAAGGAGTAAGCACACATCACACGCTGCCTGGCAAGACAGGATTAGGCCAGTGGTTATAGAATGCCATCTTAAATAGCAACCCTGGCCAATGGATTCCTTGCTCCGTGTTCCTTAACACTGGACTACATGGTCTGAAGTTGTAAAGACAATCTGTGGGACCTTTCCTCATCCTGCTCCTCGCCATGAACTGATCAAAGGGAGATGCATTTACGTCTATTTATCGAGGATACTTTCTTCTTCAAAAAGAGAACAAATAATATCTTTGTTAAGTCAGTATTAAACGAGAATTAGAAAGATGTCTTATTTCCATCACAGTGAAAAGTAGCTGCTTTGAAATATTCTAAATATTTTATAGGCAATGCAGAACTCCGTAGAATTAACTCTTAGCCTTAAAAACAAGCAGATAAACAGGATTAATTCTGTGCAGATGTTGTTCTGGCTTTAGACGAATAAGTAGTTCTAATTCCACAGGCTTCTATTCGCCACTAGTTAAATAGAAACTTAGCAAGCGACAACATCTGGCTGACCTCTGTAGCTAAGCAGGGTTAGGTTTGTCTGGGACTTGAATAAGTTACGATCACATTAGACCAGGAAATTTAAAAAAAAATATTGTGGAAGAAAGCAATGGTAAACCACTTCCATTCTGGTTTTTTTAAAAATTTGCATTTATATCTCGCCCTTGTCCGAAGACTCAGGGCGGCTTACACTATGTTAAGCAATAGTCTTCATCCATTTGTATATTATATACAAAGTCAACTTTTATTGCCCCCAACAATCTGGGTCCTCATTTTACCTACCTTATAAAGGATGGAAGGCTGAGTCAACCTTGGGCCTGGTGGGACTTGAACCTGCAATAATTGCAACCAGCTGTGTTAATAACAAGACTGTCTTAGCAGTCTGAGCCACCAGAGGCCCCTAGGATAACAGTAAGCATGCATCCCTAAGATTGCCAAGAGTTGTGTTCAACTAGAGCCGTGATGGCGAACCTATGGCACGTGTGCCACAGGTGGCACATGCAGCCATATCTGTGGGCATGTGAGCATTGCCCTAGCTTAGCTCCAGCATGCATGTGCGCGCTGGCCAGCTGATTTTTGGGCCTTCCGGTCCCAACGGAAGTCGGGAAACGGGCCATTTCCAGCCTCCGGAGGCCCTCTAGGGGGGTGGGGAAGGCTGTTTTCACCCTCCCCAGGCTCCTAGAAGGCCTCTGGAGCCTGGGGAGGGTGATAAACGGTCCACCGTGCCATCATGTGCCAAAAACGGGGGGAGCGGCACAGGCATGCGCAAAGGGCTGGCCGCATTGAATAATGGGTGTGGGCACATGACCCCCCCCCACACTCCCCCTGCTTTTGGCATGCGATGGCAAAAAGGTTAGCCATCACTGAACTAAAGCATCTTAATATGTTTTTTTTTTAAATATAGATAGGACCTTTCCCTCCTTTCCAAAAAACCCCCATACATTCTATCAGCTCCTTCCAGCACCACTCTGTGCCTGGCCATTGCAGAAGATGCTGCTGGAACTGTCAATAAAAAGTGCTCCTTTCTGCAAATGGCACTATTGTCTGAGACATTAATTAACTCCAGAGTCAATCCTGCCCTCCAGAGATGCAGAGGGAGAACTGGGATGTAGGCCACTAGTGCTTGGTGGCTTCAGTTTCATTTATTTTCCTTCTTAAAATACTATCGGAGTGTCATCCTTGGTGTTTTACATTTTAGTGCAGGACCGTAGCTATTGGAAAGCTCTGCGTTGATTTGAGGAGCAGGATAAGATATCCAAACACTTGGTTCCAGGAGCACTACCTGGTCTTGAGATGGTTGGTGGAGCAGCAGAACTGGGGCAGCGATTGCCTTGGGGTAGAGAGGAATATAAGGAGGTATTTGGCAATGGAGCCCTGCAAAGGGAGAATATGTGGGAGCAATAGGAAAGGAGCAATGGTTTCAAGCTAGAGATCAAAGACTGTAGCTTGAGAATGACCCAGGCTACAAAATTCCAGAAAATCACTAGCTGGTGCGGTTCGCTATCTCTTTGCTGCCATCTTGTGGCCATCTAGATTTTTGCATGCCAAATATGGTAATTCTGACCTGAACCAGAGTGAAGTGGAAAAATACGATCCACAGAGATCTGGTGTAGGTTTTATAATTGTGCGCTAAGCCTTAGATGCAGTATTCAGCACCAAAGGAGCCCAAGGTTGTTTTAAAACAAGCAGTTTTCGAGTACTCAGTGCTGAAAAACTAGTAGGTGGCATTAGGCTATGGGAAATTTCTGAAACGGGGAAAAAGAGACCCAGATATCTTGGGGTTGTAGCCTGACTTGATCAGAACCTTTTGTTCCACCCCTGAAACAAAAAAGGGTTATATAATAAGCATATATATATATGTTTCGGTCACTTGCTAGGTCCAAGAAGCACAATTTTCTGGACAGGCGCACCCACAAAATTTTTACGTGTTTTACCTGCAGACAATGAAAAGGGCCAAATGGAACAATTTGCTGAAAATAGGGTGTCATTGCCCAAGGGCAGTCATTGTGCTAAAGCGCCACAGTTTTGAAACTAAAGGGATAGAAAGGAGCAGCTGGAAAAACCATGATGGCATTACGTGGTTACAAGAGAAGTTTGGGGTGGGCCTTGCAAAAGCCCCAGTGTGATCTTAACTAGGATGTTGGAACAAATAGGATTGATGTGCAGAAGCAGAGCCGGATCTGTACATTTGGAGATGGCAAGACTAGAATAGTAAAATGTGCTGCATTGAGGTGCATTGGCAAAATTGCTTGAGGACAGGCAGGAATATGACAAGGTAAAGAAGCAGGTCACCGTGCAGACGGAGCTTTGGGTGGGCAGCTGCCAAGGCCCTGCAATATTGAAGTTTCACCCCTGGCCCTGATGGCCACTTTGGCTCAGAGCTGAGAATTTGCTAAAGGCACCTTTGTGCTCCTCTCTCTCCTGCACACAGTTCTGTTATTACCAGTTGCCCTCACAAGATGCCTGATGGTGAAAGCCACCGCGTGTTTGTCAGCAAAGGAGGCCTCAGAAAAGGGCCATTCCCTGCGGAGAAAAGAGCTTGAGAACCGGATAGTAGGGAGAGGATAAATTGAAGGTGCCTACTGTGCATATGGTGGAGACCTGCAGCTGGCTTCTACTCTATGCCTGCTACCAGGGCCATGTTGGTGGGTACCAGCCGGTGACCCCAAAGGCGTGCTAACCTGTGGTGACAGAAGGAATCATAGGGGCACATGAAGTTTCATCCAGGGAGAAGGAAGACAAAGAAATATTCATCCCAAATAACAATAGTAACAGCAGTAGCAATAGCACTTAGACTTATATACCGCTTCATAGTTCTTTACAGCACTCTCTCTAAGTAGTTTACAGAGTCAGCATATTGACCCCAACAATCTGGGCCCTCATTTTACCGACTTCAGAAGGATGGATGGCTGAGTCAACCTTGAGCCAATCAGGAACAAACTCCAGGTTGTGGCAGAGTTTGCCTGCAATATTGCATTCTAGCCATTGCACCACCAGGGCTCCAATGAACTCAGTTTCTCCACTTTTCATGGTATCCTCACAACAAACTTCAATAAATGATAGTTATTGGCCCATATATTTACCAGCAACAATGTTGCCGTGCAAGATGCTACTTCCCATCCAATGCCATGCAGAAAGAACCAGCGATTCATTGAACTGAAATGACTATAAAGTTCATCTAGTCCAACTATCTACTCAAGAGGCTCCACAGAGTGTAACTGACAGATAACTGATTACACTTTGTCATCAGAGTGCATTACAGGGGTAAAATGCTACCAGTTCGGACCAGTTCAGGTGAACTGGTAGCGGATATTGGGGCTGGTTTGCTGAACCAGTAGCAATCGCTTCCTGGCCATGCCCCTGAACTGGTCTGCGGCCTGCAGTCCTGCCTTCCACGCAACCTTGCTGGTGTCCCTGTGGCCAGCTTGCAAAGGCAGGCAAGCATGGAAGGGCTGCAGGGAAGGGAGCTAGAACCCTCAACCCCTTCCCCGCAGCCCTGCCATGCTTGCCTGCCTTCTATGCTGCTTTCCCAGTGGTCCCCCATGCCTGCTTGCCTTCCAAGGTCGGTGTCCAGCCCAGCCCAGCCAATGGGTGGGTGGGTGGCCCTTGGTGGAGACACCGCTGCTGCGCTGCCCCAGGACATGTGTAGCAGCCCCTCCACTGTGGTGGCGCTACCCCTCTCAGCCCCAGAGCAGCATCTGCATCTCCACCAAGGGCCGCCTACTGTCAGCCTTACCAACGTGCTGGCTCCATTGGGCATGCTGAATACATCAGCGAATGATCTCTAGAAAGTAAGGCCGACTCTGGGGGTGGGGAGAGAGACCCGCTCCACTTGGCTCCTTAGAGGGACATGGCAAGGCTCGCTCGCCTTTTGGGCCTGCTGTGCTTGGCTTCCGCAGGGCCTTTGGACAACTGCTGCCCGCTTGCCTTTCACTCTGCCTACGGTCCTTCCTGCCCTCCTGGAGCACTGCTGCGCTGCCGCCAGTCGTTTTCTTCCTTCTCCCACCATGAAACAAAAGTGAACAGTGACGGGGTTGCTTCGGGAGGTTGCTTCGGGCAGGCGGATGTCTGCAGCCAGGTGGGGAGGGAGGGTAGCAAAAACGGTGGCAGCAGGCAAGGGAGCACCAAGATGAAGGGCTACCCACACTAGCCTGCCTGGGTAAGTGCTGCTGCCCAGGCCGAAGGTAAAACGCTGTGGGCTCTGTGCTGGCACGGCCAGGCCTAGCCCTCTCCCCGCATGAGGGGCTTCTGGCCCTCTTACTCTGCACTTCTGCTCTGTGCCAGCAGTCAAAGAGAGCAGGCAGGTGGCTGGGTGGGAATCCAGTGAGCTGCTTTGGAGCCCCAAGCCCAAGGAACCGGCACGGGAGGCATCGGTGGAAGGCGCCCTTTTCTGCATCATCCCCCTCCCCTCTTTGGATCACCCAGCAGGGCAGGCGGTTTGTACAGGGCAGGCGGTTTGTACAGAGGTTTGTACAGGGCAGGCGGTTTGTACAGGGCAGGCAGTTTGTACAGAGGATTGGCAGGGGGCATGCGCGGCCCTCTGGGATGGAGAGCGGGGCAAGAGAAGGCTCCAAGGTTTGCTTGGGCAGTCAAGCCAGATGGCAGAAGGAAACTCAAAGTGCTGGAGGCTTCAGAAGGGCAGAATGTGCTTCTGAATGTGCAGCTCCTGACTCTCTAACAGTGAGTGATGCACGTGGTGTCAAGTTGGCCACGGCCACCTGGTCACATGAACACCAAGCCACGCCCACCAAGCCACACCCATAGAACCAGTAGCAACAATTTTTAGATTTCACCAATGGTGCATTACTATATTTGCTGTAATGATATAGTTCTGCCTTTATTTCTGGCTTTTTACAACTTTTAAATCCATTAGTGGATTCAGCCCTGGCATTGAAAAATATGAGGACTCCTGTTTCATCTGAAAAGATGCAACCCTTTTCTCATAAGGGATTTAGCCACAAATTGCTCTTGTGGCTCTCATTTGGTGCCCCTACACTCTGAGTGGTAACCAAGCATCTTCACTCTTTCCTTTTTCTACCGTATATCCTGTCTGGCTTCGGGCTGCCCATCTCCTCCTCACTTATTTATTTAAGCTAAGAAACTCTTGTGATAGAATTCTCTTTGATTCAATGTGGTCATAGACAAATTGCACCCAGCTTCATATTTCCACCCTCCACTACAGCAATGTTTTTCAACTTCAGCACCTTTAAGGCGTATGGACTTCAACGCCCAGAATTCTCCAGCTGGCATGCTGAGGTTGAGAGATACTGATCCACAGCATGGGGAACGCACAGTGTTAACTTACAAGTTTCTAAGAATGCTGAGACATAAGACGAGAATTCAGAATATTTTACAAGCTTTCCTGTCTCTCATACCTCAGAAGTATTGGAGTATAAATATCCCAACACTCCTGGCAGATGAGGCTACAATCTTGTAAGCCAAGCTTTCCCAAACAGAGGCCTTCCAGAAGTGTTGGGCTACAAACCAACCAGCACAAATTATGGATAATCAATATTCTTATCTTGCAAAGTCAACAAGAAAATTTTCCCCAAGTCATGCCCAGTGGTAAACAGATCTCTTTTTTTCCCCTTCCACGTTCTTCAGAAATAAGTTTTGAATTCTTATCCTAAGCATGTGTTCTGCTTTCTGGTCCTTATTCTGATTTTAAGGGGACTGACTCATTACTTGTACCATTTTGTTCTGGGTTTTGTAAGGCTTTCAACAATATTTTGGGTGCTGATCTTCTTACAAGGCTATTTGGATGTGCTATGATGGATGGCGTATTTCATTCTGCATTTACTTATAGATTTTGTAAACCGCCTAGAGGATTTGATTAAGGCGAGCATTATAAAAATGTCATGAATGAATCATCACAAAGTAACAAAATGAAGCAACAAGCCAGTAGAATTAAAGCTGGTTAGCTGTGTGAGGCAGACTAAATAAGCCCCAGGAGTTCAGAATGAAAAGAGGGTTGGGGAAGGAAAGAGAGGTGAATGCTGTCTACATCTACCCCCCACCCTTTTGTGTCTCAGAGCAATTTGTCATAGAAACTGGATTTTCCCTGCCACTGCCATATACACACTAATACTCCTAGCTCTAACATCATCCTTCTTGATGGGCAATTTCTTAGCCATTAGAAGAATAATGCAACCTGCATTCTGCCATGGCATGTGTACTTTTCCCTTGTTCATTTATGGAAAACTCGGGGCCTTTCTGTCCCCAGATTTCTGGCTGATTCAAGCCAGCTCTGCTAATCACTGTATATTCAAGTTTAAGTGAAGTAGTATGCCATGTTCCTATGGCAACCTTCCCAAGCCACATGCGAGCAGAAGGGGTGGGCTTGCACTGAGAGAAAACGAAAAGATGTGCGTTACTTCCAACCAGGGGAAGTCTAGGTGTAAAGTGGGGAAGGGAGTTACTATTTGCATTGAGACACATCTGCTGTTCACACTTTTGAGTGATTGGGGTCCAGTTGAGGACAGAGGGGGAGATTGAGCCAGCTGGCAAGAGATAAGGTGGCGTGAAACACACTGTTGGAGCACTGGACAAGATTGGGGGCAGCAGAAGAGGCAAGATGAACAGCAAGATTTCTGTCAGGGATGAGAAAGAAGGGCAGGAAACCAGGGTGCTAATCCTCATGTAGGCTGCAACTATAGGAGGTTAGTCTATATGTCTAGCAGAATAAGCAAGTGTGGCACAGCAAGCAGAAGCACAGGGTGAAGTGGAGAGTGCCATCTTTGTCAGCAAAAGACTCCTGGAAGGAAAAGTTAGCACCAAAGCAAAGAGAATATCACTCCAGCTTGCTCCCTCCTATGCAAGATTTCTGCTGACAATAGATTCAGATGGAAACTGAACAAGGAGAGATTCAACCTGGAAATTAGGAGAAATTTTCTGACAGTGAAGGCAATCAACCAATGGCACAGCTTGCCTTCAGAAGCTGTGGGAGCTTCATCACTGGAGGCTTTCAAGAAGAGACTGGACTGCCACTGTCAGAAATGGTGTAGGGTCTGCTTGGGGGTGGGGTTGGACTAGATGACCTAAAAGGTCCCTTTCAACTGTTAATCTGTATCTGATTCCCTTCCTTCCCATTTAAAAATGGCAGGCCACACCTGCAGCCTCAAACGGTGCTACCACGTCTGCTTCTTCATTCTGCTCTATGCGTAGGATGGGCATGAACCTGAGGCACACTGTTTTCCAATCTTGGCAACTTTTAAGATGGATGGACTTCAACTCCCAGAATTCCCCAACTAGTATGCTAGCTGGAAAATTCTGGAAGTTGAAATCCACCCATCTTAAAGTTGCCAAGGTTGAAAAACACTGGCAAAAAGAGAGCGGCTCTTGCCTCCCTGAAGATGCTCCTCTTGAGGAACTGCTCTCTGCTCTTGATATATCTGTTTTGAGGTCTCTGTCAGGCTCCAGCACTGGCACAAGGAGTAGGTAGGATTCTCAGGTTTAAGGGAATTTTTGGGGAGGAGTCTGAGCAAATAAACAAAGGAACTTCTTTGAGGTCACACTCCTTGGAGAATGTTCTTATTGTGCGCAGAGGTGGGTTTCAGCAGCTTCTGACCAGTTCTGGAGAACCGGTAGCGGAAATTTTGAGTAGTTCGGAGAACCGGTAGTAAAAATTCTGACTGCCCCCACCCCCCATCTATTCTCTGCCTCCCAAGTCCCAGCTGATTGGGAGAAAATGGGGATTTTGCAATAAGCTTCCCCTGGATTGGGGAGGGAATGGAGATTTTACAGTATCCTTACCCTGCCACGCCCACCAAACCACGCCCACTAAGCCATGCCCACCAAGCCACGCCCACAGAACCGGTAGTAAAAAAATTTGGAACCCACCACTGATTGTGTGGGAAAATAATTGACAGAGGAAGTGTATCACTGGTTATGAGGCCTGTGCAAATCAATCTGATACCCAACATCCATTTGATTTTGTTTGCTGAATCGATCGGATTTGAAAAATCAATGTGCTTCAATCTGAACATCCGAATCATGTTAAATCAAATCATTCAATTGGATCTATTTGATTTGAATTGATTCAGAGACAACAACAACAACAAAAACCCCAATTGTTCATCCACACAACTAGTGTCCAAATCATCTGAATGCACCTTCAGGCTACTTCCTGAGATGAGTCAGTCGGAGAGTCTTCTCCATCTTTAAGCATCTAGAATTGCTCAGCTGGCATAAAATTGGCTGGCTCTGAGGCGCAGCGTGGCCTCCTCTGCCCACTCTATCCACAGCTGAAGGAAGTTGGGGGTGTGACAAGATGTCCAGGAAGATCTAAATAGAACTACATTTGAAGCCTCATCCTTCTTCTTGGCCCAGATAGATAGAACTCTTGCAATGCACTTCTAATTAAATTAAACCACATACTAAACTATAACCAAATCCTAAGAAATATTCAGTAAGGTTTTCTTCTGCAGAAATACAGTCCTGCAGTAGAGGTGATCAGTTGTAGGAACATACAGAGCATGTGAATTTCCCTTAAGACATTCAGGGAAAAGGGCACCATCATCCACAGAACTAAAGGGGTCACCTGGAGGAGGCAAGATCCACTCTCCAAGTTTCAAAATCAGAAAAGAATTTTAAACCCAAAGCCCTCGGCCCTGTAATGAGAAGGAGGGATTTGGCACTAGGCTCTCTCCCACCTCCATCAAAATAATGCCAGTCTGCTCCATAGCTCTGAGCTTTAAGGGCAACATTTCCGAGGCTAAATTTTGGCTAAAGGCTAAACTTACGCCAAAGATGATGGAAGAATTTTGAGACATACCTTTGCTCTTACACAGAGATTAATTTGAATTTGGAATGAGACATGAGCAGATGCTCATTTACTTGTTTATTTGCAAAATTTATAAACTGCTTCAACCCTGAAGGATTCTAAATAGGATAGAAATACAAAGCTGCATACTCAATGCAAATAGTAAAATACAATTACACTTAAGGAACGACATCACATTGTACTGAAAATTACATATCTTATGCTGGCACCTCCACCCCAAAACAGCCACATTTTTACAAGGCCTTTAGTGTGGGGAGGGGGCCTCTTTGCCTTGAGGAACAAGCTATTCCAAGGAGAGGAGCTTGGCCAGATAATGACCTATTTCAGGCCCTATCGTATCTTTCAGTGGGTAGAACCTTTACATGCGTTTTCCATCCATTTGACTGGGTAGGCAGAGTCTATATGGGGCGAGCCATCTTGCAGACGCCTAGGCTTTGAGACATATAGGATTTTATAACCAGACTCCTCTGATCATTAAGCCACTGGGGGCTCCTTCCTCTCTTGTCCTGTTCTCCTCTAGGCAGCATCTCTTTCTCTCCTCCCCCAAGGGCATTTACATAGACACGTTATAACATCTGTACAGGAACCAAAACACCAACTACATCTTCTCAAAATCCAAGCACGATACATCTTCCCACCGGTGGTGGTGGGGGTGTCAAGAAAGTCAAGATGGGCCATAGCCATGCGATCAAAGCCCTGCCCTTTTATTAACATGCAAATATCCCTGATCATATGGAATCTCTCTCTCTCTCTCTCTCTCTCTCCCCCCTATCTATCCATCCATCATTCATCTATCTATCTATCCATCCATCCATCCATCCATCCATCCATCCACCCACCTACCTACCCAACCTACCTACCTACCTATCATCTATCCATCTACCTACCTACCTACCTACCTAACCTACCTACCTACCTACCTATCCATCCACCCACCTAACCTACCTACCTACCTACCCATCCATCCATCATCTATCTATCTATCTATCTATCTATCTATCTATCTATCTATCTATCTATCTATCCATCCATCCATCCATCCACCCACCCTACCTACCTATTTATCTATGTATCCATCCACCCACATACCTAACCTACCTATCTACCTACCTACTATCTATCCATCCATCCATCCACCCAGCCACCTACCTAACCTACCTACCTACCCATCCATCCATCCATCCATCCATCCATCCATCCATCCATCCATCCATTCATCTATCCATCCATCCACCTAACCCTACCTACCTACCTATTTATTCTATCATCTATCAGCTCCAAGATTCTTTCTTCCCAGTCTCTTGCAAGATCTGTCTTGTCTTCTGTCTGAAGTTACTGATTCTGCTGTTTCAGGTTCAGTATTAAGTACAGCAAATCACCATCTCCTTTAAGAAATAGATGTCTTGGGGGGAAAAATTCCTAGCTTGTAACCGTGAATCTATCAGCTGCCTTTGCTGGCCTGCTCAGTCTTTCATAAGTCCCAGTTAAGGACATGAACGTGGCAGCGGGATAAAGGATGAAATAGGAGGGTGATAAATGGGATTTGCAAAAATCCCAGCAAGTATGATAGGGGATAGTTGCTTTTATGAATCACTGGAGAGCAATGACTGCATTTTTTCCATCGGAAACATCGCAGGAAGAGGATGGTTTGGGGCCTCATTGTGACCTCTTATTCCATGGTCTGTGCAGATGATTCCACCCACTCTCTCATATCCCCTGTGGCAGTGAGTTCCACAAATTAATGTGTCCCTTGGATGACCTTGAATTTTAGCACTGAGTAAAATGGTTTTTTTCCTCTTCAAGTGAGCCCTGAACTCAATCTTTGAACCTATTTTGTTTTATTCATTTCTCATATGCAAATAGCTAGCATACAACAGAGCATTCAGCTGTATTTGATGCTTCTTTTTCTCCCCTCAGGATCAGTCATAATTTTTTCTCCTTACATTTTGATGTGAAAACCTATATAATCACTGAAACTTTTCTCTGGCTTTTTCAAACACAGGAGGCCTTGCCAGACCATACCTTTGTGTTTCAATTTCCACTTGGTCATGCTGACTGCACAGTTCCTTCTCTTTGGCTATGCTCTGGGCATGCATATCTGTGCGTCTGGCTTATGTCTATAGATTGCATTCTGAGTCTTTAATCATTTATTCAGTATTTGTTAGAGGTCTGTCATGAGGATGTTTGAAAGCATGGCATAATCCCAGAAGTTTCCCAGCTGTTTCGTGAGTTTGTGGGAGGTAGGAAAGGAATAATTTCCCTTGTCATATTCTCTTCTTTTTAAGACATCCAATGCAATACATCTTGCCTCCAGAACCAGGCTGATTTAACTCATTTTGTTATATTCACTGTAACATCTATAATCACAATTGTGTCACATTATAAAAATGGTCCTTAAAACACCTACTGTATTTTTCAGAGTATAAGACGCATCTTTCCCCCCCTAAAAGGGGTGAAAACTTGGGTGCGTCTTATACACTGAATGTAGCCCCGCCCACCCCACTGGCCCCCACCCTTTGGCCTCTGCCTCCCAGCAATTTACCTCCTTGCAGCAAGAAGAAACAGCCCATTTCAGCTTCAGCACAGCCTAATTAGCACAAGTTGATTGTCCCTTGGATCTGCCTCCAGACTCTCAGCTGTTTGGCTGGGGCCTCTGCTGCTTGCTGCAAGGAGGTAAATTGCTGGGAGCAGATTTTTTTTTTCTTGTGATAATCAAGCTATGCTGAAAACGAAAATGAAAGTAAAACAGGCTGTTTGCTGCAACGAGGCAAAACTGTTGGGAGGCAGATTTCTTTTTTTTTTTTTTCCTCATCAAAAAAGGTAGGTGCGTCTTATAGTCCGGAGCATTTTATACTCCAAAAAATACGGTATATGAGTTTTCATGGATCTAAATTCCACTGGGTTTGAAAAGTGTTCTTGAAAAGTCTGACTTACAGCACATATAATGGTGCAGCCAGATGTTCATGGATGGCGAGAAAGAATTCAATTTGGAAATGTCAGTGATAGGAGTGAGAAAAATGAAAGCACATAGGATTTTTCAAGGGTGGAATTCCTCAGCAAACTAAGGAGGTAAAACATCTCCAATCCTTCTTAAGAAACCCAAATTCATTTATGCCGGCTTATAAAATAGCATGCTGTCTTTCAAGTTCTTCAGAAATCTTGATCAGGCAAGATCATAGCCAATGTAAACTAGGTTGTGGGTGTGGGGGGAAAGGCTGATCCAGATGCCATGAATTCTGCATTTAATATACGAAAGAGTTTGGTTGTGGTTTACCTTGGATTTTTCCCAAGGAATTCCAATCCTGTAACAAGAATTCTGATTTGAACATCTTCTGGCCATATTCTTTTCTTGCCCTCTCCCTCCCTGCTGGTAAAGCCAAACAAACATCATAGGTACGGGCTTTTCAGCTTGTACCACTTCAACCTGATATCCCTCTTTTTCCTAAACATGTAAAGAGTAAAGAAAACAAGTCCGTTGGAGACTTGCACCCCTGAGTGATAAGTGTACATTAAACAATTGCCTGGGAACCTGAAGTCTGAAACTGATATCCTAAGTGTACTTCCTAGGAACTCTATGAACTCAGTGGGGCTTAGCCCAAAGTAAACATGCTTCCAGTTGTACAATATGTCTCCTTCGCCTGTGGATTATTCCCAACTCCTTGCGGAACTGCGGCAGCTGCTGCTGCAGAGTGGCATAATTAAAGGCTGCCATTAATCCCAGCTCCAGGCAAGAGACAGTGGCTGTTCTTTTCGGCAGAGGAAGGTGGGTAGCTCAAGCACTGGAGGGATGGGGGTGCATAACAACCTGACTTCTGAGTACAGAGCAACAAGTGCTTGCTTTTCCTAGGCTGCGATGCTCTTGCTGCAGTCGGAGACATGGAAATGTGCTGCCGATTGTGGCAAGGCTCCACCTTTGCCTGTATTCAGCAGACAGAGAAAGGACTAGGGAGCCCCTGAGCCACCCATGCTGAGAACGTCTGAATCAAAGGGTATTTTGTGTCCCTCCTGGGCAAAAGTGTGATTTGCTTTCCCAACATCCTGTGGCATTAGCCTGCTCTCTTTATGTGTGTTAACCCCTGGCATATCCAATGACAATTGGGCTGCCCTTTCAGCCAATTTTAGAGACCTCCAAGAGTTACCAGAGGGTGAGGCAGGGGAGGGCTGAAATTAAGGAGGGACTTGAATAAATATCTCAACTACTGCTGTCAAAATAACTGAAGGGGTTTTACTCTGGGGGTTAAGAAGGTCTGGGGGACTATTATTTAATTTATAAATTTCTTCCCAAACAGCACGGAGAGAATTGGAGATTAAAATAACTGAATGTGGGCCAAAGTAAAGCTGACAGATTAGTGCATCTGGGCTTGGAGTATTTAACTCTTAAATATCTGGGCTCTTGAATCCCCGTATATTCCCTCTCTCTACATTTTGAACAGTCTCCTTATTAAGTTATTGCTTAATAACGTTTCATCTTTATAAAATGAAATCTCCCATTGGTCCAGGAAAGGATAATGGCTTTTATATAGATCATCAGATCATACAATCTTCATATCCGATTGTACATATATTTTATACAGCAAGGAAAAAAAATGTTACATTGGGGCTGACGACTATTTTTCTGATAGATTTCTAAGGCAGCAGCAGAGTGGGTAACATCAGCACCTCCATGCTGGGAATACTTGGTTGAATCTGCCCAGTGTAAGATAGTTGAGGCCTTTTAAAAAAGAATTTATTAAAAGTCATGCATTTCTTCACAAAGGACGGTTGGTTTTTTTTCGAAACTTGAGGTATATAAAGTGAAGAAGGGCAAGGAAACTGCACTGAGCAATTTATCCATCCTTATACAGGGAAGGGGGCAGGGGGATTGAGATGGAAAAAATATAGGGGAAAAAAATCCCCAAGCCTTCAATTTATTGCAGACAAACAAACAAAGTAGTACACAGAGTGGAAAGATTGCCTCATTTTTTCTAAAATATTCATTGATTTGATTTATTAATCCAAATATATAATTAATTATTTTACTGTGACCTAGATAGATATAAGGCACATTAAACAAAGCCAGTAAAATATATACAAGTTTCAGCACCAAACGCAGCATAGACACGCGTGTGCAGCAGACGGCAATTTCAAAAACATTTAAGCTCCACATAACTGAAACTACCTGAAAGTACAAATTGGGTAGCAAGGGGCCTATACGAATAAAGAATAAATACAAAATAAAAGGCCAAGGCAAAACAAGAAATTCTGAATTCAGAGTCCAGGAAACAGGCAGGTTTAAATGGGGAGAGAGAGGCAGTCTTTCAGCCACAATGCCCCCATCTTTTAGTAGTCTAGTATTGCACTGGTTCCTATTTATCAAAAATGTGACTTTTGGTGGAGGTGCCTTTGAGCCAGCATTGATTCCATGCAATTGCCTGGACAAGTTCTTGCTGTTTCTTGGAAAGATTTTTGGAAATAGTTTGCCCTTGCTTCCTTCTTACGGCTGAGAGAGAGAGAGATAGAAAATGGCCTAAAGTCACCCAGCTGGTTTTGTGCCTAGGGCGGATTGCCTATCAGCTCTTTGATGTCAATCTGTATATAATCCATCATCTCATTTTGCTACATCCTGGAGCAGACTTCAAGTCAACCTGAAAAAAGAACCACAGCAACATCAGTGTTTCTGTTTCTGAGAAGGGGAATCTTTGCATGTAAGAGCAGCTTTTTGGTATCTCCCAAGGGCTTGGCTTCCCCATGAGTTTGCCCATGCCAACTGCCTCTCCTGCCCCATACAGGCAGGCTGCTTAAGTGGTCCACCATGAGGAGACGTTGCACAGCATTGTTCAAAGAAGACTGCGGTCATGTGCAAAATTGCAGCATTTGTTTGTGGCAAAGGAAACAACCTGTTCCTTTACAAACAGGAAACCACTCCACGCAAAGAGAAAAATGTTTTGTGATTGCCTTTGTCACAAAGAGCCGCCTGATCGGAGCAGCGAGCACAATTTTCTGGCACCCAGTAAACAAAGAGTTTGTAACAAAGAGAGGTGATCCAGCTGTCTGAGGCCAATCTTAATCCCTTGGTACAGCCATCACCACCAATTATTTTTATTCAAAACTTGATAACAAGGCTGCAAATCCAAACAAGGAGAATTAAGGAAGAATGGAAGCTTTTTCCGCACGCCCAAGCCATAGAAATTTAGTAACAGCAACACGAGGACAGCAAATACAGTCTTCATATAAATAAAGCATGTGGTTTGTCACTGCACTACAGCTCTTTTATATGGGTTACAAACGTTTAGCAAATATGCAGAATGCAAGAGGCCAATTAATTGGTCAGAATCTGAAGTTGCAGTCCAAAACAGGTCTATCTGGAGATTTTATTTTATTTTATTTATTTATTTCCGTCAAGCATGTATTTTATGATAGATACAAGTGTAAACATAATTATAAATACATGTAAAGGGTATGAATAAAAAGACACTAGGACAGGGACGGTAGGCACGCTGGTGCGCTTATGCACGCCCCTTAAAGATGTAAAGTATACATCATCAAATCAAGTCATAGTTATTTTTGAAAACATGTAGATAAAAATGGGAAACAGGAGATCAATCCTAAATCAAGAAAAAAAACCCTATGTCTTAGTTTGTTTTTCATAGCATGTCCCAACTTTGTGAAACTGTAAGTACCTACCATTTCAGTCAATAGAAAAAAAGGTGTACTATTTACTCATTTTGTACCAAAAATCTACATGTTCCTTGGAGATTACTTTATGGTCAATAAGCTCTTAGATTTCTAATAATGGCAAACGCCTCCATAATGCTAATCAAACATGCATCTTTGTAAATTACTTTCCTCAACTTGTAGAATATTCACAGAAAGGGGCCTTATAGATTTTCTCTCTCTTGCATTATTCCTTTCAGTCCTATTGTTTCTTTATTTCCAGGAGGGACATTCGGCATCGATTTTCCTTTAAGTTAATTTTAGGCTGATCAGTTAATTCTGCTTATTGGCCCCACAAAATAAGGCAGAAAAGTTGCCTAAAATTATCTATCTTAAAAGGATATAAATTATGCTATGTGCAAAGATGATACCATAACATTGCTATTAACAACTCTGAAATAATATACTCTTGGGCAGAAGGGAGTATAGTCATTTTTTGACATTTTCTGACATAGTATAGACATTTTTTAACCAAATGGGAGAAAAAACAACTAGTGGAGGAGGACAATTTTTGAACAAAAACCAATGTGATTTTCTGATTTTTCTGATGACTGATTTTCCCACGATCTTATATTTCATTATAGCTGCATGTAGTTTGATCCAAGAAAAATAAACTGAAAAATCAAAATTATTCTGTAGGAATACAGTATAAAAACTATGGATTGGTTAGGAGTAGCTACCTTACCAAGAACAAAGAATAAACTTAGAATAAAATATAGAGAAGAAAAGAAGAAGAGTCATAGCTATAGGGTAGAATGAATACAACAGAATATAAAGAATTTAGGAAGAGGAATAGAGGAATAAAAGAAAAAGGAGGTTTAAATAAAAAATTCCATACCTATGTGGGGCAGATAAGGGAGAGATAAAACTTAAATAGAAAAATCAAACTGGATCAATACAAAGAGTAAGGAAACCCTTCCTTGGAAATATAAAGATAAGTAGAGTGTAGAAATGAAAGATTGAAGTAAGGCATAGAATAATACAAGAGTGTTTAGAGTCAGTATGTAGAAATAAACTCTAAGATTGAAAATAGGTAAATTAAGGCAGATGTAAGTATATGACAGGTTGTAAGGGCATGTTCACTGAACGATATAGACTACTATGTTCAGTCAAGAAACAAAATTCATTTTATTCTGCAACTTGATAATAAATGTCCTCTTCCCTTAACTGGAATTGTATGAATCCATGAACCTGACCCTCACTTTTTAATCCCTTCATCCCTTTCACTTATATCTACGGAGTTGTTGGTCCCTCAATAAGAACAGCTTTTAAATGAAAGGAATGGATCATATAATGACGTGTAAAAGGGAAATCCAACTGGACAGAATTGTCTGGTTTATAAAAGAACAGAATAGAATTTTTTATTGGCCAAGTGTGATTGGACACACAAGGAATTTGTCTTGGTGCATATACTCTCAGTGTACATAAAAGATACGTTCATCAAGAATTCTAAGGTACAACACTTTGTGATAGTCATAGGGTACAAATAAGCAACCAAGAAACAATAAATATCCATATAAATCGTAAGGATACAAGCAACAAAGTTATACAGTCATAAGTGGAAGAAGATGGGTGATGGGAACGATGAGAAGATTAATAGTAGTGCAGGTTTAGTAAATAGTTTGACAGTGTTGAGGGAATTATTTGTTTAGCAGAGTGATGGCGTTCGGGAATAACAACTTGTGTCTAGTTGTTCTGGTGTGCAGTGCTCTATAGTGTCATTTTGAGGGTAGAAGTTGAGACAGTTTATGTCCAGGATGTGAGGGGTCTGTAAATATTTTCACAGCCCTCTTTTTGACTCGTGCAGTATACAGGTCCTCAATGGAAGGCAGGTTGGTAGCAATTGTTTTTTCTGCAGTTCTAATTATCCTCTGAAGTCTGTATCTGTCTTGCTGGGTTGCAGAACCAAACCAGACAGTTATAGAGATGCAGATGACAGATTCAATAATTCCTCTGTACAACTGGATCAGCAGCTTCTTGGCCAGTTTTGAAGGTCTCTACTGTTGATACTGTATTGTCTAGTATTGTAAGAGGCAATACTAAAAGCAAACAGCAGACCAGTTGAAATAGCGCTGACAGTAGCTCTCCACATTGCACAACAATAATTCTGAAAGAAGCCCGCTGATGCTTCTCCAAGGACAGCCTTGAGTGACACTTTTATGCCCTCTCCTTCTTGCATGGGAACCAAGTGGACTTCTTTTCCACACAGGGAGTTCACAATTCCATAGAGGTTTCTTCTGACATTTGCTAATCTGTCTGAAGCACTCAAGCTCTCACAGCTCATGACTCTGCCTTGCCTTGCCTTCTTCCTTGGAGTATTTAGAATCCTCTAACGCTCTTGGTATCCCTACCCCCCATCCAACTTCGCATGAGATAAGAGAGCAGATACAAATTCAGTCATTTCCCTTCAAGAATTCTTTGTCCCAGAGTGTTCTCCAACAGGGACTACACTGATGCAGGTCTGCCATGCTGGGGAATAGCCTTTGTATATGTAGAGGAGGGGCTGAAATTCATATTTCTTCTTTGCTTCCAGGACTTGGCCCAGCATGGCCAGGTTTCTCTAAAACTAGTGTTAATTCTTGTTTCTCTAAAACTAGCATTAATTCTAGTCTCCTTAAGAAATCAAGTTAATTTTCAATGTCTTTAAAAGAAGCTACAGGTAGCCTCAGTGTACAACCGTAATTGAGCCCAAAATTTAGGTTGCTAAATGAGAATTTGTTAAGTGAGTTTTGCCCCATTTTACAACTTTTCTTGCCATGTTTGTTAAGTGAATCACTGCAGTTTTTAAATTAGTAACAAGGTTGCTAATTAAATTTGCCTTCCCCATTGATTTTGCTTGTCAGAAGGTTGCAAAAGGTGATCACATGATCCCAGGACACTGAAATATGAACCAGTTGCCAAGCATCTGAATTTGGATCACATGACCCTGAAGATGCTGCAACAATCATGAGTGTGAAAAATAGTCATAAGTTACTTTTTTCAGCACCATTGTAACTTCCAACAGTCACGAAGCAAACGGTTGTACCTATATGTTTAAATCATTTTGATAAAATTCTGCTGAAGCTGATACTCCATCAGCAATACCAGAAGCAGCCTGATATTGATTCTAATCATTTGCCCACACAGCTCATGGCTGAAATTTTTCTCATTCTATCTAGAGTTATCAGGATGCTGGGACCTGGGACCCCCAGTGGGATGTAGCAAATGGCATCCAAATGAGAGGCTCATTAGGGTTTCTACTTAAAAGCCTTTTCAGTTTTATTTTCTCAGACATTTAAAAATCTTGCAATATTTTTAAACCAAATAACTTGGTGTTGCTTGAGCGTCTTGTTCTATCTATTTTACTCCCAATAGTTTGTGGATTTGTATCTGTGTTACATTTCACTGTTTTGCTTTTGTTTTATTATAATAATAATTTTGGCTGAATCATCTAACTGATTTACACCTACTTGTTGCCAAGTAGTTTAACAACATGCTACAAGGAGGTGAAATTAAAAAGTGTTAAGAAAAAGATCCAGCAAAAAGGACAGCACCAGACAAGTACAGACCAATTACCTGCTTACCAACAACTTTCAAATTGCTAACTGGTGTGGCAGTTGATGCCTTCCAACAGCAACTAGTTGAAAACAAGCTCTTTCCATCTGAGCTGAAAGGAAACGGCCCAAACAGCAGAGGAATAAAAGATCAACCTTTAACTGACACAATGACTCTGGAAAACTGCAAGAGAAGGAAGGCCAACATGTGTGGAGCATGGATTGATTACAAGAAGACATTTGACTCCCTGCCACATGATTGGGTAAACAGGTACCTAGAAATAAATAGGCCTCCGTAGAAACATCAGAAGTTTTGTGCAAAGATTGAAGACACAGTTGCTGGTCATTGGTGATAGACTGGAGAGGTTAGTATCAAGAAAGGAATCTGTCAAGGAAACTCACTGCCACCGCTACTGCTTGTCATTGCACTGATTCCTCTGTCACCAACAGTGAACAAGTCAAGCCATGGCTATCAAACATCAAAAACATCTGCCAGGCTATCCCACCTTCTATACATGGACAATCTGAAGCTGTATGGAAAAACACCATCTGAAATAGAATTGCTGTTCAACACTGCCATATATACATACAGCCATGCTATTACAGTGGAGTTTGGACTGGACAAATGTGCCACGCTCACCATCAAACAGGGAAAAATAATGAAAACTGAAGAAATCAAGATGCCCGATGGATACAAGACCCAAGTCTCGATGACGACAATCACTACAAATATCTCGGCATCTTTCAAGCTGATAACCTCAAGCTCACTAAAGCCAAGAAGAAGGCTAGACGTGAATACATCAAGAGGGTGAAGAAGATCTTAAAGTCCAAACTCAGTGGATGAATTACCATCAAGGCAACTAACACCTGGGCAATTCCAGTCATTAGATACACAGCTGAAATAGTGGACTAGACTCAAGCAGAACTGACATCCCTGGATAGTAAGATCAGAAAAATCATGACAATGAATCATGCCCTTGCCATCCTTGCAGCATAAAGACTCTCTTACCAAGGAAAATAGGTGGGTGTGGAATGTTGCAAGGTTTGAAGAAGAAAAAGGGCATTGGAAGAGTATCTGAAGGAGATTAAAGAAGATGCATGAAGCTAGTATGCCAGGAAGGATTACTGAGTACTGGAGAGATCATATTGCCTTACAAGAAAGACCAGATGAAGAGCAGAAAAGCAACATGGGAAAGGAAAGCAATTCATGGCCAGTACATCAAAAAATAGCAGATAAACAGATAATAACAAGATCTGGCAATCTGCCATTGCCAGGTCTTGTTATTATCTGTTTGTCTGCTATTGGGAAGCCCCAGGTAGAACACATTAACTCAAGGACGACCCCCAGATTGTGCACAGGATCTGCTTGGGGCAATACAAAGCAACAAAGGTAGCACAGCTCCAGAACTGGAGAACCCCCAAAACCCAAAGCCATTCAGTCTTGCCAGGGTTTAGTTGAAGCCTATTGTTGCCCTTCCAGATCCATAGAGCCTCCAAAAACTGGGATAACACACTTATAGTAATTTTCCAGGGGCAGAGATATATAATTCTGTATCATCAGCATATTGATGATACCTCACCTCATGGTGATGGATGAGCTCACCCAGCTGTCTTAGGTAGATGGTGAATAGGAGAGGAAAGAGCACCAAACTTTGTGGCATACCACACAACGTTGGCTTACCAACCTGATCCTAAAATAGGATGCTGCCTCTAATTTGCACCACCTAATAAGAAATGTGCTTAGGCAACATGTTCTGCATACCATTCTAATTAAGAGAGATGTTCCACTGTGACTCAGTAATGTTGGGGCCAGGCACATAGTATAAGCATGTAAAAGCATGCTTTCTGATCTTGTTGTAGCCTCTGTTTAAGCCCACCCCATATTTCATGTGTTCCATTTTTTCTTCTTCATGTTAAGCATATTCTAGTTCTCTATGTTTCTTTTCACTGACTTCCTGTGTTGGGCTACTTATGTTTACAGTTCCTGATCTCTCCTGCCTCTTCATGATCTTCTTATTTATCTTCATCCCTTGTCCTCCTTTTTTCTCTCTGGTTCTTATCCCCATCACATACTGCGGCTGGCTAAACCTTATTTTCTATGTATCACTTTATCTCTGTTTCCTTTATCTCTTGGCCCCCAGAGCACATAATCTTCCCCTTGAAGGCTAATATTGCCCAATGTGATGCCTTCCAGATGTGCAGAGCTAAAATTTACAACAAAAGGGCTTTTCTCAAGGTGAAATCCAGCAGGTTCTGTCAGGTTCTGGAGAACTGGTAGCGGAAATTTTGAGCAGTTTGGAGAACTAGCAAATACCACCTCTGGCTGGTCCCAGAGTGGGGTGGGAATGGAGATTTTGCACTATCCTTCTCCTGCCACACCCACCAAGCCACGTCCACCAAGCCACACCCACAGAACCAATAGTAAAAAAAATTGGATTTCACCACTGGCTTTTCTTGACCCGGAGTGATGGGAATCGTAGTCCAACTCATTAAGTATATGAGACTAGTCTAGAAAAGGCTACTTAAGATATTTGGCTAGCACTCCCTTTGTCTCACTTTAAGAAATTATTTAAAATGCAAAGATTTCTCTTCCTGCATACTTTTCATGAGGTTCTATTTGTATGGGTTTAAAAATTCTATGCTTATTGTTAACTTAATTACTCAGGAATTTTAAACTCTTGCTTCCATTTTATCTCATCAAAAAGAACAAAATAGTTTCTCCCCCTCCCCTTGCCCCAACCTCAAATTTCCTCTTTTTTCCTTGCACATGTCTTCAGTTGTGAACTTGCGGTCAAGGTTCTGCACATTTTATTCATGAACAGTGCCAGTGTATTTTAAGCTTTTTATAAATAATAAATGATGGTGATGATGCCATAGAAGCCCTCAATGAACTTTAATACAAATGATTTATTTTTTATTGATAAGGTTATGGGAGATTGACACATTCCCTTCTCACAGGAATAGAAATCCCCAATGCACAGATAGATCGTAGGGCTTAAACATGGACAGAAGAGCTATGTTTTAATTTTAAAGTTTTAAAAAAATAATATTTACATTTGGGATAGGAATACAGTAACAACAAACCTTAGTTCACAGCTAAACTTAAGCAGCTATGTCGTTCTGTAGGAAGCCTACAGAAAAGGTGATAAAAGGCTGTACAATCAGGCCAGAAATGTATTAGCAAGGGAGATCAGAGCAGCAAAAAGAAGCTACTCTGAAAAGCTAAAGAATCAGTTCTCAACAAATGAACCAGCAAACATGTGGAAAACTCTTAAAAATATCACCGGCTATGGCAAACCTCCTTCCCAGGCTGAAGGAAATCAGCAACTGGCAGATGACCTGAACGTGTTTTACTGCAGGTTTGAAAGGAAATTACAGCCCCCTATCTTCACAACCCCCATCTCAGACACACCAACAACAGCCAAGCCTCCTACAACTGACCCCATCCCATTGGGTTCACAACCCCTAGTGATCACAGAAAAGGAAGTGCAAGACATATTTCACAGACAAAAGCCAGGAAAAGCTCCAGGCCCAGACAAGATAACTCCTTCTTGCTTAAAAGTCTATGCTGACCAATTGGCCACCATCTTCACCCATATCTTCAGTAAATCACTAGAGATGTGCTATGTTCCTTCTTGCTTCAAATGCTCTACTATAATCCCAGTGCCGAAGAAGCCCACCATCAAGGAACCAAATGACTACAGACCAGTTGCTCTAACATCTGTAGTCATGAAAACCTTTGAAAGGCTAGTGCTGTCCCACTTGAAAACCATTGGATTCGCTGTTAGACCCCTTGCAATTTGCATACCGAGCAAATAGATCAACAGATGGTGCTGTTAATATGGCTCTGTACTACATCCTACAACATCTTGAATCACCAAAGACCTATGCAAGGGTCCTCTTTGTAGACTTTAGTTCAGCACTCAATACTATCATTCCAGACACTCTTCTAACTAAGCTAAACCATCTACAGGTACCTGAACACACTTGTAAGTGGATCATAAGCTTCCTAACAGACAGGAAGCAGCAGGTGAAGCTAAGCAGAATCACATCAGATACCTGTACAATTAGCACAGGGCCCCCCCAAGGCTGTGTGCTCTCTCCACTTCTCTCTGTAAACCAATGACTGCATCTTTAACAATCCATCTGTTAAACTATGAAGTTTGCAGATGACATAACAGTGCTCGATCTCATTTGAGACAATGATGAATCTGCATACAGATGGGAGGCTGAACAACTAGCCTTGTGGTACAATTGGAACAATCTGGAAGTGAACACACTCAAAATCGTAGAAATGGTGGTAGACTTTAGGAGAAACCCTTCCATACTTCCACCTCTTACAATACTAGACAACTCAGTATCAACAGTAGAGACCTTCAAATTTCTAGTTTCTACCATATCGCAAGATCTAAAATGGACAGATAACATCAAAAACGTCATCAAAAAGCCACAACAAAGAATGTTCTTTCTGGACTTCCGGGTGGCTCCACCTCTTCGCTGAGCCCTAATTAAAGGGGCTCCGCACTGAACATCGTAAGCCAGGAAAAGCCGGCTTTAATCTTTTTCCCTGGATGAAAGGGGGAAGATAAGAGAAATAGGAAATGTTGGTAGACCTCCCCAGAGGCTTTGTTTTAATTAAGCAGAGCCTCGAAGGGTCGACGGGTCCCATAAATATTCCTGCCATTCTCCGACTTCAGTGCGTGTCTGCAAAAGCAGGAAAAGAAGAAAGTGTCCATCTCTGCTACTTGTCTTATCTTTATGGATCTCTTTAAGCAGACGGAATGAATGCAAGCGGACAATTATTGGATTGCAAGTATTTTTGATTTCCTGACTTCTACCTTCTAAAAAAGAATTTTTTTCTTTGTTTTAATTGACTCTTAAAGATGGCGGCTGAACGGGAGTGAAAGTGACGAATGGAATTTTAAACAGTCTGTGCAACTAAGAAGATAAGAAATGTTATGTGTGGATTTTAATGAAGTGAACTGAGCTCTCCTATACTTAAAGGGGAAAAGAGAAGTTTCTAGACTTATATTTTGTGAATTTTAAAACTGAAATGGCTACTAAACCACCTAAGACTGGGGGCAGAAGGGGTTCTGAACCAGCTTTAGAAGATCTGATTAAAGAGCAAGGGGAGTATATGGAAGAAAGGTTTAAGGAGATTATGGATAATAATGAGAAAATAAGAGAAGAAATAAAAGAGAATAATAAAAAAATAAGAGAAGATATCTTGATGGCTTTTCAAGGTTTGGCAAAAAGACTGGAGGTGGTGGAGGAGGAGGTGCAAGAAATTGTTCAGTCAAATCAACAAATAGAAAATAGAATGGGGAATGCAAATCAAATTGGATAAAATGAAGATCAAGTGGTGGTGATGCAGTATAGAATGATGGAAGGAGCTCTGAGAATTAGAGGTTTGAATGAGGAGAAAGGGAAGATTTAAAAATTTTATCAGAAGCTCTGGCTGAATTTATTGAACTTGATCCACAAGAGGTTGCTTATCAAATTGACAAAATTTATAGAGTTAATTCTTGGATTGCTAGGCAAAAGAAACTTCCTAGAGACATTGTGGTTTATTTTTGAAAGAACAGTGAGGAATCAAATTTTGCAAGTTGCTTTTCAGAAAAACTTGAAAATAGGGAACAGGAGTTGAAGGTTTTGAAAGAGATTCCTCCCAAGATGTTAAGGGATAGAAAGGACTTTACATTTTTACACAAGAACTTAAGAAATACCAGATTCAATTTAGATGGGAGGTTCCAGTTGGCTTGACAGTGTATTATCAAGGAAGGAGATATCGTATTGACACAGTGCTTAAGGCCAAAGATTTTCTTTCTACAGTGCTGTAATTTGAAATAGAAATAATAGAAAAAGAATTCAAGAGACTCAAATGGGTGTGGAAGCTGAGGTGATTCCAGTGATGTTACCATCAGAGGAACAACCACAAGAACAAAGACTGACGAGGGAGCCCTTAAGCGTAAAGAAAAGGAGCAACAAACTCAAAGTAAAGTTCAGGATTCTGCTACAGAAGCGGTGGGAGGAGCACGGTCAAGATACGGGAGGACGATCTTCAGTTGATTGCCCAAAGGCTTCAGCAGCCCAGTAATGGCAAATAAAATCTTGACTTGGAATGTCAATGGTTTGAACTCAGCTCAGAAGAGAAGAAAATATTTCATTATTTGAAACAATTTAAAATGATGTTATTTGCTTACAAGAAACATATTAAATTATCAGATCAAAAGTACCTAATAAACTCAAAGTTAGGTAAACATTTTGTTGCTTCAGCTTTGGAGAAAAAACATGGCATAGTGGTTTATTTGAGAAAAGATATACCAGCCAAGTTAATAGAGGCAGATATTCATGGAAGATATATTGCTATTGAACTTACAATAGAAACAAAAAGGACTCTCTTGCTTGGTATATATGCACCCAACCAGCAACAAGAAAATTTTTATAGAATGTTATATGATAAGTTGATTCTATGGGATTATAAATCGTGTATTATATTGGGAGATTGGAATGGAGTAATAGATACACGAAAGGACAAGAGAATTTCTTCCAAGAAGATACCTGCACATGCAAAGCTGCCTAAATCCTTTTTTGATATGATAGAAGATTTTGAGTTAAGAGATGTATGGAGACTGGAATTTGGAGGAAAGAGACTATACTTTTTCTCTGATAGGCATCAATCCTTCTCACGTATTGATTTTATTTTAATTTCTAATGATTTGCTTTTTAGGGTGAAGAAAACTAAGATATTTCCAAGATGTTTGTCTGATCATAGTCCTGTTTGGATGGAATTGCAATATGGTTGTTTTATTTTAACTATACCTTGTGTTTGTTCCGGGAAGCCAGGGGAGGGGAGGGGTTTGTGAAGGGAGAGGGGTTGGGGGGAAAGGGGGGAAAAAAATTTTTGTAAAACTTTTTGAATAAAAAAAAAACATTAAAAACATCTGCCAGGCTATCCCACCTTCTATACATGGACAATCTGAAGCTGTATGGAAAAACACCATCTGAAATAGAATTGCTGTTCAACACTACCATATATACATACAGCCATGCTATTACAGTGGAGTTTGGACTGGACAAATGTGCCACGCTCACCATCAAACAGGAAAAAATAATGAAAACTGAAGAAATCAAGATGCCCTATGGATATAAGACCCAAGTCTGGAGGACGACAATCACTACAAATATCTCGGCATCTTTCAAGCTGATAACCTCAAGCTCACTAAAGTCAAGAAGGCTAGACGTGAATACATCAAGAAGGTGAAGAAGATCTTAAAGTCCAAATTCAGTGGATGAATTACCATCAAGGCAAATAACACCTGGGCAATTCCAGTCATTAGATACACAGCTGAAATAGTGGACTAAACTCAAGCAGAACTGACATCCCTGGATAGTAAGATCAGAAAAATCATGACAATGAATCATGCCCTTCATCCTTGCAGCATAAAGACTCTCTTACCAAGGAAAATAGGTGGGTGTGGAATGTTGCAAGGTTTGAAGAAGAAAAAGGGCATTGGAAGAATATCTGAAGGAGATTAAAGAAGATGCATGAAGCTAGTATGCCAGGAAGGATTACTGAGTACTGGAGAGATCATATTGCCTTACAAGAAAGACCAGATGAAGAGCAGAAAAGCAACATGGGAAAGGAAAGCAATTCATGGCCAGTACATCAAAAAATAGCAGATAAACAGATAATAACAAGATCTGGCAATCTGCCATTGCCAGGTCTTGTTATTATCTGTTTGTCTGCTATTGGGAAGCCCCAGGTAGAACACATTAACTCAAGGACGACCCCCAGATTGTGCACAGGATCTGCTTGGGGCAATACAAAGCAACAAAGGTAGCACAGCTCCAGAACTGGAGAACCCCCAAAACCCAAAGCCATTCAGTCTTGCCAGGGTTTAATTGAAGCCTATTGTTGCCCTTCCAGATCCATAGAGCCTCCAAAAACTGGGATAACACACTTACAGTAATTTTCCAGGAGCAGAGATATATAATTCTGTATCATCAGCATATTGATGATACCTCACCTCATGGTGATGGATGAGCTCACCCAGCTGTCTTAGGTAGATGGTGAATAGGAGAGGAAAGAGCACCAAACTTTGTGGCATACCACACAACGTTGGCTTACCAACCTGATCCTAAAATAGGATGCTGCCTCTAATTTGCACCACCTAATAAGAAATGTGCTTAGGCAACATGTTCTGCATACCATTCTAATTAAGAGAGATGTTCCACTGTGACTCAGTAATGTTGGGGCCAGGCACATAGTATAAGCATGTAAAAGCATGCTTTCTGATCTTGTTGTAGCCTCTGTTTAAGCCCACCCCATATTTCATGTGTTCCATTTTTTCTTCTTCATGTTAAGCATATTCTAGTTCTCTATGTTTCTTTTCACTGACTTCCTGTGTTGGGCTACTTATGTTTACAGTTCCTGATCTCTCCTGCCTCTTCATGATCTTCTTATTTATCTTCATCCCTTGTCCTCCTTTTTTCTCTCTGGTTCTTATCCCCATCACATACTGCGGCTGGCTAAACCTTATTTTCTATGTATCACTTTATCTCTGTTTCCTTTATCTCTTGGCCCCCAGAGCACATAATCTTCCCCTTGAAGGCTAATATTGCCCGACGTGATGCCTTCCAGATGTGCAGAGCTAAAATTTACAATAGAAGGGCTTTTCTCGAGGTGAAATCCAGCAGGTTCTGTCAGGTTCTGGAGAACTGGTAGCGGAAATTTTGAGCAGTTTGGAGAACTAGCAAATACCACCTCTGGCAGGTCCCAGAGTGGGGTGGGAATGGAGATTTTGCACTATCCTTCTCCTGCCACACCCACCAAGCCATGCCCACCAAGCCACGTCCACCAAGCCACACCCACAGAACCAGTAGTAAAAAAAATTGGATTTCACCACTGGCTTTTCTTGACCCGGAGTAATGGGAATCGTAGTCCAACTCATTAAGTATATGAGACTAGTCTAGAAAAGACTACTTAAGATATTTGGCTAGCACTCCCTTTGTCTCACTTTAAGAAATTATTTAAAATGCAAAGATTTCTCTTCCTGCATACTTTTCATGAGGTTCTATTTGTATGGGTTTAAAAATTCTATGCTTATTGTTAACTTAATTACTCAGGAATTTTAAACTCTTGCTTCCATTTTATCTCATCAAAAAGAACAAAATAGTTTCTCCCCCTCCCCTTGGCCCAACCTCAAATTTCCTCTTTTTTCCTTGCACATGTCTTCAGTTGTGAACTTGCGGTCAAGGTTCTGCACATTTTATTCATGAACAGTGCCAGTGTATTTTAAGCTTTTTATAAATAATAAATGATGGTGATGATGCCATAGAAGCCCTCAATGAACTTTAATACAAATGATTTATTTTTTATTGATAAGGTTATGGGAGATTGACACATCCCCTTCTCACAGGAATAGAAATCCCCAATGCACAGATAGATCGTAGGGCTTAAACATGGACAGAAGAGCTATGTTTTAATTTTAAAGTTTAAAAAAAATAATATTTACATTTGGGATAGGAATACAGTAACAACAAACCTTAGTTCACAGCTAAACTTAAGTAGCTATGTCATTCTGTAGGAAGCCTACAGAAAAGGTGATAAAATGCTGTACAATGAGGACAGAAATGCACTAACAAGGGAGATCAGAGCAGCAAAAAGAAGCTACTCTGAAAAGCTAAAGAATCAGTTCTCAACAAATGAACCAGCAAACATGTGGAAAACTCTTAAAAATATCACCGGCTATGGCAAACCTCCTTCCCAGGCTGAAGGTAATCAACAACTGGCAGATGACCTGAATGAGTTTTACTGCAGGTTTGAAAGGAAACTACAGCCCCCTATCTTCACAACCCCCATCTCAGACACACCAACAACAGCCAAGCCTCCTACAACTGACCCCATCCCATTGGGTTCACAACCCCTAGTGATCACAGAAAAGGAAGTGCAAGACATATTTCACAGACAAAAGCCAGGAAAAGCTCCAGGCCCAGACAAGATAACTCCTTCTTGCTTAAAAGTCTATGCTGACCAATTGGCCACCGTCTTCACCCATATCTTCAGTAAATCACTAGAGATGTGCTATGTTCCTTCTTGCTTCAAATGCTCTACTATAATCCCAGTGCCGAAGAAGCCCACCATCAAGGAACTGAATGACTACAGACCAGTTGCTTTAACATCTGTAGTCATGAAAGCCTTCGAAAAGCTAATGCTGTCCCACTTGAAAACCATCATGGATCCGCTGTTAGACCCCTTGCAATTTACATATCAAGCAAATAGATCAATAGATAATGCTGTTAATATGGCACTGCACTACATCCTACAACATCTTAAATCTCCAAAGACCTACGCAAGGGTCTTTTTTGTAGACTTTAGTTCATCATTCAATACCATCATTCCAGACACTCTTCTAACTAAGCTAAACCAGCTACAGGTACCTGAACAGACTTGTAAGTGGATCACAAGCTTCCTAACAAACAGGAAGCAGCAGGTGAAGCTAATCAGGATCACATCAGATATCTCTACAATTAGCACAGGGGCCCCCCAAGGCTGTGTGCTGTCCCCACTTCTCTCTGTATACCAATGACTGCATCTTGAACAATTCATCTGTTAAACTACTGAAGTTTGCAGATGACACAACAGTGATCGGTCTCATTTGAAACAATGATGAATCCGCATACAGACGGGAGGTCGAACCACTAGCCTTGTGGTGCGACCGAAACAATCTGGAACTGAACACACTCCAAAGCGTAGAAATGGTGGTAGACTTTAGGAGAAACCCTTCCATACTTCCACCTCTCACAATACTAGACAACTCAGTATCAACAGTAGAGACCTTCAAATTTCTAGTTTCTACCATATCGCAAGATCTAAAATGGACAGATAACATCAAAAACGTCATCAAAAAGCCACAACAAAGAATGTTCTTTCTGTGCCAACTCAGTAAGCTCAAACTGCCCAAGGAGCTGCTGATCCAGTTCTACAGAGGAATTATTGAGTCTGTCATCTGCACCTCTATAACTGTCTGGTTCAGTTCTGCAACCCAACAAGAAAGACACAGACTTCAGAGGATAATTAGAACTGCAGAAAAAATAATTGCTACCAACCTGCCTTCCATTGAGGACCTGTATACTGCACGAGTCAAAAAGAGGGCTGTGAAAATATTTACAGACCCCTCACATCCCGGACATAAACTGTTTCAACTCCTGCCCTCAAAATGACACTACAGAGCATTGCACACCAGAACAACTAGACACAAGAACAGTTTTTTCCCAAACGCCATCACTCTGCTAAACAAATAATTTCCTTAACACTGTCAAACTATTTACTAAGTCTGCACTACTATTAATCTTCTCATCATTCCCATCACCCATCTCCTTCCACTTATGACTGCATGACTGTAACTTTGTTGCTTGTAGCCTTACGATTTATATTAATATTGATTGTTTCCTGATTGCTTATTTGTACCCTATGACTATCATTAAGTGTTGTACCTTATGATTCATGATGAACATATCTTTTCTTTTACGTATACTGAGACCATATGCACCAAGACAAATTCCTTGTGTGTCCAATCACACTTGGTCAATAAAAAAGTCTATTCTATTCTAAAAATTGTTTTAATTTTGTTTTAGGTCTGTTGGCTGCCCAGAGTCATTTGTTGAAATGGGCAGCCATTCAAATAAAATAAAGAAACTAGTTGGCAAAGTACAAACTTTTAAGTTTGAGATGGGAATGAAGTTTTATGTGCCTCACAAACAACAAAACCACGATGCCAGAGTAGTTGTGTCTAAATCTCTTGCATGCTCCAACCAAGTGGTTGCAAGAAAAGAAGTGGCTGCAGCAGAGCTCAGGATCTTGCATGGCAGGAGTTCTCTGAGCTTGGCTCGGGGATTACAAACATTTCACTACCCTATTAGGCAAAGCAACCATACTGAATTCAAAAACAACTTGACCTACAATGGGATAGGCTTGTCTGAAACTCAGTGTTTCATGTGAGAACAGCCACTGTGTAACAGAATAATTCTAAATAAATGTTTATTTATTATATTGTTTTATATTGTTTTAATATGCCTGTGAACCGCCCTGAGTCCTATGGGAGATGGTGCGGTATATAAGTTTAATAAATAAATAAATAAATAAATAAATAAATAAAGTATACTAGTCCAACTCTCTACCATTTCAGACAAATGGTTGTCCAATCTTTTCTTTAAAACCTCCAGTGTTGGGGTACCCACAACTTTTGGGGGCAAGTTGTTCCACTGATTAATTGTTCTAACTGCCAGGAATTTTATCCTTATTTCTCGATTGGTTCTCTCCTTGATTGGTATCCACCCATTGCTTTTTGTCCTGTCTTTAGCTGCTTTGGAGAATAGGTTGACTCCTCTTTTTATGGACAATTTACAGTACAACAATATAATATGTAGGGCAGATGGACCCTTTTCCCTTCTCAGTCTGCACCATATCTGGTGCGCATGCTTTCTTGAATTGCTGGAAGCTTTCTGTGAAGGAACCTAAGACTTTTTTTGCTTCTGGGCTAAGTGGAATTATTGTGAAAGAAAAAGCAAGAAAAGAAGGAAACCCATTTTATCACACTGCCACCATCAGGTATATTAAGAATGCAGACAATGCCATTTCAAGGGTAGGGTTGCTCAGCCAGTTTCGTCCCAGGGTGGACAGCTGGGGTTGGTCTCTGTCCCAAGCATAACCTGATTCTCTTCTTAAGTCAGAGAAGAAACCTTGGGAGGAAGGCAGAGAGGGAGAACCTGGGCTGTTTATGACATCCCAGCAAACAGCGTGGAGAAGAGGCAGGAACTGAGATCAACCTGAATCCAGCATATTGAATGAGAGGAGGGGAATCCATAACAGGCAGAAGAATGGGGCAAAAGGGATTAACAATGGGCTCCGGACAGCAAGTATGAAGCATGGTAGCTGGGCTAGAGCAACTTTTCCCAGCCTTGTTTGCAATCCTGAAATCTTTCTCTGCTGCTTTGTGCCTGCATTTTCCTTTCACCTCTTCCCCACTGTCTCCCACAAGATCAGGTGTACTTGCTTCAGGGAGGGTGTTTTTGTGTTGAACTGTAATGAGATTTCTGCTTGGCTGCGTAAAGAAAGGATCCAAAGCAGATGTCTTATGATGTCTCCCCACACCAGGCTTCCAGTCAGTCTGATGTAACTCTGTTCTACCAGTTGACTCTTCTGAAAAGCAGGCCGCTGTCCTATCCAGCCAGAATATGTGTAACATAGGGGCAGGGAATTAAAACAACAACAACGACAACAACATAATGATTGCAACTAGGCAGAATGCTAAACTTTTCTGAAGGTGAGCATACGGAAGCTCCAAGGTCTTGTCCTCTCTTCGCAGCCCTCAATAACGTTTTCAAGGGGGGGGAAACCAGCACAAAGTCTCCAGTCATTTTGAGGTGGGGCATAATGAAAAGTATAAAGTACACACCAAAACAGATTAAGTTTGACAAAAATCAGAGGAAACTAAAATCCCATTCACTCAGAATGAATGGAGGACCAGTATATCCTGGCTCCACCATTCATCTGTATGACACAGATTCATTGTCGCCTCCAGACATCTAAAGTTTTTGCAAGTAATCTTGCATTAATGGATTGTTTTACTTTCTCTGCATGACCTCCTCCCATCTCCCCTTCCAACATGAAACTGGGAACCACAGTTAGGTTTT
Organism: Ahaetulla prasina; assembly: GCF_028640845.1. NCBI lineage: Eukaryota > Metazoa > Chordata > Lepidosauria > Squamata > Colubridae > Ahaetulla > Ahaetulla prasina. Next base: position 81,980,770 of record NC_080540.1, on the reverse strand, counting down.
AATAATGACTATCTGAACAAGGCAGGATAATAAATTAGGGTTTGAAATTAGCCTGCAGGGCAAACCATGGTAAATCTGTTTAGAAAACAGTTTCTAAACAATTCAGTTTACTTAGTGGAAAGTGGAAGCAAATATTTCAGACCTCCATAGAGCAATACAGGGAAATGAATATGAGAATCAAGAAACATTGTGAGCCAATTCTTATTCACATATCAATAAAATAATATTTAGTATTTTCATTCAAATGCAGCACCATGGATGTGTATTGATATATAAGACATCCGTCCTGCTATTCTGCTGCTGAGATCTTGGTTATAGACTGCCACACCTGGGAGTCAGGAGAAATCTTTTTAGTTGGATAGCTTGGAGAGCACGGGATACATCTCTGCAACTTTAATGCCAAAACTATACTTTGGAGGCTCAAAGAAGAAAGCAGATTCCTCGACACCTGTCTCAGAGCTATCCAGCATCTCAGTGGTAGGCTAAGCAGATGTACACTTAGCTCCCTCCTCCCTCCTTGAGGCTAGAATGTGACAAAAGAACGAGGAAAATCATGCCGAGTAGGGATAAGAAAGATGCAGAATGAGAGACGTGCATAAAAAAACAATGGATAACCTAGATCAATTTTTCCCAACCTTAGCAACTAAGGGATGTGGTGGCTCAGTGGCTAAGACACTGAGCTTGTCGATCGAAAGGTCGGCAGTTCAGCGGTTTGAATCCCTAGTGCCGCGTAACGGGGTGAGCTCCCGTTACTTGTCCCAGCTTCTGCCAACCTAGCAGTTTCGAAAGCACGTAAAAAATGCAAGTAGAAAAATAGGGATCACCTTTGGTGGGAAGGTAACAGTGTTCCGTGCGCCTTTGGCATTGAGTCATGCTGGCCACATGACCATGGAGATGTCTTCGGACAGCGCTGGCTCTTTGGCTTTGAAACAGAGGTGAGCACCGCCCCCTAGAGTCGGGAACAACTAGCACATATGTGCGAGGAGAACCTTTACCTTTAGCAACTGAAGTCCGCACATCTTAAAGTTGCCAAAGTTGGGAAACATAAAAGATTGTTAAAAGGAACCTAGATTTAAGGCTGGACCAAAAATAATGTGTTGGTTATAGGAAAACAGATGTGGGTAAAGTACCCCCGAAATGTTCACGGTTTCAAGAGCAATTGGACAATTTAGTCATCACTTTTACATCCTGCCCTTTGCTTTAGGAGTTATGGATGGCGATTTTTTGATTATTTCTCTTTATTCTTCGGTAAAGTGACTGCTGCAGAAATGGCAGGTGAGAGTTGTGTATGCAATAGCATTCAGGCTTAAGGTGTTCAAATGGTGAGAAGTATGGATTTCAATACTTTTGTACTGTTTCTTGTTATCGAGCCAGTTTATCCATTCATGAATTTTAAGATGAGAGCTTTGAATGGAATTTCAGAGCTTTCCCTACTTCTTAAACTGAATGTAAGTCTCCTAAAAGTCAAACTTGATTTGAGCAACATATGTTTCGCTAAGCTCCTGCCCTTTCAATTTTATGTCATCTTTTTTTTATCATAAAAAGTTTTATTTTTACAATCATATCAAATAATTCATCCAATGTACAGTTATATACAATTAGTCGGGCTTGCCCAGTCACCACCCCCCTTTTTAACACTCTTCCCTCTTCTACCTTCTTCTACTTTCCAGACCTTCCTCTCCTTCTCTTATCTACATCCTCCTCCTCCACCCTACACCTTCCTTCTCCTCTTCTACCCTCTTCCTTCCTCTTCTCCTCTTTCCTACCTCCTACTCTCTCTTTTCTCCCTCCCCACCGTTCTAAAATGGTAACTGGGCAGACCCGACCCTGCATTAATTATATTTATACATCTTCAATAATCCCTGTACATTAACCATCACTCACCAAACCCCCCAATTCCCTCCCCTTACCCCCACCCCCACCCTGACTTCCCAGAACAAAATGCAGGGTATCAAAACTAACAATCATAATCCAAAATAATTCCTAAATTATAATCTCTAGTCACACCACACTTAGTCACACTCTCAATTCCCCTCTCCTTCAAAAATATATCTAATACAAAATATTTCCTAAATTTACTCATATGCTATTCAATATTTTTTTTTATCTGATACTTATTTTAAATATAATCAATCCACATTTTCTATTCTAGAATATATTTTTCTAGTGTATAGTCTTTCAAGTAAGCGGAGATTTTTGTCATCTCTGCCAGATTTTATGTCATCTTATAATACTAGCACATTTAAATTACTTTTGCTCCTCTTGGTTAATTTTTTTAGTTAAAACAAGTATTCTATTTTACAATAGACTTATTAGTTGTTTATTAGACTTATTAGATCTTTAAAATCTAATCATAATTTCTCCTGGCAAGACAAATATGGAGGCAAAGGGGGCAAGCAAAAGATTCTAAGTGGAGATGAACAAATTGGGAAAAAGAAAGAAACCTCACAGCATCAGTCTGGGCTCCCTTTCTTCAACCAACAATCAAAGGCAGAAGAATCTGTAAGTAAAATAAATTTCCCTCCCATCTTTAAGAAATTTGCAGCCCTTAAATCACTTGAATGGGACCTTCAAACAGAACTGGAAAAAACAACAGCTGCTAAATCTTTCACTATCTGTCAGAGAAGAGCTAAATGAGAATCTGGATTCTCTCCCAGTCTCTCACTGTGTGTCTCTCCAGTGCAACTTGCTAGTTCACCTGCTAACCTCCAGGGAAATAAAAATAAGCTTAAAAATAAGATGCAAAATCAGAATATGGAGAGACTCCCGTGGGAAAATTCAACGGAGTTTATGGCAAAGTAATGCTTTCTTACCGTGCAAACTGTTATTTCATTATTTGAGCAGCTGTCAGGTATAAAATATGATCTGGAATTGCTGAGGGGGGAAAAGACTTTGAAGGGCACAGGTAGATCCTTTATGGGGTGCAGGTAAGGTTTTAGGCAAAGAAGGATGCATAGGAAACAGTACAAACAATTTTTTTTTTCAGATCAATCCTTGCTGCTCTCAAAGGAACAGCAAACATCCAGTTAAGGTTTGACACAGAAATGCCTGCAATGAAGGTAAGAGCTTAGAGGGTAATGATAAACTACCTGCTAAAAATCCAATTCCTCCGAGTTGGATTGACCCCTTTAATTTTAATAGACAATTTTTCTTTCCTGGAAACAGGCTGTAGAGCAGAAGTTGGCATTAGATGGGCTGTGTATTCCATTCCTAATTTCTTTAAGACATCACCAAACCAAACAACTGTTTACTCAAAGAATAAGGGATCTGGAATTTCAGACTGAAGTGAAAAGGCTGCTCCAACATAGATAAATAAGGGCACTTGGGAACCAGCAAAGTAGCTACAAAATCTAACTTTCCCAAGCTGAAATTTTTCAAAGCCTGGCATAACATCCTATATCCGCACTGATGCCAGGCAGATACTTCAAAACCTCATTAGCCAAGTGGAGCTGCCCATGTGGTGACAAGGAGATCGAAACCATTTCGCATGTATTACTACACTATAAATTCTACAGGAATATCGGTTCTGCTTATATTCTACTCGGAATATGTACGTTTCTGCGAAGAGCAGACAATTTCCATGTGAACCATCTTCTAGAACATTCGAAACCATTTATCACCTATTGAGTAGCCAAATTCTGTGTTGCTGGAATGAAAATAAGGCATAAATAGTTACAGAAAGAATTCGTTTTGTTTCATGTACCACTTTAGATGTAACACATACTAGCTATCTTGCTTTTAGATAATACATATTTTACTTCATAGTCTGCAATATTTTAGATTTACACTTGCGCAGGTAATTAATGCACCATTATAGCAGCGTATGCCACATTTTTACGTGTTATTTTATCCTTTTTATGCTAATATTTTATCTCATCTATTTGATTTCAGTGTTGTTATTGTTTTTTAATTTTTGCTGGTTATTGACCAATTAAACTATCTTACATATACAACTAAAACTCACATCTATTTGTTTGTTTGTACCCTCAATTTAGTTCAAGCAGTGCATTATACTGGAACAATTTTGAATCTAGGTAACAAAAATTATTAATTTAAAGAATGTGTTAAAAAATCTACATTATTACAGTTTTATTTGCAGAGTTGTGGCTGTTCAATGTCTCTGTAGTCACATGATCATGATTTCCAATACTCCCTGACAGCTTCCAACAAGCAAAGTCAATCGGGAAGCCGACAGGAAGTCCGAAAACTGCTCTTGCTCCCACTGCTTTTTTGCCTGTGTGTGGTCATTCTGTTTATCTGTTTGGGTAAATAAATATTGACTTATATTGATGCTTGTTTGCCATTTTAATTATTTTTCTAATTGTGATTATATATATTCTCTTTAGATGATCAAAGGACAATCTAGCATTGGAGTAAAACAAAATATATTCAGCCTAAAATTTAATGTTCATTCTGGTCACATCCAACTGTTTCTCAAAGGATGACCCAAGGACTCACAGAGTTTTCCAGTTATATGTGCTTGATTCTTGGTGATTTTAGGGGCAGATACTATGACTGTCGTGGCAATGAGATGAAGTTCTTGGCCACTGCCTTCTTCTGTGATTACCGGTATTTTGCTAGTTGTAAACTTAACCTATAACTCAGGGGTTTCCCGATAACTTCCCACCCAAGTGATAATCAGAGTAGACTCAGTTTGGCTTTTCAAGACTGTATAGAGACGATGGGAATCAAAACGACTGTGGATATTTTCTGTCTCATTCTCCTTCCCTCTATAATATTCATTCCTTTAACTCTAAGGGAATTTTCTTCATCTGTGTTCAGGGTGACCACCGTTTGACTTTCTCCTTTAGGGGTTATCAGTGTATTTCTTATTCTGGTCCTACACAGCATCTATTATACATGTCTAACTTTTTGTAAGGCTTACATTTTGCAAAAGTGGCTGTTACAAATTGCGACAGAAATTCTCACTGCTCAATTTTTGTCTCATGTGTTGAAACAAAACCCTTGGTCTTTCAGACAAGCGTTGACACCGTCTTTTGTCAAAGATTGCATGCTGAAACCCACACAAAAATCCCCATTACTCAGATTTGTCAAAGCCCACCCACTAAACACATTTGAGCTGAGATCTGAATCAGTCTCTAGCCACCACTGTCTAGGGGATTTTTTTTTAAATACATTCTGGCCTCCATTGGTCCTTCACTGGATATTTTCATAGAATGGATAAACACCGATCAGAAATATATTAAAAGAATTCAAGAGACAACAATATGTCTCTCCTTGGTGAAGTGTACTGCAGTGATGACTTAAGGTTCTCTATTACAGCTTCAGTGCTAGGATTTTGGTCTGATTCAATTCTTGTTAAACCAAACAGCAATTTATATCACCACAGTTTTAGCTTAATTCAATTCACGCAGCCATTGCTTTTTCCCTGCATGAATTGTATGCACATATGGTAAATTGGTCATGTGCATCAGACCTAACTAACAGCATATCACCAAGAAGCTGTGAGAGAAAATCCACATCCCTTGTTGTGAGCATGCTAGCAATTTGTACTTGTGCCAATGAACATGACCAGTCTGCCACAAGCAGCATATTCCACTTGCATAGAGGGAAGGGGGATGCATCGTTTCAAAAAACCAAAGATTTTCACAATGGATATAAAGATTGTTTTTCCCTGCATGATATTTGCTTATTGCTGTGGAAAATCCAGCCAGTGTGGATCCCCCTCCGCCACAATACGATTTCTCTTTTTGACAGCCCTTAGGGAGGTCCCTCCATCTGCCTCCCTGCCCAATAGGCTTAGGGTGTTTTTACAAGTGATGAGGCTAAAAAAAGGCTCTTAGTCTGGAATATGTCATTTGCAAATGCTATTACTGTGAAATAGAAACGAAGAATAAGAAAGCCATTTTAAACTGAATGTACCTGTCAGCCATTGTAGGTTTTACGTTTACATTATAGATGCTTAAACCAAGTAACGTCTCTGACTTCGGGGGGTTTTTTTTCTTTCTGTTTTTTTGCAAATTGTAGGTTTTGCATTTACATTCTTTTGCAAAAGAGAAAAAAGAATAGATTTTGGGGGGGGGGTGTAAATGCTAAGGAAAATGTCAGAAGCATTTTATCTGTAAGCAGGTATATAAGATTCAACCCGTGTGTATTGCACACTTTACTACTCTGTTCATAAATTCTAAACCTAGCCACTTCCTATCCCAAGATTGTGCTCTCCCCCTCTTTCTCAGCCTGGGGGAGGGGAAGAAGCAGATGTAATGCATTCACACAAATTCAATATAAAGAAAAAAACCCTCATTCTCAGCTCAGGGAGAAGGAAGATTATATGTGTGGATGTGGAACATTATGAAAAGGGGAACAAGACTGAAAAGAGATAATAATATAGAAATGTCACTGTGCAGACAACCTTTGGTTTGGGAAAATATTTAATTCTTAGTGTCTTCATGCTGCAGCCTCAGGATTTCTCCTAACTAAATATTAAAGAAATCTGATGCTTAGATTTTTCAAGATTAGCCAAAGTCATCTTGGTACTACCAACTCTTAAGATTATACTATTACCCTTAAGTTGTTTGAGATTTTAACTTGCTGAAGTACATTGCAAACTGCAAATGTCTGTGAAATCTGAAACTGGAAAACAGTATATGCTGGAGGGCCACAAAATTATGTTAGAGGCTTATAACAAAGTTTGCCTGCCATGTACTATGTACACTGCACTAATCGTGTGGATTGCCATTGGAAACAAGGAGAGTTAGAACGGGGTTGGGCTTTGGATCTTTGATACACATGTTCATCAATTTAGTTGTAGTTAAAGCCTCCAGATGGAATTGTCCAACTCCTGAAATAAACTTTGGGCAAGGGAAAATTCACACATATCATACATATGATTTGATTACTCTCACAATGATTTGTTACTAAACTGAACAACATTGTTTATAATTATGAGGAACAATGTGAACATTTGCTCCTACTCATGCACATATGCAAGCACAGGACTTCATGAAGCAGTACCAAAATGATGAAAAAATAAACATGCAAGTGATAAATCATCCTGGTACAATTCTCTTATCACCAGTATTTGCTGTCCTACATCACTTTTAAGATATTCTTGAGTGCAGACAAAAGAGTGTTGCTTTTAATTGGGTTTTTTCCCCCGCAGTGGTCTCTGGATTACCTTTTCCTAATCTTTGCCTCAACCCCAACAACTTTATAACTCCAAGATTGTGACATTTCCATTTTGGTTATTATCACAAACATCTTTGTGATATTACAATAGACAATATTCTATTATTTATTTTAGTGTCATCATATAAGAGGAAAGGTAGGGACCAGATCAGACACTCTACATTATTTTGCAAAGTTGTAGATACTTCATAGAATCTCCTGTCCCAGTTTGCCTAAATCTTTCTTAAAATGTGGCTCCCTGAACTGGGTAAATTGTTAAGGAAAGGCCTGACCAATGCAGAATGAAGTGGAAAAATAATTTCCTGTGATTTGAAAATTGGATTTGTCTTTTTTGCAGCTGCATCATATTGGTGTCTCATAAAAATGTGTAATCATTTCAGGATTTTTTCACAGTACTATTACAAGCCAGTTATCTGTCATTCTGCACATTTGACTCAGTGGTGGGTTTCAAATTTTTTACTACCGGTTCTGTGGGTGTGGCTTAGTGGGTGTGGCATGGCTTATGGACATGGCTTGGTGGGCATGGCAGGGGAAGAATACTGTAAAATCTCCATTCCCTCCCAATCAGCTGGGACTCAGGAGGCAGAGAATAGATGGGGGTAGGGCCAGTCAGAATTTTTACTACCAGTTCTCCAAACTACTCAAAATTTCTGCTACTGGTTCTCAGAACTGGTCAGAACCTGCTGAAACCCACCTCTGATTTGACTTCTATTTTCAATTTCATTCTAGCTATTTTCAACCCACTTCTCTTACATATTAAGATTGTTTGGGTTCTACTTCTGACAAGTTCTAAGGTATTAGGTATTCCATCCAAATTTCTGTCATCCTCAAATTTGTGCATTCCCTCAACCTTTTCACCCAAGCCATTAATAAAAGCATTGACGAAAGCAGAACTTAAAGATTGGAACTGCTGTATGTCATTTGATACTAACCTCCAATTTGGTAAGTAATTGTTGATAATTTTTCTATGTTTCCTGTTTTTTGAGCCAGATATATAGCCAATTAATTGTTATTTCATCCAGCCATCCTCTATTCACTAACTATGCTTGTTAACCGAAATGTCACAGAGTCCTACAATTTTTCAGGAAAATTACCTGATCAACAAGTGAGAGAAAGTTTGTCCTCAAAATGTATTCTTGAGAAATCTATGCTAATTTCTAGCAATTACGACATTTTAAAGTGATTATAGGTGGATTATTTTTTAAAAGTCTTTAATTAGATGAAATCCTTTGCAATTTGCTCTAAATGTTTTTCATGTAACAATGTTAGACTAATTAGCTAATCATTCCTTTGATCCTCCTTCCCTCTTCCCCCACCCCTTTTGGGAAGACAGGGACAATATCCTTTCCGCAACATTTCTCAGAGGTAATGCATAACAACACAGCCAAATATCAGCAACTTCCTGCAGTACTGTAGGGTGCAATGTATCTAACTCCAGAGATTTCATTTTAAGTGAATTCATTCTAAGTGAATCCATATTCCCAGAATTTCAATTTCTATCATCCTCAAGCTTAAGATCCACTCTTCATTGATCACTGCCTACAGTAATATAAATTGACAGAGAAAACTGAGCCAAAATAAATGTTGACCACTTGGCCCTGCTTTGTGACCAATAAACATGTTGACATCTTTGCCGAGAAGCTGACAAAGTGACATTTCTACCTTTCTTTCATTTTGAACATATCTGAAGACATGTTTGTTGACCTCTGCATCGTTTGCCAACCTAAGCTCATTCTCAGCTTTCTCCTTTATTATACTTTTCTATCATGTGTGCATATCCTTTTTTGCAACATCTTTCTCTTCTAATTTCTGTCTTTTTTTTATCTTCAGAACTTCACTAAGATTTCTGTGCAGCCCCACTGGTTTCCAGTGGTACCTGCAGGCAAAATCGGGCTGGGGGAGAGTAACAACTAACAATAACTCAGCCTTGTTCATTTTTCTGCCATGATTCCTCTAAGTGTCTCTTCAGTTGCTTTATCAGACACAGCTTTTCAGAAAACCAAATAAGTAAGGCAGAGCCCTGTCAAGTTTCTTCTCATAATTATTCTTGCACTCTTGCAGAAATCCAAACTGCACTTTGAACAGAAAATGATCTGATCATGGCAGATGTCCATTATTCAAATAACATCTCGTCTGCTCCAGACTAAACACCAGACCAAGTGAATGCCCGTATATAAGAGTAATCACCATTGCTTGGTTGACCATGGTTGGTTGCCACAGAGGCTATGAATTCATGAGCCATTCCAGTATCTTCAGTAATACTGAGAGCATATGCACCAAGACAAATTCCTTGTGTGTCAATCACACTTGGCTAATAAAAAATTCTATTCTGTTCTATCCTATCCTATCCTATCCTATCCTATCCTATCCTATCCTCAATCAAGGAGACTGAAATAATCCAAGAACATGAACCTGTGATGATTTTCAGGCAACTGCCAGGTAGCACCAGCTTATCTTGAATGTGTAATCCAATTTATCACTGAGGAATTAAAAACCAATCAGTCTCACTGCAATGTTATCATAGATGACTGTAACCACCACTCTTCCTTAGTCATAGTGTCATGATGGCTATAGAACTTTAAGCTTTCCAAAAGGGTTACATCCCTGTTGCTAGTCAGGGCTAGGTAATACAGGTCAAGTTAACATGCTTTGGATGGCAATAATTTTCCTCATTGCAGTGTCCTGAAAAGAACTATGTGGGGCATCGAACTGATTCTTGCTGCTTATCTACCAATGCAGTTTTCCTGTATTTGTCAGTTTCCCCTTACTCCAATCACAGTGTAGGCTGAGAACAGAGTCAGTCTATGATAGCCAACCTCAAAAGCTATCTGATAGTATCTTCTGTGACTAACCAATTTTATTGAAAGACATCAGCTTTTCTGAGCTGCAATTCATTTCATCAAATCCATAGAATGGTTCATCTGATGTAGGTTTTAAACTGGAGTGAGATATGGGAGGCAGAGGAACAGGAAATAGGTTGCTTATGCAGATGCAGGTTACATGTGAGACAGATTACAAGGACCTTATCAATTAACAATTAAAATGAATTAAAATCCTGTTGTGTTTGTTGAGACCTTCTGAGATTGCCTGAAATCTTTTGATATATGTGAGTTCAAGTCAGGGGTGAAATGCTCTCAGTTTGGACCGGATCGCCCAATCCGGTAGTGATGGCAGCGGGTGGTTCGGAGAACTGGTAGCAAAAATCCCTGCCCTACCCCCACCCCAGCTGAGCCACACGATCATCAGAGGTTTATTTTTTTTACTTTTAAAAGCATTTTTTCTTTGGCCAAAAAATGCTTTTAAAAGTAAAAAAAAGCCTCTGATGATCGTACGGCTCAGCTGGGATCATCAGAACTTTTAAAAGCATTTTTTCTACAACCTCTTCACCTGAAGAGGCTGTAAAAAGAAGCTTTTAAAAGGTTCCTGAGTTGCCTGATCGCCAGAATCTTTTAAAAGCATTTTTTTACAACCTCTTCGGCAGAAAAGATTTTAGAAAAAATGCTTTTAAAAGGTTCTGGCAATCAGGCAACTCACTGGGATTGTCAGAACCCTTTAAAAACTTTTTTTCCTCTTTGGCCGAAGAGGCTGTAAAAAGCAGCTTTTAAAAGGCTCCTCTGGCGATCCCAGCTGAGTTGCCTGATCATCACAGGCTTTTAAAAGCATTTTTTACAACCTCTTCAGCCACAGAGGTTGTAGAAAAAATTGCTTTTAAAAGTTAAAAAAAAAAGTTGGCCATGCCTACCCAGTCACGTTACCACCACCACCAAGCCTCGCCCACAGAACCGGTAGTAACAAATTTTACATTTCACCCTGGTTCAAGTATTTCTTGCTTACCGGTGTTTTTAAAATCCCACTTTTCCAATATAGTCATCTGAGTCTGCTATGGAGTGTCTTGGGAGGTTAAAATGCTGTGATATTACTTTATCCTTATTTTGAGTTCCAATGTCAGACTTCAATACATTTTTTCCATAGTATAGAACGAAGAGGGGCAAATGATGGTTTACAGTAATGGCCAAATTGTGGAAACATTTTGGGAAAAGTGTATTTTTGAGATTTGATTGCTAATAACACCACTTTTTTGGGGGGGGGAGTTTCAAGATTACCATATTCCACTGCTGGAATGGCCTGGGAATAGCCCAGACCTTAACCCAGTGATTCCCAAACTGTGAGCCGCGGCTCCCCAGGGAGCCGCGCTATCGTCATGGGGGCGCCATGAATATCTCGCCCGCTGGGTCCGCGCTGATGCGCCATTTCTGGGCGTCTGGTGCGCATGCGCAGTTGCAGGTCGGATTTCCGGGGGAGCCGCGGGCGAAAAAGATTGGGAACCTCTGCCTTAACCCAATTGAAAATCTATGGAGCCAACTAAAGAAATTTGTTAGTCAGAAGCAATCCAGAAATAAAACCCAGTTAATAGAAGCAATCATTCAATCTTGGTTTCACATTATAATAGCTGCAGAATTAAAAGACTTGGTTCACTCCATGGGAAGACATTGTAAGGCTGTAATTCATGCTAAAAGTTACCCAACTATTAAGTGAAATGGTGATAATTTTTGTACATCTCGTTTTTTTCTATGGTGATAATTTTTGTATATCTTCTTTATACTGTAATTGCTATTCTGATAGCAAATCCTTCATAAAAGTTATTGCATTACATTCTTGATTAAATTATCTTTCCATTGATATATGATTTTATGGTACTACTCACCAAAAAATGGTGTTATTAGCTAATTTTAGAAAATACACTTTTCCCAAAAGATTTCCACATTTTGGCCACTACTGTATATTACATTGGAGGAAGAGCATGTGAAGGCATCTCTAATCTTGTGTGGTACTTGTCGGGGCTTGTGATGGCGCTGCGGATGTAGATGTGTGGACAAAGTAGACATCTCAGTTTGCTGCATGTTCTGATTCCCATATTGGCATCATTAGCCTGTTGTTGCTTATCAGAATCTGCTTCAGGTTGGGTGGTTTTTCATATGCAAGTACGGGCCTGATATCCAGTGCTTGAGACAGTGCAGTGTCATTGTCCAGTATAGAATGTAACCTATTAATAAAGTTTTTGAATATTTTTTTCTGTGAACTGTAGGTGACAACCAGTGGCATTCTGTAGTTCAGTTTCTGTGGTCTGTCTTTTAGTAAGTCCTCCCTCGGCATTTATCTGGCTCTATTGATTTGTCTATTGATCTTGTTGGGTGGTTAGTCATCTCTTGAATGCCTGGTTTTATTCCATAAGTTGAGCATGTCTGCCAAGTGTATCAAAACAAATGTGGATTTAACTAGTTTAGCTAAAGATGACAGAGTTGGTGGCGTAAAGTCGGAAGCTTGTAGATATATATGGCAATCTGAAGGTTTTCCACATAAGGTAGGGTTTATACGGGTCTAGTTTTATAGTGACATCAATGAAGTAGATTTATTCTGTAAATAAGGCTAAGCTAAGGTTGATGGTGGAGTGGAAGTTGTTACGGTTACGTTGCAATTTGATAATTCATTTCCATTGGTTCAGATGACGAAAATAACATAAATCTCAGGTAAAGGCAGGCTTTGGGGGCTGAGAATTAAGAGTGGTGTTTTTATGTCAGCCATATTGTGCCAATGGCTTTACCTCTGATTTGAAAGTACATGCTACTGCCAAAGGCAACATAGATAGGGATAAGTAGTTATACACTCTGATAGCAAGATAGTGTTTTTCCATCGGTAACCATGTTCTTGATGGCTTGAAGTCCCTTATGGGGAATGGTGGTATACAGGTAATCTTCAATTTATGACCGCAATTGAGCCCCAAATTTCTGTTGTTAGGTGAGACATTTGTTAAGTGATTTTTTTCCCCCATTTTACAAACTTCATTGCCACGTTTGTTAAGTGAATCACTGCAGTTGTTTTGTTAGTAACCTGGTTGTTAAGTGAATTTGGCTTCACCATTGACTTTGCTTGTCAGAAGGTCACAAAAGAGGATCACATGACCCCGGGACACTGCAACCGTCATAAATATGATTCAGAGTATAAATTTTGATCCCGTGACCATGGGGATGTTGCAATGGTCGTAAGCGTGAAAACTGGTTGTAAGTCACTTTTTTCAGGGCCCTTGTAACTTTGAACGGTCACTAAATGAACTGTTGTAAGTCGAGGACTACCTGTATAGGACCACCAGATACGGAGTGGCTAAAATGGTTAATATGGTGATTGCCTATGGAGCCTGCCTAGTTTTCTTAGGAAGTGTGTGATATCTGGGAGTTCTAGGGCCGTAAGGTCTCAACACAGATTCCACAAAGCATGATTTTATTTATTTATTTATTTATTTATTTGATTTTTATACCGCCCTTCTCCCGAAGGACTCAGGGCGGTGTACAGGCAAAAATAAAACAGATAATACAATATACAATTTAAAATGCAATTAAAAAACTTATTTTAAAATTAGCCTGAGAAGTAAAAATATACAATAAACTAAAAACCCCATTTAAAATTAATTAATAAGAATTTAAAATTAATAAAATTCAATTTAAGCCAGCCCCGCGCGAATAAAAAGATGTGTCTTCAGTTCGCGACGGAATGTCCGAAGGTCAGATATTTGGCGTAAACCCGGGGGAAGCTCGTTCCAGAGTGTGGGAGCCCCCACAGAAGGCCTTCCTGGGGCCGCCAGCCGACATTGTTTGGCGGACGGCACCCTGAGAAGTCCCTCTCTGTGAGAGCGTACGGGTCAGTGGGAGGCATGTGGTAGCAGCAGGCGGTCCCGTAAGTACCCAGGCCCTAAGCCATGGAGCGCTTTAAAGGTAGTAATGATATTCTAGTTGTGATAGTATGGATGCTTGAGAGGGTGGGGAAGACAGGTTGCCTAGGTTGTGTAATTTGGGAAGTAGACAGAAGCCACCTGGCTGTGGTGCTTCCATGTAAACATATCTTTTCTTTTATGCACATTGAGAGCAGATGCACCAAGACAAATTCCTTGTGTGTCCAATCACACTTGGCCAATAAAAATTCTATTCTATTCTATTCTATTCTATTCTATTCTAAACGTAGTCCTGTATTTCTTTAGGAAATCCTTTCATCAAATTGCACAGTTCTCTCCGATAGGTTGTCATGGAATCTGGCGGGAGCAGTTGTTGGGAAAATAATGCTAAAGAATTGTTTCTCAGCTTTCTTGGCATAATCCACCTAACTTATTATGATGACAAGTGCCCTCCTTTGTCAGCTTGTTTGAGCCAACTACCAGTAAGGGAATGATTGTCTAACAGCTTGTTAAGTTTAGTTTTCCCACTTTATAGCACGTAGCAATTGTACAAATAATGTAAGATGTATGCCCTCCTTGAAGCTTATTTATGTCCCCGTATCTTCCTTTGTATGGTTTCATTTCACTTTTAATGTAAACAGTTCCTCTTTCAAGTCTCAGCTCCCGGTGACTTTATGGGCAATTTTTATACTTTTCTTTGTAGTAATACAGAATGGCTGAAATGGGGCTAACCGAGCCTGGGATGTATCCTTACATCAGCACTACCATACTCTGGGTTGCTCCACACCAACCATGGAGGTTTGTCTCGCCAACTGATGATTGTAGCCCAGCCAAAGAAGAAAATAAAATAATCAGCTTGCTTTCATAACTAGCACAATCGAACAACACTATTGGGCAGTGATTAGTAACAAAAACACACAACAGAAGTAGCGTAGGAGCTTAGCAGAAGGGGCAGCAAGTTTAGCCCTGGCATTGTTTTGTGCTGATTCAAGGAAGGGCGAAAAAACAAGCTCAGGATTGCATTTGGAATAAATACAGGAAAAACTACGCTTGGCAGAGTTTAATCTCCTGAGAGTTGTTGCTGTTAACTAAAGTCCCACATCACTACTACAGTACTTCATGTATATCTTGGAAAGATCTATAATTTCTTCTGGAAAGGTTTTCTCCGCCTCACCTGTTTCCTTAGGTGAGCAACACTTAATTTAATTTCCAGATGTTCTCTTACTATTATCGCCGAATCATTTGCCTGCGATTGCTGTGCAGGCGGGGATACTTTTTACGCAGCGCAAATCGCAACTCCTGCGCTCTGTCGGTGGACCAAAATCCGCCTGAAGTTACTCGGCCGACGCGGGGGTCCCACTCCCCTACCCACGAGCGGGGCGCGGAGGGGAGTGGGGAGGGTGAGGACTCGCCACGCTCACGCGAGCTGCCCCCGAGGCCGCGTCCTCCCACGAGGAAGCGAAGACGCCGCTCGGGATAATATGGTTTTGAAGGTTTACGACGGTGCTGGTCTTCCGGCCACCTGGAGCCAGGCTTGCCCAAGCCGCGAGGCGTTTGGACCGGGAAGGCGGGATCGGAGACGCGGGAGATGGAGGAGCCGGCTCAGGTCCTTCGGCACCGTCGAGCGAGCAACGGGCCCTTCCAAAAAAGACCTTATGAGACCCCGGGGCCAGTGCTGTGTTATATTAAACGAATAAAAGTGGCGGCTTCAGAAATAGGCAGATGGGCTGCTTTTGCCTACGGCAGGGGTGTCCAAACTTGGAAACTTTTAAGACTTGTGGACTTCAACTCCCAGAATTCTTCAGCCAGCAAAGCTGGCTGAAGAATTCTGGGAGCTGAAGTCCACAAGTCTTAAAGTTGCCAAGTTTGGACATCCCTGGCCTAAGGTAAACGAAAAAGGACCGTGAGAATTGCTGGCGGAGGAATTCTGGGAGTCGAAGTCCACAAGTCTTAAAAGTTGCCAAGTTTGGACACCCCTGGCCTACGGTAAACGAAAAAAGGACCGTGAGAATGAACCCTGCCTTCGCCTCCGCCCATCAGTCAGGCAGCTGCGCCGGTTTCTGTGTACGACGCCAGCGCTTGTTTTTTTGTTTTTTGTTTTTAAAACCAAGCCTCTGTCTTTTTACTCACATCTTCCGAAGTTAGATAGGTTTGAATTTTTTGCTGCTTGCTTTCATTTATTCTGTATGTATTCTGTAAATTAATTTAGGCTGCGGTTGATGGCGTGGTGGAACTGATCAAACTGTAGACAAGATTACAGGCATCTATTTTCTATCGGGCCCCGGGCCCCCAAATCCTGAGGCAGCTACTGCAATGTCCCGGGGTCGTCTTCAAACCGCACACAGAGCCGCAGCCCTCCACTGCTGGAATGGGAGGGAGGAGAGAGAAAGCTCGGCGCTCCTAGTCGGCCACCGCAAATAGCAGCGGAGCCGACCGCAAGCGCCGAGATACCCTCCTTTGGAACAGTGTGGTTGTGAGTCACATGACCAAGAACAGCAAAAAGGGAGGGGGAGAGAGTAGGGGGGGGAAGAGAGTGAGGGGAGAGGGAGAGAAAGCAAGAAAGCGATGAGCTCTCTTGTTTCTCGCCAAGCATCACAGCCTTTTCGACCCAAGCCTCTTGCACCATTCCCTGCCAACTTGTTTCTGTAGTCCTTTGTCTGCCGAGATATAGCTGCGGTCTGTGATGAAAGGAAGGCTAGAAGTGGATCTGAATGTAAAGATCAAAAGGACCGGTGCCTCCGGGTGAGTTCCAGCCTAGCCATGACAGGAGGCACCTTGGAGTGGCAGACCAGTCGATAGTTGGAAAAAACAAAAACAGCTGCAAGAAGGCACCAAGCAGCATTACTCAGAGGAAGGGACCTTGGGGGAAAGGAAGCAGGATTCACCCATCTTCTCCCCACTGCTTTTCCATTGCAAGTCCTCCCTCCCTCACCACACCCACACTTGCTCACCCTCCCCCCCTTACTTGTTTTATTTCCTTTCTGAGTGCCTGGAAGTAAAGCCAGCTCTTTATGATTAGCAAAACAGTTATGATGTAACCTTTTGTTAAGAATTTCCTGGATGGCAAGGTATGCTTAACACCTTTGTGTATTTGGGGCGCCTCTGAGAGGTAATATGCTATGGG
Source organism: Ahaetulla prasina (assembly GCF_028640845.1). NCBI lineage: Eukaryota > Metazoa > Chordata > Lepidosauria > Squamata > Colubridae > Ahaetulla > Ahaetulla prasina. Next base: position 81,963,773 of record NC_080540.1, on the reverse strand, counting down.
AAATGCAGCAGCAGCAGCCTTTCTGGCCTTCATGCAAATCCTACAGCACGGAGAGCAGGCATGCATGGCAGCCGGCTGTGACAATGTGTCTGGAAGTCAAGGAGGCGTCCTTAATGGAGCCTCATGCTGTGTGGCAGGAAGTGAGCAGTTACCTTGCTCTGGATAGGAAAGAAAGGCAGTGTACACTTTGACCAACATGAGCATAGATTCTATATGCGTCAAGGTTGTGTCTGAATAGACATGTTGGAAATTGCACTGTCATGCGGGTAGGCCTTTTTTTGTAAATTGAGTATGTGTGAGATTGTGCCAGGTTCCAGCAGGTTCTGACAGGTTCTGGAGAACCGGCAGTGGAAATTTTGAGCAGTTTGGCGAACAGGTAGTGGAAATTTTGAGCAGTTCAGAGAGCTAGCAAATATCACCTCTGACTGGCCCCAGAGTGGGGTGGGAATGGAGATTTTGCAGTATCCTTCCCCTGCCACACCCACCAAGCCACGCCCACAGAACCAGTAGTAAAAAACTTTGGATTTCACCACTGGATTGTGCCCACTATTATCTGATGAGTTGGAAGGAAGGGCGGTTTAAAATATTCATAGCAACTTTTCTGTTTGTGTGTATGACAATCCCCCAATCCACAACCTGTCACAGTTCATCACAATCACTAAATGTATAAACATCATTCACTTGAAACCTTAAGAAGTTTTCAAACAAGTTCTTTCTTAGATACGTTGCTGGGTCCATTGCCTTCACAAGCCAAAAGAGCCTTCAGGAAGGCACTCAACTAAAAGTGCCAGAAACATGGTTAATCACTGAAGAGAAAGGTCAGCTACTGTAGGCAAGTTGTCAGTCAGTCAATCCCTTGTGAAACATGTAAGAATTTCTGTATTCTTAGAAACATAAATGTAATATCTTTTTAAAAAGCAGTGGAACACAGAAATGAGACCTTAGCAAATTCTGATTTAGGCTCCGGTTAGCATTAGAAATTAACTGGATTCCTAGACCTTGCAAACAAGGTCGCACAAGAAAACTCTGCTTGTTTTAAGATATCCCTGGACTTCAGTCACACAGATTGTCCTGCTGTTTGTTTTATGATTTTCACCTTCTCCTTGTGTGTGTGTGTTCCCCAACGCTTCAGAAGCCTACGCTGGCCAGGAGGGCCCCATAGCTCTTAGCACCTGCAAGAAATTCAGCCCTGATTGATTTAAGTAAAAGGAAAACACCCACCATGTTGACCAAATGACATTGTATTGATCATGATAGAAGGAAAGTAGCTATCAATCACTAGGCAGGCTGCTTGCTGAGGAGGCGGGGGTGGTGGGAGTGGGGGTGGGGAGACACACAATATTAAAAGAATGGACACCAGCAGGGAAAGTAAACTTCTGCTGAAGCCATATTTGATGCAAGTGGCACTGTTTTTCAAAAAGCTTAGCTAACCCGTAGTCATCTAAACAAGAAGGGCACAAAATGGCATCCTCCAAGCAGGCAAGTAAGTCCAAAATGTATCAAGTCCTTATTATGCTTACTGTACCGACACTGGTTTGTTTCATATTTCTGTACAAGTAAGGAATTGGAACTTTTTGTCACTTAAATGAGTTTTAACTGGAATAAGGCTTTTTACTACCTTTTGTTGTTCAGAAAGATCAAGCAGGTGAGGTAAGATCAGTCCAGGGCCTGAGGACACAAAGAGATCTAAATGGATGTCACAGCACCATTCAAAGACTCATTATCTGGAACAAGTTGCCCAGAAACCCAAAGTTGTCATCTGAATCCCAGCTGCTCATGACAAAAACCGCCTTCTTCTCCCAGGTGAGTTGGGTCAATTCCATAATTAATTCAATGAACATTTTCCCAGGGATAGTTAAAGATCACAGCCCTTCTCTGAGGAGCCTGAGAGTTCAAGGCCAGGCTGTTAAGACCGGCTCGGGGCACAAACATATGCAGTGCTCTTTACATTAATGAGGCAAGGAAACTTTTCTCCTGGTTTTTTTTAAAACTAGCTTTGCATCACTGAGGAAGAACACATTTCATGCTAAGTTAGTAACGTTCTGAATTTGGCCTGGATGTGAAAGCTGGAGAAAAAAACAACAACCCATAAAACGTTCCAGACAAGGGCTGAAATCCCACCTTCTGTGTCTCATTTCCCCAGAGCCAGGAGAGCTCAGTCTCTAATCTACTCTTCCCCATTCTTCATTCCCTAAGACCACTGGCTTCTCTGCACTTCATCTTCCTTTTTTTCATTCTCTCACATGGCGAACTGAAGGTTAATTCTGGCTGCTTGCCAGCAGCCAGCTTGTTTACCAGCAAGAAAAGAGTAAATTAGTGTCCTTAACCAATATTGCACATCTTCTGGCTGAGCCAACACTGTGTGCAGAGGGCAGATCTAGGGACCACACGGAACAGCTGCAGCAGCCATTGATGTTTATTTTAATAGACACTTTCCACCAGCAGCATTAAACATATTTAATCTGTTCTTGCAAATGGCTAATTTTGAAAATCCTCTTATCAGCATTAGCTCCTCAGCACTGGTATTTATTTACTGTTCATTTTAATAATCTTTTTTTTTAAAACTTCTCATAGCTATGTGACTGTTCAAATGTCTGGCTCCATTTCAGAAAATCCCGGTGAAGGAGAGCGGCGGATTGGCTGGTGGGGGAGGAAATTGTCACCTATTGTGATGTCAATCCGGCGGCATTGAGAAAAGAAGACTGGGGATGAACAGGTAGTCCTCACTTAATGACCATCTCTTTAGTGCCTGTTTGAAGTTACGAGGGTGCTGAATGAAGAGACTGACAGCCTGATCCAAAAGTTATAGCCTCTGCAGCTACTCTGCAGCCACGTGATCAAAACTCGCCCACGTTTAACAACCTTAAGGGTGCTGAACCTTTCTCCACCTATATCGCCCACCCACTCCCAATCTATATCCTTTTGGCCCTCTGTCACTTTGCGCTCCACCACCTCAGCCAACCTCTGCCATCTTCTTTCTCCCATTGCTGAAAAGGCATCCTTGGTCTGGCTGCTGAGCCAACAGTTTTGGCTGCGGGTGGGAGAGGGGGGCCTGAGGGGGGAAGAAAGCAAAACACAGCTCCTAAGCTGGGGTGTGCCAAAAAGCCCCTTTGTGGGATGCTCCTGGGCTGGGCAAATTTTGGGGTTTTGTTTGTTTTGTTTGTTTTGTTTTGTTTGTTTTTGTTTTTGTAGTACAATCTCCAACCTGGCCCAGAAGCATTGCACAAAGAGATGTTTTGATGAACTGTAGCTTTGGGGCTACAAAAAGCAACTCTTTAGTCAGAATGCAGCACAGCCTCAGCCTGGCCCTGCAGTCAGGCCAGGCATGCCTTGTCAACAGCAGGAGCAAGAATATGGCACGATATAAAGATAGCAGGAACATGATATACAAAAAGATGTTGTGACTCTAGAAAGAGTGCAGAGAAAAACAACAAAGATGATTAGGGAACTGGAGGCTAAAACATTTGAAGAACAGTTGCAGGAATTGGGTGTGTCTAGTTTAATGAAAAGAAGGCCTAGGAGTGACATGATAGCAATGTTCCAATACTTAAGGGTTTGGCACAAAAAAGAATGGGTCAAGCTATTCTCCAAAGCCCCTAAAGGCAGGACAAGAAACAATGGATGGAAATTAATCAAGGAGTGAATCAACCTAGAACTAAGGAGAAATTTCCTGACAGAACAATTAATCAGCGGAACTGCTTGCCTCCAGAAATCGCTCCAACACTGTGGTTTTTAAGAAGAGATTGAACAATCATTTCTCTGAAATGGTGTAGGGTTTCCTGCCTGAGCAGGCGGTCTGTTCCAACTGTTATTCTGTTATGGTGAAGGTTAGCTGGGACAGCAGAGCACAGGGCGGACGGGGTCTTGGAATGCAGGGTGTCGAGAGCAGCTGGGATTTGGCTCCAGTGGCTATGGCCTCCACGGAGCTGCACAATTCTGGTGCTACTTCTGCCCCACAAGGCAGGGTTGCCAAAAAATAGAGATGGGTGTGTTGTGTGATAGGTGGGTGGGAAAAGTTTCAGGCAGTCGAACCATTTTGGGACCAAGCCGAAATGGCTCAGATTGGGAGGGGTGCTTGACTAATCAATCATATGTGCTTAACGACTGCAATGGATATTATAGCTTTTAAGTGATATGATTGCATGTTATCTCACTTAATGACCAAAATTCTGGTCCCAATTGTGATAATAAGTCGAGGAGTATCAGTAAAGAAGAGACAGCTGCTTTTTTATTGAAACAGGCAGGCAATCCAGCACATTCACAGCAATCTGAATGCATTTGGGTGGTGAATTCACCATTATGCATTAAATAAATAGATGAGTGGTAATGTCACATTTTTGCTCTACTTACACATGTATATTCTGTCCACTTTTTAAAAAACGTGTTCTTGTATATTTCTATATATCTTATTATTCAAAGACAAGAATCAATGGTCTCTAGCCTATATATCTTGCAGAAATCAGGCTTCACCATTTTCTCTTAAAATAACTGGACTGGCTTGAATCAGTTCTCTGTCAGTACTACTCTTGGTTTATTATTTTACTTTGTAATACTAAATAAGGATGAGATATATTATTGGGTGGGTGTCTAATTTGTGCAATTTCAAACTATACTAGCCTTAGCGTTGCTTAAATATGGGGCCGCTGTTTTGCCACAGATACCGGACAATATTTTACATTCTTTGCTTTATATATTTTAATTTTTTATTAGGTTCTTTTAGGATATCTCAATGACTGTATTAATGTAGCAGAATCGTATGTAGATTCTTGAATACATACCCATTATACAATTCCCTTTTGTGGAAAGCAATGTTGTGTAGACTGCAGAAAAGACAGAGGTCAAGATCTATGGGCCCATCTACTGATGACCAGAGCATATGGAGCAGAATAATCAATTAAACATACCTCAATATCTTGAAAAATGGAAAAGTTTTCCCTATTCAGACATTTTTTAACTGCTTTTCTTGATTGTGGAAACTAAGAGGGCTTTGATCCCGTAATAAATATACATGTGCACAATCTTTTGCATGTTAAGTCCCGAGGAGTTCAATATTTATTTGAGCGTTTTACCCTCTGCGTCCAAAGAAGTGCAGTTTACACAAAATAAATAAACACAATGTCTGTAGATTTCAAATTGCCCGCCTAGACCTGAGTACCCTTGAGATATATGGATTTCATTTTTTTTTCAATTCTCCAACCAATGTGATCCTTGCTAGGATTACAATAGATTGGTTTAAGAAACAAAAATGAGGAAAAAATGGAGCACAAAGAGCGAAATCCAGCTAGTTTTTAAGCTTTTGTTAGGATTGAATATCTTGCGCTGCACCTTTTTTCTAAATCCTTTGCCATTATTTTAGTCCTTTTACTTCAGCTAGTTGAGTTTTGCATGGATAACGTTTACATAAAGTACTTACCAATTTGTGATTTAATCTAAATCTACCTTATTTCCTTTTCTGGGAGATAACCTTAGTTTGATGAAGCTCTTGTTACTATTCATTGGATTTGGAGAATGAAGTCTTCGCAGTTTGTACTTCTGTACCTGGCAACTATTCTTAGTGAGCAAAGGTGGTATTGAGCCGGTTCGGACCAGTTCACCCGAATTGGTAGCGGAAATCACAGGTGGGCCTGCCCACACACACACACACACACACACCGGCTCTATGCCATCCTATTTAAGGACATTTCTGAGGCCTGGTGCATGCGTAGAAGGTAAGCATGCATGTGAACCGGGTGTGCGCGTGCACGAAGTAAGCGTGCGCACACACGGCAAAACAGTAGTAACATAATGTGAAACGCACTGCTGTTAAGTGAGAGAGGAGAGTCCATCCTTGATCAGCCTAATGTCTCTTTTGTCTCATTGCAGCCCCAATATTCTGTCTGTGGAATTCAAATGAATGGCAACACTCATTATTTATTAACTCTTGCCTGGTGCAATTTTCTGTCTACATCTCCCTGGGTCTAAAGGAAAAAGTTCATATGGGGTCTTCTACTTTAATGTAAATAATTCAACTCAAAGGGAACACATACGTCCATTGAGCAGCCCCCCCTGAAATATTAACACAGAGAAAGGCTGTCAGAGGCTCATCACAAAGTGGCCAGTCAGGTTGGGAGACAAAACGAAAGCAGCCAAGAGGCTGCAGGCAAAAAGAGGGAAGGTATTTCTAAACCTCCCCCAGCTCACATCTTTCATATGCATCTTCCAAAATTTCCTTCAGTGAACAGATACTTTGGGTGACAGGGTGATGAGCTGAGGAATCTGAGAAAGCTTCCCAAATCTCTTCAGTGAACTCCTTACTTTGGGAGACAGGGTGATGAACCGAGAGATCAGAAAGCTCAGACATTACCAGAGCTTTCCAGCTAAGTCGTTTGTAATGAACACTGATGTGGGAAATGCAGTTTAGAAGAACATAGAATTCTTCCCAGAAAATAGACTTGTGTGCATTTGAAAAGTAGCTGGTTGAATTCTTTTCCCTTACATTGCTGGTGCCTTGGATACCATAAGATGCTTCAATTCCATTGTGGCCTTAGCTGTGAAACAAGAGCAACCATAGGTCTGTAGCAGAATAGAATAGAATAGAATAGAATAGAATAGAATAGAATAGAATAGAATAGAATAGAATAGAATAGAATTCTTTATTGGCCAAGTGTGACTGGACACACAAGGAATTTGTCTTTGGTGCATATGATCTCAGTGTATATAAAAGAAAAGATACCTTCATCAAGGTACAACACTTACAACACTTAATGATAGTCATAGGGTACAAATTTAACACTTAATGATACACTTAATGATAGTCATAGGCTACAATTAAGCAATCAAGAAACAATCAATTACAGTATAAATCATAAGGATACAAGCAACAAAGTTACAGTCATAAGTGGAAGGAGATGGGTGATGGCAACAATGAGAAGATCAATAGTAATGCAGGTTTAGTAAATAGTTTGACAGTGTTGAGGGAATTATTTGTTTAGCAGAGTGATGGCGTTCGGGAAAAAACTGTTCTTGTGTCTAGTTGTTCTGGTGTGCAGTGCTCTATAGCGTCATTTTGAGGGTAGGAGTTGAAACAGTTTATGTCCAGGATGAGAGGGGTCTGTAAATATTTTCACAGCCCTCTTTTTGACTAGTGCAGTATACAGGTCCTCAATGGAAGGCAGGTTGGTAGCAATTATTTTTTCTGCAGTTCTAATTATCCTCTGAAGTCTGTGTCTTTCTTGTTGGGTTGCAGAACCAAACCAGACAGTTATAGAGGTTCTATAGGTTCCTCTATAGAACTGGATCAGCAACTCCTTGGACAATTTGAGCTTCCTGAGTTGGCGCAGAACGAACATTCTTTGTTATGTTTTTCTGATGATGTTTTTGATGCTAGTGTCCATTTTAGGTCTTGAGATATTATAGAACCATATGAATTTAGTAATGGCAGAATGGCTGTCCAATGTGACACCAAAAGCATTATCTGTAAAGAGGGTTTTTTTGTACATAAAATCAATTTGAAGTTCAACATATCTCATGCTTAATGCTACGCATTCCCCATTCAATGTGGCTCCCAATAAACCCCAGTAGATCATATCCTATGCATGTATGGCATTCTTTATTTTGAAAACATATATCCCCTCTCTTTCAACAAAATGTTTACCAAGGGAAAGTAAAAAGAATTCTCATTCATTCTCTCTCTCTCCCTCCCCCCCCATCACACACACACACACCTCGGCAACTGTTACTGATCCATTGCTGATCCATTGAATGCTGATTTAGTTCAGCATTCAATACCATCATTCCAGACATTCTTCTTCTAACTAAGCTAAACCAGCTACAGGTACCGGAACAGACTTGTAAGTGGATCACAAGCTTCCTAACAAACAGGAAGCAGCAGGTGAAGCTAAGCAAGATCACATCAAATACCTGTACAATTAGCACAGGGGCCCCCCAAGGCTGTGTGCTCTCCCCACTTCTCTTCTCTCTGTATACCAATGACTGCATCTCCAATGATCCATTTGTTAAGCTACTGAAGTTCGCAGATGACACAACAGTGATTGGTCTCATTCGAGACAATGACGAATCCGCATATAGACGAGAGGTCGAACAACTAGCCTTGTGGTGCAACCAAAACAATCTGGAACTGAACACACTCAAAACCGTAGAAATGGTGGTAGACTTTAGGAGAAACCCTTCCATACTTCCACCTCTCACAATACTTGACAACACAGTATCAACAGTAGAAACCTTCAAATTTCTGGGTTCTATCATATCGCAAGATCTCAAATGGACAGCTAACATCAAAACATCATTAAAAAGGACAACAAAGAATGTTCTTTCTGCGCCAACTCAGTAAGCTCAAACTGCCCAAGGAGCTGCTGATCCAATTCTACAGAGGAATTATTGAGTCTGTCATTTGCACCTCTATAACTGTCTGGTTCGGTTCTGCAACCCAACAAGAAAAACACAGACTTCAGAGGATAATTAGAACTGCAGAAAAAATAATTGCTACCAACCTGCCTTCCATTGAGGACCTGTATACTGCACGAATCAAGAAGAGGGCTGTGAAAATATTTGCAGATCCCTCGCATCCTGGACATAAACTGTTTCAACTCCTACCCTCAAAACGACGCTATAGAGCACTGCACACCAGAACAACTAGACACAAGAACAGTTTTTTCCCGAAGGCCATCACTCTGCTAAACAAATAATTCCCTCAACACTGTCAGACTATTTACTGAATCTGCACTACTATTAATCGTTTCATAGTTCCCATCACCAATCTCTTTCCACTTATGACTGTATGACTATAACTTGTTGCTGGCAATCCTTATGATTTATATTGATATATTGATCATCAATTGTGTTGTAAATGTTGTACCTTGATGAACGTATCTTTTCTTTTATGTACACTGAGAGCATATGCACCAAGACAAATTCCTTGTGTGTCCAATCACACTTGGCCAATAAAATTCTATTCTATTCTATTCTATCCAGTCAAAGTTTATTTTCATCCCCTTGCTTCTGTAGGCAACTGGCAGCCAGGTAGGGTTACAGAAAGCAAATATCTTATTGTGTCTCTGTTTTTGGCTGATGGATGGAGCACTTCATTTTTTCCTATGCCATATTTTTCTGGGAAGGCAGGGTGTAAAACTTCCCTGTCTAGCCTTTTAATTCCCTTGACCAGTGAATGAAACTACTATTAATTTTATTTCTGTTCTTCAATCCCAGGACAACTGGCATCCAGAGCAACTCTATAAGTACTTCCAGATGCTCGGCTCCCAATATCACCAAAGGATGTGCAGCTCAACCATTTCTTCCTTTTTGTGTTTATTTTTGTAATAAAACCTAAAAACTTTGAAATGTTGCATTTGTATCCCTCTGAAATATTATCTGCATGAGGCTTGGCAACTGCACACTAAACCTACCCTGAGTTATCTAGGGGGTCCAGATAGATTTTTCTGCCTTAGGCACCAGAATACTTTAAGCCACCCTGCTAATTTAAAGGCAAGTCTGTCATTATTACTCCCAGAGATTACAATTGTAGAACAGAACTGATGTTTTCCCACCTTCCTTCAGCACTGACAGGTAGCTTTTTCCAAGAAAACCTTGACCTTACTTTCACAACTGATTTCTTTTTTTTTACAAAACTGCACAACCCCAAGATTCGTATATATAATAAGCAGAAGCTTATTTAACAAGGCCTTTGATAAAGATTCCACTACCACCAAAGTAAAGCTTGGAAACAGATGGTTACAGAGAAAAGGAGGACAAAGTGGGAACCCTCACAATAAAATATATTTCAGAGCCTCTGCTTATTAATAGGATTCTTTTCTGACTAATAAGGTATGTCTCACCCAAATGGCTGGCGTATACAGAGTTTATCTAGCCAAGTGAACTGGAATCTAATTTTTAAGATACTCAAGCTGGCAATGTTCCCTCCATAATAAGTCACATTCCACCTGCATGTGATTTTCCTGCAAAATCCCAACCATCCATGTTTACATTATATCACAATGGGATTTACTCTCGGTTTCATATGCACGAGAAACCAACTGTTATCAGTTCATGAAACAATAATAAATTGTTATTTTGGAGAATTTTCCTGTTTTATCGCAAGGAGTCCAGCCACATTTAAATGGTAAATTAAAAGCAAGGATGCAAGCTGAGAAAACCAAGAGAAGAATGGCAAAATAAATACAAGGGACAGATTCATCTTTCATACCTTTCTCAGAGATTAGGGCAGGTTGTAGGTGATACCTCAGTGAAATAATATGCTGAGTAGACAGTCACCAGATTGATGGCCAGATGGCTGCTCTACACTAGATACAATCTTTTTTCACTGAATTTACTTTACTTCACAGGTGACCTTTTTGAAGTTATAATAGAAATTGATACAAGTTAGACTAATGCCTGTTAGCAGAAGCTCCACTGAAAGCAATACAATTTCTGAGCAAACATGCATAGGATTGCAATGAAGGTTCATAAAATATGGATAAATAATTTCATATTATATTGAGTTCAATAAGCTTTTCAAGATGAGACATATATGTCCATCTTGTTGATATGGGCATAACATTTAGCAAGCTTAACCTAAACTCTTAAACAAATTTAGGAGATCACATCTTGAATGAGAGAAGGAACATTACTACTTACTTAGCAGTGGAACACTTAGTTTGCTAAGAGTCTTTAACATCGTTTCAGTCTATAAAGACTGACAGCTAGCAAGAGCTGGAATATTTCTTATCTTGAAATCCTTGGAGGGTTCCTGCCAGTCAGAACAAATTAAAGTTTTGAGTATTTATATTGGGTACCCAGCATAAAGAATGAGTTTTTGAAGCTGACAGAACCTTTTCTTGGTTGAACATTTAGTGTAATGAAGAGCTCAACGTAATTCAGACTTTTAAACCTTTCTTGTATTATTTCCAATTTGTAGTGTTTTTCAGGCTTCATGTAGAATGGAAATTGTCAAGTTCACTAGGTTTACACACTGAAGAACATTTTTATTTTTATTCTGCTTTTATTATTTTTTTAAAATGATTCAAGGCAGCAGACATATCTAATACTGATACTCCTTCATATTTTCTGTACAACAACCACCCTGTGAGGTGGGTTCGGCTGAGAAAGAGTGCCTGGGCCAAAATCACTCAGCCGGCTTGCATGTCTAAGGCAGGACTAGAACTCAGATTATCCTTAACCAGCACAACAAACTAGCTCTTTAGATACCAGTAGAGTACTAGCCAGTACTAGTTAAAAACATACAGTTCCTTCACATTCTTTTAGTCTTGGCTATTTTCCTGGTTGAAAAAAACATCGAAATTTTTGGAACATTTCTGCATGATCCGCTATCCATGGTCCAATGATGCTACAAAAAATGGATTTAATGGCCATGAAGAGACAGAGTCATGTTCAACTCAATCCTGACCCATGCAGATAATATGGAAAGAGGGAATTTGAGCCTGCTGTAGGGCATCCCATGGAGACAATTATGGCACAGTGTTTTTCTTTTATTGTGTTACTGTTTTATGATTATTTATTGTGAACCACCCAGAATTGCTTAAGATGGGCAGCCATATAAATGTTTTAAAAAAGAAATAGGGAGTCTGCCCTGTTCCCATTGGCCACCAGACATTGTAGTGGGCACACTCCTTCCCTGTTTCTGGCCACTGGTTTTCAGGGCCATTTTCCAATTTGGTAGCAGGAAAGGATGAACACCTTCAGGGCCAGAAAGGCACCTTTCACATTTCTCTTGCCAACCTAAATCCTCCACTTCCTCTCACAGGAAATGGAGGATTTCACTTTCCTCCTCCTCTAACATCTGAAGGGCTGAGCGTCCTACTTCTCACATGGAAAGGGAAGAGGGATTGAAGCAGCTTTTCAGCTAGGAACATCTCATTACTTAATAATAACATTACTATAGTGATGCCAGGTACAGAGGAGTTCCCCCTACCCCCCAAGGAAGGAAAGGGGATTTTCTATGGAGAAATCAGGTCTTTGGGGGTCCCACGGGAACTTTTTTCTCTCCTGATCTTCTATTTTCCCTGACATTTGTATGGTGCTAGAGAGAATAGCTCAGGGGTGAAATGTTCCCAGATTGGACTGGATCTCGCGATCTGATAGCGATCATGGCCGGTAGCTTGGCGATCTGATAGCAATGGTGGAGCAAAGCTCCGCCCACCCACCCAGGTGTCATTACTTCCTGGTTTTAACCAGGAAGTAAAGTGTTTTTTATACTTTAAAGGTTTTAAAGTGTAAGGTTTTGCGCATGCGCAGAAGGTCTGTGCATGCGTGTGACATGCGCGGCACATGCACTTCCAAGCCAGTAAGGAAGGTAAGTAAATTTCACCCCTGGAATAGTTCCTTTGCTGCCAGTTCTCTAATCCAGCAATTCTTACCCTACATAATTCTTACTGTATGATCTAAGAATTAACAGCAGAGGTCTTGCACCCTCTCTTCTCCCTCCCCTCCTCCATATGTTACATTTCTTTTCATAGATGGTAGAACTTCGTTGCCCTGAATGAAAGGAGTAGGGGGAGAGAGGAGGCAGTGAATAGGTCCTTTGGTGCCCATCCTGTCATCATGCGATGGGATCAAAGCACTGGCAACAATAAAGACCAGCTGCCAGTTCTTGCACCAAATTAAGTTTTCCCCACCTCGCCCCTCTCCCTTTCCCTGTCTTGTGCAGTCAGACTGCAGCTCTGATTTATTGCCAAAGCAGAAGGGGGGCTGGAAATGTCATTATCCCTTCTTTAAGCCAGCATACCTTTCTGCTAGCTCCCACACTGAGTAACGGTAGTTTATGCTGCGGGTGTGAAGGAACCCCGAGTTAATATACAGGATTAAAAAGAGAGATTTGATTTAATCGTCCATTTCTTGCCGTTTCTTAAGTGAAAATGTTCACTCCACCAGGCTAGACAATATTCCAAAGATTCCGGCGAAGAGAGGGTGATGAAACTTAATTCCATGGAATTTCAAAGAATTTTCATGAAACTTTGTAATAGTTAGGTGCCTGTCAAGTCAACTCCTGATATGGAGATAGAAACTTGGCAAGAAAAAGGAACAAGAAAGCAACCCTCACACAAAATCTGCATTTTGGCAGCACCTGCCTGCTTGGGCCTCCTGATGCTTTGGGGAGAACAGCAGTGCTGGTGGCCAGCTTATGTGCAGACATCATGCATTGTTTATTAATCCATGTCTTCCTGTGCTTTATTTGGCAGCCTGCAGTAGCTTGGCTAATGCAACAGCATTTAATAATGATCTCCCACTTACTTAAACACTCCAAGTGAGCAACAGACAGAATCATGGGAACCAACCATTCATTGTAGATGAGCTCAGCTACATCTAGTTAAATATTTGATGACAGTTCAGAAAAACTTTGATACACTTCAGGCTCTTTCTGATTATGAGTCTATAAGGCCATGAAGCTACCTCCATGATATATAAGACATCTGCACCCCAGGCCACCCAGCAATAATTGGCAGAGTGGTCCAAGTAACAGAGTGCAAAGGCAAGATCACAAGCGGTGGAGGTGAACAAAGTATCTATGCTTGCCTCCCTTGGTGCTCTCTTGGCCAGAATTGAGTTCAGTCTTTCCAACTTTCTTATAATGGTCTAATAAAATGCTGGGTCAGAGATCAAACGCGTATCTCTTTCTTTACAAGTGGGACTTGTTCAGAAGGGCAAAAACAGGATGGGAGATTCTAAATGGACAAATATGTGCCATCTAGTCACCATGTTACAGAATGAAGAATAGAATAGAATAGATTTTTTAATTGGCCAAGTGTGATTGGGCACACAAGGAATTTGTCCTGGTGCATACGCTCTCGGTGTACATAAAAGAAAATATACTTTTATCAAGAATTCTAAGGTACAATACTTAATGATAGTCATAGGGTACAAATAAGCAATCAGGAAACAAGATAGATGATTGATACATAGATGTCTTGAGATATAACAGATTAACAGAGTTGGAAGGGACTTTGTAGATTATCTGGTCCAACTCCCCTGCCCAAGCAGGAGACCCTATGTGTATCCCTTCCAAAAGTTGGCATATTGTCTCTTCCCTACCCATATTCAAGGACAGAAACCGGACAGGCTCAGGAATCTTACCCAGATACCGACAGTGGACTAGTGTTAATCCCCCTGAGGATACAAACTACTTTCAGGGGGGAGTGTCTATGGAGATTCTCAGTCATCCAGGTAATGGTTGTCCCAAAGGTGCTTTTTTTTTTTCCAAGAGGCAACTGGACTTTTTCTTTGTTTTTCTTTGAAGATATTTTGCTTCTCATCCAAGAAGCTTCTTCAGCTCTGACAGTCAGAGCTGAAGAAACTTCTTAGATGAGAAGCATAATGTCTTCAAAGAAAAACAAGAAAGTCCAGTTACCTCGGGGGGGAAAAAAAGCACCTTTGGGATTTCAGGGGGGAGGATATATTCTGCCCAATGCAAGAAACAGTCTAAGACTTTAATGAGAAGCAGCTGGGAGGATTCAAATTTGCTTCTTCTCCCTAACATTTGCTATTGGTGGCAGTTGCGCCACGTCTGAACCAGTCTTGTCCCAACTCTGCCACAGCTTTTCACCATACATTGTTTTACTTACAAATAGGTTGAGAGGCTGTTCATACGTCTACTTTGCTCCCAAGTCCAAACAAGCATATGTATATCGTGCACTGTCAATTAACCTTTTCCTAACTTCTGGCCCACTTTAGATAAATAGAATAGAATAGAATTTTTTTATTGGCCAAGTGTGATTAGACACACAAGGAATTTGTCTTGGTGCATATGCTCGGTGTACATAAAAGAAAATATACTTTTATCAAGAATTCTAAGGTACAATACTTAATGATAGTCATAGGGTACAAATAAGCAATCAGGAAACAAGATAGATGATTGATACATAGATGTCTTGAGATATAACAGATTAACAGAGTTGGAAGGGACTTTGTAGATTATCTGGTCCAACTCCCCTGCCCAAGCAGGAGACCCTATGTGTATCCCTTCCAAAAGTTGGCATATTGTCTCTTCCCTACCCATATTCAAGGACAGAAACCGGACAGGCTCAGGAATCTTACCCAGATACCGACAGTGGACTAGTGTTAATCCCCCTGAGGATACAAACTACTTTCAGGGGGGAGTGTCTATGGAGATTCTCAGTCATCCAGGTAATGGTTGTCCCAAAGGTGCTTTTTTTTTTTCCAAGAGGCAACTGGACTTTTTCTTTGTTTTTCTTTGAAGATATTTTGCTTCTCATCCAAGAAGCTTCTTCAGCTCTGACAGTCAGAGCTGAAGAAACTTCTTAGATGAGAAGCATAATGTCTTCAAAGAAAAACAAGA
The DNA here is from genome assembly GCF_028640845.1 of Ahaetulla prasina. NCBI lineage: Eukaryota > Metazoa > Chordata > Lepidosauria > Squamata > Colubridae > Ahaetulla > Ahaetulla prasina. Next base: position 81,948,469 of record NC_080540.1, on the reverse strand, counting down.
AAGTCCAGTTACCTCGGGGGGGAAAAAAAGCACCTTTGGGATTTCAGGGGGGAGGATATATTCTGCCCAATGCAAGAAACAGTCTAAGACTTTAATGAGAAGCAGCTGGGAGGATTCAAATTTGCTTCTTCTCCCTAACATTTGCTATTGGTGGCAGTTGCGCCACGTCTGAACCAGTCTTGTCCCAACTCTGCCACAGCTTTTCACCATACATTGTTTTACTTACAAATAGGTTGAGAGGCTGTTCATACGTCTACTTTGCTCCCAAGTCCAAACAAGCATATGTATATCGTGCGCTGTCAATTAACCTTTTCCTAACTTCTGGCCCACTTTAGATAAATAGAATAGAATAGAATTTTTTTATTGGCCAAGTGTGATTGGACACACAAGGAATTTGTCTTGGTGCATATGCTCTCGGTATACATAAACGAAAAGATACCTTCGTCAAGATACAACACTTACAACACTTAGATAGTCATAGGGTACAAATAAGCAATCAGGAAACAATCAATATCAATATAAACCATAAGGATACCAGCAACAAAGTTACAGCCATACAGTCATAAGTGGAAGGAGTTAGGTTGGAGTTGCAGCCAGGGTTCTTCATATCGGCAAAAGTTTGTAACTTGAAAGTTGTAAGCAATATCTGTATAGTCCACATGGTTCTGCAAATTATGGAAATGAGTGTTGCTTCTATGGGATCTAACTTCCTTCTTTGTGAATTAAGAATTCTGTAGGCAAAGAAAATGCCAAAAGGAAGAAACGACACCAGATAAGCTAATGAAGTCAGATTAACCCTTTAAAGGCAAACATCGTTCTGCTTCAATCTGTAAGTAATATAAGCCACACCAAACAACAGAGCTGAAAAAGCTTCTTGGATGAGAAGCAGGGGTGAAATGGTCCTGGTTCAGACCGGATTACCTGATCCGGTAGCAATGGTGGCAGGTGGTTCGGAGAACTGGTAGCAAAAATACCTGCCCCCCCCCCATGCCCAGCTGAGCCACATGATCATCAGAGGGTTTTTTTACTTTTAAAAGCATTTTTTCTTCAGCCAAAAAAAATGCTTTTAAAAGTAAAAAAAAGAGCCTCTGATGACCGCACGGCTCAGCTGGGATCGTCAGAACCCTTTAAAAGCATTTTTTCTACAACCTCTTCGGCCAAAGAGGTTGTAAAAAATGCTTTTAAAAGGCTCTGGCAATCCCAGCTGAGTTGCCTGATAGTCAGAGGCTTTTTTTTTCTTTTAAAGGCAAAAAATGCTTTTAAAAGAAAAGAAAAGCCTCTGACAATCAGGCAACTTGAGTCAGAGAGGCCGAAGAGGTTGTAGAAAAAATGCATTTAAAAGTTTTTTTTTAAAAAGTTGGCCACGCCCACTCAGTCACATTACCCCACCACCACCAAGCCATGCCCACAGAACCGGTAGTAATAAATTTTACATTTCACCACTGATGAGAAGTGAAAGGTCTCCAAAGAAAAACCAGAAAGTCCAGTTGCCTCTTGAAAAAGCACCTTTGGGACAATCATGACCTGGATGACTGATAATCTCCATAGACACCAAAAACAGCATATGTCAATATTCTGACATCCAGTCAAGGAATATTTTGCTGCACTGGTTCAATGGAACCTAAGAGAAGTGTCAGAATTTTACCAATATCAGAGTTTTGCAACCTGGAACATTACAAAACTGTAGAAACAATGTAGTGAATAGTGAAGATACTGAACTAGAACCTGAGAAAGCCATGTTCAAATCCACCCTACCTTACAGGGCTATCTCATAAGTGTGCAGCAGCTGCTAAAAAAGCCAACACAGTTCTGGGCTGCATAAACAGAGGGATAAAATCAAGATCACGTGAAGTGTTAGTGCCACTTTATAATGCCTTGGTAAGGCCACACTTAGAATATTGCATCCAGTTTTGGTCTCCACGATGTAAAAAAGATGTTGAGACTCTAGAAAGAGTGCAGAGAAGAGCAACAAAGATGATTAGAGGACTGGAGGCTAAAACATATGAAGAACGGTTGCAGGAACTGGGTATGTCTAGTTTAATAAAAAGAAGGACTAGGGGAGACATGATAGCTGTGTTCCAATATCTCAGGGGTTGCCACAAAGAAGTGGGAGTCGGGCTGTTCTCCAAAGCACCTGAGGGCAGAACAAGAAGCAATGGGTGGAAACTAATCAAAGAAAGAAGCAACTTAGAACTAAGGAGAAATTTCCTGACAGTTAGAACAATTAATAAGTGGAACGACTTGCCTGCAGAAGTTGTGAATGCTCCAACACTGGAAATTTTTAAGAAAATGTTGGATAACCATCTGACTGAGATGGTGTAGGGTTCCTGCCTAGGCAGGGGGTTGGACTAGAAGGCCTCCAAGGTCCCTTCCAACTCTGTTGTTATGTTATGTTATGTTATGTTATGTTATGTTATGTTATGTTATGTTATGTTATGTTATGTTATGTTATGTTATGTTATGTTATGTTATGTTATGTTATGTTAAGTAGAAAATAGGCACATTCAACTGTAAGCCACCTTGAGCCTCTAGAGACAATGCATGATAAATATCCAGAAAATAAATAATTCATATCAGAAATTATTTAGAGCCGATACTCTTCATTTAAAGAGCCAGCTTTTTACTACGTTTATTCTACCCTTCCTGCAAAACGTTCGGAGGGGTAAATGTTGCTGTACCTTTTTTTTTTTTTATCTCACTGGCCATTGTGAAGCACTCTAGGCTAAGAAAGAGAAAGAAACTGATCGTTTCCATATTGACCCTGCAAAACGTCAGCATGGTTGGTGGTACATTCTTCATTCACTTTTAAATTTCATAAATTTATAGTAAATTTTTAAAAAAAAAACCTAGAATAAGGCTAGCATTTTAGAGCATGGCTTCTGAATACTTTCCAATTCCTTTGCTTTCTTTATAGCAAGTATCGGTATTTTCTTCCATTGTAAACAAACCAACATGCTTTTCTGCATATGCTTCTGCTTCCTCCTCCAGCCCCATCTGTATGGGTTTGTATCAATGTGTGCATTAGGAAGCAGGGGCAGGCCACGTACTCTCTGCTCTGGGTTACGTGCCAAGGACCAAGAAGAAAGAGGGAATGGAATGGAAGAGTTAACGTCATTCTGAGAAGCTGCCCAACTGCTTCTCCCATTGGAATACATAGCGAGAATGTTTTTCTCTCCAACTGCCAGCCAGATGCAGCCTGTTTTCTTTCTTTTGTCAGCATCTCCCACCACACCAAGTTTGGTCCTGCAACTAGCCCGTCTGCTGACAGAATGACAGATGGGCAGAATCTGCAGCCCTTTACCTAATTTCTTTCAACTTTCTCTTAGACTAGAAATACGAATAATGGTGTCTCTGCCTTTTGATGAGGGAGCACCTGCTACCACTGGGCTTGCGCTAGATGGAAACTAAGCAGTAGAAGCTGTGGTAGACACTTAGCCATTGTTGTCACCAGACCATCATTATAAACCATGATACTATTAATTGATTTGAAATTGAGTTTTATTAACCCGGGTTTAGGGTTTAGTGTGCCGTGTGAACCCAGCACATGAGAAGTGGTGTGATCCCCCTGGATAGTGTGTTGGATTTTGTCTGAGGATGGCTGAGTTTAAATTCATAGTCAACTATAGATTCATCATTGAATTTTGTGAGTTGTGTGAATTGGAGTACTAGAAACCACTTTCCTTTCCTCTGAGTACTGAGTCTGTGTATATAGAATGAATTTCCTACAGACCTCTCTCCTTTCAGGTATTTTGGCATGCAACTAAGTGCAAGATATTGATAAAGACCCTTGATGGCTCCATCAAAATTCTGGCTGAAAAAAAACCTAAAATCTGCAAACTGGTCACATTCTGCAGATCTAGATCAGTTAAGATTTGCTTACCTGGGTAGATTTCTTTCCAACGAAAGGGAGGAAAGAACTATGCATATCACTGAATAGTCCAATTTGTTCATGACTTAGTAATCTTTTGCAGAGAACTGCTAAAAGAGTGGAAGTCATGGAACTTCTGTTCAATATATTTTTATATCCATTAAAAATCTATTTGCTTTTCTCAAAAAGACTTTGGCATCTTTGATCTTTAGTTTTATCAAACAAGGTTTAGTGGAATATATTATCTAGGTGCAAATACCACTTGAGCCAGATACAGGAGAAGGACAAAGAAAAGGTGCCAGCTAACCAGCTAAAGGAGGTTCCTTTGAGTAGCTCATCAAACCAAGACATCTCAGTCTGTGCTCATTTCTCATGCAAGTCATTTAACAAGCAGTAATCCCCATCACAATCTCCCCCGCCCAACACAATCCAATTTAATTTAGAGGAAAAATCACACAAAGGCTGTAACATCCAGCTTATCCCTTGAAATGCAATCGTTCTGTAGAAAAGAATTAATGTTTAATTCCATCTTAATTACTCAGAGTAATAATCCATTTACACAGAGCAATGCGGTCAGCACATGCATTGCATTGCTCTGAAGGGTCAGAGTCATGTGACTAATAACCTTGTCAGCTGACAGGTTGAATTAATCAGAGGGCATTGTTGTCATGAGCCCTGAGAGAGATTGGAGCCATTGATTAGATCCTTTGGATTGCATGGTTATGACTTTCAATTAGTAACTTTCTGGCATTAAGCAGCTCAACTAAACTGTCTTTGCCATGACCCAAATGGTAGTAACTAACCATTCTTTTAAAAATCTGTTGTCGTGATACTATCCCATCCCCAGCCTATTATTGAAAATATATGACTTTATATTTTGTTGATCTAATATTAAAGTGGTGTTTTTATTTACTTGATCTGATATTAAAGTGGTGTTCTCCCAACACTGCCTTGTTTTATGTGAACTTGGTGATAAGATGGTTAGGAGGTGGAAACCCTCCAGTTCCTATTGGCCACTTCCAACTGCAATGGACAGCCAACTTCCTTCCCTTCCTCCAGTCACTGGGCAATGTGGGCATTGTCCTCCATGAGCATTGTAGTTTGTTCTGCTGGGCCAATATTTCACCCGGATTCCGCAGGGAGAGAGCAAATTAATTCTGGCATACTTTTGTGTCACATCATGGACTTGAGGAAAGCACATTACAGTATTGCTGCTGCCTGGATGAGCACTCAAACACAGAAAATGCATTAGTATCATCTCACCAAGTGGTGAGAAGTCCAGGGCCAGTAGGTCAAAATTTTGTTTCCTTTGGCTGACAGAGCAATTCTTCTTACTATCTTTGACATCTCTGTTCTGTTTACAAGCAACATACATTCTGGGAGCAAATAAGAGCCTACCACAGTCAACACAGCAGGTGAACTTACTGTAGAACCAAAACTAGAGTACAGACTATCTCTGCAGTTGCATCAGAGATTTCTCCCAGGCTGGCTAAACTCACATATTTTTCAATAAAAGTTCTCCAAGATTTTGCAAGCTTTCTCATTATTTGGAGGCATTTGTCCTATTATTGATTCAGGGTGATGAAAAGCAAAAGTAATTGTGAGGAACTCCAGAAAGATCTGTTTAAACTTGGTGACTGTTCAACCCTATGGCAAATACAATTCAATTTGAGGATGTATAAAATGCTTCACATTGAGGCAGAAAGCCCAAATTCACCTATATACCTTGATGGGGCCTCAGCTGCTCGTAACTAACCAGAAAGAAAAGGATCTCAGAGTCATAGTGGAGAGTCCAATGAAGATGTGAACTCTGTGTGACAGCTGTGAAAAAGGGAAATTCCATGCTAAGGATCATTAAGAGAGGCACTGAAAATAAAACTGCCAACATTGTACGGCTCCTTTATAAATTGTAGCAGGCATGCATCCGTACTATGTGTACGGTTCTGGTCACCCCATTAGAAGAAGGATTTGATAGAGCTAATAAAAGTGCAGAAGATGGAAACAAAATTATCGCAGGGTTTTCTTTTCCCTAGAAGAAAAGGTTAGAATGTTTGGAATTCTTTAATGCAGAAAAAAAGATGACCAAGGAAGGGAAATATTTGAGGTGTATACAATCCTATGTGGTCTGGAGAAAATGCACTGTTTTTTTTTAAAAAAAACATTGGATTCGTAGGTCATTGCAACTGATTAGAAGGAGATTCAGAATAGATAACAGAGAATACTTCTTCACACAGCACATAATTATCCTGCAGAATTCATTACCTACAGAATTCATAAGGTGGGGTCATAGGCACTAACTTAGCTTTATAAAGGGATTAGATAGATTTATGTAGAAATACTGGTAGTCCTTTATTTATGACTGGTCACTTAGTTACTCCAGACCTTCCCTGGGTTACCTACAACATGGATTTGAAGATGTGATAGCCCTCCCCCCCCCTCCCCACCGCCGGTCACATTATTACATTTTGGGCATTCAGCCACTGGCTTGTATTTATGACCGTTTGCAGCGTTCTGCAGTCACATGACTGAAATTAGCAACGCTTTTTGCTAGAAACCAGCATTTATTTCCAGTTTCCAGTAAAAAAAAACAGCCATTGTGGACCGTGGATTCACTTAGAAGCTGCTGTGTTTGTTTGCTTACTGACTGCAGAGTTTGCTTAACAACCATGTGATTCACTTAACAATGGTGGCAAAAAAGTCATAAAGTTAGGCATGGTCACATGGTGACCCATTTAGTGACCAGCATGACTTATGACTGTCATTCTGGGGCTCAATTATGATCATAAGTTAAGGGCCACTTGTATCAAGGCCTATTATTCTTAAGGACTCCATATTACTTTGGGGTTTGGGGGAGTGGTGGGTTTCAAATTTTTTTACTACCGGTTCTGTGGGCGTGGCTTGGTGGACGTGGCAGGGGAAGGATACTGTAAAATCTTCATTCCCTCCCCATTCCAGGGGAAGGTTACTGCAAAATCCCCATTTCCTCCCAATCAGCTGGGAATTGGGAGGCAGAGAATAGATGGGAGCGTGCCCAGTCAGAATTTTTACTACCGGTTCTCCGAACTACTCAAAATTTCCACTAACGGTTCTCCAGAACTGGTCAGAACCTGCTGAAACCCAACTCTGGTTTGGGGGCAGCATGCCTCTGTAAGGGGGTAAAAGGGAGAGAACAATATGCTTCTGTTGAGAGTTCCCCTCTGACAACTGGCCATTATAAGAAACAAAATGCTGCACTAAAATAAGTCTTAGCTTGATTCTTTTATTCTTATCCTAAATTTTATAATGGGCAGTGTTCAGGTAGTCCTTGACTTACAACCATTCCTTTAGTGACCGTTCAAAGTTACAATGATACTGAAAAAATTGATTTACGACCATTTTTCACAGTTACGACCATTGCAGCATCCCCACAGTCGGGTGATCAAAATCTGGTCGCTTAGCAACTACCTCAAATTTATGACTGTTGCAGTGTCCTGAGGTCATGTGATCACTTTTTGGGGTCTTCTGACAAGCAAAGTCAATGGGGAAGCCAGTTTCACTTACAATAACCATTATTTTACTAACTTAGCAACTGCAGTGATTCACTTAACAAATGTGCCAAGGAGGATTGTAAAGTGGGGAAAAACTCACTTAACAACTGCCTCACCTAGCAACAGAAATCTTGGGCTCAATTGTGGTCGTAGGTCAAGGACTACCTACAGCTCAGTCTTGCTCTCAAGCACACGTTGCAAACTGTTCAGCTGTTATCCGACCACAATGCAGTGAAATGGGGGTCACACTCTTCAAGCTCAAGGCAATCTCTCCGGTCATTAGCTCTTGTTGGGCAACATTCAAAAATCCTTCCTATTAAAAAACAATCAGTTAACAAAAGAACATTTCCCAAAGAGCATAAGAGCTCTAATTGCAGGTACCTATCTCTTGCGCAAAACATATTTTTTCTAATGAATTTTAAAATGTGTTTGGCAGTTGTTCTAGCCCAATGATTAGCATGAACATTCAGGAGCAGAGTTGATCATGGCCAAGAAGCTGTCATCTTGGGTGGCACAGCAGGCTTGTCCTTCCCTTCATCCTCACTCTGGTTTGCTGCACAGAACCACCATCTGGTCCTCCCAGGAAGCACACAGATTAGACTGATGCATATTGTGGCAGAGACAAATCTTGCGACAAGCCAATGGGACGAGGACCGTAAAAAGCAGGCCGGTCTGCCAGCCTGAGTGGATTAATTGGGTAATCAGAGGAGAAGAGGGAAGTCTTAATTTGAAGTCATTCTATGCTCTTTCCCGTATTAAAAACTTCCAGAGCCGGGGAGGAATGGCTATTGATTCAGAAGACTAATATACACACCTTGAGGGGGTGGGATATTAGCTGGGAGCGATTTCTTAATTAGTGCTATGATACAAGCCCCAAATCTGTTACCAGCACGCTTGTCATCCTAAACATAATGAGGCTGTGTTCAAATATGAGCCTTCTTTCTCATAATGTTGTTGCTTTTTTATTTTTCCTTGCCTGCGGAATTGCAGTGTAACGTCCACAATTTGTTTCTGTTAATGTTTTATTGCAAGGAAATTTACAGGATACCAGGGCACTATACTCAACCGACCATAGTAATTGCACCCAGATATCACCAAAGGTTCTCTGGATAAGCAGACACCACTAATTTCTGAAATGCTACAATTGGAAGGCTTTGATTTCATGTGGGAGATTAAGTTGTTCCAGTTGGGGAAAGAAGCCCTGGAGGAGAATCCTTGTTTTATAGTTTCCTCCTGAGATATCTCACAAGGGATGGGAACTCATGGCATACATTCTCCGCACAGATGTATTGGGTGGGTAGATTTTGCCTGAAGTAGACAATCTAGAACAGGGGTCTCTGACTCTGTAGTTTCTTCCCCAAACCCCCAAAACTTTAAGCTTAAACTGTCTACTGTTGACCTCACCCCATTCCTAAGAGATCTGTAAGGGGTGTGCATAAGTGTACCTGCGTGCCTACCATCCCTGTCCTAATATTCCTTTTTACTTACTCTTTTCATGTATCCAAATTATGTTTATACTTTTACCTGTTATCTTATATATGATTGACAAATAAATAAAATAAAATAAATAAATAAATATAAACCTGGGCAACTTTAAGACTTGTGACTTCAACATGACTTCACGTGATCGCCCTTAAACATCGAACACGTGCTCCCGAAGAACGATACGGCCCCCTGCCTCCGCCATATCTGCCTCTCCCACTTACCGTACAGATGGAAAGACATTCTCTGCTCTGCACAATCCCCTCCTCCCTTGTCTTCGGACCAACTAAAGTACTGTCGTGAGTGCGCGCTGGGAGTGGACATACCCCCCCCCCAACCCTTAAACTCCCCATTAAAACTCCCCTTAAAAAATCTATTAAAACAACTAATTAAAAAACCCCTAAGCCTCCTATTTTTCGCATGCCACCTCTCGGGGCTCCAAAGCCCGTCCTCAAGGTGGGCCCTCGATAATCTGGACGGCCAAACCCGTGAGAGAGGGGCATCTCGCAGGGCAAGTAGGTCAGCTGCAGTAAACGTTCGCATCACAGAGAAAGTCCGGCAAGAGGCTCATCCTGGGCTGGTCAAGATGGTAGCAGATGATAAAGCAGATGATAAAGTGACCACGACCAGTCTATCCTGATGGGAAACAGTTAGTGGTAATCCTTATGCGGTAGATGACCAAACCGCTAACTCAGTCAATTCACCACCCCATACAAACAACCAGGGGTGGACTATGGAAGAAGGGGGGAGGAACGATGATAAAGATGTTAAATAATGGAAGGGGTATCCGCTGGGCCCGTGGGCCTTCCTCAAGGCACCACCAGGTATCCACTCCACCCGCTAGGACAAGGCTACAACCACGTTGGGCCTATCGGGCCATCCGCCACCTCAAAGCACCGGGGCAGGCCGCCACCGCCTGCCACCTCCACCCCGGCCATCGCCGCTGGAAAAGCCCCATCGCCACCGCATGAAGGCCACCGAAATCCCCACCATCCGGGAAGGGACACCAGTCGCCAAATCCTGCCAGCAGTCCCAGGGCTCCACCGGCGCCAACGCCGAACGAAGGAAAACCAGGCCACCGCCGCCGCCACCGGGAAGTCAAAAAGGCCGACGGAAGCCCGGGAGGCCCTCCAGATCTCCACTGGGGCGCAACCCCTCCGGGGCTCCTCCCATCGCCCCCGAAGACGCCCAGCTCCAAGTCACCCATCTTCCAGGTGACTGAATCTTCCTCCATCAAGGTAGGAGTCCAGGGGGGTCCAAGGTGTCAAAGGCCCCCCGCCGCCGCTGCCGCCGCCGCCGCCAAAACACCGAAAAGGCTGGCGGCGGCTCGGCAGGCCGCCAGGATCACCACCAAACCGCCGCAACTTCGGGGCTCCTCCCAATGCCCCCCGAAGTCGCACAACACCAAATCACCCTTTTTCCGGGTGACTAGATCTTCTTCCATCAGGGCGGGGGCCTAGGATGTTATCAAGGCCCCCCCCAGACCCGGACAAAGCCCAAAAAGGCCCGTCGCCGCTCCCCCGATCAGCAGGGCGACGCCATCTTGGACATGCTCAGTAGGGCTTTTCCATTATCAGATAGTCAGCCGTGTTTTGTACCAGTTGAAACATCTGGGTACTCTTCAATAGCAGCCATCTCTGGATTAAGTCACAATAGTCCAGTGAGGAGAAGAGGTGGACACGAATGATCACAGTCAGTGCCTTCTATTCCAGAAAAGGCCACAATGGACATGCTAGCTAAATCTGCATAAAGTTTTCCTGGACATAGCTTCAGCCTGTGCTTCAAACCTGAACCTTAATCCAGGAGCACTCCCAGGGTGTGAGCTTGCATTTAGGGGAAGGGCACAATCCCACCTTCAGCCAATTTTGGCGCCAGCTTCTAAATCAACAGCTATTTTATCTTGCTTATGTTGAACTTGGTTTGTTTTCCCTCTTTGCATCTTTACCGTCTCAAGGTGCCAGTCAAGACTTTTACAGCATTTGCTTCTCAGCCCAGAGCAGAGATACATAATGGTATCATCAGCATATTGATGACCCCTCATTTGATGCTTATGGATGAGCTCTCCTGATGGCTTCATCTAGGTGTGAAATGAAATACAGGAGGATCAAGATCTAATCAAGGTTTTGGTTACTGTCTTTAAAGCGCTCCATGGCTTAGGGCCGGGTTATCTACGGGACCGCCTACTGCTACCGAATGCCTCCCACCGACCCGTGCGCTCTCACAGAGAGGGACTCCTCAGGGTGCCGTCGGCCAGGCAATGTCGGCTGGCGACCCCCAGGGGACGGGCCTTCTCTGTGGGGGCCCCTACCCTCTGGAATGACCTCCCCACAGGACTCCGCCAACTTCCTGACCTTCGGACCTTTCGCCGCGAGCTGAAGACCTATTTGTTCACTTGCGCAGGACTGGCATAGGATTTTAGATTTATATGGTTTTTAATTTTATATGGGTTTTATCATTTTAAATTTTTTAATCCTGGCCAATTGAATAAGTTTTTTAATTGGATTTTAATAGTATTTATATTGTAATATTATTGTTTATTTTATCTGGCTGTGAACCGCCCTGAGTCCTTCGGGAGAAGGGCGGTATAAAAATCTAAATAAATAAAATAAAATAGAGCATCCCGTAGTGGCATGTTTAAACACTCCTACTCTTCATCCCTACACATACCAAATAGAACTGTTAATCAAGCAGGATTGAAAACATTTGCAGGAGATCCCAAAAGATATAGTAGGTAAGAGCATCTATAGGCAACTGATGGACTCCACAAGACAAGGATGCCTGTGTTTCCCTGTAAAGGTCCCACCAGGGGTCACCTATAACAACAACCACTAAGAGCAGTTTCTTTTTTCAGAATCCTAACCAAAAAGGGTTCAGATAACCACTTCTTCCAGAAACCTTTGAAACTAACTCATCTTCTTCACTATTTTTTCCCCAGAAATGGAGGTTGGAGACAAGACAGTCGTTGTCTAATATGGCTTAATCTTGGGTCAACCTCTTGAGAATATGAATTCCTCTTTCAAAGATGGTAACATCTCCCCCTGCCAAAAAGAGGCATATTATCACAGTCAAACCCAGTCAGGAGTGCCTTCCCAAACTAGCCAGGTGGAACAAGAATCAAGTCCACAGATTGCGAGATTTGCTTCATAAAGGAACTTGCTCTTTTCGTCAAGATTTATAAGTTCAAACATATCACAGATGATATTGTAATATATCATCCCCATCAACTGTTTGGATGCTATCCAGCCCGCTGCCAAATCCAGACCAATCTGAGTGATGTTACCAAGAAATAGTTCTGACAAAAAATCACATCAATCCACTGATGGCTTTCTCAGCCACTCATTCCCTAACGGTACCTGGGTCACTTGAGAAAGTGCTCCTGGTGAACCATATTCCACAAATCTAATGAAGATAAAGAAATAAGAAAGCTTCAACACCCTTCCTGCCATGGTGTAGACTAGAAGCTGTATCCCACTATTTGTTGCTTGTTTTTTACCAGGATTTCTCCAGCATCTCGTTACTTCAACTGCTACATACCTCAATAAACTAAGTTTATCTCAGTAAGCTAAGGTGGATAAGGAGAGCCTACTTAGGTGCAACCGAATCCAATGTGTTCATTCCTCTGTGTTCATTAGGTCTACTCCAGGTCACCAGTTAACTCCTGAATACCTTCTGGAATCCAATGTATCCATAAGCTTATGGGTGGCCCATTCTAAGCAGTCCTTTTACCATATGAAGGTTCATGGTGCTGGTTATCTCCATGGTTACTACTAGAAGAATACTGTCTCTCTTTCTAACAAGATTTACTGTGTCTCCCATCACCTGATCGGATGTCAGCTGCTCCGAGATATTATATCCAGCATGTAGTTTCCATTGTTCATTGAACTCATGATGACCTGCAACAGGTCTATGGTTATCATAACAGTCATAAAATGAAATCCTGGACTGTATCTGATTCTACTTTTGGAGAAAGTAGGTGGAAAACACCCAGCATTAAAAGACGGGCTGAATCTACTACAAACCCGGTGATGAAATCTGGGTAGAAATGCTTCCATGCATCAGAGAAGACAGTACAATAGCAGTACCCTCGCTTGTTCTTAGCAGTACCCTCGCTTGTTCATCGCAAACAAGAACTTATATCCAAATTACCTGGGGTTCTTGTAGTTGACCCCTGCTACACCTCCTCCATACCTTGGGGGTCAAGATTGATGTAGTACCCATCAATTGGATGCTATACCCTTGTATGTTGGGTAGAAGAAAGTCCCCATCCTTGCCCAGACAGGTTTTCTTGATACATGCTCAAAATGGCCTCTCGTCCTTGAGTAAATCAGGGACGAGGAAAGATTTAATGCAGAGTGATCAGGTATTTAATAACATCGGTGTAAATTGAAGGATTCAATTAATTCAGACTTGTGGTTCTTAATCTGAGAACAAATGAATAGAATGGGAATTGGTCAAAAATTCCCAGTCTCCTTTTCTCCACAATGGATACTTTAATCTCTTACAGATCTTCTCTTTTGTCATTATAGTAATTGTCCCTTCCTTTCTATATCCTTCCCCTGCCTCCCACCTCAATCTTGCTCCTTCCCAGGGATTATATAGCAATGTCAAGACTTCTGTCTCTGCCCAGAAAAAAAAAAAAACCACCAATGTTCTTCTATTTGTCTCAGTTTGTTCCTTCAATCACCTTTACTATCACCACCTCCACTAAAACTACTGCTGCATCACAAGCCCTCCAGTCCATTTTGTACTGCTACACTTCAGCTCCAAAGCCTTGGATTTATCGCATCGATCACTGTCACGGTTTCTTGTACAATGTTTTCCTTTCGTCTGTGCTGTGATCTGAGCTCCAGTGGTGGACAAGCTACAGTAGTTTTCTGCCTGTGTTTCTGCCTTAGACAATGGATTTGGCAAGGCTCCAAGTGGCAACCCAGTCTCAGCAGGTATAACCACAGTTGCACCTCTGATGGCTAAAAACACAGAAGCCAAGAATCCTGGTTTCTCATCATCACACACACTGCTCATGTCCCCCAGTACTGAAGACATTGTCTCCTGCAATCTCTCACCTAGCCCAAGTATTCAGTTCTCAGCCAGACCCATTGTTTCCTTTTCCTTCTCCTTCATCTACACAATTTCTTGCTTATTCCACACATTTTTCCACCGAAATTCCTTCTTTCTCTAATATCAGGATCAGCATCACTGTCAGCATATCCATCACTCGCCTTCACTAGCTAATAACGATTTGCCTAGCTAATAATAAACCTAATTACTAGCTCACTCCTAAAACAGTTTCTCATTCACCTTGTTAACTCCTGAAAAGACAGAAGAGTATATGAGAGTACACAGACGCCTTACGTATCTTTCCTTTCTTAAAAAACAAGATTCCAGAAGTTTAAAAATATGGGCTGAATTCCCCATATTAAAATCTCATAATAGTTGTATTTCTCTATTTTTAACAATAAAAAATCTGTTACTTGCAACAAAATCTTTAATAACGGGATTCATAAGGTCAGGTAAGGAAGATTAATGGGTAAACAAATTGTCCCTGGAGAGCAATGGTTTGGATATCATTTGCTAGAAAGTTGGTGATTATTTTACACGCCATTTCCCTTCCTCAGAATTACATTGTTATAAGTTATATAAAATTGCTTTTATCTACAGAATATATGCAGGCATGAGGTCTCATCCATGTAGCCATATTGATGTGCTTTCCCTCTACACCTGAGACAGAAGGAAAAGTATGATTTGCAGTCACAACCAACCTTTTATCACACCTCTGGCTGAGGTGTTGCTGTCCTCAGAAGAAGTAACTTGGTTGTGACTAGTTCTTCCAAAAAGACATCAGTGTATGGAGAAGCAGCCCTTCCACCGTCTAACTCTGACCTGGAAAGCTCAGCTCTGGACAAATAGTAAAGGTGGAGAGCCTTGAGCTGCAGAGAAGAAAGAGCAGAGATTTCATTGTCCCAAAGGTGCTTTTTCAAGAGGCAACTAGACTTTCTGTTTTTTCTTTGAAGACGTTTCACTTCTCATGACCTGGATGACTGAGAATCTCCATAGATATTTAGCAGATATTTCAATCTACCCCTCTGCCCCACCATCAGTGACTATGGTTGGTGAAAAGGGAATACCTCAGTCCTTCCTTCCTTCCTTCCTTCCTTCCTTCCTTCCTTCCTTCCTTCCTTCCTTCCTTCCTTCCTTCCTTCCTCCCTCCCTCCCTCCCTCCCTCCCTCCCACCTTTGCCTGGCTAGGTGGCTCAGTGGCTAAATTGCTGAACTTGTCGATCAGAAAGGTCGGCAGTTCGAATCCTTAGTACAGGTTTGCTGCGTGAGCCAGCCTCATTCCTGAGGTGTGGACTAGATTCCAGCTGGGAGGTGCATCTCATGGGGAGTAAAAAAAAACATGGGCCTCAGAGGCTTCATCCATTTTCTACCAGTGTTGTGTGCCTGTTTGGCAAAAAGAGGACAGATGGTTGTTGCATCTTGACTTTGCGATGTTCCTTCGTGCAATTTAGCAACTCCAGGTTCCCCCCCCCAACTCTCTTACTATTACCTCCCTCCCCCACTCCCTCCCTCCCTGTCAGCCCTTTGAGGAAATCCAGGCAAGAAGCATAATGAGTACTAATACTACCTTAACTTTAATGTTACACTATCAGAATCTTGCCAGTCTGAAAGTATTCTCTCCTTCCTTATTTTTACTCTCCGGAAAACTAGGGAGGTCCATTCTGAGATGTTTTCTCCATCAGATTTCATGGGACCATTGCCTCGGCTACAGCTTTTCCTCCTGTCTCCCAAGGTCATTCCCACCCCTCCTTCCCTCCTCTTGTGCATTTACAGTATTGTCAAGGCATTCAAGGCATTTAATTTCTCCGCTGAGAGCCTCAATCTGCTAGCTAGCTGCTATTCTCAGAAGAGGGAGGGAGGGAAGGGGAATGGCTGCATCACCAGACTGGAGCTTGCTATGGGGTTCCTACTCTGCTACAGTCTTGTCATTTTGAAGAAGCAGGCAGGAGGGCAAGGGAGGCTCAACTTCATTCAGCCTGTTCCCAATGGAAGCTCAGGTGCTAAATTGCACAAAGGAGCATCGCAAAGTCAAGATGCAACAACCATCAGTCGTCTTTTTGCCAAACAGGCACAACACTGGTAGAAAATGGATGAAGCTCTGGGGCCCATGTTTTTTTTAACTACCCATGGGATGCACCTCCCAGCTGGAATCCAGCCCTCTACAAAGGCTCTTCATTTAATACCCAAAGAATATAATTTCTGTTTCAGGATTCACACAAGGGGCAGGAGTGAGGCTGCCTTCTCATAAAGAAATGGCAAAAACCATCTTGCAGAAACCAGCGAGTGACAAGTTTCTGCAGTGACCAGCCCTAATCCTATGGGATATATGCAGTTTTAGATTTCCTGTCAGTTTGTAAGTTTATATACCACTTCCCTTGCAATGGTATCCTGAAGCAGTTAACAATTGCAATGCAGTAATAAAGGGAGGAAACAAAAACAATATAAAACAATATATTCATTAAAAAGGGAGCGTGGAAGAAAACCAAAGAGAACTCTTCATACAATATTCATATAGGGAAGACACAGATGAAGAGAGAGGTCTTCAAGAGACATCTAAAAGTTGTACGGTATACAATTTCAGAGAGCAAAGCTTTCAAAAATTCAGGCACTGCCATAACGAAGGAACTACAAGATGGCACTCTGTATATAACTGTAGCAGAACTCCCCCTGATTATTTGAGTGATCTGTAAGGTCTGTAGAGAAAATTTTAGTTTTCTCTCTTTTCCTAGTCCCAAATTTTGCAGAGTTTTAAAGGTCTTCAGCAAAACCTTCAACTTAACTTAGTAGCTAAGTAGCAGCTAGTGCAGCCCCTTCAACAAAGGTATCACACATGTTTTGCCAAGAGCTCTACTCAACAGTTCTGGCTACTGTATCTACAGTGACATTCTTTGTGAAGTCGGGAATACTTAGGTGTTCTGCAGAGACTTTCAGCAAGTCTCTGCAGGATCTATTGTTGTTAGTCGCGAAGTCATATCCAACCCATCGCAACTCCATGGACAATGTTCCTCCAGGGCCTTCCTGTCCTCTACCATCCCCCAGAGTCCATTTAAGCTCATGCCTACTGCTTCAGTGATTCCATCCAGCCACCTCATTCTCTGTCGTCCCCTTCTTCTTTTGCCTTCAATCTTTCCCAGCATTAGGCTCTTCTCCAGCGAGTCCTTCTTTCTCATTAAGTGGCCAAAATATTTGAGCTTCATCTTCAGGACCTGGCCTTCTAAAGAGCAGTCAGGATGGATCTCCTCTAGGACTGACCAGTTTGATCGCCTTGCAATCCAAGGGACTCGCAGGAGTCTTCTCCAGCACCAGGGGTGAAATTCACTTACCTTCCCTACCGTTTTGCAAATGTGTTCACACATGCCATTGTCTGTGCATGCGAAAAGCCTTCTGCACATGCGCAGAGGCTTAAAATTGTCACAAAAAAGCAACATCGTGACATCCACGTGGGTGACGGAGCCTCCCTCAGCTCCCGCTACCAGTTCGCCCGAGCTGGATAGAACCAGCTGAATTTCACCATCGTTCAAAGGTCTCAGTTCTTTGGTGCTCAGCCTTCCTTATGGGGCAAGATCTATTAGCTTTCCAATAATATTAGTTTTCTGGAAGACATGCGGATGATGACCCTCTATATAAAGACAGTATCCCCCAAAGAAGTCACAGGCTGCACTACTGCCATATCCGGAGGCTTAGGCAGATACAATAAATGCCTCTGCTGAGGCAAGGAAAAAACCCCAGGAGGCGCTCTTTCAGCAGGCCAAGTGGACTTCTACAAACTCCTGCTCCGCCTCCTCCACCCGTGCTCGAAGCTTTGCTCAGGAAATCTCCTGGGTGGGGGGTGGGGATCCATCCAGTGATGGGATTCAGCCAGTTCACATCTATTCGGGAGAACCGGTTGTTGGAAGAAATCTTATTTTGTTTTTTTCCACATTACAGGGCTAATCCTGTAAGGAAGACAGGAAGGAAACATTCTGGTGTTGTTTCTAGCCTCGTCTTTATTGCCCTGCTTACAGAAACTGCCTCTCTGGTTAATCCTTATTACATTGTAACAGCTAAGGAGAAGCGCCCATCGACGTGAGTGATGTTGAATTGGCCACGCCCACACAGTCACATGACCACCAAGCCACGCCTACCCAGCTGGTCATTAGGGCACAGAACCAGTTGTTAAATTATTTGAATCCCACCACTGAATACATCTTTAAAGTTTGCACAGGCTTCAGCTTGTCTCAGCAGCGGGTTGACAACAAGATGGACCTGCTGTGACGACATGTCTCCTGTGCACAGTAATCTAGGTCCTCAGGCCAGGGAAGGAGACTTTGCAGATCAGGCCTGTGAGTGGGTGTTCATGACTGTGCAGGAAAATAATTCGTTCTGTCGACATTATGTAGTTTGTCGGATACAAAGATGGAAGTAAGATACCACAAAGGGTGAAATTATACTATTTTGACATTATGGATTTCACCATTTTAAAAATCATTTTTTTAAAAAAAACTGTTGGGTTTAATGTATGGCATTCAGCAGGAGAAACATGGGAAGAAAAAAACATGAAACCAAAACTTCTGGAAGCAAAGCGCAATGGAACATCCACACCTCTCGGATTTGAGCTACAATTTTGGATCTTTTTTTGCCCAAGCAGATTATTCCAGTTAAGAGGAAATAAAGAATGAAAAAGACTTAGGAAAAAACATGACAATTAAAGGATGAGCACAGTATCTGGACGTGGGGTGAAATTACTAGCATGAATAGTGCCTTTTAGGCACAATTTTAAAAGGTTCATCTGAGCCAAGGTCAAGGGGAAAAAATCCTATTTGCTGTCATTTAAAACCTGGTGAAATGTGCACTCGTGTATTATAAGCTGAGAGTCTGCACACCTTTTAGAGAAAGCAAATCTAAAGCCATAATAACAAGTTATTCAAATGGCAAAATGTTGCTGTCAAGCAGCAGGTGATCTTGCATTACTCTTTTTTTCTTGTACAGAACCATTAGAGTGCTCATTTGGTACAGGTGGCAAAGACAATCTGCTATGTATACACAATAATATGACAAAAACAATTTGACAGCTGAATTGGGCATAATAGAAGAGATAGCTGACAATGTTCTTTGTTTAGCAAGGCCAACTGGAGTTTTCTGTTTAAGGTATAGGATCCCAAATAACCATCTTATCTAGGATTAAAATTTAACGTTAGTGCAGGAAAAAGCATGACCTGCTGGCTGTCACAGGAACATCAGGGGATCTCCTCTCCTCTCCCCTCCCCTTCTCTCCTCTCCCCTCCTCCCCTCCTCTCCTTTTTCCTCCTCTCTCCTCCTTTCCTCTCTTCTCCTCTCTCCTCCTCTCCTTTCCACCTCTTCCCTCTCCTCCCCTCCTATCCTTTCCCCTCCCCTCCTCTCTCCTCCTCTCCTCTCCTTTCCAATCCCCTCCTCTCCTCTCCTCTCTCCTCCTCTTCCCTCCCCTTTTCCTTCCCTCTCCTCTCTCCTCCTCCCCTTCCCTCCAATTATGTTTTCAATTATGGCTTATGAAGGTCCAGGTTCAGGACCGTTTTATTTTTCTTGTGAGAAGATATTCTAAAAGAGCATTTTTGTGCTTGAATAGAAGCTGAGTAGGTAAGAAACAAATCAAGGAAGTCACTCCCCCCCAATGTAAATTGAGTTCCAGCCCCACTCCCCACACCCCCATCTGAACCAGGAGAAACCTTTTAACAATCCTTAGGTAATGACACCAGTGAAGCAGCAAAACTCTGGGTAAATACCAGCTGGTAGGAAGAAGTGTTATCTGTGTCTCCTTGTTGAGTCTGTCATTTGCATCTCTATAACTGTCTGGTTTGGTTCTGCAACCCAACAAGAAAGACACAGACTTCAGAGGATAATTAGAACTGCAGAAAAAATAATTGCTACCAACCTGCCTTCCATTGAAGATCTGTATACTGCACGAATCAAGAAGAGGGTTGTGAAAATATTTACAATCCCTCACATCCTGGACATAAACTGTTTCAACTCCTACCCTCAAAACGACGCTATAGAGCATTGCACATCAGAACAACTAGACACAAGAACAGTTTTTTCCCAAAAGCCATCACTCTGCTAAACAAATAATTCCCTCAACAATGTCAAACTATTTACTAAATCTACACTACTATTAATCTTCTCATCATTTTTATCACCAATCTCTTTCCATTTATGACTGTATGACTGTAACTTTTTGTTGCTATCATTAAGGGTTAAATTGCAACCTATGACCATCATTTGTGTTGTAAATGTTGTACCTTTGATGAAGGTATTTTTTTTCTTTTTCTTTTCTTTTATGTACACTGAGAGCATATGCACCAAAACGAATTCCTTGTGTGTCCAATCACACTTGGCCAATAAAATTCCATTCTATTCTCCTTGTTGCCATCCAAATGTTTAGTTAGCCGTTCAGAGGCTCCACCAGCTCCTCCATTTCTGTTCTAAAGCTTTCTATGACTCAGATCTGATGAAACCAGCCCTAATCCTACGGGATATATGCAGTTTTAGATTTCCTGTTGTAAATTTATATAACACTTTTTTTACAATGGTATCCTGAAGCAGTTAACAATTGCAATGCAGTAATAAAGGGAGGAGACAAAAACAATATAAAACAATATATTCATTAAAAAGGGAACGTGGAAGAAAACCAAAGAGAACTCTTCATACAACATTCAGATAAGGAAGACACAGATAAAGAGAGAGGTCTTCAAGAGACATCTAAAAGTTGTATGGTACACAATTTCAGAGAGCAAATCTTTGAAAAATTCAGGCACTGACGCAACGAAGGAACTACAAGATGGCACTCTGTATATAAACTGTAGCAGAACTCCCCGATTATTCTAGTGATCTGTAAGGTCTGCAGAGAAAACTTTAGTTTTCTCTCTTTTCCTAGTCCCAAATTTTGTAGGGTTTTAAAGGTCTTCAGCAAAACCTTCAACTTAGCTTACTAGCTAAGTAGCAGCTAGTGCAGTCCCTTCAACAAAGGTATCAAACTTGTTTTGCCAAGAGCTCTACTCAGCAGTTCTGGCTACTGTATCCTGCACCAGTAGCAGCTTCTGGAACAATTGGAAGCAGCAGAGCTGTACAATAAACAATCTCAACATAAGGTTAGCAGTGCATGAATAGCAAGGAGTTAGGTTGAATCTGCCTAGGAAAGGTATAGTTGGTATATCAGCTAAAACTAGTAATCAGCATTTCTGGGCACAGAGGTTGTATTGAGCTCCTACTGATTTTAGGAGCATTTTCAAACCAGGTTCCCCTGTTTTTGGAGTGAGTGCAAAGTTCTCTGTTCCAAAATCCATCTATTCTCCCCCCCCCCATCTAAAAGGGGTCGGATGTGCCAGGATTCCATCTTAATTTACTGTCTCTTAGCAATCTGACAAGTTATTAAGTTTGGTTTTGGTTTTTAGAATTTTAGAAATGGTCCATATGATGGTTTAAACAGACTCATGGTAATATATACCGTAAATACTGCCCTTTTTGGGGTGTGTGGAGGGATGCTTTCCAGTTAGAGTTCCGACTGCCTGGATATTGTGCCTACGGCAGAACTAGAACTCAGGTTTCTAGCCTTGGGCTTTAATTACTGCACCAAACTTGCTCTCACTTTTACTTCCCTATTTATTAATTGCAAACTCTTTCCTTATATAAAGACCCTACTATAGTTAATGTGGCACCAACTGGGGAAGGTATCACTAAGAGACAAATTTAGCAGAAGAAATAAAAACACTTGATGGATCAATCTTGAGCTGAACTGTTGCATCCACTGGGAGCTACTCAAGATTTTTTTATATATTGTGTGCCAGATCCTGGGTGAAACGTTCTCGTGATAGAGACTGTGGCCTTTTGCCTATTGGGAGTTCTGGAAGTTGTAGATCTGTGTATTTGGAGGACAACGGAGAAAGGAAGATAGTAATATAGGAATGTGGATTGTTTATCAGCCACTCTGTCCCACACTTTGTGGTCATGTTCATTAATTGGATATCCACAATGGAGCTCTGCCATCAAGGGTCCATCTGGTTCCTGGCATTAGATCCAGAGAAGGGACTCTCCACTTATTTTTCTGCTGGGAATATAACTGCAATCTGCTAATCTTTGACAAGAATGTGGTTGTTAAGAACAGAAGCAGAGAGAGGAAACAAATTGGAATTTGATGGGGATGATCAAAGTGCTGGCAGTGTGCCAGGCACTGCACAAAGCCAAAGAATTTAAGGCAGGCTTTTGTCCAAACAGAAGGGGTGCTTAACTAGCTAGCATAGCCTACCCCCCCCCCAAAAAAAACCACACACACGGAGGCCTTCCAGATCCATACATCTACAATTCTCATAATTCCCACCCAGGAAAGTAAAACAAAGATATCATTGCTGATTACATTTTTTGTATTACCCAATTGTATGCAGTATTTGAGTTTATGAAAAATCATAACCTGCACGCTCAGTGATGCTGCTTTTTCCATAAATGAAGAAAAGCCCTGAAGATATTTCTTAAGAGGCATGTTTTTGTGATGCACCAGTATCCATAGCTCTACATACGCCTTTCCTATTGCTTAAATATTAACATCTAAAATATGACAGAATATTAGGGGGAAGGATGCAGTGTTATGTTTCCTTTAATTCTTGAATTTGTGTTATCTTTAAGACAGAGGGTATGAATGTCAGACTGCTTGCTTTGCCTCTAGATATTTACAACTTTTGCATTGTAAAAGATATAAGCATTCTGGTTTATTTAACAAAACTGGATGATGGGTGGAAGAGAAAACTTTTGTTATTCAGTGAGAATGAAGCAGTTAGACCAACCTGGGGCGTGTTACCTGGGAGTGATGGAAGTTATAATCCAACACATGTAAAAAGAATCGGAATGGTAGATGCCAATTTGGGCTTCTGATCTAGTCAGTTCCTGTTTATATTGGTATTTTAATCCCAATGTTTAAAGTGAAAGCAGTTCAGAGCTTAGTTAACCAAGCACACTGGAAATGAGAATATAGCCAAGAGCATATCTTTTTAATGATGCCCCTGTGTATGAAAATGCTGCCATTGCTTTAAAAATTACTCTTGGGCCAAATCAGAGGCTGGATCTACATTATGCAATATATGTTTATTTTCAGTTTGGGCTTCATTTCTGGATAATAGCAACAAAAGAGGTTCAACCAAAAGTTTTATTAAAGTTTGAAAGAAGAATAAAAGAATTTTTCCCTAGAAAGTTAGTTTATCTTAGCAGGTAACAGAACTTGTCTTACCTTCTCTGCATTGGTAAGGTAAGGAGAATCAAGCCTGACTAAGGTATGGATGGGAGATTTTTAGGCAATATTGGAAGTGTAGGCTGCACTGGGAAGTTAGGGGGGAAAATCTTGGAAGAAGATAATGTCGAACTGCTTACGTATTATGATAGGGAAACTACACAGGCACGTCCACAAAATCAGTAGGAGCTGAGCTTGACTCAATTTTCTGAAGGTTTTCCATACTGAAATTGATCCCCTATTGACCTTGACTGAAATGGCTTGTAATTGCAGGTCATGCCAAACCTGGGCTACATTACCTTGGCCAGGATGGTGACATCCAAGTGGCTTGAATGCAAATGATGCAGTCGGAATGCAGCCTTCTCATCCAATCCCGTGCGGGGCGGGGACAGGCTTTTGTGGTCTGTGCCTCTGTAGACTTTGCAGCTCGCATCGTTTGCAGCTCTTCAGTAAGAGGGAGAGCCAGGGAAATTGAAAGTGATTGCCCCAATCTGTATTAATTAGAGTCTATTAACTCATCAGAGCGCACAAAGGCAGCTGCATGGGCCACTTCATCCATGAAGAGAACTGCCAGCATCCACTCTTGGAACAAAAAAAAAAAGAGGAGCTGAGCCAGGTAGGCTGTTGGTGTTTTTGCTCAAAGCAGGACCTTCTCACTCTCAGGAACATGGAACCTGGACAACATCACCCTGCCTGTAACAGGGCGAAAGGAAGTGAGGTAGTGTTCGAATTACAGCAGTTTGTTTAGTGGCCGTTCAAAGTTACCACGGCCCTGAATTAAGTGATTTATGACCATTATTCACACCTAGGACTGTTGCAGCATCTCCCTGGCCACGTGATCGCAATTCAGATGCTTGGCAACTAATTTGTATTTATGATGGTTGCAGTGTACTGGGCAGTGGTGGGATTCAAATAATTTAACAACTGGTTCTCTGCCCTAATGAATAGCTGGGTAGGTGTGGCTTGGTGGTCATATGACCGTGTTTGCGGGGCCAACTCAACATCATTCATGGCGATGGGCGCTTCGCCTTAGCTGTTACAATGTAATAAGGGTTAACCAGAGAGGCAGTTTCTGTAAGCAGGGCAATAAGGATGAGGCTAGAAACAACACCAGAATGTTTCCTTCCTGCCTTCCTTACAGGATTAGCCCTGTAAAGTGGAAAAAAACAAAATAAAATTTCTTCCAACAACCAGTTCTCTGAACTGCTTAGAAAGTCAACAACTGATTCTCCCGAATAGGTGCGAACTGGCTAAATCCCACCACTGGTCCTGGGGTCACCTGATCACGTTTTGCGACCTTCTTACAAACTAAATCAATGGGGAAGCCAGTTTCACTTAACCACCCTGTTGCTAACGTAACAGACTGGGATGAATCGCTTTACAACTGTGGCAAGAAAGGTCATAAAATGGGACAAAATTCACTGAACAAATGTTTCACTTAGCAACAGAAATTTGGGGCTTGATTGTGGTCATAAATCGAGGAGTATCCGTACTGAGTAGTCCTCGTCTAACCAGTTGCTTAGTGACCCATTCAAAGTTATAATAGAGCCAACCACCACCAATAAAAGCTATTTAGATTCTGGTTCTGGAGTTCCAATGGCCATCTGACTGTATTTCTGGTGCTTGGCAACCGGCTGTCTTTCACAGACATTTGTAGCATTCTGCAGTCACATGACACAGTTGTGATATTTTTCACCACTTTCCAGTCTTTCAGCCCATAGGAATACAGATAGTCCTCAACTTACAACAATTTGTTTAGGGACCTCTCAAAGTTACGATGGCACTAAAAAATGTGACTTATAATTGACCATTTTTCATAGTTATGACCTTTCCCCAGGATCATGTGATCAAAATTCAGACGCTTGGCAACTGGTTCATACTTATGACCATTGCTGTGTCCCAAGGTCATATGATCACCTTTTGCAACCTTCTGACAAGCAAAGTCAATGGGGAAGCCAGATTCACTTAACAACCAGGTTACTAACTTATCAACTGCAGTGATTCACTTAACAACTGTGGCAAGAAAGATCATAAAATGGGGCAAAATTCATTTAACAAATGTCTCACTTAACAACATAAATTTTGGGCTCAGTTATGGTCGTATGTTGAGGACTACCTGTACATGGATTCATTTAATGACCACAGCGTAATGATTGCTGCAGAAAGAGTCTGGTCATGTGGGTGCTTTGATTTATCACCATCATGACTTATGAGAGAAATTCCGGGCTCCATTACAATTGTAAATCAAGGACTACCTGTAAATGTGGGTTTATTATTTTCTATCTCCTGACATTCTTTCCTCAATAAAGAAAACACACCAAGACCACATCAGGATGTACGTAGGAAGAATACAGGAACAGAAATGCAAGAAACATGACATCGTGGAAAATATGACACAAGGGAATGAGCTCCCAGTGTATACAGGTCCTTCCAATATGTTTTGTCCAAAGTCATATCAGGTGGCTGTTCCCATCATCCTTGATGGTTCTGCCTATTAGAAGCTGGAGTCCTACAAGATTTGGGGCAGCGCAAGGTTAAACCATTGGATTAAAGTGGGAGTAGAGGAGAAAAATCTGGAGCAGGAATGTTTCACACTGAATCAAAAGTGAGCTCCAGTATTTTATGCAGGTGGGAGTTGCCAAACTGCTCTTTTATTTACAAAAGATCCCTCAGCAGCACAACACTCAGTTGCCTGGGATCCAGCAAAGGACTTCAGGATTTTCAGATCTTTCCACTCTCCCTCTCTCTCTCTCTCTCTCTTTGGCTACAACTTTACAGCATTCTTTCAAGGACGAAACCAGATGTTAAGTGGTTATGAAGTGCTCCAACTTGGCCTGAATATTGGGATGAAGGTCTTTGGTTTGGATTTAATAGTTGCCTGGGCAACAAGGATAGAGTGAAACTAGACAGTGGAAGGCTAAAAGGAGATGCCATTTTTTTTTTTTGGACTGGGCATGTTTCTTTAAGAGAGGTTCATACTAAGCCACAATGGGGCATTTGATGAGGTTGGATGAGATGCCTTACTATGATCAGTTGATTTACAAAATACACAGATAAAAAATGAACCAAAATTGAAAAATTGAATAACTATTGGTATGCACGTCATCTGCAGGTTGACTCTGGTTTCCTTCTAGCATGTGCAACAAACCAGAGTTAATACTGACTACAGGGTGGGCATTTTCCACTTACAAGCATCCCCAAGCAATCTCTTTCTTCTGCTATAAGAATAGAATAGAATAGAATAGAATAGAATAGAATAGAATAGAATAGAATAGAATAGAATAGAATAGAATAGAATAGAATAGAATCAGTGGTGGAATTTAATTTAACAACTGATTCTCTGCCCTAATGATTTCTTCCAACAACCAGTTCACCAAACTGCCCAGAAAGTTAAAAACTGGTTCTCCCAAAGTGGTGCGAACTGGCTGAATCCCACCACTGAATAAAATAGAATAGAATAGAATAGAATAGAATAGAATAGAATAGAATAGAATAGAATAGAATAGAATCAGTGGTGGGATTTAATTTAACAACTGATTCTCTGCCCTAATGATTTCTTCCAACAACCAGTTCACCAAACTGCTCAGAAAGTTAAAAACTGGTTCTCCCAAAGTGGTGCGAACTGGCTGAATCCCACCACTGAATAGAATAGAATAGAATAGAATAGAATAGAATAGAATAGAATAGAATAGAATAGAATAGAATAGAATAGAATAGAACCTTGCAGGTCTTCTAATCCAGCCCCTTGTTCAAGCAGGAGAACCTACACCATTTCAGATAAGTGACTGTCTATTCTCTTCTTAAAAACCTCCCCAAAATGTTGCTTCCATCTCATTCTTTAATCATTCTCAGCAGCATTAGTATTACACAGAATTTCCTCCTTTATCCTGCTACCATCCAACAAAGGGAAGCTTTGAGAAGAGTAAAACCTGTTAGGTTTTATCACTCATTACCTGTGTATGCACTCAGGTGGCTGCAGCGACTTGAAATAAAAGCAATAGGGCAGGAAGAGGTTTGGCAATATGAACCGCAATTGTCCTCCTGAATGAGGACAGTGAATGAATTCCTAACGACTTGAAAAGGGGTGAAAAACATTTGAGGTGAAACACGGAGAAAGGCCGTATCACTTAGTAGGACATATCAGTGCCGCCCAGACAGAGGTATCATCTCAAGCTCTGAGTGCCACTACTCACCAAGATGAAAAGGATAAGGGAAACTTCAAAACATTTGAAGTTTGACTTTTCATATGAGCATCTCAATGCAAAAGGCCAGCTTTCTCGTTAGGTTCTTGGTATGACTATTCCGGCATCCTGAGCCAGAAAATGAAGTTCTGTTTCCTCAAATCCAGGATGCTACACAAGTTATGTTCAATTGCAAAGGTTCCAAACGGAAACATTTGCAAATAAGGTTAATAATTACTTGAGTTCCTCCCCTCCCCAATACTAAAGAAAGCCACAGATTAGGTGTAGGCTCCTCCCTCCTCCCATCTTCCTTCTGTGGGGGTGTTTGGCCAGCTTTACTCTTAGATGGGTGTATTTTTCCTGGCATCAAATTGGCAGCGCCAGAAGCCAGCTCTGGAGACTATCCTGAATGGGGGGGAAAGATACAATAATAACAGAGGGAAGAACAGATGGAAATTTTGTGTGCTGGCCGTTTCAGCGAAGATGTAGTACACTACAGTGCTTTGCCCTGAGATAGCCCCACTCTCTGTAATTTGTGTGCATGCAGGTAGAGGATGGAAGTGAAAGCATGTGTGTGCTAGGAATCTGATATTTGCATGCAAAGTTTGCACTTTGGGCATGTGTGTGCAAAGCTTTGATAAGTGTATCTACATGCAAAGCCTGCTTCTGTTTGTCCTTTTATGTCTGATTTGATGTGCATTCACTAGGAAATCTAATCCATCGCTGTGTTCCCTGCTGCCCCCTAGAGAAGAAAGAAAGCAATGAGACTCTGCTGTTTCCTTGCAGCTGTTGGTATCGGGTGCCGCTTGGCTTGTCCTTACACAGCACCTCAGGGTTCCCCTGGATGAAACTGCTCATTGTTTGTGTTCTACCAGCATTCAGGCTTCTGGACTCAGTTTCCAGAGCCACCTGTAGGATTTTTTTTACAGGAGCTGATTCGCTGAACAGATTCCTCCGCTTTTTCCTCAGTTCAGTCACCTTTGATGGTGTTTTTCCAAAGCTCTGCTCAGTGGGGACCAAGCCATAAGGCCAGCTGCCTCCCTGTGCACCTTCTGTGCTCAAAGACAGTAATGGAGTTTCATCTTCAGGTTCCCTAGCATCTTTTAAAGCAGGGCCTTTGACTAAACGGTTTAAGAAGGTGATGTAAGGATTGGAGAGAGAGAGAGACCCAAGCCAGGAAAAGTAGATGCTTCACAACATAAACTTTGTCACAAGTCACAAGAGGCACTAAACACTTTTCTCTTCCCACACAGAAAGCCAGCAGCAGCTACTGTATAGAATTTGGAACACGGGTGTCAAACGTGCCGAGCCACATTGCCTTCATGTGATGTTTCGCAATGTTTTTCCCATTTGCAGAGCTGGGGGTCGGCGTGGCCTGTGCATGACGCATCTTCCCCGGGACTACTAGTTTGACACCCTTGAATTAGAATAATGCAAGGCCTATCCCAGCAGGGCCTAAGTACAGCACCCAACCCTGGAAAAAAAAACGGGTGTGACCTTCCATATCTAAGAATGAAGAGGCAAAGCAGCTTCACTGGGAAGGGAGTTCCACAGCTTTGGTGCTGATGCTACCAAGGTGTCTCCTGCATGGTTCGTATGGAGAGGCTGACCATGGAAACTGAAAAAGAAGAAAGTAGAGAAACCATCCAGCCTGCATGAGCCTGGCTCTTCCTTTGGCTTCTAAGTTCATGGGCCCAATTCTCTGAGCTGCCCGGTCCTTCTAGCTAGCTGCCACTACTCATCTCTTCCCCCAGTCTATGTGAGATCACAGTCATCTCCACGGCAACTTGCAGTGAGCTCATGTGCAAGAGCTGTGACTTCAGCAGGAACAGATGGAGCTAAGAGTAGCAAAACATCCTGTTTTTATGCAATGAGTAATGTGTTTTTTTTTTTTAAAAAAAGTGGAGGGAACAGTGTACCAGGAGAGTTGTTTTTCTCTACATGCATGATATCTGTACATGAGCAATTTTTTTTTTAAGTTGTTCCATATGTAGGGGAGGGAATTATTTTATTTTTTTAACAAGGTAATTGCTAGACAACCAAGCTGCAATCAGGATGGTGCAAACAAACCTTCCCATGAAGAAAATTGACAGAATTGTGGCATACCTGTCAGATTAGCCTGAAGCCAGAAGGCCTTCCTTTTATTGGTTTTTGGGGAAAATATGACATTCCTCCCCACAGGTGCTTGAGGTTCAACATACAAAATACCCTTGGCTTTTAAAACTTGGAAGAAGCTTTATTCATTTTTTAACCTGAGGGGTACTGTGATCAGATAATTTTCAGGAAAGCTTAATAATCTCTCCTGGTTATTAAAATCAGATATGAGATCTATTGCTCCTGACCCGGTGTCAGGGAGGCTATTCAATTCTCTCAAGAAGGCATTGCTAACAACATTCATCTAATAATTGCTCTTTTCCTAGCTAATTTTAAGTGGAGTATTCCCATTTTGTTCAATCAGGATATGTTGGGGTATGCGCACAATCTGTCTCTCAGGAATTGGTGGTAATCTGAACATCTGTGTTAATCAATGCTGCAGGTCTTCACTTTGCCAGAAGAAAGGCACAAGAAGCTGAGCAAAGGCCAAGTGAGTCTTGATTGGAACTGTCTTTGGTTCTGAGAAGAGACCTCTCAAGATACTCTTTGGGTCATTGCGATTGTAGTGCCCCTCCTGAACTACAAAATAGAATTTCGTGTAAGTGTAAAGGACAGGGCCTGCGCAAAAGCAGACCCACAAATTTTGAAGGTGAATTTAAAAAGCAAAAATGAAGGAGGACTTCAGTGTTCTGAATTTGTTAAATCTGATGAGGATGTGGGAAACCAAGCATATCGCATACACAAATGAACTTTTTTAATCAGAAAGGTCGGATAAATAATGATGAAGCTGCATTTTCTGGGAATATGTAGTATTTAAAAAGAAAGAAAAAGAATGTTCTTTTTTGCCAGCTCAGCCAAGCACGCTTACACATGCCCACGTACAAACATAAGCAAATAATTTTGGCTACGATACCATATTAACAGTAACATCATTAGTAATATTTGTGGCTGAATTTTGAGTTGAGAGAGCCAATTTGGTGTACTGGTTAAGGCACAAGCTAAAAACCAGGAGACTGTGGGTTCCAGTCCCATCTTAGGGACTAGTCCCCAAAAATGGCAAAGACTAGATTAGGCAATTCTCCCAGAGTCAACACTAATGCACGTATGTACACAAACACGTGTGAGAGTGGGTGCGCGCACACACACACACAAGCTGCCAATAATTGTTACAATGGCAACCTTGGGGATACAAAGCAACACTATCCCTACTGTAAAAAAGCTTTTCAGTCTTATTTTCTGCTGCCTCTGAATGCAACAAGAACAAGAATCCTCTTCATTTGCAGAGCTGTACCAGCCCTTCTCCAGGCTCCAGCAGTCAAGCTTCGTACATTTTTCTTCCTACATTTCTCTGCCTTATGCCAAAACTTGATTGGATTGTAGGTCTCCCCCCCAATACACAAAGGTTCAGCTCAGGATGTAGAGACAAGACAGGAATCCTTCTGTCTTCTGCAACCTCACCCTTAATAAGTCCATTAGGTTTTTTACCCTTCAGTGTTTTAAAATAGGAAGGATCTCATCTGAAATGAATAGCCTGGGTGAAAGGAGACCCAGATGATATAGGGCAGGGGGGCGGGTTCAACTTCAAGGAAGAAACAACAAAGGATATTTGACCCTAAACCAAGAAATCAAAGCAGCTCTTTTCATCTTAAATAGTTGCTGGGCAGACAATTCTATCATAAAAGGCTGACTCCACCTTTCCCACTCTGATAAGTGTTGTACCTGTAGACCAAAGAATTCAGGGCGAGGGCTTTTTCCCAGTTACTGAGATAATTCATATCTGGGTTCATACAATTTTTTGAACCTTAAATTGTCCCAAATAATTAGGCACACACAACACGGAGGTTATAGAACAATAAATAAGGTTAAAACCAACCAACTTTAGATGTTGTACAAGAGCATCCATCCTTGCTGTTCTTTCCTGACCTTGTTACGTGTGTCCTGCCAACAGAGTTCATTTCCATTTAGTTTGATTGCAATTGAACCACCATTCCCTCCTCTCTTTATTCACCTAGACCAGCCTATTTGGCCTGTCAGTAAACCCTGCTATTAAAATCTGGATTCTACTTTTTTCCCCAGGTTGGCATAGGTATTTCCTTGCAATGAACCTCCGAGGTATTCAGGCTGAGAAATAATGAGTAGCCAGAGTTTGATTCATGAACCACAAGGCTCAGTAGGAATGAGGCATGGTGAACAGCTTCTCTGTCTTTTTGGTTTACTCTAAAGGAGTATGCTACTCTATGGAGTGCTAAATGAACAGGTGAATTGAAGATAGGTCACTAATTTTGGAAGGTCTTGGTCTCATGGTGAAATTAATCATTTTCTAATTATTCCTAAGCTCTTTAGATAAGAAAGGCATTATCTATTGCCAAGCACCACTATAGTTTCTGAAGAAATGAACAACAGGCATAATCACATACGTGCAAAAGTAGTCATTCACAAAGAACAGTTTAGAAAACATTTAAAAAAAATATTCTGGGGATAAATATAATCCTAATGTGTAAAGGCATAAAACCCCTTTGTCGGGGACTATTTTCCTTGCCCTTTTCTGTATCTTTTCCAGCTAACCAATTTATTTATTTTTTTATTTGTAGCAATTAGAATAATATGCAGCATTACAAATACCAGTTGTGCCTTACATTTGTATCAAGGCAATGGCATTTTTATTTTGATCCATTTCATGATTGTTAGCCGGCCCCTAGTTTTTCAGATGATGCTTACTAAAATAACATTTTCACAACGCTATGACCTCAAGTTCCTTTCCTTGGTCAAGCACAGTCGATTTAGAACTCCAAAGATGGTAGTTTTCATTGCTGTGATGAAATTTCATTGGGGTGGGTGGGGGTGGGGAGGGTGATGGTGATGATGTCATCTACCACGAATGGTGTTCAGTTCCTGAAAACCACATGAACATTTCCATATTTTTTTCTCACTTTGTTATTGTCTTCTTCCATTATGTTTTGTTTTTGCTGTCTAATCCACAGTAGTCTAATCTGCAATACTGAATTTTCATAGTTGTCTCCCAGGTACTGTGTTATCTAACCCTACGTAGCATTTTGACATTAGCTGAAGTCAGCTACACAGAGTCTTTGGTTGTGATTTAATTTTAGAGACTGGTGTAATGCCCAGAAAAGTAGTCACAGTTGTTGTAGCAGAAGGAATAGGACATCTTGGTGTCACTAAAGGATCCAATGCTGTCACTTCATCTAATAAACCTTCTATTAAAATCTGGATTCAAGTTGTATATACAGGTACAGACCTACAGTGTTATCATTGGGATATCATTTGGACTGGAGAAGTGTGACCAAACAATAGTCAAGGCAGAGAAGATAGTTAAAATGGGTGGATAGTTGATGGGTGGAACTACAAGTGGACCACATAGCAGACATACAGACCAGTTATGGTATCCCATAATCACATGGAAATCACAATGAGGAGGCAAAGAAGACAGCAACATCCAAATACCACCAAAGAATAAGACAGGTCCTGAAGAACTAGCTCAATGAGAAGAACAAGATCCATGCCATCATCATGTATGTGCTGCCAACCATCAGATACCTTGCCATTATAGTCAGCTGGCCAACAAAGTACATGGAGACTCCAAAGCTCCTTATAATGTATGGAGGTTTCCACCCAAAGTCCAGCATTCATACACTGTACATCAACCAGAAAGAGTGTCTGTCAGCCAGAAAAAGTCTGTTGAATGTCAAAGCCACTGTCCTGGATGAAACCCAGAGCATCCAGGAGAACATCAGTAAGATGTCACCCAAAAATAAATGGCTGAGAGAATGTGATAGACAACATCAGGCACAGGAGGAAGATCAAACAGAAGAAGTGCCATATCAGAAAAGACTAGGCAAGGGATGTACCTTATACATTAAGGTGAACTGACTGATATTGGGAAATACTATCAATGTCTGAAATTAAAAGTCAGCATTGAGGCACTAGTCACAACAGCACAAGAACAAGCAATAAGCATCAGATTCATAGAAGCAGGGGTCTAGCACACTAGACAGGACCTGACGTTCAGATTATGAAGAGAGGCCTCAGAGATAGTCCAATGTTTAGTTGCAGGCTGTAAGAGGTAGGCAAGAACAGGATACACTCAACAGCACAACCAAGTAGCTGGCATTGTGTACAGAAACATCTACAGAGCATATGAGCTAGAGCTAGACCAGGGGTCTGCAACCTTAAACACTCAGAGCCATTTGGACCTGTTTCCCACAGAAAAGAAAACACTGGGAGCCACAAAAACTGGGTGGGCATGGCCAACTCAACGTCACTCTCTTCCACCAGTCACATGACCCCCTAGCCATGCATACCCAGCCAGTCATTAGGGTAGAGAACCAGTTGTTAAAAAACACTGGGAACCACAAAACCCTTTTGAAATCTCTTTCTCTCTCCCTCCATCCCTCCCCCCTCTCTCTCCCTCTTTACCCCTCTCTCTGTATCTCTCTATGTCTGTCTGTCTCCCCCTCTCTCTGTATCTCTCTATCTCTGCCCCATCCTCTTCCATCACCATTACCTTTTCAGGCCAAGCAAGGAGTGACTTGGAGGGCGAGGGTCAGGGTCAGCAAGTAGTGGGATCACCCGACAGGGAGCCACAGCAAAGGACCCAAAGAGGCTCCGGAGGTTGCTGACACCTGAGCTAGACCTTCCCAAGTCCAGATCAGACATTCCATATAGAAGATTGTGGAGAGTAACAGGGCTAAGATCCTTTGGGGCTTTCAGATCTAGATAGACCAACAGGTACTGGCCAATCAACCAGAGATCGTAGTAGTAGACCAGAAGATCATGGTGGTGATTGATGTAGTGGTGCCAGATGACAGCAACATCAGGAAGGACTATAAGAAGTTGGAGAAATAGCAATAGCACTTAGCCTTATATACCACTTCACAGTGCTTTACAGCCCTCTCTAAGCGGTTTACAGAATCAGCATATTGCCCCAAACAATTTGGGTCCTCATTTTACCCACCTCGGAAGGCTGAGTCAACCTTGAGCCTGGTGAGATTTGAACTGCCAAATTGCAGGCAGCCGGCACGCAGCAGAAGTAGCCTGCAGTACTGCACTCTAACCACTGTGCCATCGGGACTCATAAGAGGGCCTGAAGGGGAAACTACAGAAGATGTAGAAAGTAAAGGCCAAAGTTGTCTAAGTGGTGGTAGGAGCCCTTTGGGCTGTGACTTAAGCTGGGACAGTGGCTCCAGCAGATCCCAGGAGCAACATCAGAGCTTTCTCTGTCCAGAACAGTGCAATACTAGGAATAGCTAAGATTACTGTGCAGAACGCTGAAGCTCCCAGGCCTCTGGTGCAGGATCATATTTGAGGAAGACAGAGACTAGCCGTTATGTTGAGAAGGGATTTTTTTAAAAAATATGAGTAGCGCTAGGAGCCATCTATCTGGAATACTTTTCACTTATGTAGAGTACTTATTGCAACAACTTGACAGCAAAAAGAATTCTTCCTCCTCTGCAAGTACACATCGTAGTATGATTTCATGGAACAAATACAGCAAAAAAGAAAGCTGCATTTTTGATTTGGCTGAACAGCTAATAGAACCAGCAACAATAGCAAACCCAACAATTGTGGGGCGTCCATGCTTTTGTATCCATTCCAAAAGATAACTGACTTCTCATCACAGAATTAAAGACTAGCTGAGCGAGGAATGTCCTTGGGAATTTCTGGTGTTTTGGACAAAGAACAAGGAGATCCCATAGGAAGCCTTAGAAGGGCTGATCAAGAGCTCTTAACTCTATGCATATGTTAGTCTCCTTCCAGCAAGCTGCCAATTCCTTGGTAGCAGTGTGAGGCAGTGCCCATGAGAATTGCAGAGAAATTAGGAATCTGGAGCTAAATTAGAAAATGCTAGGTGTTTTATCTCTGTACAGCTATCACCCATCTCTCAATTTACTTTGTATCTTCCTTAATAACTTTACTGATGCTGTACTATAAATTCTAGTTGAGCTGCTGTGTGGTAGACAAAACAACTTTAGGTACAAGAATCTGAAAGAGTCAAGCAACAAAATTGGTTGTAATGATAAGGATCCCAAAGGACTTGGGGAAAAAAAATAAAAGAAGCAAGGATGGGATAGAAATCTGCATCAAATCCAAATTGCTGGTGTAAAATACCCGGATTTGGAAGAAAAGACCTCTCCTGCTCTTTTGGGGGCAGCAAGCCCAGTTAGGACTTGGTATCTATCAAACCATGGGCTAGCATGGGTAACCATGTTAGATAGCACTTTAATGCCTGCAGAAACATTAACAACATGCAAGACCTTTTGGTTTCCAAATCACAAACTAAAGCTTTGGTTTTAAAATAAGCATTCTTGGGAAAAGCTTGTCTGCATGGATCTTCCACTTCAGTTGGGTACTCTGTGTTTAGGATTTGTAGAAAAGCTCCATGGGAAAGCATATACTTTGCCTGCCAACAATTCCAGGTTCACTTCCTAGCAGCATGGCAGCATGGATAGACAGGGCTAGAAAGGAGCTTTGCCTAGACTCTGGAGTCATTGCCAGTCTATCCTGGGCTCACATACGCAGCAGCATCCTCTTACCAAAATCTAGCCACCCAAGGGATTTATGAGGTCCATCACAATTGAAAGAAAGCTGCCTTAGGGTGCAAAGTCATTTTGTGAGGAGCTATTGGACCTGGCAACGGTCCTGTGTGAATTCAGCATGGACTCTACGCAGTCAAAATTCTACAAAAGCTTTGTGTTAACAGTAGTGTTGAAAGAAATGTCCATCTGGGTTCAGTTCCAAGTGGGGAGAAAGACACTGGAAACATGGTGGCTGATTGGAAAGATGGTTTTTAATGGTGGACAGGACCACATGGTTTGAGGTCCTGGGCAAAAAAGGCACATGGGTGAGAGAGAGAGATTTATACCGACTGTTGGGCTTTGAATTTGAACGTGTGTTTGATTCGTTGTCAGACTCCCATGGGGCCATGCAGGGGTAACTTTGTAGATTGTCCTTTTAGTCCCAGGCTTGGTTGACTCTTGCTGAGTGATGATATAATGAAATGGCTTTGGGCAATTCCTACTATGGCTCTGCCTGAAGGAGGTAGATCTTAGTTATGTAGAATAGACTGGCCCAGGCCTTAATGGCCCATTGACAAAGGTGGGGGGGCTGAATTTCTGCCTCCCTTTTAGGGGAAATATTCTACCCTTTTAATATTTCCTAAAATATCTCATTTTACTAGGAGGGGGTGAGTGCTAACTTCCTACAGAAGAAAGCACTATGGAAGTGATATTTCAGGGAAGGTTAAACAACACAACTGATCTCATCTGGAGCCTTTTGATAAAGCTCGGCATTTTCTGAAAATCAATCCATCACTTGATAAGTGCACAAACAACTGACTTATGATGATAGTCCTTCCATTGAAACTCACAATCTTGTTATGGTCTGTTTTCTCCTCTCCAAAGGGACAGGTCTTCGGTAGTTGCTTATCTTTCACCAGCCCAATTTTTGTCCTGTTTCTATCATCTTATTATACGTTTTGTCAGGGCCAAGCAAGAGGAAAGAATAGAAAGGTTAAGGAAATAGGGTCAGGACAGACAAGGAGTGATTAAAGACACTGGTCTCAGAGTGATGGGATGCAGTTTCTTTCTTGCACATGCCTCTGTGCACTGCAGAGCTAATTTCTTTTGCATCTCCAGGGAATGAACCATTAACAAGATGCTCAAAGGCCTTTAAGAACTGAAGTGGGTGAGAAAAGACTGGCCCTGCTGCTGCCTTCCTGCAGTCTCTAAGAACCGTGTGTTCTGGTTCGCTCAATCAAGAGAGCTTGAGACCTTTTTCTGGAGGATTTGGTGCTGGTTTGGCACTCCAGGTCTGTACCAATATTGCTATTCCCTCAAATCACCCTTAAGGAGCTCCTTCGTCTCCCACATCTTCTGCAATTGAGTTCCTTTTGCAGGCTTAATGCTGGAGTTCACTTTTAAAGGAAAAATATAATCAGATATATGATTAAAGCAGGAAAAGGAAGGGCAAAACCATTTTCAAACGGATGTTGGAAGTTAAAACCCATCCCTCTCCTAGAAAAATTAAATATTCTAGGATATACTACAAAGGGAGAATATTTCCCCTAAAAGGGAAGTAGAAACTCAAAGAATCAGAAACTCATTCCCATCCCCACTTTGTCAATGGGCCATTAAGGCCTCAGCATCCCACCTGTAACACAAAGGACCTATCTAGCAACAGAAACTCACCACATGGCACCTGGAAAGATTACATCAGCCAGCAAGGCTAGCTCCGACCTCTGATAGCAACCAATCAGGATACTCTTCCTGTGCCCCAGGAAGTTCAAAGCCAGAGAGGGTATAAAACCCAGGGACTCTCAGCATCTCTCCCCTTTTTTCTGTTCAGGAGCTCAGGAAGCCATGTGATCCTGTTCCTCAATAAACCTATTTTCCAAGCAACTTCCATGAATCCAGTGTCTTTTTCCCCACTTGGAACTGAACCCACATGGATATTTCTTCCAACACGGAGTAACAGAAAACCTTCTTTGGATCAGAACTGCTCTGGCAGAGGGAAGCTTTAGCCTTCTGCCTCCAATATGCTCCAGATTAAAATTATTTGCTTTGACAAGAATCCTCCAAACTGGCACCAATAGTAGCCATCAGTGTAATATGAGGGGGAGGACAGTCCTAATTTTATCTCGCTGTTCCTACTGTATTGTTCAGGCTGGTGGGAGGGGCCATTTTAGACCTGTCCCTCTGCATGCAAGTGAGGCTCGACCAAAGCTTCATTTGGAAATCCTCTGTGCCACTTGTTGGCTGCTTCGAAATTAAAACAGGCAAGCACAGATCTGCCATTCCATTGTGCAAAGTCTCCCCACTGGGATGTCATCTGTTTTGTTGGTGTAAACTTGGTGTTGCCAACCAAGACCTCACACAACACAAATGAGGAGCCAGTGATTTTCAGGTCTTCTTAGCTGCAGTGAACCTGAGACCAGCTGCCAATTGGGCCATTGCTATTCCCTGGCGCAGGCAGTGATATAACTAATATAAATGGGTCCCAGCCTGAAAGAGGCACAAATATTACTAAGAAAGACCTCACATGTGACCCAAGCATCTGTGCATTAGACCTATTTATGCATTTCGTGAAAATAGAAGAACTTAACTACTCTCTGCTGCCAAGCTGTTTTGTCCTCCCTCATCAATCATCAAAAAGCTCCAGAACAGCAGGGACTCTGCTGGGACTCCAGCCTTCTGCTTAAGGCATGGGCGAATAGGAGATAATGACCAAGACTGGAATGGAGGGAGATAAAGATTTGGGCAGTGATTGGCTCGAAAAACATTTCTGGAGATGGGGGTGGGGAGACACACACTGAAAAAGTGAGTTGTTTCATCTTTATATTACGGGTCACGGGCAGATATAACAGCCTCCCCCCCAACTTGGTGTATTGAATATCTGTAATTCCCAAGCACATAGCCATTGAGGATTAATATCCAACACATCTGGGCTTTTATTGACTTCCGTGACTTGAAGCAGCACAGAGAATGCCAAATTCTGTGATCCTATTTTTTGCTGATAAAGGTACTCATGAAGGGCATTCTTGAGAAATGCTGCCTTCACAGCAGGCATTTTGTTTGCTGCGTGACATTCGGTCTTAGTCCCGTCATAGAGTATTCTGCAATATTTGGAATATTTTAGAAAGCAACAGGGAGGGGGGAGAAGCAAGAAAGTAGGGGGACATAGGTCTGGAATTGAAAATAGGAGAGGGGACTCCATGAGGCCCCTGGTCAAGTTTCTTTTTGGTTACTGAAATCTCAGGGAAACCCACTCTGTCTAAAATGTTCCCAGAGCCTGGAGGATAAAAAGACCTTGCTCCAAATCCACCTCTCAAAAGATTCTCTGGAAATTAAATTCCGTACCAGATTCCCAATGTGTATTTATTGGCTTCAAGGGTGAAACTACTGCAGTCAGCAATGGCTGAGCCTAAACTCAGCAGCCTGACTTTGAAGCACTGATTAATTTTGATACGTGGCTTTCCTCTTAAGCGACAAGATACATTTCCTCTGATTCTGGCAACTGTCATTATGCCCACCTGACTGTTGCCCAGAACAATGAATGCCAACCTGCTCCCTCTTTTGCATGACAATGTGTATGTATATGCAAGCTTTTGTGCATCCCTTGGGTTGCTTCTGACATTGTCAGAATGGGAAGTGGAGAGGCACCTATCAGTCCTTCTGGAGAGCACCGATTGTCACTTTCCATAGGTGTCAGGAGTGCAGCTGAATCTTTGCAACATACTCACAAGGAAGGATCAGTTCTGCGTCCCCATTTCCTTGACGCAGTTTCAGGACAGCACCTGTAAACACCTCTCCGTCCTGAAAAGCATTCAGGGGTTGAGGAACACCTGCTGACAGGCAGCCAGATCTTCCCCTCCCCCTTCCCCCATGCTCAGGTCAATGTGTGCTTGAAAGGGGGTTTCTATGGAAACCCCAAGGCTGGGCAGTGATGTCACTGCTGAGACTTTGTCTCATATAACCCCAGCCGTGGCTGTCAGGGCCAGTGTCCCCCAAGTGCGTCCACCCCTTTTCTCTGACATTTGCCTGGCCGCTTGTTCTCTTTCTGACAGTCAGGTCTGAGGCGTCACAAGTTTCTGACAGGGATACTGTCCTCCGAGGGAAAGTTGGGGCACTAAGGGTCCAGTCCAGCGAGTCAAAAGTTCCTAAAATAAGCACAAGTGCTGGAGAAATCAGGAAGAAGAGAGCAGAGGCAGATTTATGGAAGCTCTGAAGCAGACAATTCCATTCAAAAACCTTGATGCATTTACTGCCCCAGGGGAATTGTGT
Source organism: Ahaetulla prasina (assembly GCF_028640845.1). Lineage (NCBI taxonomy): Eukaryota > Metazoa > Chordata > Lepidosauria > Squamata > Colubridae > Ahaetulla > Ahaetulla prasina. The sequence goes on along the minus strand of NC_080540.1, from coordinate 81,908,238 downwards.
CTGCTAAGTAAGTGTTTTAAAAGTGGGGGGGGGCCTGCAACTCCATCCACAATATCCTGGACTGGCAGTTTCTGAATTTCAAATGAATCCATTTTATAGCTACCCACAAATAGGTCTTCAGAATCCCATAGTCCTTCAGAAGAAGTTAGAAGGGAGCTTGGCTCCGCCTCAGCTCTTCCTTATCTTGTTTTGGGGCCTTGGAGGGAGTGGACGGCAGCATTATGGATGGCTACAGCTGCCCAGCATATTGCTCGCTGCAGGAGAGCTAAGTGTGCCTGCAAAGGAGTGGCAAAAGTTCTGTGATGGGAGGCTCTTAAGCAGCTGCCTTAGGGGCATTTTGCTGTCCTAGATTCAAGCAATTATTTTTTTTTCCCAAAGAGTCCTTGAGAGAGATTGGCCCTCCTTCCAGTTTCACACCATGTACATGTATCACACTCAGTCGAACCCGTCCCAGTAAGAGACCTTATAGGGTGGATGAAGAGTGTGGGTGAGGGAAGGGTCTTGTTTCCTCCCAGGCCCTACATGTGCGGAGGCTGCTTTGTTGACTTCAGATCTAACTAAACCCCCACATAAACTGTACTGTATGGGCACATTGCATATAACTTAGACTTACATTTTCAGGGTCTCCTTCCCTTTGGATTGGTCTTTTTCTCTGTTCCTTGATGCCTGCTAGATGCACTGACTACTCCTCTCATAATTCCTAGCCAACACACCACTGGCGATGGAAGTGCTACACTAGCAAATCTGCCAGAGACCAGGTAAGGGAAGGCTGGACTACAGAATAGCCTGTTATTCTTTGTGCTGCTTTGTCTCTACACCTTCCCTTCCTCCCCCATTTTTCCATGTCTCTGGGTTTGCTATGCTTTCCTGGGTGGGTGCATGCAGGTGATGTATGTGCATGCATGTTTGCGTCCCTGTATGTTGCTCGGTGTGCCTTTTTGTGCGATTCAGTGTACCTATTGTTTGCCTATGTGCCTCAGCCTGCCTGTATTGTTCTCTGCCTATTTTGTCCCATCTTTTGTGTCTCTTTCTGCTGGCTGCGGGTCTCTGCGCCGGAACAGATGCAGGTGTCTTTTTGCATCAGGTCAGCCTCCTGGCCTGAATCCTGTCCTCACTCGGGGCACTGGCGGAGTCATTTGTGCCCTTCCTCTGCAGCAGAAGGGGCCCAGGGACAGCGCAGGGATTCCAGGCAGCTCCTCAGGGGACATTTGTCCAGAACAGAAATGCCGGTGATTGGCAGCCCCTGGCCTGCACCAGAGAAGCGCAGGCCTGGACTCAGAAGCAGACGGGACTTTGGAATCCCTTGGGAGTTCTGGCTCCTCTGCCAAGGTGGAGAGTGGAGGAAGAGGAGCGAGCCTTCCCTGCAGAGGGCATGGCTGCATCTCCCAAATCAGCGGGGTCCCTTCCTCGCCCCTCCCCCCCGGTCCTCCCTCGCTCTCTTTCCTTCTGCAACATATGAGCGAGTTCCTTCGCGAGTGAAAAGAAGAGGCGATGACTGCCAAAAGACGGGCGGGGAGGGGGCGTGTCGCTGTGGGCTCATTGACCTTGGCCCCCTTTCTGGGTGGAAGGTGGAGGGCGCGACCGGCCGGGCAACTCTTGGCGCTCTCTCTTGGGAAGGCCGCTCGGAGATCAGAGGCTCCCGGAGGCTCCCCTCGGTGTGCCGGCGGGGCTGAATTCGCGAGTGCCGCGAAGGAGGGAGGGTGGCGGAGGTAGTGGAACCGCGGACCTGTTGGACGGACGGGCTGCTTTGACAAGGACCGGAGGAGGGGAAAGTACGCTTGCAATGGGGATGGTGGGGGGGGGAGGGCGTCTCCCCACACAGCCCCAGATTTGCTTACGGGCCTTCCCTCGCGGAAAAAAGGCAGGTGCGGGCATCAGCGCGCCCGTCCCCTTTCCCCGAGTGTCCGCGGGCAGGTTTTTGCAACCCGCTTTTGCCGGGAGCCAAGCACTGGAGGCAAGTGCGCGCGGCTCCGCCTGGCGGCTGCAGCTCCCGCTCCCTCCCAGCGGAGAGCTTGTTTGCGTCTCCGGAGCTTGTCAGTCTGGAACCAGCTGTTGCTCCGTCCCTTCCCGTGGCGGATTCCAGTCCGGGTTTTGCAGCCCCTCGCTGGCTCTTTCTTCTTTCTCTTCTGCATTGCCGCGGACAAGGTGCTCGCCGCCAGCCCAGCGCTGCCTGGCAGGGAAGGACCGAGAGCAGAGCTGGGCGAGAGCGAGTGAGACACGCACACGCACAGTCGCGCCGCGGCGCTCGGCCAGCGAGGGGGGTCTATGCGGCTGGCCGGCTCGAGCTCTCCAGCGCTGGCTGCCGGAGCGAGCCCCCTTCTCCGCCCGACGCCCTCGCTTCCCCGCAGCTCGCCCTCCGAGCCCTGGCGGCGGGTCCGTCGGGCCATGAGCCGCAGATGGGGCAGGCAGGGAGCCCGCGGCGGGCTTGGGTGCTGAGCGGCCCTGAAGTGCCCTGAGTTCTTGCGGGGGGCAGCGCCGGGCGGACTCCAGCTGGGACAGACGGCTCCCGCCCGCTCCCCTTCCCTGCTTCCTCCGGACCGGGTCTCGTCCCGTCCTCCTGCCGTCCCCGCGCCTCCTGCCGAGGAATGGCTCGATGGCTGCAGCTCGGCGCCAGTGCCCGCGTGGGCACAGGGCTGTGGCAGGTTCTGCTGGCCGGCACCATCCTCACCAGCCACATCCATCCCAACGGTGAGTCAGAGCGGCTTTCACGCGCGGCGGCGGCGGCGGTCTCAGTGGACAGCCACGGTGGTGGCACTCTTGCCGGGGAGACTCGTGGGAGGGACGGCGGGCGGGAGGGCGATGAGGCTCGACGGAGGAGACGACGATGCCCAGCGGAGGCACGGAAACTGACCGGGATCTCCTTTCGAGGGACGGGTTGGAAGTGGAAAAGGAAAGAGAACCCGACTTTGTAAAGGATGCGGCGGCGGCGGTTTTAAGATGCGCCGGGGGCGTCGCGTTGTTAGGCGAGACACTTGGCGAGAGGGAACCCAGCTCTTTCGGGAACCCTGGACTCGACCGGAGAGCACTTGGTATCACAAAGTGCAGCAACAAAGTTTCAGCTTGGCTGTATCCTTGCTCTGCATAAAGGAGCCATTGGGCTCAATGGCATATGGATGCCGCCTCCGTTGCCCTGGGAGTGCCAAAGACTCTGCTTTTGTTGTTGCTGCTGCTGCTGCAGCAGCGCTGTATGCGAAGGCCTTGCTTGTTGTTTCTGCCCATTGCTCCTGTCCTTCCACTGAGTCCAAAATCAGAACTCCAGAGAGAAGCCTACCTCCCGTCCCCATCCCATGCCTATCTGATGCCCCCCCTCCCCCCCGCAGCTTCTTTGCCTTCGATAGAATAACCTGATTCTGGGGCCTGTCTCTCACAGAACTCGGAGACGATTATTTTCTGCAAGGTGACTGAAGGATTTTGTGGAAAAAGGCAAACCAAAGTTTACACTGCCACTCTGATCTCGGCAGAGTGACTGGAACCTCTAGAAAGGCAAAATATGGAAGCAAAACTTCAGCGGTTCTTAGGGCAGTTGCATGGGGTGGGGGCATGTAAAAGAAGGCAAAGAATCAGAAAGGTACAAGCGCTTAGCCTGAATGACTGATTTCTGGGATGGATTCCCCCAGGTGGTGACATTTCCTGTCCTGGGTCCTGGAGAGACAGGTAAGGTTGTGGGAAGAGATGCAGCCGATGAGGGGGGAGGTGTAGGTATTATTAGGGCAACAGAATCTCCTTCAAAGCTTTGCTAAATTCTCCACAATCTCCCCATAATAATGACACCCATGGTGTCAGCCATGGTATAACCAGACTTCGATGCAGTTTCTAGTTTTAGCAGCAAAACACAGCCTGTAATAAAAATAAAGCAGCTGCACAATCCATTGGATCCAATCAAAGCATTCATTCTGAGATGGTAGACTCAGGACCCCAAATTGTGGAGATCTTGCAAGGTCAACCAGCAGGTCAGGTGCAACGCAGCTCTTCTGCCTCCTTTTTTCCCCCCAGGCAGGGTCCCAAAGAATTAACAGGAGTCACAAGTTGTACTCTCTGGCATTGCTTGGAAAACCTCAAAAGCTGAAAGATTTCCAAATGACAATCCTATTAATTCCATCATAATGCAGCAAGGTCATACTGTAGTTCACATACATTCTTGAACACGCTTTCTAACTGATCAGACAGGTGATCTCCAGCTATCTTGGACTTCAAGTCCCATAATACCCACTGGCCACATTGAATAAGAATCCTGGGATTTGTTTATTGCAGCACAATCAGACACCATCAGGTGGAAAGATTGCTTCATAAGCGTTTTTGATAGTTAAATGGATGTTTCAAAAATTAAGGGACTTTACGCCCATGCATGCCATACATATATGCACACAGAGACTGAGACAGCATACAGTGAGACCTCATGTTCCACACATGATATCGGCATGCACAGATCTTCACACAAGCAAAATGTAATTTATACATATGACTATTGGATGATAATGAAATGTTCATGCATGCACACACAGATACCAGTGTTTACACACACACGCACTCAGTACACAGACACACACACATCTTGCAAATATTCCCAGAAATAATTAACACTTTTTAGGCAACATGCCTCCAGTCCCACATGGCCCACAGACTTGCATGCCATAGAAACATTCAACTCTGTACACAGGCAGAACATCTGGCAGTAAAAACAGGCACTCTCTACAGAGCACCAACTGCAAAAAACAGCCCCCCTCCCCATTACAGTTTACAGCCGTATAGTGGTTCTTTTCAAACTCTTCACATGCCACAGGCTGCTTTGAAGGATGAGGACAGGATCTGGCAGCTGAGAGGAGCATAAGTGGATACTGTTTGTCTTTTCATTCTTTCCCACTGATCGCAGTGCCAGCCTGCAGGGAGCCAGCCAACCCTCCAGCAAAGTGGGAGGTGGGGAGAGGGTAGAAGCCTGCCAGCGCAGAGACACAATCACCCAAGGAAGGCTGTGGAAGGGGTTAGTTCCCTGCTGAAGGCAGCCAGTGTCTAACCTTCCAGGAGCCTGTGGATTGGACTCCCTGGCAGGATGTGAGGCCTGCCCCTTTGAGGAAGGGCAATTTAACCGATTTGCACAGTGGGGTGGACAGCAGCAGAATATAGCCACCTAGTTGTGCTTTATTCCAAATTCACAGGAATCTAGGCCAATCAAAATGCCTCCCTACTATCCCCTTGCCCCCCTCCCCCGCCCCAAATTATTGTGCTATTCTGAGAGTCACAGTGCCAGCCATAGCCAGGCACAGTGTAGGAGTTGAAATAAGCTCTCCAAATTGCTTGACTGATTCCTTTTCATTCCACCTCTCTGTAGCCCCAAGCGCCCCTTTCCTTGGATGGCCATAACTGCTCTTTGGTCTCATATGCGCTTTGTCCTTGTCTCCGTTTTTTCTTTGGTTCCATAGACCAACAGCCCCTTATTGAAATCAATGACTCTTCACTCTCTTAATTCCAGTCTCCTTCCCAATTCTGTCACCAAGGCATGTTTGTGAAACTGAGAAACCCAATCACTAATATAATACAATACCTCCTCTTTTTAATCCAGAATATTTGGCACTCAGGACATAGTTACTAAAATGAATTAAACTCCACTTTATCATACAAGCATGCCTCAGACTCCACCCTCCCCCAATCCTTCTTGTTTCTTTTAAGCTGCCCTGACTGATAGATAGATTAAAGGATATTCAGGAGTGATTGATTTGTCTCAGTATTGATCTTGGATGTAGGGGCCTTAGAGTAAAGGTGCACCAGACAAAGATACTTCGATTGGCAACCTCAGTTTAGATGGAAAGTGTCCTAAGGCAACAGCTGGAGAAAAAGGATGCCTGAGTTGCTCCTGGGGTAACTTCTAGGAGTTAGCCATGTGTGGCATACAAAGGGAAGCCAGGATCCTGTAATTTAGTTGGCATATTCCAGAAATGTTTCTTGATTCAGCTTGACTTGTCCTCTCTGTCAGCAGTGAGACAGAACAAAGCACTGTCTGCTGCCTTCTCATTCCTCCACCACATCTCCCAGCACCTTAAGTTAGCTGTAAGTTAAGCAATATTGAGCCTCACTTTTCATGCAAAGTAGGGAAAACAACAGAGTTGCTCCACTGCTGCCCTGTTAATGTAGTGTTGTGCAAAGTTCTGGGAAGGAGCCATACTATGAACTGAAAGCCCAAGCAGGGCTCTTGATGTCTTCTGAAGAAGGATGCCCTGTTAAGTAGCCACTGAATATATATTTAAAAATATGTGACATCTGGTAACATGGAACCTTGCCTTCAGTTCCTTGTTCTAAACCCCAAGGAAGATGTCCCACATAAATTTCTCACAACCCATGCAGGCACAGAGTGAACATCCTTTCTCAGTTACCCATGGAGAAATGTAGTGGTCAGAAAAAATCTTTGAATCTAACCTCTTTCTGGTCAAAGAGCAAATAGGGAGGGTGTTTGAGGAGAAATGTATTCTTTGGGTAGAAAAGGAGAAGGCCAAGACTTGAAAAATTGGGGAGAAAAGCTCTGAGGCCATATTCTCCATCCCTGATTTCTGATCACATTGTCATTATTATGGAATTCTTGCTAAGGATCCTGCTACGCACACGCACACACGTCCCAAATAGAGTCAAATACTAACAGAGGAGAATATTTGTAGCTCAGGATTGTAATGAAGGCTCCTTGGTGCTTGAGCACTGATGATGTTACCTAGTTTGGATAATAGAACATCTACAAGAAAGCAACCAAGTTCGGAGTGCACCAAGGACTCCTCAGACCCAAATACTATACTGAAAGCATTCACAATCCTATAAATAGACAAGAAAGTGTCAGGCAGGTCTTTCTCCAGCTCCATCCACCTTCACAATGGTCCCATTTCAGCTTACCTTCCAAGGTTCTCCATGTACCAGCATCCCAAAAATAAGGAGGCATGTCAAAAGTAGTTTCTCCTTAACTAGCGCTGTCTTGAAGTGTTAATCTACAACTCCCATAATCTGTAACTAACAAGACATACATATTTGGAAACAACATTACAGAACATCTAGAAGGTGGAAGAAGGCTACCCACTGGTGGTCTTCAAATTTTTTTACTGCTGGTTCTGTGGGCGTGGCTTGGTGGGCATGGTAGAGGAAGGATACTGTAAAATCTCCATTCCTTCCCCACTCCAGGGGAAGGTTACTCCAAAACCCCCATTTCCTCCTGATCAGCTGGGACTTGGGAGGCAGAGAATAGATGGGGGCAGGACCAGTCACAATTTTTATTACCAGTTCTCCGAACTACTCAAAATTTCCGCTACCGGTTCTCCAGAACTGGTCAGAACCTGCTGAAACCCACCTCTGAGGCTACTCTAATGGAAAGTTAGTATCTAGGCAGAGAATGCCCTGTGAAGAGGGGGAATAACATCCTTTGTTCAATGTGCCATAAGAACATAGGCAACATTCAAAAGTACAAGTATTTCCTTAGAAACATCATAGAAAGGGTGGGGTGGTGTTCATAGTTTGAGAATTGGCTCATTAGTGCAAATTTATCTGAAGTAATCCACCAATAGGATGGGTGTAAACATGGTTATCTTGTACTGTAATATTGTCTCTCTCACAGTGCCTTGAAGGGCCAAATGTGTCTTGGATTAGGCATCTCATCTTGGGGGACAACCAGTATACCCTTTCAGTCTCTTCTGAAACTGATATAAAATCAGCCAGCCTGTTAAAACTGAAAGCTGAATATGATGATTTCCATTCTTTAGAAATACATAAAGAAAGGGAAGGCAAGCTTCTGGGTTTATTTGAGAGTTCTCTAAGGGTCAGTTGTGAAAAATACAGGTGGAATTTAGGAGTTATACTGTTCGCAAAGCAGCCTGTTTTAATTGTTAATTCAAATCCTCCACAAGGAATAGAATCACCTTCTACTATGTTACTCGCTCTTTGTTTCCATAATTACATGGGCTAAACACAGTTTGATGGATCATTCCTCACTCACTCTTCAATGTTCCAGGCAATGTTTTTCTAATTCTAATCTAATCTGCATCTTTGATGGTGGACTAATTAACCTAGAATGTTCCTTAGAGACATCAACAGGTATTGCAATCACCATTTGATTCTTGGAATAGTCTTTGGAAGAGAAACAAGAATTCTGATAATAGAGCTGTTAAATGTATTTAAACTTTGAAAAGAAATAGCCTGTATTATCTCTGAAACGATCCTTTAAATAAACAAGGACTTATGCATTAGGAATAGCAAAAGGAAGTTTTAAACTACTTGTTTCCCACCTTTATTTATTTTTCCAAATAAGGTGATGAACATATCCAGCAACACCTTCCTCCTCCTATTTTCCTCACATCAACAACCCTGCAAGCTGACTTGAGCTGAGAGAGACTGACTGACTCAAGGTCACCCCAGCTAGCTTGGAACTCATGGTTCCCCCCCACCCCACCCGCTTTCTAGCCTGGTGCCTTAACCATTGGACCAAACTGGCTGTCATTAAAGACCATTGCTAAAAACTGCATCCAGAGGGTGTGCTTATACAGTACGGCAGGGCATGGGGATGGATGGGGGAATGTATTGGTGAGGGGAAAAAAGTGTTGATAAATCAGAGGAGATGTAGAGACTCTGTAAGAATGACTCGAGGGCTGGGAATGTTACCAAAGCAATTCGATCTGTTTAGTCTCTCTAAGAGAAGGGTAAAGGGTGACTTGATCACAATCTCTACATATCTACATGGTACAGAAAGAGAATTCTGATGCTAGTTGGAACGTTAATGCAGAGGAGAGCCCTGTGTCTGAAGACCGATGGCCAACAAATTAAGCCAAGAAATTAGTTGCCGATATGCTGTACCCTCTTAGCACCAAAAGAGAGGAAAGTAACCACTGAAGTAACCTGACTACAGAATTGTTGCTTTATTCAATAAAGCCTTCTTTCGTAACAGAAACTTCTGCCAGAACAAAGGATCTGTAAGATCTTTCATTAGCCCTACTTTCCAACATACATGAAAACGCAAGACCGTCTGATAACTTTGGGATAGCATCAACTAGATAACTACTACTGAGCCAATTTGTGGCTTTTTTTGGTTCATGCTGGGGTCAGCAGCACCTCCCCTCAAAAGCATGCAGAAGTAAGGAAATAAAAAGGCCAGTTGTGTCTTTTCTTCTAGGAGACCAGATCATTACTGTGAAGCAGAGCTGAAAAGCAAGCAGACACTTCCAGTAGTTGTATGCTAAGATTTCCACAAGCACATGTGGAAACTTAAAATGGGTACTTCTAATATTATAGGCTTTTCATACATAATTCCTAGGATTTCAGTTGAAGCCTAGTGACCACAGATAAATTTTCTTCCCAAAACCTCTTTTTCAGGTCTCTCAGTGGTGCACTCATTGCAATTGCAATCCATCCAGCTTGCTGTTGGTCATCTGCTTCTATTCCCAGCATAGAGCCTTCTGCAGAAAGCTAGATCTTTGCACAATGTAACCAAATTAGAATAATTTGAGCCTGATCATTTGTGTCTCAAGTGAGAACTCTGGGTAGATTTGTTGAATGATCCATTTCTTACTTTTCTTGGCTGTCCATGGTATTCTCAGGTGTCTTCTTCCACCACCAAAGTTCAAAAGTTCAATACTCTATCTTGCTTCTTTGAAGAAGCAACTTTGCTACCATAAAATGCCATGAAGAATATTATTTATTGCATGATTATAATGCTTATACATATAGACATATCATAACATCTGAGTATCTTTTCTAAAACATTCTAATCTATCAAGTGCTAGTCTTGCAGCATATTTCTTGATTACCTGTTCTTTTATTGTTGATGATGGATCCTAAAAGGCACTTCAATATCTTAATTGTCAATTCTAAGGCTAGTTGGTGTACCTACTGTCGGTAGCTTTGGCTTATTTATATTTAATTTTATTCCCATTTTTATTGAGCTTCTTGACTTTTATTACTAGACCTTGCAAATCTTTGCATTTTCAGCTATCAGAGTAGTGTCATCAGCATAATGCAGATTGTTTATGTTTCATCCTCAGTTTTAAAACCATGCTAATTTTCCAGTTCAGCTTCCCTTAATATATATTTAGCATATAAGTTGAATAAATCAGATGAAAGTGTGCAGCCTTATTTCACTCCTTCGCCAACCAGGAGCCACTTTGTTTCGCCTTGTTCTGTCTGTACTGTGATTTTTGGACTTGTACATGGTCAGAGTAAAGATGGTGTAGTAGCAGCAGCAAATGCTACTTTGGGGTTCAGAATCGAATTTACAGCTCTTCCCTTTCCATTCTTGCACAGCCATCCCAACTAGTGGAGTCTCCAAAATCAGAAATTTTAGCAAAGCTAAGGACTTCCTTTCACTTCCTCTCCATAATCCAACCAATTATTGTTTTGACAATGAACAAATTTGTGTTCTTCAGTTCTGCTACTACAATTGAGTCTCATCAATATATGTCAGGACATCATAAACATCACAAGGAGAAGCTGTGAATGTCTTCCAACTTTACATTATTTTGGTCAGAGGCAGCTTTAGGATAACAATTCATTGTTCATCAATTCTTGTATTTTTTTAGCAACTGAATCATAAGCAGAAGAGAGATGTTGGGGTGGAGGAGAGTGTAAACATAAGAAGCGAGTTTTTCCCCCTCTGGTTTACAGAAGATAGCAATGTGTAGAGTTCCCTGCAAAGATTGTGATCTATAAATGACCTAAGACAGTAGGAACACTAGAACGTGGGAAGAAGCCTTATGTTAAGTCTAGCTGTTCAGTATGGTCTAAATATTCTACAAACAGCTCTTCAAGTTTTCAGTCAGGAGTTTTTCCCACCATTTCATCAAAATACTGAGGCAGGAGCTCTATTTCACACAAGCTTCCTTATAAAGAAAAATGGGATAACACCAAGTGAATAATAGCTGCAGCAATGCATATGTCCTATTTCACAGAAAGCACACTTAAATTTGCTAAATTTCATTTGGCCAGTAGCTTTAGTTCCTGGCTAGAGTCTGCTAATATTGTATGACCAGGATTCTTCCATTCTGATCTTACTTAACATTCCCCAGCCCTAATGTGCACTCATAACTGTTCTTTTTCTTTTAAGAATGTACCAACAGTACATTGTGTTGTTCACTTACTCCTGCCATCCTAGATCTGAATCATTGCAAATACCAACATAAAAATATAAGAATTATTGCCCCAATCAAAAATCCAACCTCTCTAAACTGGAAATGCTGTAGCTATAAGATACTTGCAAACAAGCCATGAGAAAGATTTGTTTTTTTTCAGGCACATGACAGTTGGAAATAAATTGCCTGTTGTTACAGATTTCCTTTCTTGTAGCTAATATTTGTTGATAGACTTACTCTCTGTTATCTGTCTTTTAAAGTCATTGGCCATCATCACATACAGGAACAGTAAATTTCATATGCTAATTATAACATGCATAGATAAGATATCTTAACTACCCAGTCTACTTGCCAATAATTTAATCTGGATGAATAAAGAATTCACTATTTTGAAAAGGGAAGGGATAGATTAGTTCTATATAATTTCCTAATACTATTCTTAACTTAAAAATATTTCATGTTCTTCTTTAGTCAATTTTAGTAATCTAAAAAACGTTGCTTCATTATTATTTTATTTAAGATGTCACAATTCCCTGATTCTCTTTGCCAATTATGCTAATGAAGCAGCTCACTAGCCCCCTTATAGTATACCTACATCTAGATCAAGCAACTAACAAAAACTGTTCAGAAATATCTTAACTACCAGTCAATATTAAGGACATTTATGACCTCAACTATACATATGTTTACATACACATATCACACATTCAGTTTGGGGAAAGATTTTACCTAATGAATGCTAATCTAGGCTCATCATTCAATTTATTGATAGGTCTACATGGTGGTTTGGCTTATATACTTTTATTAGCATAGGCTAAAATGGAGTTATGCCTAGGGTATTTTGCAATGCTGAAATCCTACCGGTTCGCAGGAACCAGTAGTGATAAAAGCTACCGGTTCGGTAAAAAGCTATGGGTTCATCTGAACTGGTATATCCGACGAGCAGCTGTGCTGTACGATTTCCTGCTTTCTAGCGAATCTAAATGATGTACCACAGCTGTTCTTCCCCTCACTGTTCTACTTACCTTATTAAGTGTCCTTTTTCCATGCAAAGTGCACATTTGGCACACACTGTGCATGCACATGTGCGCAGTGTGCATTTGATGCACACTGCGCGCATGTGCACACATCATGCATTTGGCACGCACTGCACATGCGTGGACAGAGAACCAGTGGCAAACTGCGGAGGATTTCACCACTGGTATGTTAAGCCTTTTATGTTAAGCAATACTTACTTGGGCAAATTATATGAACCTAATTGTGATTTTTCAACTCCAATTTGGAATCTAGGCTGTTTGTCAACTCAACCACGTAGATATCTGTATCACAGATCAAACTAATCAGTAATATGTACAGCAATATTATGTCTCAGTGTTCCCAGAAAACAAACCCCTTTGCATATGGAAGATTAGAATGGAAGAGTATACATAAAAATACTGGTGATGAATCAGACAACAGTATTCAAACAACAGCCAGTTCATCTAAGGCTCTAAGCAGACTGTGAAAGCTGCATCTTTTCCTCATCTATATACTACTAAAACTTCCATTGTCATTACCTTTAACTGGGCCAAAAAGTGCATCATAAGGCAACACTTTTTGAACTTAAATGGACTAACTTACAGAATGTTTCCAAAATCCAGGACCCATGACTACAGAAAGAATTGAATTTGGGGAAATTATAGCTACATCAATGCTTCTGTTGCTGTGGACACATGACCTTCATTTTCAAGATACTTCCTACCAGCTGGGAAGAGAGATTTCCGATGCTCTCTGCCAGATTTCCACAAGGAAACTCAATGGAAAAGCCAGCAGGAAGTCAGGATTCATCCCTGCTCCCATGCTTTTTTTGCCTTCCCTTGGTCATTTTGTTTTTCTGTTTAGGTAAGGAAGTATCTCTGAAACAATGCCCCAATGGGGCATGGATTGTCTAGTTTATTTCAAAATTCTTTGCTTTCAGGGCCAAGGAAATAGCAGAAACCTTTATGACATGCTACTTTTAAACTATGTGTGTAACTATGTGTACTGGAGAGCATTCACTTATATGATCTCCCACAAGCAATCTGACATGACGCATTCCCAGAACAGAAGCATCACGTGGTGTTTCCAAACATGTGTAGCTCTGTTTTGAACTTTCCTCCATCTTCTTGGCTTGAATCGATCTGACTGCCTGAGGGCCTTTCAAGTGCTAATCCTATTTGAATCTTGGATTTTCTTTCATTTGTCCCTGCATTACAGAACTATTCCCAAAGGGTATGTGGTTTGCATTATGGACAGAAAAGGGGAGGGGGATGTAAGACAGCCCAAAGTATCCAAAACTTCCTTGGGGTGATCTGAGAGCAGATCTGCTGCTTACTCATACAAATGAGATGGCCCATCCAGATGCAGGCTAAAGAGGGTTCTGAAAGGGAAAATCTTCAGTCACCCTGGCTGCCCACTGGTATTTTCGGTATAAATATCAGTGTGAGAATCTAAATCTGAGCCAGAATGCTCTGGGCTGAAAAAAAACACTTGTAGAGTTTGGGCATTTGCCAATGCCAGAACAAAAGGGATCAATTCTGTATTAATTCTGGAGAGGACAGTCTAAAGCAGACTATGTTTGCATATGGGCTAGATTTGTGATTAGCGCATAATGCTGAAAATCCACCCAAAATGAAATCACAAGTGGCAGATTCAAATTGAGAAGTAGCCAAAGGTTCCAGGAGACATAACGCTTCATGGTTTGCTTGCATTATCATAGAAACGCAGACACTCCATGTTCTGCCATTTGCACTAAGGCTATCAGGTCTGGGATGCAAAACTTTGGATAACTGCAACATATGAGCAAAGAGACACATAAATCTAATTCTTTGCTGCTGTCTGCTCTTTGTCTGGAATTTTGCTGCCCAGATCTGGGAGCTCTAATCTGCAGAAAAAAACCTAGGACAGAGGTTTACTCCCAACACATCTCGCATGTTGGCAAAGCTGGTCTAATGAGTATTTATAAGCTTTTGATTCTATCATATTTCTTTTGATTGAGCTATATGGAGGAGGTTGAGACACAATTTGTGAGTATAAAGAACCAGCTGTATGAAAAGGGGAATAATAAATATCACCTATGGTCATTCCCCTATGACTATAATTAGTTCTCTTGGCCTATCAGGCCTGTAGGATAGGCAATACAAGGAAGGGAGCAAGCTTTTTTAAGTAACTAGTCATGTGATTCTCATTAGTGTTAGAAATATCTGGATAACCTCATGATGGCAGCAGAGAGATAAAGAAGTCTGGCCTTCCTATTTTCAATTCAAACTTCAGGTCAGAGAGTCTTCTCTAAATCATATTAAAAATCATTAGCGTGCTATTGGTGCGCATGTGTGACTTATGTTTATATAGATGTGAACAAGAATCATTAAAATAGAGCCCTGTGGCAGATTTGACCAAGTCCAAAGCTTCATTAGAATATGAACTGTCCATAGTCGTTTATGTTTGGAATATGCATTCATAGCAAAGATCACAGCTATGTTTTAAGGATTGTGGGGGATATGAAGAAAACAACTAAGGGACATCTTAATTATGCATTAATCCTACTGTCAATAGTTCCTGATCTTCACTGCATAATTGTGACATCAGTTTGCATGAACGTCCTTTAGGGAAGCCGGGTGACAAAAGGGGCTCTGCAAATAGTTCACAGTTTAGCAACCTATGCCCTCTGGGTTGTTAAATCTAGGCTAGGGGAACTGGGGGTGGTGGAATAGGTCTGGGGGAACACAAGTCTTCCAGATCTACATCACCCCAAGTCTGCTTAATGTAACTCTGAGGTTACATAGGGGCAGTATTAGAGTGAGATGGACAGTGTGAGAAAAAGAGGTGCCTTTTCCTCCTTATGCTAGTCCATATATGGGCCAAAACAACCCCCAATCTCCTCACTTTCCTTCCCCTTCCTAGCTGCAGCTGAAGAGCCCAGGACTCAGGGTGACCTTGAGACTCCAGACTCCTGAATCCCAGCGTTTGCTCCTCAGCCGCAATTAAAGGAGAGGCAGAGAATGTGCTCGGCCTCCTGGAGCTGCTCCTGCTGCAGTGCTACTTCACAGGGGCGCCGGGGAGGGCTTGCATTTTGGGGCATTGCAAGCCCTAGCCCTTCTACCCGTCCCCCGTCCCTCCATGACTTGCTCATACCCACCCAACCCCGTGCCCAAACAGACTGGCAATCACTTGAACTCGCTCGCTCCCCTCTTGGCCGGGCTCTCGGGCCAGCGGCAGGTTTGCTTTTCCTCTCCCTGACGGCAAGTCCCACAGCCACCCCCACCCCTCTCGTTCTCCACCTAATCTGCCCGCGGCCCTAAATCTGGGACAGGTGGAAGTGGCTGTAGCAAATGGTTGCTGAGGTAAGTGGTTGCTACGGCAGCGCGGCTGATGCCTGACGACCGGCAAGCATCTGCCATTAATCAGGGCAATAAGTGGGTCTCTCAAGACTGGATTCAGGGTGCAGATCAGCAATTAGCGAGGGCGGCCTGCCCGTAATGAGCAATTGTGGTAACAAGGGGAAAGCGCGCCTCCGCGCGCGCGGGAACTAGGCAAGAGGACGGAATACCCGACAGACCGCGCGCGCCTCACGGCTCCCAGCTCCGCGCTTGTGTGCTGGGAAGTTGTTAACAGCTTCTGTGCTGAACTCACTGGAGTGTAGCAGCCGGTTCTCCAATTAGCCCAATGCCCTTTCTTCCTCTGTGTTGATGTTACCAAAGTGAGCTGCCGCCTGGCCTTTTAAGAAGCAGCTTCCCCACCACCATCACACACACACACACACCTGGGGAGTTGTGTTAAGTTCCTACCGGCCGCTGAGCGTTAAGGCCTGCTCAGCGTCTCTTTTGAACCACAGGACCCTTGTGCCAAATGAGGGAGCTGAGCTGGCAGTGGGAGGTGGGCGTTTGTCCCTCTCCCCCACCCCGTCAAAAAAAAGCTTGCATTCTGATGCCCATCAGCCCTACCTGGTACAGCCAATGAGAATTTTAATCGGTTATCATCCGGAGGGAGCCTGCTCCTTGGGATCAGGGATCTTGGCTTCCATGCTTCCTACTTTTTTTACTCCGCTTCTTTTGCTGTTTACGGTACTCTATCCAGGATTCACATATACTAGTCATACATACTGAAGTACCGTAGTATAATCTCTTCCATATTGCCGTCTTATCATTTTGCAGAGAAATGGCATTTTAGCTGAGGCTTGCTTTTTTTATCTTGGGTAGAGATTGAAATTATCTTTATTCCCTGAAAATTAGTTTCTGCAGGATAGTCATGTTAGATTACTGGAACAAAACCAAGGGGGAAAAAACCTTGTATCATCTTATTATGGCATAGTGGACTAGATCAGAGGCATGGAATATCATCCTGAGATTAGATAGACCTAAAAAAGAAAATGGAGATGGAGTAATCAGAGGAAAATGAAATGTAAGAAGTCCAGGCAGGGATAATTATAGTTAGTGGCCATACAGCTATAACAGGCATAGCAGATTGTTTGCCTTGACAGTTTTTCCGTGCACAGGATGTATTTTTGTAAGAAAATAATCATGTAAATCTATCCACTGAAATTTTTCATCATGCAGTCCAAACCATGTTAATAACAAATTGGCTTAAAGAAGGTCGGTAAGAAACAACAACAGAAACTGGAATATGGCTTCCTTTGGAACATAAATATTTTGGAGCTCTCAGGTGGCAAAATACCGTGTCTATTATGCTTGTGCCATTTCAGATTAAGAATTCTTAAAAGATGTATTGCATTCTTCCTTCCCAAATAAGCACATTTTGGATTATTGTGTCGGGCCAGAACATGATTCTCTTTAGGGATCAGCCTAAGAAATGTTCTGAGACTGCCTTTTAAATTTTATATTCTTTTTATTATTTATGTAATCAGTGTATAACTGTCTTTGCATTTCTAAAATCCCTCAAAGTAACGGCAATCACTGTGCCAAATGACTGGAAAGCAGGATTGTTCCCAGGGACATTGTACAAGGAAAAAGCCACAAGACATCATAGGTTGTGTCTCCCAAGAGTATTGTGCATCCCATTTTTAATGTTTTGTGGCATGGTGGTGCTGCACTTTCTAGCCATTTGGAACAATTATTACTTTTTTAAAAAATAAAATACATCTTGAAAAGCAATCTTCACATTAGCAACTCTTCCCAGTTAGAATTTTGTGTGGAATTTTCTCCTTATTAGTGCATAAACAGGATGGAATAGATCTGAAAATGAATGCAGGTAAAAATGACACATAGAATTTCTTACTTCATGCCACAGGTGAGATATTTCATAATTGCATTTTCTTCATAAACAGGCTCCATATATAAAATAGAAACATATCAAGGAGATAAAATAGAATATATATAGCTCAGGGCTGAAGTGTGGCATTCTTGTTGCTCTCTGAGCTTGGGTGTTTGCAGACATTTTATTACTCAACTAGGTAACATAATCAGTGCACTGTGTGTTGTAAATGTGTTGTAAATGTTGTACCTTGATGAACGTATCTTTTCTTTTATGTACACTGAGAGCATATGCACCAAGACAAATTCCTTGTGTGTCCAATCACACTTGGCCAATAAAATTCTATTCTATTCTATTCTAATGAAATGTCTGCAACCAAAGAACCAAGCTCAGAGAGCAACAAGAACGCCGTATCAAGAAGGTTTTTGTCCAAAGTGAATCCATTGCTTCTCCAGCTTAAGTGACATAGACTCTACATTTGACTACTCTTCGCTGGCCTAACCTTGGGTACAGCTTAACTTGCTTGCATGTACCACAGACTCCAAGTAGTTCTTCCAGTCAGAAGATCAGTCACTCCTTCCTCATTTAGGGATGATGGAACAATATTCACTCCTATGTGCCCAATGGTGCATTTCTTCATAAGGATACATGTCCTTCCCCTGGAAATGGGGTGTTTTGAATTAGGTTAAGGTACCAAACTGAACACAGTTCCAGGTTGGGATCTTGGGTGGTCTTCTATGGTCCCACCTCACCTCTGGGAATCCATATTTCGCAGGAAGGGTGATAAAACAGATCTTTCCAGCCTCTAGTGCTTCCTTAATTGCATGTAATGGCAGAAGTGTTATCAGCTGAAATACTTAATTAGCTAAATTCCATTGTGATGCAAAACTGCCACTGACAAATTCATTTATAACAATCGCAGACTTAATCAGCACTTGGCCCTATCATTTATTGTGAGTACAGCATGAGGCTGTAAACTGGGAATCCACTTCAGCCTCAGGAGGACAGCTGTGCTTGGCTTCCTCCACCTACTCTTTGGCAACAGGGAATGGGTGTGCGTATGTGAGTATGAGAAGTAAGAGAGACAGAAGAGAGCAAGCAGTTTATTTATGACTGTTGAATGAGAGAGCTCCAAGGCATTCCTGCTGGCGTGAAGCAAGGGAGCATTGAGAAAAGGTGCCTATTTGACAAAGTTGCCAGTATCCCAAGTAATGAAAGTTACGTGTGTTTATATGCATGTTTATAGTACGTATGTGTATGTAAGTTTATATGTGCATGGATCCCTATACACACAGACATACAGTAAAATTATTGTACTGCACTGAGGTGTATGTATAGTAAATAAAAATACTATTCAATAATAAATATATGTCAGTGGAGAAATGGTCAGAAATGAATCAGAAAAATGCTCTATATTTCTGCCAAGGCTCAGCCCCCAGGAAGATGGTAAATTCTGAAAATTAATAATGAACATCTCCTGAGCATGAAGAAAGTACCTTTCTCTCACTGCAGGTATCCTAATTTATCCCATACTCTCAGTAAAGGGGCTTCAGCCCTGACATATCTCATTATGAAATAAGGCCCCTGTTTTTATCCTCAGTAGATTGTACACCGTCTTGAAAGGTTCTCATGGGGAAGATAGCATAGAAATTGTACCGTTTCTCCTCTCACCCAGCTCATCCAAGCTTTTGAATCGCTTGACAAGAATTTTATATCTAGTTTGATGTATATGCGACGTTCTCGCATGAACGTTGCTTTTTGCTTGTTCCCATCAACCGCGGGTCTGACCAAATCGCATGGGGATTTCACACACTGTTGTTCACATTTACCAATGCTGATGATGTTGGTGTAAGACGTCGTTCTTTTTAAAAACAGTTTAACACATTACAGAAGTCAGTGAGAAGAAAGCAGCTTTGTGACAGAAACCATAACACAGCAGCATGTAAATCGGTGCTCCCCAACCTGGTGACACACACATTTCTTGGACTTTAATTCCTGTAACTGAGTGTTGGAGTTCAATACACCGGGAGGGCAGCAAGTAGAAGAAAGTTGAGGTGAATTGTGCTTCCTAGTGAAGGGGGAAAAAGTAATATATTCCTTAGGTATTTCATAAGTTGCGTAGTGCAGAATTCCAGAAGATTGCTTCAAGCCCAAAATGGTTGTGTAAAAATGAGCAGTTTCACATAAAACTCTTCATGGTTGATTTATAGTCCCACCCCTTTTGCAGCTTTTGGCTTCAATCAGACTAGTGGGCTCATCTCCAGTGCTGCCAGCCAGGATCCCCTGCCAGATCAGTTTAGTCCAGGTTGTCGTGTCCCACTCCTCCGCTGACGGCCGGGTCAGGGAAATCCGAATCAGGCGTGCCTCTGCAGCTCTGCCAAAGTCCTAGCAAAGTTCTCAAGGCAGGCAGGAGACCAGAAAGTGACTTCAGCAAGATATGTTCAACTTTGCCTGACTCAGAGAATGCCAGAAAGCAGATCCTTTATATAGGCCATGGGGTGTGGCTCCATGACTCAGCACTTATCCCGGCCTGCCCCTCCCTTCCTTCTGTTGACGCCGCTTATCAATTCTCCTGAAGCGAGGGTCACTCCAGTCTGCAGCTGTTGGTAATTGACCTTCCTCAGGCTCACATGCTGTGGGGGATGGGGAGGAGTCTACTTGCTCCGTTTGCCTGGTCATGGAGCCAGGGCTGGGGGCTGGAGATGCTTCTTCTTCCTCAGCCTGTCTGGGCATAGAGCCAGGGCTGGGGCCGGGAGGCATGCTAGGACATTCCTCAGCGTTCGGAAGCAGATAAGAAGGCCCCAGCTGCGGGGAAAGCGGACGAGGCACAACACAGGTATGATAGATGTGGCTGGATCATACACAGTACATAGAAGCTCTAGAGCAAAGTTTGCCTTGTGAAAAGAGTACACGTGGGTAGCAAGATGCTGATAGTTTTTTTTTTAATTTTTTCTTTTTACGCAAAGGCAAACTTTGCATAAAAAGTTTGCCTTTATTATAGCAATGGAAAGGGCCATTTATTCAAATATTGCTCTGGCTAGGAATCCAGCCAGATGGCTGCCCAGCCTCACTACCTTTCTCAGTAATTAAATCCATTGTTGAAGGGCTCTTGCTGTCCTGTTCCCAGGTATCTATATCAGGTTGACTGGTCTATCGTTTCCCTGGTTCCTCCTTTTGTTAAACAGTGATGACTTGATAAGGTTGGCATTGCTCGTTCTCCAGGATTATGTAAAGGTTTGGCAAAACTCTGAGCAAGCTCTTTCAGCATACTAGGATGCAATTTACCTGCTGCCAGAGATTTAAATTCATTCAAAGTAAATAGTTATTCCTTGATCCTAATTCTTCAATCCCATCTCTTTAGCCTAATCATCTCATCTGCCTGATGGCAGTTATATCCTGTACACTGAGAAGATTGAGCCAAAATAATGGGTTCCTTTGTTACCTGTTAGCATTTTGCCATCTTACCTCAGTAGCCAATGCATTGCTTGTTTTCTTTTGAACTTCTCTAAATAAGTTCTTTTTGTTGTTGTTAGCCTTACTTGCCAATTCCAGCTCATTCTAAGATTTACTCATTTTAGCATCAATTCTACAGTGGTGGGATAACACTGAATAGCCTGCCTTGGTGAGCTATACTTCTTTCCAATGTTTGTATTTCTGTTGGTCTTTCTCTTTTTGGATTCAGGCATATAAGCATCTAGTCCTAAACTCTACACCATATGCTATCAAACACTCTTTCAGCCCAAAGACCCCTCTCTTCCCAACAGTGAGCATTAAAAATATCTCAAGGTGTTTATTTATTTGCACACCATCCAAATAGAAAATGATTGAAAGTATAAGATGGCCAGCTATATAAATGTTTTGAATAAATAAAGTATAACATAAAACAGATAGCAAGATGGTGAATCCAATAAGGCAATCCAACCACCTCAACCCAGGGCTAAGGGCAGCCATGTCTTTAAGGCCTTCTGGAAAATCATTGCGTGCTACCCAGATTCCTAATTCTTTCATTCAGACAATATCTTTCCTCTTAATTCCCATATGGATGTAAATTCCCTGTCCAGTCCCCTCTGTGTCCCCTGATATCACCAAAATGTGTCCGAAACAACCATTGGCCAAGTGGTAAGACAACAATTATTGTATCTGACCTTTTTTCTAGTGCTCCAACTGTTGATTTGGCAGTATAGTTCAAAGTAAAAGAAGATTATAATAGTTTACTACCTGGCAATTAAAAAAAGTCCATCCCATTGCATTTCAATGAGTCTGGAATATTTAAGGATTCTTTTGGTTCAGTGTTACCCTTTTAACTCTACAGCCTCATCTAGGGCAAACTTCTAGCACCACTGCACAATGAAGGAAGGACTTCAAACTGGGATCTACTACTATCTAGTTAGGCATTTCATGAGAGTGGTCCACTAAACCAAAGCTAAGTCAAGACCTCTCCTGGGGTTTATCTCACTTCTAAAAATGTTTTTTTTTCCTGCAGAGTTCAGTAGTTTGTTTTTTATTTGCTATGTATATCAAACACCTTTTTTTAAAAAAAATGCATAAATACAAAATCTTTCCAGAGGTTAGTGCAATGGGGAGTAGATGTTAGAACACCTGGTTTCTTTTCCTGGGTAGAGTCTGATTAAAATTAGCAGATGGACAGGAGATTCCAATCTTGTTTTTTGCTTCCTTTATCTCCTGTGAGTTTTGTCTTATTTGTTCATGCTGTGTATTTTGGCAGAAAGATTCTAAACTCTATTGCCTGCCTCACTCTAGTTTAAGATGGAAAATGTAGCATAGTCCTACCCAATTTGGTTCCTCCCAATGAAGTAGATTATAACTCCCACCATCTCAGCTAGCATTGCCAACATGGATAATGGGAAATGTGTTCTAATTTTGTGGAAGGCTGTAATCAGTCCTTACTCTACCTCTTGGCTGAGTCAGCCTGTCTCTCCCACAGAAATGCTAGGGCTTTTATAGAAAACTTATTCAGTATTTTTATCTTCCACCTAATACTTAAGCCATAGGAGGGCTTTTATTAAGATACTTCAAAGATCTTGAATGGAGAAAACCCCACTTCTGTGCTGTAGCTGTTCAAATGCCACTTTCTATGGGGCCCCATTATAAGTGAAACATCAGTCTCCTTTCACAGAGGTGATCTATGTGTGCCCGGACTATATCACTTCAGGCGTGGATTATACATCAATGCTACTTCATGAAAATGAATGAATGAAACTCTTTGCAGAGAAGAATGTGAAAGGAAGAAGACTAATCCAGAATCTTCTTCCTTATATTTTTAAGTGGAGGATATTCAATCAAGTATACCTCAATAGTCTAAATAGCCTAGAGAGATGTTGAGTACTTAAGTAATAAACTGAGTGTGAGATTGTACATTTCTATAATTGTTAGTCTGAAAAGGTATAGCATTTCCTGCCGAAGCAAGGGGTTGGACTAGAAGACCTCCAAGGTCCCTTCCAATTTTATTCTGTTATTCCTAAAAATGGTGGTGAGGAAGTGGAATTATTATTCCCAAATAGTTGTCCAATCTCTTCTTAAACACTTCCAGTGTTGGAGCATCCACAACTTCTGGAGGTAAGTTGTTGCCCTGAATAATTGTTCTAACTGTCAGGAAATTTCTCTTTAGTTCTAGGTTGCTTCTCTTCTTAATTAGTTTCGCTCCAGTATTTCTTGTCTCGCCTTCTGATACTTTAGAAAATAGGCTGACTCCCTCTTCTTTATGGCAGCCCCTTAGATATTGGAACACTGCTATCATATCACCCCAGTCCTTCTTTTCATTAAACTAGACATACCCAATTCCAGTAACCATTCTTCATATATTTTATCCTCTCCAGTCCCCTAATCATCTTTGTTTTTTACATCGTTGCAACCAAAACTGGGTGCAGTATTCCAAGCGTGGTCTTACCAAGGCATTATAAAGTGGTATTAACACTTCATGTGATCTTGATTCTATTCTCTCTTAATGTGGTCTAGGACTGCGCTGGCTAGGAAAGTTTGTTAATTTTCCTCCAGTCCTCTGCCTTGTGCCTTTAACTATTTGGTCACGCTTTATTTTTACTAGGGAAGCATTACTAAAAGAGTTTCCTCAACCCCTTTCACACTTTGTCATCCTAATGCAGTTAGGAAGGTACTAGGCTGGGGAGTATTGGGGTAACATCCTGTGAAAAGTTAGCCAATTCATCCAGCTTTAGCTAACCTCAGTTCCCTGTGGCTGAGAGACACCAGTCATAGCTTGCCAGGCCTAGTCGGTTTTTGGCTGCTAAGTCACTGGAGCTCTGCCCAGGTAGAATTGGTGCTTGACAATTCCAGCTGGCATATCCCCACCACAGGGTTCTAGTATTTGCCCAGCTGGATGCCCATCAATACTGCATTCCAGTGTCATTAGCAATAATGAGTAAGACTTATTTATTGTCACTATGATATGTCAAGAATGTATTTCTTGACTGTCGTGTAAGGTTCATTCAAGTACTTGACAGAAATTCTGCCCTGGGCTTGTATTATTATGGATGCAATATGGAATGTGGCTATGTGAATATTAAAAGCATCTATTATATTGAGTAGTTATGGTAATACTGTTAACTGCTTAAGGTGGAAAATTCAGACTGAAATTTATTTTATTTATACTGCGTCATCTTCATCATCGTAATCATTATAAATAACTCAAAGCAGTGAATGCCCACAATACTCCTTCCTCCTCTTATTTTCTCCACAACAAACCTGTGAGATGAGTTGGGCCAAGAGAGAGTGACTGACCCAGCTGGCTTTCACACCTAAGGCAGGACTAGAACTCATGGTCTTCTAGCTTCTAGTCTCATGTTTTAATCATTAGTCAAAAAATGCTGTGTGTGTGTGTGTTATCAGGTGCCTATATATTCTCTTAGACGCCTCATTAAAGATTTCTTGCTTCTTCCAATCTTAAGATTTTAGCTTCGCTACACATTATGGAAAGCAATATCAAATCTGTAAATATCTTTAAGTAGCCAGACATTCTCTCTCAACCTAATCCATCTCGCAGGTAGTTTGGAAGTTGTTATGGGAATAAAACAAGGATTGATCTCCCTATATGTTGCCTTCAGTACTCTGAGAAAGATGACATAAAAATGAGATAGTAACATCGCTTTCTCCCCCTGTCTTGTGCAATTTGAGAGAATTTTTACACACTTGCTAGAGGGGTGAAATGCTCACCATTTTTACAGCAGTAATCTAAAGCAGTAATTTAGTTTTCTTGAATGGCAAACCTAGCTGGTTATCCCTCACCAATCCTTTACGAATGAAAGCAAATGCCTATTACAACTGCTGGTGCCCCCCTTTTTGTGCTGTTCTTTGCTTGTGGGATTATGTGGCTCAGTTCTTGGAAGTGTGAAGGATCCGCTCTTAAAGGTGGGGTTTTTACTTCTTCCAATTCTTGACTTCATTAGGCAAACCAATAACATGTCCATTAGTAACTTTAATTAATATAACACACTGAACTGGCATATTGATTCAAGCATTCGAGGATGGGGAGACTGTTCAATATTTTCAACAGAGATTGGGTTGGAAGTGTCATCACTTGATGACAATGGGGAGAGAGCTAAGAGCACAGCAAAAATAGTCTTCTGAATAGTGGAGTTGTTTACAGATTATTCCATCAACACTGAAATATGTTAAAGATCTCTCAGGGAGCTAAAGCAGGGGTCTCAACCTTGGTCCCTTTAAGACTTGTGGACTTCAACTTCCAGGGCTCCTCAGCCAGCAAAGCTGGCTGAGGAACCCTGGGAGTTGAAGTCCACAAGTCTTAAAGGGACCGAGGTTGGAGACCCCTGAGCTAAAGGACTTACTGAAGTGACAGGAGCAATTTGGGCTCAGTTGGGTGTAATGGTGCATCAAGTGTGCAAGAAGCAGCTCAGGTAAAGCTTAGCTGTTTGCCTGCCTTGTTTAAAAAATTATCTGTCTTTTGAGGACTAGTCAGATGTTGAGCCAACATCAAAAGCTGAATGTATCTGAACTCTCAGATGTCCAGACGTTTGTCAAGGAATATGTTCATTGGAAGATAACACAGAGGAAAGGACAAACATGCAAATTTTACTAGATCTGAGGACACAATGTCATGTGGGTTGCTATTATCCCCAAATAATTTTATTTGGCACTGGATTAATTGCAGCTGCAACATTCTATGTCCATTCACAATTACTTTAACAAAATTAGCAGAAAATGGGAGACAAGATGGATTAGACATAACTGAGATTATAGATAGTTTGGAATGCAGGATGAATAAGGAAATATTGAAGAAGTTTAGAAAAAGAAGATTAGCCAAATGATAACTACTTTTAAATATTGAAAGACTACATAGAAAAGAAATAGGTTTAAGCAGTAGGACAGTAGATTTAAGTCAACTGTTAGGGGAAATGCAATGGGTATTGGACAATTGAACTTTATGCCTGGAGATATAATGGAACTTTTATCAGCTGCATAAAAAGTCACATACTGTAATTGTCTTCATTTATAACTTTAGAACTGGGGTAAATAAATGCCAATCAAATAGAATGGATTGGATTAAGATTGAGTATGTCTAGTTAGTAAAACAACAAACACCGTTGGCCAAAAGATCACAGCAATTTTGCACTTGATAAAGTGGACTATAATCCTCAAAAGCTTATCCTATGACAAACACATTAAATGTGCCAGAAGATTTAATGGTTACCATGAAATATATATTATTCTCCTACACATGAACAATGACCAAAGCAAAAAGTGAGTTGATCCTTGAAGTTCCTTTCCTGCCTTGATTCTGTTCAGCTATTTGGAAGAAGAGTTGGGATGGGGGGGGGATTTCCTAAATCTGCCCTGCGTGAGCTATGAGCAATTTTAGAGAAAGAAAAGGAGAAAGTGTTATTAGTTATTAGGTTAGGAGAACTACAATTTAACAGACTCTAAGTGCCATACTTTTTCTCCTCAGTTTGCATCAAAAGGAGGCTACTGGAAGTTAATGTATGCACGAGAGCAACTTTTGAGTATTTTTATTTACTTATTTATCTAATTTATATAACTGCTCATCTCACCAAAAACACGACTTAGAAGAACTGATGTTGCCCTTGTTGCCATTGCCCCAATTTCAAAATGGGGTTTTATTCTTATTTTACTTTTTTAGGCCACAAATTGAATCAGTTTTTTATATTGTTTTTAACTTGTTTGATATGTATTTATATGTATTTTATTGGCTGTGAACCACCCTGAGTCCTTCGGGAGAAGGGCGGTATACAAATCGAATAAATAAATAAATAAATAAAAATAAAAGCCTTGGAAATAAGTTCACATTCTGGTTAGACTGATCTCTACCCTCTAGGCAGCCAACCCAGAGAAAGAAGGAGATGGCAAAACTATTGCAAAATGTTTTCCACTTTAGGCTTAAATTCTGCATGGGAATTGGCAAGTGGCTTTGGACAATTTCTCCACAGGGAAAGTGGCCCTAGACTGAAAATTGGGTTCCTACCCCTGAACTAGACCAGGTTTTGTCTCAGCCTCTTCTATTCGTAACTTTCCTTAAATCTTGGCCAAAGTGGACAGAAAACAATGTGAACATTGGCCGTAATAGCTCAGGCTGTTAGAGCCTGTTATTAGAACACAGCAGCCTGCAATTACTGCAGGTTCTAGTCCCACCAGGTCCAAGGTTGACTCAGCCTTCCATCCTTTATAAGGTAGGTAAAATGAGGACCCAGATTGTTGGGGGGGCAATAAGTTGACTTTGTAAATATACAAATAGAATGAGACTATTGCCTTATACACTGTAAGCCGCCCTGAGTCTTCAGAGAAGGGCGGGATATAAATGTAAATTAAAAAAGAAAAAAGAAAAAGAAAAAGAAAAAAAAGAAAACAAGCACATACTACTCAAAATGTTCATATATGATGGGTATGATTTAGACTCATCTTCAATAATAGCTGATTAAACATCTACATTTTCTGATCATCACCTGTTGAGGCTAATTCACTGCTGGATTCATGCACTGAGCTAAGCCAAAATGCCCTTTCCATCTTGGTTTTGATTTATGATGTTTGTAAACATAATCCACTGTGGTACACATTTTTTTAAGTTTTAAAGAGATAGGGGACCTATGCTCTGCTCTAGATTACAGTGCAACTGGTGACAGCATCTTGCAACCTTGGCAAAAAAAAAATAAGTATGGCATGTATGGTTAGCATTAGGGTAGGAAAACCTTGAGTGACCCCAGCTCTGGAGACTACATTAGGATTTTGAAAGAAGATCCCAGGAGAAGGCAATGGTGTAGTGTAGTCATTTAGGACTGAAATTGCCTTTGCTGGGGTGTCTGATGATTTTCACTGAGGTCAGTTCTTATTCCCATTAGCCCAATGCTTACTACTTAGGTGTGAATCTTCATGCTCCCAATTCTTTGCTCCTTCTATAGCCAGACATGTATGAGTCACCACTAGTATGGCTGTTCCTTTTGGCAGGTATCATGGTTTGTGATTTCATGCTGTACTACTACAATATGTTTTAATCTAAACTACAACCGAACTCTGCAGCAAGCAGCTGAGTGTTACTAATTTAAGATGCCCCTGCAGACTGAGTTTACCTGCTATTTATTTGATGGAACTTTTAAACTGATACACATGCATATTCTTTAATTCACTGTTTAGCTTGGCACCAAAATTTTCTGCCAGCCTGAGTGGTTTCCCCATGATTACAGAATGCTGCACTTGTTTTGAATCCAAATTTTTAATAGTCTCCGGCTAACCCCTTGAGCTCTAGCAAATAGCCAGTTGTTTCTGTTTAATCAGCCACAGAGCAAAATGTGAAAAATTTATTCAACTTCCTCTTTTCTAGAGATTTGGGAAGGTGTGTTCATGAGATCAACTCAGTCCTGATTGGTCTGTGGCAGATTCAAGAGGAAGTGATTCTATCTTAGAAGGTATTAATCATCCAATGTGTTCATCAGCCAACCAGCCTCTTCAAAATATTCCCCATCCACTATCCATCAAGATAATACATTTCATTAGCTGGCCAAGAAAACAAGTTGCATTACGATAAAACAGCAACGGCTGAATGATGTTAACATTTGCTAACGGAAAAGGTTCACAAACGCACTTGCTGAAAATATCTGTGATTTCTTTTTGCTCAAATTCATGATTCAAGGCTTGGAAGGAGGAGGAAAGTTTCAGCGAAAAAATAAAATAAAAATAGAACATATGGTCGAAGTGAACTTAAAACAGATAAAAGACACAGGGTAGAATCCTGCTGTTCTATTGCTATTGTCTTAGGGTTGCCAAGTGAGCAAAAAAAGGCCTGCTTTTGTATCTTTTGTAACAGTTTGGTCTACAAATCAGCACAAGAACTTTCTTAAGATATACAGAAAGCCCTGCGCTTTTCTGATGTCTGTAAATGAAGCTGTGTTAGAGGCAATAGTATTTGTGTGTGGGGGGAGGGGGGAATTGGTAACCTATTATCTCACCATTCCCTGTGCCAGCTCCATCTGTGAGATCTTAGGCAAAACTGTTTTTCCACACTGACATTTTTAAATGCTCCCTGCAGTAAACAAATCTGCGCATGAATTTGTTCAGATGTATTGTTTCAGTATAGCATATTAATCACACTTTTAACTGGATAATTGGGATTTGACCAAGACTATAAAACCCAGGACTGCATTACTGCAGAAAATAACCCATTACCTGTATAAATAATGTAATTCTCAACTTCAGTCCAGCACAGTTAAGAGAGTCCATGATGGGATGCAATACCACCTGAAGCTCTTGCGCTCCAGGCTACTTCGAGATCTGTACTTTAGCGATGAAGCTACAGTGGGGAGAAACCTGTAGGTTTCTGGCTGATTTTGGGCTAGTCACTTTCTCTTATCCTACAGAATTGTCTTGAGAATGAAGAGGGAGGAACCACGTCCCTCCCTTTGGTGGAAAAGTAGAATTAAAACAATCTTTTTTTTAATAAAGCCAGATTACTCAACCCAAGCAAATAGCCTCACATAAATCGGTCCGCTTTGGAAATCTTAGGCATCGGTGATACCAATTTCATACATTCATTTTAGGCACGCTCCTTTCTCGCTATGCGGAGGGCTGGAAAGGGACTCGTATCTATTCCTAGTTTCCTGGGATGTGCACGGATCCTGATCTTCTTTCACTCAGTGCGATCCATTGGGCCGGCTTTCGACAGCGACCTTCAAACAAAAACTACTCAAACGCGGAAACATAAAAGCAACATAGGGCGACGCTGCTGCTACTGCAGCAGGACTCGGTCTGTTGAAACTGTTTAGTCCGGACTGTCTTTTAATCACTTTCTGCTCCCAGCAGGGGTCCCGGGGAAGCTGGACAGGATCAGACGCCCCTGTACCTAAATCGCACCCATACACACACACACACACACCCCACCACATAGCCCCACCGCCGTCTCCTCAGGTTATCCTCTCGGCGGAGTTCACGCCAAAAGTTTCCTCGTTTAGGAAGCGCCATCAGACGCGATTATGGTTTTAATTACCTGCTGTCGGCGGGGACCAGGAAGGTTGTGAAGTGCGCTAAAATCTTTCATTGTAATGGAGTGCTGGTCCCGCGGCGCGGACTCGATTTATAAGGCTCCAGATGGCATCTTTAACTCCATCGTCAAATTCCTCCGTTCCTAAAAAGGACCCCCGGGAGGAGAATGCAGATCAATTCTGAGGGAGAAGGAGTGGAGTGGCCGGGGGTGGGGGATGGGAACAGTTGGCTTGGCTTAACGTGAAGTGAAGGAGGTGGGGATGGGTGTAGAGGGCGACCCACGAATCATTTAGAGAAAGTAGGGAAGCAGCACCCTTCCATTCTCAAACCAGCCTGTAAAAAAGCCATTTTGTTTCACCCTTAAGAAGGGCTACAACAGGGGTGTCCAAACTTGGTCCCTTTAAGACTTGTGGACTTCAACTCCCAGAGTTCCTCAGCCAGCTTTGCTGGCTGAGGGACTCTGGGAGTTGAAGTCCACAAGTCTTAAAGGGACCAAGTTTGGACACCCCTGGGCTACAACTATTTTATTTTTTTTACATCCTAGGTTGAGTCCTTGCACTGGGAGAGGTGCCAGTAGTCAATAGGAGTCTTCCCTATGAAGCAGAACTGCCTCAAGGCATTCTACGCCCAGAAAAACAAAAAAAACTTCATCCCCTTCATAGCAAGAGAATAGAGCAATAAATTAAATTAATGCACTGCCATTTCATGCTGCTCAAACTGGGTCGGGATAGTTGCTGTGCCTGGTCCTACCTGGAAAAGGTAGACTGTAGACCTTGGCAGAGATTCCTTTAATGTAGTAGTGGGGTATAAGAAGAAGGACCTGACCAAATTCTGTGGCAATAAATCTAAAGGGTTCATCTCCATAAGACAGAGATAGGCAGGCATAGATAGAGATAGGCAGATAGATAGGTAGAGCAGACTTCTTCACCTGAAGTGGGACATGGTTCTGACAACCCAACTCAGATTTGTTGCCAGAACCAATATCCCAAGTTGTGGGGATTTAGATGTTCTTCCTTTCATCCTCTAAAAGCCGAGCTAGACTCAGAGGAAACTCCCTGGTTCCTGAGTTGCATGAAAATGACAGTATTTTGTTATTTATGTGGGTTGTGCTCACTTTATATTAACAACGCAAGAGAAATAGGGCTAAAATTAGAAAGTTTTGCAAAGCTGAAAATCAGAACTGACAAAATACTTTGTGAAAGCAATACATTGCAATGTGAGACATCCCTGTACTTGGTCAATACATGTATGCTATCTGAAGACATACGCATGCAGTACAGCTTCAGAACATAATAATATATTTTTGTACATATCTATTGGTACAAAGAAGTATAGACTATTTAGTTCTTCCTCAGACAGATTTCCCCCCAGTCTATTGTGATTCTGTAATAACAGGCATAGCCTCCCATTGAAATAATTTATAGTACACTAGTCCATTTATTAGAAGTTCTGTACAGCTCAAAAACCTGCATATTGTCATACCAAGAGAAAGTGGCTATGAACAATGCACTTCTCTGGCTGTTTTGCAACCAGTTTTTGGGGTCAGTGAACAAAGAAGCAGTAATACCATCTCTGATGCTATGGGTCTTGAAGCTTTGAGATTTCTAGCTGCATTAGGGATTTTGGAGACTGACTCTTTGTTTGTTTTCTATGTATGTCCATTCTTAAAGTTTTGAATACTTAAATTCATATGTTAATGCATTAATTGTAAATCACTAGTTTCAAAAAACAGTGGCATCTTCTGTATATCATTATTTGACTTTATAAACAAGTACAGTACATTTTAGAATTAAGCTACAGTTGCTGAGAATTCACAGTAATATTTAAAGTTAGTAGTTTTGTTATTTTTCACACCTACAGATTTCAATTAATAACAAATAAAGGTTTCTCTGCTCAGTGTTGTCCTTATGGAAACCAGAAACAGAAAAGGAGGGAGGAAATGGCTGAGGACATTTATCATCTAAGGCTACAGCAATGCTTCTCAAATAGTGGGGCGGGCCCCCCAGGGGGGGCGCGAGGCTCCGTAAAGGGGGGCGCGTTTGACCTCGGCAAACACTGTCATAACAAGCTAAGCCCCGTGTTTACAGTCGCGCGGGGGGCGCGAAAAATGTTTTCTTCTTTCTAGGGGGGCATGACAGAAAATAATTGAGAAGCACTGGGCTACAGGATCAGGGTTGCAAAATTCTGGGTGGCCACAAGATGGCAGCAAAGATATACAGAAACTTCTTTACTAGCATCTAGGCCAATCCTGATTTTTCAAAGCCCAGAAAGTAGCTTTAGCATCTCCCTAAATATCAAATAGCTAAAATATTCATCTGAAATCTGAAGATGGAAGCCAAATTGAGGAAACCTACCTTACAATGTTGTTGTCAAGATAAGTAAAATAAAGTCATTATGTGCTTATGCAAATTATGGCTGCTAAATGGGAAGCCTAGAATAGTTCATTTGCTTCAAATAGAGATTATAATTAAATCAACAAATTAATCTCCAAAAAAACCACCATCATCTTTAATTATTAGAATTGAAGTCTTTCCTTAAAGCTATTAGATATAATAAGTTGAAACAATAGAATTACGACTACAGATACAGTTTGATCATTTTAAAACAACTGAGAAGCATCTGGCTACGCAACTTCCACATTCTCTTTTACTTTGGCAAACACATATGTGCAATAAAACACACTTTTTGAGTCCATGCCAATAAGCTGTTGTTTGTTTAAAATTTACATTGATATTTTCCATATGGACTTTTTCCAGAATTAGATGTAATAATAGGTCAAGCATGGATCTTAAATTTTGCCTTGACTTGTCCTCGGAATGCCTTTTAATCCAAAGAACAGAAATTATATGAAGCAGATTGTCTCTGTGCAAGTGTTCCAGCCTTCTGCTAATGCTCAGGATTCCTAAGGGGTCTGAAGCCCAGAAAAAGCTTGTGGGGGGGAGGGCGTTGGATGGGTGGTTCTGTTTAGAGACTAGGTCCCCACCCCACCCCACCCCAAATGTACTTCTAATTCCTGAAATATAGGACAGCACACATGCCCCATCTTTCAAAGTTAAAAGCACAGTCTCAGTTCAGAAGCAGCAAGACAGGTCCCTCAAACCTGCCTCTTCATCTGGAGATAGATGTCCTTCCTTCCTTCCTTCCTTCCTTCCTTCCTTCCTTCCTTCCTTCCTTCCTTCCTTCCTTCCTTCCTTCCTTCCTTCTTCCTTCCTTCCTTCCTTCCTTCCTTCCTTCCTTCCTTCCTTCCTTCCTTCCTTCCTTCCCACCCCATCACTCTTCTGCCACCTGACCCTTCAGATCGCTAATAGATTCTCCCATACTTGTTAGGGGGGCAATTAATTAAAGCGTCTCTCTAGCAGGGAAGAAAGAACGTGATGGGTGACGAGGAAAGTGTCCCCGAGGGAGCGGTGTCCAGGAAAGGAGAGAAGAAATAGCCCTGGGCCTCGCTGGGAGGTTGTGTGGCTGAGCGAAAAGGTTTCACTGTTCCTGTTCCTCCTGCCTATGCACAGGATAAGGGTGGCGTTAGTACCGCAAGGAAAAGATGCTGCTTGGGTTCCCCTCCCTTCCCTTCTTCCTTCCTCCTTGCAGGTGGTGTCGGAATCTTGCTGAGTCTCACGTTATCAGCAACCTGCTAGACTCTCCGGTTGATTTTAAACGTTTTTGGAAATCGCCCTGGCAAAGAGAGAGGGGAGCGGCAGTTGAGCGAATGTGCAGGAGGCGCGTGGGAAGAGGGAGGGAGGAATGGGGGCAGCCCGGGAGAGAAAAAGGAGAAAGTAAAGAGTGGAGTCAGTTTCGGAAGCTCGGATCCGCTGCTCCCTTTATGGGGGGGGGTCGTCGTTTTCCTTCCTCATTTCACGCTGTGGAGTACCGGGAGCGGATCGTGAGGTGGGGTGGGGGTGGGGGACAACAAAAGAATATCTATCAGGATGGCCCTGGTTCAGGCAACCGACTGCATTTGCAAAGGGAGAAGAGAAGGTTAGGGGGGATAAGTGGCAGGGTTGTGCGCCTCTGTTTCTCTTTCTACGTTTTTGCTCCTGCTCTCCCTCCTCAAAGGCTCTCTCCGCGTGTGGCCGACGCCACTTAAAGTCTTGGAGCAGCAGGAGGCCGAAATGCTGTAGACTCTGCTCTCTCTTCCCTTTGTGCGCTTTCAAGCAGAAAGCCACGTGCCAACTGGGCGCGGGGCAGCCACGTGCCCGTCTAGACTGAGAGCCATTTGTTCTCAGGGGATGGGAGGGAGGGGGAAGGGGAGAGAGAAAGAGAAGAGAAAGTGAGCTGGATGTGCGCGGTGCTGGTGGAAGTGATAATCCCTGCTCATCTTCCAGTTGCATTAAGGAGTCCCTTTTCCGAAAGGGAGTTGGCACGGGGGAAGGAGCACACCAAGAAGCGGGGCCAGAGCAGATGGACTTAGGGTCTGTTCAAGCCTTGGCTTCTTGTTGTGAAGGGGGTCATCAAAAGAGAGCAGATTGTTGGCTATTTAAATCATCGCATTATGCTGCCAGCCTAGAGGGGAAAAATGAATGTTCTGCCACGGGTGCCAAAATAACTTGATTGGCCTGTCTTTCAACTTGGGAAAGTGTCCATATTCAGCAATGTATCCAGGCAGCACTCTCTAGTTTCCCAAAAATTCCAGCGTCTTCCTAAATATTATGGCACCATACACTTCTCATGGGACTAGGGAAAGCTGTGTATAAGAGTCCACCCAGAAAAACGCTTGGTGTATTCCTTCCCATCTAGGTTTACTCACACTTATACACATGTGCCCATACACCATGCAAAGAGAGAGTTCTGCAATATATAAGGCAAGCTGCTGATAACAAGAAAAGATGGAATAGGAATTTATTGGGGGACGGAGTAAAAAAAATGAGGAATCGCAGAACCTTTTCTAACTTACAGAATTCTAACTTACAGAAACTTAAAAAGCATAAATTGTCATGACCAGTTCATTTCATTGGATGTATCTAGAGTTAGTAGGAAAAAGAGCTGTCAGATTCCTGTTTTTTTTTGCCACTGTAGACTTAACATGGCTGTTTGTCTAAAATATGGGGTGGGGGGGAGTTCACCATCTTCCTGAGGACAGGAGAGTCAGGGGTCTTTCTAGAAAAGAACAACTGTAAAAGCAGACTGATAAAAGTGGAAGTCCATGAAATGTCAGTCACAGAGAAGGAGGGGTACCCCAAAAGCAGCACTTCCCTGAGCTGGACCTGGGAAGAGATTTTAGCATTTCAGCCCAGTAATAAAATATTTATAGCTGGCACCAATCTCAGATCTTACATGTTACCAAGTATTCTGTGGGATCACATTCATGCTTCTAAGAGATGTTCTAAAACCTTATGACAATATAGTCTCCAATTTTCAGCTCTCCATATCTGTTCCTTACATTCCTGCTCCCTCACCATTTTGGGGAGCGTATTAATCTTTCAGGCAATGCTACATTTTTTTTCCTCATCCTTACAGATTTTGAGTTCTCCCTTTTCTTGTATATGTAATGATCACAGGAGTGGGAAGGTGGTCTAATTGAGGTCTCTTCATTATATTGATCAATCTTTTCATTTGTTTCCTGCGTCATTACAGAAAAGAAACCTTTTAAACTTTGAGTCACTAGTTGTTCTTTTGAATAGCAGTTTGTGTCATCACACTTTTGTCCCCTCCTCCCATTTTTTCTTGAATTTTAGATGCTATATATTCAGGAGCTTCCTTTTATCTCACCCACTTTCTGCTTTGGCAGTCCATGTGCAATCCATATGGAGATTTTTTTTTCCAGGATGATGAATACCAATTATGGGCATTATTATAGAGAGTTTTCTTTTGTTTACTTCTTAGCATTCACACTCATGCTTTAACATTCAGATGCTAACAGCTTGAATCAAGCCCATAGGGAGATGACTTGGATGCTTTACCTGGTGTTCAGCCAGCAGGCCAAAGCTATAACCTAGCGGGACATTCCCTCTCTGTGTTCTTGGCTAGGCTTACTGTACATGTTCAGTTGGATGCTTCTGTTGTCACTGGAGTTGAGTTGTGTGCTGGGGATCTAGAGACTTCAGCCGGCCATTTAGTGGACAATGGTCCAATCACAGGAATGCTGTGTAGAGTTTATATGCTGCTAGGCTCAATGAGTCTGTTGGGGGCAATTGCCCTCCAGTTAATATTCCTGCCTTCTTTTAGAGAAAATGTGTTTTATCTTCTTTTGTCAATAAATTCAAAGTATAACTGAAAGTCATGGAGTCTGAAGAAAGGGTGCATCGAAGGGAATACCATATTGTAGAAGCAGTTCCTTTGCCAAGTTAAGTTTAGTTACATGGACAGAGATTTTCTGAGTCGCAGAGAATTTGTCTGTGGTCAGGGCAGAGCTGCATCAGCACCATGGACAGATCACTGCGTATACACTAAGGTTGCCAAAGAGACAAACAAAATTTGAATTTGCCATATCCAAATCTTTCCCAATTAAAATGTGCCCACATGTGTGCCTTCAGCTTCCAAAATTCTCCAATCTACTTATGAGAATTTTGG
Organism: Ahaetulla prasina; assembly: GCF_028640845.1. Lineage (NCBI taxonomy): Eukaryota > Metazoa > Chordata > Lepidosauria > Squamata > Colubridae > Ahaetulla > Ahaetulla prasina. The sequence goes on along the minus strand of NC_080540.1, from coordinate 81,871,945 downwards.
GAATTTCCAAAGCATTCATGATGGAGAAGGCTACCATGTCTGTAACTTATCTCATTGTTTCTTGGGCAGCCTTTTCCAATTTAATGTCTCCAGATTTACTGGTTTATAACTTCTATTATCATCAGCAATCTCATGTTGGCTGGGAAAGATAGAGTTAATTGTTCCACACTTCTGGACGGTAGGAGAATTGGAGTTGCTTGCTGTAGAACAATGTTCAGGGTAGATAGTGCTGGGTGTACAACATAACAAAACGTTATTGGGTTGTTGTTTTTTTTTAACTATTGTGTGTTGCAATTCACTGGAAATCAGAAAGCAAGAAAGAAAAGCACCAAAGAAGCCTTACTGAGCTCTTCAGAAGAAACGATGCTCTGCAAACACTTTCACACTCTGTTGCCCATGGCAGGAGAGTGCCAAGGCCCCTTTTCCCTGACTGAGGAAATCATCATCTTAAGCAGTCAAGGGTGATTTTAAGAGAGAGAACCAAATGTTACATCATGTAAGAATAATAGTGAGAAAGAGATGTTTCAAGGAAGAACTCTAGCAACAAAGAATTTTAGAAAAGCAGTTCTGTGCCTACAGTTATTTGAATTCTGCATGTGCTTGGTCCTACTCTAGGAGGGCAGAAATTGAGCACAGAAAATAGCATCCTGGAAGCTACAGTTTTCATTTGTAAAAGGAAAAGGTCAACAGAATTCATATAAACTGGGATGGAGGGTGGGGTGGAAATAAAATTCTAATACTTTAAACTATGGGAAAATTCTGGAGAACTCTCAGGAATCAGAAGATGGTTTATAGGATCTCTAGTCATCAAAGATAAGACTTCAATGCCCTTCCATGACAACTCAAGACAAACAGAGGCAAAATGAATTATGCAAAGTAAGTGACAATGGAAATTTACCTAGTTTGCCTAACTGATACCAAACTCAGCTGTTTGTGACATAGAGTTAGAATTTATGTGGCATGGGATGCTTGTGTTCTCCCACCCATTTTTCCCTTCTACATAGGCGGTATGCATAGGCTTATGGTTTAACTCTAGAGCAAGCTGATTAACTTGTTGTTTGCCTTTATGCAACTTAGAATATGCCTTACTGCCCAGAAAGTCTCTCTTGGAAAATTAAGAATAATTGCTACTTTGCTTAGATGGCCTTGCAATCTGGGTGACATTTTCTTTCTAGAGTTGAATAATATCACGTGTCATTCAGGAGTATGTTTAGGAGCCAAAATTCTTCTTGGTGTCTTCCATTCGATTCCTTACCCATCCCTCTATAAGCTGGATCATGAAATACGGATGATCCTAACATCTCCTTCCATCCTGTATATCAAAGGTAGTGAACAAGGAATTGCCTTCTGTTCATAAATGGGACATTCCCACCGTGCTTAATTAGGCTCAGCAGTGGAAGACAGCAGTGTGTTCCAGGCCTGATCTTTTGTTAGAAGTCTGAAAGGACAATAACTGGAGTGACTGATGGTCGGGTGTCATGGTCTGAAAAATCTAGAGGTAGTCCTACTGCCATTTATATTGCGGGCAGGCTTTGAGGAAGTCAGAGGGGTATTTTTTGCCTTCAAAATAAATAATAACACCAGAGTTTTCTGATTCCCTTCTTAGACAGAGATAGAGATGTTTAGACACATGGACAGTCTTTAGCAAACCAGGCAGATCTCCACTTTGATTTTGGAATGAGTGATCAGTGTGATGTCTTAATCAAAACAATGACACATTTCCATAAAACAATACAATTTGCTCAGGTCTCAGGGCAGATACTCTTTGTTGTACACATGTGCCAATATCACCATAGCAGAACAGAACGTTGGCAGGAGAAACAAAGGCTCTGCTCTCTTGGCTAGCTCCGAGTTCCATGCAAAACATCATCACTGGATGTTGCTTCTAGCAGAAACCGCCTGATAAATGGCCTGTGTCAGACTCACTTAGCTATGTGGGCCAATGTTGTCACTAAAGTAGACATGCTACCCTGGGATCCTGATCTCACTGTTCAGCGCAAAGTCCAACATGATGCCACGATCTGTCTTCTCTCAGAAGCCTCACAATCTTCCTCTGTTGAAGAAATCTGACTCTTGTTAGGATTTGCTTAGAAAAAGTCCCAGAATTCTTGCTCCTGGTGACCTTAAGCTATACACACAAACAGCTCTTTCTATATAGAGTACTGAGAGGATTGGAACCAGCTAGTTGAAGTTTGTTTGCGATTGTTTGTGAAAAAAAAATTGGGAATTGTTTCTACCTACCTGAGCAGGACTTGGAATCCATGCTCAGGGGAATACATGTTATATCAGTTTCTGCTGCTTTCTTTCTACTCTCCTTAGATGAAGAGGTGTGTTGGTGAGCTCTTCTGCTCTTATCAGATCAGTCAAAGAGTTCCTATATTGACTTTTCATGGACACTGAATTCTCTAGATAGAAAGAAAGACCCAGCTCTGACAGGGATTCCATTTGGGGCCATGGTGCAGGCGAGAATTATTGGACAAATGAAGAAGTCTGTACATAGATTGAAGAACATATTTTCTGGCCAGATTTTAAGTGGATAATTCAGAGGTCACTTTAGGATGGAAAAAGAAAAGAAAAGAAAAGAAAGATCACCATTCTCAAGCACCAGTGTCTTTGGAGAAACATTATATGTGCAGTATGCTTGCCCTTGTTGCTAAAGTTAGCGCAATTTTAGATCTATTTATATACAAGGTCTATACCTGGGCTCACTATCATTGTAGTAAACTGAGACAAAGAGACTCTGTAGTGCTGCTGATTGAAAAATCTTTCCCCAGCTTTTTCCCCTGCCGCAAAAGGGTTTGGGCTACAATTCTCAGAACATTGAGCCACAGTTAACTGGCTAATAAGCGACTGCTCACTGCTGCATCACAAATAGATATATGAAGAGCAGCATATTCTCTTAGGCTCTAACATTGAGAGTGCTGAAACCAAGGACCGAAGGCCTATGGATCTTGATTTCAGTTGTTCAAGAACATTATTCTGGGCTGTCGATATTATTATGTTGCATTTGTAAAATCCTATCAGCCTAGTTTGGTGGAATTTAGTCAGGGAGACAAACAAAATGATGCAGTGACTGGGTCACAGACATTCGTATCTCTCACCCTATTTTTTCTCCCAGTGGAAGCTTTTTTAAAATCCCTAACATTGGAGAGATAGCTGTAACCTGGATTAAGAGGGGAGATTGTCTGAAGAACTGTTGTGGTGCTGTAGGCCCTGAGCCTCTGAGCTATTATTAAATGCCTCCCCGCAATTCCACTTAATCTCCTACTGTGACTTTCATCAAATGCTGCTCTTCTGTCATTCACTTGCCCCCCCCTGCAGGGGGCGACACACACAGGTCCCAGAGCAGCAGCCCTTATCTGGAGAAGAGGTGCTATTTCTAAGTAGGGCCCATATCAGTGGTGGGTTTTTATCAGTTTGCCCTGGTTCGGATGAACCGGTAGTGGCAGCGGCCGGAGGTTCTGCCCACCCACCCGGACGTCATCACAGACGCTCTGCGCGTGCGCAGAAGCACTGAGCGCGCTCCCAATTCCGAACCAGTAGCGAAGGGTAAGTGGAACCCACTATTGGCCCAAATCCCTCCCTACTATAACAAATACACTTTCCTTTCGTTTCCATCTCTGTCAGAGGGATTGTGTGCGAATGTGCGTACCTAGCAGTGCCCCCCTACAGTGTGTAACTACACATAATATTCATGCCTCTCACAATGCATCCATTTCCCTAAATGAGCTCACACTCTGTTTGGCAGTTCTCTCCCCTTGTCAGGTCGGTAATAATAACTAACCAGTCTGAGAAGAGGTGAGCTTCTGGATCTTCTCAGAATCTGCCTTGCACATACACATACATTACCATAACCCAAAATAGCATGCAAAATAGTGCCTGAATGGCAGGAGAGCTCGCAGTCCCTGAGGGTTTTTTGCCTGGGAAATCCTGAGGGCAAAAATAGGTAGGTCACACTTATTTGCTGCCTTCTTCAGCACCCCATCCCAATTCCTGGAGCAGAGCTCCAGTGCACTCAGCATAAAATAGCTACAAAAACCATACACTGTTTATTTTCCCTTCCCTCACTATCTGTATACAGTGGAAGGGGACCTACTTAGCACCATGTTGTTAGACTGTTGAGCTAAACCTGAGTTGGCTTACAGCCCTGCAGGCAGAGCTGAACTGCTGCTGGCAGGAGGGCCATCCTAGTAACCTCCCCGCCCCCGTGCAACCCCTCCCCCCCAATGCAGCCACCCACCATCCAAAGCTAGCCCAGTACAAAAGCCTCGCCTTTGCTGCTTCCCTATTTCATAGTAAGGGTGGGGGGACAGAAAGAGACGATGCAAAAACACCCTATCAGATGGCAGGTACCTGACAGCTTGCCATTAGGGTGGACAGAGGAAACTGCAAGCCTGCTTAGATCTTCTGCCATCAATCTTGACTCTAGGCTGGACCTACCAATAAGCTGTCTGTTTCAAGAACAGGCAGCAGGCTTGATTGTCACTGCAGATCATTCATATTCTTTGTACACTGCATGTGGAGGGGCGCAGTGGCTGAGTGGCTAAGACACTGAGCTTGTCTATCGAAAGGTCTGCAGTTCAGCTGTTGTGTCCCACTCCTCCGCTGACGGCCGGGTCAGGGAAATCCGAATCAGGCTTGCCTCTGCAGCTCTGCCCAAAGTCCTAGCAAAGTCCTCAGAGCAGGCAGGAGACCAGATAGTGACTTCAGCAAGATAAGTTCGACTTTGCCTGACTCAGAGACTGCCAGAAAGCAGATCCTTTATATAGGCCATGGGGTGTGGCTCCATGACTCAGCACTCATTAAGGCCTGTCCCTCCCTTCCTTCTGTTGCCTCCGCCTATCCAGTCTTCTGATGCGAGGGTCACTCCAATCAGCAGCTGTTGGAAATAAACTTTCCTAATGCTCACATGCTGTGGAGCAGGGGGAGGGGTCTAGCTGCTCCGTTTGCCTGGGCATGGAGCCAGGGCTGGGACCGGGAGGTGCCCCCTCCTCTTCAGCTTGTCTGGGCATGGAGCCAGGACTGGGGCCGGGAGGCATACATTCCTCCGTGTTTGGGAGCAGATAAGAAGGCCCCGGCTGCTGTGAGAGCAGACAAGACACAACATCAGCAGTTCAAATCCCTAGTGCCAAGTAATGGGGTGAGCTCCCGTTACTTGTCCCAGCTTCTGCCAACCTAACAGTTTTAAAGCATGTAAAAAATGCAAGTAGAAAAAATAGGGACCACGTTTGGTGGGAAGGTAACAACGTTCCATGCACCTTTGGTGTTTAGTCATGCCGGCCACATGACCACGGAGACGTCTTCAGACAGCACTGGCTCTTCGGCTTTGAAACGGAGATGAGCACTGCCCCCTAGAGTCGGAAACGACTAGCACATATGTGCGAGGGGAACCTTTACCTTTACACTGCCTATGAGGAAGGGGTAAGCTTGCAGGGGCATGCAGGGGTGAATGGATTGCAAGGAAAAAGTGCTGTTGGCTTCCCCAAATGATGTGAAGTCATCATCTCGATAGAAAACAAGCCTGTCATCTGTTTAACTGCCAGGGATTTGGGGGAATTAAAATCCCAATAACTTTGAAGACCGTCTTATTAGGGGAAACTAGTTTATTTGGACTAATAGTAATAGTAATGTGTCATGTGAATCTCTAACCCAGACAACTAAGAGAAGAAGGAGTTAATTGAAACAGTCCTGGACCTTTTGGGGAATGAATGCTCTCTCTGCCCACGTTGCACAATCAGCAGTATCTGTAAAAGGCATTTGTCAGTCCCAGACATCACTGCATCTGATCATAGCTGAGAGAGAAGTCTCCTGGACTCCAGTGCTCTAGTCATTATCCTACAATGGTCCTTCTTGTGAGATATATTGATGAATTGAGGGGACTCAGGCAGATTGCAAAGAATAACATATTAGGGCAATAGAAACAGAAGAAGCCAGATTTAATGTACAAGCTTGAATCCAACATCACCTCTGTAAATTAAATGCACAAATTAATGCTTACTCTATGAGTAAGCCTCTGGTTGGCCTCTTTGGGTTGCCCATCCTCTGGGAGATATACTAAGGCAGAATTTTGTCCTGAGGACTGGGAGATGCCAGGAGCTGACATCCTTCAAATAATCTCAAAGAATTCTAGTGACTCAGTGAAGTTGCCAGCCAAGACAGCTGTGAGACTTCCCGACATGAGAAATCCACCCACTTGACTAGATTTATAACCATGGAATTATCAGCAACATTCACACAAGACACACATGGAATTGGTCCACTCAGGCTGATGATCTAAATTAAGGATGAGCCTTTATTTCAGCAGTGGATGGGATGCATTCTAGATCTGTTCTCATGGCACACTTAACTGGATCAAGGGATGGGGGACTGTCATGCAAATCCCAGACAACTAAGTTAAGAAGGAGTTGACTGAAATAGTCCTGGGCCTTTCTGGGGATGAATGTCTACATTGTGCAATCAGCTGCATCTGTCAATGCACTTCACAGTTAATTTCTTCTTTCCAAGACAGAGAATCATCTTATGAAAATATGCTTCCCCAGGAGCTTTTATTTTTGTCTCCTTTTAGTTTCTGGGGTGGAAAAAAAGTGTGTGTGGGGGGGATCACAAAGCCACATTCTTCCAGCCTCTTCTGTGGTGGTTGAAAGTACGCAGAAAATGGCTGTTACACAATTGACCAGATCATTGGTGATTATTTCCTGCTGGCACATAGAAATGAATTAATTATTTGAAGAACCAGATGACCTGGTGAGTTGTGTTCTTGAAAAAGAGCCTTGCATTCCTGTGGATTCAGGCAGAGTGGATTTTGAGAATAAGACCTTATTTTAGAGGGGAGAAAAGGCATGGCATCTGGTCTAAAGATGGGACTGTCCACCACCAATTTAGATGGATCAAATCGTATCACAGAGTAAGAAGCTTCCTCCCCCAATCATCTCTTCTACTTTCCAATAGATTTTCCGTTTAGAAGAAAGGGCGCAAGGCATAGTTTCTTTACTCTCTTTGTGTGGAAAGTCAGCCTTTTTGTCTGAGATTTACATGGTTGTTTTCTTTCATTGCTAAGACAAGCCAAAATGTTGTCTTGAGCCACATATAAGGCAGAATTGAAGATCCCTACTTACTCAATATTTTATACAAAACTGATACCTGTAAATATCATACATGCATAGAAGTGTGTGTGTGCGCACGTGCATGTGTGCATGTGCATACATACATACATGCGCTCACACACACACACATATATCAATGATAGCCACTATTATTTTTAAAGTCCAAAATCTGATGTGCTCTTTTTTTACATTTTAATCACCATGATTGAAATGGACTTTAGTTACTTCTTTATTCTGCTTCCTGGATTGCAGTCTTTAGTGGTTATGTCTCACTTGTACCATGTGGTGTTATGACTGCTTTGGGGGTAAGTTAAATTTTGATAAACCTCTATAATTACTTTCGGAGTGTAAGATTCTTCAAAATGGCTGATTGTAGTAAGTAAAGAAGGGTACGACCTATGACAACACAAAATGAAGTAAAAAAAGAAGCAGCTACAAAAGGAAGGATGAACAGTTGCTGGAAATGGGAATTTTATCCAGCAGATGTGGTTAAATTGCAATAAAATGTACTGAACCTTGCTATTTGGAGAATTTGCAAAATATATTTATGGTATGATATAGACTGTAGCGGGAATTTATTTATTTATTTAATTAATTAGATTTTTATACCGCCCTTCTCCCGAAGGACTCAGGGCGGTGTACAGCCAAATAATAAAACCACACAATATACACATTAAAACAGAAACTTAAAACCAAGCATATTACATAAATGGCCGAAATTTAAAACAATCAATTTAAAACCCTAAAATTCATAAATAACCCCAATTGAAATTTAATAAAACTTTTAAGCCAGTCCCGCTTGAATAAATAAATGTGTTTTCAGCTCACGGCTGAAATGAGATTAAGTCTCTATCTTGCAGAAGGCCTTTATGAAAATAAAATAGCCTTAATGTGGTTTGGCATAGATGTTTATATAATTTGTCAACCTTCTTTTGTTGAAAAAAAACATTGCCTGAATTTGTGGTCCAAAACCATTTTGTCATTTGATAACCAGAAAAAAGTCAAGAGGTGATGAACTTATACTAAGGAAATGGATTTTAGAAGATGTGCTTACCCCAAATTTGCATATTAATTGAGATTTACTTCAATGGAATCTGTAAGAACCAGTGGCATCAATTATTGCAGAAGGAGTTATCAACTGTTCTAAGCCTAATAAGGTATTTTTATACTCAGATGAATTGTCAAAGAAGATCCTTAATGGGAAAGTTAGCCCATCTCCCATTTCCTTTCTCATCTGTAACCAAACCCCTCAGATATCCACTTGTACAAAAGAAGTAGTATTTTAGCAGATGTGCTTACCTGAAATTTGCATATTAATTTGAATTTTCATTCTTGAGATAATTAGTTTCACTACTTCTCCCTTACCCGGTGCCAAGGAAGTATTGGAACAGGGGATGTTGCCCCATATAGTAAGTCAAACTGTGGGTCCATACATCTTACTTTTGTGGTGAAACTGATTTTGGGGAGGGTATTGGACCACAGAACTTTCATAATCGCTATTTGGAAAATGCATCTGGAAGAAGGTTTCCAGGCCTGACAGGCCTAAGATTTCAGACTTACCTCGAAATGCCAGAAATTGAATCTGGAAGAAAACTGTTCTCCCAGTGAACAAGATGAGTTATGATATATTACCAGTCAAAACTGTGCATAAATTGCCCTGAGAAAAGTTTGCTTTCATACTCTTGAGGTCTGTTTTTCAAAGAATGTTGATCTCCTACTCTGTTTATCTTTTATCTCATATTATTTATGACACTGCCAAGCAAGTCTCCTTGGCTTGCCATAGCAGCCAACATCTAAGTAGAATATTTTTGGACAGTATTTCTGTGTATTGTTTTGCTTTCTCACAAACTACTCTGCTTCTGTAAGAACTGCTACATATTGCTTTTCCTGGGAAATCCAACATTCTGAACTTGTTTTCTGAAGTTTTACCTAACTGCTCATTGATCGCAGCTATGAGCAATCAGTAGGACAGATAGAAAGCACAAAGTACTTGCTGAAACTCTGAAGGGGGGAAGGATGAAGTTCTCATAATATACCCATTTCTCAATTGTGCTATACAAGCTTTTTGCCATAGCTGCGTTCCTGTAATAACCATGGTTTACTATAGTTTGAATAAACCATAAGTCATCAGATGTAGGCAGAATGTAAATGATAAGCCAACTGAATCACAAACAAGCTGTATCAGGAATTATCACCTTACGACAAGCCAGTCTATTTTACAGGAGATAGGAGAAAAAATAGGCTGCATGGAGGTTTTGTATTGGAGAAAGAATGTAGAATCATGAATATATTAATCATAATATCCTAGGGTAATTATTAGAATAATGACTGGGAAGTTCGGGACACTCTGAAGTGAACAATGTGAAGAGGAACTAAACTAAGATTAAATCACAAAATCTCAGCAGCACATTCATAGGTGGGGGGGGGGCACGTTGATTTATATAGCTTGTACCTGCTAACATATACCTAAAGATGTGGATTTAGGAACAGTTTCTAGGAACTAGAAACCAAATACATGTCACCTCAGTGGTGATAATGGCATCAGCATCTATTCAGTTGGCTCTCCAGGTGCCAGCTGAATAGGAAGCTTTAAAGAGACCATTTGATCTTTCAAAAAGTGAAAAGCCTATTTGGAAGTTACACCTGAGCCTACCACTGTCCATAATGCCAACTGTGTGTCTTCTGATTATGGGCACTTGGTAACCAGGGAAAGATCCTCCATCCTTGCTGACAAGGTGCTTTGGCTTCCTCCTCTCCAGTTTCCATATGCCTATTTTAGAAGTGAGCAGAGCACTGAGCTCAATGAAAACTCCCGCATGTTCCCAGCTTCCCCCACCTCCTTGCAAACTGGATTACTGTAGTTTAGATCTGCCACTCCCCAATCTTGCTTTTTCTTTCTTTTCTTAGTGTTTGGATTGGGGCAGCCCAAGAAAACCCTTGCTGTGCTTAAATACATCGTTTCCTGCATTCTGCACTGCTGGGAGGGATAATTGATATTAAAGCCCTGGTTAATGCACTGGCTTTGCTGGGGGATTTATCGCCGCCGCCGATAGCGTCTCCTGCTCCCAATTACCCATTTAGCTGCCGAGATAACAGGCTGCTCAATCAGCCCCATCCCCATGGTTATATACTGCTGCTCAGTGCTCATAAATATACCATCCAGGCGCAGCTGCAGGCAGGCACATCCTTGCTGGGTTCGGGTGTGAGACGCGGACATCCATTCAGAAAAGCCTTGCTGGATCCAGCTCCTGCCTGGCTCCTCCCTCCGCCCTTCACCTTGCCCTCCCTCCAAGCCCCTCTGCGTCTCCTTCTCGCCTGGGAAATGGAACTCAGACTCGTCACCTAGGTGACTTGAAAAACACCGAGCCTGTTTCCATGACAATCTTGAAGCAGGTGAATGGGGCAGCAAAGGCAAGAGGGCAGCTGCATGGCAATACCAGCTTTCTCCTTTATGGTCCTCCACGGGTAGGACTTGCAGTGTGACTATCTGTCCAGCCCAAGCCTGGTTTAGAGCTGAGGAATAATCGGAAGGGTCCCAAATATGCCCAGTCATCATTGATAGGCCCAGACAGACACACCAGGCACCTCCGGTGCAGCTTCCTTCCCCTTGTGATGAGAGGTTTTATATTTAGCATATAATAAGGATTTTAACATTTCAATGTCTACTTTTAAATCAACACACCTGTGTTTTTCCCTACTCTTGGTTAGGTGGTGCATTTTCTGGCTCTTTGGTAGCCAATTTCAAGTCCCTGCTCCTTTCAAAAATGGTTTCTTTCAGGGACAGATACACGCTCATATTGGGAAGCTGGAGGCTCGTTCTGTATTTTCCTCGACTTGGAACTTTTCATATCAAATCATTTTAATAGTATCATCCTGAGAGGAAAAGTGAGAGTGCCAGTTTGGTGTAGTGGTGAAAGCATCAACACTAGAAACCAGGAGACTGGGACTTCTATTCCTTCCTTAGGCAGGAAAGCCAGCTGGGTGACCTTGGCCAGTCATTCTCTCTCAGCCCACAACATCAAGCTCGGGTGACTAGCTGGTCAGTCAATTCCTGTCACAACCAATGGATCAATATTTGGTTGATCCAAAGGTGGGGGGAGTGGAAAATGTGGGACAACACTAGGAAAAAAAATATTGGGAGGGAAAGAGATATAAATCAAGTACATAAAAAGTAAAATGAATCCTTCAAATGTCCAGTCTTTATGGTCTTTACCATTCCCACTCCCTGGCTGCCTGAAATAAAGGATAATGTTATTGGACCACTTTATTTAAGGAGGTTGTCAAGAAGTTGGAATAATATGCAAAAGGATTATATTAGGCATGACATAAGATATAAAAGTAATCTTTTGTAAACTTCTCATTGCTGCCAAGAATTCCTTGGTTTTAAAATAGAAGTGCATTTTATGTTTAAACCTCCAAATATGCAATTTTAGAATATGAATTTTTCACTACTGCTGAGATCCTACCTCATATGAGGTGACTTCTTTCTATCACCTCAGAATACTTGCCTATGTGGTTTGAGAGGCTATTCTGTTTGGCTTCTGATGATACCTCAGGATCTTAAGTCTTTTGCCTTAAGTCTTTTGCCTGCGTTGTTTTCAAATGAAGCTCTCTCTCATCTTCCTCTGTGTCTCTGCTTGAGTCTCTGTTCTCATTCCTGACTGGAAGAAGGCAAGCCTTGAACAAAGAAAAATGCCTAAGCATCAGCCTCTTTTAAGAGAGGGCAATGCTGTATTTAACTAGCTAGAGTGACTAAATGATCCGGACCCAAAGCTAAAATGCCTATTCCTCGGTAAACACTGACTGAAAAGAGAGATAATCAGAACAGCAAAAATCATACCAGAGATACAGAAGGTCACCTCTTTGTGAAAAATCTAAGTAAGTTGTCAGTTTCCCATGAAACACTTTGAATTAAGTGCAAGATAAGGCATATGTTAGGTACGCCTGCTTCTCAAGACCATGCTATCTGTTGTTCCCCTATTCATGTGTCTTTCCCATAATACAGTCCATCTTTCCTCTTAACCCAGCAGCTGCTTAACTATCACAGGTGGTTCTGATGCAGATGGTTGGCTGTAATGGGCTGTGTGAATAACATGGGAGACGGCAAAGCAGCTGTCTAGAGTAGACAAACTAAATCTGAATCCAAGAGAGAGATAGAGAGGGAGAAAACATCCTAGAAAGGACCCTCGTTAGTTCTCTAGAAAGAAAAGGAAGGGAGAAGGAAGAAAAGGGAAGAGGAAGTGCTTCCAGCTTGGCAAGATTGAGGAGGGGAGCTCCTCAAATTTGCAGACAATACAAAGCTGGCAGGAGTAGCCAACACTCCAAAAGATACAGAAAAATATCAACAGACTTGAACACTGGACCCTATCTAACAAAATGAAATTAAATGGTGAGAAAAGTAAGGTTTTAAATTTAGGCAAGAAAAACCAAAGAATAGAATAGGTGGTACCTGCCTCAATAGTAGTAACTGTGAGAGGGATCTTGGAGTCCTAGTGGGCAATCACTTAAATATGAACCAACAATGTGCTGCAGCTGCCAAAAAAGCCAATGCAGTCCTAGGCTGCATTAACAGAGGGATAGAATCAAGATCACGTAAAATGTTAGTACTGTTTTATAATGCCTTAGTAAGACCACACTTGGAATGTTAATTCCAGTTTTGCTCACGATATAAAAAAATATTGAGACTCTAGGAAGTATTCAGAGCTCAACAAAGATGGGGGCTGGAAGGTAAAACACACAAAGAACAGTTGCAGGAACTGGGTATGTCTAGTTTAATAAAAAGAAGGACTAGGGGAGACATGATAGCTGTGTTCCAGTATCTCAGGAGTTGCCACAAAGAAGAGGGAGTCAAGCTATTCTCCAAAGCACCTGAAGGCAGGACAAGAAGCAGTGGGTGGAAACTAATCAAGGAGAGAACCAACCTAGAATAAAGGAGAATTTTCCTAACAATTAGTGGAACAGCTTGCCTTCAGAAGTCATTGATGCTCCAACACTGGAGGGGTTTTCAGAAGAGGCTGGACAACCATTTGTCTGAAGTGGTTATAGGGTCTCTGGCTTGAGCAGGGAATTGGACTTGAAGATCTCCAAGTTCCCTTCCAACACTGAGTATTGTTATTGTAATCTTACAATAACTTTGTAACCTTGGCTTAGATTTTTCACGGGTGTCCCACTGTGAGTTCAGCCCCCAGACCACTGTTGAGAGACAGAAAAGAAACTCCTGCCTCTTGCACCTCTTAGCATAAGGAAAGGCGGCAGCAACAACAACAACAGCATCCTGACCAGGATGCTGTAAACTCCTAGAATAGAGATTTGCTTTTTTGCCAGCCCTTCCCTCTCTCCCTCCAGTACACATACACACGCCTCCCAGCCACATCCCCAACTATTAAAGGGGCTGGAAAGATAATGAGCTGACAAGGAAACACAAAAATCAAGGCAGCCCCCAAGCTCCTGTTGTGCTCATAGAGAGAAACAAGATGGTAATTACAAGGACAGCGGGCAATTAAATGGGTTGAGGGCTAATTAGTTCCAACAGGTGGGGGCTGTCACAAGGGACTCCCCCCCCAGCTCTACTGGGAATGATAAAGCAGGGGAACTTGGGGCCTGCCGCAAAAGGGGCTTTAGGTGGCTATGCATCCCCCCTGAGTCATTTAGCTCCAGGGAAGCTGCCTAGTTGTTTCTCAAAATGAAATCAGGGCTACGCTTTGCTCTAGTCCTGATGTGTGGGTAAGATTAGATAAAAATCCCCTCATTTCAATCAAGTTGGGGGCCATTTATTCATTTATTTCTGTGGGTGGGTGGGGAGGGGATGCTGCTAAGGAAATTAAACGTCTTCTGAAAAATGAGAAGCAATGTATTTATTACCTTTTAAAATTCCACACTTTTTTCAAATTACTCATTGTAGTTGGCAAGTGTCTCACAATGTTCCTACTTAGCTCTGTGGCTAGAACAGTATTTGAACCTGGTTCCTTCAAGTCCTAATCTAGCTCCCTGATGCAGGGGGAAGTGCCTTTCAGACATTGAGACATTGGGATGGGTGGATTATTAGTGGGTGAGAAAATAATGCAAAATGGATGGGAAACTATGTAGAAGAAGGGGAAGGGAAATGGAATGGATGACCTTGGAGGTCTAGTTCAAACCCCTGCTGTTGTGGCACAATGGTTAGAATGCAGTATTGCAGGCTAACTCACTGCCAACTGTCAGCAGTTCGATCCTGTCTGACTCAAGGTTGACTCAGCCTTCCATCCTTCTGAGGTTGGTAAAAATGAGGACCTAGATTGTTGGGGGCAATATGTTGATTCTGTAAACCACTTAGAGAGGGCTATAAAGCACTGTGAAGTGGTATAAGTCTAAGGGCCTATTGCTATTCTGTTTTCCTCTATAAATACCGTTTTTATAGTTTGGGGACTTTGGCTTGAATGCCTTTTTTTTTTAGTCTGTTTTAAGCCTCATACCCAACATTTGCATGTTTCCTTCCTGCTTCAAAATGAAAAGAACAATGGTCCTGATTCAGACATGATAGTCAGTTTGAGCTATGGGAGTCCATTGTGGTTTGTGGCCATCTGGTTTCCATATCCTAAATTCTCCATCACTTTGGCTTCCAGTGATTTGAAACCATGTCTCCATATGGTTGTTCTCATACGCTAATGACTAGATTGTACATGAACTTCCAATGTACAATGGAAGGATGGTGTTGGCTTGGTATTTTCAGGCACTTGCCCCAAATTTAGGGACTCAGAAGAGTTTTGCTAACCCATCATCAGTCAGCCAACTCACCACAGCCAACTCACCATGGCCAATTCACCACAGGACAAGAGTTACACTACTATCAAAGAAATAGTGGAATAAAATCATTTTAAAAAGGATGCCAAAGAAAGGGCAAAATGAAATGTGAATGAAAAAAGTTAAAATATTTTTAAAGTTATTTTGAATAATTAAATTGAATTGTTGAATTATCCCGCAGAGTTATCCCATGGTGAGTTAGCCATGGTGAGTTGTTCCGCAATGAGCTGGCCACAGCAAATTGGCCATGGCGAGTTGGCTGTGGCAAGCTGTCCCATTCCGGTTGCCGGTCACTCACTGCACATCTTCTCCCAGACGTCTCTGTTGGATGGCATGGACCATGAAATTTAGGGTGAGAGTCAAAATGATGCTTCATTCCATCCTACAGTGAACAAATAATATTGACATTCCTAGACATAATTCCCAGGACCAATAATAGTGTCTGCTGGATCACTCAGGGATCAGATAGTGGCCAAAGTGTTAGTAGCAACAAATGGGGGACCAATCTGGTGCAATACATAATTCCTGGGTCATACAGAGGATTTGGCCTCAGCCCCATTTGTTCCATACAGAAATAATTCTTGCTGCTTTGGAATTAGCATTTCATAGAACAAGGAATGGACCAAGATATTACACTGACTAAGGGAGACCTAGAAGAAGGGGTTGGAGTGCTGCAAATTCCTGAAATTCGAGTCACGTATAATTTGGAGGTATACCACTGGAGGTTTCTGTTGCAAATATTCCAGTGCAATGTTATCCAACCAGGTGACCTCAGAATATATGAAAGAATAACATGCACTCCAGCCAGGACTGCATATTTGGCTGGCATCGGATTAGGGAGGGCTCTTGTAGTGGGTAAGAGTCAGTTCTGTAAAAGGATGGGTTATTGCCAACCCATTTGTTACAGTGCTATCAACTTGGAGAATGGGTGGCCTTTACCATTGATTAAAAACCTACATTCTGTAATAGAAATAACTTATATAAATCTTGATTATTCTATGCATATATAATTTAATTGCTTTCAGGAATTTGCATATATGTAGCTTACAGAGCTACTCCAAAAAAACAACAACTAGAGATGTACTGCCAGATGTACAGCTATCACCACTATGCAGTAGAATTATGCTACGGAGTCTGTTGATCTGGGAATGGATTTCGGCAGAAAATCTGCAGGCCATGTTCTGCCTGCCTCCTTTGCACTGCCAGATCCTTTTATTAAACATTAGACAAGTTCCGATGTTTTCACACATGCAACCTATGCAAACGTGAAATAAATCCACAAAAAAAACTAGATTACGTATGCAATTGTCTGTTAGTTATGCAGCTGATGATGCAGTAGGACTACGAAAAAAGCACACATGCAAATACTACATTGTGTTTCATACGTGAATGGGAATACAAGTTCAGGTTTTGCCTACCTTTGAGAGATGCATTGCTAGATATTTTTATCTATAGTATAGATATATCTATAGTATTTGTTTTTGGAAGTGTCTTGGCGGCGTTTGACGAAGTCTCATTCGTCATCTTCAGGCTTCAGCTTCGTGCTTCTGGGAGCAATTCAGCACGAAGCTGAAGCCTGAAGATGACGAATGAGACTTCGTCGAAACGTCGCCAAGACACTTCCAATTTTACGCGGGAGAAAACCCGAATAACCAAAGACCTACATATCTGTAGTATATCTATACTACATCCATGTAGTATCTGAACCTTTTAGCTGATGTAACCAAAAATCTGTGGGAATAATTGGCAGCCATTGATTATTACTTCAAGTGACTCCAGGTAGTCCTCGCTTTACAACAGTCCACTTAATGGCCGTTCAAAGTTACGACGTCACTGAAAAAAGTGACTCATGATCATTTCTCAGACTTACAACCATTGCAGCATCCCCATGGTCATTTATTTATTTATTTGTCAATCATATATAAGATAACAGGTAAAAGTATAAACATAATTTGGATATAGTAAAAAGGAATATTAGGACAGGGACGGTAGGCATGCAGGTGCACTTATGTACTTATGCATCAAAATTCAAACGCTTGGCAAATAGTTCATATTTGCGGTCTTTTAAGAAACAAAGTCTATGGGAAAGCCAGATTCACTTCACAACCCTGTTATTAATTTAACAACTGCACCGATTCACTTAACAAATGCGGCAAAATTCACTTAACAACTGTCTCAGTTAGCCACAGAAATTTTGGGCTCAGTTGTGGTCATACGTTGAGGACTACCTTTAATACATTTGGAACCATTTTGCTTTTCTGTTTCTGAACAAATCAGATGGTGGATTTCCTCCCCCCTCTCAAGAATCCCTCTTAATGGAAAAGATTGGTGTATGGGGTAGCGGGGATGAATTTTTCTATCACATTGAAGAAATGTAGACCCTTTGGACAACGTCGTCAAATGCGTAACGCGATATCTGCATTTGTCCTTTTCTAGCACTGGCATAATTCATCCCCCATAATCAAGCAGGGCAAAAGCCTTGCTGCAATTTGCTACTTGTTTTTCTTCTGGTGGCTGAGTGAGCACAGTAGGGGAGCTTACAGGCAACAAGGAAGCCAAGGGAAAAATATACCTTCACAAAAAATGTTCCTGAAACGACAGTACTGTAAAAAGGGAGGGAGGGCAATGCAAGTGTGCAACCACACACATCAGCGACTAGATGCGCACACCAGTGCTTCAAGAGCACACTAGGGAAAGGCAGCCGTTAAAGACAGTTTTCCGGGGGAGGGGGGAAAGGACAATTACCGTATATACTCGAGTATAAGCCGAGTTTTTCAGCACGTTTTTTGTGCTGAAAAACGTCCCCTCGGCTTATACTCGGGTCTATACGGCTTATACTCGAGTTTTTTTTTTTTTTAAGCCCCTCGGCTTATACTCGAGTATATACGGCTTATACTCGAGTTTTTTTTTTTTTTTTTCACATTTTACCGGACGGCGCGGGGAAGCCCTGCCGGTGCAGTGAGAGGGCGGGGCGGGGGAGCCGCCAGCCTTCTCAGCTGAGGGAGGGAGGCTTTCCCCAACCGGTAGGTGCCTCATTTCCCACCCTCGGCTTATACTCGAGTCCCCAGTTTACCCCAGTTTTTGGGGTAAAATTGGGGACCTCGGCTTATACTCGGATCGGCTTATATTCGAGTATATACGGTAATACATTCTTCCTACAAATAGGAAGAAGGGCCGGGGGGCTTGTTACTCGGCAGGATTAGTGCAATCAGGTGCTCTATGCAAGATGGCACATTTATCAATAGCCATTGGACCAGTCACCTGTGCGGCAAGGGCCAAAAAAGAGGTGAAACTCATTGCAGAATTAGCAATTTTGTGATTAGGTATTCCTAAAGTAAATGGCAGTTCTGGAGATAGGGAAACATCGGGAGCATTTTTCTCCCCTGCTTGCAGCAAATGTTGTTTCTCCTTTAGCTGCTCCATACCTTAAAATAAACTAATGGCAAAATTTCTGATTGTCATATTTGTTAGGATATGTTAAGAGTAACAACCTAGTGAAGAAGCTGTTATATATGAGAATACACTTGGGGTTTTGACTTCTTTATTGTAGGTTATTAATGTGTCAAACGTGACTAGCAAATAAATATGGATTCCGCCCCTGCTTTTTTCTTCCCACTTTTTGGCGCTTGCACTCCCTTAGGGATTTATGCCAAATGCCGATATTATGATAACTGTCAAACCTCCATCTTTCTTTCTGGCAAGTAGTCAAGATGGCTGACAACATATGGAACCCGCACTTAAGATCTTAACGCTACAGAGTTCCTGGGCCTGGGTCCCCCAATCTTCAAATCAGCCTTTCATGTTTGTTTGCAGACAGTGACTATTGTGTTTTCCCAAAAATAAGACCCTGTCTTATATTTTTTTGAAATAAGCGCTTGGCCTTATTGCCATGCACTCAAAAGCCCGATTGGGCTTATTATCAAGGGATGTCTTATTTTGAGGGAAACAGGGTAGCTTACATTCTCAATTTTCTTCTATGTTTATGTAGAAGTAGTAGACGATACCCCGTGAGGAGTATGGCTTGGTAGATAACTCACATTTCTGTTGCAACACCCACTGAGCCTGCTTTAGAGATTCTGACTCTGTTTGCACAGAACACTGGAGCCATAAACAAGTCAATTGAGTTTTGGCCTATTACGTTTTGCAAAACCTAACCTGTACATTCAGTTTATGGTTCAGGGTATTGGGCGAATTCAGAAAATTGGATGAATTAAAGAAGCCCTGGGCAAATACGTCGGGTATATAGAGCTGGAGACTTTTGAGCAATCTCCCTTCCAGTTTGTAGGCTTCACTTTCCTTGACATTAATTGCTATGAAATTTCTTTGGACTTAGTCCCTTTATCCCTTTGTTTTCCTTCCTCTTCTCACTCACTAGTTACCCTTCATTTGTATTTCTTCTTTTCAGCTAACTGCCTGTTTTGATTCCTAGTTTTGGGTCTTTGCTTAGAGACTTTCCATGCCTTCATTTTCTTGCATCTTAGTCCCCAGCTTGCCCAACATGAAGTCTTATTCCCAACTAAATGGACATCTTCGTTTTTCCGCCTAACTTACTAGATAGACAAAACCACTTCTCTTGTCCAACCAATAAATGTCACACACTTCTGCAGGAGTTCAATAATCTACTAGCTGACGGGAAAATACATTTTTCTCCTGTTAAGATATATATTCTGCTGCTTCAACCCAGCAATGCAGTCTCTTGTAGCACCTTCACAGCTAACTTGTGCAGCAATTTGTTATTTGAGTTCTTCTCTCTCTGCTATTCTGTATCTCGGCCAGCGATGCTAAGTCCTGACCTTTTCAGCATGTTTCTGTGGCCCCTGCTCCAGATTCCCATTTGCAATCTCTTTTATGCAAGGGATATTCATAACATGCAATGCTGCCAATATGCTTCCTGCTTGCCTACAACTTCTTTTTAGCTGTTCACATGTGAATTCCCCTCATGCTTTCTCATCCTCCTCATCCTGTTTGACATCTCCCTATCTACTTCTGTAGCCTCAGTGCCTTTACACTCCTGTTTAGAGGTCTTTCTCAACAGGGATGATTACTTGTGCCAGCATGGTAGATTGTGTGCATTAGCTTTTGTGACAAAGCTGAATGCCCCATTTTAAAGGCTGCTAAATTCATTTCACATGTAAGAATTAAAAGCACGGGCCTCTGCAAAGGCAGCCTTGCATTGCCAAGCGTGGTTTCCGTGTTCCAAATGCATGAGGCTTTTTGCTGGAGGAAAAGGACATATTGTACATTATTGCCATAATGTGGTATCAGGGGAGGGAGCAGAAAGGTAAATGGAACAAATAAAGTGGTTTCCTATAAGATGATGTTTTTGCCTTGAGGTAAATTGCCCAGCACTACATGGATCAAGAAGATGTACAGAGCGAGTTTATGTAGGGAGATTGTGTAATTCAGACGCAGAGTATCTGATATGTAGTAAAGGGGCTGTAGGTTTATTTTAAAGCGTACTTTAAGATTTGACATATCACTTTGCCAAATAATTGCATGGCATATCTTTCCAATGTTAGGTATACACTGTTTGCAGAAGCACAGATTCTCAGTGGAAATTTTTTATTTGCGTATTTGGGTTGTTAGAAGTGAATATGTGTATTGAAAGTGCACTATATGTACCTGCACTTTTTGTGCTGGGGTCTATCTCTGTGTTACTGTATGTACATAAAACAGCAGGCTTGCTACACATTTTGCCTGAAAGGAGGGGAAGCACAGCGCTCTGTGTGTGACTTAGGCACTAGTGCTTCAGGAACCCTGAAACCCTCCCCCCCAAATCTAAACTGCAGACAACAGGACCACGCAGTGGGCTGGGGGTTGAAAGTTGTTAAATCAGTGAGTTATGAAATGTCTTTATATCCAGGACAGGGGTTTTAATTAAATTAATTGCCAGCAACACTGTAAAAGTGCTGAGGGGTAATAACCGGAGTGTTATGGCGCCATTTATCTTTCCCACGTAAATTAGCTGCAGCACCTTACTACATGAAGCAACCAGACGTGAGCAGGGTGCAGTGCCCAGAAAGAGGAAAGAAAGAGGAAAAGCCCTCTCATGCCTGGCTCCTCTTCTCCAATCAAATGTCTCTGGCCAGTCTCACCCATCCAGTAGACTCAGGGCCCAGGTGGGAAAGCAGACACAGCAGGGGGGGACAATTTGCTGTGGGACAACTCACCATGGCGAACTCGCCATGGCCAATGCGCTGCGGGACAATTTGTTGTGGAACAAGAGTTAGTAGAATATAATCATTAAAGAAATGATGCTAAAGGAGGAACAAAATGAAATGTGAATGACAAAAGCTAAAATATTTTTGATTATTTTAAATAATTAAATTCAACTGTTGAATTGTCCTGCAGTGAGTTGACCATGGTGACATATCCTGTGGTGAATTGGCCATGGTAAGTTGTCCTGTCCTGCAGCAGGGATGTTGTGACCTAGGCCCAAGTAGTTATTACCAGACACAATCAGTTCTAAATAAACATATTTTATTAGAACAGCTGAGAATTACTTCATTCTCAGCTTAGTCCAAATTAATTCCAAAACAAAGTCCTTCAGCCTTATCACAAATCTTTGTCTTCTTTGGCACCCTCCCAAAGGCTTTTCTTGGCAAGAACCCCAAGACACAGGAAACAAGCAACAATTGTAGCAACATTGCTTTCCTACAAAGAACCCAAGATCCGTTGCTGCTCTTTTAAGCCTTATGGGAGGGGCCAATCATCTCCTGGCTTTACTCCCGAGTTATCCTTTTTGCTTTAGCTGCTCTTGCCTTCTGGCAGCCCTTCGCATGCGTGCACTAGGAACAGGAGGAGCCTTCAACAGCTCTGCTGTCCGCCTCTGCATGGCTCCGGAGTCTGTGCATTGCTCCCAGATGGCCCTGGCCTCTGCCTCCGACGCAGAGCCCTCGTCCAGGCCTTCCCCTGACTCCAGGACTGGCCCATTGTACTCCCCAGTCTCCTCACTGTCCAACTCCGCTGCCAGTTCCGCAGGCTGCTGGTGAACCACAATACAGGAGTAGAGCAAGTAATCCATTGCCTTCTTCTGGTTTGATGGGACACTACAGGGCAGAATCATTCTCCAGGTTCTCTCCTCTAGCCTGAATACTGAAGGTAGCAAAAGACAGGTGGTTTCCCCCAAAGCCCATCAAAAGACTCTGCAGTGACCATTTCTAGGCTGCAGTCCTTCAGAGGTATTCAATTTTTCACCACAGCTTCCTGTGTTGGAGTCCAGCACATTTGGAAGGCATGTGGTTGCAAACAACTGCAATGATGCCTACAGGGCTGGACTTTAGGGCAGCTCATTGGACAAAAAAAGGGGGAGGGGAAGGTGGTACCTTGAATCATTTCTCCCCAAGTTCTATAGTTGTACTTCTCCTACAGAACTTTTAGCCATTAACTTCAAAATATATTTAATATTTTCCCAAAACATGCAATTTTGTAGCATCGTTATAAGTCACAGTGGCACAGTGGTTAGAGTACAGTACTGCAGGCTACTTCTGCTGACTGTTAGCTGACTGCAATTTGGCAGTTTGAATTACACCAGGCTCAAAGTTGACTCAGCCTTCCATCCTTCCGAGGTCAGTAAAATGAGGGCCCAGATTGCTGGGGGCAATATGCTGACTCTGTAAACTGCTTAGAGAGGGCTGGAAAGCACTGTGAAGCGGTATGTAAGTTTAAGTGCTATTGCTATCTCAAAACAGGTGGCAGGGATAACTCTGAGGGCTTTCCTCTCCCCCCAGGATACTTTTGTTCCAAGGTTCAGTCAGCCCTGAGAATTTAGTTGCACTTGAATCTATACACGATGATACCAGAAGCAGGGGAAAAAAGGAGACTTGGCATTATCTGGTCACAGGCGGCAGGAGATAGGTAAAGCTAAGTATCCCAAAGGGAATTAATCTGAAACTGCATGAAGGAGCCTTTAAAGCAGAGGTCTCCAACCTTGGCAACTTTAAGACTTGTGGACTTCAAGTCCCAGAATTCTTCAGCCAGCTTTGCTGGCTGAGGAATTCTGGGACTTCAAGTCCACAAGTCTTAAAGTTGCCAAGTTTGGAGATCTCTGCTTTAAACAGTTTTGAGGTTGGTCTTCAAAATGGGCAGGACAGAGAGGAAGCAATTCAGTTCTTCCCTCTTAAAAATAATGCTGATGAAAACTCTCAGATGGTGATGGAAATCTTCAGGACAAATAAACAAAGCATTCCTACCTGTCCTCTGAATTATTGCCAAGTTCCAATGTTATAGACAAGATCACCATGAAGCAGGAAGAAATGTTCCTCCAAATGCTTTTGGTGATGGTGGCCTGACTTTCTGGTTGTTCTTCCCACCGAGGTGGATCTGGTAATTCTGAAAATATCTGAATTAAAACCAGAAACGTTATGGCAGGTTAAAAGGAGAGAAGTCCAAATCCTGTGCTCTAATACCTCCTTCCCTCCTTCCCAGCACTTTTTACAAAGAAGGTCAGAAACTCACATTCAGAATCATCAAATCTAAATTAGGGAGTTTTGTAAGGCTGCTGGTGAAGTGTAGAGCTGATCTGCTGGCGGCTTTTTTGTTTTTTGAGGGGTGGGGAGGATTGTTTGGCTGATTCTGCAGGTATGTACTTATCTGGAAACGGGGAGATGTTTACTTGTGTGCTGAGCACATGGGAGAGGTTTACAGCTTCAGGTGACCATTTGATAAACAGAATCACATTTTTCAGCCAGGTTTCAGGTCCATTCCTCCTTTAGAAAGCGGACAAATAGTTCGGAGTAGTTGGTTTGCAATCAGTAGCTGGTGAGTAAGTCATAAGAGGACAACACTGGCAGAAGGATGGACCATGAGGGAGCAGTACTGGTGAGCTACAGATACAGAGTGGGAGGCCCAATAAATTTCTGACCTCTCTTGCTTGCCATTTGATTTTTCAGAAGGTAGAAGATGAAATGGGAGAAGGAGTGAGCTGTTCTTGTCCTAATGCTGGTCAATAGTGGACTGAAAGTATCAAGCACTTTCAGAGAAAATGACCATGGCATGTGGAGTCTAAGATAAAGAAGCACCATGTGGAATCTAGTATTCAGTCCTGCATGATTTAACATCTTTATACGGGATCTAGAAAATGGAATACGGCAGAAGTTGTTTATAGTAGTAGATGTTTATTAAAGATGACATCAAATTAAGGGATTAGCTAACATTTTATAGGCCATACCGTAATCATGATTTAAAATTACTTCAATGAACATTAGCCCAAATGCAACAGAAACTTGTTCTGCATTGAGAAATGTTGTTGCTTTGAACAAGAAAATGAGTAAATATAGGATTGAAATGATTTGGCTTGGCAGTAGTTTGTGAAAAGAAGCTAGAGTCCTGGTGAAACACCAGCTGTACATGTAAAAGGAGGGTGATGTATCAGCTAAAAAGACAAATGCAGTCTTGAGCTACATTAACCCTACATTAACAGAAGTACTCCATCTAGATCACAGGAGGAAATAATTCCACTGCATTCTGCACTGATTGGACCATGTCACTGAGTGTGTTTAAGGATTTGAGGAATCTGATTGAAGAGCCATCAGAGTCAGACTGCTTTCCGGCATTTTCTTGATCTGATTTTATTCACTAACAGAGGCAGTTCGATGAGTTCAGCCAAGCTTTACAGTTCCACTTTTCAAGCTATCTTTCACCCCCTAAAAGAGGGTGGAAATGTTGGTGTATCTTATACACCGAATATAGCCATTTTTGGCCTCCCAAAGCCCTGCCCCACAAGTCCTGTTTTTGCAAAAAACGGGCTCGTTTTTAGCAAAAACAGAGTGTGCAGAGGCCTTTGGAGGCCTGCAGAGTGCTCCTGTGGGCTGGGAGGGCAAAATCGCCCCCATTTTTGCAAAAGTGCCCATTTTTGTGAAAAATGGGCCCATTCTTTTTTTAAAAAGGGGTGCGCAGAGGCTTTGGGACAGTTGTAGG
This sequence comes from Ahaetulla prasina, assembly GCF_028640845.1. NCBI lineage: Eukaryota > Metazoa > Chordata > Lepidosauria > Squamata > Colubridae > Ahaetulla > Ahaetulla prasina. The sequence goes on along the minus strand of NC_080540.1, from coordinate 81,847,145 downwards.
GTGCTCCTGTGGGCTGGGGGGAAAAACACCCCCATTTTTGAAAAAAATGGGCCCATTTTTTTCAAAAACAGGCCAATCTTGGTGCATCTTATATACGGTTCGTCTTATATTCTGAAAAATACAGTAATTGTTTTACATTGTTTTGCAAATCTTTCCTCCTGCTGTCCTAACTGACACCTCCCCCCACACCCATGCAAAGATAGATTGTTTTCTCTGTTCTTTAACTTGTAGAAAACTCAAAGCAAGTTTTGATATAGACATAACATATGCACCTTCCAGGGTTTCTAAATACTAGAATTATTTCTATTCAGAGTTATGAAAGGGGTTGAGCTTGTATTGGCTGACATTCCTTTATTACACTGGCAATCCTTTGATCTTCTTAATGTGCCTTCCACCCCTTATATCTTCTATTATCTCCATTTCCACTTTCTGCATTGTATAAAAAGGTGCCATGATATCTTCATCTTCAGGAAGTGCCCACACAATTGGCAATCTTCCCACTGCCCACAAACACATTTAATTCAGATTAACCAATCCATATTGGGTTTACTAAAGACTAGTTGCTGTCTCTGACTATTTAAGGCTTTTAGCTACTGCCATCAGCTTCATATCTAATCTCCTTTCCATACTTCTCCCTCCCCAAATCCCCTCTGTGGGTTTAAATTCCACCTTTAACGCCAGTGTGGCATCTGACACTGAAACCAACTGATCCATAGCCCCTCTGTCTCCTATTTGAACTTTCCTATGAGAATTTAAAGTAATCCCTTACCCTCAACTCCTTACCATCAAAACGCATTTACTTAATATATATTTGCATGGATTGGACACATAAATATTTGAAGAGCCAGTGAGGTGCTCCTTGTTCCAGCCTTCTGAAAAGCATATCACCTGAGATTTGTCTAGCCCATACTATGACTTTACTCAAAAAAGCTCTCAAAATTTTGTTTTTCTCCTGGGCCTTGCATTAACCTGAATGGTGGGCCCACAAAAACACTCTTATTATTATTGCAAAGATGTGCCAATTCTACTGAATCATTTCATATTTTTGATAATTTTTTTTGTTTTGAATGTTGTGTACCAGCCAGTTGTTTTGAACTGGACAACCTTACACATTAAATAAATCAGATTGAATTAAAATTATTATTTTTCCCCAGGTTGCTGTGAAATATGAGGAAAATAATTTCTAATAAGATCTTGACGGTCCTATGTTTGCAGCCATAATTATAGTGGGGCCCATGACATTAACATCTTTCAAGTGATAAACCATCTTGTAACATTTGGATGCAAGTTCTGCCCCGTCTCTATTTGCCTGCATTATTGTGATACAGGTACACAAATGGAGAGCTTGTATCATGATGCCATAGTGCGTGGTTTATCCTTTTGAAATAATCACAAGCAGAAATAGTTGCCTCTAGGCTGTTACTCATCATTTTCTAGACAATCCTCTTGTGGTTCAAAAGAAACTTGGTTCAACAAAGCTTGGTGGCTTTGTTTTTTGTTTTTTGTTTGTTCCAAGAAGCCATTGTTTGTTTTCTAGTGTGATAAACAAGCAAGCAAAGCTCTGCCACTGAAGCAAGAGGGACTTTTAAATGATGCAACTGTATCGTGGCTTAAGGCAGAACCAAATATGAATATGAATTTCAGAGACAATGTAATAACCGATGCCTAAGAACCTCACACATGAGATTTCAGCTATTAAATGTTCTATAGAGATTAAGAATATTATCCCCACTCTAGTCCATCACCGGAAGTTTTCAAGAAGAGACTAGACAGCCTTTTGTCCAGAATGGTCTATCTATCTAGACCCGTTCCAGTTCGGCTTCCGGTCCGGTCACAGTACGGAGACAGCTTTGGTCGCGTTGGTGGATGACCTCTGGAGGGCCAGGGACAGGGGTTGTTCCTCTGCCCTGGTCCTATTAGATCTCTCAGCGGCTTTCGATACCATCGACCATGGTATCTTGCTGCACCGGTTGGAGAGTTTGGGAGTGGGAGGCACCGTTTATCGGTGGTTCTCCTCCTATCTCTCCGACCGGTCGCAGACGGTGTTGACAGGGGGGCAGAGGTCGACCGCGAGGCGCCTTACTTGTGGGGTGCCTCAGGGGTCGATTCTCTCGCCCCTCCTGTTCAACATCTACATGAAGCCGCTGGGCGAGGTCATCAGTGGTTTCGGGGTGAGTTATCATCTGTACGCTGATGATACGCAGCTGTACTTTTCCACCCCGGACCACCCCAATGAAGCTGTCGAAGTGCTGTCCCGGTGTCTGGAAGCCGTACGGGTCTGGATGGGGAGAAACAGACTCAAGCTCAATCCCTCCAAGACGGAGTGGCTGTGGATGCCGGCACCCCGGTACAGTCAGCTGCAGCTGCAGCTGGCTGTGGGGGGCGAGTTATTGGCCCCAACGGAGAGGGTGCGCAACTTGGGTGTCCTCTTGGATGGGCGGCTGTCGTTTGACGATCATTTGGCGGCCGTCTCCAAGAGGGCCTTCCACCAAGTACGCTTGGTGCGCCAGTTGCGCCCCTTCCTTGACCAGGATGCCTTATGCACGGTCACTCATGCCCTTGTCACTTCCCGCTTGGATTATTGCAATGCTCTCTACATGGGGCTGCCCTTGAAGTGCACCCGGAGGCTGCAGCTAGTCCAGAATGCAGCTGCACGGGTAATAGTGGGAGCAACTCATTGCTCCCATGTAACACCACTCCTGCGCAGTTTGCACTGGCTCCCTGTGGTCTTTCGGGTGCGCTTTAAGATTTTGGTTACCACCTTTAAAGCGCTCCATGGCTTAGGACCCGGGTACTTACGGGACCGCCTGCTGTTACCTTTTGCCTCCCACCAACCCGTATGCTCTCACAGAGAGGGCCTTCTCAGGGTGCCGTCCGCCAAACAATGTCAGCTGGCGGCCCCCAGGAGCAGGGCCTTCTCTGTTGGAGCTCCTACGCTCTGGAATGAACTTCCCCCTGGTTTACGCCAAGTGTCTGATCTTCGGACTTTTCGCCGTGAGCTGAAAACGCACCTATTTATTCAAGCGGGACTGGCCTAAAATTTTATTGGGGTTATTTATATTTTAAAGTTTTTTAATTTGTTTTAACTTTTCGGCCACCTTATAATATGTTCTGTTTTAATTTCTTTTAATGTGTATTTACTTGGCTGTACACCGCCCTGAGTCCTTCGGGAGAAGGGCGGTATAAAAATCGAATAAAATAAATAAATAAATAAATAAATGGTATGTAGGATCTCCTGGCATTGGAAGGGGATTGGACTAGAGGACTTGCAAAGTCCCTTCCAATCCTATTGTTCTATGTTCTATCATGGACAGCAGGCTCATCACAGTCTCCTTGGACCTCTGTGCCCATTTCTTGGTACTGCCTTTTAAAGGGACATGGAGAAGCTCAAGCAAATCCAGGGGAGCATTACCAGAATGATAAACAAGTCCTGCATGGAATGCTTGAAGAAGCTTGTTTAGGTTACAAAAACACGGAGAGGTAATTATGAGACCAACATATGAAACAGCGATCAGAACTTCTCTCTGCTCAGGCTAAGAAAGGATAGAGACCAACAGGTTGATATATTTTTTTTAAAGGAGAGAGTCGGATGCGTTTTAGAAGGAGTTTTCTGATGATAACAGCTTTTAAACAGAGGAGCAGTTTGCCTAGAGCACAGTGGTAGATACCCCAATGAATACTCTGGAGATTTCAAATCTGATCTTGATGGCCACTTACTAGGAATAATTTCATGTTGTGGTTCCAGAATTGTGTGCTGTGGTGCTCTGTCTGAACTCTGATTCTTTCGTCTCTGGTGCTCTGATGTTCCAGAATATGTTACTACTTAATAAACTGAATGGTTAGTGAACTTGCTGCAGTGAGCTTTCTGGGACGTAGGGTGCATATTTTGGGACAGCAGAGTGCTGTGTAAAAATACTGAGATACTAAGGGCACTGTGAATTGGCAATGTTTGGGAACATCTTTAGTGGATTTTTGCAGACTTGTGAAGGTCAAGCTAAATAATCAATGATGTCCTTTTTATGCCATATATTTATGATTCTTTATTTCATTTGAATACATTCTACATGCCAGCCTTTCTAAAAAAAAAGTCCAGGATAATTTACAATGGTGTAAAAGAGCCAATATTAACACCCTATAATAAATATCAAAAACTCCAATATAGTCAGCAAAGAAACAAACTCTTAACAGTAAATCCAACCACATTCATGACAGTGTGTATTAGCACTCATTCATAATTGTCCAGATAAATCAGAGTCCCAGTCCTAACTCAGGACCAAAACCTTAACATCTATTGACATCTAGCCTATTTCTGAAAAGTGGGGGAAACACCATGAAAGAAGGTCCTTAACAAACAGGCTGGCTTGGAAAGAGATTTGTTCAGCCATCTGGGTCCCAAACCACATAGGCCAAGGGGCACATTTGGTCCTTTAGGCTTCAGGTGGCTCTCAGAATGTTCAAAACTTAACTTAAACATTATTTTATACATGATTGGATGGTAAGCATATCAAATGTGTGAATTTTAATTTTAAATGCCAAAATAAAATAAAACAGCCCTACCCACTTTACCAGGGGTCTCCAACCTTGGCAACTTTAAGACTTGTGGACTTCAACTCCCAGAATTCCCCAGCCAGCAAAGCTAGCTGGGGAATTCTGGGAGTTGAAGTCCACAAGTCTTATAGTTGCCAAGGTTGGAGACCCCTGCACTATACCACTATTTTTTGGGCTGTAGCCATAGTATGATCTTTTCACAGATGCACACCAAAATTTGTACATCTCTATTGTGAGATAGCTCCCCAATACCTTGAATCTGGCTGAAAAACAACTAGCCAACTAATGGCACATTCTCAGGGTGGGCAGACAGCTACTGTGAGCAGCATCCTATTAGCTGTATTTTACAACAGTTGTAATGTCTGTGTTGTTTTCAAGGACACCCCAAAACAAAGGACATTGCATTCATCCTGATAAGTGGTTATCAGAGAAGGGGTCACCGTGGCTAAGCTGTCTGAGCTAAGCTAGAAATGTTATTCTCTCTGGAACAGAAGGTCTAATGAAGCATTAAGAACAGGAGAGCTACAGTAAGGATTGAACTGCAGGGCTACCCTTCGTGATGAGAACAAAATGAATGTGTGGTTTTGCCCTTTGTGTATTATTCCAGCAGTTCAAAAATAATTTCCACTTACTCGCAGATGATTCTATATTTAATCTGTTTCTTTCTTTCCTTTTCCAATCAGCATCAAATGCTCATTTCTGCGTCTCCATAATTTCCCACCGTCTGTTTTCAGGGGCAAATAAGACTTCCTTGCCTTCACTGAGGCGATTTCTGCTGCTGTCAAAAGGTTTAATAAACAACTCTCACCCTTTTGGCATACACCACTCAAATATACCTGGGTTTTGCAGTTTCAGTGGGAAGTTTGGATGATATTTTCAAGTGTAAGTCAGTGTCCTTCTCCAGAACTCCAGACTCCAACGCTGAACACTTAGCCCTTTTCATTCCAAGGAATCCCTTCCTTTCTAATTAATCCCCACTTGGAAGAGATACAGGATGCTCATTTCCTGTTAATCAAAGAAATAAAAAAAGCAATTGGGGTGTGTGTGTGATGCAAGGCTGAATGCCTGTGAAGTGGCTGTGAAGTTGGATCTATAGGGCTCAGCTGTGTAGTGTAGCATCATTCTGACAATGGACTCAGCTCACTCTCAGAGAGTTTATGATTGCCAGCAACCCCTTCTTCACCCCCTTCTGCTTCCAAATTCTGGCCCAAGGAAGCACAACTAAAACAAATGTTAGCATATTTATACAGATTGGCTCATTCAGGTGTTGTTTCTGCCACCAGGTGCCAGAAGCCAGTTGTGTTCTGCTTGGAACAGAATGGGATGAGACAAAGAGAGATGATTGGAAATCAGTTTGCTGAAGAGAAGAAGGCTAGTGAATCATTATGTTCTGTTCCCGTGAACCATGCTTTTGTGTAATGAGAAATGGCTGTTTGTTTCAGGTTTTTTTCTTAGGCTTTAGTATCTTGGCTGGCTCTGAAAAAATGAAGTGGGTGGGACCTGCCTACTGCACAGGGCTGCCAATTAGACTGGGAAATGGAGAAAAAAAAACCATCATCCTGGAAGAAGGCAACCTTTATGGTGCTCAACTAGAGATCCCATGGACAGATGTGTTCTCTCTCCAGACCTTGACTGAAATCCTTGGAGATCTCCAGAGGCTGTTGAAAAATCATGATTTCTAATCTGATAGACAGAAAATAAATAGTTAAATATATTATTGGAGAGTAATCACGTTAGCTACTGTTAATTTGTATTTAAAATAACTAATTTAGTTTATGTGCAAATAAATACCATCAAATGGTATCATATTCATTTTTTTAACTGCCCCACACCTCCTCAGCAAGGTGCTACTAACCTTGGGCTGAAAATAATTGTTCATTCACCTTTAAAAGATACAGGTTTTATTAAATGTGTCCTCAGCTTTTTACTGCTTAGGGAAAACCACAGGACTAGATGAATACAAACTGAACTGAACTGAACCTGTACAGCAGGACATTTGTTTGAGATTAGGAATTTAAGGGCAATATGCATGTTCATATTTTTGTGATGATTACCTCTGATTTAAAAAAAGATAATCCCGTCATTTTATTATACTTACAATAACTTGTCATTCTAGGAATGTTCTGTTTGTCTCTTTACACACACACACACACACACACACACACACACACACACACACACACACACACACACACACACACACACTCCTCCAAGCAGTATAAAAGAGTCTATAGAGTTTCCACTGTTTTACAGGTAGTCCTCAACTTACAACAGTTCATTTAGTGACCATTCAAAGTTACAAGGGCACTGAAGAAAGTGAACTTTTGATTGTTTTTCACAGTTATGACCTTGAAGCATCCCTGTGATCATGTGATCAACATTCAGATGATTGGCAACTAATTCATACTTATGACCATTGCTGTCACAAGATCATGCAATCACCTTTGGCAACCTTTTGGCAAGCAAAGTCAATGGGGAAGCCAGATTCACTTAACATCTGGGTTACTAACTTATCAACTGCAGTGATTCACTTAACAACCGTGTCAATAAAAGTCATAAAATGGGAGCAGAACTCATTTAACAAATGTCCCACTTAACAATAATAAATTTTGGGCTCAATTGTGGTCATAAGAACCACCTGTATTTTATTATTTTTACAACAATCTATGAAGTAGGTTATGATGTAGGTTAGGGATTTATCAAAGAATCAACTTAAGATACCTCAAGCTCCAAATAATCTTCTGTTTGATTCCTGGAGTTCCAGATGTGTGTCAAATGCAAAACTATAATTGGAGACATGCCCAATTTTAATGGAAGCACAGGTCTGGTTCTTAAATCTTTGGCTAAAATTTCAGACTGGCTGCCTTACCCATTTAATTCCAGAAGACAGATTTAAATCTACGAAGACGAGAGCTTTGAAGAAGTCAAAATCTATTGTGTATGAACTCCAGGATTCATTACAGTGCTGATTTGAAAAGTCCATAAGAAAAGTCAGATAATGTACCTAGGATTCAGTGTGCAAAGGGATAGGAATTTGTGGCAAGGTTGGCTAAGGACAGCTTTGGCTTTACCATCTACCCAAAAGCCACAGGGTTTTTACGCTAGCTTGATTTGGTGCTTTTACTTGAGTGATAATTATGGGAAACATTAAAAAATAGCATTTAAGCAAAGTTGTAAAACTCATGAAATGGAAAAAAAGTGAACAATATTCTTCTATTGTCCACTTTTTATAAACACACTTACGATATACTTGTTTTGTCCCTCCTACAGTATTTTCTAGATAAAGTCCGAATGTTATATTTCCTATCTCCCATCAGACCAAAGGTTGAATACCGCCAGCAATTTGCCACTGCTTCATGCTTCATCTGCAGTAGAGCAAGATTTAAGACAGCTAAGATCTATAAAAGATCTCAATCCTATTTTTAAACTTTTTAAAGTTCTAGGGCTATAAGGTTATTGTAGAATTATAAACATTGAATACCCTGTTTCCCCCAAAATAAGACATCCCCTGATAATAAGCCCAATCGGGCTTTTGAGTGCATGGCAATAAGGCCAAGCGCTTATTTCAGGGTTCAAAAAATATAAGACAATGTCTTATTTTTGGGGAAACATGGTATATATGTGTTGCTCTGTTGGTCTTCTATGCTGATCTTTGGATCATAACAATAAACTAAATTAACTCAATGATATCAAAATGTTAGCATATAATATATACACATGATCCACTACATTTGGTAATTCCTATTTGTATTTTGCATTCTGACTTTGATTCAACAAAATCAAAAAAAAATTCTTACTGGACAATTGTTATGACTGTGTCTCTCTTTTATGTGCCTGGGTAAGTGTATGTTGTACTGGTGCTTGAACAATCGTTGTAGAACATCCAAAATGTTCTTATTATTACTTCATTCTCATTGAAAATAATAAAAATGACCATAGTTTGTATATGCTTAAAATGATTCAGCCTCCAGCACAATGGCCAATCAGAAAATGGTGTGTTAGCACACATAATGCAATGCACAGCCTGGAAAAGCAGTATCTTGCTCTAATTAACACATTTTCTAGATGTATTTTGGTGATGCTCATAAATGTAAATTCACCGTTGCATCCAAACCTGGTAATACAAAATAGATCTTCCCTGATTTCATCACTGCTAACTCTGTGCTTGTCTGCAGATTAGATTTCCAGATTATAATGTAGAGCAGTGGTTCTCAACCTTTTCTTCACAATGGACCCCCTTTAAAGACCTTTTGTGGTCATGCACTCCCCAAGACTTAACTCAAGATTTAAATCATAACATTTCTTCGTGGACCCCCTGTAATGACATCGTGCTCCTGCCCCGAGTGGTCTGTGGACTGCAGGTTAAGAACCATTGAGGTAGAGTACCATAAAAATGGCCTTGGGAAAGTGCAGAGACTGCTAGAAAAAATATGAATGAATCCTAGGAAGGGAAGACTGAATTAGCGAGAAATGTAAGTGACTCTCTTTGATATAAGAAGGCGGGCTAGGGAACTGCAATCAGGCTTTCATAACTAATGTTAGCCCTTTGAGGTTGGCCAAGTCAGTGTTTCCACAGACTCCGCAAGAACTCTACTAGTAATATGGGCTTTCGAGCAGAAGCTTGAAACTCTGACAGAAGCTTCTGATATCAAAGAAACTCAAAGCAGGGTCACTTTAAATAAATAGTACTTTCTTCTCTCCCTGGGCTTAATTCATGTTTTGTTATGAGTTCCCATTTACTTTCCCCAAAACCATTTCTGTGATTCTCTATAATAATAAGTCAGTTTGCCGATCACTAATTTGAACCCAAGAATTTCCATTCAATAATCATTTAACTATACCCAACTATAGTGTAGGATCAGTCCTATACTATAATTGGGTATAGTTAAATGATTATTAAAAATACCTGTAAGACATGAGCCAGAGACTAGTGTAGAGATCAGTCAAAAACTTGTGCCTTCTATATGCTGAGTCAGAGATATGGGAAAATGCAGAAAGACTGTGAGATCAGAATGTCTAAGAAATGTATCCTTAAAAATTGGAATTGGAACGAATGTCAGCTTTTGTTTCTTTTCTTTTTCTTTTTTTTGGCCAACCACTGGTGTTAAAATCTGACATCCCAAAAAGTTTTTGCTCGTAACGGACACGATCGATAGGTGTGAAATCCTTCTTGTGATTACAGCATGGGTATATAAATTTGCAGAGGTAACTGCCAATCATTGATCAATAACCCTCAAACCAACTCATTTGGCAGGGAAAAAAGTGTGAGATTGACAAAAACTCACTGGTGAGCAACATCTTTTTTTGCCAACCGAAAAAGGAACAAGAACCCAAATATCTTCACCTGTGGGGGCTTAAAGACATTTATGCATAAAGAGACTTTTGGAACATATGGGTAGACGGGTGGAAGAAAAGCAGGGAGAAACAGGCTAGTGAATCAGGGATATTTGCATTGGGCGTGTGAGAAGTCTGGCATGGAAACCTGGAGGAAGCATGTGGGTGGCTAGAAAAAAACCCGGAAGCTTGACAACGTGAGGAAATCACTCTGCTGCTAGCTTTCCAATAACTTCTGGAGCATGTAAGAATTCTGGCACAAGGAGCGAACGTGGGAAGGTTGTACGTGAGGGGCAGTATGTGTGAGGAGCTGTTGGGAAGCATGCTGGTGGGTGTGGAGCATGTGGGGAACAGGATATGTGGGGAGCAGGTGGAGAGTGTGCAGGTGGGCGGGGAGCAGGCAGGGAGCATGCTCAGAATTAATTCCCCTGCATTCCATTCTGTTTAATTGCTTATTAAATTCTAAGCAGACAATTATCAGCAGCAATTACAGCTCCGTGCAGTGACACAATTGCCGCTTTAGCATTTGTTAATCAAATGCTTATTTAGTACTCTGCTTTATTAGCTGTTTCTGGAGGGAGAGCCCAAACCCTCAGACTGGGTGGGGAGAGAACTTCAGCCTTCTATCTCGCCCTAGGCTGTTATCTCCTTTGGGACTTTCAATCTCTGTCACCCCCGGGAGAATTCCCTTAGGAAGATTAATCATTCCACACCTATGAAAAACTAAGCAACAACATCCATCAGTTCTCAGGTTGTAATGGCATCCCTTCAGGGCTTTGTGGGAGATGAAGTCTTCACCCATCACTTGGGCCTGTGGCAACCTGCTCTGCAGACAGGCGCTTCAGGTTTCAATCTCCAGAGAACAGGGTTTGCAGGTGAAGTGGGCTACTTTAGGCAACAGCTCTGGGGATGGTGGGGAAAGGAATAAATCAGAGAGGGAGGGAGAGAGAAAAGGGAAGCAGGAATTGCTACATGAGAATTGCACTAAGAGCCTTTTTCAACTATTTGCTTTTGTGGAGAGAAGAGGATGTCATTTAAGCTCTGCGTCAAGGAGCCAAATATCTTGGACCAGTCCTGTGAAGGACAATGATAAGGACTAGTCCTCACACCATGGCAGACAAAATTAGCAGGAGGGAGCTGCATGGGCAAACAATCTGATTGGGTATCAATCAGGTTCTCTGCAGAGTTGCTTTGTAAAGGAGGTTTAAGTATGGGGGTGGTGGTATAGGGGCCTCTGAACTTTTAATGGAGAGTCGCAGCTCTTGATCTCAACCAAGCATCGCCTTGCAACTACACGCTTCAATCAAATTTCAATAGCCAAAGCCAAGGAAGGACCAGAAAGAGATATTAATGGAACTTATCAGCAGGAAATTGATCCTTCCGCTTCTCTTTTATGATAATGTATGCAATGGCTTTACATGTTTTTTGTGCATCTTGACATGGAAACTCATCAAAGAATTATGGAGACCATATATGAGAGGAAAGTAGAATTAAGGATGTTCCAGTAGAAGAGTGCACTTGTATTATTTATTTTATTTTCATAATTGGATTGGTCATAGCTTCTCTACTCCAAATTACCGTAAATAATTTCTTTGGCTGATTTACCACCTGAATGCAACATTAAAATAGTGTCTAAAACTAAAAAAACAACTCTAAGCAGCATTCACATAGGTATTTTTTTTTAGCAAAGGTGTGATATGCTTGGATTGCTCTGACAATTTTTTTTTGGGGGGGCAGCATGTCTGTGACTTAGAAGCAGAGTGATTAAATAGTCTTGAGTGGAATCAAAGCATCTCTTTAGAGCCTTTGGGGATAATGAAAAAATGGTGTCCTTTCTTTTAAATGCGTAGCTGCTTACATTTTAATAAACAAACCGACTGCCATTCATCACTAGAAGAAAAAGCCGTCTTTAATGTTTCTTTCTCTTCAGTCTGACAGCCCAGCAAATAGTACTCTGTATGACAGCAACACGCTAGAGTAAAAATATGGCTTCAGAAATGAATAAGTTCAAATCCAATCAGTGCCAAAGATACAAATCTAAAAGATACATTGGCTCTGATATTCGCTCTGTGCTACTGCTACTGTAGACTCACTACTGCTAAAGAGAAAGTCGGGGCCAAAAAGGTTTCACCATGAATGCAGCTCTTACGCTCACTTTGTTTACCAGGCAGAATGAGGAAAAGGAAGTTAATCTTCCAAGTTCTTTTTCATTATATTAGCCACAGAGATGATAATTTTAGTACATTTGATGCAGGTTATATTGTCCATCCTCAATTTATGAATACAATTGAGACCAGAAATTTCATTGCTAAGCAATGCTTTTGTTAAGTGAATCACACCCTATTTTACAACCTTTTTTTCCACAGCTGTTAAGTGAATCATGAAGCCATTAATGAATCTGGCTCCTCTCCCACTCTTGATTTTGCTTATTGGAAGTCACTGGGAAGGTTCCAAATGGGGATCAAATGGCCCGAGGACATTACAATCTTCATACATACATGCCAGATGCCAAGCGCCCAAATTTTAATCACATGATTGTGGGAACACTGCGACAATCTTAAGTGCAAGGACAGATTGTAAGTCACTTTTTTCAGTCCCATTATAACTTCAAACAGGTGCTAAACAAATTGTTGCAAGTACAGGATTACCTGTAGTGAGCAATTAGATGCTAGCTAATCTTTAAATCTTTGTGATCTCAAAAGGTGGAATGACCTCTGAACCTTATCCTTGCTATCTTAATTCTCCCTGTATTTCCTATTCTGGGCTAGAAATTCTGGTTTCTTAACTGCAGACCAATCAGCCAACAACTTAATTAGAGTAAAGTTTTAATCAACAATTATAACTACTGAATGAGTTATTGTTTACTTACAGACCTACAATAATATCAGATCTGGACTGACAGGCCCAAAGAAGCTTTAGAATGCCTTTCCATTGTGGATTGTCTGCATTTTCTTAAAGAAGTCTTTCTTTCTAAACCTCATCTTCTAATCTGCACGCTTAGGATAAAGAAGGATAACTTCATAAGGGATTTACAAATATGGATGACATAAACTTTAGTGGTTGTTTTTCCTATTACATTTTTACTTCAGCCTTCTTCTCAAAAAATCATGGTGACTGACCAGTTCATTCTAATCTTTAATTAGTATAAATCTATAAGATAAGGTTGACTGATGGAGAGGCCCTGGTCCAGGGTCACACAATATGCTTAGAATCTGAATCTGAATATGTCCTGGTTTTTCCAAAGCAGATATGATGGTAGGAAATCTGTAATCACTTCTGACCATTTTAAAGGCCAAATCTTACTATGACATACCTGATTGGGACTAAGGCTACAGCACTGCAAGAAAAGATTAGCTGCTTTCTACTTTTTTCCCCTTATATAAAGGTGCTGATCACCATAAAGAGAGAAAAAATGTACATGTCATATGAGCATCAGGAAGAAAGATCTTCACTATCAGTCTTATAAATATGGCTCGAGGAATACTCTATAGCAGTGTGGAAAATTGCTGCAGCCCCATTGAAGGGGAACTAGAAGGTTCTAAATATCACCAGGGAAAATTTATTGTGCAGCTATTTTAAAACCTAATTTGCCTAATACCAACCTACCTGGGCACTAAGTTCCCACTTATGGCCAATGATTGCTGTACCTGGGTTAAGGCATTCTTTATGTTGATGCCCGGATTATGAACCACCCTCCATCGCAATTTAGTTTTGAATACCTTTTGAAGGCATGCTTGTTCATTCAAGCACTTTCAGGACAAGACTGCCTTCTAAAAGTGAATTATTGTTTTACTTGTTGCATTTTGGATATTACTAAATTGTTTTCTTTGCTGCTAAATTGTGTTATTGTTGATTGCTATATGAATCGCTTTTATTTCCCTCCCCCCCCTTTCTTTAAAAAAAACCCCCTCTACTTTGGGCATCTTTGAGAGACAGCTAAACAAAGAAGCAACACATTCTGATTCCTCTGCTTCAATTCATTCTAGAATGAATTTATTCTAAAATAAAGTCTGAACTAGCCACCACCACCTCTAGAAGTTACTGATTCACTCTTGAGTAATGGAACCAAGGGGCAAGGAAGGCTGGGCTTCCAAGGCCTTTTAAGTATTGGTGCAGTTTTGCACTGCATTGTCCATGCTACAGCAGTATTTTTTATTTATTTATTTATTTGTCACAACAGTATATATAAGCATAAGCATGAAATAATTATACGATATTTAAGCATAAATATAATCATAAGTATGTGATAACTATATGAAATTGGATACAATCAAAGGGAACATTAGGACAGGAACGGTAGGCACGTTGGTGCTCTTATGCACGCCCCTTATATATCATTACCCACCGAATAAGTTTCATTTATTAATTTATTTCAATTTATCGGATGATGCAGGAGCCTCGCGCTCTGCTAGGTCAAGTTTTCCGACTGCTGGGAACGGGAGAAGCAATGACGGCGAAGGGGGGGAGGGGAAGGAGAGAAACATTTAAATATAAAGCAGAGAGAAGCTCTCGTAGCAACCGTTGCTGAAGTCGACAAGAAGCACCAGCTGCGGGCTTTTGGCAGGAGAGCGGTTGTTGTGGCTCCGAGAAGCCGCGGGGCCTTTGGCACTCGGCCCCCTGCAGGGGTAGCGGTTGCGTTGTCGCTTTAGCCGTCAAAACATGCTCTCCTCCCCCCTCCCCTTTTCTAGGCGTCCGAGCAACCTCTTCCCAAGAGTCTTCGGCCCGTTCGCTGTGTGTGTGTGTGGGGGGGGGTTTCCCCCCTTGCTTTTAGCCCACCGCCGTCCCAGGCAATCCGGACGGGACGGAGCTTAGCCCCGCCAGGTGGCTGCCTTGCAGCGGAGCCCTGCAGAGACGCCAGGCCTCTCTAGCAGGAGGCGGGAAAGCGCGGGCAAAAGAGCGAGCGGGATCAGTGCAGCGTGGCATGACGAGACGAGGCCCCCCGGAGAAGTGAGCTATGTCCCTTATTGGTCACACTACATTTCTTTTTCATTAGCAGTTAAATGCAGACATGAGGGATCGGCGCAGGTTCACTGGGCGCGCGCCGTGCAGCGTTTCCTGCTGTGATGGATTAGCCCCAGCGGAGGCCCGGCAGCCGGCGGGAGGGCGGGCGGTTGTCGGCGGTCCGGCCCTTGCAAGCCTGGCAGAGGGGGAGCCCAAAGATAACCGCCTCGCCAAAGATTAGGAGCGGGGAAGAGAAAGAGAGGCGAGAAAAAACATCCCTCTGTCTGGAAGGATTAAGCGGGCTGTAAAATGCCGGACGGCCAGGAGATGGCAGCAACGAGAGCCGGGGAAAACTTCACTTCGACCGATATTTCGAAGTCTCGGTGAACGTGGAAGGATGGGGTGTATGCAGTTTTAATTGGTGGGGGTGGGTGGCTGGGTGGGGAGACGACTGTTTATCATACACATTGAATCTCCGGAATAGCGTTCTTATTTATCCAGTTTCTTTCATCCCTCTCTGCTAGTTGCTGCCCTAGTTTTGAAATATAACTGGCAGGTTATCCTTTTGGCACTTTCATTAATTCAGGGTTGAATCTAAAAACCTTGTCAGTATATGCTGCACTTTAAAAAAAAAAATCGGAAATCATATTCTCTTGGCCCTGGGATAGAACTGCAAACCTCCCGTTATGTGTAGTCCTCACCTTTCCACAGTTCACTCATTGACTATTCAGAGTTACAAGGGCACTGAAAAAAGTAACTTACCAGTATTTTTCACACTTATGACCGTTGCAGCATCCCCATGATCATGGGATCAAAATTCAGATGCTTGGCAACTGGTTCATATTTATGACTGTTGCTGTGTCCCAAAATTATGGGATCCCCTTTTGTGACCTTCTGAGGAGCAAAATCAATGGGGAAGCCAGAATCACTTAACAATCAGGTTACTAACATATCAACTGCAGTGACTTACTTCAAAAGTGAGGCAAGAAAGGTCATAAAATGGGGCAAAATTCACTTAACAAATTTCTCACTTACCAAAAGAAATGTTGGGCTCAATTGTAGTCATAAGCTGAGAACTACCTGTACTTACTTATATAGCTCTTTCCCACGATGGTCCTTTTGCCTTGCGGGGTGGACTGTTCTCTTCACCACAAGTCTTCCTAACTTACTGAATCTAATAGGGAGAGGAAGTTCTCCTTGAAAGAAATGGGGACAGAGAGTGGTAGGGGGCTGAGACCAGTGGTGGGATTCAAAAAATTTTACTACCAGTTTTGTGGCTTGTTGGGCGTGGTGTGGCTTGGTGGGCATGGCAGCAGAAGGATATTGTAAAATCTCCATTCCCTCCCCACTCCAGGGGAAGGTTACTGCAAAATCTCCATTTCTTCCCAATCAGCTGGGATTTGGGAGGCAGAGAATAGATGAGGGTGGGGCCAATTAGAGGTGTTATTTACCGGTTTTCCAAACTACTCAAAATTTCCGCTACCGGTTCTCCAGAACTTGTCAGAACCGGCTGAAACCCACCTCTGGCTGGGACATAGGGAATGACTCTCTGTAGTATAGTCCCCTGTCTCTGGAACAGCTCCCCCCAACTTCCCCTCTAAGATTAGAGGTTACCTACTTTAATGATATTTGGAAAATGATGAAAACACTTTCATAGAGCATTTAAACTCATTTTGATTTGTTTATAATTATTAGTATTTCTCATTTTTTATTGGACATATGAATGGATTTTATTATTTTATTGTTTTTTAATCTCCTATGCTATAAACCAGGTAGAAGTGGAAGAATTAGTGATTATATATTTTGGTAAATAAACAAACTAAATAAATATAGGAACATAAACTAAATTAATATCTTAGTTTAAGTGATAATCAACAAGTCTGAATCATAACAGCTAACTTTATTAGTGATAAGGAGATTAACCAGCAAATCTGAGTGAAGTTGCTTATTAGTTGTGCATGACAAATTTTGCATTAGTTTTTGTTTATTTATAAATCAAATTTATAGGCTGCTCAACTCACAGTGACTCTTATGTGATTTGAAGAGCCCAGCAATGACTACAAAATGCAGTTTATTTTGATAGGTTTCCAGTATTCCAGACCAAGAAAAGCCTATGGCAAGTACAGAATCAGCATAACTATTTTTATCTAATGAATATTTATATCATTTGGAAGGAATGTGATCTTCTTTAGTGAGATGGCTGAATCTCATAACCAGAGCGGTGGTTGTAACTCATCATACCCAAATCAGTGTGAATGACATTATGGCTTGGTTTCACCTTATTATCAGGGGGAACTTTAAATTCTCTACAAGTAAAGAGTTGACTCTAAGGCAGAGGTTTTTTCCCCCCACACATCACAACAATACTGACTTACACCATGAAGAAAATCCTAATAATCTCTTAAGAACATCAGTGAAGCTATGAGATGGGATGGATAAAGGGTGACTCATATTCAGAAGCCTTCTGTTCTAAGGCTTGTATCCATAATCTATTTTTACAGAACTGAACCAGCAGCATGCCATCAGTATCTTTCCTGCTAGGAAAGTATTGCTGTCAAGTATCCATATCAGTAGAAATAATCACTGAAATGTACCAGACAGCATATCCCATCATTTCTATGCCAAGAGAGTAAATAAACATAAACATAACCAAATCATTATAGCTGTGACACCATCTCTGGTATGCATAATAAACAGGTAATGTTCAGTGATCATTTATGTTTACCTTGTTGATGTGCCTCAAAAGGCTTGATATCTCTCTTCAGTTTAGGTGTTGGTTGTTGTTGGTTTTTTCCCCCCATTAAGAATTACTGGTAAATATCAGCGAATGAGAAGTATTGACATGTGATGAAAGGAATAAGATATCTGTAATACCATCAAACATCAATGTCTGCCTATCCCACATCCTTGGGAAGGCCGCAATAGGTGGACAAAAATGACAAATCCTTTCTGAACATCTGGCTGGCTGTGTAATGAATGATACCGTCTTTCTTCTGACCCTTTGCTGTCTGTGGAGTTGGGAGCATGTATGGTGGAGGGGGGCTGTTTTAAAAGCGTGAGCACCTATATTAGCTGAGGCAGCAACAGGATGACCACGTGATAGCTGCAGTGGCTTTTATTTTTCTCACAGAGCAGTTCAACATGCAGTTGATCAAAGATCACTAAAGAGCTGGTGTCATTTTGATGACATTGAAAAAGGTGAAACCTTGTTTCACAGAGCTTTCATTGTAGATGCTGATGGATCCGGTGGAGGAAGGACACCGGGCAAACTGAACTCAAGTATTGACGTAAAGTGTGCAATTTTGGAAAAATCACACCACTAAATATCAGCATCACTCTATACCTATCTTTTTTTCACCTTCATAGAGGGATGCTGCCATGCTGTGGGATATACGGAGCTCTATATCTGATCCATTTGTTTTGTATTCAAAGCTGCCTTTAGTGTCCTGTTCTGAGGAATACAGGTAGTCCTTGACTTACAACAGTTCATTTAGTGACTGTTCAAAATTACAATGGCACTGAAAAACCTGACCATTGTTCACATTTATGATCATTGCAGCATTCCTATGGTTACATCATCAAAATTCGGATGCTTGGCAACTGGTTTATATTTATGATGGTTGCAATGTCCCGAGATCATTTGATCCCTTTTTGCAACAAGCAAAGTCAATGAGGAAGCCCTAGTTCACTTAACAACTGTGTTACTAACTTAACAACTCCAATGATTCACTTAACAACTGTGGCAAGAAAAGTCATAAAATGCAACAAAACTCATTTAGTAAATGTCGCACATAGCAACATCAATTTTGGGCTCAATTGTGATTATAAGTTGAGGACTACCTGTATTAAGCAATATTCATTGGTGCTTCTGAATGCATCTCACCAAGACCACAAACTCCCAGGATGTAATTCTTCAGCGCCTGCTCTAATGTCATTGCTGCTACACCAGTTTCTAATTATTTTGTTTCTGTCACCCAACACAGATGCTCAACAAAGTGCCACCGTGCCCATTCCTGTGCCTGGCTCTGGCTCTGACCTACTCCCCCACTTCCTGCTAGAACCTGAGGATGTTTATATTGTCAAAAACAAACCTGTGACTTTGACATGCAAGGCCGTGCCGGCCACCCAAATTTACTTCAAATGCAATGGTGAATGGGTGCACCAAGGTGACCACATCATCCAGCGCAGCAAGGATAAGAGCACCGGTGAGTGCTGAAAGGGCACTGAGACAGTCTATCAAAGAGAAGGAAAAGGATAGCTGCTGTAGATGGGACGTATAAATGTTGAGCTGAGTAACATAAGGAAATCTGTTGGGTATCAGCATATGTTAAATTTAGCAGCTTCTCTTGTTTTCTGCACTTCCGCAGAGTTGTGATGTGTCTCTAACTCTGTTCGGAGCCCTTGTAACCAATTAAATTTTCTTCCTAATTTTTTTTTGCTGCTTGATGTTTTGGCAGGCCTACCCCTCATGGAGGTACGGATAGATATCTCAAGGCAGCAAGTGGAGAAGATCTTTGGCTTGGAAGAGTACTGGTGTCAGTGTGTGGCCTGGAGTTCCTCCGGCACCACCAAAAGCCAGAAGGCCTTTGTGCGCATTGCGTGTGAGTGATTTCCCTATCCGGAATCTTTCTCCTCAATTCTCCCGGTGCTTTCCATCCATTTGCCAGCGGGCTTTTTTGGCTCCAGTGAGGAACAGTCATGGCACAAGTGCTATGTGCTCTCTAAGGATCACAGGTGCAACAGTGGCATTGTCAGGGACCAGATGAGTCCGTGCCACTAAAGAAGCAGCCTGGCATGTTGGGGAGTCTGTATGATTGTCATTACACCACTCTGAGTTTCTTTTCTTTCTAGACTTGAGGAAGAATTTTGAGGAGGAGCCACTGGCCAAAGAAGTCTCACTTGAGCAGGGAATTGTGCTGCCTTGCCGCCCTCCAGAGGGGATTCCACCTGCTGAAGTGAGTACTGCACATAACATTCTCATTTTGGGCCAATGTGAGGAAATTACTGAACGTCCAGTTGATACAAAGAAATCCCAAGCCGCTGGATGGGACCACCAGATAGGATGCCATATACCTTTCCTCTTGCCCTTGGCCTCTGCAGCTTCTGCCAGCGACCTAGGCTGGGTTCTTGGTGTGCCTCCTATTTGCATATTCCCTACCTGCTGCTTGACAGACCGCAGCTTCTCTCTTCTCTAAGCTTTCTTGCATTGACTCTGTCCCTCCCTTGGTCGATGTCTGTACATGTTTCTTTTGGAGCACATTTCAGCCACCGTGTTTTAAGGCTTCTGACCCAAATGAAATCAGCTCTTGTGTTTTCTCAAGGTGGAGTGGCTGCGCAATGAAGAACTTGTGGACCCAACACTAGACCCCAATTACTACATTACGCTGGAACATAGCCTGGTGGTGAAACAAGCTCGCTTAGCTGACACGGGCAACTATACCTGCGTGGCCAAGAACATAGTGGCTCGCCGTCGCAGCTCACCTGCCGCTGTCACTGTCTATGGTAGGACCTCTTCAGGGAATAGGGAGGGTGACCCTGAGAAAAAGGGGCACTGTTACCCCTTTTTACAACCCCTCCTGTGCATGAATCCCACCCTACTCCCAAGTTTTGTTCAGTTTGCAGAGGAAAGGGTAAGATGGATGATAATAGGATGGGACGCTTTCAGTTATTTTATTTTTTTCCTGTTGGTTGCGGGGGTAACAGTGCCCAAAATATTGAGGCCTTGCTTCTACTCGGGTTATACTATACCCAGTTGTTTTGGGGATGTGAAGAAGAGCTTTGGAAGGAAGGAATTCTACTGCAGATGAGGGTCATAGATCGTACCTTCTCAGACAAGGAGAAGGAAGGTTGAATTGTAAATATGACTAAGGAGCAAGTTATGCTCTTGCAGAATACAACAGAGGAAAGCAACATGACCCTTTCCCTGTTCCTCTTAAGTGTTTGCCCCTCTGCTTGTGACGCCTCCTTGCATATCCCCATGTTTTCTTGTGTATTCTCCCCAAACTGTTCATACACACAAATACACCAAGGAATCCCAAATTCTGGAGCCAGCAATTTTGTCCCCAAGACAATGAAAAGGCTTGGCTACCCCTCTAGGCCTGAAAAGCACTCTGCTCCCAATGGGGGTGGCAGCTCACTCTCCCGACCAGCTCTCCCAGGGCAGTCGTTGCAAGCTCTAGCTGATGCTGTCCCTTCCCCCCAGTGAATGGAGGCTGGTCGACGTGGACGGACTGGTCAGCCTGCAGCACCAGCTGTGGACGGGGCTGGCAGAAGCGGAGCCGGAGCTGCACCAACCCAGCGCCACTCAACGGGGGGGCCTTCTGTGAGGGCCAGAATGTGCAGAAAAGTTCCTGCGCCACCCTGTGCCCAGGTACTGCCCCTGCCACCCCGTGGGCCTGCTCCCATGGTTCAGTTTGCTGTGCTCCTTAGACTCCAAGCCCCTCACCCAAAGCCCTTCCCAGAACAGTGGAGAAATGCTTAAGAAGCCAACATATGTGAAGTTGTAATCATTTGAGCTGATCCACCCACTTCTGCTAATCTTCCTCACTCACGGTTCTAGACTTCTTCTCTATTTCACCACCATCCCCTGATGTGGGGTGCTCCCTGTTCACACAGTTCTGCTTATGCTATGCTACTTCAACCATACTTTCTCTCTCCCATTGCCCTGTTTCAAAAATCCAGCTGTTTTGATTGTGAATATGGAAGGATGCTGAGTGTGCCTGTGTTCAACTCTTGGAAGCAACAGCTCAAAAGCACTTAGCTCTTGCCTTGCCTTGCTTTCCCTTCCCTCCCATTTGCTCTACTTGTCTGCTTCAACCCATCCATGTGTCTGTTTTTGTCCTCTCCTATCTCGTAATTCTTCTGAGGCAGGTCACAAATTTGAGTAGAACTCTTTCCCCCCCCCCAGTAGGGTAGCTTCGGTTGCTGCCCCAAGATGTACAATCCTATCCCTTTCTCTGCCAAGGAGACATAGCTCAAGAGCATTCTCATGGATTGTGAGATTGTTAGAGCGATGCCTGCTGGGATGTGGTGGGGTAGGGTGGAACAAGGGGAAGATGTAGTGTTTACTGGGGGGGTGAGAAAACTGTTGAGTTAGATTTTGGTTAGTAAGTATTTATACTGCTTCTTTCTAACTGGCAGTACCTGGTGGTTGGTCAGCCTGGAGCTTGTGGTCAGTATGTGGTGCTGACTGTACACATTGGCGCAGCCGTGAATGCTCTAATCCAGTGCCTCGTAATGGTGGGGATGAGTGCCAGGGGCCTGAACTGGAGACCCGCAACTGCACCAGTGAATTGTGTACGCATGGTGAGTCCCTGTCTCTTTCTTGATCTTTGGGAACGACTACTGTTACTAGAGATACAAAGGATGTTGTGATCAGGGTAGTAATTTTCATATTGTCAAGAAAAAAAATGCATAATCAGAGAGGGGAGATAGGACCACAAAAACACTTGCCTATACTAATTTCTATGTATGCCAGGGGTGAAATCTACTTACCTTCCCAACCAGTTCGGAAGTGCACGTGCCCCGCGCGCATGAGCATCGCATGTGCACTTGGACCATCTGTGCATGCACAGAGAGTAAAAATGAGGTTACTTCCTGGTTATAACGACGACCAGGTGGGTGGGCGGAGCCTCGCGCCCCCATCGCTACCAGTTTTTCGAACCCCCGGCCATCGCTACTGGTTCTCCGAACTACTGGCCGCCATTGCTACCAGTTCAGCCGAACTGGTCTGAACCGGGAGCATTTCACCCTGATATATGCTTACCTATTTAGTAATTATTACAGTTTAAACACATAAAGCTCAGCTTGTCATACCTGGGAAGACTGCTGTTAGGTTATTTGTATGCCAACTTTCCAAATGCTTATTACTAATGGGCAATTAATAGATCATCAAATTGCTGATGGGAACTTTTAAGGGCCCAAATTCCTCTTCTTGAAAAACAGGCAGCACAACCTCTCAGTCAGACTAGTGGATCCCTTCAAACAGAACACTGTCCTCTTAGATAGAGGCAGGGAGTGCTCTGAACATTGAAAAACCACTTCAGGAGGCAGAAGGCTGACCTGGGTCTCCTGCTGAGGTTTGCTCTGAGTGGCTGGACATTCAGATTAAGATATCGGGGAAGCCAAGCCTGTCAACTCTAGTCCGCCTACCCACTCACGCAGGAAGAAACAGCTCATTGCCTTGTGCAGACCGATTCTCTGCTGCCTAGTTTAACATGAGCTTGTGGCCATAGGCAATAAAGTAAGTACCTGCCTTAATTGTGGCCACCCCTACCACACCAGCGCAACTCCCTCTTCCCTCATTCCCAAGACAACAGTTCAGAATTGCCTCCCAAAAGGTGAGCTCCTTATTTGAAGCCTGGTCACCCTAGAGAATAGCCAGTTGGACTGCAGGAGGGAGAGCTCTGTGCAGACACAAGGGAGAGGAAGAGTGAGTGACAGACCCCATCCTGGCTCATTAACTAACTAGCTTGCTAGGTCTCCTAGGACTTTTCTCTTCCTTTTATATCAAATTAACGTTTTCACAGTTGAAGTAAAAGCAACGTTCGTCTTCCCTCCTGGGGCAGCTCATCCTAAATGCTGCTGGCGGTAGGGATGAGGGTGGAATTTAGAAGGACAGCAGGGCAAAAATTTCAGTCACATAAATTAATTCCTTCCTTCCTTCCCATACATTGCTTCTTAAACTACTATAAACTGATATTTGAATATTTGGTTGTTTCTGTGACACAGAAATGTTGCTTTCTTGTACAATATATTCTCCTGCTCACCACTCCCAAATAGTCCCTATTTTCTAGTCTTTTGTTTGTCTGCCTCTCAGTGGATGCTTCAAAGGACAGTCTGCATTCATCTTCTCTTGTGTAGTTAACATTTGGTTCATCTTCAAGCCAAACAAAAGGGGGCATGGGGAAGGGCAAGGAGCAAATAATCCATTCTCCCAAATAAAGACATACTGCTTTTACTCAGAAATTACTGCATGGAAGTGGATGTTGTGTCTCTAAACCCAATTTCACTTGCCTATTATAAACCCAATTTCACTTGAACGTATCTTTTCTTTTATGTACACTGAGAGCATATGCACCAAGACAAATTCCTTGTGTGTCCAATCACACTTGGCCAATAAAAAATTCTATTCTATTCTATTCTATAAAAAATTCTATTCTATTCTATTCTATTCTATTCTATCCTTAATGGCATTCTCTGCTGCGATGCCTGTTACGATCCCCTGCTTGAGATATGGGGTGGCATATCTCCACCCACAACTGAAGTTAATTGGCTTGCCTTGATGATGTTTGATTATCAGTATGATTAAGAATACTTGGTGATTTCAAGTAACAGTATTTTAAGCATCATAATTATTAACTATTAATAATCATTAATAGGCAGATTAAATTGCATTTTGTGGCAACCTAGGACTATATGGTTCTGTGAAGTGGTTGTGGCTGAAATGACTGAGGCTTTTCTTTGAAGTATGGATGATCTCAGTTTTTAGAATAGAATAGAATAGAATTTTTATTGGCCAAGTGTGATTGGACACACAAGGAATTTGTCTTGGTGCATATGCTCTCAGTGTACATAAAAGAAAAGATACGTTCATCAAGGTACAACATTTACAACACAATTGATGGTCAATATATCAATATAAATCATAAGGATTGCCAGCAACAAGTTATAGTCATACAGTCATAAGTGGAAAGAGATTGGTGATGGGAACTATGAAACGATTAATAGTAGTGCAGATTCAGTAAATAGTTTGACAGTGTTGATGGAATTATTTGTTTAGCAGAGTGATGGCCTTCGGGAAAAAACTGTTCTTGTGTCTAGTTGTTCTGGTGTGTAGTGCTCTATAGCGTCGTTTTGAGGGTAGGAGTTGAAACAGTTTATGTCCAGGATGCGAGGGGTCTGTAAATATTTTCACGGCCCTCTTCTTGATTCGTGCAGTATACAGGTCCTCAATGGAAGGCAGGTTGGTAGCAATTATTTTTTCTGCAGTTCTAATTATCCTCTGAAGTCTGTGTCTTTCTTGTTGGGTTGCAGGTATATGATGAATTTTGGTGTACAGGTATATGATGAATCGCTGGTAATATGATGAGAATTGCCAGGTTTACGGTTACAGGAGAAGGGAGATTGATAACTTGCTGCTCATTCCCACTTTGAGCCTGTGATCTCCTATCTGGACTTCAGGAATAGAATTGCTGATTAAGATTGGCTTGGTGATAAACACCAAGTCGACTTGCAGTAAGACCTTGTTCATCCACAACTTGGTATTTGATGAGCAGACAGATGGTTCAATGAAGTGAGAATTATGACCTTCATGGATAAACTTTTCCACCTTTCAGGTATACCACCAATCTAGACTCCAACCGATGCTGATCTTGTTTGTGACCAAGGATTCTACTTTAGAGGTGGCCTTGTCTGAATATTTATATGTTAAATTGGGGCAGAGGAAAAAATCAGGGATCTTGCTTATGTCAAGATCACCCTGCTGCCTGACAGATTCCTTGCCCAAACTGCTCAACCTTCTCATGGGACTAGTGTTGGAGTCTTCCTGCCTGTTATGTGATTTTAATTTCTTGGATGTGTGTCAGTTGAAGCTTAGGTATGCATGAAGACCTTGTGTTTGTCCAAGGAAATATCAAGCTTGACAGGTATAAACAGCCACATGTTGAATCTTGCTTTTGCCTTGAAGCAGTGATGCAGGGATCTGAATACAGAGCTTGCCTTTCTGAACCTTTTGCCATCTCAGACATTGTCATCTGGGTCCATGTTGGGTGAATAGAGTGATTATCCCAAGATGTCTTAGATCTGGAGTAGTTCCAGACAAAGGGGCTTTCCCTGTGACCTTGCAAGCAGTTCAACTGAGTGTGCAGTGAGCCACCAGTATCATGAGGAAAACTAGGCACTTGTTGTGATTGCTTCCGAGCAGGCTTTCTTTGTTTGCTGATCCAGAATAGCAGGGAGCTCTGGGAGATGAAGTGGCAGAAGTACACATGAAGCACCCAGTGGAGGAAGATGAAAAGTGATTTTTACTGAGCGCAGGTAGAAGCTCAAGTTGCAGCCTTCCTGTGGCAGAAACAGAAGTGAATTGTTACAATTTCTTCTGCCTGATTTCATTGATAGGCTGTTAATCAATGGCTTCATCTAGGGTGAACAACCCCTTTTTGGAAGGTACGATGCTGACCATTGTGATCAGTTTACACAGCACAGCACTTTTTCCATAAAGTCCTTCAGATTTGCTGAAGTCTTGACTTTTTATGGGCAAAATGTGATGGACCGATTGGGACAATATCTTACCATATTTAATTAGGTCTCAGGTGACTTTAGCTTACCTGTGGCCTCCTATGGCATAAGGGAGAGCATGTGATGTTGGCTCCAAAATGTGCTTCCTTTTAGGTGGAGATAATGCCAACAGACCTGACAAAGTCTGTGGTGTGCTACCTCCTTAAGAGGTACTCTCTGGGTCCATCAGTACTTGACAACTATCCTCCTGTTTCTAACTTTTTTGTATAAGTACAGAGCATTTTAGAGGAAGTGGTTACCGGCACCCTTTTCACTCAGGTTTCAACTCTGGGCAGGAATGGAAATGGCATTAATTGCTTATGTGGATGATCTTGTAATGGAGTGTGAGAGTAACTTTGAGAAACTAGCAACGGAGTCACAGACTAGACAATGATCTGATAAGTGTTTTCAGACTTGCAAGTTTCACTTACTGTAACCTTACAATAAAGATAGTATCATACTCGTGGTTTTGGATTCCTGTCTAGACTACCTTGAAGGGCTGTCAGATCTTTAGCAGGATCTTGGAGCCTTGGTGGACAACCAATTAAATATGAGCCAACAGTATGCGGCAGCAGCCAAAAAAGCCAATGCAATCCTAAATTGCATTAACAGAGGAATACAATCAAGATCAAGTGAGTTACTAATACCACTCTATAAAGCCTTAGTAAGACCGTACCTAGAGTACTGCATCCAGTTTTGGTCACTACACTATAAAAAAGATATTGATACTCTAGAAAGAGTGCAGAGAAGAGCAACCAAGATGATTAGGGGAGTAGAAGCTAAACCATATGATGAACAGTTGCAGGAACTGAGCATGGCTAGTCTAGTGAAGAGAAGGACTAGGGGAGACATGATAGCAGTGTTCCAACATTTGAGGGGCTGCCACAGAGAAGAGGAGGTCAAGCTATTTTCTAGGGCATCTGACGGCCAGACAAGGAATAATAGCTGGAAACTGAACAAGGAGAGATTCAACCTGGAAATAAGGAGAAATTTTCTGACAGTGAGAACAATCAACCAATGGAACAGCTTGCCTTCAGAAGTTGTGGGAGCTTCATCACTGGAAGCTTTCAAGAAGAGACTGGATTGCCATCTGTCAGAAATGGTGTAGGGTCCCCTGCTTGGGCGGGGGTTGGACTAGATGACCTACAAGGTCCCTTCCAACTCTGTTTATCTGAATCTATCTAAATGGAGGTTATGCATCTCTTCTAGACCCATTGGACCTTTCAGTAACTCATATTGATGCTCTGGACAACTAAGGAGGCTGGTAGAAGGCATTGATGTATAGTAGTTCCGTTCTTTCCTTAATATATAATCTGTTTATAGAATAGAATAGAATTTTTGGTGCATATGCTCTCAGTGTACATAAAAGAAAAGATACGTTCATCTATGAGAATAAGAACCTGCATATACATTATTTTAATAATATAACAAAAGCTTTTCAGTTGGAACAGTTGGGGGAGAGCAGAGAAGCAGGAGCCTTCCCTGGTTCACATCCCAATCCAGGATTCTGTTTGAGAGACACACAGATTCCTGACTAACATTGGTTACTATTATAAATCAGCCACTACTGCCCTTCAGATATGGTAGGTTTCATTGTCAGCATTTCCCCAGACAAGGTAAGTTGAAATGCAGCTCATCTGAAAAGAATCATCTTAGGGAAGGCTATCTAATTAAACAGGGTGATGTGTTAAATACGTTGACAATACATTTCTTAGGGGAATCTCTCTCTCTCCCATCTTCAGTGTTGATAGCATTATTTTAGTTATTATGAAAGCTGACCATTACAAATATTCCTAAAATACACTGCTTGTTTTGCAGCTTCCATTTGAATTTTTCTAAGAGCCTTCCTGAAAATGTGGTCCTACCTTTCTAAGTTGAAAAGTGAAATTAAGCTTCTGGGTCCTGGAGTTCTCTTATTCTTTTATTCTTTTATTCTTTTATTCTTATTTCTCTTATTCTTTCTATTCTCTCTATGACTGCAAGGAAGCAGTCAACCAGTGATTTCTTCTGAAAAACAGAGTACAGGCGCAAGACCCTTCATGAGCCATATATGATCAGCCCAATGAGAAGCAATGCACTCCAGTACAGGTCTCTTTCCTACAAATTCCATTCCCTGGCAGATGTTGCCATGGATAACAGATGTTGCACATCATGTCCCATGTAACACCACTCCTGCGCAATCTGCACTGGCTTCCTGTGGTCTTCCGGGTGCGCTTTAAGATTTTGGTCACCACCTTTAAAGCGCTCCATGGCTTAGGACCCGGGTACTTACGGGACCGCCTGCTGTTACCGTTTGCCTCCCACCGACCCGTACGCTCTCACAGAGAGGGCCTTCTCAGGGTGCCGTCCGCCAAGCAATGTCGGCTGGCGGCCCCCAGGGGCAGGGCCTTCTCTGTGGGAGCTCCCACGCTCTGGAATGAGCTTCCCCCTGGTTTACGTCAGTGCCTGATCTTCGGACCTTTCGCCGTGAGCTGAAAACGCACTTATTTATTCAAGCGGGACTGGCCTAAAATTTTATTGGGTTAAAATTTTAGTGGGTTATTTATATTTTAATATTTTAATTCATTTTAAATCTGGCCACTTTATAATATGTTTGTTTTAATCTCTTTTAATATTGATACTGTGATTTTTTACTTGGCTGTACACCGCCCTGAGTCCTTCGGGAGAAGGGCGGTATAAAAATTGAATAAAATAAAATAAAATAAAATAAAATAAATGTCAATGAGCCTTAGGTTCATTCTTCTAAAGCAAACACAATTGTTTCCTACTGCAGACTAGAGCTTGGCACTGGATTCAATGCGCACCCCTCCTCTGTTCTCCTTTCTAGAAACTGGTGGCTCTGAGGATGTGGCTCTGTATGTTGGCTTGATTGCTGTAGCCGTGTGCTTGGTACTGCTGCTTCTAGTGGTAACCCTTGTCTACTGCCGGAAGAAGGAAGGGCTGGATTCAGATGTAGCTGACTCTTCTATTCTCACTGCTGGCTTCCAACCAGTTGGCATCAAGCCCACCAAAGCAGGTGAGTAGCCATCTGCTCTTGGCACATTCTCTAAGTGCTATAAGGTAGATACGAATCCTTTTGGGACCAGAAATGTGGATAAAGGGGTACCACTGGGGCAAGCAGTTATTCTGGAACCACATTCAAATCTTCTGTAAATTTGTCAGGTTTTTTTAGAGAGGTGGCTTTTCTTTCATTCCTCTTTTATTCATTTTTCTGTGGCAGTTAGGAAAGATGTAACCACAATGCCTCTGACCATGTCTCTAAACTTTTATTATATCAGTAGAAAAAGAACATGAGCAGTGGAAACGTGCGGGATAAATACAGCAACAGCTGCTTTGCGGATGAGAGATAAATTGTTGAAGGTAGAGGATTGCTGGCATACAGGTGGACTTTGCTCACCTGACCTTTTTCTTCATTATAACTCTAACAATTAGATTTGAAAAAAGTCTTCCAATAGCTGAAGTGAAAAGCTTTACATAAGTTAAATTTCAGGATGGTGCACTGCCTCCTTCAAAATTCATGTGTATCCTACTGCAGTCAACTAAAACAAAAGCTAAGCCTAAAACAGCATGGTTTAAGGGCTGGGATGCGGGCTTCTCAGTTTTGAAGCCTTTTCATTTATATATTTGTATAATAAACTTGCATGCCATGCATCTCACTGAAGTAACTTTAGGCGGCTTATGAACATTCATGATGCAGTTAGGTTTTAATAAATCCAAACTGCATTCCTAACATGTGAGAGGGAAAGGAAAAAGGGAAATGGGCGGAGTTTGATTTGCCTTACCCATTTTTTCCCCCACCAATTTTTCCAACTTTTTTGGCATGCCTCCTTGTACAGCCCAGATGGCAGTGCATCTTTCAGGTGGGAAAAAACCTCACCCATTTTTGTTCTGCTCTTGAATGTCTGTTATCCTAATTCTTGCCAGCTGGAAGCCAGATCTACCAAGGAGATACACCACCAAGACTTCAGAAGTTGGCATGTCAGGAGACTTTATCATGGATGGGGAAGCCATGCCCTGTCTACAATCTTCCAAGGTCTTGTTGGAAGCAATATCCTTCTGGGTTCAGTTCTAAGTGGGGAAAAAGACTGGAAACATGGAGACTGCTTGGAAAGATGGTTTAATGGTGGACAGGATCACATGGTTTGAGTTCCTAAACAGAAAAAGTGATCACATGCTTCAAGATGTTGGGTGAAGAACCAAAGAGATGAAAGAAGAGTGGAAGATGCTTAGAGTGCCTGAGTTTATACCCTCTGTGGAGCCCCACCTTAGTGTTTCCTGTTCCTATATAAGAAATGTATCCTGATTGGTTGTCAAACTCCCAGGTGATCTAGGGGTCTTAGCTAACTTTGTAGGTTGTCTCTCAAGCTTGCTTGAGTCTTCCCCTGTGGTGAGTTTCTGTTGCTAGATGGTCCCATTGTGTTGCAGATGAGGCCCATTGACAAAGGTTGGGGGAGGCAGGAAGCTGCAGGGAGCTGCTTTGTCTTTAAAACATGTCTCACCATTTTTCATCCAGGGAGATATAATATTCTGCCTTTTTAATATTTTCTAAAATATTTCATTCTTCTAGGAGAGGGGTGGGTGCTAACTTCCTACAGTCTTAAGTGTAGCTTTTGCAGATGCCATTACCTGCTAAGGAGTGTTAGTCTGGGGATGACGATTGTAGTTGTTTCCTGTTGTCTCTAAGAGTTTCTCGAAAGAGGACACTGCAAAGCTATAAGAACGTTCTTCTGGTTGCTCACCACCCAAAACCATGCTAGGTGTTACTACAGTCTTTCAGAACAAGTTTAGGAAAGCAGATTTTCCATTAGATAAGAAACATTTACTTCTGGTGTAAGGTAGTTGCAGAAATGATATATGTAAAACTCTTTCTGATTTATCTCACTTATGCTGATTAGTCAAATACTCCTCTCTTTCTCTCTGTGAATACCAGATTAAACCATAGGGAAGGAACCAAATAAATATAGGCAAATGTTCCAGTATTTGTGAGATATTTTGCTCTTGAGATTTTAAAGAGTCCACTATACAAAATGTCCCCCCCCACACACACACATGCACTCATCCATCAAGACAAACATTTGACCTTTTGGAACCAAGCCATAGAATGCACATACGTTCACACTTATAGACAGTTTAGTTTCAGGTCAAGGAAGCTTCCCTTTATTATACCATTCTCCCATATTGTGACTCATGGTCTTAGAAACATTCCTTTTTACAGTCTGATAAGTGACAAGATATTAAAATGACACGTGTATTCTGTTGATCTACATTTGGACTGCACAGATGGTTTCTGCAAGCTCTATTAACCCAAAACTCTGAGTCTAAAAAAGGAGATTACATTGCATCTTTAAAAAGCTGTCTTTGGGAAATAAAATGCATAACCTTATTAATGCAGAAAATGATGGTCTGAACAGAGATCTTTGTTTCTCGGGTCATTGCAACAGTCTGTTACCCCTGCTGGTTAATGTATTTTATGCAATACTGTCTGATGAGATAATGTTTTGTGATTAGGCTGCTACATACCTGAGGTGACTCAAATATCCGCATTTGCATCTATAAAGTAATCTAGCTAGGTTTTCCACTCTGCCAAGGAAGATTTTTTTTAATGTTTTGAAACAAGATGTGTAACTTTACCACCTCAACTAACGGGAGCCACTCGTTGCTCCCACGTAACACCACTGCTACGCAGTCTGCACTGGCTTCCTGTAGTCTTTCGGGTGCGCTTCAAGATTTTGGTTACCATCTTTAAAGCACTCCATGGCTTAGGACCCGGGTACTTACGGGACCGCCTGCTGTTACCTTTTGCCTCCCACCGACCCGTACGCTCACACAGAGAGGGTCTTCTCAGTGTGCCGTCCGCCAAACAATGTCGGCTGGCGGCCCCCAGTGGCAGGGCCTTCTCTGTTGGAGCTCCTACGCTCTGGAACGAACTTCCCCCTGGCCTATGCCAAGTGCCTGATCTTCGGACCTTTCGCCGTGAGCTAAAAACATACTTATTTATTCAAGCGGGACTGGCTTAATAGTTTTATTAATTTTAATTGGGGTTTTATTGTATTAGGGTTTTTAAATTTTTTAAATTTTTAATGTCGGCCTTTTCTAATATGCTCTGTTTTAAAAAAAATTTGTTTTAATTGTATATATTCTGAGTTTTTATCTTTTTGGCTGTACACTGCCCTGAGTCCTTCGGGAGAAGGGCGGTATAAAAATCTAATTAATAAATAAATAAATAAAACTGATCCCATTATCATCTCCATCTTTCTCTCACGCAGATAATTCCCACTTATTGACCATCCAGCCTGATCTGAGCACCACTACCATGACCTACCAAGGCTCACTGTGTCCACGCCAGGATGGGCCTGGCAAGTTCCAGATTGGCAACGGGCACCTGCTTAGTCCCCTGGGCAGTGGACGTCATACTCTTCACCACAGCTCTCCCAGTGCTGATCCGGTAGACTTCGTCTCACGATTCTCTACCCAGAGTTTCTTCCGCTCTTTGCCCAGGGGTGGTGCCAACATGGCGTATGGAACATTCAACTTCTTGGGTGGACGTTTAATGATACCCAACACAGGTGAGGTTGACAAGGAGGGAAAATATAGGACTGACAATATGGAGGGTGGCTACAGTGGGAGCAGCAGAGCTTTCTGATGCTCTAATTCTCCTCTGGATCCTTACTTAAGCACAGGCATCCAAGGGAAAGGGTTTTTTTTTCCTAGGCTGGATTCCTACATGGGAAAAGAAACATTTCCATAGATAAACTCAACAGAAGATACATTGTTTCCCCCTGGGATTTCTTATAAGGAGTGGATTGCTCATTTCCTCTTCCCTGCCTCTTTTAGCTAAGCAGCCTTTGACCAAAACCCATTCTTCAGTGTCAGCTTGCCTGTGAAATTGGAAGGCAGCTTGCCTGCAAGCAGTGGGTGGTACCCCTTGAGCCATCTCGTCTTTGTCTTTTAGGTGTCAGCTTGCTTATCCCACCTGATGCCATCCCACGGGGGAAAATCTATGAAATCTACCTAACGCTGCACAAGCAAGAGGATGTGAGGTACGTAGCTCATTTCCTGAAAAACCCTAGGAATCCTGGGATACTTAATTTAGCTATACTTACCTGTAATTTATCATGCCCACAATGTGCTCCTACATCTCCATTTTTGTAAAACTTCACTGGGAACCCTTAAAGGCCTATCCCCTTTCTGTCCTCTAATTTGAAACCAGGTATATGTATATAACCCTGTGAGAGTCAAAGGATGTTGTGGGTATCTGAGTGCCATCTGATATATATGCCATGGTCTTGTTAATCTGCAGTCCTGCAGGTGGACATGCCAAGAGTTGTCTTTGCTGATGTAGTGGGTACCACTGTATATAGATAACATTGTCTCCTTTAATGGTAATTACTCTCAACCCTTTGTATTGTTGGTGTTTTCAAGCCTACCATGGTATGGCCTGAAATAAATAGTGATGTAAAGTAAACGGTAAATTCACTTATGAGTTCATAGGGACAGAGGCAGTCTTGAAGATAAGGCATGAAAATAGTTTTCATTGAAAGGAGTGGAAATGTTCCCCGCATCAAGCTCATAGGGGAAGATAATATAATAAAGAGGATACAACCTTTATTAGGATGACCAAGCCATTTCTAGAGGTATTTATGCTGCAGGATCCATGATATTTAAAAAATATTATTTTCTTTAATGTTCATCTCCTGGCTCCTTGCAACTCATTCTTCTTTGTTCTCGTGCTCAGGGCTGCCTCAGCAACAAGCACAGATAGCCCGCTGCCATGAGGGCTTGTTTACTTCCCAGAATCCCCTTGGTGCTGTCTAAGGACAGAGATGATAGATTTGAGTGGGATGTCTAAATTGGGCTTGCTCTCAAGCATTCAGGATAATCGCCTTGTTTAAAAAAGGTAGTGGAGCTGCCAGCAGAAAGCACCTTGCAGGCTGCCCAAAGTCGAGTAACTGGCTACCAGAGCTTAACTACTAATCATGCCCTGATCCCTTTTTCTTCCCAGCTTCTGCTGGAAGAAAGATGCTCAACGGTGCCATTTGTTGCCGTATTGTCAAAACTCTTCTGGAGTTTCTTCTTGGCAGAAATTCCCCGGTGATAATCCCTTGCCGTAACCAGGAGAGAGTTCTGCTGTTGCCAGGATTATTGTATTAATGCTGATCTTCGGTGCACTTCTTGATAATTCCTAATCTCTAAAACCAAAGAATCATCTCTGGGTGTATTATTGTTATTATACTTGCTGATATTAACCCCATTCTATTCCTTCATGCTGTATGTCTCTCCCCACCACCACCCCCTTCACCTGAATTAATGGGTTGCAGATCCTGTTCCTTTTCTGTTTCAGCTGAGATTATGGTCAAGAGAAAGTAGCCGATGACTGGATCATGGAGGTGGGGGAGTTCTTAAGCCCCTTCCTTCTATTACTGATGCTTCTCTCTCTTGCCAAGGCTTCCGCTGGCAGGCTGCCAGACTTTACTGAGCCCCATTGTTAGTTGTGGCCCTCCGGGGGTGCTGCTCACCAGACCTGTTATCCTAGCCATAGATCACTGTGTGGAGCCAAATCCTGAGACCTGGAACCTGCGCCTGAAGAAGCAGTCCTGTGAGGGCACATGGGAGGTGAGGCATAGCCTGGAGTGTACATGTTGAGCAACTCATGGGTTGTTGCAACGCTAGGACTGCAGGTAGTCCTCGACTTACAATAGTTCATTTAGTGACCGTTCGAAGTTACAACGGCACTGAAAAAAGTTAACTTATGACCATTTTTCACACTTAACGACCATTGCAGCATCCCCACGATCATGTGACCAAAATTCAGACGCTTGGCAATTGACTCACATTTATGACTGTTGCAGTGTCCTGGGTATCTCCTTTTGCGGCCTTCTGACAAGCAAAGTCAATGGGGAAGCCAGAATCACTTAACAACCAGGTTACTAACGTATTAACTGCGATGACATGTTGGGGCAAAATTCACTTAACAAATGTCTCACTTAGCAACAAAAATGTTGGGCTCAATTGTGATCGTAAGTCGAGGACTACCTGTCTTTTATGCAAAACAGATGAATGTCATGCCAAATACACTACTTTTATCAACCTCTAAAATATATTAAAATCCACTAGCCTTGGTTTTGCAAAACATACCTTATTTCTGTGTCGTTCCCAGTACTTGGGGCCTAAGATCATCTAATTGTAAAATCCAAGGGTCTCCTTACTCTGGAAAGCAGCCACCACAGTAAGGGCCTTCTTGATAATGGCCGCTCAGAATTCTCCCTGGAAAAGCTGCTTGGGGCCTATATTAATATATCTTCACACCAGGTGAAGTCCTTCTCTTCTTCTAAGTTTCTTAATTTAATGTCAAAATATCCTCAAATGGATATTAATTATTTAATCATTGCTTTAATATAATTGGCCTGCTTTGCTACAAGAGGTTTTTTTTCTTCTAAATCTCTGTGTTATTATTTCAGTGGATTTGTCTTCAGTGCTATGCTATTATTTGTGCATTGATTTCTCATTTTGCATTGTATGTATGATTATTCTTCTCCCAGATAACACCAGTGATGAGATACTCAGAACTAATCCAAATAAATTAAGTAAACAACCAAGAATAGCACTGACACCCCCCATCCCGCCCCCCCACCCCAAATACCATGAATCAATCATTTGTCTGGTTTCCTTGGATATAATTTTAAGCCCATTTTCGCATTCCCAAAGCCAGGTCTTTGCCTAGTTTTTCTAAAAAAAGAAAAGAAAAAAAGAAACCTAAATTCTGCCTCAAGTGCTCCACTGTATGGTTTTGCTTTTTTGCAGAGTATACACAGCCCACAACTACTGATTCAATGTAATGGGTTGCGTGATCCCCAAGACCAAGAGAGAATCTCACAGGCTTCTCTAAGGAGGCAGTTCTAGTTTGTGCCTTGCAGTTTGTGCCTTGGATGCAAGCAGGGCCCTTAGAGCAACTGAATGTAATGCAAACAGTATAGATGCTGGAAAAAACACCACCACTACCCTGTTCCACTCAGGCTTCAGTTGCAGTCCTTACTAGATAGACCGGTGAAGCACTATTGTGACCCCACCTGTGCCAAGTGATATGTCAACCTGCCATTCTTTGTCTTCCTCTTCCACTATCTCTGGGTTTGCCTTAATCTCTCTCTCTTTTTCTCTCCCTCTCTCTGATATTGATGTGTATGTTCTGCTCTTTTGCCGTTTCTCTTTTTCTGATGTGGGGATTGTCTTCCTTTTCCACCTTTTTAGGATGTACTGCAGTTGGGAGACCCAGGATCTTCTGAACTGTTCCATTGCCAGTTGGAACCCCAAGCTTGCTACATCTTCACAGAGCAATTGGGCCGCTTTGCGTTGGTGGGAGAATCCCTCAGCATGGCTGCTTCAAAGCGCCTGAAACTGGTTCTCTTTGCACCCACAACTTGTACTGGGCTGGAATATGATGTCCGTGTATATTGCCTCAGTGACACCCGTGATGCACTTAAGGTACTCCATCAGGAAACTCTTTCACATGCAGTCCCTTGAAGCCGCCTTCCATAAAGCTCACATAGGTTGGAGTACCGTGTTTTTTACTACTTTTCAAGGACTCATTATTTGTTCATTTGTACTTGAATCATTTCAGTACTTTTGATCACGTAGCCAGAGCACAACTTTAATAATACAATCCTAGCTTAATTGCAGGATTAAGGCTCTGCAGATCTTCAGTGAAGTACTTCATTTCATCAGACGGTGGGGCAGAGAGTCCCTTTGAATGCAGCAAAGCATAATGGTGCCGTGCTTTTTAAGTAGTTGAATGAGTGTGCCTTTTGCTTCCCTTAGTAGTGGTTGTTTCGGTGTATATCTAACACACACCGAAGCTTTTTTTTAGTGAGAAGACTGGTTAATCCAGGCAACTGGCTGATCTTGATGGTAGAGACAATATGTAGTGAAGCCAATTACAAAGGGAAATTGTTCATTATCCACACTTTCCTATACAAGAAGCCTAATTTCTCCCTATGCAATTATTCAGCCTTTCCCATAATAATTCTAGTATCTTCTTCTAGTATACTAATATTTTCAATCCAGGAATTTTGTTTACACAGTACAGAATCTCCATAGTTTAGATTCAAACTCTACAATACAACAGAGCTGGAAGTGTCTTTCTAGCTCATCCAGTCCAACCCCATGATTGGTGCAAGAATCCAGACTAAAGCATCCCTAATGGATGGATGGCTACATTAACATCCAATGAAGAGAGGGCACCATCACTTGGGGAATCTGGCTCCACTGGTGAATCTCTATTAGGAATCCTGTATTTCAAGCCAATGGTTAACTCAGCAGTAATATCCTATAAACCAGACTCCAAAAAAGAGACAGGGTTAGGAAAGCATGTAATTTGTTTTATATTCATATTTAATAAAAGTTGACTGCATTAATAAAGTTGCTCCCCATTTTTAGTAATTTCCACTTACTGTCCCATTAAGAATGGACTTTTTAAGAAATCTAGAAAAAATTGCAAAAACAACTTGGCTATTTATCCGAGGCCCTAAGGTAGACCCATTATATTGGATTATATAATGTCTCTGGGACTAATTGTGACTCTCTTAGTGTTTTGTGGGTAGTTTTTTAATTATAAGTCACTTGAATCATTGGGTAGTCTAAATTTTATGAATAAATAAACACTAAAATGCAAAGATACTAGGGTCATGATACATCTTCGAAGACCCAGGTTTAGTATCCTTTGTCTAGTCAGTCACTGGGCAAAACTTTCAGCCTTGAGAGCCACACATAATATCTACAACTAGTTTAATTCCTCTGCACTTAGACATGCATGGAATACCATCACACACACACTTACATGTACATTTTTTTTTCACCATCACCACCACTACCTTCTCACTCATTGTCCCCCTTGAAGGCCAGAACTGTAGCTTAGTACCACAGGATAGTATTTGCTTCTTTAATTCCCCTCAGTTAGGCATGTCCCCTGTATTCATACCATTACAGGAAGTGGTGCAGATAGAGAAGCAGATGGGTGGACAGCTGATCGGTGCACCGCGAATCTTGCACTTCAAGGACAGTTATCACAATCTGCGTCTCTCCATCCATGATGTGCCCAGTTCACTGTGGAAGAGCAAGCTCCTAGTCAGCTACCAGGCAAGGTTTCTAATCCTGGGGTTATTTTTATCCAAGACAATACTGATTCTTTGTCTGAAATTGCTTTTATTTATTTATTTTATTTATAATTACATTTCTATTCCACACCATCTCCCGGAGGACTCAGGGCGGTTTACAGCCAATTATTAAAATACCCACACCAATACAATACCATTTTGTTGCATCAGCTTTGGAAAAGAAGCATGGAATTGTTGTATATATCAGGAAGGATATACCAGCTAAGCTAATTGAGGCAGATATTCAAGGAAGATTTATTGCTATTGAACTGGTGATAGATGCAAAAAAGACTTTGTTGATAGGTATTTACGCACCTAATCAGCAACAAGAAAAGTTTTACAAAATGTTACATGAGAGGTTGACCCTCTGGGATTATAGTTCGTTTATTTTATTAGGAGACTGGAATGGAGTAATTGATACAAGAAGGGATAAGAGAACTTCCTCCAAGAAGATACCTATACATGCAAAATTACCAAAATCTTTTTTTGAAATGATGGAAGACTTTGAGTTTAGAGATATATGGAGGTTACGGAATCCAGATGAGAGAGATTTTACTTTTTTTTCTGATAGGCATCAATCTTTTTCACGCATTGATTTTATTTTAATTTCTAATGACTTGCTTTCTAGGGTGAAGAAAACGAAGATATTTTCGAGGTGTTTAACTGACCATAGCCCAGTATGGGAGGAAAATTTAATAAAGCAAATTAGAAATCAGACCCACGAGCATATAAAGAGATTGTATAATGTGTTGCTTGAAATAGATTCGGAAAAGGATTTGGTAAAGGATTGTATGATAAAATGGGCACAGAATATTCAGGAACCAATAATGTTGGAAACATGGGAGAAAATTTGGGTTAGAAATGTTAAGTTTACACAAGCACAGAATTTAAGGGAAAATTTTTATAAGATGTTTTATAGATGGCATTTAGATCCCAAAAAATTATCATGTATGTATCCTAATATCCAAGCGAAATGTTGGAGGTGTGATTGTGATGATGCTACATATTTTCATATTTGGTGGACTTGCAAGAAAATTAAGGTCTTTTGGATAAGAATTTGGTGGATTATTCAAAATGTACTGAAGAAGAAGATAAAGTTCCTGCCACAATTTTTCCTTTTGGGAATTATAATGGATTGTACAGGGATTGAGACTAAACTGATTTTGAACTTAATAACAGCAGCAAGACTGTTGATTGGACAATACTGGAAGAAAGAAGAGATACCTACAATAGAAGAATGGATATTGAAAGTTATTAATTTGGCTGAGATGGCTAAAATCTCAGCGTTTTAAAAGACAATACGCAGGAAAGATATTTAATTGAATGGAAAAATGGATTGATTATCTACAAAACAGATATCAGATTAAGAAATATCAGATTGCCTTTGAATAATTAGAAAGTTATTTTATGTAATGGGAGGGGTTGGGAGACGAAAAGCTTTGGATGTGGTTATTTGGATTGGACTTTACCTTGTGATTGACCCGGGAAGCCGGGGTGGGGAGGGAGGGGATGTTTTGTTTTTAAAACTCTTTCAATAAAAAAAAAAATACCCACACCAATACAATACCATTTTGTTGCATCAGCTTTGGAAAAGAAGCATGGAATTGTTGTATATATCAGGAAGGATATACCAGCTAAGCTAATTGAGGCAGATATTCAAGGAAGATTTATTGCTATTGAACTGGTGATAGATGCAAAAAAGACTTTGTTGATAGGTATTTACGCACCTAATCAGCAACAAGAAAAGTTTTACAAAATGTTACATGAGAGGTTGACCTCTGGGATTATAGTTCGTTTATTTTATTTATAATTACATTTCTATACCACACCAATACAATACCATTTTGTTGCATCAGCTTTGGAAAAGAAGCATGGAATTGTTGTATATATCAGGAAGGATATACCAGCTAAGCTAATTGAGGCAGATATTCAAGGAAGATTTATTGCTATTGAACTGGTGATAGATGCAAAAAAGACTTTGTTGATAGGTATTTACGCACCTAATCAGCAACAAGAAAAGTTTTACAAAATGTTACATGAGAGGTTGACCTCTGGGATTATAGTTCGTTTATTTTATTTATTTATTTATTTATTTATTTTATTTATAATTACATTTCTATACCACACCAATACAATATAAGTATAATAAATAACAATATTTTAAAAACAATTAAGAACAAATGTTTACTGGCGAATCACTAAAATGCAAAGATACTAGGGTCATGATACATCTTGAAGACCCAGGTTTAGTATCCTTTGTCTAGTCAGTCACTGGGCAAAACTTTCAGCCTTGAGAGCCACACATAATATCTACAACTAGTTTAATTCCTCTGCACTTAGACATGCATGGAATACCATCACACACACACTTACATGTACATTTTTTTTTCAC
Organism: Ahaetulla prasina; assembly: GCF_028640845.1. Classification (NCBI taxonomy): domain Eukaryota; kingdom Metazoa; phylum Chordata; class Lepidosauria; order Squamata; family Colubridae; genus Ahaetulla; species Ahaetulla prasina. The sequence continues at coordinate 81,806,507 of NC_080540.1, read as the reverse complement.
CATCACCACCACTACCTTCTCACTCATTGTCCCCCTTGAAGGCCTGAACTGTAGCTTAGTACCACAGGATAGTATTTGCTTCTTTAATTCCCCTCAGTTAGGCATGTCCCCTGTATTCATACCATTACAGGAAGTGGTGCAGATAGAGAAGCAGATGGGTGGACAGCTGATCGGTGCACCGCGAATCTTGCACTTCAAGGACAGTTATCACAATCTGCGTCTCTCCATCCATGATGTGCCCAGTTCACTGTGGAAGAGCAAGCTCCTAGTCAGCTACCAGGCAAGGTTTCTAATCCTGGGGTTATTTTTATCCAAGACAATACTGATTCTTTGTCTGAAATTGCTTTTATTTATTAATTTTATTTATAATTACATTTCTATACCACACCATCTCCCGGAGGACTCAGGGCGGTTTACAGCCAATTATTAAAATACCCACACCAATACAATATAAGTATAATAAATAACAATATTTTAAAAACAATTAAGAACAAATGTTTACTGGCCGAATCACTAAAACGGTCAAAGACCGATTAAAACCCCTTTAAAATTTCGCTAAAATATGTCTTAGGCTAGTCCTGCTCGGTGAAATAGTAAAGTCTTCAGTTCACGTTTGAAGGCCCGGAGGTCGGGGAGTTGGCGTAATCCCGGAGGTAGCTCGTTCCATAGGGCTAGTGCCGCCACAGAGAAGGTGTGGTTGACGGCACCTTGAAGAGGCCCGCTCTGTGGGAGTGCACAGGTCGTTGGGAGGCAATCGGTGGCAGAAGGCGGTCTCGCAAATAAGTTGCTAAGTTACTCTTGCCCTTTTATGCCCATTTTCTTTACAACACTTGATCAGAGTTATAACCACCAACCTATCTATAGTCCAGGAATATCACCTTCTGAAGCCAAGAAAATCTGACTGCTCTCTTTTTGCAGTGGTTTGAAAAGTGATTTGGAATATATGAGCAACACACATCACACTTGTTACTCCCTCCTTAAGTCAACCATGTTGTTTCTTGGATTAGATACAGCTTCTTCAAATAATTGTTTAGAAATGCAACGTGAATGCATACATAATTCCCCTTTGAATCGGCATTGCTGAACAGTCCAGTTATTAGTCAATTTGGGAACAGACAGCAGTTATGCATCTGCTATTTGGTACCAACCTGTACTTGGTTCAGCTGAGGCTGTTGGCACTTGCTTGTAACTTCAGCCAAGAAGCCTTTTCCTTTAGAAAAACATCATCTTGTAATTTGCATCTGGCCTTTCCCCTTATAGGAAATTCCTTTCTACCATCTTTGGAGTGGGCTACAGCCCTATCTACACTGTACCTTCACACTGGAGCGACTCAGCACCAACACATGCCAATTGGCATGCAAAATTTGGATCTGGCAGGTGGAGGGTGATGGGCAAAGCTTCAATATTGACTTCAACATTGCCAAGGTAAGGGCAAGAATACAATTCATGGAGATTGTGAGAACTTCTGTTAACTTCTTGGCTGGTTCTCCTGTGCTGGCAGAGGAGGGATTAGACTGGATGAGCCCTGTTAACCACACAGTGGAGCTCAGCAGGTATTTTACCAAGTACCTATTACCTATCTTTTGAATAGCTTTCATGTTCCTTATGTGGCTTTCTAGCTAGAATATTGGGTATGATCTCATAGAGGTCCTACTGAACATACTTAAGAATAGACATCAGAACAGATTTGTGTCGCAGGGTTTTGTCTTGTATATAATCCTTCCACCTGCTATTTTTTTTTATTGTAAAAGCCAGTGCCAAGCCATCCATGTGCTCAGAAAACAACAAATTACAGACCTGTTTTGGCAAATATTCCTGACTTACTGTTACAGTTCATGAACCAGGATGACTGTTAGGACTGCATTCTCACCTATATTATGTCCATTTTCTCCTGATGTGTCATGCCCACTTTGTTAGAAGATAGGGAGTGAAATGAAACAACCAGAAACAGGCTACCTTGTACCATATAGGGCTTTGTAGATGATAACCAGCGACTTGAATTGCATCTAGAAGCCTACAGGGAGCTAGCGGCAGCTCCCACATGGTCTTCAAGGGCAGCCCCATGCAGTTTAGCCAAGAGGTGATTAAAGTATGAGTGGAACAGGTGTAGTTAACACATTAGATGCACAAAGGACCTGACCAAGGCTGCCACATGCTCTTTAAGCAGGAGCTATGAGTTTAACAGGACTCCCAAATTGCACACTGGGTCCGAGTGGGAAACTGCTATCCTATCTAAAACCAAAGATGGAAATTTTCAGTTCCTGGATAAGGGGACCCCCAAACCCATACCCACTGTTGTATTGCCAGAAACAAGGAACATCAAATTAGTGTAGATTTATAACACAGAATTTTAGCCGTATTCTGATTTTTTTAATTTAATAGCCTGTGTAGTCAATTAACCTTAAATCAGTAAGTCCCATGCCAGATACAATAATGGATTTGGCCAAATCAGATCTCTGCACGAATAGCCAACAAACAAGCAGAAGTGCAAGGAAGAGCCATATAGCTTTTTTGCTCCTTCCTACCCTGTTTCCCTCAAAATTAGACATCCCCTGATAATAAGCCAATTGGGCTTTTGAGCACATGGCAATAAGGCCAAGCACTTACTTCAGGGTTCAAAAAAATATAAGACAGGGTCTTATTTTCGGGGAAACACGGTAGCTTCATAAACTCTGGCCTTTAAAACTGGAGAACTTATATCTTTCATATGAAGAGGTTTCTAATAACCTAGCGTAGATGGAGAAATGCATGAAAGCATATGACTAGTGCTTGCTGAAATTTCAATGGCTAGAGAAGTGGTCAGATAGTTAGACTCCATTTTTTGTTTGAGAAAGCAAACTGAGTTGCCAAATTAGAGGATATTTGGAAAGAAACAACATTATAGTTAGGAACCTTCATTCTCCTTAAAACCTGCATCTGGCCAAATAGAATAAACAGCCTTGTTATTATATACTTTTAGCTCTTTCTCTCAGCCCAGAATACTTACCACAAAGAGAGTATATGTAGGACCTAATAATTGTCTCTTTTTCTCAGGATGCACGGTTTTCGGACTGGCTACCCCCAGACAATGAGGCTGGCTCTCCTGCCCTGGTGGGCCCCAGTGCCTTCAAGATTCCTTTTCTTATCCGCCAGAAAATCATAAGTAGTCTGGATGCCCCAGTGGCCCGTGGGGCTGACTGGAGAGCATTAGCCCAGAAGCTGCACCTTGACAGGTATAAGGATTCTTTCTATAAAAGTGTACTAGTATAGAAGATGGAACTTGCTGATACAGAAATATGTGAGCTGGGTAGTAAGGTGGGCTGTGCAATTCTAATAGAGAGCTGGAGATGTTGTTGTTTTTTTATTTACATTTATATCCCGCCCTTCTCCGAAGACTCAGGGCGGCTTACAGTGTGTAAGGCAATAGTCTCATTCTATTTGTATATTTATATACAAAGTCAACTTATTGCCCCCCCAACAATCTGGGTCCTCATTTTACCTACCTTATAAAGGATGGAAGGCTGAGTCAACCTTGGGCCTGTTGGTACTAGAACCTGCAGTAATTGCAGGCAGCTGTGTTTTAATAACAGGCTATCTTACAGCCTGAGCCACTCAAGGACTGTGTTCTGTGTTTGCAATCACAGAAATGCTGGCGGTTTTTATTTGTATTCTTTCCCTCTTTCCACAGCCATCTCAGCTACTTTGCTTCAAAACCAAGCCCAACAGCCATGATCTTGAACTTATGGGAGGCACGTCACTTCCCCAATGGAAACCTCAACCAGCTGGCTGCTGCTGTGGCTGAAGTGGGCAAGCAGGACAGCTCCCTTTTCATGGTTTCAGAAGCTGAGTGCTAAAGCCCTAGGCAGGGACAACACAGGCCTCAGTCTGGAGATGATGAGGGGCACCTCCATTTCAAGGGTCACAGCATCTGTACTTGTCCTGCTTTGAATATGCCTGTGTGCCCTATCTGATCCTTGTGCCAAATTCAGCCAGAAGGCAAACACTGGGCTCAGTCTCCAGAAGCCATGGAAAAGGCTACCAAATCCCTACTCTGCTGCTACCAAAGCAGTTCTGGAACTGGTTGGGGTAGGTCTGTTTTTCTACCAAGTAGGCTGGCGAGCAAGTCTGATATGCTGGCATCTGGCTTGGATAATTATTCTAGAGCTTTCTTCTACTCTAGCATGGGAAGCAAAAGGAAAGGAAATGGTTAGCACAGAAGTCATTGTGAGTGACCAAGATAAAAGGTAAGCTTTGCTTTGAAGCTGAGTCATCTGTGTCCGGTCCACCGCATCCCCCAGGAAGCCCTTTGCCATAATAAAGTTTAAAAAAAGAGGGTAGCTCAGGATAGTTCCAGAGCCATTTTTGTAAATGTTTGCTCCAGCCCAAGAGGTATCTGACACTCAGTCAGAGAGGGCAGCCCAAGAGTTGGTGGCTTGCAGACACCTGGAGACCCATGGGACAAGGAAGAAACAGAAGGTCAACCAAAGGACGAGGGCCTTGCTCTCCTGGTGACTGTATCTGTGCCTCCTTAGTCCTTGCCCAGTGTATATGCAAGGGATTTGTGCGTGTGCGTGGAAGTCTGATCTGTGCAGTGAACGTGTGCTGGACCAGGCAGGTCTATGCCGTATTGTGTAAAGATCGTTTTTTATTCTGTATTCAAGTGCATTCAAGTATTTACACTTGGCCTTATGTACATATCAGCGTCTCGCACAGGGTTTTGGCGGGCATGAATGTAAATAAATTATATATATATATATTGCTACATGAGGCTTCTTGTATCTGTGCTCATACTTCATTGATAGAAACATGACTTCTAAAACAGGCAGTCAGAATTTGTAGCTTGAAGTATTCAGTTGCTCTCCTAAGTACCTTAAGGATGTGGAAATGATGAGGTTATGAAATTACTTTCATATTAGCCTCCTCTACCATAGCTAACTGGATTAAGCTCTTTGGAAAAAATGATAGCCTGAGAATCCAAGAGGCAATGGAGTTTGGTTTATTTCCCTCCTTGCTTTGAGCATGAATCAGAAATGTTAAACAAAACTGCAAAGATGGAGTACCACAGCTACCGAAATCTGGCTTTCTGCAATTTTGTCACAGCTGCCTTAAAGAAGAATAAAGTCCACGCTGCAGATCAAGACCTGTATCTAGTGAAGAACAATCCAGTTGCCTGCTTATTAACAGACCTTTGTACGGCAGGCCACAGCAGCAATGAGTGCAGCTCCCTTTCCTGAGCCATCCTCTGACACTAAGAATTTGACATTGCAGTTTGGAGCCAGCAGAGCTACTGTATCCTGAAGTTTTTTTGCAAAGCTGTAGATAGAAAGAAATACTATCACGGGAAAAGGAACCAACATTTAGTCCAGAATCAAGCAAACCCCATACCAACAACACAGCACCCGAGTTAACACCCTGCCTGGAAATATTGGCTCTTGCTGTTTACTCCTTTTTCTTTTCCACAAAATAAAATTAACTGACATTGCAAGCTCCAAATATCCCAAAGATTATATATAATTTTGCCGCCCCCCACCCCCCCGATGCAGAAAAATCAACTCACTAAGGGTTCATCTTATACACTGTCCCATCCACTCCAACCGTCACCTCCAACTTTGCCATGCGCTTATTTTCTCGAATCTTTTCTACAATAGCTGCCACTCCAGCTGCACACATCATAGCAGCTCGTGAAGTCACGGTATGACACACTTCCTTCACCACTTTGGCGTCCTCGGGAGAAACGGGCAACCCCAGCTCTTCCAGGCTCTGATAAACATGTTGGCGGCTTTGGCTGTCACTTAATAATATTAGAAGTAGAGATAGAAATTTGTTCTTTATTGGCCTTACAATAAGAAGTGGAAATATGGGGATTCTGGCAATCTCAACTGGGCCTCCTTTTAGCCATATTCATTCTAAAGAAACACTATGACCAACTGTGATCAGTAATATTTGGCATATTCTTAAACAGAAACCTGCACGGTTCCAAATAAACAATGTATAATGCATCCATGATCACTCTCTAGTCATATACCAACTTGCCTATTTTTTAAATCTTGTTTTGATTGACTTTTTACAGAATTTAGACATTAGGGCAGATGCAGTCTTCATTAAAAGGAAAGACCAAGGTAGACATGAGAAAGCCAAGTAAATTCACTCCAGACAGAAAGGTGAATAGCCTAAAGCTGGTAACTTTAGGCATTTTAATTGCATTGGAACTTAAATTCTACATCTAATGGCAAGATTCCTCTTATCAGGCAAATAATAATAGACAATAGAATATATAAATACTTACTTCTCTATGTCTGATAACAATTTAGTGGGAAAGATGCCTTTGTTCTGAAGTCCTTTAAACTCATGACCCCTAAAGACAATTTTGCGAGACGCTAACTCCAACAGAACATAGCGCACTATCTCACCCAAATACATGCCACTAATCATCTTCTCAAATCTGTGGGAGATGGAAAACAGGATCATACAAGGAGTTGACCTTGCAGGCAGCCATCACCACAGACCCCACCAGTCAATCCCCAATAAAAGCTACACAGTCACCTTTGTTGGCTAGGATTGAGAGATTCTTTATCCACAATGTCATCATAAGATGTTATGTAGTGCTCAAGACAGCCATCATCTCCAAATGCCCCACATTCCATATTGATGCACATTCTGCCATCATTACTCTCCAAGGTGCCCACATTCCTCATTTCTTCCATATAGCAAGCATTGCATCCAGTTCCTTGAGATAAAATAAGAGGGAAATGAATCATTGCTCAAAATTGACTATCATACTTTCCTCCATTCTGACCCAAGAAAATACTGTGGGCCAAGGATATTTTTTTTTAAAAGTCTGTCCAAGTATTTTTGCATTTTAAATGCATTAGGAACATTGTTTTATATATTAAGGATTAGTGGCCTGGAACAACAGGACATGTAGCCAACAATGCCAAGACCCAGATAAAGGAAGGATGAATCTGCATTTAGGAAGATCTCCTTCTGAATTTCAAAGATGGACTCATTTACAGAGTTACTATTTATAAAGAGGGGCAGCTAAGTTCCTCAGTGGTTAAGATGTTGGGCTTGTCAGCTGGAAAGCCGGAAGCCCAGGTTTGAGACCCAAGTACCATGTGACAGGGTGAGCTCCTATCCTCATTCCAGCTCCTGTCAACCTAGGAATTCAAAAGCATGCAAATGCAAGTAAATAGGTACCACTGGTGGGAAAGTAAGAGCTCTGTGATGTCATGCTAGCCAAATGACTGCAGAAATGTCTTTGGACTGTACTGGCTCGATGGCCTCAAAACAAAGATTAGCACTACTCCCTTTAGTCAGCAACAATTAGTGAAGTAAAATCCATAGGGACCTTTACTTTTTTACCTTTTACTATCAATAAAGACTCATCCTACTGATCTCTCATACTATTTGCCTAGTTTACTGAAAGACAAAATATAATTTTTGAAATCATAATTAAATGATGCTGTTTCCCAACTTACCAACAATAAGACCAACTTCACAGTTACGGTCTAGATAGGCACATGACATCATTGTTCCCACAGTGTCATTCACTAGGGCAACCACATCTACATCTATAGTCTGGGAAAAGAAAGGGCCGGAGGGAGAGAGAAAACAGCAAGATGTGTTACCAGGCAACATGATTTCCTGTCACCAAGTAACCACAGATCCATTGGGTTTGTCGCACTGAAAATTGGTCCTCTTTTCCTTCTCTTTTAATATTAGAAGTGCTGCCCTGGCAGCCTAAAGAGAGCTCTTCAGCTGTGTCATTACTATCCAGTTGATTTGGTGAAGGGATATCAGTGTTTCTGTTTATGAAACTAGATTCACTAAATCAATAGCAAAATAGGTACATTCTGTGAATGCCTTAACCCAATTACCAATGAATGAGGAGGGTAAGCTTTAACCCAAAATTGCCCAGGATTTAGAAGAAAGTTAAACCACCTTTGTTCAATAAACCCATTTTGTTCAAACAACCGAGTAAAAGGTGGGGCAGCTCTAAAATCCTACCTTGTTAGCTAGTTAGTTTTCCATGAAAAGAAGTGAATATAAAGTGTAGCTGTAGCTGTAAACCCAAGTCTTGCCTTTATAAGCTCATTTGCAGTCTTTTTCTTCCACCTTAGATCAGTATAGTGGTTGTCAGCATCCAAGCCAAACCACCCCTGCCTGGCCAGTGGAGTTAGTGATACAATGAAGTTTGTCACTTTTTTTTTCTCTTCATAGAGAATATGTGAGATTTTTGTTCTCCAAAGAGTGACTTTTGAACCAGTAATTGTGTGATTGTGTAATTGTATAATTATGTGCTGATACCAGTAAGAACTGATCAGATTAGCGGGCAATTGTGTACAGCATATGGTGAGAATAGAGCCAGTGACCTTTCCCATCTGATAGACTTCAATTATAGCCCATTAAACAGTATATACTGACTGTATCTGAACAACATACTCTGGTTACTAAATTGATCTATTTTTGAGTTGCTACAATGCAGTGAGCTAAAAACCAACCAGATGGTTTGGGTTAATACAATACAATAAGTCACCAAAAAAAAAATCTATCAACATTTTTAATCAACATTCTAAGTATAATATTCTATGAACAGCAGCATCTGTGGATGAGTGGTGGTGTCAGAACAGGCAAGATACTATAGTGGCTGTAACAACACAATTCAAACTTTGGCCCTTTTTATGTGTGTTACATCACACACATGTACAAAAGATTGGGGCTTTATTCCAATGCTATATCTGTGGACCCCTCTGAGGACACCACTGTAGAAGAATGCAGCTACCAGGTCTTGAACTGACCTTGGTAAGCTGAGTGTATAACCAGAAGCACTAAATCAATTCAAACTTCCCACTTGTTTCTTTCATCTTAGATATTTATTTATATCCAACTTTTCTGCTCTGGCAAGTGTTCATGGTAACTAGCAGAATGTAAAAATCAAAATAGTATATAAAAAAATACAAATACAAATAAAATAAATATTGAATCATCTAATAATTAAAACCTTAGCAAAAAAGTTACATCCTTGTCTTACACATAGGATTGGGGCGGGGGGCAGAGAGACCAGCTGCTACCCCTCCCTCAAAGAGTGTATTCTATAAAACAACTGGGAGAACAGCGCCTTCCGTATGCCAGAAAGATGGTCCTTTGATAGCAGGAGTTTCTTCAAGCAGGTCTTTCCTCCCAAAGTTAAAATCAGACAAGTTCATAAAGATTCAGATAGGTGCTCAACAAATTGCAGTTTTAAAGTTTACTATAAATACCTTCAAGGGTACCCATAGATGATTGCCAAGTTGGATCTTGCAGTATGAGCCATCATATGAGCCAAAAATTTTGTACCAGTTAACAACTTCAAATACAACTTCAAGAAATGTTTAAAATATAGTCCTGGGATAAATGTTGCAGTAGTCAAGATGGGGTATAACCAGTGGTGGTATTTAGCCGGTTCTATCTGGTTCAGGTGAACTGGTAGCGGCACCTGCGGGAGGCTCCGCCCACCCGCCGGACGTCATCACGTCCCGTTTTTGATGCTCTGCGCATGTGCAGAAGGCCCTGCACGTGCATGGAGGCACACACGCTCGCATTTGCGAACTGGTAGCGAAGGTAAGTGAATATCATCCCTGGGTATAACTAAGGCATGGATAGCCACTGCCAAAATAACTGGTTTACAGAGGAACCCAGCTAAGCAAACGTACAAAACAATGCAAAGGCAATCCTTGCCACAACAATTTACCAAGAATCCAAAGGATCGGAGATCAAGGAATATTCTCAAACTGCAAATCTCTTCCTTCAGAAGATTACAGTCCTGTGCAAAACAGGATGCCCTTGAATCTGCAAATCCAGTTTCCAGATTACTAACATTGCCTCTATGTTACTATTGGATTTAAATTTAGATTATTTTCTCCCATGCAGCCTATTTTCAAACTTCATTAAGTTGGGAAAAAATCCTATGTGTGGAACTATATATGTACATAAGTAATGAGCAGGAAAAGAATATTTGTAGGGTAAAGTAACTGGGAGGAAGAATTTGGAGTGGAAAACCCAAATCTGAAGAGACGTACTTCACCAATTCTTTGCCTGCGCCTTCTCCTTTGTATTTGGATTCATTAAAAAAAAAATTCCACTCCTGGACGATTTCACATGACATAAGCCCCTACTTTGTGGAAAAGAAAAGCTAGGCTCAGATTTATAGAAGAGGTTTGGCAAAGAATAATAGTTAATAAGAAATTTTACATATATCCCTCTTGAAGTTAGAATAGAATAGAATTTTTTATTGGCCAAGTGTGATTGAACATACAAGGAATTTGTCTTGGTGTATATGCTCTCGGAGTACATAAAAAGAAAAGATACATTCGTCAAGAATCATAAGGTACAACACTTAATGATAGTCATAGGGAAACAGTCAATATAAATCTTAAGGATACCAGCAACACGGTTACAGTCATACAGTCATAAGAGGGAGGAGATGGGTGATAGGAACGATGAGAAGATTAATAGTAATGCAGACTTAGTAAATAGTTTGACAGTGTTGAGGGAATTATTTGTTTAGCAGAGTGATGGCGTTTGGGAAGAAACTGTTCTTGTGTCTGGTTGTTCTGGTGTGCAGTGCTCTATAGTGTCGTTTTGAGAGTAGGAGTTGAAACAGTTTATGTCCAGGATGCGAGGGGTCTGTAAATATTTTCACAGTCCTCTTTTTGATTGATAAAGATCCTCAATGGAAGGCAGGTTGGTAGCAATTGTTTTTTCTGTGTTGCATTTCTTTTAGGAAATCAGTGAGTAAGTACTGGTATATAGTTTGCAAAGGAATATGGCATATACTCTCCCCATCTATAGCACCATTTGGATCAGAGTGAGTAATCTTGAATAACCCATGTCAAATACATTAGCTTTATTTAGACACTGCTTTTGCATGTCATGTATACCTTCTGACGCTGTACTGCATCCCGCAACAAATTCACAACATCTTCTCCTACACAGTCAGTAGCACTGAAGCCCTTAGTCCATCTCAGCAAGATGCCCTGTCAATGCCGGGGGAAAAAAGGAAAATTGCCCACTTGGAATGATTCAGTAGAACTGGTCTCCAAACTGTTGGTACATAACATGCTATTCAGTAGCACGCAGGCAATATAGTGTCCGTTGTTTAAAAATTTATGTATTTTTTGTATGTACATTTACAAGTATAATGCCTGTCAGAACGGCTTCCTTGAGCTTGAATGGAGTGCATGGATCATTAAGTTTTTTTAAAAAAGGATTATATTTTGTCATATAGGTCACACTAGCATTCTAGAAAAATAGCAGGTAGCAATTACTCAGGGTTTTATTGGAACTATGTAAATCTAACCAGAAAAAAAGGACAAAAGTAAATTGGGGTAGAGCACACAACGCTCAATGAGAAAAAGATACCTAGCAAGGTACTTTCTGGTAAATTGATATCCTGTGACTGCCTATTCTACCTTCAGAGCCATATTGTAAAAAATGCCCATGAAATCTCCTTAAAATTGCAAATATGCCCTAAAAGATTGCCAATGACTGCATTAGGCTATTCCCTAACTATTTTGTCAAGGAGAAATGGCAGCAAGCAAACAACTAGGAAATAAGGCAGAACTGATTTAGGAAATGAACATTTTGAACAGCCTTTATCTTCCTATCTCGCAACTGTGAGGACTAGAAACTTTCCAATTCAAAACTGGATAGCTTTTCTGTGCTTTCACAGAATTATAGCAAGTCATGACTTACCAGAAGAAAATAATGAAACTATTAAAAAAAAAAAGTTCCCTGGAAGTCATTACTGGTGGCATTTCCAGCGGATAGCTGGATTTCCCAATTTAGAAGCCGCATCATGATTTCCTTTGTTTTTTAAAATTCTTTTTCAATCATTTCAATTGATTGATTGATATTGATTGATTTAGAGACTATCCAACTCTAGAACATTTCTAGGTGATTTTCAATTAAAACCAGGAAAAACAATAAGGGAAAACACTTGGTTTATTTCATATTTCTTGAGTTCATTCTTGTTTTTTTCCCATTTCATCTTTTGTTATATACATACATTCTACTATCTGCATAATAGAATCCCACCCATTCAGTTTCATACCTTATCCAGGCTTATTTGATTGCAAGGAAAGGAAAAAGTGAAACCAAGTGGTAAAACATGTCCAGACATCCCATGCTTAGTATGAAAATCCACCATACAATTCACAATGTGGTCAAAAAGCTGTAGGAATACAAAAGAAGGGAATGGGATATGATGCAAAAATAAATTTGGAGTTGAAGTTACTTGATAGGCAAAATTGCTAGTCCTAATTTAAAAAGAGTATCCATACTCATATGTCACAAGAATTCAAGAAATCCACAATCCATTCATGCTCTATCATCCTTCTCCTGCGCTTACCTGTATCCCAGTACTTTGGGTTATTTCTGGTGGAATGGCGTAAGTCTCATTGATGATGTGCACACCGCCCTCCTCTTGGCTTTTCACCTGTACCATCAATACTCGGAAATTGGTTCCTCCTAGATCCAGTGCCAGGAAATCCCCTCTCTCTATAAAAAGTGTATGGACAACAACAGCCTCAGTGAAATAGACAGAACTTTACAACTTCCAATCTTCATCAGGATGCTTCAAGAAAACCCTACATTTTTCTCCTGTGAGGCAAATCTCTTGCCAACCTTAACAAATGGCGTCAAAGGAAACATGTCATTTTCCTTCAGCAAATCTTATTTGCCCTCTAGCACATACGTTTTTTTTATCTGATGGCTTAAGACCTACTAGTAGTTTGCTGCTGAACTATTGGCAGATTAAAACAATATATGCTGCCACTGCAAATATGTGCAGTAGAAAATGATAACTGGGTCTCAAGAGTAAGTCTAGAGTAAAAGTGCATCCCTGCATGTGAAATTGTTCAAATCTATTGTCCTAGGTGAATTGGAAAATCTCTGAACAGTCACTGTCTCAAGCCAACCCACCTCACAGGGTTGTTATTTAGGGAAAATAGGAAGAGGAAGGAATATCAAATAGGTTCACGACCTTGAGTTATATTTATAAAAATAATAAAGGTGGAATGATAAATAAAAGCAAGCATAGTGCCCTTTGCAGCAAGATAAACAGCAATGGTCTCAGGTCAAATCAATAACCAGGCTCAGGTAAGATCTAGTCACATGGAGAGCTTTCTCCTGACTTCCCTGAGGCAAAGTCCATAAATACAGTTCAAAACACTTCCCTCTCTAGATATAGGGCTCTACCCAGCTTCCTTCTCTCACCGGAGCCATCAGGCAAATAACAGACGAAAGTGGGCAACATGCGTAGACAGCTTTTCTTGGTGGGTGCCTTCGACAGGCCGTTATCCATCTCTTGTCTGATCCCATTCCGTAATCTTTCAAGATCTACAATTGAAAGCTTTAAAGGAGCCAGAACTTGAGCCAGGCCCTCTCGATGGTTTCTAAGCTTCACTTCTACAGCTGTCACTATGGCAGCCCCTAAGATACTGCCATCATCTGCTGGGATAAATGTGACTGAATATTCAGGAACCAGCTCTTTCAGGGTTTGCTGTAGTATCTCACTGTACCTGGAGGCAGAAGAAATGTCAAGGCTTTTTGAAGGATAAAGACAAGAAGTAATCCGTTGCATTGGTCCAATCACTCTTTCTTGACCTATGCCTCTTTCTAGGATTATCATGCTCAAAAAGGAGTAAATTTGCTTCTTATATGTACATATAGGCCTCCTTACATTATCCAAATGTTAATACAAAATGGTAAAAAAATATAGTTTGAGATGGTGTAAACAACTTCCAAAGGAAACAATTCAAGCTTAGAAATATTTAACTGGATAGAACCATTTCTCTCTCTCCCTCCCACCCCCTCTCTCTCACACACATGGCTTACAGCAATACAAGAAACTGCAGCAAAACAAAGGATTAGGCAGACTTACTCAGCTGATAATAAAAAATATAAATATTGGCTGCTAAGCTGAAGAAGAGAAAAGTTTTTAGAACTTGTACCCTAATCCAGGAGAAATGCTAACAAAAACATACTAATTGAGCAATAATACCAATAACTATTGGCAAGAGAGACTAGCATTGGTCTGATGAAAATAAATGTTCCTCTGTCCAATACAGTTCCTTACAATGAATGGCTCTTGTACATGTCCCCACTCATAACTACACAGATCTTCGTCTCTGGGAGCTGATGTTGTTCATGAATATGTGTGAGAACAGCAGCCAATCCAGCAGCACAGAGTTTGGCAGAACGGGTGTATACAGCTTGGCATATTTCTTGCACATGGAAACAATCTTGATTGCTTGCCACTAGTCCAAGACGACAAAGGAAACTTTTGGTTTTGGCAAGGCCCACTTTATCACTATAATTAAAAATATATATGAGTTAAGGGAGATGCATGCAGAAGACACAGTTCTGACCTCAGCAAAGGTTATTAATGGTAATGAATAAATCTAACTATAATAATTTGGTAGAAGTGCTCTATTTTTTAACATGACATATTACCAATGCAAATTCAATTTAACTTTCTTTCCTTAATCATGTCTGTGAAGATTCTGAGTCATCCAGGTCATGGTTGTCCCAAAGGTGCTTTTTCAAGAGGCAACTGGACTTTCTAGTTTTTCTTTGAAGACGTTTCACTTCTCAACCAAGAAGCAAAAAGCAGCTGAAGAAGCTTCTTGGATGAGAAGTGAAACATCTTCAAAGAAAAACCAGAAAGTCCAGTTACCTCTTGAAAAGCACCTTTGGGATTCCTTAATCATGGTTTAATGTTTAGTTTACACTGCCACTAGCCACTAACTGTGATAAATACTAACCAGCTAACATCTTAAATGGCCTTGGAGGAGGAAATACACATCTTGATCAAAAAGGACCCAGTTAACATTAACAATGGTCAATTTTAGCATACAAGCTGTCCTAAAGCATCATTAAGGGAAAAGCTGGTGGAATTTCTGCAAAAGAAGGAAAAAGAAATGGCGGAAGGAGTGTTTGTAAAATGATCTGCTCAGTAATAATAAATTTGCAATTGCTAACTCTCCTAACATGTGACTTCTTTCTTTCAAGTCTTACATATCTTACATAAAACTACTTTCTAGGTAAGAAAAATGTAATTAAGCTCATTTATAAATCTGTACCAAAACCACATACATTTTAATACTATATCAAATAAATTTAATATCAATTGAAATACTGTATTTCAAATGATGTGTGTTTTAAAGAAAATTACCAAATGTATGTAATCTTTGAAGTAGCATAATGCTTGCCCCGTCAGTGATTTTTATTTTTATTAATTACCATTTATCATCTTCAATGATTTGTAACAGTGATTATACAGATTAGCTTATCCAGTGTATCACACTTCTGAAATATCTTTATATCTTGACCTGTATATGATGTATTAGTCTAGTAAAGACACACAAATATTTCATACATAATTGACGCTCCATAGAATAATGCTCTGGAGGTTTTTGTGTATATGTTTTTCAGACTGTTACATACATTATATGACCTCTAAAATCCCATTGCTTTGCTTCTATAAGGATATTTTATTCTAGCAGTTATCCTACCTGGTGCCATAAACAATATATCTGTGCATTCTGCAAACACTCAAATGAAGAAGCTAATGTATTTTTAAAAACATGACACACAAGTTAAAGTTAAAAGGCTTACTCCTCTTGATTGCCATGTGCAAGATTAAGATTAAACTAATAAATCACCCCAATCTCATTCTACTATTATTTTTAGTATAAGGAGAAAAATCTGATATCACAAGATTAGCTTACTCTGTGACCTCCACAATGTCTTGCAGTGCCAGCTTCCCCTTCATTAATAATGTGGGAGTCAGAACACCATTGAATAATTCAGCATTCCCAGACAGATTAGCCAAAATAATTCGGACAGTCTCACGCACATAATAAGAACTGGTCATCTTCTCAAACCTGGCAGCAATAACACAGGAAAATCATTGCCCAAAGAAGAAATTTGAGTGGAAGCAGTGAAACATTCATCCTGGGTAGCTAGCAGGTAAACTATACACAATTCACAAAACAGCTTGGCTATGTCTTATTAATAGTTGGTGCTATTAAAGACTAAATGAATTTCATCCCACACTAACAAATGAGTGTAATATATAGAATCAGAATTATTGGATTTACTTACAATCCTGGAACTAACTATAGTTCTGTAATTTTAGGATCCTAGTTCCAGGGCAAGTTTCTCTAGATCTGTCAAATTGGAAATCCAGAAAAAAAAATGGAAGTACAGATAAAATGGGATAAACCAAGGCAAATATACATAATAATATTTTAATTTAGTGGATTGAAATGCAGATTGAAATGGTTTGCCATTGATTCAAAATCTGAGCCACTGAATTCATGGATTACATAGCAGTCTTTTTTTTTTACTTTTTCCCTCTCTTTTTGCAATATTTTACCTGATAAAGAATTTCTGTGTTTTGATTGATTCTAATAAAAAATATTACCCAGACATGAATTTGTTTGGTATTGCATGAAATTTATTTGTTATAAATGCAATCTGTAAGGCTTTGGGGCTTCAAGAATGGAATTTGAAGCAACAATTCTGATTTTTACTGGAATGCATAAATGACTTAACCCATTGATTCACTGATTCTTCTCTGTGGTAATATAGGTTAATGCTTTATAAACATTATGTTGCTTTCATTTCCTTTACTATGACCCACCTGCATTTTCCTTGATCCATGGATTCTTTATCTACCAACAAGTCAAACTCTGTTAGTTCGTCACTCAATTCTCCATTACTCCCAAAGGCCCCCCATTCTGTGTTTATACACATGAATCCCCTAGTTTCCTGCAAGTTTCCTGGTATGCGCTCTGTATCTTCCATATAACAACAGTTAGTGCCAGAATCTACCAGGAAAAAAAAACAGAGGAGACACACAATGCAAAGGAAATAATCACAATAAAGCACTAAGCAGAAGACGACTTGAAAGTTAAATCAAACTATCTACCACCTTTATAGATCTTTGAAATTGCTAAACTATTTAAGATATTGAACCCATCTATGATGATACTGCTTTATCTTGGACAATGGCTAGTGTTCATTGTTTTGAGGAGATGCAAAACCTTTCAGGTTCTCCCTATTACCTTTATGGACATTGTCCAGTACTCAATTAAGAAGCTTTCAGTCCAACATATATATTTAACACCTGGGCACAAAAAAATAAACCCTAAAGTGTGGCATGTATGATCCTTGTAATTGATCAGCAGTATTATCTTGTGCCCAGCATTTGCTTACCTATCATTACTCCTATTTGACATGGCTTGGCATTAGAAGAACAGCTCATCAAATCTCCCACAACATCATTCACAACAGCAAGGACCTCTATTTGGTAACTCTAGAGTAGTTAAAAGTAAGAGAAAGATCAAGGTGGCTCTCTTGCTCTGTCTTACAGAAACCTCTGTTTTTACTGCCATTGACCCAATTACTACTCTAACCTTGCAGTTCTCATTGATAGCCGTTTGGAGCAATTTGGTCACATCTTTCCCCTCCACACCTGGCCATCGGAAATCCTTTGTCCATCTGATCAGTTTACACTAAGGGAAAAAAGCAGAGAGGGAGATTTTCTTCAACATATGCAGTAGCCACTATGAAACTAAGATATTACCTACACTCTTTCAGAACAGAATATGTAGAGTAGTAAACTGTAATAAAAGCCTCTCACTTAAGGCTAATCTAGGATGATTTGCTTCCTGGTCTAATGTAAGAATCAATGTTTTCTGAAAAGAGAAGGGCCACATCTTAAAAAGATGTGGAAATCATGTTTGGTGGGTACCACACTAATCTTATCAGAGGGTATTAATCTAGAGCAAAAGAGAGAGGGTAACAAAAGCTGGGAAAGAAATATATCAGAAAAAATTGGGGCCAACAAAACAAGAAATAAAGGGAGAAGCATGAGAGAGGAAGGTAGATTTAAAAATAGTCAGGAAAGAACAGTGAAACCACTGAGACTATCACTCACAATCTCATATTCCTACACTAAAACACAGAATATGAGAAGTGAACAGAGAAACCTAATACAGACTATATGCTGCCATAGACACCAGCAAAATTCATTGAGGTGACCCTCAACTGGAAAATTACAACTTATTCAAGAGAATAAACTCAACATAAAAAGTGGGGGATACTGTAAGTGAAGTCTCAAATAATTCTTATGTGAACGAAAAATAGAAAATATTTAAATTTATCATTATAAATACACACAGAGCTTTCTAAAGTGTGGAGAAGAAAAAGATTAAGGAATCTTTTTTTAAGGAAATGGTACATACCCAAAGATATAAGGCCAGAAATTGTAGATAGTTTTTTCTTTCTAAGAAGTAAAACTCAGATTTATTTGAAGTTTGTAAGAAGTGCTCAAAACAGCAAAATATACTTTTCTGGTGTATTAGGCAAAGCAAAAGCAAAAGCAAAGATGATATAAACTTGTTAATAAGAATTGTTAATGGATGATGGCAAGGAAATAATGTGAAAACTTTTGTGAAAAATATATCTTTTCTCAGAAAAGAAACAAACCTTAACTGGCCATAACTGTGCCACTAATAGGAGGAGGAACTGCATCATAGGACAGACAAGAGGGTTTAAAATAACCCCAGCTAATTTAAATGAACTAAAGCCTCAAATTATAATCAATGGTACTGAAAGAACTAGTGGAGCTTATCAACTACTAGCTAATCTTTAGGAAATGGAGACCTGCTAGGGTCTTCAGAATCCTGAAGGAGAGACCGTATGCTATCTCTTCTTTCTTCCATAATAGAAAGGAGGAGGATCTGGAAAATTACAGATCTATTAGCTTGACATTTGTGCAGGACACGATCCTGGAACAGATTACTAAACAGCATGACTGTGAGCATTTATATAGGATTGCAACAATTAAAAGGCGTTAGCTTGGATTTGTCATACTTTTTTTTAATTAATGACCTTAATAAGTGTAAAAGGTGAGGGGATGATGATCAGACTTGCAGATGCTACAAAAACTAGGAACAGTGGATACCATTATGGGAGAGAAACAGAAAATTCAAAAAGATCTAGATAGGCTTCAACATTGGGCTGAATAAATGTTGAACCATCTGAAATTTAACAGGAAGAAGCGTAAATCTTGCATTTAGGGAAGAAAAACATAAAATCTGCAAGCATGGGATAAGGGAGAACTAGTTTGTTAATACATGTGAAAAAGCTCTAGATCAGTGGTGGGTTGCTCCCGGTTCGGTCTGGTTCTTGTGAACCAGTAGTAAAAGCTGCGGGAGGCTCTGCCCACCCGCCCAGACATCATCATAGATGATCTGCGCATGCGCATATGCATCCAGTTGCAAACCGGTAGTAAAGGTAAGTAGAACCCATCCCTGCTCCAGATGTTCTAATAGATTATAACAACATGAATCAAAAATGTAATAAACCTACTAAAAAGGTAAATACAATTTTTGGATGCATTAGCAGGAGCAGAAAATCCGTATCACAGAAAGTAAACTTCATCTGTGTTTTTAGTTCCTAAAAACTTCTAACGTTAGTTCCTAAAAACTTCTAACGTCCATCTAAACTTAATCTGCCTTTTTAGTTCCACTTGGAATATTGTTCTAGTTCTGGGCACTGAAGTCCAAATAAAATATTGATAAACCTGAGTGAATTCAGAGACATGCTACCAAGATGGTAACAGGACTGGAAATCAAGCCCATGAGGAACAATTAGCAGTTCTGAGATGAGAAGACGAAAGGGAGATATGATAGCAATGTTATTTAAAAGTTATACAGAGAACAGGAGCAAAGTCAGTGGACTGAATTACAGTGAAGTATATTTGGATTAGATACTGCAAATAATTTTTGAATAGTAAGAGCTATCAATAAATGCAATAGATTGCCTCATGAAGTGCTATGTTCCCTTCCATTAAAGGCCTTCATTGAAAGCTGAAGAGATATCTGTCCAAAACATTTTAGCAGGTCCTGCACTAAGGAGGCAACTGGATTAAGTGGTCTCTGAGGCTCCTATGTCAATTCTGTTTCTTAAAAAATGTTACTCCAACTGGAATGCCATTTGAATCTTATTTCAAACTTGCAATAGGTGTTCCCCAGCACACTCAAGGATAGTAAGGTACATCTAAGTCCATGGGGAAGTTGTATAGTTCATAGCTCTATCCTTAGGCACTTTTTTTTTATTATCTGTTACCTGATGTTGCTTCCTTAATTTGCCTCAAACTAGGCTAGCTTTGTTCCCAGTCATTTTAAGCAAGGCTTTTTTCACTTCAATGATTTATAGCATCTTTTAGAGCATGCAACCATTGCTATGGCGATATATCACTAATGAAGACAGGCTTTATATCGCCACAACAATGACGGGGTGATGCTACATGACACTATAAAACATTAATGTAGAAATCTCTTTACAGCTATTCCTTGCTAGGCAATGTTGTATGGCAGCAATTGTGGTCAAATCTTATTTCTACTTCTTTGTTCTTCCCATTCAGAAAATGGCAATCTAAGAAACACAGTTTCCAGTCTTCCAGATAGTTTGCTATTGTCAACCAATTATTCACCTGGTTCAGTGCATTATGATCACAAGAGAAGGGGAAGGAGAAACCCAGTGGGAAATATTTCTTGTTTAAGTTAAGTCCACCCAAAAATGTGTTCAGGCATTGAGCCATGAATTCAAAAACCTGAAAGAACAAGGAGAACATTGTAAGTAGACAGACTATGCCCCCATCCTCCAAAATGGTACAATTCAGAATTTAAAGTCAAAATAAAATTTCCAGATCTGAACCTGGAATCAGATCACATGACTTTTAAAAAAAAAAATAATCCTTGAATCATCCTCAATTTATTAGTTCATCATCTGTATACCACTCAAATTATATATGTCTCTTCACCCTTTTATTCTCACAACAATTTTATAAAGTAGGCAATTAATTTAAACACAGATATAGGGACTAAGTCGCTCTATGAACTTCATGACTGAATGGGCAATTGAATCTATCTCCCTACTGAAATTGTATCACTACAATACAACTGATCTTTGCTCAGTTCTCTGGTTCTAATTTCTCTGAAAAAGCCAAGCATAAAATAAAATATACTGGAAAAAGGAGGAAACATGTGGAGGGAAAGCCACTAAGAGGAGAGAAAAACATTCAGGAAATATTATTTTATTATACTTTTGATAATCTTGGGAATATAAGGATTATATATTTATAGTATATTAAAAATTACAATCAAAATGTGCTCAAGTGAAAAAGACATGGCTAAAGATCTCATAGGACACAAATCATCCCAAAAATAAAAGGCATAATTCCTTTCCATATGCAGGGGCTGTGTTGACAAACATTACTGGTTTTTTCCTTAGGTTCTAACAGGTTCTTGCAGAATTTTTTTCAACTGAGCCAAATGATTTCAGCTGCTGCACCAGAAGAAATAGGGTAGCATATTTTGCAGCATGTTCTCTTGCACTGTGGGAACAGATGGATCATATTTGTAGGAATTCCCACTATTCACCTTCAGTTCCTTTCTCCTTCCTAAAATCAAAGTATTCCAAGAGGAGTACTGTATAGCAGAAGTTCCAAGAAAGCAAAGAAGAGCAGAATGAAAGTAGCTAAGAAAAATGGGAAAAAGTGAAAAAAGTTACAAAATCAATAAAATAACTTTTAATTATGGTACAAAAGAGGAAAAAATGAAGACTGCAGAAGAGCAATGAGATCATAACGACAAGTAATTATGGATTAGATTAGCTGAAATAGAATTTATGGATTAGACAAGCTGACAAATTTATGGATTAGACAAGCTGACGCATAGAACCATACCTGCTGTCCATTGCCACTCAAGATCTTCTCAGGATATAAGAACTGCTTTTTTTTCACCACCATTGGTTCATCAACATTATCCGTCAGTTGTAATAGCAAGACTTTTACCTGATCAAAAGTCAACTCTAGTCCCAGGAAATCCCCTCTCTCTGAAAAACACATATAAGCATCTATTTAGTTATCAAGACTGTTTCACTCCTCCTATGGCTGCCATACAACAGTTTTCAATTTCCAGATGAAAGATGATGTTTCTTGGTGTTTTATTTGTTTATTTATTTACAAATCAATGCACAATTTTAAGCCCAATGACAGTAAAGAGTAAGCAATGATAGATTATTTCCCACTGGGAAAGGAAACATTACTCATTGTCCAGAACGTCTATCACAAATGACAATCTATCAAAAATAAAACATCATCACCATTTTTTCAACATTTGCCACAAAATTAGAATAGCACAATAGTGAAAACTCACATGCCTGTTCTATTAATTTATCACATAAAAACATGATAAAATTGGATATAGTTAAGAGGAAGCACTGTAGAATCTGGTAGAATCTTTTGTAACTACCACATTTTATTAAAAAATATAAACTTTCATGAGCTGCACCTCGGCTCATGAAAGCTTATAAATTTTAATACAGTATGTTAGTCAAAAATATGTTACCACATTTCTAGTTTTTGTTTGTCACCATAGACTTACATGGGTTTCCTCCTGCAATGAAGGTATAGAAATGGGTTTATTATACCCAACAGTTAACCTTTTATGATGGTTAAAACGTTTTTGGAAACAAATTATGCTGTCTCTGTCTCTGCTAATGCAGAGGCATAAGCCAGCACTGCATACACATACACACTAAAATGTTAGATTATGTTGCTAGATGCAACAGAAGTGTATGGAGCATCTAACAGTGGATCTACATATCCTTTTATATCTTAAAAGTATATTGACAGCCTCACTCTACTAGGCCTGATGTTACCTCCACCTTGGAATTTCCCCCATATTATTTCAAGATAGTTTTTTTCAACACAGTTTCAATGTGCCGTCAGGTAAAATGTGGTGCAAAGTTGTGTAATATACATTTTTCTTGTCAAATGTTAACAAAAATGGATTATGATTATAAGAACAGGGAAAGTCAGACCTGGAAGTTTCCTGCAAAAATGTGAATGTAAAAAGAGTAAAATAAAACAATGTTTTCTGATAATACCTATTTCTAAGATTGATTAGAGAGAGGACAAGTTGCAAAAAGAACGGGAGACAGGGGTATCCTAAAATGTGCTTTCCACAGGGATCTGGAGGATAGGCAAGGTTTTATTTTCTCTTCTTTCTAAAAAAATTATGACAGAAAGCAAAGAAACAATTATTCAAATCTGTGCATGTTCAGCAGATAGAAAATTGTTTATCATGTGCTTCCTGAAAAGCAAAGAGAGGTGGCAGAAGAGGGAGAGAAAAGAAGGGAAGATAAAGATAATTACAGGGCTGAGGGAAATCTGGTGTGAAACAGGATGCGAGATTGCAAATTTGAGGCCAATCACCTCTTTTGGGTCACTTTCTGACAACTATGGGGTTGCTAAATGCCACAAACTTCTGTAGGGAGATAGGAGCTATTTGAATACTCTGCCCCAGACACCTGATAGGTCCAGCTTGTTTCTTTATAGCATTTTGGGAGTTTCCCAGTAGCCTAGAATGTTGTTATGTTGGGAGTCTAGTTGATCTTTGGAATATGGAAATGACAAAAACTCTCCACAAGATTTCTCTCAAGTGATTTCTTCCTATATACTAGTCCTGATGAATCCTTTAATTTTTAGAAGTACTCCAAAACAAAGCATCAGAAGAGATACTTAGAGCATCACTAGTGGAAGAAAACAAGCAAATCTGATTGAACACGAATGCAAACTCAGATCTGGGCCTATGCTATGGTGAGGAGGTCATATTTCTCTGTCCTTATTCAACAACCTTCACCACCCCAAGGATCCAGCAGCTCTTTTACGGTAAACCTATGTAGCGTTTAGGGAAGAATGATTTGGAAGAATCATCAATGGACCACTGAGTTACTAACAAAGCAGTTTGCCTTCATTCAGTCAGAAAGGTAAACAGAATCTGAAGAGATATCAATGGTTAATCTAGCAGTGTTACCTAGAAACAATGCGACCTGTAGATCATAAGGTAATCCAGAGTCCTTTAGTGGGTGTTCTTGAATCCTATTCAACCTGACTTGGTTGTGCTACCAGTGAGAGGATTAAAGCTTGGTCTGAACAGTTGTGAATGCCTTGTGGGAGGATGAAACATCAGTGTCCCTGAAGAGGGCATTGGGTAACCTATTCTAAGAAGCTAACCTGAACCAAGCTATATTAGACAACTATGGTTCGGTCTTAATCTGCCCTTTTACGGATGATATGAAGAAAGTGGCCATTGTAAGAGGAGGGAACGGCCTTGAGGGACAGGAAGAAGAATTGCTATACCAAGAAAACAGCCAAATAAAAGTGTCCTGACTCTTGCCCAAGAATGTAACATGAATAACAGTTTCAGACAAGTTCTCCCTGATTCTTATGAAGTGGGGGAAGCACATTCAGACTTGCAGGATATAGCTTTGCAGTAAAAATAGTACCGACCTACATGATATTGAAAGCATAAATTGATCTGTTCAGAAGGACTAACATTAATCTTGCAAGTCTCCTACTTTCCAGAGAGACTGCTGGAGATAGCAGGACATACTGTCAAACATCTCATTGTAGCTTTGCTGCAAAACCAGCAGCGAATGAATTTACAAATAAACAATTTACAAAATACCATGATGCAGCTAACACAACAGTTGGGACAGAATTTGCCTCAATCTGCAGTACAGCAGCCTGCAGCACATGCAATGAGGCTTCTTAGGAAATTTGGGACATCAAGACTAATTCCTGACATTTACACTGCAATGTGAACTGTTTATGGAGGGCAGACCAAGGGAGTTTCCTACACATCATACCAGAGTGAATTTTGTGCCAAGCTGACTAAAACAAGGAGTGGCTAAAGGACCATATCTACCATTGACAGCAACAATCCAGTTACCAGATTGCCAGTATATTTTATTTTATTTATTTGCTTTTATTATTTTATGAATACTTGACCACAATTTATACAAGGCATGACAAGTTTGAATATACAGGGATGTTGTTTGGCTTGATTAATTGTAGAACTATCTTCTTTAGCTGCAGAAATGAAATATTTTTGGACACTTTAGATAAGTACAGAATGGTGTATTTAGATAACATGTTGGTTACTCTAAGAATCCTCCCTTGCATGAGATGCACTTCAGAAATGTCTCTAAAAACCACTGTGGAAATAAGTGCTTTGCCAAATTGGAGTAGAATCCCTTTGACCTTCCTTAATTAGACGATTTGGGGTACAGGATCTCTATTGAAGGCATACAAATGGATACTGTAAATATACAATCTTTTTTATCATTGGCACACTTGCACACCTTGCTCCACTAATGTAAAAGTTGTGTAACATTTTTCCGAGCTTTGCTACTTTATATTGAAAGTTCATACCCAATTTTGCTGACCATATAAAACCACTGTCTCAGCCCAAAAAAGTTAATAGATTCTTATGGTCTACTCCAGAGTAAAAGCACTTCGAAAGTTAAAAGAACTCTTTGATTCTCGGCCACTACTCAAACATCCAAACTCCACCCATTTTAATATAGACCAAAGCTTAAATTTGCCGGTAAGAACAATTTTCCTCCACTCAGAGAAAGAAGGAAAAAAACAGATCTACTGCCAGATGCCTTTCATTCAAGATTGCTTCTCCCAGTAGAAAGCAACTATGACATTTCCATTTGGAGTTTTTTGTAATGAAAATTGCTTTCCAATAATGGAGGTATTTCCTGAAAGAGGCTGCCAATACCATTGAACAAGCCATAAGAATTTAGCTATGTGGGAGGTACAATTCTTCACTATTCAACAAATCAGGTGAGAACACTTTATCTTCTGTTTTGATTTTTTTATTTCCAACATTCCAGGCTCACAAACAAGTTCCAGATCCCATCTCATGTAAGCCTGAGTACAATCTACAATGTATACCCAACTCCAAATAACATACTGCAACCAAGCAATTTGGAATCCCACCCAAAGTCAGATCCTATGAAAGACTGAGGAGCCAGGAGCCAGAGTGATTATTTCAGAACAGATTAGAGCATGGCAAGTTTATATCAGGGTTCAAATGGATTACCTCCAGGGACCCCAATAAGGCAATTTTTCACCTTTCATAATAGAGGAGAGGGCACTGTTGTACATTGTTGTTTATACATTTCCCTTCTTTAAGATAAGAACTCTAACTCTGTCATGGCAGGGGGGGGAGGGAGATTAGGACTTTCTGGTGGTCAAGGGAAAGGGATTACATTTCATCTTGTCATGTCTATTATAAAACAAAATCTGTTCCTGGAAAGCCGCCTGGCTTGCTGTAACTTCTAGAGGGAAATGGCCCTAGAACTCAATATTAGTGGATTTTATTATGATCTACCCCCAATACAGGGATACCAGCAGCTGTTAAGTAGTGGATTTATTCACAAAACCAGCCCATTTAATCTCTTGCAAGAGTCTCCCAACAGCCCAGGAAACAGCACAGCTCTTGTTTTGGATCTAAAATGTTTTTGGATGAAGAGTATTAGCCAATCATGACATTTTGGACCACAGCACACATTTACATCCATAGTTTGGGAGACGCTTTCCCACTTTTTAAATATTAAAATTAATTTGTCATTCTCATATAATCCAGATTGTAATGGTGATTTTGAAAAAGTTATTCAATTATTGTGGCAATATTTTAAAAGCTACATCTCCTAACAATAAAAGAATTGGCCTGAAATAATGCCTCCTGCAGAATTTGCCAACAGCAGTCCAATATATCCCTCGTAAGAATGTTCCTTTTTCAGGCAACATTCAGCTACCACATTCATGTGTTTCCCTCCAGTCCATACCTAATGTATCATTAGTTCCCTGTGCTCAGAGGCAAGTGGGCCAGTGGCCTTAAAGGAGCAGCTAGAGCTGGTAAAGACAGCATACAAATAGGCTGTACACAAGCAGAAGAGGAGTCAAAACTGCTGAAGAGGATTTGGTGTGGTTTTCTACAAAACCTTTGCCATTTGCCTGATCTTCAAAGAGACTTGACTCGAAGTTCATTAGTCCCTTCCCAGTGATTAAACAAATAAACCCAGTCTTCCATTTGCAATTGCAACATCAATGAAGATTCATCCTGTATTCTACAGATATAGGTATCTGCTTCTAAAAGAGGCACCCTCTTCCCTACACACAAGGACAAATCCACCTTTCCTCATGCTGGTAGATGGGGAAGAACAACATGAACTGGACAATATACTGGACTCTAGACATAAAGGAAAATGTTTAGGCTACCTGATTCAGTGGAAAAGCTATCAAAATTCAGGGAGATTATGAAAGGCAGCCTCAGATGTGCATGCTCCACAAATGGTGTACCATTTATTGATTAACAGCCAGAAAAACATCACCCACAAGAACTACTACTGTTACAAAAGACTGGGGCAACCCAAAATGAGCAAAAGTTTGACTCTATGGGTTGGAAGGGGCCACAGAGCTATGCCATGTCTGATAAGGTCCATAACTTGGAAACAACAATAAAGTCACAACAAACTATCATCGACTCCATTGAAGCAAGCTTAGAAAAAAGAATACTAGCATGTATTGAACCACGTTTCACAAATCTTGGGAAAAAAATTATAGCACAAAAAAATGAAAACTCAGATCAAAATCTTTTCCCAATCCAACAAACATTACCTAATCCACAATCTAAACCACAAATATCTGCCAACCAACCAAACAACGTAGCCATACTTGTAAAACATACTATCAAAAGAGAACAAAAATGTCAAAATGTCAAGGGCCGTGGTGGCTCAGGCTGTAAGATAGCCTGTTATTAAAAACACAGCTGCTTGCAATTACTGCAGGCTCGAGTCCCACCAGGCCCAAGGTTGACTCAGCCTTCCATCCTTTATAAGGTAGGTAAAATGAGGACCCAGATTGTTGGGGGGGCAATAAGTTGACTTTGTAAATATACAAATAGAATGAGACTATTGCCTTACACACTGTAAACCGCCCTGAGTCTTCGGAGAAGGGCGGGATATAAATGTAAATTTAAAAAAAATGCTATATTATTTGGATTAGATAACAACAGTGAACCAGATATCACTAAGGTTCGTAACATCATTAAAAATTATAATTCACCCACCATCTCCACTGATGAAATAATTGAAGTCTCCAGAGATGGACCAGAATACAAAAACAGTGATGGCTCAATGGCGCCTAGATTCTGTAGAGTCATCTGCATAAATGAGACCAGCAAACAAAAGTTCATTTATGCTATAAACTCAATTGCCAGAACCAACCCCAGCCACAGCAAACTTAGATCACGACCTGATCTATCATTTCTGCAATGGATCCATTCCCGCGAACTCCGCACAGAACTCAAACGACAGCAAGACGAAGGCAAATCCAACCTTTACATTGACTATCGTGCTGACTGCATAAAAAGAAAAACTTACAATCAAGTACCCACCATCCAACCCCCCATCACCCAAAACATCGAACCATCCGTTGTACAGAACTTTCAACTAGCCATCATCCAAAACTAGGTATGCACGCCCCTTATTTCCTCTACACCAACCACTGCAGAATTTAAATGCAAACTGATAAATGCAAGAAGCATTGTAAACAAAACGCCTGAATTTCTCCTCTTGTTAAATACTGGTACATTTGACATTATATTTGTATGCAAAACATGGCTGAACTCATCCCTCCCTGACTCCATCATTTCAGACAGAGAGTATCATGTCTTCCGGTCCGATCGTGAAATCCGCAGAGGAGGTGGAGTGGCTATCTTTTACAAAAAGTCACTGAATCTAAAAAATATTCAAGTTGCACATAAATTCGCTCTACCAGAAACTATTGTCTGTGAACTGTCCCTTAACATCACACTTCGCTTCTTGTTATGCTACAGAGTCCCCGACTACGACATCGCACATGCGAACATGTTAACCACACTACTAACATGGGCTGCCTCTTGCCCGTATCCTCTCATCTTCCTGGGTGACCTCAACCTACCTCTTATTAATTGGATAACAAACAAATGTACAACTGAACCTATCCATACTACCCTGTACAATGCTGTTACAAATCTAGGTCTTGTAACTAACAATACAAGACTCAACAACTGCCTTGACCTCATCTTCTGCAACAACACAAACTCAATTTATGGACTACAAATAAAAGAACCATTTTCCAACAGTGACCATAGCACGATAGACTTCTTCTCATTATACGCCCTTACAATAATCTCCATAATAATGGTATACCAAACTACAATTTCAAAAAAGCCAACTATGATCTTATAGACACCGACCTCTCATCTCTTGACTGGAAAATTCTATTCTCTAACTGTATCACTTCTGAAGACCACTATAGTGTTTTCCTACTTGAAGTCAATAGAGACATTAAACTATACGTACCACAAACCACCACCAAAACCAGGAAAAACAAATTACCCATATCAATAAAAAAGCTCCAATCCAAAAAAAAAAATCCCTCTGGCGAAAAAACAAAACTGGCTATGTAGCCAACTTTAAAAACTGCTACAAAAATATATGCAACCAAATAAAGATTAAATGCACCAATTATCACATCAAACAAGAAGACCTTCTGCGCACAAAATCAAATCGTGCTTTCTATAATTTTGTAAACAACAAACTTAAAGACTCGAGATCCATCCCACCCCTAAAAAGATCTAACGGTAAAGAATGTAATGATGAAACAGTTAAAGCTAACCTCTTTAACACATTCTTCAGCTCAGTCTTTGTTAACAGTAATGGCTCATACCCAACATTCCCCAGTCATACCAACAATAATTACAACAATCTAACACAAATAGATTTTTTAGAAGATAATGCTGAAAAGGCCCTTCACAAACTGAAACCATCTCTATCTATTGGACCTGATGGTCTATGTGCATACTTCTTAAAAAAGCTCTCCACTGTTATAGCAGAACGCCTAAGCATAATCTTTGAAAAGTCTTTCAGGACCAGCTCCCTTCCCAAACTATGGTCACTAGTCACGGTCATCCCTGTCTTTAAAAAAGGAGACCTCAGCCTAGTTGAAAATTTCTTTATGCTGCGTCACCTGCAAAGTAATGGAATCAATCATCAACCAATCCATCACCCTCCACCTAGAAACAAACAACCTACTCTCTAATAAAAAATTTGGTTTCAGAAAAAAATTTATCCTGTAATTTACAACTTCTTCACTGCAAAAACATATGGACTACAAATCTTGATCAGGGCAAAGCAATAGATACAATTTATATAGACTTCTGTAAAGCTTTTGACTCAGTAGTACATGACAAACTTCTTCTAAAACTAAAAACCTACGGCATCTCCGGACCCCTCCATAATTGGATAACACCGTTCCTGTCAAACAGACAACTAGTGGTCAAAATAGGCAGTGCCTTATCAAATCCTGCTCCTATCTATAGCAGTGTCCCCCAAGGCAGTGTTCTAGGACCAACACTCTTCATATTATACATTAACAACCTCTGTGACCATATTATAAGTAATTGTGTTCTCTTCGCTGATGATGGTAAACTATTTAACACTACCAACAATATGGCTACCCTTCAAAAAGACCTTGACCTTGCTACTTGATCTGCCATCAACATATTAAACTGACCTCTTAATATATTTATTGATTCTTTTATTTTACTATTTCCTGGGCTATTTATCAATAATTGTTCTTTCTTTTTAATTTCCTCTTCCAATTCCTTTTTCTTTTTCTGCAATTTATTTTTGTATTTAATATTCATTTGTATAAGATTTCCTCTCATATAGGCCTTGCTAGTATCCCAAATCACCTCTATAGATGTTTCTTTTTTCATATTCATAATAAAAAATTCTTTCATTTGCTTTTTACATTAATTTACATTTTGTTCTTATTTAAACAAATTCTCATTCAACCTCCATGATCTCCTAGCCTCCTTTTCCCGATCAAATTCAATCCAAACCGGACTATGATCAGATAGAGTTCTTGAACAAATCTTAGTCTTCTTCACTCTAGAATACAAATCATTAGTAATCAAAATAAAATCAATCCTCGAAAATGATTGGTGCCTGTCAGAAAAGAAGGTAAAATCCCTCTTTTCTGTATTACGTTCTCTCCAAATATCTCTTAATTCCAAGTCCTCCATCATTTCAAAAAAAGCCTTTGGTAATTTTGCCCGGCTTGATATCTTCCTTAAACTTTTTTTGTCTTTCTGAGTATCCAACACACCATTCCAGTCACCCATTAATATATATGATTTATAATCCCAAAATACTATTCTTTTATGTAAAAACTTGAAAAAAAATTCTTGTTGTTGATTCGGAGCATAAACTCCTATTAATAATGTCTTCTTTCCCTCCAACAAAAGTTCGATAGCAATATATCTTCCTTGCTTATCCACCTCAATTAATTTTGCCGATATATCCTTCTTTATATATATAACTAAACCATTTTTTTTTTCCAAAGAGGAGGCAACAAAATGTACTCCCAGTTTTGAATTTATCAAATATTTCTGGTCTAAAGATCTAATATGTGTTTCTTGTAAACAGGTAATGTCATTTTTAAATTGTTTCAAATAGTGAAATACTTTCCTTCTCTTCTGTGGTGAATTCAAACCATTAACATTCCAAGATAATAGTTTAATTGCCATTATCGGCCAAAGGAAACTTTTGGAACACTAGCCGGAGATCACATTTTGCTTTAGGCCTTGCTCCTCCCACTGTTTCCGTTGTGGTAGTTGCCAGTTGTTGTTGTGCCTTCATCTCTTGTTCCTTGCGTTTAGCAGCAGCTCTTGTCAGCCTTTGTTCTTTTGAGTCTGAACCCGTCGTAGGTATTTCCAACACTTGTAATAAATCTTCTTCCATCACAATCTGTTCTTGTACCTGCTTCACTTCTCTTTCCTTCACTTCAGCCTCCTTCTTCTAGCTTCCAATGGAGGAAGACTTCAACTTTTAATACCTCAACATAAAATTCTCTTGCTTTTCCAACTGTATTGAGACGATGTACTTTCCTGCATAATATACTATTATACCAGTTGGAATATCCCATCTATATTCAATCTGACGTTTTTAAGTTCATTCACCAGGAAGGCAAATTCCTTCCTAGCCCTTAACATTTTGGTGGAATTTCCTTTAATATTAAAATATCTTGACCAGCAATCTGAATCTTCTCCCCTTATATGAGGCTTGCAAAATCTGATTTCTCACTGTTCTATTTGTAAAATAAATAACAACATCCCTTGGCAACTTTTTTGCCTTGCTATCCAAGAATTCACGATATATTTTATCAATTTGATAAGCCACATCTGCTGGACGAGCTGCTAATATCTCAGCAAATACTTCAGAAAAATTTCCTTAAATTCTCTTCTTTATTCTCTTTTAAACCACGGATTCTTAGAGCAAATTCCATATTTCTATATTGTATCAAAACTATTTCATCATCTGTTTTTTCCATTTTACTTTGAAATTCAGCCATTTTATTTTCTAATTTTGAATTATGTTGCTTAATTTCTTCAACTTCCTCTTCTAATAAAATCACATTTGTTGCCAAACTTTGTACTGCAATTACAAATCCTTCCTTAACTTCTTTATTTCCCACTTGAATTTCTAATATCTGCTCTTTCATTTCAGACATCTCATCAGTTATTACTTTAAATTTTTCTTGCATAAAGTCTTTTAAATTCTCTTGTACCGCCTCTAAATTCAATGTTCTAGTCTCTGCTGTATGAGCTGGAGAGGCACCAGCTGATGAAATTCCAGAGCCCTTTGTTACAGTAGACTTTAATTGTTTGGCTGCCATCTTCTATAAAATTATTTATTTATTTCCAACTTAATATTCACTTTAAATCTTCTTAACCTCTGAGAAACACAGTCTTTTAAAGCAATATTTAAAAAGAAAATCTCCCCTAGATTCTAGGCAGCAAAGAGTTAAAGAGTTGAAGTAGCAAATAACATGCAATTTACCAGCACCAGACTGCAGGCTAAAAGTATCACTTTCACTTTCCACTCGTTAACTTGTTAACAATTCGCCTCCATTTTCTTGCTGTTTTCAAGCTTGTTACAAAATAACGGGGAATTGACTTGGCTACTTGCATAAAGTTCTCCCACTTTCGTTCTGTCCGGTATAATCCTTTATTGTCCAAAATAAATCTCGGTGTTTGGTCATGGTGATTGGTTCCGCCAAAGCAGAAAAATCCTCGGATCTGGAGCACTTCGGTTACTGGAGGGAACTTAACCCTTCAAACCCCTTTTTTCTCAGGGGCTTTAGGGAAATTCAACCTTTGCCCTCAGCTCACCATCTCTTCTTCTCCCGAAGAGAGGGTTTTTCAAACCGCTGGGCAGCAGATTTAAGCTGTCCTAGCGATTCCACATAATCCAGAGGTTGGTGATCGTAAAGATCACCGGCATCACCTACGGTGCCAAACAGGCTGGTAGGCGGGAGGTATCATCTCGTTTGTTCATGCTGTGTGGGCATTTTTCAGAATAATCAGAGAAGCCATCGAGATAGAAAAACGCCCACACAGTATGAACGAACGAGATGATACCTCCCGCCTACCAGCCATTTGGAAACCCGCCCTTATTGACAAACGAGTCCTTAACACGAGGAATGACACCAGACCCACACTCACGAGGTCCACACAGGATGTCACCACCACACATCCACCCAGAAAGCAGACCCAAACCCACACTGATCAGGAAGCACGACCAAGGACCAGAAGCCAGACCGCAGCTGCAACATTAGCCATTTCAAACCCCTCCAATCCATACATGCAGCAGACTGACACCCACTACGAAGAGGTAGCACGACCACGAACACGAAGCCAAACAGCAGCAGTGCAGCTCACCAGCTCAAATCCCCCTGCAACTCAGACTAATCTGAGCACAACCAAGCCGCCACCCAAACAGGACACACCTCCAGCCAATCAGAGCACAAAAAATCCCCCATCCAATCAGAGCACAGCCAAGCTCCCACCCAATCAGTTCAAACCCCCACTAGCAGTTAAAAAGGAAGAAACAGCTGCAATCACACATTGCTCCCAGAAGCACGAAGCTGAAGTCTGAAGATGACGAATGAGACTTCGTCGAAACGTCGCCAAGACACTTCCAATTTTACGTGGGAGAAAACCCAAATAACCAAAGACCTACACACATATATATATATATATTTGTTTTCTGAGGTTTTCGCGGGTGTTTGTATGTAGCTGAAGCCTGAAGATGACGAATGAGACTTCGTCGAAACGTCGCCAAGACACTTCCAATTTTACGCGGGAGAAAACCCGAATAACCAAAGATCTACATATATATATATATATATATATATATATATATATATATATATATATATATATATATATATATATATATAAATAAATATATATATATATTTGTTTTCTGAGGTTTTCATGATGAAATTCCAGAGCCCTTTGTTACAGTAGGCTTTAATTGTTTGGCTTCCATCTTCTATAAAATTATTTATTTATTTCCAACTTAATATTCACTTTAAATCTTCTTAACCTCTGAGAAACACAGTCTTTTAAAGCAATATTTAAAAAGAAAATCTCCCCTAGATTCTAGGCAGCAAAGAGTTAAAGAGTTGAAGTAGCAAATAACATGCAATTTACCAGCACCAGACTGCAGGCTAAAAGTATCACTTTCACTTTCCACTCGTTAACTTGTTAACAATTCGCCTCCATTTTCTTGCTGTTTTCAAGCTTGTTACAAAATAACGGGAATTGACTTGGCTACTTGCATAAAGTCTTTAAATTCTCTTGCTTTTCCAACTGTATTGAGACGATGTACTTTCCTGCATAATATACTATTATACCAGTTGGAATATCCCATCTATATTCAATCTGACGTTTTTAAGTTCATTCACCAGGAAGGCAAATTCCTTCCTAGCCCTTAACATTTTGGTGGAATTTCCTTTAATATTAAAATATCTTGACCAGCAATCTGAATCTTCTCCCTTATATGAGGCTTGCAAAATCTGATTTCTCACTGTTCTATTTGTAAAATAAATAACAACATCCCTTGGCAACTTTTTTGCCTTGCTATCCAAGAATTCACACGATATATTTTATCAATTTGATAAGCCACATCTGCTGGACGAGCTGCTAATATCTCAGCAAATACTTCAGAAAAATTTCCTTAAATTCTCTTGTACCGCCTCTAAGTTCAATGTTCTAGTCTCTGCTGTATGAGCTGGAGAGGCACCAGCTGATGAAATTCCAGAGCCCTTTGTTACAGTAGACTTTAATTGTTTGGCTGCCATCTTCTATAAAATTATTTATTTATTTCCAACTTAATATTCACTTTAAATCTTCTTAACCTCTGAGAAACACAGTCTTTTAAAGCAATATTTAAAAAGAAAATCTCCCCTAGATTCTAGGCAGCAAAGAGTTAAAGAGTTGAAGTAGCAAATAACATGCAATTTACCAGCACCAGAATGCACGCTAAAAGTATCACTTTCGCTTTCCACTCGTTAACTTGTTAACAATTCGCCTCCATTTTCTTGCTGTTTTCAAGCTTGTTACAAAATAACGGGGAATTGACTTGGCTACTTGCATAAAGTCTTTAAATTCTCTTGTACCGCCTCTAAGTTCAATGTTCTAGTCTCTGCTGTATGAGCTGGAGAGGCACCAGCTGATGAAATTCCAGAGCCCTTTGTTACAGTAGACTTTAATTGTTTGGCTGCCATCTTCTATAAAATTATTTATTTATTTCCAACTTAATATTCACTTTAAATCTTCTTAACCTCTGAGAAACACAGTCTTTTAAAGCAATATTTAAAAAGAAAATCTCCCCTAGATTCTAGGCAGCAAAGAGTTAAAGAGTTGAAGTAGCAAATAACATGCAATTTACCAGCACCAGAATGCACGCTAAAAGTATCACTTTCGCTTTCCACTCGTTAACTTGTTAACAATTCGCCTCCATTTTCTTGCTGTTTTCAAGCTTGTTACAAAATAACGGGGAATTGACTTGGCTACTTGCATAAAGTCTTTAAATTCTCTTCTTTATTTCCCACTTGAATTTCTAATATCTGCTCTTTCATTTCAGACATCTCATCAGTTATTACTTTAAATTTTTCTTGCATAAAGTCTTTAAATTCTCTTCTTTATTTCCCACTTGAATTTCTAATATCTGCTCTTTCATTTCAGACATCTCATCAGTTATTACTTTAAATTTTTCTTGCATAAAGTCTTTAAATTCTCTTCTTTATTTCTCACTTGAATTTCTAATATCTGCTCTTTCATT
Source organism: Ahaetulla prasina (assembly GCF_028640845.1). Taxonomy (NCBI): domain Eukaryota; kingdom Metazoa; phylum Chordata; class Lepidosauria; order Squamata; family Colubridae; genus Ahaetulla; species Ahaetulla prasina. The sequence continues at coordinate 81,770,372 of NC_080540.1, read as the reverse complement.
TCAGACATCTCATCAGTTATTACTTTAAATTTTTCTTGCATAAAGTCTTTTAAATTCTCTTGTACCGCCTCTAAGTTCAATGTTCTAGTCTCTGCTGTATGAGCTGGAGAGGCACCAGCTGATGAAATTCCAGAGCCCTTTGTTACAGTAGACTTTAATTGTTTGGCTGCCATCTTCTATAAAATTATTTATTTATTTCCAACTTAATATTCACTTTAAATCTTCTTAACCTCTGAGAAACACAGTCTTTTAAAGCAGTATTTAAAAATCTCCCTAGATTCTAGGCAGCAAAGAGTTAAAGAGTTAAAGAGTTAAAGAGTTGAAGTAGCAAATAACATGCAATTTACCAGCACCAGAATGCACGCTAAAAGTATCACTTTCGCTTTCCACTCGTTAACTTGTTAACAATTCGCCTCCATTTTCTTGCTGTTTTCAAGCTTGTTACAAAATAACGGGGAATTGACTTGGCTACTTGCATAAAGTCTTTAAATTCTCTTCTTTATTTCCCACTTGAATTTCTAATATCTGCTCTTTCATTTCAGACATCTCATCAGTTATTACTTTAAATTTTTCTTGCATAAAGTCTTTAAATTCTCTTCTTTATTTCCCACTTGAATTTCTAATATCTGCTCTTTCATTTCAGACATCTCATCAGTTATTACTTTAAATTTTTCTTGCATAAAGTCTTTAAATTCTCTTCTTTATTTCCCACTTGAATTTCTAATATCTGCTCTTTCATTTCAGACATCTCATCAGTTATTACTTTAAATTTTTCTTGCATAAAGTCTTTAAATTCTCTTCTTTATTTCCCACTTGAATTTCTAATATCTGCTCTTTCATTTCAGACATCTCATCAGTTATTACTTTAAATTTTTCTTGCATAAAGTCTTTAAATTCTCTTCTTTATTTCCCACTTGAATTTCTAATATCTGCTCTTTCATTTCAGACATCTCATCAGTTATTACTTTAAATTTTTCTTGCATAAAGTCTTTAAATTCTCTTCTTTATTTCCCACTTGAATTTCTAATATCTGCTCTTTCATTTCAGACATCTCATCAGTTATTACTTTAAATTTTTCTTGCATAAAGTCTTTAAATTCTCTTCTTTATTTCCCACTTGAATTTCTAATATCTGCTCTTTCATTTCAGACATCTCATCAGTTATTACTTTAAATTTTTTCCTGAAACCAAATTGTTTATTGGAGAGTAGGTTGTTTGCTTCTAAGTGTGAGGTAATGGATTGGTTGATGATTGATTCCATGACTTTGCAGGTGACGCAGCATAGAGAGATTGGTCTGTAATTTTCGACTAAGCTGGGGTCTCCTTTTGAAGATAGGGATGACTGTGGCCAGTGACCAATTTTACACGGAGAAAACCCGAACAACCAAAGATCTATATATATATATATATAAAACACCACAGACAGAATCAGCAAGATCCTCCACAAACCTAACATCAAGACAGCATTCTGCACAAACCAAAAAATATCCACCATCCTAAGAAACCCCAAAGACAAAATTGAGTTAGAAAATCAAGGAGTATATGAAATCCCATGCACCGCCTGCCCCACCACATACATTGGACAAACGTGTCCCTAACACGAGGAATGACACCAGACCCACACTCACGAGGTCCACACAGGATGTCACCACCACACATCCACCCAGAAAGCAGACTCAAACCCACACTGATCAGGAAGCACGACCAGGACCAGAAGCCAGACCGCAGCTGCAACATTAGCCACTTCAAACCCCTCCAATCCATACATGCAGCAGACTGACACCCACTACGAAGATGTAGCACGACCACGAACACGAAGCCAAACAGCAGCAGTGCAGCTCACCAGCTCAAATCCCCCTGCAAGTCAGGCTAATCTGAGCACAACCAAGCCCCCACCAACACAGGACACACCTCCAGCCAATCAGAGCACAGCCAAGCTCCCACTCAATCAGTTCAAACCCCTCCAATCCATACATGCAGCAGACTGACACCCACTACGAAGATGTAGCACGACCACGAACACGAAGCCAAACAGCAGCAGTGCAGCTCACCAGCTCAAATCCCCCTGCAGCACAGATTAGACTGAGCACAACCAAGCCCCCACCAACACAGGACACACCCCCAGCCAATCAGAGCACAGAAAACCCCAGCCAATCAGAGCACAGAAAACCCAAACAACCAAAGATCTACATATATATATATATATATATATATATATGTTTTCTGAGGTTTTCACGGGTGTTTGTATGTAGCTGAACCCTGAAGATGACGAATGAGACTTCGTAAACGCCGCCAAGACACTTCCAATTTTACACGGAGAAAACCCGAACAACCAAAGATCTATATATATATATTTTATGAGGTTTTCACGGGTGTTTGTATGTAGCTGAAGCCTGAAGATGATGAATGAGACTTCGTAAACGCCGCCAAGACACTTCCAATTTTACACGGAGAAAACCCGAACAACCAAAGACCTATATATATATATGTTTTCTGAGGTTTTCACGGGTGTTTGTATGTAGCTGAACCCTGAAGATGACGAATGAGACTTCGTCAAACGCCGCCAAGACACTTCCAATTTTACACGGAGAAAACCCGAACAACCAAAGACCTATATATATATATATATATATATATATATATATATATATATGTTTTCTGAGGTTTTCGCGGGTGTTTGTATGTAGCTGAACCCTGAAGATGACGAATGAGACTTCGTCGAAACGTCGCCAAGACACTTCCAATTTTATGCGGGAGAAAACCCGAATAACCAAAGATCTACATATATATATATATGTTTTCTGAGGTTTTCACGGGTGTTTGTATGTAGCTGAACCCTGAAGATGACGAATGAGACTTTAAATTTTTCTTGCATAAAGTCTTTAAATTCTCTTCTTTATTTCCCACTTGAATTTCTAATATCTGCTCTTTCATTTCAGACATCTCATCAGTTATTACTTTAAATTTTTCTTGCATAAAGTCTTTAAATTTATTGTTAACAAAATTATAAAAGGCACCACAGACAGAATCAGCAAGATCCTCCACAAACATAACATCAAGACAGCATTCTGCACAAACCAAAAAATATCCACCATCCTAAGAAACCCCAAAGACAAAATTGAGTTAGAAAATCAAGGAGTATATGAAATCCCATGCACCGCCTGCCCCACCACATACATTGGACAAACCAACAGAAGAATAAGTGCACGCATTGAAGAACACAAGAACTCATTCAAAAGAGGAACCAACTTCTTCTCTGGTCCAACACTTTAAAGTCACAGGACACGATATTGACTTTAAAAAGACCAGAACTATCGCCAAAACTGAACACTTTAACAACAGAATAATCAGAGAAGCCATCGAGATAGAAAAACGCCCACACAGCATGAACAAACGAGATGATACCTCCTACCAGCCATTTGGAAACCTGCCCTTATTGACAAACGTGTCCCTAACACGAGGAATGACACCAGACCCACACTCACGAGGTCCACACAGGATGTCACCACCACACATCCACCCAGAAAGCACACCCAAACCCACACTGATCAGGAAGCACGACCAAGGACCAGAAGCCAGACCGCAGCTGCAACATTAGCCACTTCAAACCCCTCCAATCCATACATGCAGCAGACTGACACCCACTACGAAGATGTAGCACGACCACGAACACGAAGCCAAACAGCAGCAGTGCAGCTCACCAGCTCAAATCCCCCTGCAGCACAGATTAGACTGAGCACAACCAAGCCCCCACCAACACAGGACACACCCCCAGCCAATCAGAGCACAGAAAAACCCCCAGCCAATCAGAGCACAGCCAAGCTCCCACCCAATCAGTTCAAACCCCCACTAGCAGTTAAAAGGAAGAAATAGCTGCGATCACACATTGCTCCCAGAAGCATGAAGCTGAAGCCTGAAGATGACGAATGAGACTTCGTCGAAACGTCGCCAAGACACTTCCAATTTTACACGGGAGAAAACCCGAACAACCAAAGACCTATATATATATATATATATATATATATATATATATGGAAGAAGAAAAGAAAAACAATAGGACAGGAACGGTAGGCACGTTTGTGCGCTTATGCACGCCCCTTATGGTCCTCTTAGGAATGGGGCGTTCTTTGACAGGAAGGACATTACAATAGATGATTCTATGAGTTAAACCTAGGTCTTGTCGAAGGCGACGGAGTTCCAAGTTTTCCAAGCCCAGGATTTCAAGTCTAGTGTGATAAGGTATTTTGTTGTTTACAGAGGAATGGAGAACTCTTCTTGTAAAATATTTCTGGACACGTTCAATTGTATTGATGTCAGAGATATGGTGAGGGTTCCAAACAGGTGAGCTGTATTCTAGAATTGGTCTAGCAAATGTTTTATATGCTCTGGTTAGTAGTGTAGTGTTTTTGGAAAAGAAGCTACGCAAGATTAGGTTTACAACTCTTGGAGCCTTTTTTGCTATGTATTTGCAGTGGGCTTTGGCACTTAGATCATTTGACATGAAAACTCCAAGGTCTTTAACGGGATGGGGGTCATCTGTGAGGTAATGTCCATCAAGCGAGTACTTAGTGTTTGGGTTCTTTTTTCCTATATGTAAGACTGAGCATTTGCTGGTTGAGATTTGGAGTTGCCAAGTTTTAGACCAAGCGGTTAGATGATCAAAGTCTTTTTGAATGATAGATGTATTATCAGTGGTGTTAAATAGTTTGACATCGTCAGCAAAGAGAACACAATTACTTGAGATATGGTCACAAAGATCATTAATGTATAGTATGAAGAGTGTTGGTCCAAGGACGCTGCCTTGAGGAATGCCACTCTTGACACGAACAGGATTTGATAGAGCATTGCCAATTTTGACCACTTGTTGTCTATTAGACAGAAAAGCAGATATCCATTTGTGAAGGGGTCCTGAAATGCTGTAGGATTTTAGTTTTAGGAGAAGTTTATCAGGTACTACTGAGTCAAAAGCTTTGCAGAAGTCTATATAGATTGCATCTATTGTTTTGCCTTGATCGAGATTTGTAGTCCATATGTTTTTACAGTGGAGAAGTTGTAAGTTGCATGATAATTTTTTCCTGAAACCAAATTGTTTATTGGAGAGTAGGTTGTTTGCTTCTAAGTGTGAGGTAATGGATTGGTTGATGATTGATTCCATGACTTTGCAGGTGACGCAGCATAGAGAGATTGGTCTGTAATTTTCGACTAAGCTGGGGTCTCCTTTTTTGAAGATAGGGATGACTGTGGCCAGTGACCAAAGTTTGGGAAGGGAACTGGTAGTGAAAGCTTTATCAAAGATTATGCTTAGGGGTTCTGCTATATTAGTGGAAAGTTTTTTTAAGAAGTAGGCACATAGTCCATCGGGTCCAATAGATAGCGATGGTTTTATGTTATGAAGAGCTTTTCCAACATTTTCTTCTGTGAAGTCTATATGAGTTAAGTCATCATGTTCATTGCTGGTACGTTTGTGGAATGTCGGATATGTGTCATCGCTGTTAACAAAAACTGAGCCAAAGAATATGTTGAAGAGGTTGGCTTTAACTGTTTCGTCATTGCATTCTTTGTTGTTAGAATCTTTTAGTGATGGGATGGATTTTGTGTCTTTAAGTTTATTGTTAACAAAATTATAAAAGGCACGATTGGAATTTGTGTGCAGAAGGTCCTCTTCTTGTTTGGTGTGGTAATTTGTGCATTCAGTTTTTATTTGGTTGCATATATTTCTGTAGCGGTTTTTGAAATTTGCTACAAAGCCTTTTTTGTTTCTTTTCCAGAGGGATTTTTTTTTTGATTGAAGCTTTTTTATTGATATGGGTAGTTTGTTTTTCCTGATCATGGTTGTCATTTGTGGTACATATAGTTTAATGACTCTATTGATTTCAAGTAGGAAAACTCTATAGTGGTCTTCAGCAGTTATGCAGTTTGCAAACAGATTTTGCCAGTCCAGAAATGAAAGATCGTTGTTTATAAGGTCGTAGTTGGCTTTTTTGAAGTTGTAGATGAGGATACTATTGTTATGACGATTTGAGTATGGACGTATATTGAGACAAAAATCAATTGTGCAGTGGTCACTGTTGGAAAAAGGTTCTTTAATTTGTAGTCCATAAATTGAGTTTGGGTTGTTGCAGAAGATGAGATCAAGGCAGTTGTTGAGTCTTGTATTGTTAGTTACAAGTTGTTCAAGACCTAGGTTTGTAACAGCGTTGTATAGTGTAGTATGGATTGGATCAGTTGTACATTCATTAGTTATCCAGTTAATGAGAGGTAGATTTAGGTCGCCCAGGAAGATGAGAGGGTATGGGCAAAAGGTAGCCCATGTTAGCAGTGAGGTTAGCATATTTGCATGGTTAATGTCATAGTCAGGGGCTCTGTAGCATAGTAAGAATCGAAGAGTGGTGTTAAGGGATAGGTCGCATACAATAGTTTCAGGGAGAGAAAGTTTGTGTGAAACTTGAATATTTTTTAGATTCAGTGACTTTTTGTAAAAGATAGCCACTCCACCACCTCTTCGGATTTCACGATCTGATCGATGAACTTGATATTCTTTGTTTGAGATAATGGAGTCAGGAAGGATGAGTTCAGCCATGTTTCACAAACAAAAATGATATCGAATGTACTACTGTTTAACAAGAGGATAAATTCAGGTAATTTGTTAACAATGCTTCTCGCATTTATCAATTTGCATTTGAGATCTGTAGTAATTGGTGTTGAAGAGATAAGGGGCGTCCATACCTAGTTTTGGATGTTGGTAGGTTGGGGGTTGTGTACAACAGGTGGTTGTATAGATGGTTGGATGGGTGGATGGATGTTTTGGGAGGTGAGTGTTTGGATGTTGGGTACTTGATTGTTTATTGAGATGTTTGGTTGAGTGGTTGGTTGGTTGGTTGGTTGGATGGTAGTTTGGCTGGTTGGTTGGATGGCTGTTTGGATGGCTGGTTGGGTGAATTGTTGGGTGGCTGTTTGGATGGCTGGATGGATGGTTGTTTGGATGGCTGTTTGGATGGCTGATTGGATGGCTGGCTGAATGGCTGTTTGAATGGCTGGTTGGGTGGTTGGCTGGATGGATGGTAGGGTGATGGGTACTTGATTGAATGTTGGGATGGCTGGTTGATTGTTATGGGTGATGGGGGGTTTGGGGGTGATTTTTTGATTGTAGGTCTTATTTTTTATGCAGTCAGCCCGATAATCAATGTATAGGTTGGATTCACTGTTGTCTTGTCTTCGTTTAAGTTCTGTGCGAAGTTCAAGAGAACGTATCCGTTGTAGAAAAGATAGATTGGGACGTGATCTAAGTTTACTGTAGGCAGGGTTGGTTTTAGCAATTGAGTTTATTGTATAAATGAATTTACGTTTGCTGTCCTCATTTATACATGTGACTCTACAAAATCTTGGTGCTGTTGATCCATCACTGTTTTTATATTCTGGTCCATCTCTGGAGACAGAAATTATTTCATTTCGGGAGATGGTTGATGAGATATAATTTCCAATGATGTTGTGAATCTTATTAATATCAGGTTCGTTGGTGTTTTCTAGTCCAAATAATATTGCATTATTTATTTTTTGTCCTCTCTCCATGGCATCTCTGATTAGTTGGTTAGTAGTTATTTGTTGCTTAGGTTGTGTTGTATTTATTTGTTGTCTAGGTTGAGTTGTAGGTTGTGTATTATGTAATGATAGATGAGTTGGGAGATTTGGATCATTTGAGTTTTCATTTTTTAGTGTTGAAATTTGTTTTATCAAGTTTGTGAAACTTTGTTCGATAACTGTTAGAATTTTTTTCCCTAAGTTTTATTCAATATCTTGTATTCTTTTTTCTAGGTTTTGTTCAATAGCTAGTAATCTTTTATCTAAGTTTTGTTCAATAGTTATTAATCTTGTTTCTAAGATTTTATCAGCGTTGGATTTTCTGGCTGGCATAATGATATTTTGAGTTTTTATGTAATTGGTAATGAAGTAGTATCTTTCTTATTTCTTTGTTTTATTACACACTCTTTCTAATTTTAGTAATGAGGAAGTATTTCTGCAATTTTTCTTGATTTTTTTTTTCCTTTAACTTTCTATGTCTCCAATTTGTATTTTGTATTTCTTTACTGTTGATGACTGCATCCTTCTAGGCAGGATTTGAAAACCGGGAGCTCTTTTCTTTAGTCCAACAGTTCTTTCCTATATAGGTGGTTTTAGTCATAATATATGGGGAAGAAGAATTAAGCCTCCAGGTATTCCAGTATGGGTGCCTCAGGGCTCAACCTTCTTTGCTATCCATCTTACTTAATATCTACATGAAGCTGTTAGGGTCTAACATCCAACAGATTGTGTTAGGTGTCATCAATATGGAAATGATACCCAGTTACACATATTTACTCCTAGCTACCTGGGAAATACAATGAAATTCTTGACTTGATGCCTGAAATTTGAAAGAGGCATGTATGAGATTCAGAGTTAGCAAAACAGGCAGCTGTTGCCCAAATTTTCTGTTGTGAAACATTTGTTAAGTGAGTTTTGCCGCATTTTACAGCCTTTCTTGCCACAGTTGTTAAGTGAATCACTGCAGTTGATAAGTTAGTGACCCAGTTGTTAAATAAATCTGGCTTCCCTATTGACTTTGCCTGTGTGAAGGTCTCAAAAGGTGCTCTCATGCAACGGTCATAAATATGCACCAGTTGTCAAGCATCTGAATTTTGATCACATGATCATGGGGATGCTGCAAAGGTCTTAACTGAAAAACGGTCATAAGTCACTTTTTTCAGTGCCATTGTAACTTTGAATGGTCACTAAACAAACTGTTGTAAGTTGAGGACTACCTGTATACCAGTTGCAAATGTTCCTGCAATAGAAGGTACTGGCTATAGTCAACCACCTCCTTATCACCTCGTGGCTGGACTACCTGTAGTATGTTCTACATGAATCATTTTTGATGACCACCATAAATCGCAACTTATGAAAGTACAACCCACATTTAGCTGAGACAACCTGGTATTATTATATAATACCCATATTGCAGGAATTTCATCACTTGCCCATTTGTTTCTGGATACAATTTAGACAAATGACAACAAATAAATAAAGCCTTGGAATCTAATCTTACCATAGTGCTTCACACATTGAAGAGGTTCGAGTGCAGAGTCTGCTTTTGTGATACTCTTATGCATTTTCAGTGTGAAGTCATTAAGAAACTGCTTCTCTACAGTACTGGAGAGCTATCCTCAACAAGATTTACGTGGAGGTGGCAGAATTTTACCAAACTGTACTCTGCATAACTGTACTACATTAATGAAACCTCTGCCTATTATGGACAAACCCAAGAACCCAGAGCACAGACCAAAACCTTTATCCTCACCCTAGGAATTGTTGCCTCAGCCCAGCTGCTCATGAGTAAACATCACTAACTGCAGTTGAAGTGCAGGTTAGCAGATCTAGGCGTTCCGGGACCATCATTTTTGATCTTTTTATTTTTATGTGAATTTGGAACAGGGGCATTATATTATTATGTTGACTTTGTAATCTGCTTACAGCCTTAGAGAATAAGTGGTATGCAGACTCAACAAACAAAGACTAGATTAAAAAAAATAATTTCATAGTCATAATTTATATTCTCCCCACAATTCCAAGCAAGGAAAAATACTGTTTGGGGAAAGGAATTATGTGCATGTTTCCACTTATTGTGGATACAACTTTAGATGTTAGAATTCCAGCAAGAACATGGAGGCAAACATTGCCTCTTACCTATACTTCAGGCTCATTTATTCATTAGACTGGTATCTCACTAATTTCTATGCAACTCAAGGCAATGTGTACAATACTCCTACTCCTATATCTCCACAACAATCCAGTAAAGTGGATTGATCTGAGAGAAACGGATTGTTCCTCAGCTGGCTTCCATCCTTAAAGCAGAATAAAAGCTCATGGTATGGAACTTTTTCCAGGGCCTTAATCATACCAATTCAATAATTGCCTTCCCAGTAGTGATGAATATTATCTGGTAGGATGTTGGGAGCAAATTATGAGAAGGCTATACCACTGTGCAATTTTACATATAGGGATATGTGCAAAACAATAGGTAGTAATGCAACATTCAAACTCATTCCTTGTGACATCTCATGTGAGAACACCTTACATCTGTATCATTTTTAATTTTCAATTATATATGTGTGTATATATGTGTGTGGGTGTGTTTCAGTGGACACCGTATTGATGATCTTGCATTAGGATGGAAATCCATAATCTATGAAATTGCAAAGCATGCTTACCACTACCATCTGGCAAAGCCGAAACGTACGTTGGCAACATAGGTAAGTAACTGGTTACTTTGTCCTTCTGTTTGAGGCCGTTTTCCAAGGCTGCCCCCATTAAGTTCTTCACTTTTTTGAGCTGTTCCACGGTTACATAAAAGGGCAGTATACGTTTCTGGATGTGTTCAGGGATAGAGGAAATTTTAGGCGAAGGTCGATGGGGTATTAACCTATGAGCAGGCCTGGCTTCTGAGACGGCTGGTAAGGCTGTTTTGGTAACGGACATAAAGGAGGTAGTTACACTTCCTCTGTCCTTAAGCATTTGCTCATCTCTGGAGAAGCGTGGCAAGCCGGAATGCATTAATGAAAAAGAAAGAAGGGATGAGGTGGTGGCAGTAGAATCCTGATGGGGAAAAAGGAAAGAGTCTTTCTCGGTCCGGTCAAGCTGATTTATCTCAGAGGCATCAGACCCCGACTTGCTAAAAGTAAAGAAGGTGTTAGAGTCCTGGGAGGCATTTAACATCAGGGAGATCCTGTGTGAGCTCTCGGGAACTGGCCTTGAACCTGAGGTACTTTTCAGGAAAAAGGAAACCTTAGAGCCCCTGGCAGAGGTAGGGCTTCCTGGCCCAGCAGAACCACCGCTGGCCCGCTCAGACTTGGGACTTAAGCCCTGCTCAGCCATGGCAAGAGCCCCCTGGCCCTCCGAGTCACCAATACGTGCAAGAGGAGAGGAGAGGAGAGGAGAGAAGCGCAGGCAGCCAAAGGAAGCCTCAGAGGGCAAAGAAGAGAAACTGAAGGCTAGCAGGTCAAACTGAGCGTCGGGCGCTGAAGAAGGCACCGGGTGCAAGGGGAGGAGGAAAAGGTGATTAAAGAGGGGGGCGCCAGCTAGCTGTTGGGGGTGAAGTCCGGGAGGAGAGGGGGCTGAGGTAAGGGGGAAAAGGAAGAGAGAAGGAGAGAGGAAAGAAAGAAGGAAGGAGTCCCGGACGAGGGAGAAGGAGGTGGGCGGGGGAAGGGCGGGGAGGAGAATCCCTGGAAGGCAGTTGGAAACGGGCTGCCGGCAGAGAAGAGCCGGAGGGAGGGGTGGGGAGCGTAGAACGGGGACCACAGAGTTACGCGCAGGTTAGAGGGGTCGTCGCTTTCTCTGGAAGGGCCTTGCTTGACCTCGCGTGAGTCGTTTCCCCTCCCCCCCCAACCGTGGGTGTGTGCGGGTTGCAACGCTCTGCCCAGGATTTCCATCCAGTTGACCCCCACCCCCACCCCAACTCAACATTGGGAGAGACTGGTAACAGATCGCCCCTCCCTGCTTTCCGTTAGGAATGTTGTCGGTTTCTACTTTTGTTTAATCTCACTTCTAGCCCGCCAAGTGATTCAGGCTGGCTTCATAAAGTGAAAAACAGAAGGGGAAAAAAAACCCTCCCTATATAATAGATTAAAACATACACACACATACTTACCCGAAGGGAAGAATTTAAAAACGAAAAACACCCTTTCACATTACCCCCATGCTTCAGGAGTCTGCCAGCCAGTTTATCCGAAAGCCCGGTGGGGTGGGGGTGGGGGGGAGAAGAACAATGTTTCAGGCTTCCTTGAAAGAGGTTAAAGTGGATTATTCTTAAAATGGGCATCTGAGACCAAGATAACTGGCCATAGAAATCACCATCTTTCTCTTAAGCTAAAATGCATAACCAGGACAAAATGCATCTTTGCTAATGGAGGATTTACTGTGGGTAAAATTGAAATGGTTTTGTTCGTTGAAAAACAAGATTAGCTTTGGTAAAGCAAATTCTGGAGTGAATGCAGTCCACGAACTCGGTTTGCAAGGAAAAGGGGAGTTGCTGCTTTGAAAATGTTTCCCAGGAGAACTACAGTGGAGTTCATTCAGAATAGCTCTGTAGAGCTAGAGAAAAGATTTACAACTATCCTTGTAATGTAATCTAATGTTTATAATCTCTGCTGCACATTTGGGAGAGGGGAGGGCTGAGGAGTGAATCTGAAGAAGCATGCAACAACCTTGTAGTGTTGGCTAGCACTGTTGCTTAGAAAATACATTGCAGGAATCTCATATTGTAGTTTATTTTTTTAATGTTTAGTGTATGCTGTTTTTCTCCCCAGATGAAGAAATTCTCCCTGCTCCTAATTTTTCACCACCACCACAAACCTGTGAGAAGGTTGGCTTGAGAGCCGAAGTCACTCAGTAAGCTTTTACGGTTAAAGGTGGTCTTGGCCCCGAGCAGGTTCGAAACCATCACCATCACCATTACACTTCACTGCCTAAGAGGTTTCCTGAAAAGAAAGTCTTGGAAAGGTAAGCTACTTTTAATATTGCATGCCAGAGCTAGAACTGAATTTGCCATGACCAAAATATCCCATTGAAATCATTCTTCACGTTAAAAAAAAGCAGTAAATCTTATACCTGGCCCAGAACTACTATCTGCTGTGAATTGGAAATATGTGCTCCATTGATTTGCATTTAGATGGATTGTGGATTTAAAACTTCAAAAACTTTTTAAAAAATCCTGTGATGTAAAATGTGAGTTGGAAATAACAAAGCATAGCATAGCATCTATAGAAGCTACGCATGGCGTATCACTTCGGTCAAGGTTTGCTTGGTAATGTGCCCTTTATCCAGAAGTAAGACAAATATAACCTGGAATGATACAGAAATACTACTGGGATTTTGGTGAACAATCTCTTTGGTTAACATTTTGGTCAATGGGTGACTTGTGACTGGCTAATGGCAACCATTTTGCACTGATCACTGTATTCAAGAAAAGTTTTTTCTTAAGGGTATTCTACTGGAATTTCATTGGGAATGAAACTGGAATTGAATGTCTAGGTATAGTATATAGAAAAAAACAAGAGACTGGTCTAAAGTTAGTATACGCCTTGCATGACCACCTGGGGTCAATCCTTGGTACTTCTAACCTTGTTTGGAGAACTCCATTCATTTTTGGATATAGATAAGAGACTGATCTAAAGTTAGCGCATGCCATGCATGACTACTAAACTAATTGTCTGATTTGTTATAAAATAAACTTTTTATAATTCCAGTGTTTTGTTTTGTTTTTTGTTTTTTTTTGTTTACATTTATACCCCGCCCTTCTCCGAAGACTCAGGGCGGCTTACAATGTATAGGGCAATAGTCTCATTCTATTTGTATATATTTACAAAGTCAACTTATTGCCCCCCCAACAATCTGGGTCCTCATTTTACCTACCTTATAAAGGATGGAAGGCTGAGTCAACCTTGGGCCGGGCTCGAACCTGCAGTAATTGCAGGCTTTGTGTTCTTAATAACAGGCCTTACCAGGCAGAGCTAAACCGGCCCAATACACCAATAGTTCTACATACAGGTGTCCAGTTTGACAGGAACCATCAGTAGGATTCATGGATTGGTAGATATTGTTGGGGGAGACTAGAATGGAAAATATATCCATTCATATCTTACTATTGGGATTTTTGTAAAACTATGAGAACTATTTTAGTGTCTAGTACTGCTCTTAATAAAATATCTAAGAAGTCCACAAGTCTTTTTTTTTTTAATTAAGGTATTTTTTTTAACATAGTGAATGCTATTAAATATCTGTGTGCAGCTCTTGCACACAGTAAGAGAAAATTCTGCCCAGGATTTATTAACTTCTTAAAGAGGTATATTTGATTTCCATTCATTGGTTTTCCTATTGATGGTAGTTATTATTCACAGTTTATGCAGTATTGACTGTTTTTGCAATAGCCTATGGCTAAACAAATGCATTTAAGATGCATCAAAATTCCTTTTTTTTATGTTGCTGCAACAAACATATTTACCTCTTCAGGAATGTATTTATTTTATTTATTTATATATCACATTTCGAGATTGTCCATCTCATTCATAAAGCCGCCCTGAGCTTATGTTTACAATTAAACATAATTACCCCAATTGTTAATTACAGTTACCCCTGTTGTTAATATCAATAATCAATGAGCTGAAACCAGCCATGAAAATATCAATCTTTGGGGGTCAGAAAAGGCAAGTGATAGATTAGAAAAGAGAATTTGAGATTAAAGTGGATTGTTCCATGAACATGTCAGCAGCTTCCATGAACATGTCAGCGGTTTACAGCAGCTATGGAAAAGGCAAATTCTAATAGAAGAGAATATATATAACTTATGGTTAAAAGTTGGAGTTCTTAGTGCTCTCTGAGATTTTTTTGTTTGCTTGTAGACATTTTGTTACCTGACAAGGGAACATCATCAGTGCACTACTCCAAAGCGAAATAAGTATGAGCTTTGCTCCCTGTTTATATACAGTAGCTTGCTGGAGGTATGGTTTTCTCTGTGGTAATTCTTTCATTGAGGGAAGTGTGTTGCTTTCTTCTTTCCTTGTTGATGTTATTCCTTTGAAGATGTTGTGGTTGTTTCATGTACCTTCTCTAATTATTTCTTCTTTATTTTGGTGAAGCTACTGCCTACATACTAGACCCATACTTTGAATTGTATGTGTATGAGTGCTATAGTTTCTAGATGCCGCATAACAGTCTCTTCTACAAGTTCTGAGAGTGCTGATCCCATGGATGTTCCTCTGATTTGTTGGTATATTTGTCCATCAAACTGAAAATAGGTAGAGGTTGATGACACCTATGATTTAGATATTTTGATCTCAGTGTGTTTTGCTAGATCAGGGGTGTTGTGTAAATACTGCTACCACAGATTCTTTCACTGGTTCTGGATCAATGGACATAAACTTCTTCCTCCTTCTGTCTGTCAACCATTCCTTGCGTTGTAAAATGGGCAGAGTGATTCCAGTCTCTAGATCCTGATTTAAATTCTCCTCTCCTCCTTGGCTTGCCACTTCTCCAAAGCGAAACAGCTGATCTCCTCTGGAGAAATGGTGAGCAAGGTGAAGAAAAAGTTCTAAGAGTATAGCCACCTGTCAAACTGTTGACAATCACAGCAGTGATGTTAAGAATGGAAAGCAGGGAAGACTATAGGAAACAAGGACAGAGTCCTTTAACTGAAGCTAAAACAGAGGCAATTACAAGTGTTAGTGAGCATAGAAAATATATGCTGGTTTAGTTTTCTGGTGGCAAACAGATGAGATGAGAATACTTCAGCTGACCTGGAAAAGCTCAGAGCTTCTAGATCAGCTGCTTGGGAATAACTGCAGGAACTGAATTAATATCTTGCTTCTTGAATTCTGATAACTGTCTGGTCATATGAGGCCAGATCCAAAATGAAGACATGAAGAATCAGAACCAACTTTAATACACTTTGATACACTACCTTGGACACCTACTAAAAGCTTAATGATATCACTGAATTGGCTCAAAAGCTGGGGGACATTGTGTCACTTTTTCCTTTTATGCCTATGACTTTCACTTAGCTGGAGTGTAAAGCTTCACACCTGATTGAAGCACAGGGTGGTTGCAAATATCCTTTCCTACCAACATGCTGCAATTAGCAGCAGTTGCAAAACACAGCTAGATAGTGTCATACTGCTATGCACAGTGTAGGATATAGAAGTGTGACATAGCCAGGCAGAATTATCCAGTCCTCCTAGGACAAGGTGATCTGGCTCATTAAAAGCTATTTATTTAAGTGGTTTTATTCCATAGTCAACCAATTATTAAAGAGGAGCTACAGGTACAAGTCCCATGTCTACTGCTGCCGCCACCTGTTATTTTGCTTCCCCTTCAGGGTCTTGAAATGATGCCCAGTTTGATTCCTTATTAATTAACATGTTATACATATAGAGAAGGAATCTTAGGACACTACGACATGTTTCATGCATTATACTAAACTCATTTGATTTTGGGTACATTATGTTTGGCCTCAGTTATTTTGTTCTTTGTTTTTAGATAATTTTATTAATAATTAGAAATGAAGAGAATAAAAACTAATAGAAACTACAAAAACTACAAACAGAAAAATACAAAAACAAAAATAAAAAGGGAACGGGGGGGGGGGGGAGGAAGGAAAAAGAAAAAAAGAAGCTTTCCTTTTCACCCCAGGCAGTAAACACAATTTTATAGCTTATCACAGTATCTAAATGAACCTCTCTTCTCCCTTTAGCTCACCTCTTACATAAGGAAAATGAGGTTCAAATGCTACGTCAGAACTTTAGCAGAACTTTAACAAATCGCAGAGGTAGTTTGCTTGGTCAACTGCTTTAAAACAAAAATCCTTCAGAACTTTAACAGATTTCTTTTATATCAATAAGAAAAATTTATCCTTTTGTTTATCACTTCTAAAAGAGTACTTCCACATAGTAGCAGAGCTCTTTTATCTATCCAGAAGAAAAAAATAATGATCCAGACCAGTTTTCTGGTTTAATATCTGTTCACTTTCTTTAGGAAACAAGCCATCCATCAGATATATTTCTATTATGAAGGAGGATGAAATATAAATCTTCCTTCAAATTAATTTCAAAACACCCATCATATCTTGTTCTTGTTTTGCGAGTTCATTAGAACCAGGTATGTCAATTTTATCAAGCATTTGACTCATTCTGGGCCAAAACCTGGCTGAAAGTATTCAGACATTTGCACTAATGGTTCCTGCTTCTTTTTCTTGATCCGCTTACTTTAATATCCAGCTTTTAAGGTTTCCTTATCATAAAAAACCCAAAAGCAATCTCCATTTTCCCATGAAAATGTATCTTCTAAATAATTCAAAACTATAATTGTAAATCCCTCTGGCCCTTTAATCCTTTATTAACTTTCCAAAATCCATATACTAAGTGCTCTTATGTCGCATACTCCAAAAATTATATTTTTTTTATAACTTTGAAAATAAAATTTACACTACTGTCTTTTAAGGAGACAGAAACTCACCCAATGAATACAGTAATACTTTGCTAATACAAAAAGGTCATAATCTCTCCAATATGTAAATTCAAATTTTTAAATCTAAAAAATTGATATAATCTTAATCCCAAAATTAATTCCACAAATATTGCTTTGTAAAAAATGACTTCATGTTGTCCTGATTCTCAGCCCCTCCACTGATAAGCCAACCATAAAAATGGCAGTTTCCACAATCTATGGCCTCACAAGGAGCAGCTGTCTGGAGTCATGTGGATGATTTCAATAATTTCTCCTTTGTTCCAGAAAAATTGGCTTGGATCCGCCAACCCAGAAAAGTTGGGGAATGCTGGGCTAAACTGGAAAGCCAAACGACAAGGACCTGCATAACTCCAAATGTGCTGTATGTGTTGTGACCTAGGCCCAAGTAGTTATTACCAGACGCAATCAGTCCTAAACAAACATATTTTATTAGAACAGCTAAGAATGAAGTAATTCAAATTAATTAGTTCAAATTAATTCCAAAACAAAGTCCTTCAGACACAAACCTTTGTCTTCTTTGGCACCCTGCCAAAGGCTTTTCTTGGCAAGAACCCCACGAAGTTCAGAAACAGAAGATAGTGAAAAGAAACAATCGTAGCAACGTTGCTTTCCTACAAAGAACCCAAGAGCCATTGCTGCTCTTTTAAGCCTTATGGGGGGGGGCAATCATCTTTTGGCCTTACTCCCAAGTCGTCCTTTTTGCTTTAGCTGCTCTTGCTTTCTGGCAGCTCTTCACATGCGTACACTAGGAACAGGTTCCTCCTGTCCCTCTGACCCTCTGCTGTCCGCCTCTGGAGGCTCCGGAGTCCGCGCATCGCTCCCAGGTGGCCCTGGCCCCATCTCTGCCTCTGACGCAGAACCCTCATCCGGGCCTTCCTCTAACTCCAGGACTGACCCTTTGTCCTTCCCAGCCTCCTCAGTGTTCGACTACTCTGCCAGCTCCGCAGGCTGCTGGTGGACCATAACAATATGCACTCATCTATAACTTCAGTTACTCCATGAATTCAGTTCCTAGGAGAGGGCTTGAATCTCATAGAATAAGATGTAGCTACGTATCGTATGTGTGATGATTGCCCCCCTGGTGGTAATTATAAAACATCTTTCAGGATATACACTATAGAAATAGAGAAATTTCCCCCTTCTCCAAGATGGAGGGGTCCAAGAAGGGTTATGTAAAACCCTATGCCTAGGGGTATAACCAGTGGTGGGATTCAAATAATTTAACAACCGGTTCTCTGCCCTAATGATTTCTTCCAACAACCAATTCACCAAACTGCTCAGAAAGTTAACAACCGGTTCTCCCGAAGTGGTGCGAACTGGCTGAATCCCACCACTGGGTATAACGTAATATAACATTCGTATCTCTCCCTCTGAGACTTAAATAAAGGTAGACTATGCATATCATTCCAATCGATCGAAAATTTTAGGAATGCCCATGAATTCACAATTCTATTGCTCTTCTGACTTCACTGTTTTCCTTCTCACTGCTATTATGTGTGTGTATTTGATGAAATGAGCTCTGGTCCATAAAGTATATGCCATTATTAATAGTTAATCTTTAAAATAGCACCAAACCCTTGGCTGATTAAAAAAGACCCTTTATATTTTGAATAATTCAGGACAAGCTTTATCTTTAAGATTGTTGCCCTGGGCAGCAGAGTTTGGCAATGTATTTGAGGTGTCATAGAAGAAGGGCAAACTGTAAGCAATGTATTTTATTATTATGGTACTTTACTGCCAGGCATGTTCTATCAGGAAATCAGGAGAAAAGTTTGGGGCTTTGGTGTCAACTGCCAGAATACATCTTCTTCGAATATGAAAAAACACCTTGATGGAAGGGAGAGAGTGGAGAATATGTTGATTTTGTTCATACAGCAAAGCATCTTAGATCTGTCCTGAAAGCACCCAGAAGCTCAGAGGCAGAAATCTAAGAGTAGGTTTAGATGAACGGCCAAGTATACTCAAAGCTGGGGAATAGTTCACACATGGTGCTAAAAGTAGTTTGTTGAATGAATTGAAAATTATATAGAGGTATGATTTTATTAGGAATCACTGACAGGATGTGGTTGTCAGCAGTATAAAATATTTAATACATACTTCTTAAAAAGCAAACAGTGCTCCACAAAGCATAGTTACTGGATTTATGACATGTCAAGCCTAAATCTAAATCAAGATCTAAAATGGACAGCTAACATCAAAAACATCATTAAAAAAGGACAACAAAGAATGTTCTTTCTGCACCAACTCAGTAAGCTCAAACTGCCCAAGGAGCTGCTGATTCAGTTCTACAGAGGAATTATTGAGTGTGTCATTTGCACCTCTATAACTGTCTGGTTCGGTTCTGCAACCCAACAAGAAAAACACAGACTTCAGAGGATAATTAGAACTGCAGAAAAAATAATTGCTACCAACCTGCCTTCCATTGAGGACCTGTATACTGCACGAATCAAGAAGAGGGCCGTGAAAATATTTGCAGATCCCTCGCATCCTGGACATAAACTGTTTCAACTCCTACCCTCAAAACGACACTATAGAGCACTGCACACCAGAACAACTAGACACAAGAACAGTTTTTTCCCAAAGGCCATCACTCTGCTAAACAAATAATTCCATCAACACTGTCAGACTATTTACTGAATCTGCACTACTATTAATCGTCTCATAGTTCCCATCACCAATCTCTTTCCACTTATGACTGTATGACTATAACTTGTTGCTGGCAATCCTTATGATTTATATTGATATATTGACCTTCAATTGTGTTGTAAATGTTGTACCTTGATGAACGTATCTTTTCTTTTATGTACACTGAGAGCATATGCACCAAGACAAATTCCTTGTGTGTCCAATCACACTTGGCCAATAAAAAATTCTATTCTATTCTATTCTATTCTATTCTATTCTATTCTATTCTATTCTATTCTATTCTATTCTATTCTATTCTATTCTATTCTAAACTAAGCAAGCTGCATTATGGCCTAGCATGAACTCTCAATTTGGATGGCAGACTTGATCTACCTTCTGGAATGATATTTCCTGTGACAGTTCCCAGTCTGGCGGTCTTCAGGAGGGCTTCAAAGACCTGGATGTTCTTCCAGGCCTTGAGGTAAGATAAACCCCACTTTCTTAGAAGTGATTGGTGTGTGTGTGTGTGTGTGTGTGTGTGTGTGTGTGTGTGTGTGTGTATTGCTGTCTGCACTGCCATTGGATTATTTCTTTTTAAAAATTTATTTATGTTACTACATCTGCATTCCGTTTTGCATTGTGAGCTACCCAGAGTCATTTTGGAGTCAAGCAGTAGCGAAATTGAATTAAACACTTATTTTTGTTTCTTTTCTTTTCCTTTTTTGGTATTGTATATTCACACATGTAGTTCTCATTTAGCAATCACAATTGGGACAGGTCCAATGTGACTGTGCTTATGACTTCACCTCAGCTTTACAACTTCTGAAGAATATGACCCTAAAAAGCCAGTTGGACCCCATAACAGGGAAGCTTTTCAGAATTCAAATCACGAGGAAGCCAGATAAAAGGGCAATTCTTATAGCTCTTTTTGTCCATTCCCTACCCTTTGGAATGCTTGTCCTAGCACTGAGTTAATTGGCAAGAAGAGAATTGATATTTGTATTTACAATACCTTGGAGAGGAAGGGATTACAAGAGAATAAGCAGACACACAATGGGAAATACACATTGAAATGAGGTGCTAGTGCCAGCTGTTTACCTAGCATCCTTGCCATCAGCCCTTAGCAGGCAAACAAAAACCTTTAGTGGGAAACTGATTGGGGTCTTGTCAATTTCAGGTAGTAGCTGCCAGCTACTACCTGATGAACTAATTAAGGTGACAGCTGAGCTTATCAACTTGCCATTAGACGTTTTTAGGTATATGCAGTTCTGGAGAGAAAAATAACTCAGGAAGAGATATCATGTTTAACCATCTTTCTGCTCTGGGGAGGGGGATAGAAAGAGGGGGAGGGAGAGAGAGAGAGAGAGAGAGAGAGAGAGCTTCTACCTTGGGCTAGAAAGACTTAAGGACATTCTGAAAAAACATTAGCAGTAGGTATAGAGAAAGTACCAAGCTTTCTCTAAGTATGAGAAAGCCATACTTTCTGAAGTATGGCTCCACTTCGTGGAGAAGCAGCTATGATTAGGCTGCTAACTCCCTAGTCTGTAGAGCTGTCAGGACATCATAAATCTTGGTCCGACAGCTTGGAATTCTCTCCCTCGGGCAAAGAGGGAGAGATGAGCATTCAGGCTGAAGTTGAGACACCCAAATATAACCACAGAAGCTTCTGAGGCTTGCGGGGAGTTCTCCTTCCATAGCCTGATAAGCTCCTGGCTGGGGGAGGCATCTGCCTTTATGGCAGACAAACGAAGCGTCTAATTTCCACGGCAGGAATTGATTTATGATGGATTGTAACGTGGACGGAGCAGAAACTGGAGTTCTAGCACTTGTTTGTAAGAAGACTGCAAGCCCCTGAGAATATATTTGCTGCGAAGATAGGAGAGAAGAAAGCAAATGGCAGTTTTGTGGAAAGTGTGTACTGAAAACGAAAGTTAAAGAAATGCTTACTAACAGCTAGTGTCGAAATAGAAGATATATAGGAAGATACTGACTAAATGGAAGAAACGAGAATTTTATGATTTATATTTTTTCTTCTTCTTTGGGATTATAGTGATTTAGAAGAAAAGTTTTTTGAATTTTTCTTTTCTAATTTTTTTTTCTTGGTCCATTATTAAGTTATATATTTTTTAAAAATGGCTTTTAAGCAAATAGTGCCAAAAGTCATTAAAAACTTTGAAATTTCTTCAGTTCAGATTCAAAAATTAAAAGAAGAAATCAAAAAGGAATTAAGAAATTCTTTACAGGAGTTTTTGGAGAGTCATTTTTTAGAAATAGATCAAAAATTTGATGAAATAGAGAAAGAGATGTTGGATTTTAAGGAAGTGGTGGAAGAGCAGAAGAGGGAAATGAAAATGGTAAAGGATGCAATTGCGCAAATATTAAGCTCTTGTATTCAGATGGAGGATGATCTTGCAGAAATTAATAAAGCTAATTTAGAGTTGCAAAGGAAAATAGAGGAAATTCAAAAAAATCAAAACAATTGGAACTTAGATAATAAGATGGAAGATATACAGGCAAAGGTAGATAGGGCAGATGAAGAAAGAGTAATATTACAATATAGATTAATGGAATATGCTATAAGGGTGAGGGGTTTGAAGCAAAATAGGAAGGAAAATTTAAAAGAGATTTTTACGCAAGCCTTTGCTCAGATAAAGGGTGTGGAGCCAGAAGATTTTGAGATTAATATTGAAAGAATTTATCGTGTTAATTCTTGGTGGGCAAGACAAAATAGAGTACCGAGGGATGTGGTTATTTATTTTACAACTAAAAAGGTTAGGTATGAAATTTTGCAAGCCTTTTATAAAAATAAATTTCAAATATTGGGACAAGATATAAAAATGATGAAGGAAATTCCTCCTAAAATGTTAAGAAAGAGAAGAGAATTTGCTTTTTTAGTGGATGAGTTTAAGAAACATCAGATATATTTTAGATGGGAAGTTCCAATGGGTTTGTCAGTGAATTTTAGAGGCAGAAAGTATTTTCTTAATTCAGTTATGAAAGCGAGACATTTTTATATTAATGTTTTAAAGAGTGGGAATCCTTTGTTGTTAGATCCTAAGTTAATTGGTTTGGAAATGATGGAAAATAGAATGGGAGAGGGGAGGAATGTTTAAGATGTGAATATGATGATTATGGTTAATTTTTGGAATTGATTTGTTCAGGATATAAATTATAGGATTTTTATTATTTGCTATTTGTATGGTATAAATCTATGGGATGATATTATTTAATTGTGATGGATGGAAAGTGAAATTTATGAATTTAGATAATGTGGATGTAATGATTTTAACTGTTTATTGTTATATTGTGGATGTAGTTTAAATGATTATTTGTTTTAATTGAGTAGTATTGGAAGATTGGATATTAAATGTTATGACAATTGAAGAAATATATAAGTGATGAAAATTTGAATTTGAGAAGCTGGATTGTAATTTAAGAAATGGACTTATGAAATTTGAAGGAATATACAAGTGGGTGAAAAAAAATTGAATTTTAGAAGATGGACTAATTTTTAAAATGGACTCTAAGAAGAACGGACATTAAATGTTATGGGAACTGAAGAAATATATAAGTGATGAAAATTTGAGTTCGAGAAGATGGACTGTAATTTGAGAAATGGACTTATGAAATTTGAAGGAATATACAAGTGGAAAAAAAATTGAATTTGAGAAGATGGATTAATTTTAAAAATGGACTGTAAGAAGAAGTAATATGTGAAGTTGGTATTGCTTCTTTTCTTTTTTTCTTTTTTTTATTCTTTCCTATCTCTTTATTTTTATTGTGAGGGGATCTAAAGTTTTAAATTTTTAGAATAGAATAGAATAGAATTTTATTGGCCAAGTGTGATTGGACACACAAGGAATTTGTCTTGGTGCAGGTGGGAGGTTATGTATATTTTGTATACTTTAGCTTGTGGCTGTTGGTCATAATACCAGGTATTTGCTCTGGGAAGTCTGGGGGGGGGGAATGATACATGGATTGATTATTAATGTACAGTAATTTTTGAAGATATGAAAATAAAATTTAAAATGATATTGGGGATGCTCGACTGCCATTTCAGAAAGAAAAGGAGAGAGAAGTAGAAGAAGGGAAGAAAGTAGGTAGGAAAGAATAGAGAAGGAGGAGGGGAATAAGAAGGTTAGATAGGGTAAGAAGGGAGGAGTGGAGAAGGAGGAGAGGAAGTAGTAAAGCGAAGGAGATGAAGGATGGGAAAGTAGTAGAGGGTAGAGAGGGAGGTTGTGAAGAAAGGAAGTGGCAATCGGGCAGGCCTGAATCAGTAATAAATGAAAATTAATGATTAATGATGGATAATAGTTTGCACATAAATATGATGTTGGAAAATGGAAATAAAAATTATTTATAATAGAGAAAGTACCAAGCTAGGTGGACTTATCTGCAGTGAGGATTTAAAAAGTCAAGATGGCCACAAGTGCACAATGAAATCCACATTCCTTTTTTATGTGTGTTGTACATGTAAAAAGTGACTTGTTTTTGGTCCTGTGACTATAGCTGCCATCCTGATATTTTTGACATTCTCCTTCCCACTTCCACTGTAGACAGCTCTGTCTGATTTGGAATAAACAATTTCCTGTATATTTCTGTAATACGGTAGCTATAAAATGTATTGGGGCTTCCCATACTAAGATAATTACTATCAGGGATGCTTTTTTTCTATAGCAGTGGTTTGTGGTCTCTGCCAGCACACGGGTTAGCAAAAACCTGTCTTCTTATAACTGTTTAAGAACATGGTTATTTACTTCTTTTTTTAAGTCTAAAAAGTGTTCTCCAAGCCACAGAAAAATTATACACAGTTGTTCAAGAATATAAATCATGTATCCTGCTGGCACTGAAAAATCCAAATAACTAATAAGAGCATCCACCAGATGGAAAATAATTTTGCTTGCTATGGTTGATAGAATATATAAGGAAAACAGAAGAAAAAATAAGAGAAGACATGGGATAACATGTTGGTCAGGTATTGTGGATTTTCTCTCTCCCCATTTTGTATTTTGTTTCAATTATAAGTCTTGGTTATGTCTGTCAAGTGAATCCAGTGAATTATAGTTTACTCAACAAACTATGATTAACCAAATTATCAGGGTGCCCATTGATAGGTGTTTTTTTTTGTATTTAGCACACTTCGTGTCACATCTGATTTTATTCAACTTCTAATTTAATTAAAAGGGATTTTAAATTCTTTAAAAATGTTTCTTTCAAAAAAAAAAGAGATTAAAATGTGATTGTACCTATATCTTGGTTACATTGACTTTGTTGTTGGTTTTATCTTGGCTTCTATATTTGTTTGCTATGTTTTTATCTTATATTTTATTACACCCAGAATCATATGTTTGAGATGGGCAGCCAAATAAATACATTTTTTTTAAAAAATGGAAAATTCATAATTTGCCAAGCAATGCATCCACTCATGTGTAATCTCCTAGAAGCACTCTTGCCCAAAAATAAAGTATGAAAAATAAAAATGAGTGGGGGCAGGCAGCCGTCAAATAATTTATTTAAAAGTGTTACCACTTGCCTAGAAAAAAAGAGCCCCAAAGGAAGATATAATAAAGAATGACCCAGTGCTACTAAGGAGCAACCTCACCAGTGTTTTTTAATAAACAGATGTTTTATTTTATTCACCAGACTTCCTATGGCAACCATTCTGTGAAAGCACTCTACATCAATGGTGAAATATAAAATTTGTTACTACTGGTTCTGTGCTTGGTGGGGAGGGGGTGTAATGTGATTGGGTGGGCGTGGCCAACTTTAAAAAAAAACACTTTTAAAAGCATTTTTTTCTACAACTTCTTCGGCCGAAGAAGTTGTAGAAAAAATGCTTTTAAAAGGCTCCTCTGACAATCCCAGCTGAATTGCCAGATCGTCAGAGGCTTTTCTTTTCTTTTAAAAGCATTTTTTTTGCCTTTAAAAGAAAAGAAAAGCCTCTGACAAATCAGGCAACTCAGCTGGATCATCAGAGGAGCCTTTTAAAAGCATTTTTTCTACAACCTCTTCAGCTGAAGAGTTTGTAGAAAAAATGCTTTTAAAAGTTAAAAAAACAAACTCTGATGATCGCGCGACTCATCTGGGCATTGTGGGGGGGCAGGGATTTTTGCTACCGGTTCTCCGAACCACCCGCCACCATCGCTACCGGATCAGGTGATCTGGTCCAAACTGGGAGCATTTCACCCCTGCTCTACATCTAAATCAGCTAGTCCTCAAATTTGGGGGATGTTGTCTTTGGTTTAGTGCAATATGTAAGACCACTTTTAGAATCAGAGTAATTCTATCTGTATCTTAACTTTTGATATATTCCTGGTCAAAGAAACATTGTTTTTTACAATACCAAAACACAAGTCTACTTTCTTAGACTACCAATCTAAGCTCTAGACATCTGGGCTATTACCAAATGTCATCCAGATTTCTGCAACTCCAGCCTTGTAGCTCTTGGTTTCCTTTTTTGCTGACCTCTGGATTGAAGCCTTCTCTATTTCCTTTAATATTATATTGGTTATTATATAGGAATACATTGTTTTTTTTATATTGATTGAGCAAAAAAAATGCTGCACAGAAAAGAACACTTCTTAGAATAATAAAATACAGCTCCCTAGACCTCCTAATTCTTGGATTCAGGCAAGGAGTATTAATTCTATGTAAAGCTGAGAGATGGTATCGATAAATATAAATAGCAGAACTGCTAAGAAATAATAATCATAACATTGTCAAATTCCACAACTTGGTGAGAAATCACCACCACCACTGCCACCCACACACGCTACTGAAAAATATAAGAACAAGGACCTATGCTGGAATTAGAACATTTAGTAAATCATCCTTCCTCAAGAAAAAACATACTATTTAAAGATACCATATCAGAGGCAACATGTAAGTTGGAATATACGCCCAGCATGCAGTAGGAATAAGATGCTGATGATATTTCTTGGAGATGGATAAATAGTTGGATGCTCTAGTGATCTGCACTAAGCCCTGGTCATTCCACATCTTCATTAATGATCTTGCCAAAACAGAAAATGATTAAGCTGCGAAACCCATGGAACTTCAAGCAGACTCTCAAGGTGCTGTGAGAAAGAGCAATGAGCTAACAATGTTGGTTGATACATGCAAATATAATATCATTAAAATGATCCCTCCTATCTTGAACATCTCATCTGCTTCCAAATTAGCCAATGCCATGCAAGAACAAACTTTTGATAATCATTGTGAGTAGTTAATATAATATTTCCACCTTATAGGTAAACTCTCTAGGAAGAAACATTAATAAGATATAGATAGATAGAATTCTTTATTGGCCAAGTGTGATTGGACACACAAGGAATTTGTCTTTGGTGCATATGCTTTTTATGTACATAAAAAGGAAAAAAAATACATCGAGAAAGTAACACTTTCTTAAAGCAAGTAGCACCAAAACCATGTGCAACACTCCATCCCCACAAAAGTTGTGACATATTTCTACAGCGTCTCCACCTTTCAGGATCAATATTCAAAGCAGAAGAATAATCAGAAAACCACTTTTCCATTTTCCATGGACAGGAAAGAAAAACCCAGTGTATAGAAGTACTGAGCGTACCTTTTCTGACATGCTAAAGAATACAGTAGAGAAAAATAAACCAACCTGGAAGAAAGAAAGGATCTCATAAGAACAGTTATGTAGAATTAATTCAGTGGTTCTTCTGTCATACTAAGGCAAGCATAGGAGGGTTCATTTGCTTTGTTTTGGGCAATCAGCTTGGCTTATGCTAGAACTAGAGGGATGATCTTGATGTCAGTAGAATACTGTGAGTGAACATCTTTTCTCAATCTAGGTGTTCACCAGATGTGCAGCCCAATTCATAGGCTCCTTTTGCATAGCTTACTTTACCTAGTAGGTAAGAACGTTCGCACGAAGAGTTAAACTTGGTTAATTATATCCTTGGCTTCTTTGTTTGCTTGTCTGGCAAACATGGGTTCCAAGAACTCAATCTGCTTGCTTAATTTATTGGGTTAATTTTAGTTAAATAAGTTGTGTGATTGCAGCCTCAGCATTTTCAATCTGCGTGGTCATTGTTGAGAGTTGGTCTATATACTTAGGGAAGGTCAAAGATTAAAAGGGTAACTCAGAATTTAGCTAAATGAACAGCATAACTAAAACATCTATAATTTAAAATAGGTATGTATACAGGTAACCTACTTGTAGATCAGGGACAATGAATTGATATGAGAAATTAGTAAAAAGTAGTAGTTTAGTTTAGAGATGGTCAAAGAGAAATATTGGACACATATAAAGTAATTTAACAGTAAGTGATTGGAGAATGTATTTGGATTCTAAAGATCCAATGTAACTGGAAGAAGTTCAAAGCAAAAACAACAACAACATTGTTTCATGCCATCACTCTTCCAGAATGTACAGTAATAAAGCTCAATCACATTAAGAGAAAAAGGGAATTGGCATTTGTGTATATAAGCAAAGCACATGTCCTCCTGCCAAATATGTCACATGTTCCTAAATATGTATATTAATCATAATTGATATTACTCTGAGTCTCATAAGCAAGCCTTAGCATATTGTACACTTTACAGACACAAATCTTGGCACATATAACGTAGCTATTTACAAAGAGAATATATAGGAGAGGAGCAAAGTTTGCTTCACAAGAGAGAGAGTAGTTTGCTTGTACTATATCCAGCAAGAAGATACAGAGGCTAGACTTACAGTACCCAAAGTAGTACAGTTTTCTATATTTCATGGCTGCAATATGAAAATCTTCCTGATTGGTGCAGCTCAGATGTAGGATGTCTACTTAAGCCATTCAGTGGTTTATTGGTCTTGAGTCAGAATCATATGTGAATGGGATTCATGAGTACACTAGAGCTTGTCTTGTGATAATGTAATATGTGCCCATTATTTCTCATGGGTTTATTGATCACAAGCATTATAGCTTGTGGATGTATGAGTTGCAAGACATGACATATTCATAGTTGCTTGTTTTTTTCCTTGGATACATCTGTGTTTATATCTTTCTCCTAACCTCTGAATATTTTAGAACTGAAAGGAGAAAAAACTAACTAGCAACTGGCCAAAAAATAATCACCAGAAAATAATAATCACTATGCTGGTTTATTCACTAAATCATGGTTCAAAAAACCACAGTTTTTTATGTGGCTTATGAAGAGTTGCGAAACTCTTACATTACCAAAAGACTGAAGATTTATTTTTTAAGAAAAAAATTTTTTTGGTCAGAGACAATTGTTTTCCTTAATTACTATTTAATATTTTTAGTAAGTTTTATATCCAAATATTGTATAAAAAAGCAGAATAAAATTACTATACATATAAATGTGTGTGTATGTGTATGTAAAACAATACATTTAACAAACATCATAATTTAAATATTTTGGTCAGAGACAATTGTTTTCCTTCATTACTATTTAGCATTTTTAGTATATTTTATACCTAAATATTGTATAAACAAACAATAAAATTACTATGCATATAAGTTTGTGTGTGTGTGTGTGTGTGTGTGTGTATGTGTGTAAAACAATTAACAAGCATCATAATTTAAACTGTTGGATACTGCAACTAGAAATAATTATTCTTGCATCTGAAAAAACCAAACTTTACTTTTTTGGAACCGCTAAAAGTTGGTCCCACATTGTAGAACTTGATGGAAAAGTCTGTCAGACATGAGGCCTAAACACCACAAGTTGTTAGAGCCACAAAAGGGGGAAGTTGGAAAGTGATTCACTTATATGTACTTTTTCTTTTTGCTGTTGTAGTTGTTTATTTTGTTTTGTTTAACATGAAAATAATAAGACTACATTGGAGATTTTAGTATTAAGTACTAAGCTTAAGACAGCAACCTTGAAGTATGTTAATATATTTTGCAATTGTTTATTAATGCGGAATTTACCTTTGTATGCAAAATTTAAATATCTAGGCTTATCAACACTGACATATTCACAAACATAGTTAATATTGATAAAAACTTGTGTGAAGGTTCAAGTTATTTAAATATTAGAATGTTAATAATTTCTAATCAATATTATATAAATACTATTGTACTCAAATAATATTTATTTTCTTATATTATGCTTTATAATAATCCAATAAAATTATGAAAATTAAAAAAAGAATAATTGGAATGAAGGGCATCACTATTGGGAAGTTCTGAAATTACTTCGGCTACCACAGTTTCAGTAACTGAAGAAAATGAAAAAATAGATAAGCAACTTAGAGTCACAGAATCAGGTCTTGCCTAGAGATGGAAGCCTGGAGTGTTTCAATTTAGACAAAAACTATTTTCAAAAGTCCTCAGATACTGTAAAAGTCAAGAGAAACTTTTGATAGCAACCATGGGCAAAGATTAAGATAACAGAGATTCAAACATAGCAAAAAGCTATCCAGCAGACTCGGCTGGAGTGGAAATTAAATTTCAGGAACACTTGACTTGTTCCAGCAATGCAAAGAAATTGGTAATTGCTGTATGAAAGGAATCCTTATTGCTGCTGAACAAATCCTTTCTGTACTTTGATTCTAGTTTATGAACATGAGTTTATATGCTCCCTAGATCCAGAGGCAGCCATAGATGAAGACTCCATTTCAGGACTAACTTTTCAAAGGCTGGAGCCAAAAGGTCAAGTGTAGCTCAAATAGCAAGTTAAATGCCTTGGCCAATTTCTCAGGAGATTTAGATTCAGATGAAGTCAATAAAGAAGTAGCCAATGCGAAAAAGAGAAAAAGAGCTAATAGAGTGTTCTAGTGAATAAAAAACTAAGTTAAAATGGAAAGATATACATAGAAGAAAAAAAAATCAAATTGGTTTTTTTTTATATATAAATCTTGAAATGCAGGATCCGTGCAACTCTCTTCGAGGATGTTTCTGAGAATGTGTTGACCTAATAACTTCACATAAAAATAAATTAATTATGAATAAACATTGTTATGAAAGTTGTAATCCTGAAATCCCTAAGTACGAGTAATGGAATAGCTAACTCTAGTAAAGAGGAGAAAATTGACCCCTAGAGCTAGAGGGAGGTGGACAATATATAATTGCATTTAAGCAATGAAATGGGAATTGAATTTCAACAACTACAAATACAAAAGAATTATCAATAATTGCTGAAGATATGGAGACAAATGTACATGCACTGTTCAGCAATAAAACCACACCATTATCCCACCTAAATGTCTGTGAGCCTGGACTAGTTTGCATTCACCTTGGAAAAGGATTACACAGACTGTATCTTCAGGGGTTAATTAACTTTCAATGATAACAGCAAATAGATTATTGAAGTAGATAATCAGAATAAGACTAACCCTTTTTAAAAACAGCAGACAATCTATAACAAGCAATTAAAAATAAGTTTATCAATTAGATTACATTCTAATTGCTATTAAAGCATTTTATGAAATAGCAGAAGACCACATAACCTATTTCCTAAAATTACTGACTCAATCTACTCATCAGGGAATAGTAAAGCGGCATGATATCAAGGTATTATGAAGAAAGACACTAATAACCATAAAATGAATACACTGGAACTGCCCCAGACACAACAGTGCAACGTTAATAAAATTACCAATATAATTAGGACCATGAACAATGTAGAATTAATAAAATAACCAATGTAATTAAGATAAACTTAAAAAGAAGATGTATCTAACTAATTCAATTGTATTTGAGTAACCAAGATAATTAAAATATAATATAATATAATATAATATAATATAATATAATATAATATAATATAATATAATATAATATAATATAATATAATATAATATAATATAATATCATCCATCCAAGGAATAATTATTAATAGATAAATTGAAACATGATAACTCAGCTACTCAATTGAAATAACTAATAAATTAATAAAATTATATAAATTTCACCCCCAAAGCAAAAATAGTAACAAGCCTGGGAGAAAAACCTAAGAAGATACTGTAGACTGATCCAGCATTCATCACTCTCTTACTACTATCCTGCCACTATGAGGCAACCTCTAAAAAAGGCAATCTTAGCATCTCAGATATAATATTCCAAACATTCACTCCCTTCCACCTCCACTAGCAACTATTTTATAGGTCATAACAGATCAATCAACGAGGGAGGTAAGGACACATCATTCTATCTTCATCTCCCACTGAAGATTGTCGGTGAGATGGTGACACAGGAGATTGCATGTATATGAGTTCCATCTGATAATTTTAAAACTTATTTTATAAATATTGGTAGAAGCTTTTAACTAGATTTTAATAGAAGCACACAGTGTCAGTATCAGCCGTAGTTCGGCTGTGACAAGCTAAGTTGACTGCGGGAGTGAGGAATGCCAATAGTAAGAATCTCTTGGCAATAGGCAATAAAAATGTACAATTACAGTTTTATTTTAATTTCTCAGGTTTTCTATTGGATTTTTTTTAACCATCATGTAAAAAGCAATTACCCAATTCTGGAAATCGAAACTTCCCTAAATTATTCAATTTTGGGCAAGTTTGGCCTTTCAGAATTGAATGATTGCGCATCAGGATCAAATAAAGACAACTTACAGTATTTTCAAGGACTTTGTGGGGAATTAGCAAAGTGAAATATGTGTCTTTTATTGAGATTAGCTTCCTCCAGCAATGTTGCTGTACAGTTGACTTTTACCATAGATGTTCGACTTTTAAGTGGGACCTGGTCAACCTTCAGGAGAGTAGGTGGCTTCTCCTGTTTAACCAGCCTTTCTCTTAGAATTTCTCTCTTCCACTCCAGCAGAGGAATAATACTGGTATTCCTCATGCCCATGAATGCCATCCTACCACTATCAACAGGAGCTGAGAAGCTGCAAGATATATTTCTGCTACTTAATAAATAATTTTAGGTAAAGTAGTACACAAACTGCTTATCTGTTGCCCAGCAGGTAGAAGAGGAAAGAGTTAAAATCATCTCCCAAGTTATAGGAAATGAAAAATCTGGCTTTCCACTCCCAGCGTGATGCCATTTCAAGGTTCAAGATGAGACAAAGCAATTTCATTTGAGGGCCATATTCATAGTAAGGCTTGGAGCTTGTTCTAGGAGGCATTCATTGTTATATTTCAAGGAAAACAATTTAGAGGAGAA
Organism: Ahaetulla prasina; assembly: GCF_028640845.1. Classification (NCBI taxonomy): domain Eukaryota; kingdom Metazoa; phylum Chordata; class Lepidosauria; order Squamata; family Colubridae; genus Ahaetulla; species Ahaetulla prasina. The sequence continues at coordinate 81,737,605 of NC_080540.1, read as the reverse complement.
CACTGCCCTTGTGATTCCTTTTCATAGTGTTCCATTATGAAGCAGAGGCAAAGCAACTGTCCTCCTAGCCTTCCTGATAAAAACGAGTGTTCCTATCCTGTGTAGGGGAAATGATGTCCTTATAAACGGGTAGCAAACTTCATCTGAGAGCTCTGCCCAACCACTTGTTTTAAGGTACATGTATATGCTCCACCCATTACAATGTCCCCTGGAGGCATGTAGAATATCACCAAAGTGATTCTGTCATGTATAAAATAGCTCAGAAATTACTTATCTTAAATATGGGTTACTGTAAGAATCATTCCTTCAAAGTCCACTTGGATTGCGGTTTTATTAAGGGTTAGGTCATCCTCTCCTTCCCACTTTGCATCTCCACTGGGCAAAATGCCCACTTCTGAGTCTAAATTTCAAGGCTTGGTTTTTCCCTATTCATATAAAAGGTCTGCATTTTCCTTTAGACGATTCTCACAAATAAAAGTTGTAGTAGCACAACTTTGAACTACATTGTGTTTGACAGCATGCAGAAGCCACAATTAGCTAAAGAAATCATCCTAAAAACATATTTCTTCCAATTTCTGTGAAGAAATAGCTTGAAGAGGTTGGGTTGAAACGTGTCATGTACTGTGCTTTGGGAGTCATCCCTCTGATGGGATGTACTGGCCAGATAAATAGGCCCTGTCTGCTTATTTGGGGGTGTGATCAGAGTGAGAATGTTGAAACAGAAGCATTTTTTTTGAAGCATCCGTTTAATGGCTCAATGGCTTAAAAGATGCTGGTTACACTCTAGCAATTTGAGTCCTATCACCGCATGACAGAGTGAGCTCCATCCAACCTAGCAGTTCGAAAGCGTGTAAATTCGAGTACATGAAGGCTGGATTCGCATACTCTGCCATGGTTTATTTTACCCAGAATTTGTTGAACCACACAAAGCGGATAAATTCACAAAAACCTAGTCCGAACTTCACAGTGCATTAATGTAAAGTGGGGGAGGGCAAGATAGCACAATATTTTGCCATGGGGAAAAGTGAATTTGGGATTATTATTTTTTTATTTTGCAGGACAGGGCCATATTAAAGTTCTTATCCGACTCAAAATGTCAGTGTTCTGCTTTCATTGGAGAAGTGCTGCTGCAGTTACAACTGTTGGAGAGTAAAATGTACAAACCTTTCATCAGATCAAAAAAGCAAACCTAGCTAGCATTGATCATAAAGAAACATCGATGGATCAGTCCACACTTCATCTAGTCCAACAAACTGATCTCATTGAGGCTATCCAGATAACTTAAGAAACCAATATGCAGAATACAAAGATTTTGGAGGATTCTCTCACTCCTGTTCAGACTTATTCAGCTCCCAAATATACTTCTGCAAATCTGTGGCACAACATTATGGCATCATAGCTGTGCCAAGGCCATTTTAGCCACCTAAAAATCTGATGAAGGTTCCAAATTTTTACAGTCTACCTTATCCCTATATCCCTTGTTAGAAGAATTTTTCAGCTAGGTGTTGTGGTCCACCGGCAGCCAGTGGAGCTGGCAGCAGAGTCGCACAGTGAGGAGGTTGGGGAGGAACTTGGGCCAGTCCCGGGGGTGGGGAAAGCTCAGACGAGGGCTCTGCATCAGAGGCAGAGAGGGAGGTAGCAGCGAGGCAGAGGAACAGCTGGAGCCCATTCCCAGTGTGCGCATGCGCAGAGCTGCCAGAAGGCAAGAACAACTCAGAAAGCAGGGTTGACTTGGGAGTAAAGCCACACCTTGAGGTGATTGGCTCCTCCCATAGGAAGTAAAAGAGGAGCGAACAGGGAGTGGGCTTTTGCAGGAAACAGTTTGTTTATTCCGTGACTCTGAGAGACTCTGTGCCAAGTTTGGCCTTGTACTACAGTTGGAAACAAGTTGCATGGCAGCTTGCCCAATGAGATAGAGTGTGTTGAGAAATATTCCTTTGAAAAACTGTTTGGACAAACCTTGCTGACTGTGAATGAATGTAATTCACAGTTGTGTAAATAAAAGAGGTTTTGGCGGGATCACTTCCTGCCTCCTTCTTGTTAAGGGAGCCTAGGTCAGAACACTGGGTTTCAAAGAACACAAGAGAACAGCTTGAAGTGGAGGTAGAATATGTTCGACAGAAAGACAATTTAGCAATCAAAGGTGGCCACAAATTAAAAAGGATGAGTTGGTAATATTTATAGAAGTCCATTAATTTTCGTCTTCGGGGATTTAAGATTATGTTCTTGAGGAAATGGGTTGGAGTGGGAGAAGCCACTCCCACGTGAATGTGCACGATTGTTATATCTTGGAAGAATTTTCTTTTGGTTTTGATTAGATTGCCAGTATTTGAAAATTCTTTTTTGAAAGATATGCATAGTCAGTTTCAGCCTAGGTATCCTAATTAGTGTAATAATTTAGGCGGTCATTGTCTGGGGTTCACTAAGGAATCAGTGGTGGTGCAGTGATTAGAATGCAGTATTGCAATCTGACTCTGCCCACATCCAGGAGTTTGATCCTGACCAGCTCAAGGTTGACTCAGCCTTCCATCCTACTGAAGTCAGTAAAATGAGATATCTGGGGGCAATATGCTGGCTCTATAAACTGCTTACAGAGTGTTATAATGCACTATGAAGTAGTATATAAGTCTAAGTGCCATTGCTGTCAAAGATATCAGGATTAGTGAGTAGCATGGATGGCAAGGGTGTCATGGAAGGTGTTTTTTTTCCTCACACCCTGATTATGATGAGTAATTTCTTTAGACACCACCAGTAATGGGAACAGTTCAGCACTAATGCTGTGTGATTGATGTTTTTGCATCACTATGGAGACTCTATTATATAACCAATGTACTTAAAAGATAAGGACAGGAGATTGAGATGAGCAGAATCCCAAGAAAAGTGATAATTCTGAGGTGGGTCACCTTTTTTTTTTTTAGTTAAAGACTAAACTTACTCTTTGGTTGGACTGGCTCTAAAAACAGCAGAGGACAGACAAAAAAATCCAGACAGAGCCAGATAAAACTAGATTAAATAGAGTAAATACAATTATTTCCCCATGTGTGAAATAATGTTTCTCTTCTGTCACTTTAAGATTTACCATTTGATATCTTCCAGATGTACCCAAAGCTTTGAAGGAGGCCCCATGTGATCCTCAGTTACACACTATGCATCTCAATAATGAAAAGTTTTCTTCAAACTGAGGGACCTTCTAGTTGCACCTAGATGGGAAATTAGCAGTCTTGAGAATTTTGGGAAGAAATTGATTAACTAGTTGATTAAGTATCTTCAAGTGGTTGTTGTCTCTTAGTGACCACATATATTTTCTTCATAATGATGCATATGTATCTATCATGCATAAGTAAACCATAACCTATAATGTAATAATCTTTAAAAGGTATGTTAAGAGATTCTCACACATCGCTTTCTTAGCAAGATCTCCTGATATTTTTTACAGATAGCCTATCCTAATTAAATGTAAATTCTTGCCTTAGATTACATCTTCTTGGTTCTCTTTCCTTCTTTCCTTCTTTCTTTCTTTTTTTCCTTCTTTCTTTCTTTCTGATGTTTTGCAGTGAAAATACAGATTGTGCAGTCCACAAATGCCCATCTTCTATAGTGGAATGTCTTTGAGTCGAAGAAGCTTTCTGCCTTTGATATGTGTCCTTACAACACAATCTTATAAGATATCTACTCAGAAATAAACCCCATTTGTTCTTGAGTATGACAGAGTAATATGGGAAAATTTTTACCATGTTTTTTTTCCCAATTTGTTATAAATCATTAACTAATGGAATACCCAAGGTATACATTGTCTCTCCAATATCACTGTAACCTTGCTGGTTTTTTTTTTCCTTCAATAGCCAAACCATTCAGAATAAAGTGATCTATCACAGTTCCGAAATTGTGTTCCCTTCTGAAAGTCTGATTTCAGTTTTAAGTTCTATGCCTCATGTAACCCACAACAAATGCTGACTGGCATTTAAGGGAATTACAGTGATGTTTAAATTGTGGCATTGTAGATGAAAGTTGCAGGTTATCTGTGTTTGGGTAACAGTATTTAACTGCCTATATGTAGGTAGCCTGCTGGTCTTTGCAAAAAACCAAGTCCAAGTTTCAGAACAGCCACTTAGGGATATGAATCGTTGTTGTTGATTCTAATGGATGCCAGTCCTGGAATCATCATCCAACCAAATATGTTTCTCATGTCTATTGGATCTGTGTTTCTTAAGTTTAGCAACTTTATGTTATGTGAACTTCAAGTCTATACAATTTTGAAGTTCACATACAGTTCGTCTTCAAATTATGACCACAACTGAGCCTAACATTTCTGCTGTTAAGTGAGTTTAGCCCCATTTTACGAACTTTCTTGCCACAGTTGTTAAGTGAATCACTGCAGTTAAGTTAGTAACCCAGTTCTTAAATGAATTTAGCTTCCCCATTGACTTTGCTTGTCACAAAAGGGGATCCCATGACCTTGGGGCACAGCAACAGTCATAAATATGAACCAGTTGCCAAGCATCTGAATTTTGATCACATGATCATGGGGATGCTACAAGGGTCGTAAGTGAAAAATTGTCATAAGTCATTTTTTTCCAGTACTGTTGTAACTTTAAATAGTTACTAAATGAACTATTGTAAGTCGAGGACTACCTGTATTAAAGTTGCCAAGTTTGAGAAACACTGTACTAGATGATAATTGATTATATATATACATACACACATACATTTATCATGCTGTATATTCCTTTACAAAACTATATAGTACCATATTACCACACCATATTATATAGTAGTGATGGATATAATCAGTTACTCTTTATTCTATGAAGTAGCATTTATCAGCCAGTCCAAATGCTAAGCTTCCTACAGTTCCAATCAATCTCTTTTCTATTTTTCAGGTAGACCCTGGGAGACACTCTTTAGCTCTTTAGCCAGACAATTAAGAGTGACCTTCATTGCTTGATTATTTGTTAATTATGCTTCATTGCTTGTAGCCAAGCCAAAGTCCCTGATAGAGGCTTCCCTCTGGGTTAGCAAGTCTAATCGAGGTGCAGTTATATGAAGAAGAAAAAAAGAGGAGAAAAGAAATCAGTTAAGAGGCTGTTTTAGTATATGAAATCTAAAAAATTCTCCTGCTATCTGAGTTTATTCTCTGGCTAAAAATAACTTGGCAACTGCTCTTGGAAGTGGGTGCCTGCAGGCAATGTCTCCCTCAAAGGAGAGAAGCACTTAACGAAGCTCTTACATAATTATTTTACTATATGTGTGTGCTCACATATATTGTTAAGATCTGCCTTATATTACAATATAAAAGAAATATTATATTACCCACCATCATCATTGTATTTATATTTTAATAACTTTGTATTTATACCTATGAGGTAGCCAGTACCATTCTTCTTGGAAAGGAGTCAATTACCTGGGGGCGGAGAAAGTATATATTAAAGTCATACATGCTCAAAAATCTAAGCTAGCAGTTGAACTGATGACTAAATCAACTTTCAGAATGCAATATTTTCAACTGTGTTCTTAGATAAGAAAATTATTTAGAGTTGGCTTACTCTATTATAACGTGTGGAAAATTCTGCCAGATTAGATCAAAGTCCTACTTAATCCAGCATCCTAACATCTCTAGCAGCTTGATGATGCTTCTAGAAAGGATTAGCAGACAAGCCAGTTCACCATCAACATCACATCTGCCCAAGAGGCCACAGTTATATCTGCAGGCAGTGACAATTACATATACATCTGCCATCAGTGGTGGTTTCAGCAGTGCTAGCTTCCGAAGGTAACATTTAGGCTCGAGATTGACTCCAGGCTATGTCCTCCCACTTACATAAGCCTCTTAGTCATTCTAGCCTGGAGATGAAAGAATTAATTTCTCCTCATGATTTTAATTGAATTTCCACCCCCATCCCCCCATGAAAGTACATTATGACCTATATAAATAATCCAAAAGAACCTGCACTTTGGCCAGTATGTGTAAACTGGCATGGGTTTGGATTTTTAATGTAGAAAAAAAGAAATTAACATTGCAATAGTGAAATGGGAATCTAGCAACTGTACTACAAAACAATAGTTAATTGTTATTTTGACCGAGAAGTACAGTCAGTTTTCCAGGATCAACAGAAAGCAGTCTTACCCAGTTTATTGCCTGATTAACGGATCTGTGTGTTGTGACCGATCATGGCGTGCATGACCGCTCCCACAACATACTTTTAAATGTGTCCATACCCACAGACTCAGAGACAGTAAACTAAAAACCCACAAATAAACAGAATGGCTTAGCATTTTGTGTGAACCTAACCAGATAGTTTAAAAAGTTATTCTAGTTCAGTGCTCCAGGTATGAAGAAATATAATTATTGGGTCCATGTGATTTCTCATTTGAGAAAGTGAACAGCAGCATTTTATCTTGAAAGAGGCATTCTAGCCACCAAATTATTTTGGGATTATGAACCAAAAGGTTTTGAGCCCCAATCATAGGATCAGCGTCAGCTCGCTAAGATGACTTATATTCAGTTTCCAGGCCTTGCAGACATCTATGATTTAATATATGCATAGTATGATTTCCCTTCAACACACTTTCCTAGAGCCCCAGCCACATCTATATATACAGTCCTGTGAAGGAAAACATTTTCATTTAATTCTGAAATTACATTTTCTTACTATATATTTCTGAAATTACATCATGGTCTTCCTGGGGCTTTTCCATCAAGTCTTCAAACACCTGCCTTTACCAGTTTTTCTTAACATAATTCCCGGTGTGAAGAAGAATCCTCTAAAGCTTGCTGACAATTTTTTAAAAAGTTCTCAGTTGTTCCTTAGTCCCAATAAAGTATTATCCTACCCATCTTTTGATTTTGTTTTCCTAATGGAAGAGCTCAACTGATAACATTTCATAAACAGACCAATTCATTTTAAAGCTTTATTCTGCCGACACTTGCTTCTTGCAAAGCCATGAATGATTTCCCCAAAGTCATCTCTTGCAAGTTCACATTCAATTGATGAAACAGAAAACTTGCTTCTTTTTAGCTTAGTGGAAACTTCCTTTGAGCTTTTTGACACTGTCACTGGCAGCATGTAAGATTCCCTTGAAAGGTAGCTGAGTTAGTTTCTAAGAAAATCATTTAATTAAATAACCAGAGGTAGTTTATACCATTCCCCACCCCCCTAAGAGTGATCTTTCCTCCTGAGGCATCTGTGACCTTGATTATAAGGTTTTGATGCTCCTGCTATTGAACTTCCTTCCTGTGTACAGAAAGCTTTGGAATCAGCAGTTTTTAAAAGTGCAAGTCACATGCAGGAGTACAGATCTCTCTATTTCTCAAATTCTACCTGCTAGCTTAATGGTTTAAGCACAGTGTTTAAGAGGAAGTCCTCGGCCAGCACACTGCTTCCTGTTCTCTGTGCTGCTTGCTATACAGTACTCCATCTTCTTCCCTCTCCCACAAACCTTGGGGCTTGTTGCCATCCTGTCTTCCCTTTATAGAGGGATAGGTTAGGCTTGAGGTAAGTATAAGAGTGAACGAAGGGCAGTGATTCAGTGTTTGCATAATGGAATGCATGGATGACCTTGGGGCATGAGATAAAGAAATGCTGTCTAGGGAATGAATGGACAAGACACACCTTACACACTGTAAGCCACCCTGAGTCTTCGGAGAAGGGCGGGATATAAATGTAAACAAAAAAAAAGAGAGAGAGAGGAGGAGCCCACAGTTGCTTAACAGTCAGAGAAAGAAACTTAGGAAGGATCCACCCTAATTGATAAGACAGGTAAAAGTGGTAACTAGAAATTTGCACCTTCAGACTTGCAAGATTCTGTTAATGTAGGCTTACAATAAAGTGGATTTGGCTCATCTAGTCATGTGTCCTGTCTGGTTTACCCAGGAGTTTGTAGCTCACTTTATCCTGTCTATTTTTCACCTAAAACTTCAGAATTGGAAGTATGTGAAAACATTTCCCCGAGTCTCATTAGGGTTACTGAAACAGTTCAGATAATAGGTAAGTGGTATATCACTATTGGTGGGAAGGTAACAGCGTTCCGTGCGCCTTTGGTGTTGAGTCATGCCGGCCACATGACCACGGAGATGTCTTCGGACAGCGCTGGCTCTTCGGCTTTGAAACGGAGATGAGCACCGCCCCCTAGAATCGGCAACGACTAGCACGTATATGCGAGGGGAACCTTTACCTTTACCTTATATCACTATTGCAGTGTTGCCAGAGAAATTTCTCCTTTTTAGTGAATCTATTTAATCAAGACAATAACAAAAATCACAGAATTCTACTCAACAATTACTGAAAATCACACCAAGAATAAATGGTTTTAATTCTTAACATTTCAGTCTGATGGAACTTTCAGTGATGCAGGAATACAAGAAAGCTAGTTATCTTCTTAAACTGAAATATAAATTTTGTTCTGAGGAAAAAGACCTCTGAATCTACATTAGATTTCTTCAAACTACTGCCCTTTAAATGTGGTATCCTACCTCAAGCTGTCATAGTCAAGGGGAATAGTGAAGAGTGTCATCCACACCCTCTGAAGGACACTTAATTGGGTTGGAGACTTTACTGATAAATGAGGATGAGAACAAAGTTGGCTTCTTGAGGGTTTGTTCTGAATGTGAGAGCATGTGAATTAGATGAGTGTTTGATGATATACAGTATATGAAAACAAGTATCTTAAATGTGTGTGTGTGTCCTTTTTGAAAACCATCTTTGGAATGTGGTCCAGTCACTTGAGGCAAGCAGGTGGAGTGGTGCGATGGCCTAGGGGTGGAGCTCTTGGCTCACAATCAGGAAGCTGTGAGTTCGATCCTAGGTAGAGGCAGATATTTCTCTCTCTGGGCAGAATGAAAATTTATCTGCTGAACAAAACTCCACGTTGGAGACAGGAAGAGCATTCGGCCATTAAAAACTCTGCTAGCTCTATTCAGTTGCCCAGACTCCATCCCGCAAGGGTTCATTAAAAGAAGAAGACTGAGGCAGGCAGATATTGGGATTTCTCCCTTGGAACTAGTTAGCTCTTTGGTTTATATATTTGTTCTCCACTTAAAATCTAAAATAATTAACAAAAATGCAAAGCAAAAAAGCATTTGACTTTATGGAATGGATACTTCCCATGACAATATTGACACTGTTCCTGTTTACACCTATGGATTTGGGAAGGGAGGACAATTTTATCTATAATCTAAAAATGTTCCACTAAAGTATAGTAGGCTACCTTCAATCATATTGAATTTTCTAGCATCCCCTAATATGCTTCAGGAGTTTCTTTTGTCCTGGTCTGCAGGTAGGAGAAAAAAAGGAAAAAAACATGTACTTTCAATTTTCTTGTCAAATGCAAAAGAAAACATTGTGAACAACCTTAAGAATGCAAGATTGCGAGGGCTTTCTGCCCATGAAGAAGGTTTTATTGAGAAGTTCTGTTTTTAAAACAATACAGTCAGAAGCCTGGATATTAGAAGGAACATAATTTAATGAAAGGAGAAAAAGGAGATAACAATCAGCCACCCAGAACTTCAAAATAATTCAGTAGACTTGATTTAATTTAGATAGTTAAATGTTATCTGTTTAAATGCGATCTTAGAATTATATATACGGTACAGTTTATTGCTGAGATGTTCTGAGAAACAAAACATTTGGGTTTCTGGATTAAACTGGGTTGGTATGACTTCAGCTGAGAATTTTTAACATTTAAAGCAGGAGTGAAATGTAAAATTTGTTACTACCATTTCTGTGGGCTTGGCTTGGTGGGGGGGTGTAATGTGATTGGGTGGGTGTGGCCAACTTTTTTTTTAACTTTTAAAAGCATTTTTTCTACAACCTCTCCCGCCGAAGAGGTTGTAGAAAATGCTGTTAAAAGCCTCTGATGATCCCAGCTGAGCCGCATGATCATCAGAGGCTTTTTTTTTACTTTTAAAAGCATTTTTTGGCTGAAGAAAAAATGCTTTTAAAAGTAAAAAAAAAACACCTCTGATGATTGCACGGCTCAGCTGGGCATGGGAAGAGCAGAGATTTTTGCTACCAGTTCTCTGAACTACCCACCGCCATCGCTATCGGCTCGGGCAACCCGGTCCGAACCAGGAGCATTTAAAGTAATCTGAACGAAGTGAAAGCCAGCCTCTTAAAGGACTCTGTTGTTCAATAATTAGCTAACATACCTAGCTGATATCAGGTGTCTAGCCATGCATGTTTTTGTGGATATGAATGAACCACTCATCAATCAATCAGTCAGTCAGAATAGAGCTGGAAGGGACCTTGGAAATCTTCTCATCCAGCCCACTGCTCAAGCAGGAAACCCTATCCCATTTCAGACAAATGGTTATTCAGTCCCTTCTTAAAAACCTCCAGTGATGAAGCACCCACAACTTCAAGAGGCAAGCTGTTCCATTGATTAATGAATTGCTGCCAGAGGAACCTGTACCAAAGAGACTCTTAAAGATTTGGTCAAAATAAGTAGACAACACAACACAAAACAATTTAAAAGTAAACATAGCATTTAATGCTAATTTAAAAGGGCAAGTCAGGTCCTGGAATTCAATGCCAATCACTAGTTACCGTGTAAATGTCACCAATAAATCCGCATCTGTCTTCAAGTATCTTTCCAAACAAGATAAGATGGAGACCAGAGCTATTCTAAATCCTTGGAAGATTGTTCTCCCATTGTCACTGCTATTGAAAGCCCCTCTCCTAGCCACTGCATTGCCACAGAAGGGGCCACAGGCAGGGGTGAAATGCTCCCCGTTTGGACCAGACCAGCCGATCCAGTAGCGATGGCGGTGGGTGGTTTGGAGAATCAGTAGCAAAAATCCCTGCCCCCCTGCCCATGCCCACCCAATTGCCCGGTCGCCCACTTCTCCGCTTGCCGCTTCTTTTAAAAAATGCTTTAAAAAAAAAGGCTCTGACGATCCCAGCTGAGCCGTGCGATTGTCAGAGCCTTTTTTTTACTTTTAAAAGCATTTTTTTACAACCTATTCAGGTTACCTATTCAGGTAAACCTATTTACAACCTATTTTTTTACTTTTAAAAGTAAAAAAAAAAAAACCACGCACCACAGCTGATCACACACCACCATGCACTGTTCTACTTACCCCATGCCTCCTTTTGGTGTGCATTGCACGTACGTGTGTGTACCTTGCATTTGGTGCATGGTGCGCAGTGCACAGTTAGTAAACCGGTTCAGATTTCACCACTGGCCACAGGCATAGCATCCCTTGCTGATCTTATGTCAGCAAGCAGTCAGTTAAGGTGATATATTTTATGTGATGAAATTGTAAGTCATGTACATCTTTATAAACTAATGTCATCACTTTAAACTGGACCTTATTGTTAACAGGAATCCTGTGTAACAACATTCATAGTCCCTGAATATATCTTCATGACCATCGCACGCTTCATTTATAAAAGATTAGGCGAGCCATGTAGAACACATTAGTTTTGGATTGTATTAGAAAACAAAATAAGAATTTCTGCTCAGATTTGTTGATGTTGTGCCAATTTATCAAGTTTTCTAGGGATTACTATTGCTAAATTCCATCAGAATGTGAGCAAGGGGCTGTACTCCAGATAAGAGGATAACTGGAGGGATTAGAGGTTTTTTTCTGGAAACAAAATGGGTTTGTGTTTTAAGTTTCCATCATACATTAAGGTTAGTTGTAGAAAACCTGCAGGCAACTTCTTAAATTAATGGGCAAGATTGTACTTAAATTTCAGTTGCTAAAATGGATAAGTTCCCCTTATTCCTTTAACTAGCCATGAGAAAAACAGAAATCATAAAGATAAAACACATGTTGTTAACCTAGCTGTTATGTAGGTGATACTGTTGACATTAGTTCAGTTAGAATTATCACTATAAGGCAGGGCTGTCAAACTTATGGCCCATGGGCTGGATGCATTACGTAATAGGCCACACCCACGCCCAGTACCGATACATCATATGCCGCCACCATGACAATGTGCCACCCTTTCTATAAGGTCAAAAGCAGGTCTAAACAGGTAATTGTTTTCATTTAAGCACATATTTGAAAAGCAACTTGTATCACCCCTAATAAAATACTAAAATACGTGGAAAGTTCTAATCAATGTAATCTATATCAAATGAGATGTGATAAATCACAATAAAATGAATTTCTTTGTGTAAAAGCAGCAAAAATTAAAGCTTTGATTTTTGAGCAGTACATGCCTTCAATAGTTAAAATTATATTGTTGTCACAAACCAAGTTCCTTGAAGTTGCCAAAAATATGACAGTTGTTAATATTTTTGCAATAGGCCAAAAAGAAAAAAGAAATAAAACCACCCTGCAGGAAAATTTAAAAAAAAAACAGCGTGAGAATCTAAACTGAATTACAGTTGTGCGTATTGTTTACAATGTAATTTGGAAAGGTCACATGAATCATAGAAATGTTAGAATTGCATTGGGACAAACATACCATTCTAACAATTTGCAACTGTTGTGGTCTAATCATAGCTATACTCCCTACAGAGTTGCAAGTGGTCTCAACATTCTCACTGCTTAAAAAACACAACAAACTGCATTGCTTCAATTTAACTTTCAAAATATGTTTATCATGTTCTTTATTATTTTAATTTACTACTATTATCCTTGAATGAATATTTTGATATTGTTTCTTCAGTCAATCACCCTCAGATAGGTTTCTATAGGAAAATGTGAAATAAATTCAAGGAGCGAACTAAGAATATTATCCTAAGAATGAGGATTGGGATATACTGAGTCAGAGAATAGTCCTGGAGATCCTGTTAGACGTGTGAATCTAACGGCACTGAATCTTTAGCATCTCAAGATCAACTACCTGTAAGGACACAATGTGAGGTTAGATTGAGAGTGAAGGATTTACTCTTTGTCCTCTTTGTCTATCACTCTGCCTGTTTTTTGTTTTCTGAAATTGCTGATCTCAGATTGACAATTTCATCATGTATTTCCTTTTTCCTTCCCTGGCATGCATCCACAGAGTACTTTGATTCTCCTCCTGGTAAGAGGCACATCTGGTCCTGGGAAGCAGACTATTCCAGGGCTAGAGGGCTTTCTGCTGAGAATATCACTGTAGGAGATGACCAGGCTGAGCTCAAGGGAGGGGTCAAGTCCATCATCAGTCTTGAGTCCCTTTGCTCTCACAAGATATCTAAGCTCAGCCCACCTTTAATTCTATTGACTGTTATCTACCACCAATTTGCTTTGACAGTTAGTAGTTAGGATTCTTGTTAAGAGTGTTAGCATGCAATAAATCTGTTTTCATTTGAACTGCCTTGACAGTCATTCTTTGGATCTCAGTTCTCCCTCATCTCTTTTTAAGTTGGTACCCAAAGTATCTTCTCCCTACTAGATCATGAGACAGGCAAAGACCACCTAAAGATGACAGTTCACAAAGTAATCACGACCAAAGCTATAACAGCTTTCTTAGGACACAGAAGTCCTTTAATCTCCAACAAATCCAACTAGGATATTTCTACCACGATGTATGCAGTATTGTGATGTCAACAGAATGATTAGGCTTTTTATTTTCTGTGGAAGCTTATAAATGAGAATTTATTCATCCATTGTCCAGAATAAGGAAGATAACTTTGACAGAAAAAAATATGCAAGATCCCTTGCCTAGGCCAAAAAGGGCTGAAATATTTTTAAAGTGTCTGAAATATTTTAAAAGTATCATTTTAAAGAGTCTTAGAGACAGTCACTTAAGTATGACCCAGCAATGTGCTGCAGCTGCCAAAAAAGGCCAGTGCAATCCTAGGCTTCCTCAACAGGGGGATAGTGTTAGAATCACATGAAGTGTTAGTACTATTTTATACCTCACTCATAAGTCCATACTTGGAATATTGCAGTCACCATGATACAAAAAAGATGTTGAGACTCCAGAAAAAGTGTATAGAAAAGCAACAACGATTATTATGGGATGGAGGCTAAAAAATACAGTTGCAGCAATTTGGAATGTCTAGTCTAACAAAGAGAACTGGGGTGGTATAATAGCAGTATTCCAATATTTTGAGAGGCTATCATAGAGAGAAGGGTGTCAACTCATTCTCCAAAGCACCTGAGGATAAGACAAGCATAATGGATGGAAGCTTAACAAAGAGAGATTCAACCTAGAATTAAAGAGAAATTTCCAGTCAGTGAGAACAATTAATTGGTGGAATGTCTTATTTCCAGAACATCATTGAAGGTTTTTAAGAAGAGATTGGACAGCCTTTTGTCTGGAATGGTATAGGGTCTCTTGCTTGAGCAGGGGCTTGGAATAGAAAACCTCCAAGGTCCCTTCCAACTCTGTTATTCTGTTAAATCCAGAGCAACTAGATAACAGTCAAAAGCACCTCAGGCAGAAATCTCTCTTATAGTAGAGTAAAGAAGAGGGAGGAAATTTGGCAAATTCTAATTTATTTATTTATTTATTTATTTAATCACATTTTTATACCGCCCAATCTCCCGAGGGACTCAGGGCGGTTTACAGCCTGATAAAAACACAAATATAAATACAAGATAAAACACCAGTTAAAAAACTTATTGAATAAGGCCGAATATTAAAATTACGATTAAAATAATAAAACCCCGTTAAAAACCAAATTTAAAATTTAAAATTCTAGTCCAGTCCTGCGCAGATAAATAGATGTGTCTTAAGTTCGTGGCGAAAGGTTCGAAGGTCAGGAAGTTGACGGAGTCCTGGGGGAAGTTCGTTCCAGAGGGTGGGAGCCCCCACAGAGATTCCATTAATATAGCCAGTCTCAAGAAAAGTAGATTTAGCCTTTAGTGGAAATGGTTTCCTGGCCTGGTCTGTCTAGTGGGGCTGACATCCATATTCAATTGTCAAGGAAGGATGACATTAAATCATCATCATCGTCTTTTAACAACCCCATAATCCAGGGGTGGGTTCTATTTACTTTTATTACCGGTTTGCAACGGGAGCACACGTGCACGCTCGCTTTGCTTGCACACATGCGTGCTTCTGTGCATGCGCAGAAGCCCCTTGATATTGAGACGGGTGGGCGGAGCCTCCCGCCGGTTTTACTACCGGTTCTATAGAACTGGACAGAACCGGGAGCAACCCACCACTGCCATAATCCTCTGTGGTGTGGAGTCTGGGCAACTGAATGAAACTAGCAGAGTGTTGTAATGGCTGGATGCCTTTCCTGTCGCCAATACTGAGTTTTGTCCAGCAGATATATTCTCAGTGTGCCCAGAGAGAAATATTTGCCTCTACCTAGGAGTGAACTTACAGCCTTCTGATTGTGAGGGGAGCTCCATCTCTAGGCCACCGCACCACTCCAAGGATGATACTAAATATCATGTGATTAATCAACATCCTCCATGATTTCATATTTATAGCTCTGAAGT
The DNA here is from genome assembly GCF_028640845.1 of Ahaetulla prasina. Taxonomy (NCBI): domain Eukaryota; kingdom Metazoa; phylum Chordata; class Lepidosauria; order Squamata; family Colubridae; genus Ahaetulla; species Ahaetulla prasina. The sequence continues at coordinate 81,722,277 of NC_080540.1, read as the reverse complement.
ACAATATATTAGCAGATAAAGGAAAAAAACTGTCATGTGGTAAATTGTACATCAATGTGATATCTGAAAGTAAAATATTATTTTCCAAATGTGCAAGATTAGTTTGCAATTCTGTTGCAAAGCAGGGTCAGGGTGACAATGACCGAGAAGGATCTAAGGTAATCACCTATTACAAAACTCACTCAACTATTTGCATGAATGCATCTTGCATATACAGCATATCAACTGAACATACACATGCTGGATGGTTGACCTTTAACTATCTAAACTATTTGGATACCAAAGCAAAATCTGACATCTACACTAAATGTTGTTGTTAGTTGCGAAGTCATGTCCGACCCATCGCGACTCCATGGACAACATTCCTCCAGGCCTTCCTGTCCTCTACCATCCTCTGGAGTCCATTTAAACTCATGCCTACTGAATGACTCCATCCAGCCACCTCGTTCTCTGTCGTCCCCTTCTTCTTTCGCTCTCAATCTTTCCCAGCATTAGGCTCTTCTCCAGTGAGTCCTTCAGTGTTTCAGTTTCATCTTCAGCATCTGGCCTTCTAAAGAATAGAATAGAATAGAATAGAATTTTATTGGCCAAGTGTGATTGGACACACAAGGAATTTGTCTTGGTGCATATGCTCTCAGTGTACATAAAAGAAAAGATACGTTCATCAAGGTACAACATTTACAACACAATTGATGATCAATATATCAATATAAATCATAAGGATTGCCAGCAACAAGTTATAGTCATACAGTCATAAGTGGAAAGAGATTGGTGATGGGAACTATGAAACGATTAATAGTAGTGCAGATTCAGTAAATAGTCTGACAGTGTTGAGGGAATTATTTGTTTAGCAGAGTGATGGCCTTCGGGAAAAAACTGTTCTTGTGTCTAGTTGTTCTGGTGTGCAGTGCTCTATAGCGTCGTTTTGAGGGTAGGAGTTGAAACAGTTTATGTCCAGGATGCGAGGGATCTGCAAATATTTTCACGGCCCTCTTCTTGATTCGTGCAGTATACAGGTCCTCAATGGAAGGCAAGTTGGTAGCAATTATTTTTTCTGCAGTTCTAATTATCCTCTGAAGTCTGTGTTTTTCTTGTTGGGTTGCAGAACCGAACCAGACAGTTATAGAGGTGCAAATGACAGACTCAATAATTCCTCTGTAGAATTGGATCAGCAGCTCCTTGGGCAGTTTGAGCTTACTGAGTTGGCAGAAAGAACATTCTTTGTTGTCCTTTTTAATGATGTTTTGATGTTAGCTGTCCATTTGAGATCTTGCGATATGATAGAACCCAGAAATTTGAAGGTTTCTACTGTTGATACTGTGTTGTCAAGTATTGTGAGAGGTGGAAGTATGGAAGGGTTTTTCCTAAAGTCTACCACCATTTCTACGGTTTTGAGTGTGTTCAGTTCCAGATTGTTTTGGTTGCACCACAAGGCTAGTCGTTCGACCTCTCGTCTATATGCGGATTCGTCATTGTCTCAAATGAGACCAATCACTGTTGTGTCATCTGTGAACTTCAGTAGCTTAACAAATGGATCATTGGAGATGCAGTCATTGGTATACAGAGAAAAGAGAAGTGGGGAGAGCACACAGCCTTGGGGGGCCCCTGTGCTAATTGTACAGGTATTTGATGTGATCTTGCTTAGCTTCACCTGCTGCTTCCTGTTTGTTAGGAAGCTTGTGATCCACTTACAAGTCTGTTCCGGTACCTGTAGCTGGTTTAGCTTAGTTAGAAGAATGTCTGGAATGATGGTATTGAATGCTGAACTAAAGTCTACAAAAAGGACCCTTGCATAGGTCTTTGGAGACTCAAGATGTTGTAGGATGTAGTGCAGAGCCATATTAACAGCATCATCTGTTGATCTATTTGCTCGGTATGCAAATTGCAAGGGGTCTAAGAGCGGATTCGTGATGGTTTTCAGGTAGGAAAGCACTAGCCTTTCAAAGGTTTTCATGACTACAGATGTTAGAGCAACTGGTCTGTAGTCATTCAGTTCCTTGATGGTGGGCTTCTTCGGCACTGGGATGATGGTAGAGCGTTTGAAGCAAGAAGGAACATAGCACATCTCTAGTGATTTATTGAAAATATGGGTGAAGATGGGGGCCAATTGGTCAGCACAGACTTTTAAGCAAGAAGGAGTTATCTTGTCTGGGCCTGGAGCTTTTCCTGGCTTTTGTCTGTGAAATAGGTCCTGCACTTCCTTTTCTGTGATCACTAGGGGTTGTGAACCCAATGAAATGGGGTCAGTTGTAGGAAAGAGCATAAAAGAGCATAGGAAAGAGCAGTCAGGGTTGATCTCCTCTAGGACTGACTTGTTTGTTCGCCTTGCAGTCCAAGGGACTCGCAGGAGTCTTCTCCAGCACCAGAGTTCAAAGGCCTCAATTCTTTGGCGCTCAGCCTTTCTTATGGTCCAACCTTCACAGCCATACATTGCAACTGGGAAAACCATAGCCTTGACTATACGTACTTTTGTTGGCAGGGTGATGTCTCTGTTTTTATTTATTTATTTTATTTATTTATTCATATTTTTATACCGCCCTTCTCTGAAGACTCAGGGCGGTGTACAGCCAATAAAACGACAAGAATCCCCAAAATTTTAAAATACACTATCAAATTTAAAAAACTGATTCAATCGCTGTAACATTAAAATATTAGCTAAAATTTATCAAAACTAAAATCTAGGTAAAACCCTATAAAAAACCCACTAAAATCCCCATACTAAAATCAATCAGGTCAGCCCCGCTTGGTGAAAAAAGAAAGTCTTGAGCTCGCGCTTAAAGGTCCAGAGATCAGGGAGGAGACGGAGTCCCACCGGCAGCTCATTCCATAAAGCCGGGGCCCCCACAGAGAACGCCCTTCCCCTGGGGGCCGCCAGCCGACATTGACTAGCCGACGGCACCCTAAGAAGACCCTCCCTGTGGGCGCGCACTGGACGTATTGGACAATGGGAGGTAACTGTCGGCAGCAGGCGGTCCCGTAAATATCCCGGTCCAATGCCATGGAGCACTTTAAAGGTGATAACCAACACCTTGAAGCGCACCCGGAAGACCACCGGCAACCAATGCAGCCTACGCAGGAGAGGTGTTACATGGGAGCTACGAGGAGCTCCCTCAATCCCCCGCGCGGCCGCATTCTGCACCAGTTGGAGCCTCCAGGTGCTCCTCAAGGGGAGCCCCATGTAGAGAGCATTGCAGTAATCCAGACGGGAAGTGACGAGGGCATGAGTGACCGTGCATAACGCGTCCCGGTCCAGGAAAGGGCGCAATTGGCAAATCAGGCGAACCTGATGAAAAGCTTCCCTGGCGACGGCTGTCAGATGGTCTTCTAAAGACAGCCGTGCATCCAGGAGAACGCCTAAATTGCGCACCGATTCCCTGGGGGCCAACGATTCGCCCCCCACAGTCAGCGATGGAGTAAGCTGACTGTGCCGGGATGCCGGCATCCACAGCCACTCCATCTTGGATGGGTTGAGTCGGAGCCTGTTCGTCCCCATCCAGACCCGAACAGCCTCAAGACACTGAGTCATCACATCGACGGCTTTGTTGGGGTGGTTCGGGGTGGAGATGTACAATTGAGTGTTGTCAGCATACAGCTGACAGCTCACCCCGAAACCACGGATGATCTCTCCCAGCGGCTTCATATAGATGTTGAACAAGAGGGGTGAGAGAATCGACCCCTGCAGCACCCCACAAGTGAGTTGCCTAGGGGTCGATCTCTGCCCCCCGTCAACACCGTCTGCGAGCGATCGGAGAGGTAGGAGGAGAACCACCGTAAAACGGTGCCTCCCACCCCCAAGCCCTCCAACCGCCGCAGCAGGATACCATGGTCGATGGTATCGAATGCCGCTGATAGATCTAACAGGACAAGAGCAGAGGAACAACCTCTGTCCCGTGCCCTCCAGAGATCATCAACCAACGCGACCAAAGCTGTCTCTGTGCTGTACCCAAGCCTGAAGCCGGGCTGGCATGGGTCTAGGTAAACAGTTTCCTCCAGGTACTGGGGGAGTTGCCAGGCCACCACACTCTCTACAACCTTCGCCAGAAAGCAAAGGTTGGAGACTGGACGATAATTAGCTAAAATAGCTGGGTCCAGGGAAGGCTTCTTAAGGAGGGGCCTCACCACCGCCTCTTTCAAGGCGGCTGGGAAGACTCCCTCCCTCAGAAAAGCGCTGATAATTCCCTGGAGCCAGCCTCGTGTAACCTCCTGGGTAGCCAGTACTAACCAGGAGGGACACGGGTCCAATAAACATGTGGTGACATTCAACCTCCCCAGTATCCTGTCCATGTCATCGGGAGTCACAGGATCAAACTCAGCCCAAACAATGTTCTCAAGACGTGCCCGCATCATCCCGTCTGGATCTACCCAATCAGTGTCCAGCCCATCCCGGATCTGAGCGATTTTATCGTGCAGATAACTTCCAAATTCCTCAGCCCGACCTTGCAAGGGGTCCTCCCGAGCCCCCTGAAACAAAAGGGAGCGGGTCACTCTAAACAAGGCGGCTGGGCGGTTATCTGCTGATGCTATAAGGGCGGCCAAGTATACATACTTTGCCGTCCTTATTGCCACTAGATAGGTCTGAATGTGTGACCGTACTAGTGTTCGGTCAGATTCGGAGCGGCTGGCCCTCCAGGCGCTCTCTAGGCGTCTTCTCCAGTGCTTCATCTCTCTCAGCTCCTCAGTAAACCGAGGAGCCGGTCGAGAGCAGCACCAGGTCAGAGGCCGCATCAGCACGACGCGATCCAAAGCCCCCGCCCCCGCCCTTTCCCAGGCGGCGGCGAGTTCCTCGGCTGAGCCGTGGGTCAGCTCCTCAGGAAATGGCCCAAGCTCCGTCAGGAACCTACTCGGGTCCATCAGGCGCCTGGGACGGAACCAGCGAACTGGCTGCCATGGAGGCCATGAACTCCCGAGTTGACGACGATGACTCACCTACTGACGGCAGATTGAAATCCCCCATGACCATAAGCCTAGGGGTATCAACTGCCGCCTCGGCTATCACGTCGAGCAGCTTGGGCAGGGCTGCTGTCACGTGGCAGGGAGCCAGGTATGTGACCAGTAAACCCATCTGTACCCCATGGCCCCACCGCACAAAGAGAGACTCACAGCCAGCTGTCTGCGGGACAGAGCCCTCCCTCGGATCCAAACTTTCATTTATAATAACCGCAACCCCCCCCCCACCCCTGCCTTGAACCCTCAGCTGATGAAATGCACGGAAACCCGGTGGGCACATCTCGACGAGGGGAACACCCCTTCTGTGCCCAACCAGGTCTCATTAACGCCCATCAGGTCCGCACCCCCCTCCTGTATCAGATCTGAAATGAGGGGGGCCTTATTAATAACGGACCTGGCCTTAGTACGCTGTCTAGATTTGCCATAGCTTTCCTCCTCAGGAGCAAGCATCTTTTAATTTCTTGGCTGCAGTCCCCATCTGCGGTGATCTTGGAGCCCAGCAAAATAAAATCTGTCACTACCTCCATTTCTTCTCCATCTATCTGCCAGGAATTGAGAGGGCTGGATGCCATGATCTTAATTTTCTTAATGTTGAGTTTCAAGCCAACTTTTGCACTCTCCTCCTTCACCTGCATCAAGAGGCTCTTTAGTTTCTCTTCGCTTTCTGCCATTAGAGTGGTATCATTTGCATATCTGAGGTTGTTGATATTTCTTCCGGCAATCTTAATTCCAACTTTTGATTCATCTAGCCCCGCCTTTCTCATGAAGTGCTCTGCATGTAAATTAAATAGACAGGGTGATAGTATACAGCCTTGCCAGATTCCTTTCCCAATTTTGAACCTATCAGTGGTTCCATGTCCAGTTCTCACTGTTGCTTCTTGACCCGCATACAGATTTCTCAAGAGACAAATGAGATGGTCTGGTACTCCCATCTCTTTAAGAACTTGCCACAATTTGTTGTGATCCACACAATCAAAGGCTTTATCATAGTCAATGAAGCAGAAGTAGATGTTTTTCTGGAACTCCCTAGCTTTCTCCATGATCCAGCGTATGTTTGCATACCTTGCGCCTGCGAGGTGCCCCCGCCTCGCAGGAATGGCCCTCCTCGTTATCAAGGGCCGGCCTCCATGACGGGTCTTGGGACCCACAGAGGTGGCATGCGAAAAAGAAGAGCCTGTGGGGTTTTTTAGAGAGGGAATTTTTAAGGGGTGGGAGGGTAAGGGCGGGTAATGGGGGTAACCCGTCGGGTAGGGGGCCAGTTCCTGCACATGCTCGCGGCGGTTTTTCTCTACCAGGTTCGGAGGTTAGGGGGGAGGAGTGTGTTCCTATCTGTGAGGGTGGTTCTATTGACACGGTAAGTGGGAGAGGCAGGTATGGCGGAAGCGAGGGGTCATATCAAGTTCCGGGAGCGCGTGCTCGATGTCTGAAAGCGATCACGCTCCGACCCTTGGACTTTTCCGTTCCCCGGATGGTCAGGATCCTCAGAGCTCGGGCCTTCGGTTGATGTTGTGCAATGCCCGGTCCGTGGTGAACAAAGCCCCCCTTGTCTGTGATCTTATACAGGGGGGTTCCGCGGACCTTATGGGCATTACGGAGACCTGGTTGGGCACTGAAGGGGGCATGCCCCTTATTGAGATGTGCCCACCGGGTTTCCGTGCGTTCCATCAGCCGAGGGCCCAGGGTAGGGGTGGGGGGGTGGCGGTTGTGATTAGAGAGAGTCTAGAGCCGAGGGAGACCACTGTACCTCAGATTGCCGGGTGCGAATCCCTCTTTGTGAGATGGGGTCGTAGGTGTCAGATGGGTTTGCTGATCACGTACCTGGCTCCTTGCTGCGTGACAGCCGCCCTGCCCGAGCTTCTGGAGATGCTGGCTGGGGTGGCAGTTGAGACCCCCAGACTTTTAGTCATGGGGGACTTTAACTTGCCATCTTCCGGCTCGTCATCGACGGCAGCTCGGGAGTTCATGGCTTCCATGACGGCCTTGGACCTGACTCAAGTAGTTGATGGCCCTACTCACATTGGGGGTGGCACTCTGGATTTGATTTTTCTCTCTAGTCAGTGGTTGAGAGATCTGGACTTAAAGGAAATAGTCATTGAACCTTTGTCATGGTCAGATCACTCTTCTTCGCCTGGACTTTCTGACCGCCATTCACCACCGCAGGGAGGCGGAGCCGATACGTTGGTTCCGCCCCAGGCGCCTGATGGACCCGGATGGGTTCCGGACGGAGCTTGGGCCATTTCCTGAGGGTCTGGCTCACGGCTCGGCTGAGGAACTTGTTGCGGCCTGGGAACGGGCCGCGGCGGGGGCCTTAGACCGTGTCGTGCCTTTGCGGCCTCTGACCCGGCGCAGATCCCAACCGGCTCCTTGGTTCTCCGAGGAGCTGAGAGGGATGAAACGCCGGAGAAGACGCCTAGAGAGTTCCTGGAGGTCTAGCCGTTCGGAAGCTGATCGGACACTAGTGAAGTCCTATACTAGGACTTACCTAGTGGCATTGAGGGAAGCGAGGCGTAGCTACGCCTCCTCCCTCATTGCATCGGCAGATAACCGCCCAGCCGCCCTGTTTCGGGTGACTCGCTCCCTCCTACACCAGGGGAGCGGACGACCCGTTGCAGGGACGTGCTGAGGAGTTTAACGTTATCTATACGATAAAATCGTTCAACCGGGATGGTCTGGACCAAGATTGCGGTGATGCGGGTGAGATGCTCGAGGGCGGTCTTGGTGACATTGTTTGGGATGAGTTTGACCCTGTGGCTCCCGAGGACATGGACAGGTTGTTGGGTAGGTTGAATGCCACCACGTGTTTACTGGACCCGTGCCCCTCTTGGCTGGTGCTGGCCACTCGAGAGGTGACACGAGGCTGGCTCCAGGCGATTACGACCGCTTCTTTGGTGGAGGGTGTCTTCCCGCCTGCCTTGAAAGAGGCGGTGGTGAGGCCCCTCCTTAAGAACCCGTCCCTGACCCGCTGTTTTAGGTAATTATCGTCGGTCTCCAACCCGCCGCGCGAAGGTTGTAGAGAGTATGGTGGCATATCAATTTCCCTTGCACCTGGATGAAACTGTCTATCTAGACCCGTTCCAGTCCGGTTTTCGGCCCGGCTACAGCACGGAGACGGCTTTGGTCGCGTTGGTGGATGACCTCTGGAGGGCCAGGGATAGGGGTTGCTCCTCTGCCCTGGTCCTATTAGACCTCTCAGCGGCTTTCGATACCATCGACCATGGTATCCTGCTGCGCCGGTTGGAGGGATTGGGAGTGGGAGGCACCGTTTATCGGTGGTTCTCCTCCCATCTCTCCGACCGTCGCAGTCGGTGTTGACGGGGGCAGAGGTCGGCCCCGAGGCGCCTCACTTGTGGGTGCCGCGGGGTCGATCCTCTCGCCCCTCCTGTTCAACATCTACATGAAGCCGCTGGGTGAGATCATCAGTGGTTTCGTGTGAAGTACCAGCTGTATGCGGATGACACCCAGCTGTATTTTTCACACCGACCACCCCAACGAAGCTTTCAAGTGCTGTCCCGGTGCCTGGAGGCCGACGGGTCTGGATGGGGAGAAATAGGCTCAAGCTCAATCCTCCAAGACAGAGTGTCTGTGGATGGCGGCATCCCGGTACAGTCAGCTAAATCCGCGGCTGACCATCGGTGGCGAGTCATTGGCCCCGATGGAAAGGGTCCGCAACTTAGGCGTCCTCCTGGATGAACGGCTGTCTCTAGAAGATCATTTGACGGCCGTCTCCAGGGGAGCGTTCTACCAGGTTCGCCTGGTACGCCAGTTGCGCCCCTTTCTGGACCGGGATGCCCTATGCACGGTCACTCACGCACTCGTGACGCCGCGCCTGGATTACTGCAATGCTCTCACATGGGGCTCCTTGAAGGGCATCCGGAGGCTGCAGTTAGTCCAGAATGCGGCTGCGCTGGTGATAGATGGAGCCCCGTGGCTCCCGTGATAACACCCATCCTGCGCAGGCTGCACTGGCTACCTGTGGCTCGGTGCGCTTCAAGGTGCTGGTGACCACCTTTAAAGCGCCCATGGCATTGGGCGGGTTACCTACGGGACCGCCTACTGCTACCGAATATCTCTCACCGACCCGTGCGCTCTCACAGAGAGGGTCTCTCAGGGTGCCGTCAGCGGCAATGTCGCCTGGCGACGCCCAGGAAGGGCCTTCTGTGGGGCCCCACCCTCTGGAATGAACTACCCCCCGGTCTTCGTCAGCTTTCGGACCTCCGGACCTTCCGCCGCGGGCTTAAAACACATTTATTTAATTGTGCAGGGCTGAGCTAAATTTTAGATTTTAAATTACTGGTTTTTAAATTGGCTTTTATTCTATATTTTTAATTTTAAATTAATAGGCGTTTAGAATAAGTTTTTTAACTGTTTTTATATTTCTTACATTGTATTTATGTGTTTTAAATGCCTGTACACCGCCCTGAGTCCTTCGGGAGATAGGGCGGTATATAAATTTGATAAATAAATAAATAAAAATAAATAAAATCTCTAGTTCCTCTGCCTCTACAAAATCCTGTCTGTACTTCTGGTAGTTCTCGATCCACATACTGCTGGAGCCTAGCTTGTAGGATTTTAAGCATAACCTTACTAGCATGTGAAATGAGTGCAATGGTGCGATAGTTTGAACATTCTTTGGCATTGCCTTTCTTTGGAATTGGAATGTAAACTGACCTTTTCCAATCCTGTGGTCATTGTTGAGTTTTCCAAATTTCCTGGCAAATTGGGTGTAGCACTTTTACTATGTCGTCTTTTAAGATTTTGAATAGCTCAGCTGGAATACTGTCTCCTCCACTAGCTTTGTTGTTACTCAGATTTCCGAAGGCCCATTTGACTTCACATTCTAGGATGTCTGGCTCAAGGTCAGTGACCACCCCATTGTGGTTATCAGGGATGTTAATAGAATAGAATAGAATAGAATTTTTATTGGCCAAGTGTGATTGGACACACAAGGAATTTGTCTTGGTGCATATGCTCTCAGTGTACATAAAAGAAAAGATACGTTCATCAAGGTATCATTCTTGTATAGTTCTTCTGTGTAATTTTGCCACCTCTTCTTAATCTCTTCTGCCTCTGTTAAGTCCCTGCCATTTTGGTCCTTTATCATGCCCATCTTTGCATGAAACGTTCCCTTCATATCTCCAATTTTCTTGAACAGATCTCTGATCCTCCCTATTCTATTGTTTTCTTCTATTTCTTTGCACTGTTCATTTAAGAATGCATTCTTATCTACACTAAATAACCATTGACAAAACTGTGAAATGTGGCAGCTCTGTAATGTATTTAGAAAAGTAAAGCAACTTCAAAATACACATCAAGGGAAATAGATTCAGGCAGTGACCTATTACTAGAACAAGGAAGCAAAAATCATATACAAAATACAATAAACATAAAAAGTAATGCAACAAGATCCAGTGACAATAATGTTTGTATCTGAGAGAAAGTTCAGTTAGAAATTACATTCACATTATTTGTACTAAAGATGAATACAGTATATGACCACAGTTGGGAATGAGAGAATTATGAAAAGAGATCAGGAAAGCCAGGAATTGTCAATTTTTTCAGAAAAGCAGAATAAAAGAAAATTGAGGAGCAATCTAAAAACATAACTAGGGAGGTTAAGTTGAGTGGAAACATTGGATATAAATAGCAAAACAGTTTGCTAATATTAGTTTTGTGAAGTGCAATAAAGTTAATTGACTGAGGGCCAACCAGAAAAAATAGAACATATTCCTATTCATATCTGCTGGCTTGGATAGGGATACTTCATTTGGTGGGAATTGCACAGCTTCTTCTGAAGAAAGAAGAGCATAGGAAAAAACAAAAAGCAATTTCTCAACTGAGCAGCAAATATGAAGGTTCCTCCTGGATAGGATATTTTCCCCCCTCTTAGATGTCCTAGATATTGGAGAGGAGAATCAAGATGATAGTCACAACACATTTTAAAAGGGACAGAGCTTTGATTACCCGGTGGTAACCCCCATCTAGATTTTTTTTAACCCCTTCCCCTCTGCTTCCCTGCTGTTAATTCAAAAAAATACAGCTGGCTTTTATTTTTCTTATTTTTTTTAAAATGCAATCTATTTCAGTCAATGACAGTCAGGATACCTGTTGTATTTTAAAATCTGTATTGTTTTATATGTTATGGCTGTAAACTACTATAGACCTTGGATTCTGGCAGTATATAAATAAGAGAAAAAAGCAAGCCAATGTTAGAATTTTACAGTATTCTACGATTTAAAGATTTAGTCTATTTCTTTCAAGTTTGTCATCAGAAAAATAATATATGTTGTTACACATATATTCCCCTCTGGCTTAAATAAGAAGGTTAAAATCAGCATAGATATTACTTGGAGACTACTTGCCTTGAGGCAGTTTCTGTAGTTTTACAGTATGAAAGAGAAGGGTAGATGTATTAAAAGAAGGCAACAGAGTCCACCAGAGTTCTTTTCAGAAGCTCACCTACATCCATCCTCCTGCTAGAGATGTGTCCTGCCTGAGGACATCTCCTGCATCTTTGGCAAGTTGGAATGGAACACTGATACATCTCCTTTCAGGCTACCTTCACTAAATAAGTGATGCTTGTCTCCCTCAGGATTTTCTCTGGACGGTTGGAAACACTGAAGCATAACTAGGAGAAGTAACACTGAAAGCTTTGAGGGAAAGGGAAAAGAATTGGAAAGTATCCTACTCCTTTCCTTTGGCAAGCCTTGATGGGTTTGAAGCTCCTTGCATCACTACTTTCCAGATAAGCAAGCATGCTAGAATGAACCCAGTGTCAGTAATAAGCTGCTGGTTGAGATGGATGGATGGATGGATGGATGGTAGATAGATAGATAGACAGATATATATGATCAATTTGATATCTATTTATCTACCTACCTACTTACTTTCATCTGTCTATCTAAGGTTATACTTGGAAATTATGTCTTATTACATGCCAAAATGAGACAAGTCTATTTTAAATCTGTGACAGAGAATATAGCAACCTATAATGTAACTGATATTTTTAGCTGGAAATCTGAGGAGCAAATATCTATTTTCATTCATGGTGCTTAGAACATTTGGGAAAAAGGTAAATATGGTTATCCACATTCTACTGGCACAGAAGGGCTGTTAAAGTGCCCTGTAGTTTATTTTCACAAATATGCCATATTCCAAAAGCTTACAAACTGTACACTACATTTAACGAAGAGAGAGAATGCAGCAACTTTGTTTGAAACTAGACCACTGTTATTGCATATTGGTAAAATAAGACACCTAAAAAGGTGACAACACATTTAATTATTGTAATCAACCAGATGAAAAAGGACATAACAAAGTGCTCTTCAATTCCTATCCTGTCATTTATGATTGTATATTTTTCTGTATTTGTAAGTTTATTTTTTTTTTTCAAAAGTTCAAAAATAATCAGACAGCATATGAAAATAGTGTTCCAGGTTCTGGGCCTTACTTAAACTGGGTTGCCTTTCTTATACATGCATGTTAGAATGCCAGAACAGGGGTCTCCAACCTTGGCAACCTTGGCAAAGCTTCAAAAGCTTTGGTGGCTGGGGAATTCTGGGAGTTGGTCCTCCAGGCTTAAAGTTGCTAAGGTTGGAGACCCCTGGGCCAGAAGGTTGTGGCCTTTGCTCATACCAGCCAGCAAAGCTATGGAGCTAAAGAGCTAGGTTCAGTATGAAGTTAGCCTATGTGGTGTAGATGCGTATGTTTTGCAGAGTAGCCATATAAGTAAAAATCAGGTCTATTCAAAATGGATAGCACATCCATGAGTCGGAGAAGAAAGATAGCTTATCAAGATGGATATATCGCAAATCTATTTTGATTAATTTGCATTTTTCTTCTTCTCTTCCCATTAGCATAAATCTCAATGAGTTCAGAAACTGTATATCATGTGCTTCAATCCAGCCACATCATGAACACCAATACCACTACGGTATCCAATAGCACACTGAATACCTACAGAGGTGACCTTGAGGAAAATCAATAGCTAACATGAGTTAGTCTAGGAATGCAAGAAAATGTGAGAAAGAAATTTAAGATTGCCCTGCCTTGAATTCCTTTGGTATAAGAGAGGGGGAACATGATTAAGCAGTCAAGATGCTATTAGTATAGTCTATACCTGTGATGGCGAACCTATGGCATGTGTGCCAGAGATGGCACGCAGAGCCCTCTCTGTGGGAATGCACGCTGTTGCCAGCTGCTCTTCTGGTTTCCAGCATGCACATGCGCGCCAGCCAGCTGCTCTTTGCGGGCACTCGAGTGCCAGAAAATGGTCTGAAAAACAGACAAAAATGACCCAAAAATAGGCCGTTTTCTGGGCTGTTTTCAGGCTGTTTTCAGAGCCAAAAATGGCCCCTCAAACCAGCCTGAAACTGGCCAAAAGACAGGCATGTGTGCGCTGCCCAGCTGGTCTTTGGGTTTCTAGTGTGCACACATGCACCTACATGCACGCACGTTCTGGTTTGGGCACTTGGTGCCAAAAAGGTTTGCCATCCCTGGTCTAAATTGTATCAAGAAAGTCAAGTTCTAGTATTTCTTTTGTGTCTGCTTCCTGACCTGGCGTATTTCAAAAGGCTAACAATGCCTTCCAATTTGGGGTAGGCCTCATCTTCCAGTGTCATGTATTGACACTGTGCTGATTGTGAGTATTCATTTGGTTTTCTTGGCAGAATATTTGAATGGCATGCCATTTACTTCTCCAGTGAGTTGTATTTAGCCTGAGTTCTTATTTCTCATTTGCACATCACAGGTGACCCTTCTGAGAATGTACATTTCCCGTGGTTGAGCTTATAGGGACCTTCACCAATTGAAAGATAATGATCCCTGAAGCAAAACATACATAAATTGGAACACTAATATTACTCAAGGCTCATTTTTATAATGCCCAGTAGCCCAAGATGTTTGATCAATGTGCCAGAGTTGCTGGCAACCACATTTAACAAGGAAATCAGGCTGTACCCTATTCCCCAACAGCAGAATCTTTGTTAGCCTTCAAAAATCATAGTCATCTAAACAGTATGAACGTAAGTTGGAAAAACCTCATTCAAAAATGCATCATTATAAATTTTCAAGCAATATAGGAGTGAAACAAAAAGATATATGTCTTCTTCTATTTGATAGGAAAGCTATCAGGGCTAGATGCTTTTCTAGTTTTCACAGAAGTAATATATTATTATTTCCAGAATATATTATGTCCTGAAGAGATAAAGGTACAGCTAGATAAGCAGCTTGGTCATGAGTAATCTTCAGAAGAACTACATTATTTTAAAATAGATTAATTTCTGTTTCGGTAACCATTGACTCACTATTATAAAATCAGATATAAAAATACTGATTTATAAGATCAGAGTCAACATATATTTTGTCCTGAGCATGCTTAATAGTGTAAATAATATTTCTTGTTGTTGCTGTTTCAATCAGGAGGCCAATAATTTACCAGGTTTTTCCTCTCGCACTCAATATCATTGCTTTATATGATTTATCCAGCGCATTAAAGGGGATTAAGTTTAGCAAATGTAAAAGCTTTATATAGTCCTGATTATATAGTTCAAATGCAGTTATGTAGTTCATAGATATTCAAAAGTTTTGCAAGTTTTCCTATTTAAAATTTTATTCTTCTTCTTCTATCAAGCCTAAGCAATAATACGACTACAAATATAAGCCTTAAAAGCATCTCAAGCAACCATTAAATTTGTAGAGTGTCTATTTATACAAAAAAAAAAAATCTTCAAAGCCTTTTTTTCTTCCATGATCAAGATGCTAAAAAATAATCAAGCTGAGAACAGGTCTGATGTTGTGCTGAGAAAAAAGACTATATTCTTGTGATAGATTTAAAGCTGGGAATCAGGAACAGATGTATTCTTGCCAGACTAGCTTCTGTAATGAGGTGCTATTCCATTAAAGTCTAAATAGTTTCACATCTCATAGTCTTTCAATATCCCAATGTAAAATTATCTTATAAATCAGCAAAATTGCTAAAAGAGAACTCTGTTTCTTCAGAACATGATAACTTAGTGGCAGGGGTGTTATGTAGCAGGTTCAGTCCAGCTTGTACAATTCAGTTGTAATTTTTTTCTCACTACAAATGGAAGTGGATTCCCCCAGTTTATGATTCTCGGACATGGACCAGGTGTCTCTGGCCTTTGATGGCATGTGGTGGGCAGAGAGCATATTTAGAAGGGCAAAATGGCAAAGGGAAATGCGTGCATAGTGTCTAGTCATAGCATAGATGTTTGATTTGCTCCACCCCTCACCTGCTTTGGAATCAGCTGTTGCCCAATTTAGATAATATCCCAGATTAACTAGTGATGGGGGTAAATAATTCTTATTTTCATGGCTAGAAATATCTAGTGGTGAAGTTTGATGGCTATATTTATCTTACAGGCGTAACATTATCGAATCATCTGATGGTTTGTTTCCTTGAATATGCCTTGTAAAAGTCCCATATTATAGTGGGTTGAGAGCAGTCAGATAACACAGCAACTCTGAATCTAAAAAACCTTTTGATGGATTGGTTCTTGGTAAAATAAGCAATCTGCACTTAAGGCAATGACAACACTTTTAAATGGTTGTAATCAATCAATAGAGGCAACATGCTTAACTGGGTCCATAGTGGAGTGAGTATTTATTTATTTATTTGTTTATTTAAAAGATTTATATAGCTATCTGTATTATAGCAACCCTGAGTGGCACACAAAATCATAAAAACAACCAAAGAACCCAGACAGAATGAAAATCTATAAAGCTGTATAAAAACTCCTGGCATTCTGGTATAATACTCTCCATGCGTCCACAGGCCATCTTGCTAGGCTGCGGCCTGATCCCTCCCCAACATTGGAGTTGAAAGCTAGCTCTTCAAGGCCTTTAGGAAGGCAAGAAAAGTTGGTGCTTTCCAGATTTCTGGAAGAAGGGGGTGCCACAGGGAAGGGGCAACTACAAAGAAAGCACACTTCCTAGGACCCACTTAAATGACAGCATTTAAGAGAAGAGAGTTAATGAAGTGTTAATACCACTTTATAATGCCTTGGTAAGGTCACACTTGGAATATTGCATTCAGTTTTGGTCACCACGATGTAAAAAAAATGTTGAGATTCTAGAAAGAGTGCAGAGAAGAGCAACAAAGATGATTAGGGGACTGGAGGCTAAAACATATGAAGAACGGTTGCAGGAACTGGGTATGTCTAGTTTAATGAAACGAAGGATTAGGGGAGACATGATAGCACTGTTCCAATATCTCAGGGGTTGCCACAAAGAAGAGGGAGTCAAACTATTCTCCAAAGCACCTGAGGGAAGAACAAGAAGCAATGGGTGGAAACTAATCAAGGAGAGAAGCAACTTAGAACTAAGGAGAAATTTCCTGACAGTTAGAATAATTAATAAGTGGAACAACTTGCCTGCAGAAATTGTGAATGCTCCAACACTGGAAATTTTTAAAAAAATGTTGGATAGCCATTTGTCTGAAATGGTGTAGGGTCTCCTGCCTGGGCATGGGGTTGGACTAGAAGACCTCCAAGGTCCCTTCCAACTCTGTTATTATTATTATTAGAGTTGGAGCACACTCACTCTCTCTAATCTGATGGGAGAGGCAGATACTCTCAGGGAGAAGCAGTCCTGAAAACCATGGGATGCCCAGAACTGTGTCGGTTTCCATATTATGGACCAGTTATAGTTTCCAAATAGTTTTCAAGGGCATATACATACACATACACATACACATACACATACACATACACATACACATACACATACACATATACATATATATTGCAGTAATCCAACCAGGAAGAGATCAGGGCATGAATGACTGTAAGCAAAGTGTCACAGAACATTAAGAGGCAAAGTTTCAGTTCTCTCTTTGCCCTAACAAATTGCTACTGTGAATATCACTCTATTACTCTGACGGAATATAAAGACTCTTAAAAGCTTACCATCTAGAGTTTTTTTTTATAAAAAAACTTGTTATTAAAGACTTTTACAACACTAAAATATACTCATATTCCAAAGGTGCTTTTTCAGGCGGCAACAGGACTTTCTTGTTTTTTCTTTTGAAGATGTTTCTCTTTGTAGGAAGTTAGCACCCACCCCCCTCCTAGAAGAATGAAATGTTTTAGGAAATATTAAAAAGGCAGAATATATTTCCCTGGCTGAGAAATGGAGAAACCTGTTTTAAAGACAAAGCAGCTTCCACCTTCCTGCCTCCCCCCCACCTTTGTCAATGGGCCAGAGGCAGAAACCCAATTCCCTCCCACACCTTGCCAATGGACCATCATCTGCAACACAATAGGACCCATCTAGCAACAGAAACTCCCCACATGGTACCTGGGGAGATTACATCAGCCAGCAAGGCTAGCTAAGACCCTCACCCCCTGGGAGTCTGACAACCAATCAGGGTACTCTTCCTGTGCCGCAGGAAGTTCAAAGCTCAGCGAGGGCATAAAACCAAGGCACGCTCAGCATCTCGCCCTTTTTCTGTTCAGGAACTCAAACCATGTGATCCTGTCCACCATTAAACCATCTTTCCAAGCAGTCTCCATGTTTCCAGTGTCCTTTTCCCCACTTGGAACTTAACCCAGATGGACATTTCTTCCAACAGTTTCTCATCCAAGAAGCTTCTTCAGCTTTGACACAATCTTTAAAGAACTGAC
Organism: Ahaetulla prasina; assembly: GCF_028640845.1. Taxonomy (NCBI): domain Eukaryota; kingdom Metazoa; phylum Chordata; class Lepidosauria; order Squamata; family Colubridae; genus Ahaetulla; species Ahaetulla prasina. The sequence continues at coordinate 81,704,689 of NC_080540.1, read as the reverse complement.
TTCCTTGCAAAAAATACAGGCATTAATGTTTCCCCAATCCTCACATTAAATACATACTTCACTTCTTCCTTTAAACCCTCCCCCCCTCATCCGTTTACAAATCCAAAACTCATTACTGTCAAAAGGGCCGGTGAATGGCGCAGGCTGGTAAGGCCTGTTATTAAGAACAGCCTGTTATTAAGAACACAAAGCCTGCAATTACTGCAGGTTCGAGCCCGGCCCAAGGTTGACTCAGCCTTCCATCCTTTATAAGGTAGGTAAAATGAGGACCCAGATTGTTGGGGGGGCAATAAGTTGACTTTGTAAAAAATATACAAATAGAATGAGACTATTGCCTTATACACTGTAAGCCGCCCTGAGTCTTCGGAGAAGGGCGGGGTATAAATGTAAACAAAAAAAAAAAAAGTCCCTGTAGGGTTTCCAGAATTTTATAAAAATATTTATTTTAACTTTCATCAAACAAGTCAACTTTAAAATCTTTTTTTTTTTTTTGCTCTTGATAATCTTTCATTCATCAGGTTGTTGTAAGATTAAATTTCCATTCAAATTTGGTTTTTTTTTTCATCTCAAAGATATCTTCAAGGTTTTACCCAAAGGTGCTGTTTCAAAAGGCAACTGGACTTTCTGCATTTTTTTCTTTTGAAGATGTTTCAATTGTCATCCAAGAAACATCTTCAGCTCTGACTGAAGTGGGGAATGGAAGGATTTAGATTCCTTGCAGTCCTCTGATTCTTAGCACTTTGAAGGTCGGTCATTAACTCTCTGAAAGTTGTTGAGGCCCCTTGGGGGTTTATATGACCTGGATGATTTTATTTGGGACAACTGTGATGTGGATGTCTAAGAATCTCCATAGACTTTAAGGTTTTAGAAACCCTCTTTTGCAAATCCAAAGATAAATCCTTGCCCAGATCCCTTTTCATCTCTTGGTTTGTCATTTCTATTTCCATTTTGACTGTAATCTCTATTTTATATTTCACAATTTTTTAATTTTCCAATATTTCTACATCAGCTTGGATTTGTATCCCCTCTTCATTGTGTCTGTCCATAAATTCCTCCCTGTTGTTATCTGTCAGTTCTTTATAATCTTTTTCAAAAATACGTTTACAGGTAAAGAAAATATTGCTGTTAGTTTGGTTGTAGGATCTCTCCCAATTCTTCAAAAATCCTTTGAAATGTCTCAAGTGTCATTTGTTTGTCATTTTGTAAATTTCACTTTTCTTTTTCCTGCCTAGAATTTTAAACTCCTCTGGTGTCCATTTCTATATTCACAATCTCAAGTTTCTTTGTTATTTTATTTTCTACTTTCAGCCAATGATTTTTCCTAATTGACTAAACAATTTGTGTTGCCACAGAAATAGTTTTTTTTACTCAGTTTTTCTAAAGCAATAGCAAAAATCACTTTCTGTAAGTGCCATGGCAATCTGAAGTCTTGCTGACTTTTGTGGGGAATTTTGTGAGGGGAATCACTGCTGGATGCTGGATCTGAGCTGACATTAATTTCTCGAGAACAGATCACTGAGATCATCCATGTGACTCGGGACAGCCACTCCTCATGAGTGGATTATGGAATCTGCCATTTTTACAATCTGTTAATGAGTAGAATGGCTATGAATTTGGATTACATCGAACTCACTTTTGCAAAGAAGTCTTTATGAACATTAAACTCAACCTAGCCTTATATCTTAATTATTTTTTTGGATAATTTTTATTTGTTGTATATTGGAGAGATTAAGACCCTTCGGATTGGCAAAGTTTTACTGAATTAATTGGGAGAGTTTCCGCTTCTTATTAAGACAATTCTGTAAATTTGATTTAAAGAATTTTAAAAATATATGATTTTTTTTGCACCATGCAGCAAAACCAAACTTATTATATGGAGTTTGGAAAGCTAATAGTGGATTAAGGAGCCAGAGGGATTTGAAATTATAGCTTTGAATTATTTAGAAGACACTTCCTCATGGGAAAAAAGAAGATTGTTTGGGTTTTTTTTATATATATAGTAAGGAGATCTTGAAAGCACAACAACTACATCCGGAAGATACAGAAAAAGGAGCACAATCCTTAGTACAAACTTTTGAATACCTCTCAGTCAAGCTTTTGGACAGGATGGATCCGATGATTGGTAAAATTGACAGAGCAGGTCTAACGAAGTTGTAAAACAAGACAAGGTGTAATGGATGCCTATGAAATTAATTTGAAGGGGGATTTATATGAAATACAAATGGATCTGATGGATGATTTATTCCCTGAAGGAGATGAGCATGTATTAAATTAGGAAACTATTTGGATTTTTTCTTCTTCTTCTCTATAGACAAAACAGCTCTGCTAATATTTGGAAGTAGTTTTTTACAAGTGACAAACAAAAGGATAAATTTCAATTATTAATACAGAAGAAATCTGTTAAAAGTTCTGAAGGATTTTTGCTTTGAAATCCAGATGATCGGCAAACTACAAGGTTTGTTAAAGTTCTCTTAAGGTTAGCATTAACATAGCATTTGAGCCTCATTTTCCTTATGTAAGAGATGAACAATGGTGAAAAGAGAGATTATCTTCTATTTAGATACAGTGATAAACTACAGTATTAAAATTGTGTTTTATTTATTTACATTATTTATTTATTATTTTTACAAATAACTCAAGGCAGCAAACCACATCCAACATACCTTCTTCCTCCTATTTTCCTCACAACAATCACCCTCTGTTTGGGCTGTAAGAGCATGATTGGCCCAAAGCAGGGGTGAAATGCTACTGGTTCGGGGCAATTCACCCGAACCGGTAATGAAAATGCTACCTGTTCGTCTGAACCGGTAGTAAAAAAATGCTTTAAAAAGTAAAAAAAAAAAAAGTTCCAACTGTACAGGACAGCTGATTGTCTAAACTTTTTAAAACTTTTTTTAAGCATTTTTTAAAAAAGTCAAACTAACTGAGCCTAAATATAATGCTGAACCAAAATCAAATGAGTTATTATGTAGTATGTTGCATGAAACAAGTTATACCATCTTAAATCTCCAGTACTATATTATAAAATCTTAATTGGGAGAGAATCAAATTGGCATCATTTCAAGACATTGAAGGAGAAACGAAGTAACAGGTGGCAGCAGCATACATGGAACTCATAGCTCTTCTTTAATAATTTGCAAAATATGGAAAAATGCCACCTGAATAAATAGCTTTTAATGAGCCTGATTACCTTTTTCTGAGGGACTGGGTAATTCTGCCTGGCTATATCACACTTCTATATCCTAGGGTGTGTATAGCAGTTTGACACTACCTACATTTTGAATTTGCTGCTAATTGGATTTTTATCTTGAAACACAGATTATCAGCAAGTTACCTCTGGGACTTTTTTGAAGGGATTAAAATAATTTTTAAAACTCAGAAAGTTTATAAGATTGGCTTATTTGACCAAGGTTAAAAGAACAAAATAATTAGATCAGGTTGCACTTACTGGACTTTTGCTAAGATTGATTGACATAGGATTTAGATTTTGTTTTATTTATATAAGAGATGAGCCTACGGGAAGAAGAGAGATATGCTTTATTTAGAGACGATAGCAATAGTACTTTGACTTATATACCACTTCACAGTGCTTTGCAGTCCTCTCTAAGCAGTTTACAGAGTCACTGTTGTGACCCAGGTTCCTGGACCCGGACTCCTGGACTCGGATGATTCAGAAAGTGAGGGAGAAGACCTGGCAAGGCCTGCTTCTTTTGGCCCCTCTCCCTCCCTGGCACCCACCCAAAGGGAGGAGGAGGGGCCGGCAAGGCCTGATTCTCCCGAGCCTTCTTCTGATTTGGCAACGCCCCAAGAACAGTTTTGGAGTGATGCAAGGCTGTGCAGACGTGACCGGCGCGCGCAGCAGAGGAAGTGTTGGGACAAAGCCAAAGAATGATGGTCATGCAGTGACATCTGCAGAGACTATAAATAGGAGGCGGGACTTCCTGGTTTTTTGTCTTGGACAAAGCAATGAATTTGCGCGGGCAAACTGTATCAATGGAGGGAAGAATATATTCATGAGTAATTCTGGCCTTATCTATAATTTCCTCGTTATCTCCAGAGACTTGGCAGGCCCGTGGGTAGACGTGGCCAGGACATTTATCTATGTAAATAAATTAGAAAAGAAGGCCTTTGACTGACTCTTTGTTGGGAGTATTGGGGGAAGGAAACAGAACAGTCACCATATTTCTCCCAACATTCTGGGTCCTCATTTTACCAATCTTGGAAGGCTGAATCAACTTTGAGCTGGTGCGATTCAAATTGGTGAACTGTTGGCAATCAGCAGTCAGCAGAATTAGCCTGCAATACTGCATTCTAACCACTGTGCTACCACGGCTCTTCTTGATGATGATAAGTTACTAAAATTGTTTTTACCTGCTGTTTTTACCCACTTTTGTTCTTTTTTTATTTTTCACATCCCTTTTTCTTTATTTCTTGTATATTTTTGTAATTTCTATTGACTTGTATTCTCTTCATTTATAATTCTAAAAATATATTTGAAACAAGTTTTTGCAAAAGGCCTAATTTTCTAAATTTGCCTGATTTCTTAATCTGTTTAAAACTTTCTTAAATACTTAGCGTTTTTGCCATTTGTTTTATTTTCCTTAAATAATTTAAAATTGTTAGCTTTTTTCAATTTTGTGATGAGGTTTTTACTCAACAAGTAGCTTTTTAAACTTATTCTTTGGAAGATATCTTTTAATTATAATTATAAATCTGAAAATGATTAGAAAGTGAAGTGGATGAAGAACCAGTGTTCTTAAAGCTGGTTGACAGCTTGATAGTTTCCCTCATCTCCTGGTACTTAGATCGATGAAGGGATCACTATTCTGCAGTCTCCTTATCAGAAGCAGCCACTTGGAGCACAAATAACTAATATCTCATCCTCACCTTGTCTGGATAGATTCCATTGGCTCAAGCTTGCCGCTGATCTTCAGCCATTGCCATGTTACTGTTTCCAGTCTTTCAGAGGCATCTAATTCACCATTTTCCTCATCCAGAAGTCTCGTATCATCCAGATTTGATATTAACCCTGTAAATTATTCATCAAAACCACCCCAGCTTTCCAGAAGCTTCTAGTTCTTCTTTCCTACTGATGCTTACTGACCTGTCTTAGCATATGAATAGCATGCTAAAGAGTAACAATTTTCATTTTGCTTTGATTTTGCCTCCTTCTGGGCAGTGGTATAGAATTGAATAGCAGTAGAGGAGGCGTGGCCAGCGTTGCGATGGAACAGACATGAAGCCCGAGAGCTCTGGGATGAGTGCCGAAAATCCCCTCAATATGGGGGTCCAGTCTGGACCATAGCTGCCCTGCAGGGGCAGTGAAGAATGAGGGAGCTGCTGGAGCAGACAAGGAAGTTGCAAATTCCCTGTAGCTCTGGCTTTTTTCCCTCCACCCAGCGAGGAGGACCACAGCCATTACCAGCTGCCTGAAGTCAGTACGGCCACAAGAACGGGCAGGAGGATAAAGCATAAGTACTGAACAAGATATTGAAGCTGGATGAGTTAATACCAGCTCACGAAGAGGCACTAGGAGCAATTTTGCATTTTTTTAAAAAATTGAGAAATAGCGGCTAATTTAAACAGGAAATGAAAATGGAAGGAAATAATTAATGATACCTAAAACCTGACAAAAGTTGGCTTGGAACCTAAGTCTAGAGCCCTAACTGAATAGAGAAAACAGAGAAAAATATGACTTTTAATTAAAATAGACTTTGGAGAATTTTGGAGGCTTTTATCGATTATTTAAAGATTATAAGCAAGAACAAAAAAGAGAGGAATTAACTAAGATTTTAAAAATGGATTTTAATTGAGCATTTCCCAGTTCCTCTATTCTTTATAAATTTGGATTTAAAGATTATAATGAAACTATTTAAACAGGACTGAAAAGAGGCAATAAATTGAAACAAAGAGAAAAAAGGTGCGGCTGAAAATGGATATTTTGTTAATTGTGGATTGTAACTGTAGACTAAAGACTGACACCTAAAGGCAGAAGAAATACAGGAGGGAAATGTCTTTGTGATTTCAGGACAATTTCAAAGGAGGGTTTTAGCAACTAGATGGATGACCTTTAAGACTCATAACATCAAAGAATAAAACCGAAAACAACACTAAAGACTGACACCTAAAGGCAGAGGAAGAAATATAGGAGGGAAATGTCTTTGTGATTTCAAGACAATTTCAAAGTAGGATTTTTGTAACCAGATGGCTGACCTTTAAGATTCATAATATCAAAGAATAAAGTAGAAAACAATGGACAATAAGAAGTATACAACTGTCATTTAAGCAAGAAATATAAGAAATGATTACAGAACTGGAATATTAAAGAAATGAGCTGCATGCAGCAATGATAGAGAAGAATATAAAAAGCATGATAGAGAAGAATATTAAAAGCATGTAAAACTAAAATTTATGTTAAAGATTAGAGGATTACAAAAATATTGAGAAGAGGAGGAATGTGGTAACAAGGAATCTAATAAGTTAAGAAAATATGTAGTTTTTAAGCATATGTAGTGAAATTGAAATAATTTGAGGTAAAACTTCCAATAGAATATTTGAATATAACTATGGAATTATGTGAGGAATGGGATATGTTTTCTCCTTTTCATTTTGTTCTTTTTATCTTGTTTAATATTTTAAATTTTTTCTTATTTGGAATGGGATTATGAAATAATAAGTGATGGGAGACCTTTTTGAAATTAAGGTGCGATTTAATGTAGGAGAGATTTTTATAGAGATTACCTTGTTTTTATTTTTTATTTTTTGTTACTGGTCTGTCTTTGATAACATTAGGGATAAGTACAGCTGTATTTTGTTTAATGAAGAATGGAAGGGCAAGAAAGGGGGCAAAAATGTGGGAACTAGATTTGATTCAATACCATTCAGGATAAAGGGGTGGATCAGATGTTTTGATAGAAATGTGCAAATAATAAAATTTTAAGAGGGGAAGGGAAAAATATTGGATAAACAATACAATGAGGAAGTGAAATTTGAAAAGTGTTTAATTATGTACCTGACTGATACCTTGTTCAAAAGATTTGTATGTGGGTTTTTAAAAAATAAAAATAAAAAAACTTCCCCCCCCCCAAAAAAAATATTGAATGGCAGTAGGGACAAAGACAGGGAGGGAACGACAGTGGCAAGGATTTGGGCCTCTTAAGACACCAAAGAGCTATGAAGATTTTTATTTGTATCAAAAGGTCTGAGCTTAATTAAGATCACGTCACACCTTGTTCTATATGTGGGAATAAAAAGAGCTATGAAGGCAGACATCTAGTCCTTCGTCAGCACCAGCTGACAGCAGGTTTTTATGCAGGAAGTTTGCCTTATGCTTCCAGGAAACCTACCTGATCTCCTGCGTAAGATCTCCTGCATGTAAAGCACATGCTTTATTACTCAGCTATGCCAAGTGTGACAGATAGATTTAAAGTCACATTCATCATTTTAGGGACTGCATCCAATCATTTATGTAGCCAGCAAATTCAAAAGGCTGTATTTGAGCGAAGCCGTGGTTTAATCACAGTAGTTACTACCACTACTATTACTATTGGTACTACTAACAATAAATAATTATAATAGTAATAATAGTTGACTACTATATAATATATGAAGCAGGCTACAAGGCTTCCTTTTTGTTATTGCTATCCCAGGCAAAGTATTAAAAGTATCCAACAAAAACTCCACTACATGGAAGGAGTACCTTATAGCAATTGATTTAATGTATAGGTACCACAAAATTATCTGCCCAAGGCTCAGAATTCATTCCCTACCACCATCTTGATTCTTCCCAGGACACACGAAGGGGTCATTCTGTTTACACTGCCAAATACAGTGGGATTGTCTGGGGATCCAGAAACTCACCCGCATATTTCCTGTTGAATCAAGCTCTGGGTCATGCTCTCATTCTGTTTTTATAGTTGGCAGCAATCTCTCTCTGGTGACTGATATTCACCAGTTGTGTAATGGACATCGTAAAGGTGCAGAGACTTCCTTGGCAAATGAATCAATGCAATGCAATTGCCCACATGGGAAATCCATTGGAATATGCCCTGATGCCTCTAGGTTTATGCTGGTTTCTCTGATGTCGGATACGCCAAAGCTCAGCAATTCTTATTTTTGTGAAAAATGTTCCAAAGTCATTGTAACCGACTTGCAGGAAGATATTCCTGGGGATGATCTTGTTCTGATCCAGCCTTAGCGGAACCAAGAAACAGACTCCTTGTACCAAAAACCCTCTTTATTTAGCTCCTGTGAATTACTGGCATTCATACACCGAAAAGTCCAGGCAATGATCGTTCAAAGGCTTAATTGCAGTAACAGACCTTATCAGTTCCTTGGAATACTTGCCAGGCCAAGAGCTTCCAGTCGCAAAGCTGTAAATTAAGTTCTGGCAAGCAATCTCTGAGGCACGAACCACGATAAGCAAATCCTCTGAAAGAAATCTGAACAGTTGTCTCCTGCAGCCACCCCTCCTCTTCTCCATAGTGGTGGAGATAGCATCCAGGCATGGATTGATCTCGTCTGCTTACCTGATTGGACTGAGTCTGTCAGAGCTGTTTAGGACACACCTCTGTTGCTAGGGCTCCCCAGCTTTTGACTCAGTCCCTCAGCTAGGACAGACATGCCAAGGCTTTCTCCAAACCTTTGACAGGAACATTCCTGGATCCTTTCTTCACCGCTTTCTTCAGGTTTCGTGAGTTTTAATGCAGGTGACTCCCGCACATCTGGTTGAGTTGCTGGGATCATCTCAGCGGCAAGGGCTTTGGTTCAAGCTGCCGGACAGTGGTCTTCTTGGCTATCAGGGTAGCTGTCAGGGATCTCTCCCACACAGCTCACCCCAGGATTGCCTGATCAGAACAGTACTCCTTGCAATCAGGCAGCGGAGCTTTCACACTCCCAAATTGAGAGCCAGGGAAGCCAGACAGAGGAGCTGTTGCGCTTTCAACCTTGCGGCTAACAGAGGAGCTTTGCGCTCCAGAATTGACTGCTAGTGGGGGCAGATCGTGGAGGTTTCATGCTCCCATCATTGCTGAAGTTGGGCGGCCATTACAGGAGCTTCGCGCTCCGAGAGGAGCAGTGCTGCAGCACCCGATCTTTTAAAACGACAGGTGCCTTGTCAAACAGTGTCAAGAGCACTCCCTTGGCCATTCTAATGGCGCACTGAGCAGAGCTTCATGCTCCCAGCCGGGCAAAGCCTTAGATTCCTGATTTAAAGGAGCCACAGTGCTCCAAGTTAAGGAACCGAGCCGCTGAGCTGATTGGAGCTTAGCACTTCCATTTCACCACACTTTGCCTCATTTCCTTGGCCAGGGCCTTTCCTTACTCCCAGCTCTTATCCAGAAGGAAGAAAAGGGCGCGAAAAAGGAAGCATTCAAACTGCTGGATAAGGTGGCCGTTGGCAGCAGGGGAGGGGCAAGAGCTTTAAAAACAGCCGCCACCCAGGAGAGTACCTCGAAGGGAGACAGATCTGCCAGCAGGTCTAAAGCTCCAGACAAGTCTTCTAGGGCTGCTAAAAGCTCTAAGGCAGCCCAAAAGGATGAGCAGCGCAAGGATAAAGCCCTGAAAAAGCTGTGTGCCAAGGCTGACAGGGAGAACAACCTACTGTCAGACCTCAGTGGCAATCAAAGTCAGTCCAATAGGCTGCAATCTCTGGGCCTGTTACCAGGGGGAGCTGGAGATCAATTCTCTCCACAATGCTCCTTATTGCCTGTCACCAACGCAGGGCTACAAGGCTCAATGTCAAACTTGCAAAACACTGCAAGGATTGTGACTAACTCTATAAAAGCACCAGAGCTGTTACTGAGGTACTTAACAATAACAGCCTGTCTCCGCCCAGAAATAGGGGCAGAATCAGTCATTCCAGAGCATAGGCAGGGAATTATTGCTGAAGTCATCAGGCAGGGCATATCTGCAGGAATGCAGCAATCTAGGCATGCAACCTCAGGGGCTTCTGTTTTCTCTGTGGATCCCAGCCAGTGCTGGGTCCCCCAATTCCAAGGGGAATTTCCATTACTCCATGCACATGTGGAAACGTATGACTACTTTTTCCTTCTTTTTTTTCCTAATTATTTGCATAGGGATTGTTCTTTATTCTATTTCTGTGGTTTGTATTTTTTGTCATGGATTACACCAGTGAGGCTACAACCAATTTTGTTGTATGCATGATGTACAATGACAATGACAATAACAGCTATACTAGACGCCTTTCTCCGGGCCTATCGCAGAGGGGGAGGGCATTCCCTCGCTGAGGCTACTTATGAATGGAGAACCTTTGCAGAACATTCCTGGATGAATTGAATTCTATGGACTATTTCTTCTACTCAGTGAGTGGTTTCACACTTCAAATTTGTGAGTTTTTCAACTGTCTGACTCCTGAAACACCGGTTGAGTAGCTGGCATCACACATCAGAGCTGAGCTTCGGCCCCAGCTGCTGAAGTCATCAATCTTCATGGCTGTCAGGATAGCGGGAACTATATTTATGTTGCTAACCTTCGCACTCTTTCGGTGGTCAAGGAGCTTCGCGCTTCTACCATTTCTAATCCAAGGTAACCCTGCCACACGGCGCTTCTGCGCTCCTGTCAGTTGAGGGCCAGAGAAGCCATCCGCAGCAGCAGCTTCATGCTCCAAATATAATTACGGTGACTGCTGTCCCATGCAACCACACAACCAGGGCTGTAGTGCTCCATTTCCAACAGTCAGAGCGACTGAACTGCATGGAGCCTTGTACTGCCATTAGCGTCTATTGCTCAGAACTGCTCAGATCTCCTTAAATTGAGCAGGAACCGCAGCGCTACAATTTAAGCGGACGAGCTGTGGGGAGCTTCACGCATCCATTTGACCAGAGCTATAGCTCTGCACTCGAACTGGAAATTTCCCTAGAGCTTCGTGTTCCCATTGACAGGAGCCATCGAGCGCCATTTCTAGCTGCTGATCTCTGTGGAGCTTTGCGCTCCCATTTAACTTCAACGTTCGCAGCCAGCACTAAAGGATTTCACCCAACAGCACCAATTCCGAGGGCTCCAGATCACTTGCGAGGGGCCTTGCACCAATTTGGGCCTTCAGCTACCTAAAGCAAGCCTGCCTGAGGACAGCACGGAAAGAGTGGAACACAGACCGCAAAGAGGGCCAATTGAACAGCACTTGATGGCAGCGAGGGAGGGCAGGAGCAAATGAGCCAGCAGACCCCAAGGCAGCTACTTCAATAGGGGCGAGACCTAACGCAGCTCTAAGACCTCAGTGAAGGCCACAGAGGCTCATAAGATCTCCAAGGCAGCCCAAAAGGAGGACAGGCGAAGCCTTTCATCTCACTGTGGGATAAAGAGCTTGTACTCCAGACTCATTTTTAACAAACTGAAGAGCTTTTGCGCTCCCAAAAATTGACAGCTGAGCTTTGCGCTCCCAACCTGTTGGACTTTTGGTCAGAGGAGCTTTGCGCTCCCAAAAGTTGACTGGCAAACCCAGTGGAGCTTCATGCTCCCAATCTGTCATATTTCTGGACGGAGGAGCTTTCACGCTCCCAAAAATTGACAGGTTGATCCAGCAGAGCTTCGCGCTCCCAACCTGGCAGATTTCTGGCTAGCGGAGCTTTCGCGCTCCTGATAACTGAGAGGCACAGAGCTTCATGCTCCTGAGCATTTGATTGCAAGGCTGCTAGCAAGAGAACTCGTTGAGAACCTCCGTGCTCTATTTGTGACAGTTAAACATCACAGGCTCAAATTTAGGAGCTATTGCGCTACTATAATGTGACCACTGACAGCCAGACCTGGAGAAGAGTTTCGCGCTCCCAGATCCATCCAATACCGGCATTATTACTATCTGATGTCAGACAACCACCGAGGATGCCTGATTGAAAAGAAATAAAAGTGCGAAAGGGCGCAAATGGCTTCCAGTTTAGCAAGGAAAATGGCGCGAATGAGCTGCATATTTGAATTGATAGCCGCTGTCACTAGACGCCTCCCAGTCTCCGACCAGTAGTGGAAAAGGAAAGCATGAGAAAACCTCCATTTGGTTTGACAGCTTGCCTCTCTGCCAGAACAAACAAATGGCTATAACCTTTGTTGAAGACAGCTCTGATCCCAAGGCTGGGGAATCTGCAGTAAGGCAGATTGGTCCTTTGGCCTCTGATAAGAACTCCTCTAAAGCAGCCCAAAAGGATGAGAGTAGAAGAGAATAGGCTCTGGAAAGGATCTGTGCCAACACTGGCAGTAAATAGCACAACTGTCAGAAATAAGAGGCAAGCCATACCATTCCAATAGGATGTATTCGCCAGGCCTGTCTCTGGGTGGGAGTTCAGCTACCTCCTCCAAATACATTATTGTCTAGTAATATTATTGGCCTCTGGGTTCAATAGACAATAGATGCCTGACCAGCCAACTTTACTGGGACACAGGTCTTTCTCCCACGGAGGTGACGATAATCCACATCCTGGAATTCCTCCAGGATGGGCTAGACAATGGGCTGTCTCCTAGTACCATCCGGAGGTAGGTAGCGGCACTATCCTTGGTATTGGTGTGTGGGTAGCTGGTGTCTCTTGCACATTCAGGTCAGCCAGCCTGCACTTACTGAGAAGTAATGTGGCTTTCCATGTGGCCATTATATCGGCCAGGAGGGTGTCTGAGCAGATGGCTCTGTCAGCAAAGAAGGTCCTGTGTTTTTCACTCAACAGAGTATTTGTGTGGTTGGACCCTTTATTCATTCCCACGGTGCCCTCCTGGTTCCACAGGGCACAGGAGCTGTTATTACCTAACTTCGGCCCTGGCCCACCCTTTGAGGAGGAGGTGGCATATCTTGGTCGTGAGGAGGGCCCTCCTTATATATGTTCAACGGTCTGTTGACCTGAGGAATAGAGTCCCTGTTTATCTAGTTCCAGCAGCTACGTTGGGTACCAGGATCACTCCTTCCACTGTGAGGCGATGGCTTATGTCATCATTGCTTAGTCCTATGTACTGCAGGCTCTTCCAAGGCATCCCCGGTTAACTGCGCATTCTGCCTGGAATGTGGATTCAACTGCGACATGGGCAACACGGGCCTCTATGGTGGAGGTCTGTCGAGCAGTAGCTTGATCCTCTCCTTCCCCTTTCATCAAGCACTATAAATTGGACATCTTTGCCTTGGTGGAGGCGGTATTTGACTGGCAAGTGCTTCAGTGTGTCCATGCAGAGGAGGGGACCGGACCAAACTACAGTCCACCTGTCGGACAGCCAGCTTTGGTATGTCCCATTCCTGGATGCTATCTCCACCACTATGGAGAAGGGGCGTTGGTCTTACTTGATACGCTCTTTCTCGTTGGGTGGAGATAGCATCCAGCCCCACCCTGAAGACCGTCTGGTCCTCAGTCCATAAGGGAAACATCTTCGAGCATGGCATGTCGAGTCTGCCAAAAAGCTTGGGAGCCCTAGCAACGAGGCGTGTCCTAACAGCTCTGACAGACTCAGTCCAATCAGCTAAGCAGACGACGTCAACCCATTCCTGGATGCTATATCCACCCAACAAGAAGGAGCGCATCAGGTAAGACCATTGCCCCTTTCCTCCTATTTATTCCCCAGCCAGGGAGGGGCCTTTCAGCGTCCACATGTGCCTTCCTTGTCCTCAGTTTTCTTCTCTCCTGACAGCTCTGCACATGCGTGCATCTGGAACAGGCCCCAGTTGTTTGTCCTCCCCACTGATCTTATGACTGCAAAGGCAGCTGGAAAATGTCAGATGGCCCTGGCTCTATCTCTGTTTCTGATGCAGACCATCCATCAGAGCCCAGAGCCCAGAGCCCAGGACTAGCCCAAGTTCCTCCCCAACCTCCTCATTGTCCGAGTCTGCTGCCAGGTCCACTGGCAGCTGGCGGGCCACAATATCTATTGCTGACATTTCTTTCAGGAATACATCAAAACTAAGTTATGAATAAAGTGGGCTTGCCTCTGTAGATCATACTTTCTCATCAGGGTCCTGATCTCACCAGGATCCTTTCTGTTAGCAAGGTCTCCCCCATCCCCAGCCATTTCATAGCCTGTTTCTGACTGGTGACCAACACCACTGAGGTAAAATAATCTATTTTTAAAAATTGCATCTTAAGGGATTCTCTCTTCTCTGAATTACAGGTCATATATCAGTTGCTGAGAGTGAAGAGGGCATGTGGATTTCCTCCAAGTCGAGAATGTGGGATTTTATAATGGTATTTTAGTAGATGAACATGAGAGTCAGAAACAGACAAAAATGTATCTGCTCTACTGTCTAGTTCCAGGCTTCAGGCTAGCCTAGGAAATTGAAAGAACAAATCCCAGAAGGTAGCAATGTCAAACCACTTCAACACTGTTGCCAGAAAGCTATACAAATGTGCCTGCATGGTCACCAAGAGTAAAGCTTAGTTCAAGTGAATCCTTCCTTGATCTCTATTTCCATCAGTCATCATGCCAGCAGTTCCAAATGTTATCAAAGCTCATTTTATCCTAGTCTAATCTCCTTGGCCCACTTTACTTTTCTCTGTGATATTGCACTTTCCATGGGCTTCTAGTCTACGAGGTCCTCCCCCCCCCTCCACTTTCTCCCTTGAGAAAAGTCAGGACTCTATATCAGGATCAGATATGGGCCAACACTGTTCTGCCATGTCATTTTTCTCCTTTCTTTGCCTTGTTTTGCCATTCTTTGATCTAAAATCAGTGTTTTCTCCTCAACTCAGAGGGCCTCTTTCAATCTTACCCAAGTGAACCATACTAGGGGTGATTGTTACTTTATAATTACCAAGGATCACGTATTTTGCTTTCCCCAGAAAATGGCACTGCCCAAGTTTGGGCTGAGTACTTATAGGTAAGCAATGTACTGGCAGCAGCTCCATGTCCCTGGCATAGTTACAATGTGGCCAAGAGCCTCCTAGCCAAGGGGGCAACATGGAAGTGTGTAGATCTGGAGAAATGCCACTTAGGAATATCACAGAGGAGGGGAGCTAAGATGAAGCTGCCGGAACAGATTGTTTCCCTGCTTTCTAAGGTCCACCTTCTGACAGGTACTAACAATAGGAATATCTTGTAGTCAAGCAATAAAATTTATCTCTCTCCACCCTTCCTCTGCTGTCAGAAGAAATTGCTTTCTCTGTTTTCCTTCCCTGGTGCTTTTTCCTAGAAAAAATAGAGCAAGGTGAGAAACCAGTTTTATGCCTACTGCTCCTCTATATTTAATCAAAGAGTTGGCCATCCCAGTATCTTTTTAATGAAAGTCAACTCACCTCCTTTTGCTACAATCTTTCTGAAAACAGTTCTTTATGACTAATAAAGAAAACTAGTAGAGTTTATGAGAAAATACCTAAACCAACACTGCCTTGCTCTCATTCTGGAGATTGTAAATGTATTTTGTCCCCACTGGCTGTGCCATGGCAAATTTGAAGCGAATATGTGTCTTTTCAAAGCAGAGCATAGTACAATTGTGTCTGAGCTGCTGCATTCATTCCTCTTGAAATTGCACTCTTATAAAACAACCACCATTTATCTTTTATACTGCACCACCAATGAACTTTGAGGAGCAAAGTAGTAGAGGCACCCTGTTGAAAGAACTTTACAAGTGAAACAAGGCAAGGCAAAAAGACAATAAGGAGCAACGCGTAGCTTTATTTGATTTGTATGGGAATAGAGATAGGAAAAATCATGTTTGGAGTAGAGTTTCAACAAAGGATTTGGCTTTGAGAAGAACAATGACAGGGAGCTGGAAAGATGTCTTTGTAACAGCACTCCTGAAAGATGGTGAGGTTGGACTTCTGTGAGCCTCTGGGCCAAGAAGGTTCTGTAGCCACTTTAAAAACTGTTCTACACCTTTGCAGCTAGTCTCCTACAAAAGCTATATGAACAGAATAGTTCTTAGTGAATGCAGAGTTGGCTTGGGAATATTGGAAGTAGGTCAGAAAAATCAGAAGGCCCACAGGTACCCCACTCCTGCCTTCGTGAATTATAATGATCTTTGGGGAAAATATGTTATAAAGACTGGGAGTTCTTAAATATAGAAAAGAGTGGAGTTAGCAGACCATACAGTGGGGAGAAGAAAAGGAGATGGAGTAATGAATCATTGAAATATTTCTTGTAGTGATGATTGTGGGCAGAAGTTCTAAAGACAAGACTGCTACACGTTATCTCTGGTCAGCATCCTTTACTTGGCCTATCAAGATGAACATATCTTCTGTAAACAATTGTTTTAAAAAAGCACTTACTTTCAGCCTGGTGTGGAGAAATGAGAGGAAGAGACATATTCTGCCTTTCTCCCACTCTGCCTGCTTAACCTTGGGAAGCCTTGTCTCTATTATTTCCATGAGCTGCATTCGAGTGCAAATTGCATTGAGCAACATGATAGTTCTAGAGAGCCAATTAGCTCAAACTGCCCTCCTCAGGAATATGATTTTGAGTAGTCAAGCCTTATTCTTTTAGTTATTTAAAAAATCATCATTAATCATACTTAAATCACAATTAAATCAGAGCCAGTTTGTTAGTGGTTAAAGCATCAAGCTGGAAACGAGGAGATCATTAGTTCTAGTCTCGCCTTAGACACCAAGCCAGCTAGGGAGCTTGTGCCAGTCACTTTCTCTCAGCCCTAGCAAAGAAGCAAGTACAAATTATTTCTGAAAAATCTTGCCAAGAAAATTGCAGAGACTTGTTCAGACAATCTCAGGGAATCAGGCACAATTGAACAAAAGGGAGAGAAAGTCATTTTCAAACTCTATCTAACCTTAGTTTTAATGGTCTCTTAATCGCTGTTGAGTTCCATACGATTTAATATTGTACCCTTTGTGATGAACAACCCATTGAATCTATGTCTCATTTCATTATATTGTGCCTTTCTTAAGAACAAGACCCATTTTATAGCCAATTTTGTAAAGTACCCAACTAATGATTTATTTTATGTACAGCCACTTCTGTCAGTCCAGTTTGATTCAGTTTCCTTAGCTGCATCAAAATTTTGTTACAGTCTGTAAAATCATGCCTTGATTGCTTTGTTGATTTCATTATTTTACGTTTGCATTATATTTCACTTGAAATAAAAATGGTTTATTAATGATGTCCACCTGGTCAGTGATTGTAAGAAAGAACTAATCTACCTTATCCTTTGAATGCCAATTCTTTGCTTTGTCAGTATCCCGGAGACTTGCCCAGTTGAAAGTCCTTCAGATTATTTTAAGATTCTGAGGTAATGGGAACTTGGTTACTAGCCTTGAATTCTGGGAGTCTTTGCAAACACATCTGAAGGGCACCGGCCCAGAGAAAGGATTGGTGAGTCAAGGAGAGACTTATTTTGAAAAAAGCCTTTAAAAATCAGAATGAAACGTCAACTCTTCAAATTTCAACATGTCACCAATTTTCATTTTAAAAATGAAAATTTAAATTTGGGAATCTGAAATTTGGGCTACTATGTTCACATCTACTTTTCTTTGATAGGAAGCATTTAGCCATAATGGTTTTATAAACCATCTTCTTGTGACCTTTCATCAGACCAGGGCTAGACCTATACCTGGAATGGGACCCAGATCCTAGATGTGACAAGCAACAGTAAGCTATACTCAAGCCCAGATGGTTCCTTCCATTCCCCATTCAGACTTGCAATAGTTATGCTTATGTAATGTTGTTATGTCAGCCAAAAAGCACAATCTATGGCATTCTTATAAAAAAAAGGATATTATTTCACAATTACAAATGACTTTTTTTCCTGATCCCAAGCCAGGAGCTCACAAAGCCCCAAAGAAGATTCTGGGCATGATAAGCTCCAGGTCCCCTCATTAAAAAGAAACACTCAGCATTTCATACCACCTTAGTTTTAAAATGTAGCCCTCCCACAATATACAGCTAAAACCCAGAGGAGCTTCCTTAGCGACTATCATTCGTCAACTACCCAAGAATCAGACTGTACCCTCTTTCAGTTCAGACATGGTTGCAGATGAGGGGGAAGCTTGGGCCTGCCAACCCTTTTATTTTTTCAAACCCAACGGAATGGTGCATGTAAATTATGTGCTCAGAACTCTGTTCATTAATAAGAGAAAACCAAACAGGATAAAACCAAGTTTGTAGTAGAAGAAAGATTTGAGTTCAAGAAACGGGGTGGGACTGGATGGGAGCTGCAGAGGACCCCCGTTTCCAATTCTCCAGTGTATCCTTGTTCACAGAAGCATTTGGGCAATGGCTTACAATGCTGCCTACGTGCTCCAGGTCATACAACACAGAACAGAACACATGCAAGCCTGCTCCATAATCCCAGTGTATGTGGGAAAACACAGGGAGAAAGCAGAAATACAGGCCATGTATTTCATTACCTAGAACAGGGGTCTCCAACCTTGGTCCCTTTAAGACTTGTGGACTTCAACTCCCAGAGTCCCTCAGCCAGCAAAGCACACAAAGCTGGCTGAGGAACTCTGGGAGTTGAAGTCCACAAGTCTTAAAGGGACCAAGGTTGGAGACCCCTGACCTAGAAGATCTTGGAGATCATTCCTGTAGCTACTGCTGCTAAAGAAGTTGTAAATAATTCCAGCAGCTGTATTCAACATGTGTTGCCTACCTTGCTAAATTTTCCATCCTTCTCAGGCAGTGCTGAAACAATCTGACACTGAACCCAGAATGTGGATTCTTGCGTTGAGCTATCCAAGGTCCTGAAAGAGTTTTGTTTTACCAAAGCCTGGCCAGTTAGGCCTCTCACTAGCAGGGAATACCAATTCCTACCCAGCTTCCTTGAAGTCCTTAATTGGCTTGAAATACCCTTTTCTTTGGCTTGGCTGCTGCTCGCTTGGTGTTTCAACTGTCATGTTTCATTAAAGGATATGGCATTAATAACATTGTTATCTAATTTATTGCATAGTTCAATTTTTTTTTCAGTTTAATTCTCCAAAAAAAAAAAATTGCTAAGAAGAGCCTCGTTGAGTCAAGCTCAACTTCTGGCGAAAACATGAATGCACGATGTTTTCTTGGCAGTCATATGGAAGTTGGTTAGCAGTACCTACTTCTGAAATATCTCCATTTCTTAGTCTTGCCTACACCTCTGGGATTTCCTCATGGTCTCTCATCCAAATATTAATCCACTCCCGACATGTTTGTTTTATCCCAATATTTTGAAGTCAGCCAAAGGCAACAAGGAACTGGTGTAAAATTCTTTGTGTGTAGGGCTCTGGGTTGTAAGTGGGGAAAATAATTATTGCATATTTTAATACATACTTGTCAGAACCATGAAGTGGCACACAAATCACAATGATTTTGGTACTACACTATATAAAATCTGGAGGCCCCTGCTTTCAAATGCATCCAAAATGCATTTCATAGGGGAAGTGGAATTTCTATATAATCAAGATTTACGCACAAAAACATATGGGCATTCAGGTGTAGTTCAAAGCTGCTTAGCAAAAGGCAATCAGCCTCTGCTGGCTTTGAAAAGGCAGCTTGTGTTGCTGAAGCTTCTCTTCTGAGACCAAGTCTACCCTGAGAACCTTAGTGTTTGTGTCTACGCTGGAAAGCTTGAAGTCGAATGCCATTTTACTAAAGCTCAATACTTCGAATATCTGGGAAAACAGAGAAAGACTACATTAGGGCACCCAGTATCAGCATGCACAGAACTACTTCCCTTGTCCACCCTGCATGCCTCAGAAAATCTTCACAAGCATGGTTGCAAAAACAGGCACAATCATGCTTGCGAAGGATAGTTACTACCCAGCTAACAAGCAGACTTTTTCCTTGTTTGCTTACTGCTCTCAAGAACCCTGAATAAAACACTCCAGTCAAGCCACGGTGCAGAATGGTAATTTCTGTGAGATATTGTTAGATTCTCTGAGAAGAGACAGGCTGCTCTGTCCCAAGGTGATCCTGGGACTGTGTTGGTCTTGCATAAAGAGAATGGCTGCTGATAGGCTCGCAAGTCTGCCATGCATATTCCTGTGGCGTTTCCTTGAACTCATCCTGGGCTCTGGTGACGGCCAAGCTCTGAGAAAGTTATTCTGTTCTTTGCTTGCCTTGTCACCAGTTGAAAAGATAAACAAGAGCCTTTGTTTCCAGGGACGTGCCAGCAACAGACTGACAGTTAACAAGGAAGAAACCAGGAGGGTGGGTAGATGCTGTTGCACAAAGAACACATGGTTTATTTGATGAAATCAGGGAAAGATCTTGGCAACATTTCAACTTGGTGTGTTAACTGGGAAACAAGTGCTTTGGATTTTAAGTGCCCTGCATCAAAATCCAGTCTCTTTTTAAAAATTATGTTTATTTCTTTGCCAAGGTTTGTCAGCTTAAAGTGGCAAGCTCCATAGTTCAAACCAGTGAGGTTCCAGCCAGTTCAATAGATGATGTGCCTTGTAAAAAGAATTGCCAGCTCAGGACTAGCTGTTAATGCATTCTATAGATTGAAGAGGTGAAGGTTTTCTTTGCCTGCAGCCCTGAAAGCAGGGAGGATCAGTACTGTGGTTCCTTGCCACTCTGAGCAAAGAAATGTATTAAAATGGCAGAGCAAGTCCTAAACCAAACTCACAAAAGGACAGGAAAGCCTTGATCCTGACAAAAGAGGATAAAGCAGTTCAAAATTCGTATCTTTTCCCATGTTGCACCACTGCTCCCAGTCCTCCTTAAACTGAGCAGAGCCCCCAGGCACTGCAGTGTTGTCCAGCCCTATTTTAGATTAGGGTTTTAAAAAATGTTCCAGGTGCCACAAGAATTTGAAGTCCTATGAGAGACTAAAGACAAGAAAGTTTCTTTGAAGATAGCTATTTTCTACCACTAGGGTTTTCCTACTGATTGGGATTCAGCATTTTTTTTTTTTTACTTCTGCAGCCTGAAAAAAATTGAGGAAGTTTGTCATAGACTATGGGGAAAGGTTCCTGCATGAATTTTGCATTATTTGCTCAATGCATACCTTAATTACAGTAAGATTTGGTAAAACTTCCATCCTCCATCTCTATTATGAAAGGTTTTTGTATTTGAACATACCATCATTTTAATCTGCAACCTATTCCCCATCTACAACCTGAAATGGTACAGCCAAGCAACATTTTTCACTTAATTCAATTTGTTTTAAAAACATACAAATTGTGATCCTGAATGCTAACAAACACCCAGGACAAATGGTAACAGGAGATGAATATTTCCAAATGAAACCTTACTTTCCTAGTTTAGTAGCTTTAGCACAAGAAATACTGAGGAAATAAAGTAGGCCAAGATAAAACCAACTTCACCTGTACACTGTTTCTGTTTGGGGGGTGGGGCTCCTGATAAGGAAGCTCTTCTGACCCTTCCTTTCCCTTCTGCATTACCAAGGTGTTGCTATGACAGAGATGCCTTTTTCTGCACACCTCTAGGCCAGCAAAAATCCTTTCTTCTGCGGTCGATGTCGATGCCAGCATTTTCATAGTAGATAAAATGAAGTTCCATTAAGATAACATGACATCCAGCCTTTTGTTCTCTCTGGCCTCTAACCCGATTTAGAGACAGAGATCTCCGTTTTATGTGTAATTACTGTTACCTGTAGCTGCCCTTGAGCTCTTGCAATAGCATAACCTCCGCACCAAAATAGTCTTAAGCAAGGACTGTACTTGGTAGGAATAGGACACTATTGGTAGCAACAGAACACCCGGGGCAATCTCTTGCTCTTGCCCTACCATCGGCTGTGTTAGGTTAGGCACCCCCTGGGCCTAATTTTTTAATTCAAAGCACTTTCGGACAAGGATAAATTACATTCCATATTGTGTATGGCCTTCAATTAATATTAAAACAGTAGCAGATCAGGGAGTGAGGGCAAGAGAATGAGGATCACTGCAGTATTAATGCCAAAGCCTCATGTAGCTGTTGAGTGTTATAGAACTCAGAGTTTATCACTGGCAACTTTAGGACCTTAGCTGATCCCTGGTCTGATTTTTCGTACACGATGCCACCCCCCCGCCCATTTTCATGCACTGTACCACAAAATAAGTGTGTGTGTGTGTGTGTGTCCATCCCCTTAAGCAGCTTGGGACAGAAAAGAATCCAAAAATGAGTTGTCCTGATCAAACAGAAGAACCTAACACCTTTTCTCCTCCAACACCTGTCTTCCATGTTTACCAGTTTTGGTTTAAGAGATGTGATCCCTGGTCCCGCAGGACAGAAGGCCAAGTAAGCCTGGCTTTTTTTATTCATCACTCTGCAATCTCCATCAGTTCTGTGGGAATTAGAGCAAGCTCTAGTCGAAATGAAATACATTTTTAAATAGGGGAATGAAATCTTCCAGTAATAGAACATGAAAGTGCACAATTTTGGTCTTTTTGGAGTATTCTGGGAGATGGGTCCCAGATGGGTGACCAGCATTTAGCTGTTTACTTAGGTTGCAATGCAATCTTTAAGCTAAGAAGATGTATATTAAAGAACAGAAATTGAAGCTTATAAAATCGTAATAAATATATTTCATTTTATTTTCTTACTGCAAAGCAAGGTTGAATAGGCACCTATAAAGTACATATTTAGTCAATACATGACAAATTCTGGGAGAATTCATACAAAAAATAACAGAAGAAAATCTGCAATTGATTAGGGAGCTGAGGTCTCTGCCAAGTAGGCTCAATAGAGTCCATATTTTGGTGTCTTCTCCATGACGCCACCCTCAGCACTTCTTTTGGTTCCGATGGCTGGCTTTGGTTTGGTTCCAAGTGCGTGGCTTAATCGCCAACTGTTTTTTAAAGTCCACTAGGCAATCTTTGGCTTCAGAAATGGAAGTGAACGACTTAATAGGAGAGTCACTGCAGGGTCCTTGAGGGAAGAACCTTTCTGAATTCTGATTGCCTTCGGTTTCCTTGTCCATTTCTGTTGAGCTGGGCCTAACAGAAAGGATATTTTAAAAAATGAACCAGGCTTCCCTGCTGCACAGTCAACTTTTTCCATAGCTCTTTAAAGCTTTCTCACTTTCAATATTGTAAATTTTTTTAAAAAATATAGAAATACACAAAGGAATTTGGAACTAAAACTGTCTAAATCACATATTTAGTAACATCAAGAAAGAGAAACCTGACTTCAAAAACTGAGCAGAGTTATAATAAAAGCATGGAGTTTAACTAAAGCACAATAAAACAAAAACAAAAAAAAATTGCAACAGCCCATCTAACTTCCAATAAATAAAAAGTCAATGGAGTTTCCCAGGGGAGATTTACATAATCCCAGTACCATGGCAGAGAATGCCTTGTTTTGTGCTCTAATCAATCCATTGACTTCCAGTGACCTAATTGAGGTCAAGGCTACCAATGTAAATACAGGAGCATGCCAATTTATATGTGGAGGAAAATATTCTACTAGTTACTAATCCAAACCAACAATAATATGCAGTTTTCAACATATCAAATATACACATCTGATTAATGCATTCTCTAGCAACTATAATTTCTGAATAGCCTAGGCAATTTACATAGTACATATCACTAAACATTCCATATCCAGGCTGCGAAAATTCTGACAACCGTTATATGATAGTAAAAAAAGACACAAAAAATATCATTAAATGGCAGCAAAGGAAGATGTTTCATAAAAGGAGTTTTCTGGACTAAGTTGTATTTTTTCAGCATATTGATAGTATGCAAACTAATGGGCTGCTGTAGCTCAGGTGTATTTTAAGCAGAGAGCAGATCGACAGATTAAAAGTCAAGCAGTTAAGTAGAAGTATTGGTTTCTGGAATTACATCTGGGAAAGAAAAACACTATTACAAAGCACTGCTCCCAGTCAAATGGATGGTACTAAAAAAAATTACAGAGAGATCCAAAAGAATTAATGAAGAAACCCTTCCTAATATAGGCTACCCATCGTGATAGCCAAAGCAGTTTCAGTCCCCAAATGAGGCTTGAATACAGATTGCAAAAGATCGAGATAAGGAGCTGTTAATTTGTTTATGAGTAATAAACTTACAGCAAGCTAACCTATTGTTGCACTCACCATATGCCTTCCACAAGTTTAAGAAAAGAAATCTCCTGCCTAATGTAATTCAGGTTTTGGTTCTAAAGAAAAAATAACATTATTTAACTGCATTCCAACAGAAGAGGTAGACTTTGCTTTCAATGCTGAAAACTAGCTTTCTACGGAATTTCTTCATTTTATTTAGCTTTTCCACTTTGTTGAAAAAAACAGCATTGGAAATGAGTGACAAGGAACGTTGCTACAGGGCATTTAACCACTGAAAGAACCTAGAATGCAGAAAGAGCACTAACTAACCTTAAGTCTTCTCTTTTGGATGGTGGAGCAGCCATCTCTGCATCTGGAATATAATACACCACAGGATCTTAATTATTTCAGCAGGTTGATGATGGCCTCTGTTTCAAGATCAGCAAGACTCATCCAGTGGACAAGCAGAGAAACTGCAACATCTGGTAGTAAACACATTCTAAATAACACCCTCCTTTCCAGGTTGGTAGGCTATATGGGGCAATTTATGCATTATTTAGAGTTCCAAGTTTCTCTAATGCATACCTTTATATGACACAAGGAAAAGGAACACAAAGGGCTTCTCTTGTCTTATTGTAAAATACACACAAATCACATATTATTACCTCACTGAAACTCCCAGGAATGATTCCCATCTTTATTAAGGTCAAGAGGAATCTTGTTATACAAATGTTTAACTTAGAACTGATATACATGCAATGGGAAGAAACACAAAGACTATCCATTTGCAGTGGCCCAGGAGTTATACTGTATTGCTTTGAGGACAAGCCTTTTCCTAGGACTCAACCTACATTGTGTCAAAACAGGAATGCTGACTGGGTGCCAACTTTCCTACCTGCAGTCTTGTTTTCAGATTGTTCTAGCATACTCAGTAATCCACCTTCACACCTTCCCTTCTCCTAGAACAAAGTAAAAGAACATTAGGTCTTGCACAAGAAAGCTTTTGACAAAGGACCATATTTTTTTGGAGTATAAGACGCACCTTTTTTCCCACCTAAAAGGGGGTGAAAATTTGGGGGCATTTTATACACCAAATGTAGCCCCGCCAACCCACTGGCCCCCACCCTATGGCCTCTGCCACCCAGCAATTTACCTCCTTTCAGCAAGCAGCAAGAAGAAACAGCCCATTTCAGCTTCAGCACAGCCCAAGTTGATTGTCCCAGATTCTCAGCTGTTTCAGGCTGCAAGGATTGCCATTGCCATTGCCTATTGCTGCGTGGGCCTCTGCTGCTTGCTGCAAGGAGGTAAATTGCTGGGAGCAGATTTTTTTTTTCTTGTGCTAATCAAGCTATGCTGAAAACAAAAATAAAAGTAAAGCAGGCTGTTTGCTGCAACGAGGCAAAATTGCTAGGAGGCAGCGGCAGATTTCTTTTTCTTGTTTTCCTCAACAAAAAAAGGTAGGTGCATCTTATAGTCCAGAGTGTCTTATACTCCAAAAAATATGGTAGCTCATAAGAAGCCAGAGACAGAAGCAAAATTCTGGATATGTTGCAGCTGCCCAGAACAAAGACAAGCTTTCTCATCACTACCCCAATATTTTTTTTCTATTTTATCTTCATTTTATCATATCTGCCCTTTAGTAGATGTTGATCTAGTGAGATGGCTCCAGATCCGCTGCTCCAAAAATACAAAGCCAACTATGTTTCACCACTATACTCTCAAGCTTACGTACATTTATGTAAATAAGCAACAACAAACCAACGGCCACATTTTTGCTAGAGCTAGACGGTAAAAGTTCCCTGTCACAAAAAGGCAGTCCTCCTTTCTTTTGTCCTTCTCCCTAGCAACATGCAGTAATCATGAGGGAAGTGATGTGAAGAATTGTTAAGCATGATGACAACACAGCAGGTATTTTACCACGTTAGGTGTTCTGCAGGAAAGGAGGAAGCAGGAGTATAGTTTTGGGCAGCAGCTATAAAAATATCGTTCTAGCCTCGGAATCCAATGTAGGCTCGGAACAGCACTTTCCTGTTGTCTTTTTTGCATAGCCAAGTATCATCCATTATTAATTGCATGTTCTTTTGGTTGATTTAATTACCTTCCAAATGCTATAAAGTTTTCAGATAGAATTAAAACAAACTTAATTTCGAAGGTTTCCTTCTGGAAATATTGTTTTACATTTGTTGTTATATACTTCAAAGAGTTCTGGGCAGGCATCCCTGCAGCTGTCCCCAGGGACCAGGGCCAAGATCAGAAAAAAGAAGAAAAGGATGCTCTCTATTCAGAACATCTGGGGTCAAAAGCTACAATGCTCAAATAAGGAGCAGCAGAAATCATTTGTGTTGATTCTGAAAAGCAACAGGGAGGACCTGGGCCTTGGGTGCCAAAAAGGCACGCTGACATTTCTACTGATTGTTTTAAACATCAGCCAAGTTCTTCCATGGAGAAAAAAAAGAAAAGGAATTCTGAACCAAAGCTAGTGACAGGAACAGAAGCTTCCCATTGTGCAAGAAACTGCAGAATGTTTGGCTGTGTCCCAGCTAAACTCATCAACAGGCAGTCTTGTCATTTGCATATAAATTCCTGAGGGGCCAAGGCCTGTGATGGATTTAAGGGATTACATAAAACAGAGACATCATGTTGCATCTTCCTGCTGAGAAATCACATTGCCTTAGCATTCACACTGCTCTATGGATTAAAATCTTACCATCAGAAATAAATCAGCACAAAAGCTACATGCAGGACTTCGCTGCAAAAGATGGGTAATGCATATAAGGCAGCAACCACACAACTTAGAGAGGGGACTAGGACCAGGAAGTGAGGCCCTTCTGCCATGCCCGGGGTTAAACAATATGGGAATTGAATGGATGAATTGCATGAATTAATCGGCTGGACAAATTTGACACCTTCATCATAGATTAAGGTTGGCAATAGCTGAAGGAAGGAAACATAGCTGAAACCTAAGGGCTATTAGCCAGCAAGGGCTTAGCAAATGATTCGGAATCAGTGACTGTACGCAATGATGTCTTATGTTTTACAGATAACTATTGGCATTTTTCCCCCTAATGGTGATCAACTTTACGCTCTTTCATTCCTCCTCCTGCGGTATTTGAACAGATCTTCAGACAGACTGTATTTTAAGCAGTAGATGAAGGGCAAATGTACACTTACTTTTTGAAATATAGCATGTCTTTCTTGGTTATGGTTCGCCTTTCCATGAATATGCTTTTTTTCAAATAATTTATTTTCAAGTATGCTGACTGTGGTTTTACCAGATAGATGTGTTCTTTCCTTCCTCTGCAGTACTCATTTCCAGCTTTAACTTATCCAATAAGACTTTCAGTGGCTCCAAATCCAGCTGTCTTCAATCACTCTCATGTGTGAGTCCTATTCCCTTCCTCTCTTTTATACTATCTTTTTTTTAAAAAACAAAACAAATATTTTTGCCTCCCCTTCTTTTATGCCTTTTATTTTATATTTATTTCAGTAGTGTCTAGCGGCTCACTTACAGTACATGCATTAGGCTCCCTACAAATTCATTATCTCTGCTAGTGCTTCCTTATCAACTGCACTGGTATGCCTGACATAGCATGAAATCCAAAGAGTTACTATAGTGTTTGGAAAGAGTTCAAAGTAAACCGAAGGAAAAGAATTAGCACAGACTTTGTCTTACTACCTGTTGTCCACCAGTAAGGCTCAATTCTGCACTCTGTTGTGACAATAATATGGTAGGCAGAGGTCATTTTTGTTCAAGTTAACAATTCTGAGCAGGAAAATATCATTAGACATTAAGAAAACTTTTGCATTTACCGATTATGTCCTTTTCTTTTTGCCAAGAAGTTGGCCATAAAGGATGATAAACAGAAAAATAATATTGTAAGATAGTAAGTGAATCATTGTACATGTAGAATAGAAAGCATCAATACAGGTGAACATACAAACAATGGATGGCCATGTGAATAGCCAAGTATTCCACAAATATTCTCAAAAAAAAAGAAAAAAAAAAAAGAATCACCTGGAGAATGAAGCTGGAATAATTAAAATAAAACATTATTCATCTCACTCAAAAACACCCCACTGTGGCTGCAATGCATCTCTCAGAGGTGGAGAGAATATTGTGCTCCAGCATTTAGATAATAGGGGAATGGAAAACTGAAGGGGAAGCAGGTACATGTTTTTCACAGATTGTGAAATTAAACATAGCTACAAGGATGGGAAGAACAGCAAAAACTACACACTTTAATCTCGTAAGCATTTCAAAGTGCCTTTGATTAAAACACCACATTAAAAAAGTATTTATAAATAAATATATGCATGCTCTATGCAAACTACAAATTTGTTACAATGAGCCACTGGTCTCTTGATGTTAAGAGACTGCCGCTGACTGGTAAACCAAGTTCTTGTATAGGTTTACCGAGATTCAAGATACTGTAGATATACATTTGATTTTTGACAAATATTTTTTTTAACAACTAATAAGGAGTGTTCAGGATCTGGGAGTCCCTGTATCCAGAAAGAGAACACTTTGTAATGCAGAATACTTAGCTTTGAAGAGTGTAAATTCCAAACAAGATGACTGTTATTGTAAGATTTTGACACCGCATCCCACTTTGAATGGGAAGCATTGTAAACATGCTCATTATCAGCATTCTTGTGAATGTTGCAATTTCTGAAGACATACTGTTTGTGAATCAAAGGCCATTGCTTGATATAGCAAAGGTTACAACTCTGAGAGGATTTCCTTCCTCATTCAGTCTGTTGGTTGGCTTTTTTCCCCTTATGCCTTCCCTCCTTCTGAACACTGATCATGGCGGATGGAACTGATGGGATTTGGAATCAACCGACATCCAGAGGGCTGTGGGCTGATATTCTGGTTTGAGATGTAATCCCATCATTGTAAAATCAAGTCGAAGAGGATCAAACAGCCAGAGTATATCATTTCACTGCAGCTAAGCTTATTTATGGAGTTGGAGAATCAGGCAGACCCAATCTCTCTTCAGAAAAAGATATAAACAAAGACAAGAGTAGACCTGCTGTCTATCCATGCAAGTGTGAACCAAGAATAAAGATCCTTACTTTTGCATGGCGCGGCCTCCTATGGCCCTGGGTTCCATCAACATTCCGGCTACAAAGACAGCCATCAACATGGCTCTGATACTCTTTCCTTAGCACTAGTGATTTACAAAGATAACACTTCTCATACCTGGCAAATAAGGAAGAAAGGAAGGGATTGGATTAGAATTCGTTCTTTCTCATTTGTGCTGCTTCTAGCTGTTCTGTAAGTAAGGCTTGTCTAAGAGGCAGAATCTGCACAGTGATGTGACCAATACTGTAAAATTGGCCGGTTGGCAATCAAAAAGGACAGAATTATTAGCAGTTTTCTTCCAACTGCTTTCCTGAGTCCTGCTACTGCAGCAAAGGGATGTAATGAAATCAGTTCCTCCAGCTATCTCAAACAATACTGATTTTCTTTCAGAACCTGTCAACTCAGTTGAATGAAGTATCTGCTTTTGCAAAATTGGAGTTATGTTGTGCCCCAAAAAGCAAATCAAGTGTATTAAGTCAGAGACATGTTTTACTCAGTCTAAATGAAGTCATCTAACTAATAAATCTGCCAGGGCACTATTTCCTTTTTAAAGCATGCAGTACTGTCGAGGATGCATTGAGCATTTGGTGCTGAAGAATATGGTAAAACACCACCCGCTACCAACTCTCAGATCACTCCAACTAGCTCAACTGTGTCCCATAATTCCCCTTCTAACAATCCAAGAAATAAATCTGCCACCACCACCACCCGCACAGCCTTTGGCACGTGAAGGAAGAAATGGAACTGGAGGCGGCTGCTTAATTGATGATCTGGAACTAGAGAAATCCAGTGAAATTTGCTGCACTATGGTATCTGGAATGTGTCTGAGGAGCGCCCTTGATGCTAAATCCTGCAGTACTTTTCCATATTTTCTTTCCAGTCCCTGCTGATTACCAAGATAATGTGTCTAAACAGAAGCTGTCTTCTCTATAATTAGCCTAATTCTATTAGTTACGTTGCCATCCACTGTTTGTAGCAGCAACATTATTTTCAGGCAGGATTTTTACTGTCAGACTCTTTCTTAAGATGCTGTATAGCTGAACAGGTGGGAGGAGGACAGCAGTAAGGAAGATTAAACAAAACTGGTTCCATTTGAATTTCTTAATTTCATTAACAGTGTAACCACAGGTAAGCACCAGACATGCTAACCTTCTCTATCATGTTTCTGATAGAAGCATGTAGATATGCACACCAATTCATCTACGGTACTTTTCCAGCCAAAGCTGCTCTTAGAGCATGGTTTAACTGCCTTGATATTTATTGCCTCTATCAGCCTGTGCAAGACCAAAACAAACTGTGTGATTTTGTCCCAGGACCAAAAATATATTTAAGAAGAACATGATACTAGCTTGTGCAACAGAAATTTGTTTGTGGTCTCTGTTTGGCTTGCTAACCACAGTTTTAAGATCTCCCTTTCTTATTATTATTATTTTTAATGCTCCGGGGACTTGCATGTTTTTACCATGCTGAAACACCATCACTGCAGGAATATATAATTTTCTCTAACATTGAAAACAGCTGTCAGATGGATACAACAGGTACATTTGTTACAATTTGGAATGGCAAGCAGAGCCTTAGAGGTACCCAAATTCACATGAAATATGGTATCATAATGGCCAGACTGGCATTTGTGCTTGAATATTAGCTCTATTTCTTACCTTTATCTTTATATCATTACATTTGTACAGTCTGAATTATGCAGACACAATCAGTACACGGCATCTTGCTATATTTACATGCCAGTTCTGGCAGATTTCAGAACTAGATGATTAAAGCCAGGAATCCACCTTTGCCATCGTTAATAGAGTTTTATAAGTATTGCTTCAATCACATTATGGGTTTAATAATGAAACTGAAAGGGGAGAGGGCAAAGAATGTGTTTAACTAGTAGCACGTCACCATTCCCTAGGCAAATGTTTCTCAATTTCATCTACTTTAAGATGTGTGGATTCTAATTCCCAGAATTCCCCAGCTAGCATGGATTGGTCTATACATTTTAAAGTGGATAAGACTGAGAAGCTCAACTGGGCAGACAATGCTGAATTAGGCATTCCAAAAAGAATGTGAAATCTAGGCAAACTCCCACTAGAAGCAAAGGTAAAAATAGGTTTGATTGAGGTAGTTTTTCCTATTAAAGGATGCATCTGGGACACAGAGTGATGAATGAATGATATCAAAGCTTCGGAGTTCTATGTAACAGAAATACAAGGGCTTCAACTGAAAATCGTCAAAATGAACTATATGGAGCATACCTACTTACTTGTCAATATCTACAGATTCTGAGGCTTTTTTGCAACTGGCAAGCTTGCTCTTGGCTTCCCTCTGTCTTCGGGTCATTACTTGAAAACAAAAAGAGAATAGTTGTTCTACCTGTTCCTGAAGATCTCAAGTGTCAAGCGTCAGAACAAAATACGCAATATGTTTTAGAAAACAATTTCAAAGCTTCTTGCCAAGGTAGGACCAGTTTGCTTGGGACATCAAAATGAGAACAGCAGGTCTAATTTATAATGGTGCAATACTTCTCACTATGTAAGCTGAAGTTTTAAAGCCTTCATCAGAAAGCCATTACAATGCACAAAGACAAAAGTGTTGACTTAAACTGTGTATGAAGTATTTCGTACCAATAGTCTAAATTATTTCATTTCTACATTCACATGAGAACTCTTAACAACCTAACAAATAAAGGCACCTATCTATTGCTTTGATACTTAGTAGAAAAGTTCCATTTGCTTAACTTGTTGAACAAATATTGAAGACTTGGAAACCAAGTTGGACAATGCTGCATGTAGCATTCAAAAGATCTGCTCTTTCTAGTAGTGTGTTTCAAATCCAAAGGCATGAGACCTCTTAGACTCAGTTAAGAATTGGATAAATGAATGATCTCAATGGATTAAGCTGAGAAGTATTTCAAAGGGTTTGATTATAAGGTACATTTATGTGTTTACTAGGGAATGAAGAAAGGGTAAAAACCACAACAAGGGGTAATCTGTATTTTCAATGCGAATTGCATGTTTGCATATTTTCATAAGGTACAAAATTTGTTTTTAAGAAGTCCTGGATTTGGGCAGATTATGAAAAGGGGTTTTGACAAGAACCTGAGAAGTAAGAGGTAGGACTGAACGGGCAAAAAGGAAGATAAACCTAACAGATTCACAAATTATACAATTTTTTTTTAATTTTTACAGAAAATATTATTTGATTGATTATAATCACATAACCAAGAAGACCAGAAATATATCTTAAACAGGGAAAAGGGTAAGAAAGGCTAACAGATAAATTCCACCCTATACTAGTATAATCATATATGCAGCAGTAATTCTTTATACCAGTTAGATTTAATCAGCATAACAATGAATTCAGGGCAA
Source organism: Ahaetulla prasina (assembly GCF_028640845.1). NCBI lineage: Eukaryota > Metazoa > Chordata > Lepidosauria > Squamata > Colubridae > Ahaetulla > Ahaetulla prasina. The sequence goes on along the minus strand of NC_080540.1, from coordinate 81,672,417 downwards.
ACCCAATCAGAGGCCGCAGCTTTTCTTGTTATCCATTTATAAACATGATTTTAAAATGTTTGTTTCATACAATTGAATTCCTTTCCATTTCTATTTGCAAACCACCAGCTATGCTGCCTGGGGAACATATCAGATATCCTAAGCCATTTCCACCAGGGGGCTAGAGTTTCTAATATAGAACAGATGCTACTGTAAGCACTGTTGGGCAATCCAATGGGGGGGGGGGCGGCAGCAGTGTATCAGAATATTTTTACAGCTTTGTATCAGATCTTCCTGTGCTCAATGCTCTCATTAGGGGAAAGGTTTGAATGTGTGTTATAGGCGCTATAAAACTGTTACAGTTTGCTCAACATCTGTTGTAAAGTAGGTGCACCTACAGAGATCAGAATGGAAAGATGTATTATCAGTGCCAGCAACTTCTGAGCTTTGAAGCATTCATTTTGGCTCCTTTTCTCCTCTGTCTTTGCTCTCGTGATAATTACTCACACAGACTAATTCAAATAACAGACCAAATGTAATGGTTGCATTTCCCCTCCTTATATGATGCAATGACCAGTGTGAAGTCTATGTGTCCTCTGGGTTAAAGTTTATACTTGCACTTCTGGGCTGCTCACTTGCAAGGAAACAGTTGGCGATAATAATAATAATAATAAGAATAAGAATAATAATAATAATAATAATAATAATAATAATAATAATAATAATAATAATAATAATAATAATTATTATTATTATTATTATTATTATTATTTAATTTGTATAGACATTCACAAATTCATAAAAGGCTGACTCCTTAAAAGGGGACAACAACTCACTTCTGCAAACCTGGCCTGGATCTGGGTGTGAGTAGTTTCTATACTTGACTGTTAATCCCCAAGTCACTTGACACTCCCAAAGGCTTTTTAACAAGCTAGTCTGCAGCAAAAGCAAAGCAGTTCTCCGAGCCGGTGCATAGTTGTTAATATTCCTATAACAGTCTCTTGTGCACAGCTCAGGTGTTAATCAGTGCTATTTTTTTCCAGCAGAATAGAGCACATCTGACACAATACGGCTGCTAGAAACCTCTGGGACCGCTATATAAGAAATGCCAGGAAAGACCTATGTTTGTACTGCCAACACATGCAGCAGAGAGATGGCATCACCAGTAGCCTTTGCCTTTTGTAGTTGAGTTGACCTGCCCCATACCAAAACACTAAAGTCAACAAAGCCAATGTGAAATTATGCCAGCAAGCTCAACTTAGAACAAGATTACAAAGGAAAAACAGCTACAAGTTAAAATTTCCATTTACAGCAAGAGAGAAAATGTGCTTCTCAACCCTTGGTACAGAATGAGCACAGCATCTTCTCTCTTGACATGCTGGGCTAAGTCAAACATGTTTGCAATGTTCACTGTAGTCACATTAAAAGTTGATCAGTTTCAGTTTTCTTCTCGTCGGTACAAAACGTGCCACAGCTCTCTCGATTCCTCTGAATTTAAATAACCTCCCTTCCGTGCATTTCAAATTGACTAACCTTTTCCATCCATGCTGAGATGGTCTGGAAACTAATGGCAGCACTTCATAATTAAAATACTCCTGGAGGACCCATAAGGGTCCCCTGCAGGTGTTTTGAATAGTTTGGTACATTCCTGGCAATTTCTCCTTTAATCTTTTTTTATGCAGACATTTTGAGTTCTTCTCATTCTCCAAAATTTTAGAACAAGTTTTTCCAAACTATTTCCTGGTCTACAGGAAGAAAGGGTGGATATGACTTCAGACACAATCTTAATGACTTCCTTACTATTTAAAGATACTGTACAGAGAGTGCCTTGAAATCACCTTACTGTTTCAAGTAACATAAACGTACATGTTCAAAGCAAAATTTATCTCAGAATGTATCTAATATACTTTATTTTGAGGGGATAGAAACAGGAAGAACATCCAATAAACAAAGAGACTCAGTTTCAATTTAATCACAGAACCACTGAACAAAAACTTTTGGAGCTTCTGGAACACGGGGGAACTGCCCGAAGAAAAGAGCTTATGTGGTTCCAATCTTCAAAAGGGGGAAAAAAGTGGATCCAGGAAACTATAGACCAATCAGTTTGACATCAATACCTGGAGAAATTCTGGAAAAAATAATCAAGCAGCAGATTTGTGAGCACTTAGAAATGAGCAATAAGCCAGCATGGGATTGTTAAAACAGATCATGCCAGGCAAACCTTATTGCCTTCTTTGACAAAATGACTAAAAGTAGACCACAGCCTATTCTTGATAAAACAAAACAATGTGGGAGTGACATTACCACCACCCGATGGATTTCCAATTGGATGACCAACCAAACTCGGCATGTCATCCTCAACAGAAGTCCATCAACATGGAAGGAAGCATGCAGTGAGGTACTCAGGAACTTGACCTGAGTCTAATGCTCTTCAACATCATAAATGATCTAGATGATGGCATAGAAGGGGAACTCACCAAATTTGCAGATAACACCAAGTTGTGGAGAACTGCTAATGCTTTAGAAGATAGACTCAAGATTCAGAAAGAGCTTGACATCCTTGCACAGTGGGTCTTAGCCAACAAAATGCAATTCAATGTTGAGAAAAGTAAGGTCTTACACTTAGGCAAGAAAAACCAAATGCACAGTATAGAATAGGTGATACCTGGTCCAACAGTAATAATTGTGAGAGGGGTCTAGATTCCTAGTGGACCAACACTTAAGTATGAATCACATTGTGCTGCAGTTGCCAAAAAAGCCAATACTGTCAACAGAGGGATACTTCCAAGACCACATGAAGCGACAGTGATACTTTATACTTATACTAAGTGAGGCCCCACTTAGAATACCATGTCCCGTTCTAATCACCACAATACAGGAAAGATGCTGAGATCCTAGAGATAGTACACAGTAGACCAACGAAGACGATAAAGGGTCTGGAGGCTAAACCATGTGATGAACAATTTAGGGAACTAGATATGCTAGTCTAATGAAGAGGACTAGGGGTGAAATGACAGCTGTCTTCCAGTACTTGAGGGGCTATCACAAAGAAGAGGGAGTTGATTTATAATTCAAAGTACCTGAGGAGGGCAGTAATGGTGGAAGCTCATTAAAGAGAGATCCAACCTGGACTTAAGGAGAAATCTCCTGACAGTGAGAACAATTAATAAGTGGAATGGCTTGCTTTCAGAAGTTTTGAGTGTTCCATCACTGGAAGTTTTCAAGAAAAGATTGGACAACCATTTGTCCAAAATGATGTAGGTCTACTGATCTAGTAGAAAGTAGGAAGTCCCCCATACTAGCCTGACATATAGCAAAGAAGCAGCCTACAAATCTTGGGAGTATTCTTTTCAATGTACTAGTATCCTAACTCTTAAAAATATCACCGGCTATGGCAAACCTCCTTCCCAGGCTGAAGGTAATCAACAACTGGCAGATGACCTGAATGAGTTTTACTGCAGGTTTGAAAGGAAACTACAGCCACCTATCTCCACAATCCCCATCTCAGACACACCAACAACAGCCAAGCCTCCTACAACTGACCCCATTTCATTGGGTTCACAACCTCTAGTGATCACAGAAAAGGAAGTGCAGGACCTATTTCACAGACAAAAGCCAGGAAAAGCTCCAGGCCCAGACAAGATAACTCCTTCTTGCTTAAAAGTCTGTGCTGACCAATTGGCCCCCATCTTCACCCATATTTTCAATAAATCACTAGAGATGTGTTATGTGTTATGTTCCTTCTTGCTTCAAACGCTCTACCATCATCCCAGTGCCAAAGAAGCCCACCATCAAGGAACTGAATGACTACAGACCAGTTGCTTTAACATCTGTAGTCATGAAAACCTTTGAAAGGCTAGTGCTTTCCTACTTGAAAACCATCATGGATCCGCTGTTAGACCCCTTGCAATTTGCATACCGAGCAAATAGATCAACATATTTATTCTTTCAAGCAGGACTGGCTTAATAGGGTTTTAAATATGGATTTTATGGGGTTTATTTTATATTTTGTATTGTATTTTAAATTTAGGCTATTGGAATAAGTTTTTTAAATGTTGTTTTTATTGTAATGTATTGTTTTCATTTTATCTGCCTGTTCACCGCCCTGAGTCCTTCGGGAGAAGGGCGGTATACAAATTAAATTATTATTATTATTATTATTATTATTATTATTATTATTATTATTATTATTATTATTATTATTATTATTATTATTATTATTATTATTAGATGATGCTGTTAATATGGCTCTGCACTACATCCTACAACATCTTGAGTCTCCAAAGACCTATGCAAGGGTCTTTTTTGTAGACTTTAGTTCAGCATTCACTACCATCATTCCAGACATTCTTCTAACTAAGCTAAACCAGCTACAGGTACCGGAACAGACTTGTAAGTGGATCACAAGCTTCCTAACAAACAGGAAGTAGCAGGTGAAGCTAAGCAAGATCACATCAAATACCTGTACAATTAGCACAGGGGCCCCCCAAGGCTGTGTGCTCTCCCCACTTCTCTTCTTTCTGTATACCAATGACTGCATCTCCAATGATCCATCTGTTAAGCTACTGAAGTTCGCAGATGACACAACAGTGATTGGTCTCATTCGAGACAATGACGAATCCGCATATAGACGAGAGGTCGAACGACTAGCCTTGTGGTGCAACCAAAACAATCTGGAACTGAACACACTCAAAGCCGTAGAAATGGTGGTAGACTTTAGGAGAAACCCTTCCATACTTCCACCTCTCACAATACTAGACAACACAGTATCAACAGTAGAAACCTTCAAATTTCTAGGTTCTATCATATCGCAAGATCTAAAATGGACAGCTAACATCAAAAACATCATTAAAAAAGGACAACAAAGAATGTTCTTTCTGCACCAACTCAGTAAGCTCAAACTGCCCAAGGAGCTGCTGATCCAGTTCTACAGAGGAATTATTGAGTCTGTCATTTGCACCTCTATAACTGTCTGGTTCGGTTCTGCAACCCAACAAGAAAAACACAGACTTCAGAGGATAATTAGAACTGCAGAAAAAATAATTGCTACCAACCTGCCTTCCATTGAGGACCTGTATACTGCACGAATCAAGAAGAGGGCCGTGAAAATATTTACAGACCCCTCGCATCCTGGACATAAACTGTTTCAACTCCTACCCTCAAAACGACGCTATAGAGCACTGCACACCAGAACAACTAGACACAAGAACAGTTTTTTCCCGAAGGCCATCACTCTGCTAAACAAATAATTCCATCAACACTGTCAAACTATGTACTGAATCTGCACTACTATTAATCGTCTCATAGTTCCCATCACCAATCTCTTTCCACTTATGACTGTATGACTATAACTTGTTGCTGGCAATCCTTATGATTTATGTTGATATATTGACCATCAATTGTGTTGTAAATGTTGTACCTTGATGAACGTATCTTTTCTTTTATGTACACTGAGAGCATATGCACCAAGACAAATTCCTTGTGTGTCCAATCACACTTGGCCAATAAAATTCTATTCTATTCTATTCTATTCTTTTCAAGTAGCTCTTTTCAATTCTGCATCATATTCCATATATTATCAGAAAAGAAAATAGCAGATATTTAAATTTTTATAAATACTGTGGAAAATATTCCTAAATGAGACAAATGACTCTAAGCTGGTTTTCTTTTGCAGCGGACTTCCCACTGTGTTGATACAAGATCTCTCCCACCAATATCCTTACATCCCCCAGTGTTAAATACATGTGTATTTTTTAATCAGCCATGCTATTTTTTAATGTACTTATTAATGGTATTATTTCTAGCTATGTTGGCCTTAAAATGCTGTATCAGTGTCACTTCTCTTGGTGTTGAAGCTTTTTTAAAAACAGCATCAGCAGAAGGAGAGCTAAGGGGAAAAAAGACTGACACCTTGTACCTGAGGTGTGGCTGCAAGAAGGGTAAGAATGGCATCCTGCCTCAATCCTAGATACATTCTGCAACATTATGACACTATTTCTCTTCAACAAAGTTGGAAATTGACTAATTGTGGAACTATTAATTTTGATGATCTTCTAGGTTAACATCTTGGAAATACCTAGAGACCATTATGTAATTAGCAGGTATCTAGAAAAGAAATCTAAATCCCAATCTGAGTTAGAATAGGAATCTGCCAAGAAAGGACCTCCCACACTTGAATGTCAACCAAAGCAGGTATGCAGGAGGCTCTGACAGCCTTCTGTTGCCTGAAGCCCCCTTTCTTCCAATTAGGATCAACACTTGATTATCTTGCTGACTCTGAGAATTTTCACTAGAGCTATTTTCTTCTCTTGATCCCTATCTGAAGTTGGCTATTCCAAATCATGGATGGGAAAAGGACCATTCAGTCCGATATATTGCTCACTACAGGAATCCAAACTAAAGCATCCCTAATAGCTAGCTGCCCATCCTCTGCCTAAACATATTCAAAGAATTGAAGCCGTTACCTGACTGGGTAATTGGTTTCACTGTCAAAACTATTCTTATTCTAAACACTTTTTCCTGAACTGCAACCAGAATCTTGCCTTCCTGCAACTTCAGTGTATTATTCTGTGATCCACTCCATGAAGTGACAGAAAATAGATCTTGGCCGCCTTCTGTATGCAGTTCTTTCAGTTAACAGCTATCATATCTCCCACTACAACTTTTCTTCCAAAGGCTAAACTTTATACTACTACCTGGCATGTGTGTGTCAGAATGGCTGAGAGGACTCCAATTGGAGTCATTCAAGTGACTCCATCTAAGCTATCGTTTGTTCGTATTATAAGCTATATTATCCAGTGACACATTCTCACATACCAGCAACCCTACAGTCTTGACAAGTTGCAGCAGTGGTGAGGAAGGCATTCTGCACACTTCCTGAAAAGATTTCAGGTAGGTTTTGCCAAAGAAGCGAAAGACCAGCTTAGCTAAAAACTGCAAGTGCGTGTGTATTTTCAACCATAGTAATTGCCTGAACACAAAAAGCCATGTAACCGTATCTCGGATGAAATGGTCTTCTGTATCAGCCAAGCTGATGCAGCTTCTTTAAATTACAAACTCAAATAACAGCCAGGGAATTTACAGGAGGCAGTTACAGAACAATAGATGGACAAGTCACAGAGGTTCTTTTGTAATGAAAAACACTGAAAAGATGGTAGAGTTTATAGTATCAGAGACCTCCACAGGAAAACCAATTAAGAACTCCCCAAATTGAATCACTGACTCCCAAGTCAACACTCAGGAGAAGGATAGTAGCCTTCTTGGAACAGACCAAGAAGGATGGTTCAAAGTTTTGATTTTCTTTCAAAGTGCTGTTGCCCTGATAGCAGAGCAGCCAAATATAAACACTATTCAGAAGCCACAGGTCAAGTACGGGGGATGTGAAATAGAGAATTTTCAAAATAACATCAGGCAAATGTGACTCACCAAGCCTCAGGTAGTTGTACCAACTTTTAGAAGACTGCTTTAATAGAAAAATATCAAAAGGTCTTAACAAACTTTGTAGATGCTGTTCTAATTCAAATCATTGACCCAGAGACCATGAGAAACACCAAATTCCTCAAAATTCAATTATGATTTTGATTTGCCATAGTACAGTTTTAGTATGGTACACGTCATGCGATGGAGTTAAGGGGGTTATGGAAAAAGTAGTAAAAAGCTACGGTAGATTTAGGGAAGGTGTAGGAAGTTTTATTTGACAGCCATTTTAGCCATACATCCAAGCAAGATAAAATATTAAGTGGAGGGAAGATGTTTGTGAGTTTATATACAAAGTAAAGGATAGCATTTACTGTATTCTCTGTTTTTTATATTTTGCATTTGTAAGGTGAAAAATAAATATAAGGCATTATATTTTGCCTTACTTCTACCATTTTCAAAACATTAAACTACAAAAAATACCTCATGACTGGATAATTACATTTTCTTCTTCATATTTCTTTCTATTAGTATCACAGCACAGTTTTTAGAAACTACCTTATTTATAAATGCAAATAACTAACCACCCAATGGAAACAATTAAAGCAAAAGGAAAGACTTTCTCCATATTGAAAGTAGAATCTCTGTCCATAATTCAGGTTGCATTACAGTCCTAATGATATGCTGCACAAGCCACTACATGAACAGCAGTGAATGCATGTTATGGCTAATTATACATAGAAATATACACATATAAGTAAATAAAGGAATTGAAATGATTGTATAATTAGTATACAATACTATGGTACAAACAGAGAGACAACACAGGGCATACTGGGAAACAACACAGAGACGCTTCTTAAAAATACACAAGTCCTTGTTAAAATTTAAGGGGGGAGTGACATTCATTACAGAAATATTAATCACTGCAGCATAAAAAGATTTAGGCAACTATTGTTAACAAACGATCAGAGACAAAGAAACCTTTATTTTTGAATTACTCAAATTCATAACATTTGATTTTTATAATTTCTAATTCAATATAGAAAGATTTCTGTAAGGGCTAAATCAACATGTTCATATTTGAAAGTAGTAATTTTAGGACTGTAATAATGCTTACCTATAATGTACTGCAGCTTGACATGACATGGTTAGTGGCATGACAAGGTTAATTAAAAGAACTGTGCCATTATATTAATCATATCCATTAAAATGCAAATTGGTAATATCCTCTCCCTATCTTATGATATATTTACAATATTGTCATTGCTAGAAATCAGGTGTCTTATCTCTCCTTTACTAAAGGGGAGGCCAGACTCTGCATTAGTGATTCTTGTCAATTTGGTTTCCTTTACTGTCTATAATCAATCCCATCTGTGGAGAAAACTGAATTGATACTATAGTAATCAAATCACAAAAATATCAAGGGGCATTTGGAATTCTATAGTTTGAATTCCAAGTCCAACACTGCTGTTCCCTGGGGACTGGGTAGACGGGGAAGGGGAAGGAATGACAGACTAATCACCTGACCAATGGGAGGGTAGAAATACTGATGCTCCAACTAGCATTCATTCATTCATTTCACCCATCTTTTTGTTCTCATTCACGTTGCTTATACAGAAATGGAAAAAGCAATAATGATGGGAGGCGGGGAGAGGAATAGATCTCTCTGTTATTTCTAATAAACAATGGGAGGGTATAGCACCTTCAGCCTTTTGGCTCTGGGATATGAGAATTCCTACTATTTGGAAGTCACCTGTTCTGCAGCTCCAGAGGAAACACATCAAAGCTATCTTTGCAGTCTTTCTGTGAAACAGGAATTAAGCTTAGTTAATTGCTAATCAACTTCTCAATCCCATGTAAGCCCCACAACATTGTTGGGACATGGGGAGGCAATATCCATTTAAACTTGGTTCTCTCCTCATACATGGAAAGAGCCTAAGGCACCACTCCTGTTGCTAAATGAGATGTCTAAATACTATGAATATTTTTTTTCTGAGTATTATACATATAGGACTGTGTAGGATAAATATTTAGGATACCTGTCATAGCAGGCAGACATTCACTTACTAAAAATCAATGTCTAGTAAAAGCTGTTTGCAAAGTTAACTCTTTTAATCCAGCAGCATATGCAGCAATGTTAGCCACTGCTAGGGACAGGATTTCTCACTGGTAAATAACTTAGTAGACCTGGAAAGAGAAGCATGTTATGGATGAGAACGGGCTAGTCAAGATCAAAAAGCTTGGAGTTCACTTCATAACATGAAAATGAGGGGATGCATTACCAAATAACAGGGGCTAAATGATGGATTAAGGTGCTAGGTTTAGGAGCTACATACAGTTCGGAGCACTGGATAAACTGTACAGAACTGTATGGAAGCTGTCCCCCAAAGGAGTTTCCTAAGTAATGCCATAATTGCAAACAGATGCAGGGGGGGTCGGCCAGAACTGAAACACAACTGCAAACCAGAGAAAGCAGCAAACCTGGACCATCTTCAATTGCGTCCTCTCCAGTGCCATTACAATTCATAGCATGTAGCTCAATTTCTGAAGCTGGGAATCTGAGTTCACACAGCGGACATGACAAGAGGTGATCAGCTTGAGGGCTGTGCCCAGGTGCATGCTCTTTTGCATCTTCATCAGCCTGTGAAAGAGGATAAAAAATCAGTTCAGTTTGTGTTGCAAAGTTTGTTGTCCGTGCTCAGTCTTGATCGTCTGTCATTTCTGATCCTCCCTTGGCTTGATCTTCCCAGTCCCAGGACTTTTTTTTTGCTACTCAACAGGTCAGAGAGGCTGGCACTCATGAGTAAACTGATAATCAAAGCTCCTTTCAAAGACAGTAAATGTGCTCTCATGATTAAGAGCCCTTAAGAGCCATATGTCCTCTTTAAAGCAAGGATCCCCTGTGCCACCAGGATGCTATTCTCTTGGGAAAATGTAAAACATCCTTAAATTGAGAAAATGAGAGCATTGGCAACCAAAATAAATGATTGACAGATTATTTTCATGCATCCAATCCAGAGTTTGCCTGTCCCTAGGTGGCCATACTTCCATCAGTGTGCTCTTCTACCAGGATAAAATACATGTTGAGGCTTCTGTATGAATATTTCCTCTTTACTGGCTCTATCTGGTTTCAAGTCCACATATAGAATAATTGAAAAAGACTCAGCATTTTTCCCTTTGGGATGTATGGTAGTTTAGTTCTTGAGAAACTTAGTACCTTCACTGGAACCTGGTTGAAATTCAGATCTGCAGTGAATAAGTTGCTCATTACATTTTCTGATGGTGGGAATTCAAGTAACAAAGAGGCAAGCTCCAATTCTGAATTCTAAGTTAACATTTAGCCAATTAAGCACTCAGGCTGTGCAGTATTTCAGATTCAGTTTCTCAAAGGTGCTTCCAAGTGCACAGGAGTGTGAACACAGCACCTATATCCACTTTTTAAAACAGGTCTCCAACCCCCTGGGCCACAGTTCAGTAACAGGCTGTGGCCCATTCGGAACTGGGCTGCAGAAGTGGCAGGAATGCACACGCAGCTCCATTTGTGAGAATGGTGCATATCCAGGGGCCATGCGCGCATTACATTTTGGGGGTCTTTGAACACTCAATCCGGAAAAGGTTAGCCATCACTGCTTTAGAGAATTTAAACTCAACTTCAAATTGCCACATAGTCCTATTAAACATACTTTTTAAAGCTTCCTTATATTTCAGAGCCTCTTGCTCTTCTTTTATCCAATCAAACTTCTCTTTAAAATTATATTAGCTATTCCAAACAATTTTTGATCAGTAGGTAGCTAAATATTTCTGAAGTAGAGAATGGTAAGAACTAAGAACAATAAGCAAAGGAAAATGAATCAGACAGGATCTGACCTGAGCAAGCTCTTCTTTTTCTTAACAAAGAACCATTATTCAGCACTTTTGAGCTTCTTCTGGGCATATACTAGCTACTGTTAAACCTGATAAGCTTAATATAAATCAGTGCTTCTCAAATAGTGGGGCGCGCCCCCCAGGGGGGGGCGCAAGGCTCCATAAAGGGGGGCGCGTTTGACCTCGGCAAACACTGTCATAACAAGCTAAGCCCCGTGTCTACAGTCGTGCAGGGGCGCGAAAAATGTTTTCTTCTTCCTAGGGGGGCATGACAGAAAATAATTGAGAAGCACTGATATAAATGAATCTGTTACTTATACATGAATAGAAAAAAATTTGCTTTAGTTTCAAGGCTGGGGCAGCATTGAATATGTGGTTCCTTTACATCTATCTATTGTCCGTGTCTGCCTGTCAACCCCCCTCTCCCCCCCCCTCTCAATTTTATATGCCACCGATCTCATTGTACAAGGTGACTTTAAGTAGCATTTATTTATTTATTCATTCCTGCCTGATATAAGAGCTGGTTCTCATTTTCATAGGAAGATTATTAGCAGATTCTAAACAATCTACAGATGCAAGCTGACCCACTTTCTCAAAAAAAGACATCCCCCCCCCTCTTATATTAAATGAGTGCAAGAAAGACAGTCTCAATTGGCCTATATCTATACTACCATCCTCAAAGTAAAGTACTTGGCAAAATTCTTGACTTCTTGCTTTAATCTTTTTTCCTTAAAAAATATGCTAATCTGAGATCCTAGAGACTTGTTCCTTGGACTGATCATTTCTAGTCACAATTTATTTTAACCACATGTTGCTGAATAAGACACAATGACTATTCATACAATGTATAAAGCATGGTAAATAAATCACAATGGTTAAATTCACAGTCCAAGCTAAACTAAACCAAACCAAACTATTATGTCTTAGAAAATATACTGTGGTTTAAGTTTCTAAAAGGCACTCAACCACATCAGATAGTAAATTGTTTGATGTGACTGTTCTAGATGGAGATAGTCAATATCTTAGATTCCTTCTACCAGTCCTCAAAATATTTTTAAATAATTATAAATAATTAAATTATATTAAATTTTAAAATATAAAGACAATTCTGTGGCTTAATTCCCAGCTCAAGAAGAAAAGACATAGATTCTTCTTGTGAGCAAGCTCAAATCCTGCTTAGTAAATTGAACAGGCCAGTCAGCATACTCCAAGACCTCCAACTTTAGTGACACAGAATAAATAGAGAATGACCGGATAATTTTCCTATACTGAGATTTACAAAAGAGGCTTGTTGAAGCTTGGAAAAATTTGGTGAGAAGAGGCAAAGAAAAAAATGAAAGAAAATCAAGTTCTAGGACATTATTTGGACACACTAAAGATCAAGATCACTAAAAGTAAAAGGAAGCCGGTTTATTGGATCAAGGTTTATTTATTTATTTTATGTATTTATTTATAATTTAATTTCTATACCGCCCTTCTCCCGAAGGACTCAGGGCGGTTTACAGGTTAAAACAGGTATGTTATCTCTGGTAACTCTTAATAGACTTTTGCTGATCAAGACTGAATAATGGGTCTTTAAGGGGTTGTTTGTAGATAAGAGATGAGATATGGGAAGAAGAGTTCATTCACTGTATTTTAAGAGAAAATGAAAGATTACTAAAATGTGTATTCTCTACATATCATTAAGCCTACCCAATTTTGAGTCTCCCACAGAGTCTCCAAGTCACCATTTTGAGCCTATGCCTTAGAATACTCACGTTTTCAACTGGCAAAATGACTCTACTATTTTACTCTCCTAATTTTAATCTATTTAAAGATTCCTACACATTTCAAATAAAGATTTGCCCGAACCATTAAAGGGTCTGTTTAAATTTTAAACTAGCTGGTTGGAATATGTTCTATATGAACTAGGATAAGGTCATTTTTATTAGGATAAAACTAAGAAACTCTCTCTCTTATTCAGATACAGGGCAAGAGAAATGGAGAGAAACTGTTATCTATGTCCTTAGAATGGCTCAGTTCCAAGGAAACCATCAGGAAAAGCATTTTGATTGATTGCTTTGGCACGCTTCATGTTTTGTTTTATGAGTAGTCTCTTTTAAATAGGCCTATTGCTTAGCGGTTTCATTACAAAATTTACATTGTAAAGTAAGAGACCAATTCTAGGTAAGGAATTTCACTGACTGATTGAACACTGCTTACATGTACAGGGATTTGTATGATTGGCCTTTAAACAAAAATCTCAGCTGTCTCACCCTGCTGGCATGTGATCAGAATTAAATTGCAGGCAAACCCTCACAAAATCCTTTTCTAAAGAAAACTAAGGCAGATAATTAAATCGAGGTGAGAGTTCTGTGGTTGTTAAGCTACATGGCAGCTATTAGTACACCACCACATCTTCCAAGTATTTCACATCTTAACATAGCAACATCTCATTTTCTTTTGGTGTGTCATGAAGAAATGCTAGGCACAGAATGAGATATGCCAAAGAAGGGGAGTTCTGATCAAATCGGTGCTACCTTAATAAGATGACACATAGACAGATGTGAAGAACTGTCTACTTCTGCCCCATTTCCACTTTACACAGCCTTGCGGAGCAAATGCCAGGTGTCCAAACAAACTGCTTACACTCCCACAGTAAATAACTCATTGTAAATGTAAATGCAGCATTGTGCGGCAACGCCTGTCAGTCCCTTCCCCCTGAATGGCGTTCGATAAGTCCTGGGAGAACGGCAGAGAGATGCTTTAATGGCATGATTGGCAGACCACCCAGCCAAGAGGAAAGCAACAGTATCCCCTGCAGTTTGCAGCTGAAACCTCCTCTGTGGGCCAGCAAATGAGGCAACAGAGGTGTGGATACAGAATCAAGCTCGTCGATGTTGAATGGTTTGTCTCATTAATTGCTCAGCCACAGAACACAAGATACGATTATGCTCCATCTAACTCTTGTTTAACCTGAAGATAAAATCATGCCATAGCATTTGGGTCCTTCTGCTCAGCATCACAAGGCAAGGTGTTAAGATGGGCTACTTTCTTATTCCGAGCGGCTGTCCTTCCGGCCACCTGATGTCTGTCTGCATAATTCTTTTATTTACTCATTCATTTATTTTAAATGTTTATATATACCCCTTGTCATGGAAAGCATCTTCATATATTGCATCGTGTTTGAAAAATGTGTTTTAAATCCAGGAATATATAACGCAGCATACAATAATGAAATACATAAAATAACATTGCAACAGCTATGAGTAGTTCAACTGCACCTTCATAACCTTTCAAATGTCAGGAGGAATAAAAAAAGACTTTCAGCCTGAGCCCAAGTTGTAGCAAAGCCTTATTTATACTTTCTTTCCAGGGAAATGTCATTCCAATGAATCAGTGCCACAACAGAAATTCCTCCCGCTCCTAACTTCAGCCCCGAACCCATTCATAAAATATAAAGGACCTTCTCCTAATTGAGACCAGCCCAGAGCCTTTTAGACCACGAGCACTCGGTTATTCATTGATACGCTCTCTCATATAGCTCCAAATTCTAGTAGACGAAGGACACTTGGCCAGAAGTGCCTGAGCTATGTATTAGCATGTCTATGACAAGGTTATGCTGCCTTTATATACCATAGGCATCATCATATAGGCAGATGCCCTGTGGAGGCTGGAGGCTGTAAGAAGGAGCCTTTCGCATCTGAGTCATCTTGTCAAGCATTCTTCAATCTGCTGCATTCGTGTAACCTGTCAGAACAGCACTTGGAAGTCCTTTTGATCTCCTCCTCCCCCTTAAATTGCAACCTAATTAGGTGTCTTTACCAGAAACAGCAACTAAAGTCAGATGTCATTGTTATGACAGCTGCATGCATGGTGACTGCAACCCAGTACATTGAGAGAAGGAAGAGAAAACTCAACACAACAGCATTCATCTGGCGATAACAATACAAGCAAGAGAAGATTTTCTCTGGGTTAATTTAGAGAAATACCTAAGCTTGTTAAATGAAAGCACTAATACGAACATAGCAATCAATCCAAAATTCGACAGCACCAGCCAGCATTGACACCACACATTCTGCCCACTCCGTTTCCATAAGCAACAGTGGGAGATTAATCTCACTGTGAAATCAATTTTGTTCTCATGCTTGTAACCCCTTTGTTCAGTTAGAAACATGATCCAGGAGCAACTGGTTCCCCCTTCCATAGGAGCATCCAGTCGTGTCCTCTGGCACATTTAGCATATTACAGCTCACAAAAGCACTGCAGCGATAAGTGTTGCACCCAAAATGACGAATGTGAGAAAGTCAACAGAAAACCCTTAGCTAACAAGAAGTGCCATAACCACGGAGGAGAAATTGATGATAAAAAGGAAGAAAACACCAGGAGGCCCAAGAAGAGAGCGCACATTTCTGGACAAGATTTTCTAGCAAGCTGCCTAGTTTGCAAAGCAGCTCATTTTGGAAAATGGGTTAGAAATGAGACTCCACATTCCAGATGCTTTACTGGCTGTTATTCCCTAGGGACTTGCTTACCTGCAGAAAGACATTTTTGCTGGATGAATGGATTTCTCCACTCTCAGACTCAACAGCTTGTGATGGACTCTGCTGGGTTTCTGCAACAGAAATTTCCATGTTAGCGGCAGCAGCAGCAACCGCCCACCCCCTTCCTAGATTCTGTAAGCCCCATCCAACTCCCTCTCCCCCCCTCAGCACACTCCACACTAGCTGATAAAATGTATCCCATTTGCTTTACAGTGTCTTCATAGTTTCTAAACATTTTTTAGACTTGTCACAAATGTTAGCAGACAATGTGCAACAACACAGCTGAAGTAGAAGTTTAAAGCCATAGTGCAGCTATGTGTAGATAAAACTAGTGCCGCTCTATGGCTAAATGAGAAACAGGGAACAGTAGGGCATGTAAACTGTACACTGTTGGTGCAAGCTGGTGAACAGTATTATGCGAGAATAAAGCCCCTCAGCTCAGCACTACATAGCTGGTAATTTTCTTTGTATCCTATCTATGTTTCCCTCAATAAAAAACTTATCCAATCATCTGTAGGAAACCCCAGAATTAAACCTAATCCTGTGTCAAATATACAATTGGAAAAAAAGCTTGCTTTAAGAAAAGAATGTCAGAATTAGATTGGCTTTGGAAAAAAACAGTTTAACCTTGAACCATTTCACTGAATCAAGTTATTCATTCAGAACTGGGAGGAACAAGTATGTCATTCAGTCTCTAGAAGACAGGATCAAGAGATCTTGTTCCATTATACATAACTAAGAAAAAAAGGTCACTATAAACAGTTACCGAAATAGTATTTAGTCAAAACAAAGCAGCTCAGCAAGTAGTACTTATTTCATCTTCAGTCTGGTGCCAAGCAAACAATAGGAAAAGGAAAATAATGAGGCAAGAGGCATCTGCAGGCAATATACCATTGAAGCAAAGGGCTTATTTGGGGGGGGGGGGGGATGGACAGGGGACAATGCCCTGAAGTCCCAGATAATAATAAACAATATGGGCCTGCCTGAAAGGAAAGGACATAACCATTCTGACTCAAAATTGCAAATAAACTGTCACAGAGGTCATACCAGGGCACACAGTGATTTCCTCCTCAGCATGATCCTCTGTGGCAATGTCTGGGTTCTTCGTATTGTCCAAAGGAGTCAAGGCACAAATACTGACAAAACACAAACATATGATAAATCAAAGTCACAAAGCATTCTGGTGAAAAAGCAGATGGAATTCTGTAAGCTCTGCTTATTCAAAGAGGGTAGCAGGAGAGAATGCAAGGGTGGGGGGGAAAGAATCTTAAAAAAAGAAAGAAAGAAAACCATTTGCCACCCAACCATATCCTAAAAGCAATGTGCAAAAAGGAAGGCTGTTTACTGAGATCTGTAAATGCTGCTTTGATGCTTTCTAGTCCTGGTCACAGGAATATGCCAGGTAGCAAAACAGCCATATGCTTAGTGAGTAACTCCTTAAAGCAGAACAGAGTAGGGATCTTTTGGACAATGAACACTTCATTATCCATACTTTACTGATCAGTTTTTTCTGTATCATCACTACACTCAGAAGTCAGGAACCTGACACAATTCAAAGTTTCTGTATAGCAGAGTCTTGCTATGAAAAGCATGAAAATTCAACTTTGCCTGATTCCTCTCATTTCCACTTTCCAGCAAAGTCATGTTGTCTCCATGTCAATTTAAAAATTTTCCTTTTAAACTGGTCCTAAAAATTGTACTAACTGTCTTTACTTTGGCTGTAAACCGCCCTGAGTCCTTTGGGAGAAGGGCAGTATAGAAATTGAATCAATCAATCAATCAATAAATAAATAAATAAATAAGAGAAAGGGGCTAGCTAAGCTACTATGACGTAACTGTCCTTTCATATTTCCCGTATTTTCCCGTAGTTCCCTTGCTAGAGCGATCAAATATGCAAGTGTATATATAAAAAAACATAAATCACAGTATTGACTAAAGAAAAGAGTTACTAAATTCAGCTACAAGCCTTAAGCAGACAGAAACAGCCACCGCCAATTTATGATAAGTAAGAAAACTCTAATGGAAAATCATGTGACTTTCTCCTATTCTTTAAATAAAATATAATTATTAATAATTATTAAATAATCATTTAACATCACTATTAATAAAACTATTTTAAACCAGTTGTTATGGATCCAAGCTCCGTGTAAACCATCGAGATTTACATCAAAAGACTTTGTGCTAAACAGTTTGCTAGGACATTTATAAAATGGGCTAATCAATTTGAAGTCCTCATCCATTGCTTGCTACATCAAGTATTTCCTGGTAACAAAACCTACAATCATTTATTTAAATCTCAATCTAATGTACTTTGCGTAAGCTAGGAAATGACAAAGCTGAGGGGCCCACAAAAATCAGCAGAGGGACATGTCTTTGGGAGAAACCATTTCCAAAATTATTTCAGAAGCTGAAGACTCAAAGAACACTTGAAACCCACTGATTTGGGTGCCGTGCTCTGTCCAACACAGGACTCCGCTGGCAAAGGGCCACTTGCCAGAAGGCAGCATTTAATGTACACAGCACTGAGAATAGCGTGGCTATGGTTAGTTCAAGGCAGATGAACTTTCTGATGAAATTAGGTGTCACAGCATGGAATGGTCAGCCTTGATGCCAGAGGTCTGATGAGGGCAGCCAACAACTGGATTATGAAATTCCTGGGACTTCAGATTAGCAAGCAAACTCTACTGCATCATCCCTGCTGTGGCTTGAAAAATGTGCAGGATACTAATCCAGGGGTGAAATGCTCCCGGTTTGGACCGGATCGTTTGATCCGGTAGTGATGGCAGCGGGTGGTTCCGAGAACCGGTAGCAAAAATTCCTGCCCCTCCCCTATGCCCAGCTGACCCATATGATCATCAGAGGTTTTATTTTTTTTACTTTTAAAAGCATTCTTCAGCCAAAAAAATGCTTTTAAAAGTAAAAAAAAAAGCCTCTGATGATCATGCGGCTCAGCTGGGATTGCCAGAGCCTTTTAAAAGCAATTTTTCTACAACCTCTTTGGCCGAAGAGGTTGTAGAAAAAATGCTTTTAAAACTAAAAAAAAAAAAATAGCCACATCCACCCAGTCACATTACCCCACCACCATCAAGCCACGCCCACAGAACTGGTAGTAACAAATTTCACATTTCACCACTGTACTAATCCTTTACTCAAACTCTGGGGAAATGGAACAAGCCTTAAGAGACTGATGGCTTTTGCATTATGACCATTTGAAATTTAGAAAAATGACACCCCAGAATTAGGGCTGTTCCAATTAAATGCTAGCTAATGAATACTTTCCAAATAATGTCACAGTGGAGAAACAAAAGTTTTTTCCTCCTTTGCTTTCCCTTTCAGTCCCTCCTGACAGTAATGATGACGAAGAAATTGACTCATCCTTGAATACCTCACTCCCAAAAGCATTACTATAAAAGACAAACCAACAAATTCCTTGTGCAACTCTGTATATATTATTCCTTCCTTGCTGCAGGGTGGGAAAAGTTATCACATCAGTTAGTCTGCTCCCTCATACAGCATTTAGCCAAAATGTTGTTAGATCAATGAAAACAGGACATCAGGCAGTGAAAAACTGGTGGCCTCATGCCAAGGCCACTTAATTATAAGACCTGGGGAAACTAACCTGAGAATTAAGTGACTTTTCCCAGCAATCGTCTGATTGAGCACAAATATTGGGACTTTCCTGGGAGTTTATTCCATGAAACTTTCCCTGTGACCTGTGCCATCTCTTCAAATGGCCTTCATTTTCTGACCTTGGTAGAAAACTGTTCTAGCTTGCATGTTTCATTTTTGCTTTAAGAAGCTTCAAAGAAGCAGACTTCCAAGAATATATCCTAGAAATGGTCATTTCGTTATTCCTGCTAAGGAAGATATGTAGCAGTGACCCAAGTGTAAAAAGTAAGCAGCTCCCAATCCTTCTGTTTCATTTTCTGAAGGAAACAAGAGTTTGAAGCTTCCAAATTATATGTGTCACTCGCTCGTACTTTAATTGGACTTCCAAGAACATGGTTGTCTCAAAGAAACAAATATTGTCACTATTAGGATGGATTTTCTTAAGATTCCTCTTCTGTTCTTTCCATTTCATACTCATGCGCCTGTGTGCATATGCGCACACACACTCACAATCACCATGCCTACACATGGACTCTGAATTTATTGCTGTCGTTATTCCCGAAAGCTTACTGCTTTGAGCAGCTATGTCAAATTAAATCATCACATTTTTTGGCCAGGAGCTGTACTTATGAAAAATATTTGTTACAATGGATACTTTGGTTGGAAGTCGAGGACTACCTGTATACAATTTTCACACAACAGGACAAGAAATTATCTACCATATTTAATCACCATGGAAAGAGAAATGACATCCCTGTGTTCAACTACCACATCTTTAACCTAATATAGTCTGCACTCTGAAATAGTTACAGGTACAAGACAGAATGTCTGGGCTACGGCTTCCTCAGAAGCCATGAGCCCAGGTAATTTGTCTCTTACAGAGTCAACAGTGATGAAATATATCTCCTTACTTACCTTTGTGTAATCTGTACAGGCTCCCTTTCTTCAAGCATATCTTCTGCAAACAGCACTTGAGAAGCCTAAGAAGAAAAAACCCCATAATTATTATTTGACTATACATTATAATATCGATTATATTATGGGTAGTCCTTGACTTATAACAACTGTTCATTTAGGGACTGTTCGAAGTTACAAGAGAACTGAAAAAAATAACGGACAATCATTTTTCACACTTACAACCCTTACGGCCTCTCCATAGTCACATGATCAAAATTCAGATGCTTGGCAACTGACTCATACTGACGATGGCTGCAGGGTCCCGGAGTCATCTGTTCATCTTTTGTGACCTTCGGACAAGCAATTCAATGGAAAAGCCAGATTCACTTAACAATTGTGTCACTAACTTAACAACTGCAGTGATTCACTTAACAACTGTAGCAAGAAAGGTCGTAAAATGGGGCAAAATTCACTTAACAAATGACTTGCTTAGCAATAGAAACCTGGGGCTCAATTGAGGTCGTAAGTTGAGGACTACCTGTATTACACATCTAAAGAGACCCAAAGATCACCTGATTTCAAAATCATAAAAGTAAGAGTAGATGCCAAAAGGAAAAGGTCATCTAATACTTGCTGGCAACTCCTTAAAGAAGCTGGGTCTTTTCCTGGGAATTATGGCAGGAGGTCCATACATTCTTATTCCCCTAGGAGTGTATTTAAAGAGGTCCCCTTCAAATCAAATGGCTACAGAGTCCTCATAAAAGCTTGAAGAAACTATCATCATAACTAATTTCCCATAACTTATCTCTCATCAAGAAGGTCTGCATAACAACCAGGACCAAAACAGAAAGCCAAGAATTGTAGCAAAGAAGGCATGCTCTGTTGGACAAGTTGAGTTAAGTGAATAATCATAATAAAAGTTTGTTCGCATGATACCTAAACTCAGAAGTTAAATTCAGAAGCAACAGTGTTATAAAAGCTAACTCTGAAAAAGAACCAATCTGAAGAATATTAATGCATTTCAGATACTGAATGCATCACTTTATTGTCTAAAACAGAAATACCATCTTGCAAAATGTTTTGTGAGCAAATATACCCTGAAAAATGAAGTCCACATCAGAATTAATCAGTTGGATGCAAAGTTGACAAATGGATTATCATTTCCTATCTACAGACATTAGTGAGACATTAATTGTACTAAATGCATATTCTGAAAAGTAAATATGTTTTACTATACAAATTTTAAATGAAGTGGCTTTCTGAATTTGATAATTCTTCCAGGGCCAGGTGCTAAATATTTACTTATCTGTGTTTTTCTACACACAAAGCTTTTGGGTGTAAAAGAATAAGAAAACAATCTGAGAGTAGAAAGCTAGAATCTCTAGCCTGACAACTGTCACAAACCTTAATTTTGACAATCTTTAACCTTATTCTGCTAAATTTGTGGCTATGTTTTTCCTTTCTCTTTTTCCAACCTCCCCACTCCCACCCCCTATTTACATTTTCCTTTCTCTCTTCTTCCTACTCCCCATATTTTTTGTCAACCTAAGCAAACGTACTGTGAGTTATCCATTTTGGGGGAAGAACATGGCTCTAACTATAAGTGAGGACAGATGCTATACAGAAATCTCCTTCCTACTATGTTTCAAGAGCAGAGTCAACACTATGAGAAAAATTTGCAAACACTGCTTAAGGAGGGAAAGCAAATGACCCTAGGATCATGAGCAGACCCAATAAATATACTTTTCCAATGTGTATGTGTCATCAGGTAACATATTTGAATCCTTGGTAACTGCCTAGATTACGTCCTTGGCAAGATTTTTGGAAAATGGTTTTGCCTTTCCTCCTTCCTAGGGCTGGAAGAGAGAATGATTGGCCCAAGGTCACCTAGTTCACTATGGTGGGACTAGAACTCACAATGTTTTGGCTTTTACTCGGAGGCCTCTACATCAAATTCTGCAAAGAACTTCCTCTTACAGTCTTAAGACTGTAGAACAAATGTCTAAAACACAATTCAAATGACCATCCCCAAATTTATCTTTCTCAGTTCCGTTTTTAAAGGGAAAGTGCTTATTCAGATTCAGAAAGGTTAATGTTTGTTCAAATCAATCCCAGAAAATAAATTAAGAAACTGACTTGCTTCCTTAGCAAGAAACAGGCATAATTATTCCTAATGTTACAGTAGATAGATTTGAAGCCTCTTATCTCCAAACCAAAGCATCTTCCCTCTCTCTCTGAAATAATTGTCCTCAGTCCAGATGATTAAAGGTCTGGAGACTAAAACATATGAAGAACAGTTGCAGGATTTGGGTTTGGCTAGTCTAGAGAAAAGAAGGACTAAGGGGGACATGATAGCAACATTCTAGTATTTGACAGGCTGCCACAAAGAGGAGAGAAGGTCAACTTATTTTCCAAAGCACCAAAGGGCAGGATAAGAATGGATGAAAACTAATCAAGGAGAGAAGCAACCTGGAATTAAGGAGAAACTTCCTAACAATGAGAACAATTAACCAGTGGAACAGTTTGCCATCAGAAGTTGTGATGCTTCATCACTGAAGGTTTTTAAGAAAAGACTGGACAGACCCTTGTCTGAAATGGTATAGCAGGGGGTTGGACTAGAAGACCTCCAAGGTCTTTTCCAGCTCTATTTTGATTGATTGATTGAATCCCAAGCAGCTGCTCATAAAATGGAGGCGAGATTCACAACAGTTTCATAGGAAAGCTATTTTCAGCAGATATCCACATCTGCTACAACATCTTGTTTCACTCTAAGTCTGGACAACAAATAAGAAAAATGTTCACCTGAGTCAACAGAAGTATCTGCTTCTTCCTGAAGAACATATGGAGCTTGAAAGAGTCACTCAAGCACTTTAACTATTTTAACAGCATTTCATGTAATCACAGTGAGCAAACAATTACTAGGGAAGACTGACAAAACTGTAGCTGTTGCCTTCATTAACCATTTTGCAAGTGAGCAAATGCAAGCTGCATAGTTAAATAGGCCCGCCACTAATGCAAACCATCCAAAAAAGCACCTTGCAGATTTTACATTTACAACTTATTCAGCTATATTGTAATAGCAACAAGTGGCTCGACCAAGCAGCTGGCTGATAGCATCTGCTTGGACTGAACAACTAAGGAGACATGTTGGCACTTTAAATACATTAGTGCTTCCACTACTGTCAACACAAAGGGCACTGAAACTGTGACAAAGTATGCCGGTAGGTAATTACGACAAAGAAAAATACGATGCTCAAATGAAGCTTAAAACATGGAAAGTGGCCTTTGAATTATCTGCCCACTGCTTCCATGTTCTATTTCATGTGGAAGAAAGAAAAGCAATGTTAAAAATTACCTGTCGCGAAGCATATTGTCAGACTTGGCTGCCATCCCGCTTTTACTTCTCTGTTCTACTATTATAAAGTCCTTTTGTGTCTATTTACAAGTGAGGACTTAAGCTTTTTGCATTCTAATTGTATTTTCAAGTTTCCCCAATTATGCCATTTGTCTCTTGGGGTCCTAAAGCAATTTTAAATGTCAAGACCATTATTCCCCAACTTGAGCTGAATAAAAGGCTCAAGCATTCAGCAGTGATGGCGGCTTTCTGTGCATTTCACTTGCCAAAATACATTCCAAATTAAATATGGTCAGAAGCTCCAAGAGAACAGAAACGGTTTGACCTTAAACCATTCAGGTCATTGCCAGCTTATCATAAGTGAGTAAAGAAATTGGGCACAAAGCCAAGTGTTTCTCTTTGCAGGTCACCTTTAAGGTTGTTTAAATATAACCACTTTGGATCCAAGTCTGTAAGACCTAAAGCACAACCTGTACCGCTCTTCTACTTCTAAAAGAATATGCAGACATGACAGATTTTCCTCAGAGTGTTCAATATTATAAGGTAGAATATAAATATCACAAAACATCTTTCCATCACCAGGGTAAACAATCAAATATACTTGATAATAGTAACAACAAGGTTCAGCTTCAGTCAGAAGAAAATAAAGTTATACAATGATCTAGCAGCGAAGTCATTATGAAAAATGAGGGTTGAAAAAGGCTGACACAAACTTAAAATACAACAGCAATAAATATTTCACTTGACTAGCAATGGGTTTAAGACACGGTGGTGACCGACCGAAAGCTTCCTCTTGCCCCTGAAGAGAGAAAACCTGACACCTAGCGGCCAATCCATAGATATTTAAAGGACACTTTCAGCAAACAAAGCCAAGGATTAAGCTTAGTTCTGCGGCCTCACTGCATAGACTTTGACAGCTAGAGAGATTATGAAGTTTTCCTGGATATGCCTCGTTTTTTTATCCTGTAACATGATGAATGAAAAGGAGAATGCACTGCTCAAAAATGCAAAGCAGAAGCACAGAGGAAGCATGAAAGATTGATAGGTTTGTGAAATGTAATAACTCCAGAGGACAAAGCAATAAAACTAATTCAATAATAAAAATTAAAATTTCAGTTCCGAGTAGCAAAAGTTCACAGCAGAAAGCAAACCATGTTCCACCACAATTGTCCGAATATAAGACCATACGGGATTTCACATCCTGTCGATTCTAATATATACAACGTAATCTAGCCATTATTTTAGTAATACCCCTTGATCAACAAACCAGAGCACTGTGTTTGTTATACAGAGCTGTGCATTTGTGAATATAATTTTATTTACATTGTACAGTACACAGATAGTCCTCGACTTACAACCATTCCTTTAGTGATGGTTTGAAATTAAAAACAACACTGAAAAAAGTGACGCACCACCAATTTTCACACTTACGGCTACTGCAGGATCCCCATGATCACATGAACAGAATTATGGTGCTTGGCAACTGGCATGTAATTATGACAGTTGTACTGTCCTGAGATCTTGTGATCACCATTTGTAATCTTCCTAACTGGCTTCTAACAAGCAGCATCAACTGGAAAAGCCAGATTTGCTGAATGACTGCACAATTCACTTAACAACTGCCATGATTCACTTAACAACTCTGACAAAAAGGTTCATAAAATGGAGCAAAACTCAAAAAATTGTCTTGCTTAGCAACAACATTTTTTGACTCAATTGTGATCATCAGTCGAGGACTATTTGCATTATTAAAAGCAGATTTTCAGAGGACTCTAATGGATCATTAGATAACGTTCAGTACAGTAACTGGCACTTCACAGCTCCCATACAATTAATTCTTTGTGTTCCCTAGAATTCCCTCTAACCTTACCTTAACTGCTGAAAATTAATAGAATAATTTCTTGCCATTTTGATCTAAGAATGCACATGGCAGCAAAATGCCTAGCCACTCTGCTCTTTTTTTGTTGATTCGTAATTATCCAGGTAAGGCAAACTTACCTGAAGAGAACTGCTTGCTGATTCATCTCCGCAGTCAGAGTTTCTTCCCTCTGCTACATCCCCTGCTGGATGTTTGTAAGACTCTCCGTTTACTTGGGAAAGGAGCGAGGCAACATTATCAGGTTCCTTTTTCTCCTCCATGTCTTCCCCTTCTTGATCATGAGTATCTTCTCTTTGTCTTGATGTTTCCTTGTCTTTTGCAAGTTTACTTTGCCTCAGGGAACATGAATTAGGAATAATTGGTTCTCCAAATGGCTTCTTCTGCAGGAGCTGCCGCTGAGCCTGTTTCAGGCTTTTCTGGTAAACCTCAAGCTGGCACATGATGACTTGAGTATATTTGTTAGGATCTATTCCTTTGGGGCAGAATGGAACACCCCAATAATAGTGCACCACGTCTGGTTCTTCATGTTGGCATTTCTCATCAGTCCAAGGAAGTGTGCAAATTGCTGGTGCGCTTTCTGGTAGACCAGTCCTTTCTATAAGCTCAGCAGAAAGCAGTGTATTTTTGCCATGCTCAGCCTGATCTCTGAACTCGGAAGGACTTGTGTCATGATTAAATGTACTCTGTTGCTGGGCTTCCTTCTGTAGGACTCCTGGGCAGTCAACATGGAGGTTTCCTTTTAAGTAATTTTTGGAATGTTCCATTTCTTTGCTTGTTGGTGTTAGAAGGCTGCCTTTTCCCATAAAGAGTCTCTGGGGTTCCAGCTGCCAAGACCTCTGAGGTCTTGGGGGAAAGATGGGACTTGGGGTAATAGGTAACTCCTCTTCTGAACTACCTGATGTATCACTGGAGCAGTTCCCAGCTGGTGAGGAAGTGCCTGACCTTGCAAAAGTCTGGCTCTTCCCTGGAGATACAATTATGCTAGAAACTAGTGAGCTTTCAACTATGTCCTGGCTTAACCTCGTCAGTACTACCAGAGGACTCTTGGTGACATGTGTCTCTGTGTTCTCATCAGTTTTGTCACTTGGAAAGAGGGAGCTGCGCTTGGAGCAAGGAGACCCAGAGCAAGGCGGCAAAACTGCAAGGAGCTGAGAATCCTCTGGTCCAGATGGATGGTTTTGCACTGGAGACCCTGATGCCTGGGAAAGGAGAGGCACAGGAGCAGCAGCAGAAAACTCAGAAGCCTGGCAGCTCTGCAGGAAGAACAAGAACACACATAAAATGAAAATGATTTGCATGTATGTATATATGTATTCTTCTAATTATTAAATCAAATTGACTGCTGTTCTACACAGTAAAAAACATAAATAATACTTCCACATTAATCTGCTTGGTGATAGCCAACAGTGAAATTAGATATTATGCATCAATAAATCCATTAGCACAGTAAAGCTTAACAAAGATATTTGTTATATTTGCCCTCTTGTCAGGTGCTTTGTCGAAGACTAGGATTTCAAGTGAAGTTTCATAAGCCAGCCTTGGAGAAAAGTCATTTCTGAAACCTACAGGGCAAAAAAAAAAAGAGTAAAAGGAGAACATCTCTTCTACTTACACTAAGGCTTTCAGCAATGGCTTTTCTCAGAAGTTCTTCCTCTTC
Source organism: Ahaetulla prasina (assembly GCF_028640845.1). Taxonomy (NCBI): domain Eukaryota; kingdom Metazoa; phylum Chordata; class Lepidosauria; order Squamata; family Colubridae; genus Ahaetulla; species Ahaetulla prasina. Next base: position 81,645,235 of record NC_080540.1, on the reverse strand, counting down.
CTCCTCTTGTGAATTTAACTGTCTGGCTTCTTGCTCACTCATTTTTAAAGCCAAGGCAAATTGTTCGTCTTCTGACATCTCTGAGAAGATTAAAATAAAATTATAAATCATGATTAAATCATGGACCCTTAATTCTTATACTTGAAGGAGCCTGAAGACTTTCAGCTTCAGAAGGGGAAAACCCACACTAAATTATATAAGAATCATTAAATGGGAAATTATTATAGTGTGTACTCTCAAAATTGGAATAAGTAGTACTAAACAAAGCATAAAATAGTCTGAAAAATGTTAAATAATTGAGCCCAAGTCAGGCAGTTAGTTAAAGTTCCCACAGCAATCACAACTTTGACTTTTTAGATACATTCATCATAATAAAATATTTTATCACATAATTGTACGGCAGAAGCTTTATTTTATACTTTCACATCCAATATATAAATCAGAGAATAGAGGAAAGTAGTAGATTTTGAACGCAAAAGAATGCTTTAAAAATATCTAACAGAATAACAGAATGGGAAGGAACCTTGGAGATCTTCTAGTCCAAACCACTGCTCAGGCAGGAAACCCCTGTACCATTTCAGACAAATGGTTGTCTAATCTCGTCTTAAAAACCTCCAATCTTGGAACACCCACAACTTCTGGAGGCAAGTCATTCCACTGATTAATTGTTCTGTCAGGAGAGTTCTCCTTAATTCTAGACCAGGGGTGTCAAACTCAAGGCCTGTGGGTCAGATCCGGCCTGCAGGGTGGTTAGATCTGGCCTGCAGGGCCACCCTGGAAACAGCAAAGGACTGGCCTATGGTGCCTCTGCCAGTGAAAATGGAGGTCATGTGGGCTGTGCGGCCCTTTTCTAAAACCAGCTAATAACACCACTTTTTTTTCCAGTAATACCATAAAATTATATATCAATGGAAAGATAATTTAATCAAGAATGTAATGCAATAACTTGTATGAAGGATTTGCTATCAGAATAGCAGTTACAATATAAAGAAGAAAAGTGAAACACGTAGAAAAAATGAGATATATAAAAATTATCACCATAAAAAAAATGAGATATACAAAAATTATCATGTTAGTGAATACTTAGGTAAATAACCTTTAGCATGAATTGTGGCCTTACAAAGTCTTCCCATGGAGTGAACCAAGTCTTTTAGTTCTATAGCTTTTATAATGTGAAACCAAGATTGAATGATTGCTTCTATTAACTGGGTTTTATTGCTGGATTGCTTCTGACTAACAAGTTTCTTTAGTCAGCTCCATAGATTTTCAATTGGGTTAAGGTCTGGGCTATTCCCAGGCCATTCCAGCAGTGGAATATGATTATCTTGAAACTCCAAAAAAAGGAGTGGTGTTATTAGGCATCAAACCTCAAAAATACACTTTTCCCAAAAGGTTTCCACAATTTTGGCCACTACTGTATATGTTATGTTATGTTATGTTATGTTATGTTATGTTATGTTATGTTATGTTATGTTATGTTATGTTATGTTATGTTATGTTATGTTATGTTATGTTATGTTATGTAATGTAGACCCCTTGCAATTTGCATACCGAGCAAATAGATCAACAGATGATGCTGTTAATATGGCTCTGCACTACATCCTACAACATCTTGAGTCTCCAAAGACCTATGCAAGGGTCCTCTTTGTAGACTTTAGTTCAGCATTCAATACCATCATTCCAGACATTCTTCTAACTAAGCTAAACCAGCTACAGGTACCGGAACAGACTTGTAAGTGGATCACAAGCTTCCTAACAAACAGGAAGCAGCAGGTGAAGCTAAGCAAGATCACATCAAATACCTGTACAATTAGCACAGGGGCCCCCCAAGGCTGTGTGCTCTCCCCACTTCTCTTCTCTCTGTATACCAATGACTGCATCTCCAATGATCCATCTGTTAAGCTACTGAAGTTCGCAGATGACACAACAGTGATTGGTCTCATTCGAGACAATGACGAATCCGCATATAGACGAGAGGTCGAACGACTAGCCTTGTGGTGCAACCAAAACAATCTGGAACTGAACACACTCAAAACCGTAGAAATGGTGGTAGACTTTAGGAAAAACCCTTCCATACTTCCACCTCTCACAATACTTGACAACACAGTATCAACAGTAGAAACCTTCAAATTTCTGGGTTCTAAAATGGACAGCTAACATCAAAAACATCATTAAAAAGGACAACAAAGAATGTTCTTTCTGCGCCAACTCAGTAAGCTCAAACTGCCCAAGGAGCTGCTGATCCAATTCTACAGAGGAATTATTGAGTCTGTCATTTGCACCTCTATAACTGTCTGGTTCGGTTCTGCAACCCAACAAGAAAAACACAGACTTCAGAGGATAATTAGAACTGCAGAAAAAATAACTGCTACCAACTTGCCTTCCATTGAGGACCTGTATACTGCACGAATCAAGAAGAGAGCCGTGAAAATATTTGCAGATCCCTCGCATCCTGGACATAAACTGTTTCAACTCCTACCCTCAAAACGACGCTATAGAGCACTGCACACCAGAACAACTAGAAGGCCATCACTCTGCTAAACAAATAATTCCCTCAACACTGTCAGACTATTTACTGAATCTGCACTACTATTAATCGTTTCATAGTTCCCATCACCAATCTCTTTCCACTTATGACTGTATGACTATAACTTGTTGCTGGCAATCCTTATGATTTATATTGATATATTGATCATCAATTGTGTTGTAAATGTTGTACCTTGATGAACGTATCTTTTCTTTTATGTACACTGAGAGCATATGCACCAAGACAAATTCCTTGTGTGTCCAATCACACTTGGCCAATAAAATTCTATTCTATTCTATTCTATTCTATTCTATTCTATTCTATTCTATTCTATTCTAATGTAATGTAATGTAATGTAATGTAATGTAATGTAATGTAATGTAATGTAATGTAATGTAATGGAATAGAATAGAATAGAATAGAATAGAATAGAATAGAATTAGAATATCTTGGAGAATGATATTATTATTTTATTCAGAAAAATGTTCTACTTAGAAAAACTGCAAAAGCCAAGTAACTTTTAGCATGTTTTCATAGGAAACTATGGTGCTACTATCTACTTCCTAGCTCTAAGCAAGATTTTCCAGAACATATTAGAAAGCATATGTTGCTTTGACAAGAACAACAAAAAAACCCGAAGTTGCTTCAGAAAACATCTATTCAATGTTATTTCTGATCCACCATTTTCACTTGACAAAAAATATTGATGCTCAGAAAACCAAATGATAACTCCAATGATTCTACCCTGAATTTCAGAATCTCTGAGGATCTGAAGAATACTGTAAAACACTTTCCATCAAATAATTATAGGCTGTTGTAAGTTTTTCCACACAACAATTCTAAGGCAAACAAAACCATCAAAATATCGTATTCAGGAGTGCAGAATAAAGAAAGCAGTATCTTGAACAAACACAGCAACTTGCAGTAAGATAAGGAAACATTCCAGTGAAAAGTCTCTGGGCACCAAAACAACATAATACAATTTTCAAGAGCATTCTGACATATGTTCAGTTCACATAAGAAATAACTCCAGAGGAGAATAAGAGTTGACAGGTAGATTACTGAACCCCATTTCTCTCTCAGTTGCAGAAGAATAACAGCAAGCCAGTTTGAAAGACACATAAAAACAAAACATGGACTTCTCAAAATCTGATGAAGATACAACTGAGATAAGACAAAGTTTAATTCTGAACTGACTTTCATGCTGCCACATGGATCGAAATACGTGTTGACAGGGCACACCACTACATCACACAGGAGCAGTCTATTGCCATCAAATCACTATTTATAGTGTAACCAAGTTTCAAAAGAGAGCAGGAGGGAGGAAGAATGCTTGCCTGAAAAAAAGCAAGGGAATCAGTGACTCTCCCACTTTTGGATCTACCCCATTTATCACTCACTTCTATTCCATTCTCCCATCATTTTCAAAGACATGCAACCTTGAAAAAAAGGTTACCCACTTCTGTCTTAAATGGAAATAGTGGGTTTAAATTTGTTAGCAATGTAAGTAAAGTAGGGGAAAAGATACTGAAATTATAGTGCTTTGCAAAGCTACAGCAACTGCTCCATTGCTATAGTTTTACCACTCAGAGGCATAAAGTTCTTATCCTTCATTCCCATTGCCCAGCACTTGTGTATTGCAACTGAGAATACATTATACAGCTAAATTTTTTGTTCAGTTGATTTAACCATGGACCTAGCGCAACTCAAGCACTAGCAGAAGGCTTTAAAACAATACTTCCAAATTTAGCAACTTATGAATATATGGACATTTAGCAACTTATGAATATATGGACATCAACTCCATCAAATTCTCATCAATGGCTATGTTGCCTGTCTTTGAAGTCCATGCACCTAAAAATTGCCATGATTGAAAACAGTAATTTAAAATGATTGTGGTTATATCTCAACCATACAGTCTGTTCTACAGGAAGGCTGAGAGCAGCCATATCTTCACAAGCTGATCAAAGTTCTCGAAAGCTGGAGGCTCTGGCAAATGTTTTTTTTTTTTATGTAAAAAGTTTTATTTTCATTTTCCAACAACCTATTCAATATACAGTCTCTTATTCAACATTAATCATTAACTTTCATTTGTTACTTATTCGGACCTGCCCAGCTACCACTTCCTTCCTTAACAAACCTTCCTCCTCCCTTCTCTACTTTCTTCTACTTTCTTCATCCTTCCTCTCCTTCGCTTTTCTACGTCCTCTCCTCTTTCCCTACTCTTCTCTTCCACCCTTTCTAACCCTCTCTCTTTCCCCTTTCTTCTTCCTCTCCTTTCCCCTTTTTCTACCTCTCTCTTTCCTACCTGCTTTCTTCCTTCACTCCCTCCTCTCCCTCTCCATTCCCTTCTGAAATGGCAGCTGAGCAGCCCCGCTTTCATTTCAAATTATTTCTATTTCTTAATTACATATCTTCAATCATTCCTTTACATTGATCCTTCATCTCCCCCCCCCTCCCCCTCCCCCCGAGACTTCCCAGAACAAAGTACAGGGTATAAAATTAACAATCATAAATTAAAATACAACATAAGTCAAGACCTTAACTCCCCTTCCAAAAACAAAAAAAAACATTCTTCTTCCAGTCCATTATATATCAGTCCATTCCACTCCTAAAATCTTCAGAATCTTCCAATTAAGTTAGTATTTTCAGTTCATCAATAAAATATCTTCATCAATTAAGACCAAATATATATCCAATCTTCATCGATCAAGACCAAAACGATATTCCATCTTCCAGTATTCATCAAAAATTCTTCTATAATATACCTTTCTTCCTTAACAGTGTCCCAAACATAATTCATATTTCCAGCTTAAATTCTTAAATTTTATCCAATCTCCAAAAGTAAACAATATTCTATCTTCTCATATCTTTAATATCACTTACCTAAATCAAATAACATTGCTAATATTAATATTTCTTCAATTTACCTTACAATTAAACCCTATATATATATATATATAAAAAAGATACCATCAAAATCACATCTTAAACATTCTCCTTCCCTTGTCTTCTATCTTACACATTTCCTTACATTTTCAATCTCCAAAATATCACTTACATAAATCAAATAACATTACAAATATTAATATTTCTTCAATTTACCTTACATCTAACAAATAACATTATTAAAATTATAACTTATATCCAAAATATATCAATTATAACAATTAAATTCTATTTAACCAAATACCAACATTACATCCATAAATTTTTCTATCTGTCCTCCAAAAGTTAAACAATATTCCATCTTCCCATTCCTTTATACCTCACATATATCAAATAGTGATATACCCAAAATAAGTCAGTTGTAAAAATTAAACCCTATGTATATATATTAAAAAGAAAATACCATCAAAATCACCTTAAGCATTCTCCTTCCCTTGTCTTCTATCTTACACATTTCCTTACATTTCCTTACATTCTCCTCCATCTGCTCACCCAATCAACTTAACATCTAACAATAAAGACTTTCCAATCCTTAATATATTGGTGTAAAATCTCTTGTTTAAAAACTTATTAAGAAAAGATAAGCCTCAAAAGTTCCTATTAAAAAAAAAAAAGAAAAAGAAGAGAATAAAAAAAAAAGATCCATATTTAAAATAAAGAAGTTTGCAAGATTTTAATAGTTAGTTCTGTTTGCTTAAGAGCCATTCATAAACTGTAAAATCTACCAAAAAAGAAAAAGAAAATTTTCAATAAACTTTTCTTCTTAAACATTGTGATAAAGAAAAAGGAAAAAAGAGAAAAAAATCATTAACAGTTCTTGTTCATTTCATTTTAAAAAGTAGCTTGTTATGCTCTTCTTCTTTATAGCTTCGCTTTCCTTTGTATATTGCAAACGCCATTTTAAATCCACTCAAGTTGAAAGTTAGTTCAAAGGAAAGCTATTTAAGAGCTGAAGTTAAAATTTATTACTTGCAAATTCTCTATTAAAAAATAAAAAATAAAAAATAAAAGTTTCCGTATTTAAAATGAAAAAGTTTGCAAGATTTTAATAGTTAGTTCTGTTTGCTTAAGAGCCATTCATAAACTGTAAAATCTACCAAAAGAGAAAAAGAAAAATTTCAATAAACTTTTCTTCTTAAACATTGTGATAAAGAAAAAGGTAAAAGGAGAAAAAAATTATTAACAGTTCTTGTAAAAGTAGCTTGTTATATTCTTCTTCTTTATAGTTTCGTTTTCCTTTGTTTATTGCAAACGCAATTTTAGAGGCTCTGGCAAATGTTGAAAGACTACCACCAGTATCTACCACAGAAGGCAGGCTTAGATGTCCTTGGCCCAAGCCAGTGTTTCAAGACAAAGTGGTTTAAGTGTGCTGAATGCCTTGAGTTCAATATAAACTATGGATAACCATAGAGCCACAGAACCTGGAAGCACTTCAGCTAGTGCTGGAAGTGAAAGGTAACAGGATCCTTCATCTGCAGGACAGTCCCAAGTGATTTGAGCCTACCTGAATTGCTTCATTGGATTCTGCTCTTCACTTGGAAGCAGATAACAGCAACCTGTGTAACATGAATTGCTTTGCCAAATAAAATCTAATTTGCTTCACACACATTTGCTATTAAAACATCTATCTATCTATCTATCTATCTATCTATCTATCTATCTATCTATCTATCTATCTATCTATCTATCTATCTATCTATCTACATACACATACACACACACACACACACACACACACACACAAACGTGGTGGCTTAGTGGCTAAGACGCTGAGCTTGTCGATCAAAAGGTTGGCAGTTCAGCGGTTTGAATCCCTAGTGCCACGTAATGGGGTGAGCTCCCATTACTTGTCCCAACTTCTGCCAACTAGCAGTTCGAAAGCACATAAAAAATGCAAGTAGAAAAATAGGGACCACTTTTGGTGGGACGGTAACAGTGTTCTGTTATGGCGTTTAGTCATGGCAGCCACATGACCACGGAGACGTCTTCGGACAACACTGGCTCTTTGGCTTTGAAATGGAGATGAACATTGCCCCCCTAGAGTCGGGAATGACTAGCACATATGTGCAAGGGAAACCTTTATCTTTATATATAAAAGTGAAAACCACTCACGCATTAATCATGAAATCTCCAGAACTGTAAAGCCTACAAACTTGAAATTTGCCACATATGTTCCTCTAGGCTTCTAGGCGCTCACTAAGAAAAGAGTTTTCGAAATGACCATCAAAGCATTACTTTTTCCTATATTATTATTAACACGCTCTGATACTAAGGAGTTGTACTCCCCCTCCCCACCCAAAAAGAAATCTGTTCCACATTCTGATGCTAAGGAGATCTACTCCCCCTCCCCACCTCAAAAGAAATCTGTTCCAAATGCAAAACACAAGAAGAGGAGTTTCACTTTCAGTTTTACTTTCACAGGAGGAAGCAGCTTTACTACAGAACAGTTGTGCTACGCCAAGCCCAGCCTCCTTCTTGTCTCCTTCTTGCTCACACAGCAAATACTGTTTGAGTTTCAACTCTCAACTCAGCCTCAACTCTCTCATACACTGACAGGATGCTAGCCAGATAAATACCAACAGATGTTGTGGGCTGGGACAATCTACTCCCCCTCCTCCTCTGTTCCAACTGCCAGTTGCATTATATTAACACACTCTGATGCTACAGAGTTACATATTCTACATTAAGTTTCAGGCTGCAAATTTCAATTTATCAAGCCCGAGCACATAGTTTCGTTGCGAAGCATGGGTGTCCAGCTACTAGTTAATAAGATTATGCCTATGCTTAGAAGACCTTTTTTCATTTTACAGCAAAGAACACTATAACACTAACACTAAAAAACAACAACATACCATAGCTTTGTACTATCCCACATTCATAAATGTACTGAAAAAGAATACGTGTTTGTCCCCTATGAAATATACAACATGCAACAGAATAAAAGAATCTAACAGGGTGTCTGCTCTACGGAAGCCATACTATGTATCTCTGACAGTCATACATTATTCAGATCACTTCTAAACACTGCCTGCAATTTGTATATGCTTGATGTTGATTACATTGGTCATAATTAATTATGATTAGAAATTCTAAGTATTTTGTTAAGTTTCTTTGCTGTGTGGATAAACAGACATCTTTAAAACTCGAGACACAAAAATAGAAGCTGAGCTTTGAAAAACAAACACTGTTGGGATGTTTGGGCAGGTAAGAATGGGCCAACATTCTGCAAGTCGAAAATATTTTCCAAGCTTTTTTTGTACAAGATAGATACGTTTTTCAACATTTGTTCAACTATAACATCTGAAATGCTGTTTGGTAAAACCAGCATACTTTGGCTGAATCAAGTGTTTGGCTTTCTGTATACTAAATCTACTGAGAAAAAGCTTAAGCAGCATCAAATTCAGCTTCACCTAAACAACAAATCAATTTCACCAAGAAAACATAGAGAACTGGGTGGAGAGAGAAAATGTTAAGAGCGTTTTTAAAGAACTGAAACCTAAAAATTATTCAAAAAGCTTAGCTTTTTAAAATTTCATATCATAAGAACTATTTCTTCCGAAAATGTTTTATTACTAACAACTTGCTCCTCAATGCCACCAAACACTATATTATTCTCTTTTACAATTATTCTCAGACTGCCATAAAATTAATGCCAAGAAAGAGTTCCTCCCAACTAAAAAAAACTAGCTTTTTTTCCCCCTAGAAAAAAATCCCTCATTTTGAAAATTTTCAAAAAAGTTAATGAACATTAATGGCTTTTAATTTTGGTATTGGAGAAGTCATCTGAAAATGCTGTGGAAAAGCCAAGAAAGCAATCCAATGGCTCATTGAACAAATCAATTTAGGATTCTCCCTCAAGACACAACCAACCACACTCAAATTATCCTACCTTGGACACATTGTGCAAAACCCTAGTTTTCTGAAGAAGGCTTTAATGCTGAGAGATGAAACAAACAAAATGTCAAAAAAGTTCTGGTATTTAGGTAACACATCTAAATTATATTAAAGTAACCAAAATATTTTACAAACTCTAAGGCATGTCACAACTTTTGAGCACCCCTTTGAAATTGAAAGTTGAAAATTTTGACACACCCTACTAGGAAAGGTAGAAGGAAAGAGAGCCAGCAACAACTCAGTTACAATGGTAGAAGGTGCACCATGAAAGACCTGAAGGGATAGGTTAGGTACAGATCGTTCTGGAGAAAATGTATCTATGCAGTCACTAAGAGTCAAGAAAAACCTGATAGCTCATAGTCAGTAGAACTATTAGCTGCAGATGTTGCCCTATTTGGATCATGGAACTTTGAATTCCAAGAAAGCAGGCTGCAATGTTATGTGGAAGGGAGCCAGGAAACTGCCCTTCTCTGTGGCAGCTGCCACAATGTGGAAAGAGCTTGACCAGTTCCAAGGTGAGGACAGACCTTCCCTATTGTCTTTTTGAAACCAACCTTTTCCAATAGGCCTTCAAGGCAGAAAGTATTATTTATCAGGAATTGCAATGAAGTGCAAAAGTATTTTGAACACTTGAACAATTTAGGCTTTTGTTGTTGAGATTATGCTGTTTATAGTGTGATGTTGTGATGGGTTTTGCCTGATTTTATTGTGAACTGTCTAGAGCTATATGAGGAAGCAGCATATAAATTATTGCAATTAAAATATACAAATAAATACTTCTCCATATATACAGCTAAACCAGACCTGATATGCCTTGTAATTAATAACAAAATGTCCATTGAGAGATAATCCTTTGCACCATCAATACACACATACACAGGAGACACATATTTATACACAAATACACATATAAGTAAGTGTGTAAAGTACACTCCCATACTTGCTAATTGCTTGAGTAAGCTCAATCTAAATCCCCAAGGAAAAGGCTAAGCAACCCCCATCCTCTGCATATCAGCCTTTTCTCTAAGAGACCAATTTGTCATCAAACTCAAGCAACCCTTTAAAACATAGACAGCATTTTTATTTCAAAGAAATGAACCTTAATTTGCCTAAAAATAAACACTAAAAGGCTAATTATAGTTCTAATAAATAAAAGAGCAGACATGTAAATGGATGTGCCTAATTAATTATGGCTAATTGACTGCTCTAATATAGTGGATGAGACCTGCATCCAAAGCAGTGAAGAGAGTGGGAAATGCAAATACTTTTGCTTAGGCCAGCACTGTTAGGGGTGGCTAAGGCCATGCTTTACCAAAGTTTGGACTAAGGATCTAGTTAGAAGGAGCTAGATATAGAGGGCACAGAAAATAGCCTTGATGGACAGTGGATAGAATTGTTACCAAGGCAACAATCAAAGAGGGGAAGCATAAGTTCATTCCAAAAAAACTACAGTAATTTCAGTAAATATCTCAGACAGGCCCTTCCCAAATTCACATGAAGATAAAGTGAGGGAGGAGGAAAGCACATTCAGACTTAAGAGATTCTATTAATGTTGCTATTCTTTAAACATCTATAGCTATTTATAAAACTACTTTAGTGGTGTGCTGGACAGTGATGTGCTAGAGCTGGCTTGCAGGAACCAACTGTTACGTTTTCAGAAATGTTATGAGCTGGTTGAGAGCAGAGTAGCAATTCCTAGTGCACCAATGCAGTGATTTGGTAGCTAGTTGTGATGCATTTACTACCACACCCCACCACTGCACATAAGCATCTGTTTCTTAGTTTGTTCTACCTGTTGTGCCTTGTCCTCCCTCCTCTCCTCAGCCGGGCCCCTCCTATCTCCTGCTATCCAATTCAGAGTCTGATAATGAAGAGGAACGGCCTGGCTTGCCTCCAGCCCCCAGCCCTTGCACCATGCCCGGACAGAATGTCAGGAATGAACAAACAAACCTCATTCCTACAGCATGTGAGCATGAAGCCAGCCACGTGCTAGAATTGCCGGCAGCAGATCAGGAGGAAGGGAGTTCACAGTGGACGGATCCCCACTTCCAGAGAATTGAGAGGCGACGTCAGCAAAAGGAAGGGAGGCGCAGGCCTGGATAAGTGCTGAGTCATGGAGCCACACCCCATGGCCTATATAAAGGATCTGCTTTTTGGCATTCCTTGAGTCAAGCAAAGTCTCATCTGGTTTGCTGAAGTCACACCTTGGATTCCTGCCTGCCCTGAGAAATCTGAAAGGAATTTGGGAAAGCTGCAGAGGCTTCGTGGCCACACTTGATACAGACTTCCCAGACCCGGCCATCGGAGGGGGAGTGGGACACGACACTACCTTATAAGGCTGACATTAGTGGGCTCCAAACAAGTAGAAGAGATCCAAAATTTCCAAGACTGTATGTGCTGAAAATTTCATATTTTTTTTGTTGTTTTTTTTTTTTTTTGTTTACATTTATACCCCGCCCTTCTCCGAAGACTCAGGGCGGCTTACAGTGTATAAGGCAATAGTCTCATTCTATTTGTATATTTTTACAAAGTCAACTTATTGCCCCCCCAACAATCTGGGTCCTCATTTTACCTACCTTATAAAGGATGGAAGGCTGAGTCAACCTTGGGCCGGGCTCGAACCTGCAGTAATTGCAGGCTACTGTGTTCTTAATAACAGGCTTTACCAGCGTGAGCTAAACCGGCCTTTATTCAACTGAAACGAACCTGTCTCGTAGGTGTGCTGCATAAACAGGAGATGTTGTGCCCTTCCATTTTCCAAATTCCTTTCTTGAATTATCTTGGTATGAAAGAATCCTTAAAGACCTGGAGAAGTGCTTACATAGTATAGAAGTTGAAGTAAGCAGAAGCAAGAAACTCTGAATAACCCTACCCTGATTTTAACAGCATATGAGAGAGCAAGAAAAAACTTGGATAGGTTCGCAAGAGTCTGTTATTATTTTTTACTTTAATCAAATGGCATTCCAGGGATCCCTGAGGTGTCTGGCTCTTGACTTGGCCTACCTTAAAGGGCTGAGATCTCTAAAGCTTTCTGCTACTTTAGATCCCTGAATATAGCCTTGTTTTCTATTAGAAAAATCTACAGAGAAGACTTCTCAAATACTAACTTTAATTTCTGCTTGGAATACAATCACTGTTTCACAAATGCATCTCATATAGTTTCAGATCAGATATGTTGTAAACATTATATTATTTATTGGGCTTATTCCATTCACTAAGAATTCTGAGCGACATATATTCCAACATGTCCAGATTAGGTTAAAAACATAAACATATCGCCATATGTCAACATAAACAAACTCTGGGGTACCATTTAATGTACAAAAAGATAAAGTCTGGTTCCAGAGGGAACACATTAAAATAACCCACTCCTGGGGCCAGCTAAAAGGGGTGTTGGTTCTTACCTGACACCCACCTTCTCGTTGAGTGGAGACAGCATCCAGGAAATGGGTAGTGACTCTGTTCAGACGGAGGACTGAGCCTGTGCAAAAGTTGATTAGTCCCTCCCTTGTTGCCAGGGGCCCCCAGCTTACGGCGAAGACGAAGATAAACAGACTCGATGTGCTGGAATAAGACCTTGCAAGACAACAAATGTAGACTGGTCGTCCATAATGGTTCATACGGAAGTTCAGTAAGAGTATTCAGAACTATAGAGAGATCCCAGGTGGCATACCTATGCATGACAGGGGGACGTAAGTTAGTAGCCCCTTTCAGGAACCTCTTGATCGTGGGATGCTGCGACAAAGATGAAAATGAACCACAAGACGGAAGATAACGCTGCCACCTGCTGCCAAGTGGCACACTGTCGAGACCGTCCTGAAGAAAGTCCAGAATCTGAGCAATTAATGCCTGTAGAGGAGAAATTGAGGTCCGGTCATACCACGAGCAAAAAGACCACCAAGTGGCCAAATAAATATGTTCTGTGACTGGTTTATAGGCCGCCTGGATAGTTCGGATAACTCTAGAAGAAATTTGGGCTTCCCTCAGAGCGCACTGCTCGTGCCAGGTAGTCAGCTGGGACCACTGAGGATCCGGGTGAACAACTGACCCCTGGCTGAGGAGATCGATGGCCTGGGGAAGTCTCCAAGGTGGCGTTATGGACAGGGGCTTGAGGTCTGCAAACCAAGCCCGTTGAGGCCAGTGTGGGATGACAAGAATGATGTTTGCCTTCTCGTGTAAGATCTTCTGCACCACCTTCGGGAGAAGCGGCAACGGGGGAAAGGCGTAAAGTAAAACTTCAGGCCATGTACACCGGAGTGCGTCCATGCCCTCCACCTGTAAGGCTGGAAACTGGGCATAAAAACATGGCAGCTGAGCACTCTGTGGGGTAGTATAAAGATCCACTTCCAGAAGGCCAAACCGGTCTGATATCTGTTGGAATATGAACGAGTTCAGGCGCCACTCTGCATGATCGATGGTTTGACGACTCAGCCAGTTGGCCTGTACATTGGCCACCCCGGAAATATGTTCCGCCTTCAGCAAGCATAGAGGGTGTTCTGCCCAAAGACCCAGTCTCCTGGCTTCCAACATCAAACTGGATGACCTGGTGCCTCCCAGGCAATTTATGTGTGCCCTGTGGTCACATTGGTGAGAACCAACACATGATTTGTGACCAGACGTTGGAAATGTCGAACGGCAAGAAAAACAGCCCGCAGTTCCAGCCAGTTGATGCTATGTTGTCTCTCACAGCTCGACCAGCGGCCCTGAGCGACCTGCGATTAGAGATGCGCCCCGCCCCCCCAACCGAGAAGACTGGCATCTTTAGTCAGTACTAGCCAAGTCGGCTCGTGGAACCGTCGCCCTTTGGAGATTGTTGGAGACTGCCATCAGATGAGGGATCGCCTGACTGTGTGTGGAACCTGGACCTTCATTGGAGACAAGCCCTTCCTCGCCTTCTGAAAAGGCAATAAAAACAACTGAAGCTCCCTCAAATGAAGACGTGCCCAAGGAATGATCTGAATAATCGAAACCATCTTACCTAGAAGCGTGGATAGCAGTGCCAAGGACACCTTGGAACTGCTCTTTACAACCCCAACTAGCTCTTTGATACTGGCCTACTGCTCCAAGGACAAATAAACCATCCCTTCTAAAGAATCAATAATCCCCCCAAGATGATTAATGCAAGTCTCGGGGTCTAAGTGACTCTTTTTTCAAGTTTGGGGAAAAACTGTGCTCCTGAAGACAGGATATAGCTACCTGGAGATCCTCGAGAAATTGCTGTCTTGATGAGGACTGGATTAAAATGTCATCCAGGTAACATTGCACACAGACAGGGATGGCTCGAAGATGAGTCGCCAGAGCAGCAAGAACCTTAGTAAAGGTACGGGGAGCAGAAAAAAGGCCAAATGGTAATGCCCGGTATTGATAATGTTTACCGACGTAATAAAATCTAAGGAATCTATGATGAGATAAACAAATAGGAATGTGTAAATAAGCCTCTGTGAAATCTATAAAAGGAAGTCGCCCTTCCTGACGCCAGCCAAAATAGACTGCAAAGATTGCATTTTAAAACGACGATACACAATGTATCTGTTCAGTCTTTTAAGGTCCAAAATAGGTCTCCACCCCCTCACACACACACACCCCGAGGACTTAGGCAGCAGAAACAGAAGAGAATAAACCCCCCCGTCCCACCTGATCTGCAGGAATGAGCTGGACCGCTCTGATGTCCAAAAGATGTTTAATTGCCAAGTCCATAAGTATCTGCCAATTACTGTCCTTAGAAACAGGAGAACGGATAAAAAGTTCTGGAGGGGAGGAGACAAATTCTAGGAATAGACCAGATCTTACCGTATCCCGGAACCAAATGTCGAAAGTAAGATGATCCCACCGGTTGGCAAAGAGAGCTAATCTGCCCCCAATGGGAACATCCGACCTGTCATTAGCCCTGGTAACTGAATGAACAACTCCCTCCACCTCGAAAGGGCTGTCGTCCTGAGAAGGATGGGCCGGACCGCCCAGCTGACCACACTGCCTAGCTCCAAAGGCGGACATCCCCCTTAGGAATGGGCAGTGGCCCAATCAGATGTTCTAAACTAAAAACACAATTCCGACTTGCGTTGGGCACTGGGTAAAATCTTCCTCTTATCCTTAGTCTCCACTAGAAGTGGGTGTAAGGATGCCACAAGTAGGTTACCTCCCGCAAAGGAAGCAGAGGCTAAGCACCACTTGTGTCAAGCATCTGCTGGCCAATATCAGAGCCAAAGCATTGTACACGCCGCTGCCGCCACCGCCACGGAGGCGAAACATGCAGAGTTCAATATTGCATCAGCAGAGAATTGAACTGCTACGATTATTTTGTTTAGATCTTGGTGTAGACAGGCGTCCTCATGCAGCAGTCCATCCCGATGCTGTTGAAGCCAAACCAGGGTAGCACGGTTGAAGAAGTAAGCCGTGGATGCTGACTGAATCGCCCATGCAGCTGCTTGATGAACCTGCTGTAACGATTGGTCAGAACGCCTCTCCTCTGGATGGAGCCCTTCTTCTGGCTCGCCGGGAATGGAGGGAATGGGTAACAAGGCCACGTCCGGGGGATCAACTGTAGGAACTTGAAGAATTGAGTCCAATTCTGGAGCCACATTGAAGTAACGACAGTCCAATGAAGAAGGAAGAGGAGCCAATCCCGGAACCACCAATTGCTTCTGAAAAATATTGATGAACATGGGGGGAACAGGAACCACATCTATCGCCCTAGTAGGTTCCGAAAACAATGGTTCTGAAGGACCCTTTGAAGTAGAAGGCACCTCCCCGTCCGACGAAGTCCTCAATCTAGCTGCATTAGACGCCTTAAACAACAAGGATTTGAAAACCGCCGGAGGAAACAAACCAGTAAACGCTGATTTGGAGATTGGGAAGCCAGTTGGGCAGGAGCAACAGGAGGTAGATGAGGGCCCCACAAATCAGCAGTTGAAATAGACACGAGACAATCTTGTAAAGATACCTGATCTGAGTAACCCCCAGAAGATCTAGCCCGAGGTGCAGCTGAGGCTACCTCACTGGGCAGAGGCTGGCGGCTAGTCTCACTAGCCTTATGACAAATCTTTTGCAAGGCCTGATCTCTGTGGTGTTCATCTCTCAGGACTGCCTGACTATGCCCTTTGTCAGATTTATTGTGCGGGCGAGAAACAGAGGCGCCCGTCTCATGCACCGACTTATGAGCTGGTGCTGCCAATGGCTCAGCCATATCAACATCAGATTGAGCATCCACCTGTTTAGATTTAGATTTGGCCTTGGGCATCTTGGATCTTAAAGAAATCTAAATCTGAAAAATCAACCAGACTCAGAAGGTTAAAATAACCCCCAAGAGTTAAACAAGGTCTGATAATAAAGGCAGCTCTTTGCAAAAATGGCCGCCACAATGTGCCTGAGAGGCTAGTTATGCCTAACACAGATGTCTTGGTCCAGAATAATAGATTATAGCACAATATAATACCAACAGTAATTGGAGCGCAAGACTCCTGCACAGTTGCTTTTAATTTAAATTTAAGCCACAGATTCCACTGTAGATAGGCAATAATGCATCAGATATAATAATAAGGCTGAAATGCTTAGCAGCTCAGTGAAACTTAATTAGTAAGGTACTATCCACACCAAATATAGGTCAAGTAGAAAAAAAACCCCCAAAGGGTTAATACAAGGCTTCCACAGAGCGCAAAGCTCCTGTGCCACCAACCAGGCCATAGGTGCTCGCAATCCATGTGGCGTGCAAAGAAGAGCTCCCAAAATGGCTGCCCACTGTTTGAAAAGCAGTTCCAATCTTGCAGCCTAAAAATGGAGTGCTAAGCTCCTGGCGATCGCTAAAGCAAGTAGCTGACCCGATCTGGTGATCAATGGAGGGTGAAACTCCTGCGGGCGTACAAATTAGTTTCGAGTGGAAAAACACCTTCTCTGCGATCCGAAAGGCCAATAAATGGACCACGAAGCTCCTGGATAATTACTGCCCAATTAGAATTGCGGAACGCCGGTAGCTTTTCAGAGCACAAAGGCTCCAGCAGCGGTCTTTCTGAGGCTAAAAGTTGAAGCGCAAGGCTTCTACAATTAAAGCAGCCCAAATGGAGTGCAAAAACTCCTGTAGCCTCCTCACTTGATCCGCCTTAAGTTTCCTCCCGGGCTGATAGAAAGCCATGAGGGCAGAAATTCTCTGAATGGCAGGGCAAAGCCCACCGATGCAAAGAAAACAGCCAGACCCCCCCCCAACTCAATCCAAAAGAGGGAAGGGGAAACTACTCACAAGAATCCACAATAAAAGGAAAGAAATTGATCAAGGAAAGAATGGTGAGGCAACAGTCAGAAAGGAGAGCAATTTCAACACATCCGTCCAGCTGAAAGCTGGGAGTCCCTGGCAACAAGTGGGGGACTAATCAACTTTTGCACAGGTTCAATCCTCCGTCTGAACAGTCACTACCCATTTCCTAGCTGCTGTCTCCACCAATACGGAGAATAGCCAGGTTCTAATAGTGGCTCAGGGGTTAGGACGCTGAGCTTGTCGATCGAAAGGTCGGCAGCTCAGCGGTTCGAATCCCTAGTGCTGCCATGTAACGGGGTGAGCTCCCGTTACTTGTCCCAGCTTCTGCCAACCTAGCAGTTTCAAAAGCACGTAAAAATGCAAGTAGAAAAAATAGGAACCACCTTGGTGGGAGGTAACAGCGTTCTGTGTGCCTTTGGCGTTGAGTCATGCCGACCACATGACCACGGAGACGTCTTCGGACAGCGCTGGCTCTTCGGCTTTGAAATGGAGATGAGCACCGCCCTCTAGAGTCTGCAACGACTAGCACGTATGTGCGAGGGGAACCTTTACCTTTAAGGGCCTTTCTAAATAAGGGCCTCTATATAATAGGAGTCACTCAGTGGCTCAGCAATGGGGGCAGCCTGTTTCTGTGAGATCAGCAGTCTCCAACTTTTCTGGCACCAGAGACCAGTTTAAAACCATGAAGCTATCATGGAGACTAAACCAAAATTTGCTCTGTGAATTATTTTATTTTTTGCTACATTTTAAAAACTAAAAAAAACCAACACCTTTGAAATCTTCCTACTATCATGAATGGGTGCAGCAAATCCTGGACATGTTCTTATATCCCTTCCAACTTCATGAGTCTATAACTTGTTTCTAAATTACCCAAGAAGCTATATCACCAGGGTCTACCAAGATTATAGGGCTAGATGGAGGTAAAACTAAATACCAAATGGCAACAGTCACCATTTCCCTATTGAACCAAGGAAACTCTATGGATATATTAGTGAAGCCATTAGGAATTGATTTCAAGTTTGTAACGGAGCAGCTGGCCTTTTAAAGAACAAGCCAGCCTTATCTTCCCATAGTTGACTTGACCCCTGAGAATCAGTGAAGGAAAAAAGGGGGGTTCTGGATGAAAATAGTTTTTCTGTTTATAGAAAGAATTCTGTAGAAATTTATAGAAAGCTGGCATCTTAAATGAGGGAACAATTTCAGGCCAGGTTGAAACTGAAGTTGTTTCCCTACAGTTAGAATTGTATTATCTTTGTGTATTTTAAGCACTTTTTAACTGTGTGTTGTATCTGTATCTTCTTCTGGCATCTATAACAACAGTGACTTTTGTTTGAATTCTGGAATTAATCTCCTCCTAGTGCCCACATCAGCTTAGCTGAGCTAAAGACACCTACAGTTTAGTTTGGTTTCCCATTCTGTCATTAGCCAGACCCAGAGTAGGCTAAGGATCTCTCCTTCAATCCTCTCCTGGTTTCCCAAAGGCTGATTTATAAGGAAGAGTTGGTGGCAGCAATGGAACCTAGTTTTCCAATTGCTGTTCATTGATTACCTCAGAACTGTCGCTCCTTAATACAAACTCGAAG
The DNA here is from genome assembly GCF_028640845.1 of Ahaetulla prasina. Lineage (NCBI taxonomy): Eukaryota > Metazoa > Chordata > Lepidosauria > Squamata > Colubridae > Ahaetulla > Ahaetulla prasina. The sequence continues at coordinate 81,626,037 of NC_080540.1, read as the reverse complement.
GAGGCTTTTGGATTAAATTGATTAATGAATAGATCTGGGTGTGCGTTCTTCGCCTAATGGCAAGCTACCAAGCATAAAATATATGAGTGCAAGGCTGCCTTTAGATAGAGCTTATCCAGCATTCCTCAAATTCTTACATTCTAGATAGATTTCAATTCTCAAAAACCAGTTACCAATAAAGACAAACGCTGGCTGGTAATTGTGTGAATCAAAATCTAATGTGTTGGAACGGCACCAAATCTTGCAACAGCTAGCTTAAATAATATATATGAAGGTGATAATAACCACTTTTCATTCTTACTCTGGGTTTCCATATAGCACTGCACCAGTAACCTTTATAATTCCTTTCATCTTTCCGATCTCAAATACACAAGATGGGGAGATCACCTTAGATATATTGGGGAGTAGGAGCAACATTATACCAAAACACAGCTGCAGCTTCACTTACACATGCACATAAGCTAAATCATTAAGCATCAACATATATGTTTGACATATGTAAAAGCTGGATTTTTAAAAAACAAGTGTGCACTCTCGTATCCACTTTTCCCCAGACATGTGACACCTACGTGCAATTTTTCTTTTTGCGGTGAACTTCACTCTATCCAGCTGCTGTTTTGTTCTTTTCTTCTGCAGATCGTTCTCCTCTTTGGACTCTTGCTGCAGAAGAAAAAATATGGTAAACATATAAACTACAGGAGATGCATCCTATTTGCTGCCCTTCCTCGCCCCCTGCCTAACCTTTGTCCAAATCTCCCAGGCCAGAGAAAGAGAACAAGAACAGAAGAAAAGAACTGGCATAAATGCAGAGTCAGTTGGTGAGAAATTTCAGACACAAAGAAAAGAACACTCTGTAGCTATTAAAAGAGCCGTATGATAAATATAATGAGCAATAAGAAATGCAGACAAACAAGCAAACACATGTCAGAGAAGACAATACACTTCACGTCAGTCACTGCCAAGCCACTATATGAGATTTTAATGAGAAGTTGTTTTGCTGGAAAATTCAAAATTTGATGGGAATATAAAAATTGTATTAGCTCATGCAGCTAGCATGCACAGTATAGCTGGATACTTCCTCAAAGAAAAGGACTAAAAAAATCAGGAGAAAAAGAATCCCAATTTGTGTTGTGAAAAAAGCCACCCTGCTATGTATCAGAATCTACTCTACTAAATCCATTTGGTTCCCTCTGAGCTTGGGGCGGGGGAGAGGGTCACATCCTTCAAAATGGCAATCAACCTCTTGAACCTCTTGAAATTGTCAGCTAAGCATATTTTAAAAAGCCAACAGCATAATAAGCAGTAGTCGGCAACAGTTCAATTCTACAGTGCATAACAATGGAGGCACAATTGTAGACCATATCCATACCAGGAAAGACCAGAAGACAGTGAACAAGATAAGTGCAACTATGCAGGACACTTTTTAATAATGGGAGAGACGAAAATAAAAACTGATCAAAGAAGGAAACGTGGGGAGATTGCTAAAATGAAATCAAATGGTCCTCCTCAAGAATGTGCCTGCATAGAATGGAATGGAATACTTTATTTGGCAAAGTGTGATTGGACACATAAGGAATTTGTCTCCGGTACAGAAGCTCTCAGTGTACATACAGACAACACAATAATATAATCATAAGATAGCAATAGGAGAAGGTAGTAGAAAAGATGAGAAGGATAATAGCATAGAATGAACTGCAACCAATAAAATAACAGACTGCTTACGAAAATTTATGTAAGTGAAGCAACACACCTTAGTCTGCTATTCACCTTGAAAAGAAATATCAGTAGAGAAAACAGTTGTTTAATATCGATTTCATTTAAAAAAAACCATTAAAATAGCTATGAATATTGACAGATTAAAATGTGAAAAGCATGCCAAAACAACTTGGTCCATTTAAATGGAGCATTTATTATATATGAGAAGGCTAACCAAGGAATCAAAATGAAAACAGATATTGCAGCAAAGATTTGGAGAAAACTGAAGTGAAATATTAGAAGATACCTTAACCAACTGATTTAATACTTTTTTTCTAGTCAATCAGCATTCTCAATACACAGAGGAAATATACACTGGTTGCAAAACCTGGGGTACATATGCTAGGGATAGGCATGTTTTGCCTTGCAAATCCCATATTCTTATCATTGGAGAGGTTAATTGAGGTGATGGAAGACTAAGTTCAAAACAGCTGGAAGACTTCAGATTGCTCTTCACTACCACAGCCTCAGCTTCAAATAAAAGCAACACCAAGAGAGCTACAAATAGTGTGTCCCACTTCTTCATTCTGGAATAGGAGGCCCTATTACTGTACATGGGATTGATTTCCAGGTATCAAGACTATTGATCCAATTCCAAATCATGTTCATTAAACAAGCATGAATTATTTGAACCAGATTAAACATTCACAGGTGGCTAAAAAGAACTGCACTCTGAGGATAACAATGAATTGATAAAAATGAGAAAAGAGAGCAATCAGAGCTCCATTGCAGTCAATCCTATGCTTTAGCTTAATTAAAAAATGTCAGTGAAGAATTACTAGCCAGGGTAGCCATATCAGGTGTTAAAAAAAATAATGGAAGGATCTTACAACATCTGAAACAAGAGAAAACATAAGCTTTCAGAAACTAGTCTACTTTGATTCTAGGTCATAAGACTATATATTTTGCACTATTAACTAATTGGCTGCTATTTTTTCTATTGTTAATGAAAAAGCTGACATAGCAGGTATCAGATTGGTGGGTGATATCAGGCTGAGTTGGATTTCTAACACAAGATGTAACTCTTTCTAAATGAACTGAATGCAATTGGAGTTGGACATCTGCCCATCAGATACCAGCCTATTGATCCAATCCCAAATCATGTTCCTTAAATAAGCATGAATTATGTGAACCAGTTAAGTATAATGAGAAAGCATAGAAAATGTACTATTAAAATAAAACAGAACCAAGTTACTGGTTGGTTTCATTACTGTGAAAAATATATTGTTTAATAACATTACAGGTCTTCTTAAGCCCCAAAGTAATTTATATTTGTTTACTTTGAAAACACTGAAGTAATAAGAAGAGTTCATCGCACTAACATCAGCAGCTTAGAAAGATATCAAGGCCTATGTAAGTTCAAAGAAAAGAACGGACAGGGACATATTTTGAATCCTTGTATCAGTTGAGAACTAGTTTGGTATAGAGGCATCAGACTAGAAATCAGGAGACTGTGAGTTCTAGTCCCACCTTAGGCACAAAGCCAGTAGGTGATCTTGGGCCAATAATTCTTTCTCCAACCCAGGAAGGAGGCAAACCACTTCTGAAAACCTTGCCAATAAGCTAACTTAAAAGTACAAAGTAAAAGTAAAAGTTTTGGTTTTCCCTTACAGGAAAGAGGTAGGGAGGTAAATAGATAGGGGAGAGAGAGAGAGATTTAAAAATTATTTATTTAAACATTTATTTATTTAAACATTTATTTGCCACCCAGCTCGTTTCCAATAACTCTGGGGGCAAATAAAAAGATTGGTAGGCCAATGTTGTCTTCAAGATCTAATCCTCTTTGTTTTGGAGCTCTAACTTTTATACAAAGCATGGAGAAAGTTCCTTTTTCTACCTTCATTACCATGAGCTTGGAGATACATCTTCAGATTCATTTGATGCCCAGAGAAAATAATTCTAACTACGTATCTACCTAAAGAAAAGCAACAGAAGGCAACCAAAGCACTGAGCAAATTCATATCACATTGTCAGGGGGAAGGAAGGACCTTCAAAAAATAATGGACTGAAGTCCCACAACCCAAGTGACTCAGTTTAGCAAACCAGATTAGGTTGGTTTTTAAAGAAAAAAAATAGAATATTTCAAGATTGTCCATTAAGAGCACTTATTCTCATCCTGAATAAAGCACTATTCAGAGTTTCTGGTGTATCCTTAGAGTAAGGTGATGGGAATAAAAGGTGACACCATAACACTTCAGTCAACCCTCTACTAATTCTTTGACAGTACTATACTCCAAACAGCTTGCTTGCTTGCTTATTTATTTATTTAGTCAAGCATGTAATAGGTAACAGATATAAGTATAAACATAATTATGAATACATGAAATGGATACATATAAAAGGGAACATTAAGACAGGAATGGTGGGCACGCTGGTGCTCTTATGCACGCCCTTTAAAGACCTCTTAGGAATGGGGTGAGGTCGACAGTAGACAGTCTAAGGTTAAAATTTTGGGGGTTGGGGAAGAAACCACAGTCAGGTAGTTCATTCCAGGCATCAATGACTCTGTTACTGAAGTCATATTTTCTGCAATCAAGTTTAGTGTGGTTTACCACAAGTTTTTATCTATTGTGTGCTTGTGTATTGTTGTGGTTGAAGCTGTAATCATTGACTGGTAGGACATTGTAGCAGATAATTTTATGTGCTACACTTAGGTCTGACCAAAGACGGAAAAGTTCTAAATTGTCTAATCCCAACATTTGAAGTCTGGTGACATAAGGTATTCTGTTGCAAGCAGAAGAGTGGACGACTCTTCTCATGAAATATCTCTGGACTTGTTCGATTGTATTAATGTCCGATATGCAGTGCGGGTTTGACAGATGAGCTGAATTCAGGAATTGGTCTAGTAAAAGTTTTGTATGCCCTGGTTTGCAGTTCAATATTACCAGAGAAGAAGCTACGCAAGATTAAGTTAACAACTTTTAATGCTTTTTTGGCAATGTTGTTAAAAGTGAGCTCTGGCACTTAGATCATTTGAGATGAGTACTCCAAGGTCCTTAACAGAGTGAGAGTCATCTACAAGGTCGTATCTGCCCAGCTTGTATTTAGTGTTTTGATTTTATTTATTTTTTGCCAATATATAAGACAGAACATTTGTTGGTTGAGATTTGGAGTTGCCAATTGTTTGACCATTGTGAAAGACAATCAAGGTCTTTTTGTAGGGTAGCAGCATTCAGTGGTGTTGAATAGTTTTACATCATCAGCGCAGCGAACGCAGTTGCTTATAATATGATCACAAAGGTTGTTTATGTAAAGTATAAAGAGCGTGAGTCCTAAAATGCTTCCCTGAGGGACACTGCTGTTAACTGATGCAGGGTTTGATAGGGTATTCCCTATTTTGACTACTTGTTGCCTGTTTGATAGGAATGCAGCTATCCATTTATGCAGAGATTCGGAAATGCCATAAGATTTTAGTTTAGACATAGCTTGTTGTGTACTACTGAATCAAAGGCTTTTTTCTCCCATCACAACAAAAAACCTTCTGCTTTAAGTAACTGATTCATACAAACCTGTGAATATATATTTTTTTTTATTGAAAGAGTTTTAAAAAAAACAAACATTTTCCCCCCTTTTTCCCCCCCTCCCTCCCAAAAAAACCCCTTCCCCCCTCCCTTCCCCCCCCCCCGGCTTCCCGGGTCAATCACAAGGTATTGTTATACATAAACCAAACATAGAATAAAATTTTCCCTTCCAATCCAATTAACCACATCCAAAGCTTTTCATCTCCCAACCCCCTCCCCATTACATAAAATAACTTTCTAATTATTCAAAGGCAATCTGATATTAATCTGATATCTATTTTGTAGATAATCAATCCATTTTAATCCTGTGAATATATTAACTAAATATATACAAATAGAGTAACTTGAAATCTATTTGTTATACTTTTTTGTTTTTTGATGAACTGTTCTTCAGCAATGAAGATGAGAAGGAAGCAGATTTAGAAAAACATGAAACATACAGTAGCCAAGACTGTATCATCTAAAAAGATTTTGAGAAGTCTAGAAAACATTTTTCCTTCTCCTACACTACTGTTTCTCACCCCAACTGAAATATTGCCCCAATCATTTGCCTAATATTTTTGCCATTCCAGACAAATGCAGGATTCTGTATCAAGAGAAATTAAAAAATATTTAACTACTTTAGTGTCCTATTTTTATTTCATTATGCTTCTATACAATAACTTTAAAATTGAACACTTTCAAAAATCAAACTGTTGTAGAAAATGTCCTGCAGCAATCCAAAACTTTTTGAGACTATGGATTATGGAAGATGAGACAAGACCTAAAAATGCACTTTTCCCTTAGCATCATGCTTCTATTGGTATAAATGAGCTTTTCTCAAACTGATGCTTTCTAAATGTTGTTGTATATTTCTAAAGCCTCTCATCCTACCCAGCCAGATATGCTGAGAGTTGTAGTATGGGATTGATGTAGATCCAATTAACAGCACAAAAGTTGCTCTCCATAATCAAATGGATTTTGTCTGCATCTACAAAAAGCAGCTCTGCTCCTGGCTTCTATTTTGTACTTGTAAGGAAAGGCGGGCATCCCAGAGTCCGAGACATCATTCATTGCCAAAGGAAAAAGCTTTGTCTTATTGGTATTTCCCATTTTCTTTAAAGGAGGACTACATGCAGCTGAATAGCATCATACAAAAATATATAACCTCAAACAAAAGTCTAAAAAAGGCAAATTTTGATGGAGACATAGTTTTGTACAGATGATATTGCACCACAGTACTTAAAACTATCAATATAAACATATATCATACACAAATGTAAATAAGCACTAGCTGAGATCGGGAGGAAATTCATTTTCTCTCTGGAAAAACACTAGCGTTTAAATATTGAAAAAAGGCAATTTAAAAAAGCAAAAACAAGGAAATCTCCTGCAATAAAAGAAGTGAATATTAATTCCAAAAAGGTGATGGTTTCAGTGGAATCTAGGTATGATTTGCTATGGCTAAAAATTATCAGTGCAGATAGCTAAATTCAATTCATCTTCATGGGCTCAACATGCACATGCAGTGTTTATTAACTGTGATTTTTAAAAATATTTTTATTTAATAAATTCCATGGAAGCAAACTCCTTAATCTAGAAGTATCTCTAGTCTGTCAAGAGTGGTCTTGAGATACTTGCACTGTATGCAAAGGGAGATGATAGATAGATGATAGATAGATGATAGATAGAGATATAGAGACAGACAGACAAATATTATATGGCTGCTCTAATCTGGCATATAGTTTTAATAATGCTCATCTATTTACAAGAAAAGGTAACAGTTATGTTCAGTTGGATTTGTTCACTATATAATTCTGCCAATAGTACAAATTCTGAAAAGACTCTTGTTGGCGGGAGATGGGGTGGGCTTAAACCTTTTAAAACATCACAATATAAACATAGCAACAGCAATATCACTTAGACTTACCTGTATATACCGCTTCATAGAGCTTTACAGCCCTCTCTAAGTGGTTTTCAGAGTCAGCATATTGCTCCCAACAATCTGGGTCGTCATTTTACTGACCTCGGAAGGATGGAAAACTGTCAACATTGAGAGGGTCAGGATCGAAGGAATCAAACTCCTGGAAGAGTTAGCCTGCAATACTGTATTCTAACCACTGCACCACCACAGCTGCAGTAATATAAATTACATTGCTGTCTCTAAAAATGATTTTATCCAAGGACACAGAAAGAAATTAGCTCTTAGACAAGCCTACATTTAATGTAAGCACTAATTTTTTTTTACCACTATTATGGAAGGGCTACGTAACATATTCAATGATTGTTGTCGCCAGTTGCGCCCCTTTCTAGACCAGGATGTCCTATGCATGGTCACTCATGCTCTTGTGACATCTCGTCTGGATTACTGCAATGCTCTCTACAGAATGCGGCTGCGCGGGTGATAGAGGGAGCCCCTCGTGGCTCCCATGTGACACCTCTCCTGCACAGACTGCACTGGCTACCTGTGGCCTTTCGGGTGCACTTCAAGGTTTTGGTAACTATCTTCAAAGCGCTCCATGGCATTGGGCCGGGATACTTACGGGACCGTCTACTGCCACCGATTGCCTCCCACCGACCCCTACGCTCTCACAGGGAGGGACTCCTCAGGGTGCCGTCAGCCAGGCAGTGCCGGCTGGCGACGCCCAGGGGAAGGGCCTTTTCTGTGGGGGCTCCCACCCTCTGGAACGAACTTCCCCCAGGACTTCGCCAACTTCCTGACTTTCGAACCTTTCGCCGCGAGCTTAAGACACATCTTTTTATCTGCGCAGGACTGGACTAGAATTTTAAATTTAAATTTGGTTTTAATGGGGTTTTACTATTTTATTGTGGTTTTAATATTCGGCCGTATTTAATAAGTTTTTTAAATTGGGGTTTTAACTTGTATTTATATTTATGTTTTACTTGGCTGTAAACCGCCCTGAGTCCCTTGGGAGATAGGGCAGTATAAAAATATGATTAAATAAAATAAATAAATAAATAAATAAATGATTGTGTGAAGGCCATATCTATGCCTGACAACTGGACGGGTGTTATTATTGTTTCCCTGTAAAAAAAAAAAAAAATAGGCAGTAGCATCGAGACAAGACCATAGGTAAAAACCATAGAATCAGAATTCTGCCGAACACCTTCCCAGGCAACAAGTTCAGTGAGGCATAAATGTAATAAATAAATATAGTATTACACTGACTAACTATTTTTACCTTTATTATATGGCTGCTTGATAGGAAACTAGTAGTGAACAGTGAGCAAAATTTGGGAAGCCCTGTGTGATTTTATACCAGAGTGTGTGCAGATCTCACTATAGTGAACAAAAATAGTTTAAATGGTAAATGTAAAAATGTGTTTCATTTTACTGATTTAGAGAAAGCATACGACAAAAGGAGTAGGTTTAAATTATAGAATATTTTGCATTATATGGAGTTCAAGTTTGTTGAATATGGTAATTGCAATATGCCAGATGTAAGCGTATATGTAAATAAATGGAATATTTAACAAAGGTTTCAGTAGCGGAGTAAATTCTGGAGCAAAATAAAAATCTGTGAAGGGCCCTTGGTTATGGAAAAGGTATAAGGAATGCTCATATAGTAGATGGTAAAAACATGTTAGTTAGGAATGTAAATGTACACATAATTGAATGGTGTTAACTGAGAAGTCTCATTTGGAAATATTATAAAACGCATAAGCTTTTTTTTTCCCTGTCTCTTTGAGACCATGTTGTTTCCTGGTGACTGCCTGTACAAACCCCTGCAGTTTTCTTGGCAAGTTTTTGCAACTGTCTCCTTTCTAGGGCTGTGAGTGTGTGACTGGCCCAAGGCCACACAGCTGGCTTCATGCAGCCGGCAGGACTAAAACTCATGGTCTTCAGATTTTTTAACCTTGGATTTGAAAGTAATCAATGAACAAGAGGTCAAGATTATTGTGTTTGACAGGAAAAGTGAAGTGAGTAACTGCAAGTTATATATAAATGGCAAAGAAGAGACTTGTCAAATTACCACAGTTAATAACAGACTGTCTTTTTCTGAGCTCTGTGATCAAAGTTGCTGAAAAAAAGGCTACTGTATTTGTCACAACACATACACACACATTATGACAATACAGAAGCATCCTATTAATAAGAAAATTAATAAGATTAGGCAACCAGCAGAGTTTATATAATAAGCCTTGATCATATTAAGGCATTTCATGTATTTCACTACATGTCTTCATTAACAAAGTAATATAGGCTGCATGTTACAATTACAAGGCTCACAACTGTAATCCTGATAACAATTTACTGTCAAAAGCGAAGCAGGAAATATAGAACTATTAAATCTTAAAGGATCAAGGTCTTATAAAGAAGACAGCATATATAATATTCAGATATTTAGTGGAAAGGTTTTTAGATTAATATATGAAATTCAGGTTCCCATCATCAGCTTTCCTATCCCACTATTAGTGTTAGGTAAATAGATCTTCTCTACTTTTTTTCAAGTCCTCCCACATTTTCCTTCACAGTACTTAATTTTCATTCAAGTGAGTAAGTATTTCTTTTTCTTATCTATATTCTCCACTTTTCTTTAAATTTCAGATGGATTTTGACTACTTGGGACATTTAATTCCTTGAATGTTAACATACCAACTAACTAGTAATCAAGAGCTTTATTTCCCAATCATAAAACAATACTGAAGAGCAATATAAAAATTCATCTGAAATCAATTTAATCAAGTATACAGAAGAAAGTGTGTAATTAGATTATTGCTCCATTAAAAATACATAGTTCTAACAAACTATAATCTAAAAATATTCTGTAGTTTGGATATACTCAAAAGGTAATATACTAATATATGTTTCTAAGCTGCCATAGTAATACAGGAAGCCTATTCTATATTAATAAAAAAATGTGTAAAATACACGGGAGAGAAATGAAAAGAAAGATTTGAAAAGTAAATGTATTAGTGAAGGAATGCAATTGAGTTGGGAAATGATTACCACATTCTAATACATTAACATTTTTATATGCTCAAATGTAAAAGTAAACACATAATGGAGTGGAAGTTTGAACATCATCTTCAAAACTAAGGGACATGAAGAGCTTTGTAAAAGAAAATGTGACATATTCAATATCTGGATTCTTTTTCATCTTTTAGGGACTATAATAATGTTTATTCTTAAGGTTCCATTTGGTTAAGATTAAATTTAAATGGCCTAAATTTAAATTTAGGAACAAGTTGATTACTAACAGATCCATTATAAAACTGAGAAAGAATCAAAAATAGTGTCCTTTATATGTGATAACTTTTATGTTTATATACATAGACCCATGTAAACTGCAACTGATGTGGTAGATCTCAAATAACCATCAAACTCCAATGTTATTGTCAGTTCCAAAATATTTTTTTCTAATTCAAAACATCTGCTTTTAATAAAGTCTTTTCTTTCTCTTCATAGTTTATTATCATTAAAATACTTTTTTCCCTTGAGCTGAAATCTCAGGCTGCCTCACTTCTTTAACAGAATCCTTGGTCGCACATAGTAAGTAATTACATTTCCAGCCACCCCGTATTCTCGTTCTCAATCCATTTGTAGGTAAATTCTGAAATCTCTGGGGAGACCAATGGGTAGGCCAGGCAGTAGGCTATGCCAGGTGGAGAACTGGTTCCTTACTGCTGAGACACTACTGCAACAAGAACCATGTGTCAATTTGTGGTGGCTGAGGTGGATGGAAGATGAAAGAGCAGCCCTGCACCCGTGAGAGTGGGTGATGCACTCTACTTACTCCATAAAATCATCTGAGATTGATCACAATTCAGCAGAAACAAAACCTGACATGTTTTGGTTGTTTCAGTTTTGGGATGAAACAAAATCTGAACCAACCAAAACATACCTGGTTTTAGTTTTGGCCAAAGCAAGCTTAATCAGAAACAGTTCAGCAGGACTTCTAAACTGCAGTAATGTGTTTTGACTTTGAAGCATACCCTTAGCTTTTTCTAACATTTAATTGAAATTGTCCTTCCTCTGACTTAGATTCATTTGTCATGCCCTATATTATGGAATGATAAAGAGCAGCTCTGACCTTCTTCTAGGTGACATCCTTTCAGATGCTTGAAAAGCATTATATGGCCCCTCTGTCTTTTCTTCTCTTCTCCCAGATAAACATTCCAAGTTGTTTCAATCCCACTTTCGCTTTTCCATTAAAGAATTGGATCCCTTTAAGAATCCTTATTACCGGTACATCCTTTCTCCATGTTAGTTTATTTTTTAATCTCCTTGAGATTGCAAGTATGTTTATATAAATGCCTTGTGTATCTATGTTTGCTTTTATTTTCTTAGTTTTTTTATTCTGTTGCTTTTATTTCTGTGTTGCCTTTTCAATTATTTTGTTGATTGCTGTATGTAGCACATAGAAGCAAGGGCTGTCTTTTCTTGTGCCTCTTGATCTGTAATGAAAGCATACATTTGACGTTGCGATTTGAGGAATAGGTGCCTTTCAGCATATCCTTAAACATTACCATGTAGATGAGCACCTGCTTAGAAGGATTTGGGATCTAGCTCAGTCCCTTTACCTAAATATTTCTATTGTAGAAAGGTATTGAGCAGAATATTATTAAAAGATTACTTTTATATTTGTTGTTTTGGATAGTGTTGCACTTGACTTGACTTTCTAAGTTTTTTATTTTCTTATTGACAAAGAAGATAAAATGGAAGTAAAATGAAGCCTAGATTAAAACGTATTTTATTTCAATATGCTAACTTTACACAACTAGAACTGTTTTTCAGTAACACACCATGAACATGTAATCTCTGTGGGTAATCAGAAGTGGTAAAATCTAGTAACAACTGTATCGCCTGCTATTTTTACACATTTAAACAGCCCTGAGACTGCAGGAAGCTACAGTGACATTACATATGCATGCATACAAATCTTCCTCATCTTTCACAACATCTGCTTTGGAAGCTTAAAACAACATAGAATGTTATAGAACTTAAAAATAGATCTAATATGAACTGACCTACCACATTTTCACTAACAACTTAGAGAGGACTTGCAGTAATTAATGCTGGGGGATTACTATTCCAATCTTCCCATGTTTTCTAGCCCTTATGAAATCATTGTGAGGATCTGAAGGAAGGTGTTATCAGTACCTCTGTGGAGAAGGCTGTAACTTCCTCAGTGCTACAGCATATGCATGTAGACAATCCTAGAATCAGTCTCAGGTATGTCCAAAAAAAGAAAAATCAACTTCCTAAAATCCAGGTGCTAGTCAGAGCCTAAGCTTTGAATTATACTGGTGCTTAAAAGCACCAATATAATTCAATATTATACAGGTACTTACAATTTTGAATGTTCAATATTTCTCCATAAATACAGCTTAAAATAAGTCCTAAAATTAGATAGAGAACCCAGTTAAGCAAATAAATCCAAAGCATTATATCTTGATCACTGATTTATTGAGAGAAATGAGCCAATGCTACATATTTGTGAGAGGCAAAAGTATGTAAATTTTTGTTTTTGGTAACTGCTGGGTCCTTCTTGGGAAGCAATAACTTCAACTAAATGTTTCTGCTAACCATTGATCAGCCCTGCCCATTGGTTTGGGATTTTAGCCCAGTCCTCCTTACAGAACAACTCAGGGATGTTGGTGGGCTTCCTCAGAGTAACTGCCTGCTTCAGGTCCTTCCACATTTCTGTAGGGTTAAGGTCAGGATTTTTTTTTTAAATTTGAATTTATATCCCGCCCTTCTCCGAAGACTCAGGGTGGCTTACATTGTGTTAAGCAATAGTCTCACCATTTGTATATTATATACAAAGTCAACTTTTTATTGCCCCCAACAATCTGGGTCCTCATTTTACCTACCTTATAAAGGATGGAAGGCTGAGTCAACCTTGGGCATTTGACTTGGCCATTCCAAAATATTACCTTTCTTCTGCTTTAACCATTCTACAGTGATATACCTTGTGTGGTTTTCAACATAGTAATGAATATATTCAATAAAAAAGGACGTATTTATCAAGATGAACCAGCAATCTATATTAGTGTAAATAGATTCTGTACTTTCTTAGAAAAGATATAAACTTGTTTCAACAGCTATGGTTTGGCAAATTCACAGATTCAGTTACAAGTGTAGTATAACTTATAATGTGGCATTTCTTGTTTTGATTTTTTAAAGAAAAATTTAGAAGACTTAGTGGAAGTTTTTAAAAGGGAAAGGGAAATAGGATAGCCTAATAGTTCCAGATGAATTAACTACATGGGGACAATGAATACAATCTCAACAGAGGAAATTATTAAGTCAGTATCAAGAATGCAATCCACCATAATAGTCAACAGAAATCCCCAGCATTGCCTGAATTGCATTTATTCAAACAGTACTGCATATTTTCCTTTTTTAGAATAGAATTCTAAATTCTAAAAATTCTATTTAGAATAGAATTTTTTATTGGCCAAGTGTGATGGGACACACAAGGAATTTGTCTTGGTGCATATGCTCTCAGTGTACATAAAAGAAAAGATATGTTCATTTTTGGGGTTTTCTGTCACATAACATAACTTGCTGATTATCTGATCTTACTGAAACAATGAGTGTGACACAATGGACAGACACTGGGTTTCAACATGGAACAATTTAGTTAGTAATTATATTCTATTGTGAATTACTTCACTGGATGGCTTTGGACTCAGTGGAGAAAGGTGGGGTACAAATGCAGCAAATACAAGAATCCAGCTTATTAACTACACACAAGTCTGTTAGAAAACTACATTTTTTGATCAACAGCAGTAAAAACTGATGAATACACTAATTATATACAGTAGTCTGTCTCAAGTCACTTTTGTCATCTGCTTGTACTGTTCAGACGCAAATGACAATGATCAAGCAACTGGGCAGAAACACTTCTCTTGATTAGCCTTAGCAGATGCTGAAACAAACAAAGCCTGTGCAAAAAAAGGTTTTAAAAAGTTGCGAGACAGCATAAATGGCATTGACAATAAAGCACGACAGAAAATGCAATCTGCCAGAGATACACCAAAGACACATAGGAGATTTTCCAGCTGCAACTGCTCCAAAACACCCCAATTCAAAAACAATACTAGAGACTAGTTCTAAAGATGTCTGATGAAAGGCTGCTGGAATAATAACAGTTCAATTAATCTCTGATTAGAGTTTCCCTTTATATTGGTGAATCATAAGGAACCTCATCCAAATGCTGCTAGATGAAATAGAATGAACTCCTTTATAAAACTGTATATAGTACATTAGGCCAGACTTTTGTGTCCTTTTATTATAAGGCAACCAGAAATTTGAAAAGTCAAAATAATTTTCACAATTCCAAGAAAATATTTTTTCAAGAAACAAAATGAAAGGTAAGGTTATATTAATAGAGAAGGCAAATGGAATAAATCCATTCCCTAAACATGTTGAGAAAAGTTTTCACTTAAGACAAAACCAAATGGGCTCTTTTATGGCCGGCTTGTGTATATATTATTCTGCAATAAGAGAAATAATGCCATCAGAATGTATTGTTCAGATCTATGTTTTTTAACCTTGGCAAGTTTAAGATGTGTACACTTCACCTTTCTGTCTGGAGAGTTCTAAGGGTTGAAGTCTACGCATCTTAAAGTTGACAAGTTGAGAAACACTGGTTTAGATATTGAAAGATACAAACCAAAGCACCAAATAGTTAACAGAATTATTCGTAGAAAAAATTAGTTTTTTTGTTTGTTTTTTTTGGGGGGGGTTGCTTTCAAATGTATACACAATAATATAAATGCTTATAACCAGCAGTAGATCTATTGTCTCAAGTAGAGCTAAAATTCTGCTGTATTCTGCAACAAATCCAAAGTTTGCTTAACGTATTTGTCTGGTTCAAAGTTCAGCACAAAGAAGTAATCATATAGTTCTTTAAAAGAGTTTTCTTAAGAGAGAAGATTTCTAATAAATATACAGGTGTTAATTGCCATATTATTAACTGTAAAGGTTTTTCCCTTTTAACATCTGCAGCTGTTTTTTAGTATTTTCAAATAATAATTATATCAATATTGGCCATTAAAATACTAGACACAAATCTACTAATTAGAGCTGAAATTCTCTAGGCAATGTGTAAATACTGTAATCATAATCGTCTTTAAAAAAAAAAATTGGGCAAAGCTATAAAAACTGTAAGCCTACATTAGCAAATTAAAATCTATCAGCAATTTCACAGGGCTTAAATTCAGTTTATAGAAAAACTTAGATCATTTCTAAAATCAAAAATGCAACTGTTAATTCATAAAACATTAATATTACTAGCAGCAAATTAAGAATTGCTACATTTGATACTGAATACTGTACTGAATGCTACAGAATGGCAACAATCTGATTTAGTGATTAAACATAGCTTTGTTACATTGGACAGAATACAGCTCCTATCTTAGTCTAGTTCATTTGTACATCTGTTCATATAGTACCAGTAAACAACACTTTTACAAGTTGATGCTATCATGAGAATTTAACATTAAAAGAAAATGAGTATCAAAGGAAGCATTTTGGAATGAATTGTTATCCCCAAAACTTTTAGACATTTCTCATTAAGCAGACTTCCAAGCAAATTTCAAAATATGACAGCATTTAAGAATTTTATAAGATTTTTTTTTCTGATACTATCTTTAAAGTCCCTTGATGGATATCTGGTATCTAGAAGAGCTAGAATCATTTACTTCTAACATTAGCTGCAGCAGTTTTTTGTTGATGTTATTTAACCCTCAATCATCTCTTCATAAGATCAAGTAGGGCTCTAAAAATGAGCTACATATTAAGAGCTTCTTAATTCACTGAAAAATTAAATTGATGCATGATTTCTTTTTCTAGATACTGTGTTTCCCTGATAATAAGACATGTCTAGAAAATAAGGCCAAGCCTGATTTTTGGGGTGGGCGTAAATATACGCCTTCCCCCAAAAATAAGCCCTAGTGATGGAGTGGGTGTGGCCGGCACAGGAGGTGCCCTTCATTTCCCTGGTTACCTCAGGGCTTCTCGGTCCCTTAATTGCTGCCATTCATAGCTGATTCACAGGTACCGCTTATACCGTCGCCTCCAGCAAGCACAGCCACTTTTGCAGCCAATTGCGGCTGCAAAAGAAGCCAGAGGCCAAACGACTCACCTCACACACCTCGCACCCTCCTTGCCTAATCCTGACGGTCACAGCAGGCAATTCCGTCCATGGAACAGCTGCCTCATGGATGCGCTCCGGCCAGCACCTTCAGCAAGCCATCGATTGCGCCACTTCTGCAGCAGGAGGCCAAGCGATGCATCCCATGTGCCTGGTGGCGGCCTTCCGAAGGGTATTGTAGCAGCAGCTATCCACAATTTTTTTACCTTATTATTATTATTATTATTATTATTATTATTATTATTATTATTATTATTATTATTATTAATAATAATAATAATAATAATAATAATAATAATAATAATAATAATAATAATAATTCAATTTTTATACCGCCCTTCTCCCGAAGGACTCATTTTGTCCTGACCATACTGGGCCATGGGATCGGGATGAAATAAGGGTTAAAAAATTGTGCACCACTGCTGCTACAATACCCTTCGGAAAGCCGGCGCGAGGTGCGAGTCTTCTGCTGCAGAAGTGGCTTTTGGAAGAGAAGGCAAAGGGGAAGCAATTGCTTGCAAATGCCTACCCCGTTCCTGCCTCTCCACCGGGCGACTCCTAGTAGCCCGAAATGGTCAAAACCGGTGGCCCACCCTGCTCCCTTTTCCACAGTGCCCACCTCTTATCAAGGGGGGTGGCAGGTGGGGTGGGGGGAAAGCAAGATGCATGGAGCGAGACAGGGCTTGCTCCCCTTGCCATCTCTTCTCCCCCTCTCGCTGGGCATGGCAGGGCTTCCTGCCAAATTGGATGCAATTTGGGGGTGGCAGGTGGGGAGGGGTGGAGCTGGGGAGACGTGAGATGTGTCTTACCTGCCTTGCAGCTCTGTTGCATGTCTTGCCATTGCAGGCAAACATGTTACAGGGTAAAAAAAACCTAGTGAGTTTAAACTTCTCAAACTTGCGAGAAGTTTGTTTTTACCCTACAACGTGTTTGCCTGCAAACAATGGTGAGACACAAAACGGAGCTGCAAGGCAGGTAAGATGCATGTCTCGTGTGTCCCTGGCCCCACCCCTCCCCACTTGCCACCCCCAAATTGCATCCAATTTGAGCAGAGGCAGGAAGCCCTGCCATGCCCGGAGAGAGGGGGAGAAGAGACAGCAAGAGGAGCCCCATCACGCTCCACGTGTCTCACTTCTTCCCCGCCTCACATGCCACCGCCCTCAATAAAGAGCCGGGTGCTGTGGAAAAGGGAGCTGGGTGGGCAAAAGGTTTGAGCATCTGGGGCTGCCGGGAACTGCCCGGCTGAGAGGTGGGAACAGGGCAGGAGTTTGCAGGCGAGGGAGAAGGATGAATGGGAGGTGGGCAAGGGCCAAGAATGCCAGGGAAATTCCCCCCTTTGGTTGCCCCAGCGAAAAGCTGACGAGTGTCTGTGGCAGTGCAACACAGCAGCAGCCATGAGGTGGCCACGCTCGCCACTTCTTGCACCCCCAAAATAACCCCCTCTCATAATAAGGCGAAGCCCTTATTTCAGGGTTCAAAAAAATATAAGACAGGATCTTATTTTCGGGGAAACACGGTAGAAGCTGGCTTTTGACCACCCCTTAGTCAGCTAGGAATAATGTTATCAAAGCAACAGTGCTTTCCAGTATGTAATAGTATGTAAAGTTAATACATTTTCATTTCTATTTTTAATATAGAATCCTGCTTTCTATGAATTAACTTTGCTGATTATTGACTGTAATTAAATAAATTTGAATTTTTGAATTTTGTAGAACATTAAAATATTTTATATTACTAACAAAAATGGAGGATAAAAATGGGATAAATGCATTTATCGTTAACTCGTAGATGCTACACATGAAAGATTGGGAAAGAAGCAATCTCAGTATGTTAAGTAGACCCAATTTATACTTTAAAAACCATAACAATCCTTTTGCTCTAGTTACCTCACATTTGGATTCTATAACGTGCTCTACATGGGACTGTCTTTGAAAGTTATCCAGAAGCTTCATCCAGTGCAAAACATGGTGGTGGCATGGGCAGTTACATGTGCATGTAGGGCGGTATACATCTTTACTCTGTGAGCTAGATAGGTTTCAGTCTGCTTCCGGGTCTAATTCAAGGTGTTGATTTTTACCTTTAAAGCTCTCCATGGCATGGGGCTGGGTTATCTGAAAGACTGCCTCTCCCACCCTATCAGGTCTGGCAGAGGCGCCTGCTATGGGTCCTATCTGCCAGGGAATTGCATTTGGTGGGTCCCTGATGTGCTTTGTTTGCCACAGTGGCTGCCTTGTGGAATCTTCTCCCCTCAGAGAAGATCCATCCCTCTTAACATTCCACAAGTTCCTCAAGGCCTGGCTATGTTATCAGGCCTGGGAATTCTAGGATTGGGTAGATTTTGAGATGGCTCACTTACTGTGGTTAATATCATCCTCTCCTGTTTTTGTGTACCTCTTTTTATTTTTAATTGTGACTTATGTATTTTTTATAATTAAGTTTTGTATACACCGCCCAGAATCACTTTCTTGTCAGATAAGCGATTATATAAGTATGATAAATAAATAAATTACAACACTGTGATGTCATCACATCAACTCACGCCTTCTGGGACATTTGGACGTGGATTTTAAAAAATAGAGTGGCTCCTACTATATATACGAGATAGGCAGCAAATAAATTCACTAAATAAATAAATAAAATATATTTCACCTCTGCTTTTATATGGGAGATTTTCAAGTGCCTGAACTCATTTCAATCATATATATTGATATATAACTAGATCCCCAAAGTCAATATTTATTTTGTTTATGCTCTTGTTCACTCACCTCTCCATCGCTGTCAGAAATGATAATGAATGTGTCTGCAGAATGTGTTAACTTTGCATTTGACAGGTCCCTTGGCTCTTCTTCTTCTCCCTGATCTTTGGAATCAGGCTCGTTTGCAGTTTTCCGCTTCTTCTTTGGCATTTTTTCCACTGAAACAAAATGCATTAAAGCTTTTTAGTTGGTTTCCTTTCCTTTTGACAGAATGTTGCCTTATTACCTTGAAGTGAAACACCCTAGATTCCATTCTAATCATATTGAATGGTAAATCGAGAGCATTAAGAGACGTTTTCATAAATCCCTGCTCATCCAATTAAGGGTACCTTTTAAAGCAGATTAAGGTGGTATAACAAAAACTAATTGCATATTCTAAAGGAAAAGGGGGGGGGGAAATGGGAAAAGAGCTTAGTTAACCCTTGTGCAAAAGTTACACATTTAATATCAGGAACCACCAGCCATCCTTCCCAATATCACATTGGCTTCTCCAATACCGGGCAGAATCCACCAGATGAAAGGAAGGGAATCAGTTAAGATTCAGAGATCTAGAAGGGAAAACCAATATATGAGAAGCAATTGCAGTTTTCATATTCAGTTAGGCGTAGGATGGGGTTACATTTTTCAGACACTGTCACTCACAAGGGCTTGGTACACTGTAGAAATGAGGCAGAGGTGAGAAGAATGGCAAAATGATTAAATGACACTTTGAGGAAGGAAAAGGTCAAGAACACTTGTGTTTCCTTTTTTTTTATTAAGCTTCTTGCTAAACAGCGTACTCATTGTGCCCTCTACTGGGCTACACTACATTAATTCCAGAAAAGGTACTTTGCAGGTACAACATTGAGAAAATCTGTGACTATTAGCTCTGGACATGCTAAGAGTTAGAAGAAAGACAAGTAAATTTTAATTATATTTTTACTTGTCTTTCTCCTAACTCTGACAACTATACATAGCAAGAGTTATACAAAAAGCTTTATCAGTGAAAGCTGTATGGACTGTGAGATAACTAAGGGAAGGGGGCAACATTGCAAAACCTTTTCTTCTCTTAGCTTTCTAAACAGTATCCTTGTTAATCAACAAAAGTCACAGAATAAAGCCTATTCCTTCATACTGTGCTATATAAACCCATTTCCTGATGGTAGAATAATTGCAGTGGTGGGAAACTGTTTTGATATGAATTGGCATCAAATAGAAAAATGGGATCATGCTACATTATAAAGAACAACAGTACAATTCTATTATTTGCTCACCTATCAACTTTGGTATGCAAAAGAAGTAGGACTCCCACACACTGGTCTATCTTTCTGAAAATTAAAATGTTGAAATGCAAAACATTGAAATAATTTTTATAGCACCACCTCTTGGCCATGTGCCACAGAGGTCTGGTATCTACTATGTATACTAATGGATAAGTCCATTTTTAGATAAGCAGACTCTCCAATTTTTAACAGGATACTGCTAAGTAATTGGCTCCTATATGTGCGCTCGGGCCATGATTGCCTTAAAAATTTGAGCTGTGGTCTGCAATCAAGCGAAACCCAATTTTTGGCACCTAAAATTCTTGGCTTATCAACAAGTATACATGGTAGAGCATTTAGCCTTTTCTTTCCGTACAGGAAAATAAACAAAATAAAATGTTATTTCAAGGCAATAATGCAATGCAATAAAACTTTTAAACTTTAAGAATTGAAACACAGACCTTGAATGTATTTCACAGAGATTACCAAGACGCCGAGCAAATGAGTTAAGAAAAAAAAAATCTTTCCAAAATGTTGTGCTTCAGAGATACCACAATAAAGAGGCCTTTGAACAAAATCTCTTAAAGAGAGAGAGAGAATTGAGATCCACTATATGAGAGTGACTGCTAAGGTTTAAAATTATTTTTATAGATTAGAAGATCTCAAGAAAAATATAAAATATAATAGTGAAGATAATCTGAAGTAGAAATGAAGGATGAATATTTAATGCCATAGTTTAAAGAGAAAAATAAAATAAAAATTAGACAACACAGCATAAATTTCTGGTTACATGTTTTAACTATTTCTACCATCCTGAACTTTTGGACTTCTCCAACTTTTGGGGGACTGCAAATATTCATCACAGCTTTTGAAGTGATGGAAGCAACATTCTTTTTTCTACAAATGTTTGTCCTTCATTATAAAAAGGCCAAACTTCTTCTATATCCAGAAGAAGGATGTGCTGGATATGTATGCTATTCTTAATAAAGAATGTGAATTTAAGTGTGTAGTTTGCACTCTGGCAACCAAGTTACATTGGTAACATATACCAATTCTGAAGTGGCTCACAATTCCTGTCCTGTAGGCAAATTTTGCTATTTATTAACCAAATAATAATAATAATAATTTTATGGGGAGGGATGTGATGGCTCAGCGGCTAAGACACTGAGCTTGTCAATCGAAAGTTCAGCGGTTCAAATCCCTAGTGCCGCGTAATGGGGTGAGCTCCCGTTACTTGTCCCAGCTTCTGCCAACCTAGCAGTTCGAAAGCACGTAAAAGTGCAAGTAGAAAAATAGGGACCACCTTTGGTGGGAAGGTAACAGCGTTCCATGCACCTTTGGCATTTAGTCATGCTGGCCACATGACCATGGAGACGTCTTTGGACAGCAGTGGCTCTTCAGCTTTGAAACAGAGATGAGCAGCGCCCCCTAAAGTCCGGAATGACTAGCATATATGTGTGAGGGGAACTTTTTACCTTTATCCTTACTTTATGGGGATTAAACATTAACTGAAGCTAACCAAGGTAAAAAAAATAGAACACCCAAACTGCTTTCCACAGTATATTAATATAATATAACAACAGAGTTGGAAGGGACCTTGGAGGCCTTCTAGTCCAACCCCCTGCCCAGGCAGGAAACCCTACACCATCTCAGACAGATGGTTATCCAACATTTTCTGAAAAATTTCCAGTGTTGGCGCATTCACAACTTCTGCAGGCAAGTCGTTCCACTTATTAATTGTTCTAACTGTCAGGAAATTTCTCCTTAGTTCTAAGTTGCTTCTTTCCTTGATCAGTTTCCTATTATTATTATTATTATTATTATTATTATTATTATTATTATTATTATTATTATTATTATTATTATTATTATTATTACTGAATTTCTTAACTTATGCCTCAGAAAATAAAAAAGGTTGGAAAGCATTTTAGTGTACTGATCTGTACATTAAAAGTTGCATGTCAAATTGTATCATATAAACATAAATAAATACAATGAATCTATATTTTAATGGACTAATTGGATGATTATTCCCCAAAGCCCAATAAAGCAAAGTGTATCAATATAGCATAGAAAATGTTGTAAACTATACCATTTGCATCATGGGTATAATGATATAAAATACAATAATAGAATTTGGACCACTGAATGCAATATCTAGAGAAATCAAGATGCAACTGTATTTAATTTTCTCTCAACTATTACTTCAACCTCCAATATTACAGGAGGAAAACATAAATAAACAGAATTGTCTTCAAAACACTCATTAGGATGTTCTGCAACTTCTCTTCATATTTCTTGATGTAATAAAAAGACATCTAGAATCGGAGAAGAGAGAAAACTCTGTTTTAGCGTTATTATCTTCAACTTACAGAATGATGCTGTGCAGAATAAATCCAGATATGTTTTTATCTTATATTAATGTCTTGGAATTCACTGAGATACATTGGAGAAGACCCCCCAAAAAGCAAGATTTGTGTTGGTCCTTAGTTCCTTCAGCTCATGCTTCATCGTGCCTTCAAGTTTTAGCTTTTTACTCTTGGTGACTAGAGTATATAATAACTCATGCTTATACTCTACATTTTCAAAATGGCCTATAGAGATTTAATCACAGAACTCTCGTAGCACCTCTGAAACTCAAAGAGACTGTTGTCCCTTAACAGTATTGAGACCAAGACTTTAGTGAACAAGCACTGAAAATGCCATGCTTTCATACTTTTCCCCACATCCACTGCCAGACTCTTGTCTTTCAAAATCTGGTGTTTAACACCAATACTCAGTGTCAGCCAAACAGAACAGTTATCCAAATAATAGCTACAACTAATTCTATGCATTGGCTACCAAGATGATTTTCTAATTCCCTGCTTGTTATTAAGGATTTTTATTTTTCATCTTGAAACTTTTCAGAACATTTTTCTCTCTCAGTGAAGACAGCCAAGGTGATCCATTAATAAAGAAAACCACATGTGCTTCATTTGAAAACTTGAATTTTTCAAGGTATCCTTGACAATACCCTTTTTATGACTGCTACTTTCCCTCTTCATCATTTATCACTTTGACGAATCAGAAAGCAATTATCAGTAAGATAATTCACAATCTTGACAGCTTAAAAAACTCAAATACAAAGCCAAAACCAAATAACTCTCATTTTTAAAGTTCAAACAATAGGCTTGAATACAGTATTGATAATCAGCATCATAGATCAAGTAGCCTTACTATTATACACACTAGGATTTAAACAGAATATATCAAGTAATGATACATTCAACAGCTTCCCAAACAAAGAATACCTCTGGGTCTAGTTGCATGCACCTGCTAACAGAGCAGATCACAATAAATCTCAAATAACAACTGAGAAGTAGATAAATGCAGATTCACATCTTATGGATCAGAGAAGTCTCTCTTCTGCAATGACTGAAAATATCATATCTTAACAGTTCCACTGAGATCAAAGGAATTTATTCTTCAAAAATATATTAGTTGCCTATGGAGGAAAAAAATCTGGTGTTGTAGTACAATTGCCTTCAAAAATTCATGCCTGGTTAATTTTGTATAACTATTGCTGAACAAATCTTTAAACCATGAATCGAGAATCTCTGAACATAAATTTATCCATACAGTCCACAGGACCTCAAGTGAAGCATGAATGCTGGCAAAAGCAACTCTGCTCATCCCTGCCCCGTCCTTCCCTTTTCCCCTTTCAAGTGAGAAAAAGATGCAACAGATAAAAGGCAGAAGATCAGCCAAAGCTATCCTGCATGTTCCCCAATCCCTGGAAGGCACAAACAGACTCTTATAGTTCACCTAATGTCTTCTCTTTTTAGGAAAGTGAGCATATGCCAGATGAATCACTTCACAAAGAATAAAGTAGGAGCAAAAATGAATGAAATAATTTTTTTTGTGCAAGAGGAAAACAGGTAGCATCAGTAGGTGAAACTTTCCTGTATAAGGCCAGTCTTATCTAGTCTTATTGGGCAGATGAGGGGCTGCAATCACTAGATGAGATTGGGTTCTCACCCTTGCTTTGATCTATACAAGGCAAATTTCTATTCATACCACATAAATAGAAACAGCATTTCACATGAGAAAGGTTAATATTTGCCCTCGGAGTAGCATATCATATCAGACATACCAGAGTGTTCAATATCAGTATTACATTTCCTTACAATGTCTAACACTGAGAAGGTGCTCCACACAAGTAAACTGATTTATGTGACATAAACCCAACACAAATTTGCATTAAAATATTTTTATAGCCCCCCCATCTATTACATATAATATACCTTATTACCTCATTCACTTAAATCAGGGGTAGTCAATCTTTTTATACCTACCGCCCACTTTTATATCTCTATTAGTAGTAAAATTTTCTAACTGCCCATCGGTTCCATAGTAATGCACCATGTATGACATGCCTCTCATCTGCAAGAACTGCGCATCTCGTCTGCACATGCCTCTAACGCATCGTGGATTGGGTTGGGGGGGGTGTCGCCGGCTACCAGCTCTGCTTGTCTGTTACAGTTGGGTTGTGTGGAGGGAGATGCACGAGCTATTCTGGGACGAGGCTCTTTTGTTTGCGGTCGCACTATACCGCCATTTAGTTTCACTTACGTAGCGTGAACTAAACTTATGCGCGGGCGATATATATTTTCAGAAATTTAAATTGTCACAGGTAATTTTACGAAAACCTAATGAAATTGTTTTTAAATAATGCTATGAAAAAATTTTTTAAAAGTCAATTAAATTTAAAAAAAGGAAAGTGCTTCAATATCGGACAAAACTCCTACCGCCCACCATGAAAGCTGGAACGCCCACTAGTGGGCGGTAGGGACCAGGTTGACTACCACTGACTTAAATGCATGTGTACCTGTGAGCAGGCAGGTATCTGAACAAAGAATCTGGCACATAACATGAATAGGTTGTAGCATTAAATGACTGTCAGAAATCTACTCTGAGAAACAATTGCTCCTAGTTTGGAAAATTATGAACTCAAATTTCTTATAGTAAGACTCTCACCCACAAATAGGAATCCATTAGTTCAAATGAGCAATTGGGAGTGATTACTCCAGAAAACTGTATACATTCTAAAGACAAAAGCATGGGAAACCAATTATTCAGACATACAATGTATCTTGTATAGTGTGATCATCCTTTGGCCTCTTGAAAGCCCCACCCAACTGCTGATACATTGCGGGAAAGACTGCCATAATTTGCCAACAATTGCCAATTAACACCACACAAAAATTTGTGGTTTATACATAGATAGTATGTACAACAATCATTCAATAAATTTAATGCCATTTCTTTATTTAACTTCACCCCACTTACTCATAAACGGTTTAAATTGAAATGAATATTCCAGCTCTGTTGAGTGATATCAAATGTCACCATCATACCACCTATATTAAGCTAAGAAAATTGCAGAGTAAAAAATCCAAACAAAAACAGAAATATACTTTTTGCTACAAAAAAGTTGCCAATCTCTGCCCTAGTTCATGGACAGAACACATACATTTCAACTATTACAATTAAAAAGAAAAAAATTGGGATTTCTGAGTACAAACTGATAATCTTGGAACATAACACAACAGAAATTGTGAATAATTGATATGGCAATACCAAGGGATAACTGAAGTAGATCACAAAATATCAAGATCTGAAAATCAAAGTGAAAGATTATGGCATAAACTGGCTGTGGTAGTCCTTTTTTTTTATTATTATTATTACTTTTTTCTAATATTACAAACAGGAAAAAAAATACATTATTCCACCCTTGTGCTATACATAAAAAAGGAAGATTTGGGTCTTCGGATATGTCCTCATGATTGCCAAAATCCACGTTCTCGAGGTACAGGTACCGAGGCGTCCAATTTTCCAAGCGCATAGTCCACGAATGGTTTCCAAGTCTTCCAGAAAATATCTTCTTTATACACACCACTTCTAATTTTAATATCACATGTCATTTTATCATTTAAAGCTAATTTCCACATTTCAGAATTCTACTCTTCTATTCTAAAAATCACATCTAGTTTCCAATATCTAGCTATTATAATTCTACCTATTATAATCATAATTCTAATCAATTCTTTTTCATATTTTGTTAATTCTATTTCCTTAATTACCAACAATAATATAGTTTCCACTCTCAATATTATTACTTTCCCCATCATTTCAAATATCATTTTCTCCAATTGTTGCCAAAACTTTTAACCTTATCACAATTATACCACATATGTTCATAAGTCCCCAATTCCATCTCACATCTCCAACATTTTTTGCTAATTTTTTTATCCATTTGTGACAATCTTACTGGAGTCAAATACCATTTCCAAACAACTTTATAATTATGCTCTTTAATCCTTATAGATAAAGTTCTCATAATTCTACTCTTCTATTCTAAAAATCACATCTAGTTTCCAATATCTAGCTATTATAATTCTACCTATTATAATCATAATTCTAATCAATTCTTTTTCATATTTTGTTAATTCTATTTCCTTAATTACCAACAATAATATAGTTTCCACTCTCAATGTTATTACTTTCCCCATCATTTCAAATATCATTTTCTCCAATTGTTGCCAAAACTTTTAACCTTATCACATTTATACCACATATGTTCATAAGTCCCCAATTCCATCTCACATCTCCAACATTTTTTACTAATTTTTTTATCCATTTGTGACAATCTTACTGGAGTCAAATACCATTTCCAAACAACTTTATAATTATGCTCTTTAATCCTTATAGATAAAGTTCTCATAATTCTACTATTCCAATTCACATTCCAATCTGACTCTGGTATTTCAATATTAAGATCTTTTTCCCAATTTGTCCTCATCACTCTTTGTAGTTTTCATCAGAGTTTATAATCTTATAAACCCTACTAACGAGTCCCTTTAGCCCAATTTCATCTTACATAATCCGAGATACTAAATATTCAAATTCAGTTTCACATCTATTTGTCGAATAGTTTTCCTTTAATTTTTTTGTCCATTTTTCTATCTGTATTTTTTCAAACCAGCTTAACCCTAATTTTTCAATAATTTCTTTGTTCCTCCTTTCATTTCTAAAACTTTTAACCAATCTATAATAGTTTCTATATTTTCATTTTTAATCACTTCATTACGTCTTATATTATTTTTAATCGCCAATTTTCCAATTGTCTTCCCAAAAGATTATATCCGGAATTAAAATTTTAACAAATTTATTCCACATTTTACTTAATCCATTTAACCAATAACTTCTGATTACACATTTTGAGTTTGCTTTATCTAAAAACCACCTTGATCCAAATTTCTCTATATCCCTTAACTCTAAATCTCCAATGATTACCTTCACCTTTAAGTATTTTTACCACTATCCGGACACCATATGCACAATAATAATTAAATAATTTGGGGATTCCTAATCCAGCTTCCTTTTGATTTTGATACCACATTTTCTTCACTAATCTAGGTCTTTTCCCACCATTGCAAAATTTATCCAATTTTTTCTGATATCCTTCAATATCTTTCTCTGTCAAATTTAGTGGTAGCATCTCGAATAAAAATTAAACTTGGGCAGCAACATCATCTTACACATTGCAATTCTACCAAACCAAGACAACTTTAACATTTTATATTTATCTATCTTCTTCTCAATTTCATTCATCACCACATCATAATTAAGTTTTTTCAGTTCTTTAACCTTGAGTGAAAGCATTATACCCAAATATTTCAATGTATTTTTAATCCTTATCCCAAATTGCTCTTGCATATTCTCGCGCTCATTACCATTACTATCCATCAATAATTCTGATTTTGACCAATTTACTTTCAGACCTGTCATTTCCTCAAATTCTTTCAAATGCTTATATATCTTTTTCAGGTCTTTCTCTATATTTTTCAAAATAATTAAAGTATCATCCGCATACAAATTTATCTTATATCCCTTATATCCTTCTAATTCTTCATCTTTTTCTATCATTTTTGTCAAGATTTCCATAGCCAATAAAAATAATGTTGGGGACAAGGGACATCCTTGTCTCGTACCCGCTTCTAATTTTATTTCTTCAGTTAATATTCCATTCACCTTCACTCTTGCACTACTTTTTTGATACAATTTTGAAATAACATGTGTAAACTTGTTACCAAAGCCTAAAGCCTCCACAATTACTTTAATAGCTTCCCATTGTACAGAATCAAAAGCTTTAAAAATATCCAATGATACTATACCAATTTTATCACCATTATAAAATGTGGTAGTCCTAATGATAATCGGCACACTGGGTACCATATCAAAAAGTCTTGAACGATACTGCACATTGACAGAATTCCCCTGTCAATTACAATACTACTCGGATATACACATATACTAGGCCGATACACCATCTTAGGTTCTAGGGAAGAACTTGATTTAAAGCAGCAGCGTCCAAACTTGGCAACTTTAAGACTTGTGGACTTCAATTCCCAAAATTCCTCAGCCAGCTTCTACTATGCTTTGCTGACTGAGGAATTCTGGGAGTTGAAGTCCACAAGTCTTAAAGTTGCCAAGTTTGGACACCCCTGATTTAAAGGAAAGCCAACATCAACTAAAGAACTGACAACTATTATTACATATTGTTGTATATCTAATAATAGTAATAACTCAGGGGCTAGGACGTTGAGCTTGTCAATCGAAAGGTCGGCAGCTCAGCGGTTCGAATCCCTAGTGCTGCCGTGTAATGGGGTGAGCTCCCGTTACTTGTCCCAGCTTCTGCCAACCTAGCAGTTTCGAAAGCACGTAAAAATGCAAGTAGAAAAAATAGGGACCACCTTTGGTGGGAAGGTAACAGCGTTCCGTGCACCCTTGGCGTTGAGTCATGCAGGCCACATGACCACGGAGACGTCTTCGGACAAAGCTGGCTCTTCAGCTTTGAGATGAGCACCACCCCCTAGAGTCGGCAACGACTAGCACGTATGTGCGAGGGGAACCTTTTACCTTTACCTTATTCATCTAAAATCATAGTGTTTAGACCGAGTACTGTATTTTCTAACAATATGGTTTTTAACCAAGAGCATAAGAATCATGGAGGTATCATCACAGTATGCAGGAAGTGGTGTCAAGTCCAATTAATTTAAAATTTCAAAATATTTGGCTAGTCTATAGGTATGGTTTTAAGAGTTCAGATTATTATTAGCAGTATAATTTACTTTCTCTTCCAAAATATTTCAACTTCAATTGAAAGAGCCATGGTGATGCAATGGTTAAAATGCAGTATTGTAGGTTAATTCTTCTGAAATGTGCTCAATTTTGGCTTCAATGATGTTTATATAGCTTTGGCTGCCGTGATTGTTACTGCAGCTTCTTTATGAAGGATTGCAGTTTTTAGCAAAGTCAAATTTTAATTTGATTTTTCTTCAATATATTTACCTAAGTTGTGAGTTCCAGCAGCAGAGCACAATCTGGGTCCCATTTATTAGAGAGGGTCATCTGGAAGGACGTAAGAGAAGTCTTTTCTGTTGTGGTGCCATCTTCTGGAGATTAGACTTACCCTGACCCTTTTGGCTTTCTGTAAAACCTGGTTCTGTAACCCTGCCTGGACGTGCCTGTATCAAAATTATATTGATAATGCTGTCTGATTTTATTTTGGGTGATATACAGTTATTTATTGTTATAATATTTTACCTTGTTTTTATTCTCTATTAGCTGCCCATGGTAATATGCTTAAGACAGGCAGCCTTATAAATTGAATTCATAAAATATAAATATATTGCCCATGAGGAGTTTAGGTTTTAGTTTGACTATCAGATGCTTACTTCGTGTAATACTTTGTAGTTTTCTTTCTCTTTGCAAACTTCTACCAGTTACTATGCTAGATATAATCATTCAAGTTGTATTTTTTTCATTCTACCATTTGCTTTACTTGGAATAATCCCTTTCCTATTTTATTTACAACAAATCTGTCAACATCGAAATCATGATTCATAATCATTAATACCCTTACTTTCCTATCAAGGATATCTAATTCAGCCCATGTCCAATCAATTATACCTGTGGTATAATAGGAGCAGCCTGAGTGTTTATGGGTTTAATTATGTTCCCTGCATTTAAATTTTTCAGATTCATCTTATATAATTAGAGCTAGTATTTTCTTAACTTAGTCATGTAAGTCAGAGGTCTACATTAATTCTAAATATTTATATCCTCCTTCTAACATCAATTGTCTTATAGTATTACCATTCATTAGCTGTAATCCATCTTCAACTATTTTGTTGTCTTCAATTACTAAGCACGCTTACCTACACTGAATTGCCCTTTCACCATCCTCAGTGAATACATGGGTGCTATAGAGATTCAAGTTCTACTTTTTATTTTGCAAATGTTTTACAGTTATCTGTGAATATATAACGATGCAAACGAATTATTTTTGGACATTTGAGAGTTGTATACTTGTATTTGATTCTGCTTAAATTATATATAAAAAGTATAATTGCTAAAATAAATAAGTTACCTTGAAATATTTCATTGCTAATTCTGACTTTTCCAATTTCTTTGTTTTCCCTGCATTCATTGACACTTTCAAATAATGTTTTCACTAATCACAAAATTTCTATGCATTTTTTGATCTTATTAAGTGGAAATGTCTTTTTATAGTGTATCTGAGCCATAGAAAGATTTTTTTTTCTCTTTGACTTTTAAGGATCATTTTGTCAATTAGTAACTGGACATTTGTACTTCACCAATTTTTTTAAATTGTTGTGTTTTTTTATTTGCTCAATGGAAATAATTGTTTTTTTTTTGCTCAATAGAAATAATTCAATGATCAACAGATATTATATATGGTAGTCCTGTCTTGACAGATACATTTCAAGAGGCTGTTCATTAGTCCAAAAACATGCACATACATGCTTACGCTTAATTTCACACAATACACTAATTTAGTCACTACTAAAAAAAGAATAGCACAAACAAAACACAAAATCAGCAGACAGGACAGGGTAGCATCAAAATGGTGTATGCTCAGCCTCCCAATGTGCAATGGTGCTGCAAGGTATACCTATGTGATGCCCTGTAGATGAACCTTTTCCTGCCTTCTGAGACCTTCTACATTGCCCTTGCAGGCAAGTTTGTTCTGTGTACAGGTAGTCCTCAACTTACAACAGTTCATTTAATACAGGGGTGAAATGCTTCCGGTTCGGACCGGCTCGCTCAATCCAGTAGCGATGGCGGCGGGTGGTTCGGAGAACAGTAGCAAAAATCCCTGGCCCCACCCCCTGCCTCTGCTGTTTTTCTTCAGCCAAAAAATGCTTTTAAAAGTAAAAAAAAAAAGCGATCTCAGCTGAGTTCCTCATCACCAGAACCTTAAAAAAACATGTTTTCTACAAGCTCTTCAGTCAAAGAGCTTGTAGAAAACCTCCTTTTAAGAGATTCTGGGCTGCGATAAGGCAGTTACCTAATTAACTGCTCCTTTCCAGCTGGGAAAGCCATGCTTTACATCAGTTGTATCAGCTAGCAACTGATTCTGCCTGCCTGAAATCCATCTCCTAGTCAGCCACTGAATCTGCCTGCTTTGCTGGCTGAAGAACTCTGGGAACTGAAGTCCACAAACCTTACAAAGTTACTAAGGTTGGAGACCCCTGATCTAAAAAATATAAATAAAATAAAATAATAAAATTAAGTATTTGTGCAGCTTTCTGAAATTTGGCGTTTCTGTAGTTTTTCGGTCTAACTACACAAACACAGAAAATCTCACAAAGCTGTATGTGGCATTTTATGTGTGTGTATGTGAGTCAGTTGAGTTGTGGTATGTGTGTGTGTGTGTGTGTAAAGTGTGAAAGTAGGTTTTTGAGCTTTTTGTGGCTGTGTGAGGTTCCTGTTTGTTGCAGGGGCCATTCTGGGTGAAGTGCAGCTGCTTTTACATTGTGTATAAGTCAGTTCTGTTGTGTTGTGTTGTGTTGTGTTGTGGGTCTGTAAAGTGTGAAAGTTGGTTTTTGAGCTTTTTGTGGCTATGTGAGGTTCCTGCTTGTTGCAAGGGTCATTTTGGGTGAAGTGCAGCTGCTTTTACATTGTGCGTGAGTCAGCTGTGTTGTGTTGTGTGTGTGTAAAGTGTGAAAGTTGGTTTTTGGTACCTCTTATTGTTTTATATACTTTATTATTGTTATTATTTATTGTTATTGGCCACACCCACCCAATCATCTGACCACCAAGCCACGCCCATCAATTAAGCCACACCCACAGAACCGGTAGGGAAAATTTTTAGATTTCACCCCGATTTAATGACTATTCAAAGTTAAAAATGCTACTGAAAAAGTGACTTATGACTGGTGCAACATTCCCATGGTCACATGATCAAAATTCAGACACTTGGCTACTGGAGTACTACAGTCATGGGAGCACCAAACCACTTTGGGTTGAAAGGATTAGCCGGTAACATCATCACTGCCTGGAGGACACCCAGTTGGGGGCACTTTCATGTCCCCACTAACCCTACCCATTGAAGTGGTACCCATCTATTTATTCACGGTCACTCACTTTCAAACTGCTGGATCGGTTGCAGTATTCCAGAGTCATGTGATCACCTTTTGTGACCCTCTGACAAGCAAACGTCAACGGGGAAGCCAGTTTCAGTTAAAAACCATGTTATTAACTTAACAACTGCAGTGATTCACTTAACAACTGTGGGAAGAAAGGCCGTGAAATGGGACTTAAATGTCTTGCTTAGCAATAGAAACTTTGGGCTCAATTGTAGTTGTAAATCATACACTAACTGTATATATTTTTACATACTATACATAAATATTTTATATTTTTTTATATATTTTATATAGACACACACATACATACATATTTTATATATGTATGCATTATTACATCCTGTATTTCCTAGGCTATATTTCCTATGGTCCTCTCTCGTCTTATCTCCAAAACAACTCATGCAGCAGTTTTGCAGTATAGTGGGAAGTATAAAAAATACACAAATAGTTTCTAATTTCCTGTTTCAACTCCCAAGTCTAGCCCATAGTTCTGGAATTTCTTAAGTTCTCCCATTCACTCACTCTGTGAAAAAGGTGGTATCTAAATTTGACAAACAAATGAATAAATAATTCGTTCAATTGCTAATAAACTTTGGTGCTGTTTGCTTTTTAAAAATCAGCCAAAGTTGGCTAGGTCCGACAACTTACCTAACTCCAGAAACAGAAGAAAAAAAATGAACTTTTCCATTCAATCAAGACAAATCAAAATTTTCCACACATTGAAAATCAAAGAGCAACCAAGATACATTCCACAAAATCAATGCCTGCATTCAATTTTAAGCAGAGTACTTACAACTATGTACAACATCAGTATTTACAGTATGACATACAGTGTTTACAACTATGACATACAACAGCATGTAAACAAAGTGGAAAACATCTGGAAAGAGATACTAATGAAAGTGCTACTGTTGTGGTATTAAAACAAAAACTTAGAGAACATTTTAAAATATCTAAAAGTTACCCAGTTATAAACACCTATGGAATGCTTTGTTTAGTATTTTTGTACAATATAGTCTGAAGGAATGCAAGTGCAAATAAGGCCACAAATAATGGGTTTTGTCCCTCATTTTATATAAAGATATTAGACAGGCAGAAAGTTCTATCCTTTTTGGCTAACCACATTAAGCTAGGAACAAGACATCTTTAAAATGACTTCAGTTCCAGGATAATCTTCCTCACTAATAGTTTACAATATAGGAACTTCCTAGAGTTATCCCACCATCCTTGTTCCAAAAATAAAAGTAAGTGAAAACGGGCTTTTTATCATGGCGGCGGGATAGTATGAAGATGCTGCAAGTTACCAGAAGGGGGGGGAGGGAATGGAACACAGATTTTTCCACAGGAATGTAAAGAGCAAATAGCAGCACACCAGCGCCAGAAAAACCATCGAAACAAACAAGATTAAATAATAAGCAGGGCAAGGGCCGAAAGGACGTGACTTTTCAATCGAATGAACCAATTCGATTGAACCAATTGATTTAATGTGACCATTTTATTACTCTTGGGGTTCCTCATAACCGAAAGGACTCTCACAGCTGTGCCTTTACATCAAATTCATACAGACCACACATATCTTCGTCCTATGGGAAGCCTTTTCTGACGATTTCTGCGTCAGCGACCCCCCCCCCATCCCCATTCCCCCCCCCTCCACGCATCCCTACAAACTTACTTTCCCTGTCCTGCTTTGGGCGGAAAAAGTGAACTAGAAAGAGCGCAATTCCAAAAAAAAAAAGAAGGCAGGCAGGCTGGCTCACAGGATTCACTCTGGAGGGACAACCCAATCCTGGGAGAAGATGCCGAGATGGAGATTTCACACCACAGATCCGAAAGGCAGATTTGTCAAGCGAATTTGGCGGGGTCGGGATTACTGTACTCAACCGGCCCAGTCCCTCCCCACCCCGGGTCTATGTCACTCCCCACCCCCGTTTCCCTCCCTATCTAGCCCTGCCAGGAGACAACGGTAAGTCCTGGACTCTTTGCTTCTTCTCGCCGGCAGAAGAAGCAAAGCCAACAGCGGGCCTTTTGCCCACATTCATGGTGGCTCCGGGAGCTTCAGGTCCCGTCGCTAAGATGAAGGGCACTCGCGCGCGCTGCGGGAAAAGTCACGTGAGGAGGGCGTGCGCCGTGAGCGCGCGGGAATTCGGGTCGCCTCGTCCTCCGGGGTGGGGGATAACGTCCCCTTCGAGCCTGGCTCCAATCGTTGGCGCCGGAACTGGAGGCAGACAGTTTGAATTTGTTCTCCTTTGTAACCTTCCTCTTTTCAACCCAGTAAAGTGTTACGAGTTTACGGTGCTGTAGGCGCGACACGGCTGAGCGGCTTGTTTTCCTCCAAGTTTTTTTCCCCCCTCGCTTACCTCCCAATTCTGAAGGAGTCTTGTAGGATTCTGACCAAGCATCGCCCTTGAATGCAACTCGGCATTGTTCTTTCATCCTCATTTAACAGCATTTATTTCTCGCCTCCCGTGCTTGTTTTTTTAAATGTGACATAGGGTTATATCGGGGTGTTTTTTTTCCCCGCTCCCCGCAAGAGTTTCAGATAGCCGGCCCAATTGCCACAAGGATTCCGACGGACGTGAGATTGCACGTTTTAAGACATACAACCCAAACGCATTATGTAGGCCTTTCACGCATGGCGCGAAACAAACGTTTCTGAGGAACTTTTAAACAGTCGACTGCGCCGAATTAACGGCAATCGAAACTTCCGTTCCCGCGAGCACCGCCTAACGCCCGCCCATCTCCGGGCATTTGTAGACTCAGCTTTAGTCACGTGTTCTCCCCCCCCTTCAACCAGGCTTTGAAATGAAGCATCACGAGAACAGAGGCCTCCCACTTTTTGGACATGCTGGTTAAGGAAGCGGGCCTCTCGCGATACTGTAATGCGCCTTTGGTTCGGGACGTCTCG
Source organism: Ahaetulla prasina (assembly GCF_028640845.1). Classification (NCBI taxonomy): domain Eukaryota; kingdom Metazoa; phylum Chordata; class Lepidosauria; order Squamata; family Colubridae; genus Ahaetulla; species Ahaetulla prasina. Next base: position 81,590,254 of record NC_080540.1, on the reverse strand, counting down.
CGATGTTTTGGAGTTGTGGGAGAAGACCGACACTTCGGGGGCGGCTACGCTGAAAGAAGATGGCGGACGAAGCGGGTAGCAACGGGGACGCTTCAGCCTTGCCGGTGGGAAAAGAGGCAGGTGAGGCTGGGGTGTTTCTGCCTTGCTGTTGCGGACGACCGGTGGTCTTGTACCTTATCCTCCTACCTTGTTCCCATAAGCGTGCGGGATTGCGTCAAAAAGTAGGACTGGGGATGTTGCCCATTTACCCTTCTCCCCGCAGCTCTCAGGCGGGGCTTCGAGCTTTGGGACCGGTGGCTGATCCTCCCCCCTCGCTTATCACGTGGCAGAACGAGAGCCGCTCAAAACGTTACTTCCCCTCCCTCCACCCCCCTCACGCTCGTGGAAAGCTTTCTGCCTCTTCCCGAAAGTGCTTTGACATTTCCAGCTCTTGCCAAGCCGAGAGCTCCGGAGACTTTTTCGTTTGAATTCGTTACCGGCGACAGCCCAACAGATACGAAGTTGGAGGACGCTTTGAGATTAAAAAGGAAAATCAGTCGGGATAAGAAGTCGAGAATCTGGACGGTTTTGGTTTTGGGGTTTTTTTTGTTTGTTTTTTGAATCCCAAGCATGTGAAAACACGCTGTAAAAACCGTGTTACTTGTTAGTAAGATGGTGTAAGAATTCGCCGTTGTGCTATAGGGAAACGGCGCTCGCTTCTCGGTCGACAACTTTAGAACTAGTGTCTCGGGAAATTTAGTGGTGTGGTGAAAGAAGAAAATGTTCTTTCCCTGTGGGTTTATTGTGTCCTCCCTTCAGCTGGAATTTTCCAAAAGAGTGAACCTGTTGAAACTTCATCTCCGGAAAACAATGGCCATGATACTGATTCTAATAAGAATTAATAGTCCAAACACAAGGGTTTAAAAACTGCATTGTGTATTTATAATCGTTTCTAAATCAATGGAGTGCAGGGAGTTAATTTTGTGTGGCTTGTTGACTTTTGCCAGTGATTCATACCTGGCATTGGATTTTATCCTACTTGATATATTGCCTCCCTCGTTATACATATAAATTGAACTTCCAGAGTGAAATTCTAAGAGTTTTTCCCAAACTGTTGCTCATTAAATATATCAAATTACAACACATATTACTGTTAAAGAAATGGGAAGTATGATAGATATTTAACGGGTCGTATATTAGAAACTGAAAGAATTACATTGAAAAGGTGATTTCTGAGAACCTTGTTACCTGGTAGAGAAATAGTATTGCTCCAGATGATTTTTCCTGCCAATGTTCTAGATTTCCTTGCAGGCTTATAGAAGGATGCTAATATCTTACTAGGAAATCTCTTTCCATCACAGATGAATCAGCAACGAGGGCACATCCAATAAAAGCTAAGCATATGTAGTAATAGCTACAGATTTTGTCCCTTGCCTGACAATTCTGTGGATATGTTGCCTATTCTAGAACACCATGGATTGGACTGGATTTAGATAATATAAAAATCTGGAATAGGCAACCTTTCCAGGGCCAAGTCTTTCATTTAATCTTTCACACATTAGAATCAAATTCAGTAAGTATAAACTTGGTACCAGATCAAAAAAGGGTGGATAGATGATTATGGTAATTAAATATGTTGGTCACAGTAAAAGCCATATTTATCAGGAACTTAAGTGGGGAAATAATGAAATAGAATACAAGCAATTTGTAGGGAGATAGTAATGATGCAGTAAATGCAGAAATTTAAAGGTTTAGTTGTACCTGATGCTATGTTTTCTCAGTTTTCATCAGAATGTTGAACTTTATTATTAGGGTTGCCAATTTTCAGCCTAGAAATCTTTTCATTTCTTTAAATGATGCACTTAATGCTGCGGATATGTTTTAAATACATCTTTCTTGGTTACCAAAGATGGAGCTGATAGGGAAGATTTCACTCCACTCTTCTAGGAGGATCTTTCTATATTATGGTGGAAACTCCTTTATTTCATCTTAAGTTTTGTTGGCTAGAAGAAGCAGTGGCTTTTCTCAGTCTTATTTTGAGGACTGCCAAAAAAACAACAACAGGAAAAGAAAAAATTCAAGTCACAGCTGAAGCGTCACAAATCATAAACATTTGGTACCAGCACTGCAATGAAGGACTTTGGCAAGTACAGTAGATGAGCACACCAAAAAACAGCTACGGTAGAAAAGCCATTTGGAGACTTAAGAATTAAAATAAGAGAATGCTGGGGCAAAAATGATTTTATAACTTTATAGATCTATATTTGAGCCGACTCAAGAGCACTCACAGTTGCATCAATCAGAGGAGCCTTCAGGTAGCAGGTGAGCAGTGGACAAGTGCCAGGTCTCTTAAACTAAAGCAACTTTCTGGCAGCCTCTCATTCTCCACAAGTGAGATACAAGATGATCTAGGTGAGCATTGGATTACACTAATAATGACCCTCTGGCATCTGAACCATCCCTTGATGAGACTAACAATACTTATTTTCAGTGGCTTTGGGAGTGCATTGCTGATTCTGTGTCTCAGGCATTAACTGGTGGATTACCAACCAGGAGCCTACCACTCAAACATTGGTTTAAAAAAAGATATTTGGAATATTAATTCCATTCTAATAGAAAACAAGAAAAAAATCCTTCAGCCCTTGTGAAGATGGAGAGAAGGTGTTAAAGAAGACCAATTTCCTCCTTTTGGCCTAGCGATCTCATCTTAAACGTTATGTGAGCAAAAAGCAGGTAGGGAAACAGTTGCTGAAGTTCTCAGGTCCACTAACAATACATGCTTTCAAAGATAGAGAAGTTAAGATCCAAAGAAAATGTACCTCAAATTAATGCCATCATTTTCCAGGTGGATGGATAATTGGAAAAAAAAATATTTTCCCCAGTTGCATCATGGAGCTCACGTGCAGATTATAAGTGGGTATTAGAATCTGCTTGGTGGAGACAGGCTCTTTAATTGACAAGAAAAATGAGGGAGAAGTTTCTGCCTTCACTCACCTTCAAAACCAGAGAGAAGGAGTTAAGGATTAAGAAAGCAATGAATCCACCTACTGGATATAGTATGATAGTGTATTCCTGTAGAGTCACATTCTATTAGCTACCAGTGCTGATTGCCATTTATAGGACAGTAGCTGAAGCACACAGTCATTTAATATAAAAGATACTTTAAACTCTGCTCACTCCATAGGAATGTCCTATTGGCTCCATCTTCAATGATCAAGAAAGTAGTAGGACTTAATTATGAACTATCTTTGTTGTTACTGAAAGATAGACCTGACAGTCTCATCTTATAAAAGAGGAAAGAAACAATCAATTTAATAACTTATGGGACCATCAGTTAGCTATAATGTATTTGCTAACTATTTAAACATAGTTTAAATTTAAATTTTTGTTGTGTGTAGAAAACTTCTTAAAATTTATTCAAAATGGAACTATAGTCAGCTAAATCAGTATATGCAATTGAAAGACAACAGCTTTCTTCTACAGGACAGGAAAAAGTCTACAAATTGCCTTCTACCTGGAAGGGGTTGTTGGGTTCATCTTTTGGTGACCAGAAAGGTACTTTTTCCTAGTCTATTCATTTTATTTTGTTTACTGTGCTGGTTGGATATTTAGTTACATATGTATTCTTACATTTATATGGGCAAGCTTCTTTGCAGTAAGAAAGGCAAAATGTGGTTATCTGTTCAGTTATTAAAATATTATTTATATTATACTAAGCTCCAACTAGCCAATTATTTTGTCCTTTTGTTATCATAAAATAGAGAGTAACAGTTGGAAGGGATCTTGGAGGTCTTCTGGTCCAGCCCTGTTAAGCAGGGATCCTATACCATTTCAGACAAATGGTTGCCAGTCTTTTGTTAAAAACCTCTACTGATGAAGCACTCACAATTTTGGAGCTAAGCCATTCCCCTGACTAATTCTTCTGGCTGACAGGAACTTTTCCCTAAACTCTAGGTTGAATCTTTCTTTGATAAGCTGTGATTACTTCTTGTCCTGCCCTCAACTACTTTGGAGAATAGATTGACTCCCTCTTCTCTGTGATAGCCCCTCAAGTATTGGAAGACTGCTATTATGTCACCCCAATCCTTCTCGTCATTAGCTAATTAGATAGGAAGAGCATACAATTCCCTCTGCAGTCTGAGAAAGCTGCTGGGTAGAGTAATTGTAAGTGGACCGTGCAGTTACTTTGTTCAGAATTAGAGTTAGCTCATCACTGATACTTTCTATCATTTTTAATATAAGTACCAGCATGAAGAACAGTTTTGTATCATATTTTGTAACAGTCTTATAGTTTAAGAGAAATACTCTCCCAAGAATGTACTCATATGGCAAGTTCTTCTGTTAATCCATGTTATAGTATAGTTCAGTATAGTTCTTAATAATATTTTAATTCTGTATTTTTTTAATCTTTTAACTATTTTTACTTGTTTTATAACCTGTAAGCTGCCCAATCTCCCCCTTACAGGGGAGATGGGCAGCAAAAAAAATTAATGAATAAATGTTCAACTAGAATCCTATGGACATTATTTTTTAAATAAGACTTTTTAATCTCACTTCTTAAATTACCTTCTGTAGTTTGCAGAGAATCACATTGGTTAATTTCACCTATGGTACTATCTATTAAATACCTATACCTTTTAATATGTGCCTGCATAAGCCTATAGGTTTTCTACATTTTGCTTATCTAAATTAGCATAGTAACAGTTATTTAAACAGTTTAATGAATTAGGGTTAATTTTTCCCCCAAAGCATACGGCTGTGAAAATTAGAGCATAAAATCAGTAAAATAATCATTGTCTAAACTAAGATTGAGAATATGAGATCTATTAATTACAGCTGAAATAATTGACTCTTACTGTAGCAATCCAGCCAGCATGATAAATGGTGAGGGATGTTGGTCATTGTAATTCAACACCTGGAAGGGTATTACTTTCCTTTCTTCCATCTAGGAACTATGCTCCAGTAGCTTTGAAGCTTCTACGAAGTCTTCAAGGTTTATTGACATACATTTGATAATAAGAAAGGACAGAAACACTTGCAGACTTTGTAATAATTTTAGAACACCAGAAGTTGTCTCACTTCTTTTAATCTGTGATAGACATACTGATCCACTTTGGAACACAATTTAAAGTGTGAATTTAACAGTTCTACATCAGTAATGAGCAGAGTTTACAATCTGTAAATTGATCTTATTTTTGATAGAATTTAAATTCAGTGTGCTGGTTACAAATAAAAAATAATTTTAAGCCTAAGAATTTGTCTTAATTATCAGAACATTTCAGTAGGTCCAGTTTACCTTCTCTATCAATAAGTCAGTAAGATTTTTAACACTATCTTTAACCTAAAATGACATCTTCAGGAAAGATAACATCTCTTATAAATAGTTCCTCTGAATCCCAGTCATGAATACATACCATCTAATTCTCATCATTTAAATCAAAATGGATAAGGACAGATGTTTTTTCTGCACTTGAACTGAATATTAGAAAATTTTTGAAGATAGAATAAGGAGGCAAAATGGGATTGCGTCAGAGAAGAGTCGGACCCCTTGGGACAAGTAGTAGAGAATTTTTATGTTATCATATGTACAGTAATATGGATTTATTTGCACATGTAATAATGACAATCTTCTTAGAACTCATGTCCCCATAGCTTACATATTCTGTCTGAATTAATGTATAGCTACTTCCTTATGTTAAGCTTCAGACTTCCAAAGTTTAAAAACAGGTAAGGAGAATGTTCAAATCTAAACTGGAAAGGGATACAGTTGCTGGGTTTTCACTAAACATTATTACAAGCTGTTGGGATGTTTAACAGTTGTCAACAGGATTAGAAAAGCTGTTCCCAATTACCAGTATTAGGTATGAATCTTTTCTGTAAAATAGATTTTTGCACAGAAATGTCATGAACACCATAAGAAATCAGCATCATGTGTTCCATGGTTCTATGGCTTCCATAATCTTTATAAAAACAAAAATGACAAAGCAAACCATCTACAACACATATTCTACAATAAATCTCTTAACATAAAATTACCAAAAATGTTTGTTATTTGAGGGTAATTCTTACTCTGTTCTACTATTGATAAGTAATAATTCAGATTATTTTTTCTCTCTGATGCTGTTAACAGCAGTATTTGTAATTTGTTGTGTCAGTGTAATGATTTGCTGGAGTTTGTAAAATGGGGTGTGTTTGTACAGAATTGCAGATCAATGATAGATAAAATTCTCTATTCACACATATTTTTTTCAGCCTTCTTAATCCATGTATACATAGCAGTTACTTGGTGTAGGATAGTTACATACTTACACTGCCATTGCATACTGTATATTGTCAAAACAGCCAATAAAATGGTTCTTTATCTACTTGACACAATGAGAAATGTTAAATGTTGAAGATTTATAAGGCAGAAACAATATTAGAACTGTAGTTTCTTACAGAAAGACTTCCATTGACCAGGTTATTTTTTCAGGAGAAGATTAATGGAAGCATTGGCATTATATTTAAAATGAATGTGGATCAATCATTGAAAGAAATGTTGACCCTTTAATTGTGCTGTCTTAAAATTACTTTCTTTACAAGTGGAAGAGAAGGCAATGGCAAGCTATTTCTAGATTGTTACCAAGAAACTATATGAACATGAAATCACCAGGAGTCAAGCCCAACATCAAGAACACTATTTTTTGTTTTGTTGAGTTAAATGTAATGAATAAAATATTTTTTTCTCAAAAAGTATTTGCTTTTTGTCTGATTAAGGCATTAAAATTGTCATTTTGGAACGTCTAACTCATATTTGTCAGAAAGCAAAGAATTTTTGAGTTCTGTGTTATTCTGGAAAAGCCCATGAAGATTGCTTGGTGACTGCAAGAATTCGTAGTTTTTAAATTATTTACACATGTTCACATTAGTGTATATATACATATTTAATGTTCTTGTCTTTACAGTGGATCAGCTGATTAAAGAAAATAGCCACATCTTCACTGACACCCAGTGCAAAGTATGTAGCGCAGTGCTCATCTCTGAATCCCAGAAGCTTGCTCATTATCAGGTGTGTTTAAACTAGAAGTAGCTGTTGAAATTGTTGATATGTGTATAAAAGCTCCTAGATGTGCTTAGTCTTCTTGTCCTTTGTTATCTTCTTTCAGAGTAAAAAGCATGCAAACAAAGTTCGGAGATACATGTCTATCCATGGGGAAGAGGAATTATGTCAGAATAAGAAAATAAAGCTGGATACGGAGCAGGTAATACCAGAGGTCCAAAGAAGAATAAGCACATCATATATTTATTTAAATAGAAAATCTATCCGGTGCATTCAGTACAGCAAGTCTTGGCCAATAGTACAATGTTCCAGAGATAATTTTTGACATTATTATTATTTGGCATTATTGCAAAAACATTGAAACCAGTCTTCAATGAAAATAAATTTAAGAAGCTTATTAGAAGACTATTATTCAGAGACAATTGTGAATTAATATTGTTACAGAAACATAAACCTATTTTAAACTGAAGCTCTCTTGTGACATCATTTGTTTGATGATAAGATCCTACTAGTAAATTATTTCCATTCTACAACATATTAGGCCTTGCTTGAATAATTCTATGCTAACTTCACCGTCTTGCTTTAAATAAAGAGGACAATGTTTAGTAAAAAGTGGTGCTAACAGTTTCATTTAAGTTCCAGTTTCTGAACATGGGACATTTTGATATGCTTTCCGTTTGTCCCTTCAATCCCAGTAAATGTCTGTGTTCCTTTTTACAAGCAATCGAGCAGTAACGGTGAAGACAGGAACAAATGCTGTCCCATCTGTAACATGACCTTTTCTTCACCTGTTGTGGCTAATTCTCACTACTTAGGCAAGACTCATGCCAAGAATTTGAAACTGAAGCAGCAGTCTCCTAAAACAGAAGGTATGATCAGGAAGGTACAGAGGAGTTCTCTCCTGGCATTGTGGAAAAAAAACCCTCTCATCAGAATAGTCTAGGGTTTATATACATTATAATACAAACACTATTCAGCAGTCCCTGTCCTCTACATAATAAGGTTCAAGAGCATATATATACATACATACATACATACATACATACACACACACACACATATATATATACATACACACACACACACACACACACACACACACACACACACACACACACATATATATAAAAGTTGAGAATTTGCATATGGATGTCCTAAGTTTGATGACTGATACAATGGTAAAATGCCTGATGGAAGCAAACAAAATACATATTCTTGATCATTTTGCCATTTCAGATTATTTGTTTTGTAATCCATATACATGTGCATGTGCTAAGAACATTCAACCTTTATGCAGAATAAGAAAGGAAATTTCTAGCCTTGTGAGGAGAGTTCTGGTTTTGTGAAAATATGCTTTTATCTTTCCTCTAACTTTTTGTTTTTTTATCTTTTGGGTTATATTTGTAGCAGCTTTATCCATTCAGAAAGAGCTTACTATTCTTCTTCCCACTACTGTGTCTGCTAATGAAGAGAATCAAAACACTTCTGACCCAGACAAATTCTGCAATCTCTGCCATGCTACATTCAATAATCCACTGATGGCTAAACAACACTATGTCGGCAAGAAACACAAAAAGCAGGAAACTAAGCTTAAGCTAATGGCACACTATGGGAGAACCCCTGAGGAACCAGCTGTTTCCAGTGGTGAGTGTTTATAGAAGGCTTTCAGAATAAAGAACAGAATCAGTTGTACATGTTCATAATGCCATAACTAACCTTTTATTTTGCTTTTTATGTCTTACATGAATTGGGCTGCCTCACTTTTACACAGGTAGCCCTTGACTTAGGGGGCCAACATTTCTGTTGCTAAGCAAGACATTTGTTAATGAATGTTGCTCCATTTTATGACCTTCTTTGCCACAACTGTTAAGTGAATCATTGTATCGGTTGCCAGGAGTCTGAAATTTGATTGTGTGATCCTGAGGATGCTAGAATGGTCATAAGTATGAAAAACAGTCATGTTGGGTTTTTTAGTGCCATTGTAACTTTGAATGATCACTAAATGAACTGTTGTAAGTTGAGGACTACCTGTTTTATGTAATTGGAAACAAAATATACCCTTCTATTTTTCACAGTGGTTATATTCATGTGCAGAGTGATTAGGTTGGAATTGCTCCTTCTAGATGAGGAGAGAATTAGAAGAGATATCCTGAAAATTCTGGGATATCTGGCTTGGGAAAAGAAGCCTCTCAGTTTCTCACAAATGCCTTTAAAACTCTCCCAAATCGAAATTTTGGACACTAAAAGGAGAGCAAGTGAGATAAGGTCAATGCTAAGAGGCAATGGTGGGTGGGGGAATTTCTACAACTTAATTCTTAATTTTTCATGAGCTGCAAAAATATGGCTTCATTGTTTATAGTGCTACAATCTAGTGTGGAAGGTTTTTGTTAGAAAGAAAATGAAGGGGAATGTATATGCAATGTATCCAAAAAGAATGAAAGTGGGAAATTGAAATGTTGACAGTGATACAAGTGATCCATACCTTTACTGTGAGTAGAAAGCATGTCAAAATAAGGATAACATTTGGTAGTTTATAAATAAGCTAGAATTCAGAATTAAGCAAAATGATTGTAAGTAAAATAAAATAATTTCATGAGTTGTAAGTAAAATAAAACAAGTAAATGAAGAATTAACAGTTGGAAAAATATACTTTTAAAAAACAGATTATAGAACTTGTTAGTAATTTGGATAAGAAATTATTGGCAGCTACCTGAGACTCAATATGAAAACAAAGTATCCTGATAGTCTGCCCATATGACAGCTTAAATCAAAATGAATAGAAAAATTGTATATGGACCAGAAAGAGACCTCTCAAAATAATATTGTGGTAAAAATATCCTTTTAAAGAAATGTTTAAAATAACTGGAAATAAAACAATAGATTTGTGAATGGAGCTTCAATTTAATTCTGTAATTTGGAGGATTCTTCCGAAAGGTTTGCTGTAGCCTCCTATTAACTGTGTATTATACTATTGACGTTTCATAGAAACGTAACTTAGACAATGATTCACATTTACCCCATCCTGAAATATTTTATTTTATTTATTTATTTTATTTATTAAATTTTTATACTGCCCTTCTACCGAAGGACTCAGGGCGGTGTACAGCCAGAAATAAAATACAGAATATGTACAGTTAAAAACGAATTAAAATATAGCAAAATTACGAAAACGGCTGATAATTAAAATTTAAATTTAAAATATTTAAAATATTAATAAAACCCCAATTTAAAATCAAACTATTATGCTATATTTCCTGGCAGAGAGCTTAACTTCCATTTGTTGCTCCTCTTATCTGATACAAACCCAAATATATCCTCCCAGATTGCCCAGTTTTGTGCCTCTGTATGTGCAGTTCACCTTACTTCAAGTTGAAGATTCTGCTTCCTTTATTGGTATTCCTGCAACTCCCTACTTGCTTTGCAGAGATCTGTGATGGAATTATCATCCTAACTATCCATTAAGTATTTGTTTTTACAGGTGGTTCTTGACTTACAACTACTTAACCTTGTGAGTGCCAGTAATACCACAAACATCTTCTTCCCAAATATTTATCTTCATTTATCCCTCTTTTCATTTTAAGTATAGATAGCACTCGAGTTATGAAGGCAGTTGAGACTGGAATTTCTGTCACTGAGTGATGTGGTCATAAAGCAAAATGTCACATGACTGCATTGCTTGGCAACAGCAATCCTGGATGGAGGGTTGGATTGGATGGATGGAAAATAGATTAGATGGAGTCATACTTGGGTGTTATTGGGGTTTATAGCAGGGGAAATAGCAACCTAGAGGAGCATTATTTAAAAACTTCCATAATGAGAATTTTAGGTAATTGTCCAATCTGCAACTTCCATCCTGTTGATTTTAAAAATGGCTGATCCTGTTAATTATAAGGAATCATTCAGAAACATACCACATTTTAATAATTATATGTTTTAAAAATCAACATTTTATCTGTTGAACCGTTGCCATTCTTCATTCTTTTCCTCTGGAATGGGAAGAGAACCTTTATATATTTCTTGCCTTTAAAATTATTATAATTCCCAGGTGATCTGACAGATGTGTCTTTTTTGACCTTTTTCAAACGTTCAGTAAAAACTACATGGCAAAATATTCATTTGAATATGTTGCTTCCAGTTCTTACTAAGGAAAATATTTCTAACATAACTGAATTAACCAGAAACAGATGAATTGCAAAATATACTACAATTTGGAACAATGTGTTTGTGTCACATTCCATTTTAATAGTTTTTTAACAACAACAAATGTTCACTTTCCTTCTGGTATAGTTTAAGGGTCTGAGAAAGAGAGTAATGCAAAAAAATAGCTCTGCGGCAGTTCTACAGTCTTTATAAAGAATCAAGCTTCAGGAGATCAATGATCAGAATTCCCATTATTATTATTATTATTATTTAATACCATTGCAATCATGGTGGGCTCAGAGCAGCTCTCTGAAAGGCAGTAATGTTAATCTCCTCTCAAATGCCTTTTTCCAGATTGAATACACCCATGTATACCACAGTAACAATTGTTTTGTTTGAAAGCATACATTTAAATCCTGAAAACAGCCCATCATTAATGTTTCAATTAAATTTTGAACTCCCTGCAGATGCTATAATTAAAAAATAGGAAAGTTGGATATATGACCATAAGTCTGCTGTTGAGTAAATTAAACTGACAATGACTATGACACTGCTTAGAATTCCTAGCATCACAGTACATAGAGTCATTGTGAATGCCTCTTTACGGTTAATTATATCGACTTGGCTCTTTAATTCAGCTAATTTGATGCTCAAATTTTGTGATATTTTCAGCTGCAAAGGGATATCCCTGCAATGACTGTAACATAGTACTGAATTCTATAGAGCAGTATCAAGCTCATATCAGTGGCTTCAAACACAAGAATCAGTAAGTGCTTTATTATTATTTTTATCTAAAATAACGGATGTAATTTTCAGGCATGACCACTGAATTCTATTAATGTTTAATGATATATAATGCTTGGTGGTAATAAAGGTTTTGCATCCCTTTATTAAATTGAATTAATATGCTTTCCTTTTAGAAGGTCACATAGTTTAATATTTCTAAAAAAATGTTCCTCGTGACTAGCAACCATAATTACGATGTTGGGAATGGAAATTTAGAAATTTTGCTATTTACTTTGTCCTTTGAAATTCACTCTGCCTTAGCCCAGCTATGCCAAACCCCACTGAAAAACTAATTATGAAGCAGTCAGAAAAAAAGTATTCTTAGTGGGCAGGTTACATTTGCCTCATTATTCTTTCAGATAACTTCAGTATTTTCTGGTTTAAATTGTTGTTCTTCACTCTGCTGATAAAGAGTGTTTTTCCTTTTAAAAATCTGGATATTTTATTTATGTTTGCTGATTTATGTATCTGCAAGTTGCCAAAATATGTACAAGGGCAAATAAGCACAGTGAGAAAACAACAGTACATTCAGCATTAAGCTGCTGTTTCTTTATTCTCTGAATTGAATTTCTGTTGTCACACCATCCTTTCTGCCTACCCCAAATTTGTTCCCAATGCTCTGGAACAAATTTAAGCAGAGGGGTGGCAATACTAATAATCAGAGTAGAGACAGTGTAGTCCTCGCTTCGCAACCTCACCTTAGCCAAGTGAAGCGATCACTAAAGGGGAAGTCATGGGACTGGGACTGCTTTCTGGCTCAAAGGAGATAAGACTACCTAGGTTTATACCTTTGGCTTTTGCTTGCTTCCTAGCCTTCCTCTGCCTTGGGAATGCTCGAGTGTTGATTACTGTAGTTACTGTACCTGACCAATCATGCACGCTCTTCACACACACTGCCCATGTGGTTATCCCAAGTCCCATTGAATTCACATTGCACCTCCTCTGCTGCTTGTGCAGCCTTCCCAAGCTTCACCCTTGCACTGTCTCGATGGACATTTGTGCACACTTCCCATCCACCAGCAGCCACCCCAAGCCCTGTTGCACTTGCATCCTTCTGCTCCCCCCCCCACCCCCATTCATGCAACCTTATCAGCCTCCCTGTTTAGGGTGACTCGCTCCCTCCTTCATCAGGAGGGTTGCGATGATCCCTTACAGGGTTGTGCTGAGGATTTCAGCAGGTATCTGTTTGACAAAATCGCTCGGCTTCGGGACGGTTTGGACCAAAATTGGGTAGTTTCGGGCTAGGTGACGGAGGCTAGTCTTGTTGAGACCATCTGGGAGGAGTTTGATCCTGTGGCTCCCGAGGACATGGACAGGTTGCTGGGGCGACTGAATGCCACCACATGTTTATTGGACCCGTGTCCCTCCTGGTTGGTGCTGGCCACCCGGGAGGTTACACGAGGCTGGCTCCAGGGGATTGTCAACACTTCTTTGAGGGAGGGTGTTGTTCCCACCGCCTTGAAAGAGGCGGTGGTGAGGCCCCTCCTCAAAAAGCCCTCCCTGGACCCAGCTGTTTTGGGCAACTACCGTCCAGTCTCCAACCTTCGCTTTGTGGCGAAGGTTGTTGAGAGTGTGGTGGCACACCAATTACCCCGGTACCTGGATGAATCTGTCTATCTAGACCCGTTCCAGTCCGGCTTCCAACCCGGGTATAGCACGGAGACAGCTTTGGTCGCATTGGTGGATGACCTTTGGAGGGCCCGGGACAGGGGTTATTCCTCTGCCCTGGTTCTCCTAGATCTCTCAGCGGCTTTTGATACCATCGACCATGGTATCCTGCTGCGGCGGTTGGGGGGATTGGGAATGGGAGGCACCGTGTTTCGGTGGTTCTCATCCTATCTCTCCGACCGATCGCAGACAATGTTGGCAGGGGGGCAGAGATCAACCTCGAGGCGCCTCCTTTGTGGGGTGCCACAGGGGTCGGTTCTCTCACCTCTTCTGTTCAACATCTACATGAAGCTGCTGAGTGAGGTCATCAGTGGTTTTGGGGTGAGTTATCAACTGTACACGGATGACACCCAGCTGTACATTTCCACCCCTGACCACCCCAATGAAGCTGTCGAAGTGTTGTCTCAGTGTTTGGAGGCCGTACTGGTCTGGATGGGGAGAAACAGGCTCAAGCTCAACCCCTCCAAGACTGAGTGGCTGTGGATGCCGGCATCCCGGTACAGTCAGCTGCAACCGCGGCTGACTGTTGGGGGCGAATCATTGGCCCCAATGGAGAGGGTGCGCAATCTGGGTGTTCTCCTGGATGGACGGTTGTCCTTTGAAGATCATTTGGCGACCGTCTCCAGGAGAGCTTTTTACCAGGTCCGCCAGTTGCGCCCCTTTCTAGACCGGGATGCCTTATGCACGGTCACTCACGCCCTCGTCACTTCTTGCCTGGACTACTGCAATGCTCTCTACATGGGGCTCCCCTTGAGGTGCACCCGGAGACTTCAGTTGGTTCAGAATGCAGCCGCGCGGGTGATAGAGGGAGCCACTCGTGGCTCCCATATAACACCGATCCTGCGCAGGCTGCACTAGCTACCTGTGGTTTTCCGAGTGCACTTCAAGGTGGTAGTTACCACCTTTAAAGCGCTCCATGGCATAGGACCGGGATATCTTCGGGACCACCTTCTGCTACCACATGCCTCCCACCGGCCAGTACGCTCCCATAGAGAGGGTCTTCTCAGGGTGCCGTCAGCCAAACAGTGTAGGCTGGCGACCCCCAGGGGGAGAGCCTTCTCTGTGGGGGCACCTACCCTCTGGAATGAGCTTCCCCCAGGACTTAAGACAACTTCCTGACCTCCGGACCGTTCGCCGCGAGCTGAAGACGTATCTATTCTTCCGAGCAGGACTGGCTTAAATAGGGTTTTTAAATATGGATTTTATTGGGGTTTATTTTATATTTTGTATTGTATTTTAAATTTTAGACCATATTGAATAAGTTTTTTAAAGAGTGTTTTTATTGTAATATATGGTATTATTTTATCTGCCTGTTCACCGTCCTGAGTCCTTCGGGAGAAGGGCGATATAAAAATTAAATAATAATAATAATTATTATTATTATTATTCATACTCCTGCTGCATCTCCCCAGCCACCCGTGAATCCCTTGCTTCCTCTCACTGGGCAGTAGCCATTTATTTGCCTGTTAGCCTGCTTGAGAGCTGCTTGGGACTTGCAGCTTCCTGCTAAAATCCCCACTTTGGTTGTTGGAAGCAAGCAGAAAGTTTTGAAGAGGTGCTCACAACAATAGCAACAGGGATTGCAGGTGTTGCTGAGCAATGCAGTCACATGATGTCACCTTGCATTGCTTAGTGACTGAATTTTTGGTCCCAATTGCCACTGTAAGTCAAGGACTACCTGTAAAGTAGAGAAATTGCTATTGCTGAGGCTTGTGTGGTGGAAGCACACTGCATGAATCTGTCAATAATAAATGTCTTCAGTTTCCCTGAGTGAATCCATTTTTAATCCATTTTCATCTGAAGCAAGTTGTCTCAGAACAAATCAGTTGAATACCGTAGTTTTGGTGCTCTAATTGTATCAGCCAATGGGAGAGCTTCTTATTTGGTCAGAATTTTTTTTAGAGTATTTCACATAAAGCCAAAGAAATAATATTAATTAGTGGCAAGCCACTTAATTGAGGAAATCAAATTTTTATGAAAACTCTGTTGGTGTACACTTTCTGTGAAACCTAAGTGGAGGAAAAAAAATTCAAAGAACCATAAGCATGCTCCTTTCTGGATCCCCATAACTCCTTTCTGTTGTGCCATTGAAATTTGGCAATTTCCTACTAGAAACCAACTGCATGCCTTTTTTTTTCTATTGTTTTTAGGCTTGCTGATTAAGCAATCAATGTAACTCATTTTTTAAAAACAAGCACCCCACTTTCCTGCAAAGGCCAGAAATCCTATTTTTGCTCAGTTATGTGACATGGTTTTGCTGCTTCACATTGCTATTGAAGTTCTTATGCCAAAAAAAAAAGTTTCAGGACTGAATAAGTACACAAAGGCTGTTCATTCTGCCATAGAAAATGCTGCTCAGGATAGTATCCTATTGCTTTTTCTGGCTGTTGAAGACAAGAAATTCTGTCCTAACAGATTAGGTTGTTATTATTTATTATCTCTTTTTGAAGGATTACCCAAATTATTGAATTAATTCCATAACATATTGCACACTACAGTTGGTTTTAGGTAAAATGATTAAAAACAACTTCTTTCACAATATAATATATTTCATAAACTACGTGATTGCTGAGTGCTGGTAATGCACCAATCAGCCAAATTTATAAGCTTGTGGCAATTGTTCAGCTTTGCTGACAAATCCTGCCCGCTAAATATCAAGCTGTTATATGCAAAGTTAAAGTTTCTGGTTATAGCTTTAGTTGGGTTGAAGAGGCTTTCCGCCAAAAGGTGGCAATATTTCTTCTCGGGTATATCTATGCTCATTTTATCACAAAGTCCCACTTAAATATATAGAACAATTTTTTAATGTGAAATTGCAGTAAATTTGAATGGTTTCTTTTGGAATCTTGTGAAATTTTTCAAGATCTTTTTGTTCTTGATTTAAGCACAGCTTCCAGGAGGCAGATACGCACATTTTATAGATTGGAGCTAACATTGTTCCTTCCCTTCCCCATTCCGCAGTATACCAGGAGGCATTCCTGTAACAGCACGATTCCAGAAGCAACTGTACACACGAGAGGAAACCGCTGGCCCTGATGGCCACAGCTATTTCAGCCAGGACCTCTAGAGCAAAGTGCTGTGCTGTCTCTCTGAATTGCTCGTGGCTCAAAAGTGAACTCTTTTGCCGGCCTGCTACGATATTACAGTTCCACTGACTAAAAGAGATCCTCCTGGTCTGCAGTGTACAGGTTTAGCTGATCCCGAACCAACTATTTATTGGCTAAAGGATTTAGAAGGGACATCATTACTACTTGGCATTTGCTCGGTCCTTTAGAGTAGTTTTCATTGTGTAATCTCTTACTGTAATAGCAGATGGGGGGCGGGTGGGATGTGGGATTCTCTCGGGACCCATCAAGGCTTGGCATTTGCTGGGATTCCATCTTGAGCCCATCCTTCCCTTCTGCCTAGAAGAAGCAGAAAGGAGTCCTATAACACCGGAAAAGCCAGAGGAGATCGACCCTAGGAAGAAAGTTCTTTAATTCATGATAACACAAGGCTTGTTATCTATGAGACATGGCATGGGTGTAATGGACAGACTGACTATCCTTGCTTAGAACGGGGTGTTACATTGTTGTATTCATCTTGCCCCTGCTGGAATTAATAGGGTATGTGTGCAGTTTCTTAAGTCATCCATTTTGCCATTCATAACTACTTTGTATTTCAGCAGATGTTGGCTTTGGAGCAACTAGTGGTCTGTTCGGTAAAAAAAATTCTGTTACTAGTACACATAATCAACTTCAGAAACACAAGAAGGAGGGGACTCTAGTGCAAATAGTGGTGCCTCCCTAAAACTTCATTCTTTCTGTTCCTGGCATTCTTCTTCTGGAAACTGTAATGTGTTTGAACCTATGTGTATACCAAGTTTTTTATGTTAAAATATTAATGAGAAATCATTTGATGTGGTGATGGAGGCTCTTAATTTTTGTTCTTTATGGCATTCTAACAGACAGAAATAAATTGAGAGTACCCAGAAGCTGCATTTTTCTATCGAATGGAAGTGGGGTTTGTAGGTGAACGTCCTCTGGGGATATTTTATTCTTGGTAGTGTCAGCTCTCTTATTTCTTACCTTTATAACCGTGCTGAAGTTTAGATATTGAATTATGTGTTTTAGAGGGATCTGTTCTCTTAAGATTTCTATTGTCTTCTTGCTGATAAATTTCTAGAACATAGGAGGGAATTCTACTTAAGTCGATTTGGTTGCATGTTTTCTTTAGAAGAGAAAGAAGTATAATCAGTTCTGCTAATATTCTTTCCCTGTGCATGTAAAAATGGAGAACTGTCAATATCCACATTTGTTAGAGTACCATAAGATAGTAGCCACTTTATGTACCCACCTTTAAAACTCTTCCTGTTTAAAACCAGCTAACAAATGTTCTATTTCAAATGAAGCAGACTTTCATAAGACTTACTGTCATTTTAGAGATCCTTTGCTCAGTAGCTTGTTTAATCTACAATCTTCATAATGAACAGGAAGACCATGTCTAGGCAATTGATTTCTAGGTCCTGCATAGTCTTTCCTATTATCACTTAATCTTCCTAAATGAAGAGAGTGGACAGGAAATGGGTATGAAAATTGGGCTATACTATCACCTATTTTATATAGTGGCAGGTTGTGTGAATCTGCATCCCCTCCTGATTGAGAGTATTTTGCCTGGTATTTTTTACCTTTTTGGGTAGTCTCTATTTCCACCTGCGTTATTTGTGAGATTGAAATACATAAATATTGTTACCTTATATATGTTCACTGGCATATATATATCTGTGTTAATATGTGTGCGTGCACACATTTCCTTTCAGTCCATTGGTTTTTTTAAAAAAATTAAAAGAATCTTATCTTTACGTCTCTACTTTTCCAGCTGAACTATTAGGGTGTGGTTCAAAGTAGACCAGAAGGACTTTTTTCCCCTATAATATATTTCCATTGATTATCATTCCTGGCAAACCCCTTCTGCTATTTTCTTTGGGCATAAATTATTTTCCAGCACTTTTGCCCAATTCAAGCAATTATTTTTAAAACTCTGTTTACATTCATGACTTCTTATTGACTTAATTTAAGTGGTCTGAGGTTGCATCTCATTATTTCCAGTAAATTCAGAAGTGAGCCTCCCTTCTTTCCCTCAAAATATAGTTTATCTTTGCAAGAAAAAAGGAGTGATAGGATTTAAAAAATATTGTGTGTAAATCTATGATAAATATATACACATAGACACTTTCTCATGACAGTTTTCCTGTGAATAATCTTTCAAATATTATCTTCTGATTTTTGGTGGTTATGTGTACATTAACAATTTGTTTCTTTCTCAGCATTTAAGTTTTCTGTTTTGGCATTCTCATTCTCCAGGACCTTGTGCACTATTTGAAACTTGGTCTGTGATATGCCTAGTGAGCTTTCACAGTCTACATTGTAAAGTTTTGGAGACTATGGTTGCCTGTATGAACTTTTGACTTTAGAATTTTATTTCTATTGTATATTGAATTATTGAAGTATTTTGCAGTTGCTAAGTGTTGATAATTTTGGCAAATGCAAGGGTGAATAAGTAGTCTGTTACTTCAATAAAGTGATTAATATTTTGGTCCAGACTAAGTACAAATGGGACAAGGTAAATTCATGAGTTACAATTAACCTTTTGCCTATTTTCTCTTTTTTAAATAGCCAGGCATTCTCTTTCTTATTTTAGAGATTAAAGAATTGTTTTTGTATTCATAGCAAGTGTATGTGTTACTTGTGTAATATTTGTACTTTGGAAAAATTATTCCCATCAAGAGCTGCACATCAATTCTGCACATACAACAAAATTTCCAATATTTGAATCTATATCATAAATATAAATTTAGAATATTTAAGAAAAGTGTTTGGACAGAAGCTTGTGACAGGCTTCATTCTTATATTTAGACCAAAAATCTTAACCATTCATGTAGACTTAAGTACCATCTTCTACCATTTTTGATATAGCACTAGGCATATACAGACTATTTACTCTGTGAACAATGTGTATATAATGTTATGGAAGAGTAGATAACTGTTTTATTCATTTATTTGAATGAATAATTCTACAAAATTGGGGATGAGAGGAAATAAAGATATAGATGGGTATTAATTTGGAAATATGTGTTGCCAAAACTGTATTTTTCTGTGTAAGCTTAACAATGTAGAATATTATTGCTTGCCAAATTTGTGAAAATTAATTTCATCCTGTCAAATAGCACCTTATTTATAATAATCTAGATGATAAAAGCAGTGGTGAAATTAATTTAGGAAACTGAAATATTCCTTAATAATCTGTTAATGCAGAATTAATTTTGAAAATTAATGTTTTTTCTGAAGACTCCTGCCTCCCACTCAGGTTGAGAAGTTCAATCCTAGGCATTGATAGATGTTTCTATATCAAGGTGCAAAGAAAAAATAACTGCTGCAAGCTCCACTTGGCATCAGGAAGGGCATCCAGCCAGTAAATGCTCAGGTCCATTCAGTTGCCCTGATTCCATCCCAAAGCAAGGGATTACAGGGTTGTAAAAAGGAAAAAAATGTTTTTCTTAATTATTGTATAGCAGAATCAGAAACATAAAAGCTTGTAAATAGCTGGTCAGGCTTATAGCGGGTATTGTATGTAAAAGAATGATGTATACAGTCTATCTGCATTTTGCAACTAGACAAATGGGCCCTCCATCTGATGAAAATCTCCTTTATAAGCCTAGTTAAAATTGGAACCATTCCTTTTTATCACAGTAATAATTAGATCCATATATTAGGAAAGAAGTCATTTATTTTAATAGTTTTATAAAAGATGGTCTAGTTCAGTTATGGCTGCCTACAATTCATAAGATTGGCGGCAGACATGATAGATCATCCTGGTTTTTGTGAATTTCCTAAATATAGTTACTGAATTTTTGAAATTCAACTGAGTTTTAAAAATCCAGGATTGTAATTCAAGCCTGAATTTGTCAGTGGGCTAATCCTCCTTGTTGGTAAAGTGGTCTAAAAGTTAACCCAGCAGCCCCCAACCTTTTGGGCACCAAGGACCGGTTTCCTGAAGACAGATTTTTTTCATGGACTGGATGGAGCCTGCTTTTGCATGCTGCCTTTATCCCGCAGATGAGGCTTCGCTTGTTTGTGCAGCCCAATTTCTGGCGTGCCTTGGACTGGCGCAAGTCCATAGACTGGGGGTTGGGGACCCCTAAGTTTGTTGTAAGTCTAAGACTATCTGTACAGTCCTCCACTTAACCACAATTCAGAGTGGAATTTCCATTGCTGAGCAAGGTGGTCATAAAGTGAGTCACACCCAATTTTATAACTTTTTCTGCCACAGCTATTAAGCAAATCACTGCAGATATTAAATGAATCCCCTGGTTGTTAATGCAAACGGACACTGGCTTACCTGAATGTCCATTTTCGAAGTGCTGCTCCGACATTCCATGTATGGGTTAATTTCTCATCTATTTGCTCAAGACTGAGTGTAATTTTTTTCTTTTTCCATGGTCTCCTGCTTCTTGTGGTCTTCAGTCTTTTCATGAAGATGTAGTCATCCAAGAACCTGTATCACAAGGAAACAAAAGAAAGAGCACCCACCCCTGCCTGGATCAGGCAGCCTATAGGGCTGGTTAGAATGTCTTCGCAGCGCTTTGAAAATAAGACATTCAGGTAAGCCAATGTCCGTTTTCCAAAGCACTGCTCTGACATTCCACGTATGGGACATACCCAAGCTTACAGACTCTGGGCTGGGGTCTGACTGATCCCCTGGTCCTGAGTGGAAATGACACTTTGCAAAACTCTCCTCCCAAACAATGCTTCCGCAGAGGCAAAAGTGTCCAATTTGTAATGTCTGACAAAAGATGACAAGGACGACCATGTGGCTGCTCTACAAATGTCTGAAATAGAAGCTTGAGTGGCCCAAGCAGTTATGGTAGCCGCGCTGCAAGTAGAATGGGCCAAAATACGTTCAGGTAAGGGTTTGGCCTTGAGCTCATATGTTTTCACGATACAGGCTTTCAGCCACCTGCTGAAGGATGAAAGGATACAAACAAGGCTTCAGCCTGATGAAAGGAAGCTATTCTCCTGATATACCTGCGGAGAGCCCTCTGAACATCTAACGTGTGCCATCTGACTTCCATTGGATGTTGTGGATCCGGACAGAAATCAGGAAGAGTAAACCACGCCCGGTGAAACCCAAGAATTCACCTTAGGCAGAAAGGCTGGGTCCATTCATAAAACCACTCTGTTAGTGTTGAAAATACAGAGGTCCTTCTGGATCGATAAGGCCGCCAGTTCTGAGATTCTTCTAGCTGATGTGATTGCTAGAAGAAAGGCAACCTTGAGTGTCAGAAAATGTAGACTGATGGAACCCAATGGCTCAAACGGAGAAGATGTGAGAGCTTGAAGCACCAGAGACAAATCCCACGTAGGGTAACGATGTACTACAGGAGGGCTGAGATTGGCAGCTCCTTGGAACAACAATGAATCCTTGGATGTTGAAAAAGGAATGGGAATGGGAATCACAGGTAAGTATGTCAACGTAAGGTTGCCAGCGCCAAACTGTTGTCCAGTCCCACTTGCAGAAACTCCAAAACCTCCAGAACCAAAGCCAATGTAGGATCTATATGTACCTTCACACACCACCAACAAAAGGCTCATCAGGATGCATCATAAATCCTGTTTGTAGATCCCTGCCTGGATGCCTGCATTGTGCGTATCACCTTGTCGGAAAGGTTGGCCTTGCTCAGAAGGACCCTTTCAAGTGCCAAATGGTTAAATGGAGCCATTGGGGCTCCGGATGGAGGACGGCCCCTTGGCTGAGCAAAATCCTGTCTCATGGAATCCTCCCTGGAAGGGATACAGAGACTGACTAGGTCTGCGAACCAAGACCAGTGAGGCCAATGAGGAGCGACCAGAAGAAGTTCTGCTCGTTCTGTCAACAGCATGCGAAGCACTCTTGGAATGAGTGAAATGAGCGGGAACATGTAGAGCAGTCCCCGCGGCCAGTGGCACCGAAGAGCATTGTAATTCTCTGCTCCTGGAACCCGAAACCTGGAGAAATACCTCGGTAGCTGTGTGTTCTCCAGACTGGCAAAGAGGTCGAGAATGGGAACTTCAAACCTTTGAGACAACTCCTGGAACAACAGAGGATGTAACCGCCACTCGCTCCGATCCAGGCGCGCTCTGCTCAGCCAGTCCGCTTTGATACTGGATGCTCCAGAGATGTATTCCATTTTGACTGATAGCGTGTGCTTCTCTGCCCAATGCATCAGTCTCTCCGCTTCGGCCATCAGAGCCCTGGACCGAGTGCCCCCTTCTCGATTGATATGTGCCTTTGTGCCATATTGTCTGTCAATACTAACACATGCTGACCTGTCAACCTTGATCTGAAAGTGATGGAGGGCTAGTCGCACTGCTCTCAATTCCAACCAATTGATGCTGTTCGCACGTTCCAGTGGAGACCAGTGTCCCTGAGCCACCTGTGACAAAAGGTGAGCACCCCAACCTTGAAAACTTGCATCCATCGTCAGAACGACCTGGTCGGGTTCCTGGAACATACACCCCTGAAGCAGGGCCACTGAAGTCCACAGTGACGTGAACTCCGGACTCGAGATGTTACCTTCACCTTGGCCTTCGAATTGCTGCGCCCCGCCTTTTGGAAAGGTAGTAGAAACCATTGAAGTGGACGAGCCCATGGCACAATGGCTAAACAGGAAATCATCTTTTCGAGTAGTTGGGATAGCAGAAGGAGAGAAACGGACCTGCTGGAGACGACCTGTAATGCCAACTCCTTGATGCTGCGGGAACGGTTGGGAGAGAGGAAGACTTGGCCTTTGAGCGAGTCTATCACTGCTCCCAAGTTAGAATGAGGGTGGTAGGCTGCAAGTGTCTCTTTGGCCAATTGATGGTAAATCCATGTAGTTGCAGAATGCGAACCACTGTCGTGCTGTCCTTTGCTGCCTGCAATAGTGAAGATGACAGGATTAAAATGTCGTCCAGGTAACACAGGATGCGTTTTGCAATCACCAGGACAGATGCCGCCACTGCTGCCAACAACTTGGTGAATGTTTGCGGAGCCAACGACAGACCGAATGGCATGGCCTGATACTGGAAATGTCAACTGGCATATGCAAAGCAGAGGAATTTGTGATGCACCTAATGAATTGGGACGTGTAGGTAGGCTTCTTTGAGGTCCACCGACTATAACAGACCCCCTTCTCTTATGCAACCCAGAACAGAATTCAAGGATTGCATTTCGAACCTCCTGTATACAGTGAATTGATTGAGGTGCTTGAAATTCAAGATTCCCCTCGAGCCCCCCCCCCCGAACTTTTGGGTACCAGGAAAAGGACGGAATAAAAACCTGTCCCTTCTTGACCCTTTGATATCAGCTCGATGGCCCTGATGTCCAACAAATGTTGGATCTCGGCCTCCATGAGTTGTTTATTGCTGTGCTGGTGCGGAACTGGACACTGCAGGTAGTGGCTGGAGGGAGGGCTGGATAAGAATTCCAAGGTGAGACCATACTTCACTGTCAGAAGAATCCAAGCATCTGTCGTGGACGCCCACTGCTGGTGGAAATATTGTAGACATCCGCCAATGGGAAGAAGTGACATGGCATCACTTGCCACGATGAAAGGGACGTGACCCGCCCCCTTGAAAGAGCTTCTTTTGTGGAGCTTGGTGTCTGCTCCGATCCCGGAAAGACTGCCTGTCAAAGGGCCTGTCATTCTTGCTGATAGGACTGCTGGAAATAGGACCCACTGGTCCCTGGCTCCTGACGAAATGGTTGCCATTACGAATAAGATATGTATCTGTGCTCAGATCGCTTGTATGAGGAAGGTAAAACCTTCCATTTGTCCTTATCTTCTATGAGAACTGGTTCCAAGGCCTCTCTAGAACGCGCTGAACCTTTGTAAAGCGCTGAAGCCAATTTTATTTATTTATTTATTTATGATCCAATTTCTATACCGCCCTTCTCCCGAAGGACTCAGGGCGGTTTACAGCCATATTAAAAACACAAAAATACACATAATATAAATAACAAATTTAAAAACATTTAAAACGAATATATTAATTGGCCAAATTACTAAAACGGTCAAAACCGACATAAAACCCTTTAAAATTTAAAAACTATAATTAAAATACATTTAAAATACATTTAGGCTAATCCCGCACGATTAAATAATAAAGTTTTTAATTCCCGCTTGAAGGTTCGGAGATCGGGGAGTTGGCGTAACCCCGGAGGTAACTCGTTCCAAAGGGCCGGTGCTGCCACAGAGAAGGCTCTCCCTCTGGGGTCCGCCAACCGACATTGTTTGGTCGCTGGCACCCTGAGCAGGCCCACTCTGTGGGAGCACACAGGTCGTTGGGGGGCTATCAGTGGCAGAAGGCGGTCTCGTAGATACCCCAGTCCTAAGCCATGGAGTGCTTTGAAGGTGGTCACTAACACCTTGAATTGCACCCAGAAGGCTACCGGCAAACTTCCACTTTGACTTCAAGTCAGTCTTCCAATTGCACAGCCATAACAGCCGGCGTGATGTAACGCTGGATGCCAAGGCTCTAGAAGCAAATTTCGCTGCATCTAAAGATGCATCTGCAGAATATTCCGTTGCTGCAATTAGTTTATTGACCTTTTGGTGCAGGCCAATGTCATCCTGAGGCAGATGTTCTTGCAATTGACGAAGCCAAACCAAGGAATCTCGGTTAAAAAAATGAAGCTGACGTAGCAGCCTTAATGGCCCAAGCAGCCGCTTCATGAGACTTACGGAAAGTCAGTTCTGCTTTACAATCCTCAGGCTTAAGACCTTCCAGCATATCGCTGGAAAGCAGAGCAAAGGAGGTCAGTGCAGCAATCGGCCACAGATGGCAGCAGGAGACATTCCTCAAGGTCTGGAGCCAAACAATAAACTTTCTTATCATGGCCACTAGGAGCCGCTAGTAAACCAGGCTGACTCCACGGCTGCTGAACCACCTCAGAAAAGAGTTTAGGGTTAGGAATGAAATCCTGTTCCTTCTTAGGAATAAGAAACAAATCATCATTAGATGAGGCAACTTCCAAACTTTGATCCTGAGGTTCCTCAAGTGGTCCCATATTGGTAGCCACTTTAGCCTTATGGAGTAAGGATTTAAAAAGCGATGGGAGGAACAAGAAAGGCTGGCCTACCAGGTCTCAGCCCTTCATCCTCCGAAAATTCCATCTCTTCCAGACACTCCTCTCCTTGCGAAGAAACTTCACCACTACAAGACTCGTGTTGTGAAGGGGAAGTCTGTCTGCCAATCACAACAAGCTGAATCTGCTGAATAGTCTGGTTGCCAGCAAAGGAACCTGACCGGCGTGCTGAATACCCGCTACCAGCATTTTGGACAGGGTATCAGAAATCAAAGCCTGGATATCCAAAGATTGAACAGACGAAGACTGTTCTTCTGCTTGCAACCCTGCTGCGGTTGGTGTAAATGTGGCCTCAGGAACCTGATGGCCAGGTGCCAACTGACCACTAGTCCCGACCTGTGGTGTGCTCTGGCCTGCCAGAGGATCAACTTGCACAACCTCAGGCAATGGCTGAGAAGACATTTCAGGCTCAGATGTAGCCCTGTAGCTTGCAGCAGCAGGAATAGGTTGCAATGGAAGTAACACAGCTGGAGGAGCTGATATGGCAGCAGATGTAGAAGCATGCAGATGTTCTGCAACCAAGGCACTGTGCCTTATCAAACTGTTTCGCTAAGGCCTTGTGGCACCTGCCCACATCTTTGTCTGCCCCTGCAGTTCGTCTTGCAGATCCTCCTGATGAAGGTCTAGCTTTGGCTGACTTACTACTGGTAGTTTTAGAAGTATGTTTAGAACCAGCCCTTGTGACTCAATGGATCCTAGGAGGGCTAACAGTAGGTTCTAAGTCAGAAAATACATCAGAGGCAGACATGATAAACAGATTGTTTCCAACAAATCCAGAAATTAATTCCTTCGGAATATAATTGTATGCAGAAGAAATAAGGTAAGGGAAAATTCCCAATTATCACAGAGAAAATACCAGGTCAAAAATGACTGGGCTTTAATATTGCAGCAAAGAAGGAACATGTTGCTCCCATGCAAACCTGTCCTTCCAGAAGCTGCTCTCAGCACCGGATGCAGACTGTAAGATCCTTATCTGCAGAAAGATCCCAGGCAGAAGAACGACCAGGCAATTCAGCACAGAGCCAAAGGACTCTAAATGCTTCTTCACGCTTCCAGGAGCTAAGCCAGGCTTGCAATTGAAGAAATGAGCTTCCTGGCTCTCTCTACTCCAACAACGCCCAAAATAAACTAAATGGTGAGCGCAGGCAGGAAGAAGCCTCCTGCGCCTGCGCAATTAGAAACAGCTGTTCTTCGGCGGGAAAACCCTTTGCACTACCAACAAATGGCAGCAGCTATAAAACTGTCTCTTTGAAGAGCCACTGCTGCAATCAGTCTCCAAATAGGCACGGAGGCAAAAACAAAGCCTCTCACGTGCCGCAAAGCACTTCCTGGTCAACGGAGTTTGCACCCGGGTCCCGGTCAATGACTCCGTAGCCGCTCAACACATGCTGGAGCTGCAATTGTGGTAAGGGCTCTGTTAACTCTCAGTCACCCCAAACAGGACACACACCGGACTGCTGCTTCCTCAAAAAATAAACAATCAGGGTGGGGAAAGACGATCTGGATTTCCCACCAGCAGCAGCAAAGGATATCAAATTATCCTACCTAGTTTAAACGCGCAGCTCCAGGCTCCATGTACAATTCCAGAAATTTTTTTAAAGTAACTACAATGAAAAAATTCAAAATAAACAACCAAAAAACCAAAGGAAAATTTTTTAAAACAAGAAATATAGGTTAATCTGGCATCTATTTGCCAGAGAACTGAAACTCAAGTCTTGATTAATAGACAGAGTGAAAAGACTGAGGACCACAGGAAGTAGGAGGAATGGTCATGGAAAAAGAAAAAAATTACACTCAGTCTTGAGCAAATAGATGAGAGATTAACCCATACATGGAATGTCGGAGCAGCGCTTTGAAAAATCTGGCTTTCCCCCATTGACTTTGCTTGTCAAAAGCCAGCTGGGAAGATTCCAATGGCAATCACAATCCCAGGATGCTGCAACTGTTGCAAAGACATGTGCAAAGCATCCGAATTTTGATCACGTGACTGCAGGGAACACTATGACCATTGTAAGTGTCAGGATCGGGTTGTAAGTTTTTTTTCTTTTTCAGTGCCATTGTAACTTAAAACAAATGGTTATAAGTTGAGGGATGTAGTCTACAACCATCACAAAAGGTAGTCCTCAACTCATGATCACAATTAGGACCAGAATGTCCATCTCTAAGTCGTGTGACCTGGAAGCATCAATTTTTATCTTTTTTGCTGTGGTCATCAAGCGGATGAGGGTCATTAAGCAAATCACACAAGTTGACAAGCAAATCCAACTTCCCCCATGGACTGTTTATTTATTTATTTATTTATTTATGTATTTATTAAATTTTTATACCGCCCTTCTCCCAAAGGACTTAGGGCAGTGTACAGCCAAAAGATAAAAAACAGAAAAATATACAATTAAAACAACAATTTAAAACCGAGCATATTAGAAAAAATGGCCAACATTTAAAAATTTAATTTTTAAAAATTTAAAATTATAAACCCTAAAATAATAAAACCCCAGTTAAAAATTTAAAAATATTAAAAATATTATGCCAGACTGTGCTTCTTGGAAACCCCCTGAGAAGGCCACAAAGGGTGTGCTCATGTGATCCTGGGACACGGCAACGTTTGCAAATGGATACTTGGTTGCCAAGCACCCAAATTTTAATCAGTGCAGAGACACCGCAAAACTGTCAAAGTGCAAGGATAGGTGTAAGAGTCTCTTTTCAGCACCACTGTAACTGAACAGTCATTAAGCAAACGATTGTCCGTTGAGGATTACCTATGCAACAGCTTGATTTCTCTAGGTTTATTTGTGGTAACTGCAAAAAGTGAGAAGAAAACAAATTCTGCTACTGTCACTGCTTAAAGTAAACCCTGCCGCTCTTCCCAATAAATTGTTGTAAAATGAGAAACTGGATGAAATGGTCCCCCTCCCCAGTTTGTGGTTGCAAATGAAAAGAATTTCAAGAAGCATTGGCAGAAAGGTGGAAGAGATTCAAATTGCCTAAAATGGATCTGCTGAGATGTTACAATATGTGACCACATGGGGGAGATGGAGAACCATTGTTACGAATCATTTAAAGCTGCAATACAAAATCCACTTAAGGCCTGCCCTCATTTATTTTAAATGATTTCAGTAAGGTAAAGGTAAACTCATTTAGTGCTACGGTGCTAATTTCCTAATCTGATGTGAATAGTTGTTCTTGATTGAAGCACTACCATGCTGCCAACTCAATAAAAGGGAGTTGTACATTTTGCAGTTACCTTTCTTACTGCCAAGCTGAACAGTGGATAGCAAAAGGAAAATGCAATACAGTAGTAGAAAATTATATATGAGCATTTGTACTCATATAGAATCCAACCTTCAACTGATTCTAGAAATCTCTGGTTTAACCCAACATTTCATGGATTCACTAGGTTGGGCAAGAGTATCTTTCTTAACTTTTTACTAATTTTTGCACATAACTGTTAGCTCTTCTTTTTCATAATGACACATATTTAAATATGAATCCAGGGAGCTTCCAATAATACTGTGTGTGTGTTTATATGTTTCCTTGCAGATGATTGTCATTTTTTATTTTGCAGGTATGTGAGATAGTGTTTCTTCTAGAACAATAAATGGCAGTGAAAAGATACTAAGGATGAAAGAAACAACACAGATTTGGTGTGTGGCTCAGTTCACTTGTCCTTGATCCCAAATGATAATTAAGTTATTGCTGTGGGTATTGCTCAGTTGATACTGTACCAAGATTTGCCTCAACCTTGGTATAATTTTCAAGGGTGATAATGTAGGGACATTAGTCTTGGTAAATGAAGCCCTAGGCCCATCCAATCTACCCTTCATGTGTGATGAGAACTTCACAAATCTAAAAAAGAGGATGCTGACCCTCTTTTATTATTGATTCCCAATAACCAGTAAATACAGCATACTGCCTCTGATGAAATGGAAAACGACTTGCTTTCTACTAAGGTGAGCAGAGGGTTCATGTAGCAATTCCTTATAAGGCTGGTGGGACATAAAGCTAGAAGTGGGAGATGCATGAGGGGAGAGGGGCAGGGACAGGAAAAGGAGACAGTCAATATTAAAAAAGGAAGACAAATGGCTCTAATAAACTCTTGAGTACAGAATTTTGTATCTCTAAACAGCAACTTGCATCCCATATTTTAAATTCATACAATTATTGTTCAATAAAATTTTAATTCTTTGAGCTGAGTTAATGAGAGCATAGCACACACTACGTGTGCCCTAAGGTATGTGCCACAGGAAAAGAGCTTATAAGAGAGAATATCAATAAAAGAAAAGTTATTTTGGGGTGGTAGCATTGAGATTTTAAATAATATTTATCCACCTGAGGTATTTAAATGAAATTGTGCTACTTACCAAATAAACATGGTTTTACCATATTGCTTATGATTCAGGAGGTAATAAGTACTCATGCATATTAGGAACAATGATTATCTAACCCATACCCTTTTAAAATTATCCAAGCTGGGTAACCACAAAGGTTTGCAGTAGAAGCAAAGAAGTTTTAAAGTTCCCTACATTTTATTTTGAAATTGATGACCTCAAATTCTAACACTGTTATGTATAAGAAATATCCACAGTATTTATGCCCATATGATTTAATATACACTATCTCCTCTTACTCGCTATCCAAGCAAACAGCCCTTGTTGCTATAGGCTTTTCTGATAGAGGAGCAGTTTCACCTCATTTTAGTTGCCTTCTTTTTTTTGCAACTTTATATATAACATCCTTTTTAATTATTTAAAAAAACAATGAAGGAAAAAAGCAGGAAAGTAACAAAAACAGCAAAAATAGAGATTTACAAGCATTTTACTTGTTTATCAAATTTATATGTCACCCATTTCACTATCAAGCAATACTGGGTGGCTTACATATCATAAATAACATTGGCATAAGATTACATTAAAAAAATTAAGGTAATGTCAGATCAGTGCTGCATATTAAACTTTTATATGAATGTACTTTAGAATATTCAATTTATCAAAGTAGTATACAATAATGAAGAATAACTAGCCTACCGTATTTTTTCTGAAGCTGTTTCGGAGGCTTTCAGAGGCAGAAAAAAGTTTTTTCTGAAACAGAGTTTCAGAAGTTTCAGAGGTAGGGAAAAAAAGCAAAAAAAGCTCACAACCAAGGAACCTGTTGCTAAAATTCACCTCTGGGAACAGCTGATTGGGGGTATTTCGGGAGGCCAATCCACCTGCCAATCAACTTTTTCCTTATTTTCCTCCCCAAAAACTAAGATGTGTCTTATACTCCGAAAAATATGGTAATTAAATCGTAAGTCAAAGAAGATATATTTCTAAGATATATTTTTATCTAAATTCTTATTTATCAAATCAAATTTAGATCTGAAAATCTTGTTACAAGAAATCCAAGCTTCCAATGCAGTAGAAACCCATATGTGAAATTACAATCCATGAATGTTACCAACTTCAGTTAAATTCTGTTTCAGATAGTTTTTCAAATACAAAGTTATTTTTGACATTGATGTATACTCCCTCTTTTAAAATGCACTGATTGAACTGTGTACAACACTCCCAAATGTGGTTTCTATAAAAACATTACTACATTTGTTAGATTTATGTTCTATTCCCTTCTTAATGATATCGGGTATGGAATCTGCCTTTATTCAGTAGCTGCACACCAAGTTGACATTTTTATTGAGATGACTTCCATAACTCCAGATGGCTTTCCTAATCATTCACTGCCAGCTCAGATAAAAAGATTGGAATTTGTTTGTGTTTTGTGCCAACATGCATCATTTCATTCCTCTCTACACTGAACTGTATCTACTTGTTTACTTAGCAATATTTAATTGAATCCATACAATTCATGGATAATGTATGTTTCAAAATATAATTTAAAAATCAAATAACTATGATGGTCACTTGAACAGAATTTAAGGCCAAAAATTTGCTAAAACAATAATGATTAAACTTGCTTCCTAAAAGACTTGCTAGCAGCCATATTTTTAATAGTAAGATATTCCATAAGGTTAAGGGCCATCTCTGAGAAGGTCTGTTGCCTATTTCATGTCCAATTATTCTCACAAAGGAGAGCTCTTCAACAACCTCCCTAGGTGGGCAAATGGCAGATACTATTCTGGCAAGGCATTGCCATTAGTTTTCACTGCTGTCCCCTAAAGAGCTTCATAAGTAATTACCAGCACCTTTAATGGTCCTAGTACCTACTGGTAACCAGTCTGAAATAGGTGCTATTCTCGATTGACAAGGTAAATCCATCAGCAATCTTGCAACTATATTTTGCATTAGGTTGTAGCTTCTGGGTGATTGCCAAAGCCAACCTCCACAAAGTGCATTGCAAGAATCTTAACAGATTATCAGATTAGGAGTAACTTGTCATGTCATTTTGGTTGAGATAGGGTAGTAACTGGCACATCAGCTGATGTCAGGCAAAGGCTTCTCTATCCATAGCTTCCATCTCTGATTCATGATGCTCCAAGACTACAGCAGTAATGGCAAACCTTTTCGGCACCGAGTGCCCAAACCAGAACACACGCATGCATGGGCACGCCGGAAACCCAAAGACCACCTGATCTTCAAGTTTCCAGTACGCATATGCACGCTGGCTGCCTGGTCTTTGCGCGAGCCGGAGTGCTGGAAACCCGAAGACCAGCTGGCTGGTGCGCATGCACATGCCAGCCACCTGATCTTTGGGTTTCTGGCACGCACATGCACACCGGCCAGCTGGTCACGCAGACTGGAGCAGCTGGTGACGGCACATGTGCTCACAGAGAGGGCTCTGCATGCCACCTCTGGCACACATGCCATAAGTTCGCCATCACGGCTCTACAGCATCTCCTGGGTTACAAACCAATCCTTTGGAGAGGATTGTAACCCAGGATTATAATACAGGGACCAATGTTCCTGAATTGCCCAAATGTTTACTGAGAAACAGCAACTCTGTCCATCAGAGGCTCAAAGGAATCGCAAGTTACCGCATGAGACACTTCCTCACTCATCACTTTTAGACTGTCCAACTGGCATCTAGAGCAGAATGAATATGAGAGACATTTTCTGCTAAGAAATCCACCCTTTCATTTGGCATTCCTGAAGGAGCTTTGTCTCACCCATCCCTCCTGAAAGTTGCCAAGGTTACTCTAAACAGGGCTGTCAGGCATAAAACTGCAGATGCAGCAAATATGACTTTATACTTGTCTGCTTTGATTGTCACTGTGTAGTCTCAAAACAAAGCTCTTAGTAGTACTTGACTGCATTATCCAAAGCCATTTCCTAGTTTGGATATACCTTTTTTGGAGCTCGTTTTAATTTTGGAGCACCAAACTCTTGTTACAAAAATCTCTTTTTTATAATATCAAATTGTTTATAATATCAAATGAATATTTTGATATTATGAACAAATTTGGCCACTTCACTGCTCTACAGATCGTTTCTGTACAAGCTAAAAAATATTGGTCCCCACACAGAAGATCCTGATATGCACACCTTGCCACTGTGAAAATTGTCTACTTAACATATTTCTATTCTCTGTTTTCTATTTTTAACTAATCACCAATCCATTAAAAAATTCTTTCTCTTATCCCATAACACCTGCATTTGTTCAGGGACCTCTGCTAAGAGACCTTGTTAAAACTATTTGTAAATCTAAGTATACAGCATCTATTGGGTCATCAGCCTTCTCTACATACTTGTTGATACCCCCCGATAAGGTCTCAAAGACAAGTCTTACGTTTGCAGAAATCAAAGGAGCTCTTTTCCATCAAGGCTTATGCTTCTGTTTATTTTTGATTGACCGATTATGTGTCGTTAAATTAGTGTTGACTTCTGGTGACCACACAGATTTTCTCTGTATGTTTATTTACTTTAATAATACCTTCACCAATTTTTCTCAGAACAGATATTAAACTGTTTTATAAAAAAAATTTATGACTCAATTCCTTTTTAAAAATTGGGGTCACATATTTAAATTTTAGAAAACTATTTGGTGGGCACTTTCTCACCCTAGGATTATTTATTTTCAATGTGTTAATTTGGCATCTCTTTAAATATTTTGTTACTTCTATTTATCTGAAATTGCTCAACCTTCCTTCTAAGATGGGGTGTCAAACTCGATTTCATTGAGGGCCGCATCATGACCTCGGGAGTGGGGTGGGCGTCACCAGGGTGGGCGTGCTCAGTTTGACATCACTTGTGTCGGGGGCATCTGGGATGGCCCAAGTGCTTTGCCAGCAAAAATGGGCTCTGGAGCTCCATTTTCAGCTGTGACAGCCTCCTGCCATCCTCTGCCAGTGAAAACGGAGCTCGTCCGTTTTCACTGGCAGAGGGTGGTAGAGGCCGTCGCAGCTCAAAATGGAGCCTGGGAGGGTTGCACACAGCCCTCCCAAACTCCATTTTTGCTGGCAGAGGCACCAGAGGCCAGTCCTTTGCTGTTTCTAGGGCAGCCCCGCAGGCCAGATCTAAGCAGCCCGTGGGCCAGATTTGGCCCCGGGGCCTTGAGTTTGACACCCCTGTTCTAAGAAGCCAGTTTAGGCATATCTATTGCGCCTTTGATGACAGATGTAAAGACTAAATTATTTTTCCTTGCTCTTTTCCTATTATCCTTTAGCATATATTTAACCTCCCTTCCACCTCCCCTACTGTAATTATCCAATACCCTTCTTGTCAGTTTCCTATTCCAAATATATTTCAATTTTTGTTGTTCTTCATATACTTCAAATTGTTCCTGTATCTGTTGTTTTACCAGTTTGTTTCTTTCGGTTCTTCTCATTCAGCCATTAATTCTTTTTTTCTTATTTATTGGATGTACGGTATATCCTACTTTCAACAGAAGCTCAAGGAAGAACTCTTTGCTTTAATGCATCGCTAAGATGTTCATTAGTCCCTTGGATTTTGCAATATCTTACCTTAGCTCAGCATATTTACTAACAGATTCTATTGTTAGCATTTTGACTAAACTCCATGGATTGTGGAGAGATATTACTTTTTTGAATCTCCCTTTCAGCTTAATGTTTACCAATTTTCTAATTTTTAGAAATTTGCTTTTTTGAAGTGAATTGTGAGAATCCTGAATTTCTTTAAAGGCATCTCTTTACGTCCACTGCTTATAGCAGTATCAGTTGCCAATCAATTCAATAAAATTTAGGTCTTGAACAAGCTTCTAGATCTTACTTAACATTATATCCTGGGTTACATTTATCCTTTTTAGCTCTCTGACAGGCTATTCCAGGGCACAAGAACTTAGATCACTAACAGCTTCAGAGCATACATTTTTTCCATTGTGTAGGAAGTCAGAATTTGCCCATTATTATTCTTTCATTTTCATGTGTTGATGCTGCAAATCTCTGATTAGTGAGCCACAATAAGTTGATATACCAATTGGTAAGCAAAACTCTGTTGTGAGCAATGTTTATTTGGGTAAGCAAAAAGCAACAAAGCCATCCGTACCGTTTCTTGGCAATTTTCTCAGAAGTGCTTTGCCAGCGCCTTTGTCCAGGATGGTGGGTGGGCTTGCCACCCAGCTGGCATTTTTGCATAAGAGACAACTAGAACCTGGGTCTTTTTGTTCCTAACTCAATGCATTAACCACTACACCAAACTTGTTCTCGGGAGGCTCTTTCTAGGACTTAAATCTAGGACTTAAGCGTAATATAAAGAAACAAACAGGACCCAAAGAATTATCTTTGAACTAGTACCTACTTAAATAATTCATGAATTATCTGGAGGGAGGTGATCAATTGAAAGACCAAATTTATAGATAACATCAAGTGCCAGGACAATGAAAATTCCAATTAGCTGCCAATAGCATCAAACGCACGCTCTATCTTCAAATCTTAATCATAATAATGTGGAGTTAATTGAAAGTGTCAGTGCTATTCAATGAAAGAGGAACATTCAATGTCAGCCCTGCTAGGTAGATCAGACCAAGAAATCAATTCCATGGGAAGGCAAAAAGCACTTTTATCAAGATTGGCTATAATAAGGGAGTCATGCAAGTTTGATAATGTTGCAATACCGCCAACTACTTACTGTAGTTCAGTGAATTAGGAAGGTGTCAAAGCCAAATAATATCTCTGTTATGGACTTAAAATAAGTTTTAACCTTCTGCTTAAATATCCCTACCAAAGTAATGTTCCTATTCTCGATATAAAGATACTCTTCAATGTAGAAAACGACCAAACTACTTCCTCACCAGCCATCAACACTTGGATGAGCAGAGTAACACCAAGATTAACACTAGACCAACAAC
Source organism: Ahaetulla prasina (assembly GCF_028640845.1). Classification (NCBI taxonomy): domain Eukaryota; kingdom Metazoa; phylum Chordata; class Lepidosauria; order Squamata; family Colubridae; genus Ahaetulla; species Ahaetulla prasina. Next base: position 81,554,262 of record NC_080540.1, on the reverse strand, counting down.
CAAGAAGTAAACAATACTCTAATCAAGGAATTTCCAACTCAGACAAACAAGCTAATGGTAAACAACAGCCTAACCAAGGAATCACTAAAACCATTCCCACCAACATTGACAAGGCAAGCCGTTAGAGTATAAAATGAGAGCAAACAGCACTAACTTTTGCACTGATGTGAACTAATCTGGTAATGAAGCATCTGCAAGAAAACAACCAAGCTCAAAAATGCACCAAGGACCCCACAGTTCAAATCCTGAGTTACAAATATTCTATCAGAAATCTTTCAGAAATTGGATTAAAATAAAACTGCCAGCCACATCTGGATCTAGAAAGAGCAATTAAATCAAATACATCCACTCTGAAGAAAATGAAACGAGTGTTTTCCCACAAGGCACATATAGTTGTATCTACTGTTGCTGTTGGACTGATTCTCCTTTCCCTGAATCTATTAACCGATAACCAGCATTTCCAAATGTGTTTTACTCCCTCAGGTCTGCAAGTCCTACTGTTCCTATGCCAATAATGAAAGCCACCAGACCTCCACGCAGATTGAGCCCAACCTATGAGATCAAGTAGGAAGGAGCTGCTTTTGGTCCCACCTTTCTGAGGTATCAAGGGAGCCAAAGTGAGAAGGAGTTTGCCTTTCCATAGCTCTGCTACATACTACATACTTTTCCATAGCTCTGCTACACATTGACTCACAACTGAAATCAGAATGGGTCCCTCCTAGATAGGTTTTAGGAAGTTATTCAAAATGACTTTTTTTATAGAACCCTTTAGAAACATCAGCTGTGGTGTTCTTGGTTTTTTTTTTGTCTCGTCTCCTTTTCGTGATTTGGACAGCTTGCTTTAATTCTGTTGGCTGTTTTTACTGTGATAAGTGTAACCAACAAAAGTCACAAGATTATGGCTGGATTAAATCAAATAAAGAAAGAATAAAGTGATACACAGTAGTATCTGCCATATTTCTTGGCTCTTAACAGAATATTTAGAGCGCACATTTATAATAGATCACACAGGTGCCTGTATGAAGTTTGCATGAGACTGTGGCCATTGACATTAATTCATACGGTTGTTCTGAATTTGCTTTTACCCCAGCTGCCTACATTTCCTGTTTTTGTTTATGCCATTCAGCTAGGCATGCAGGATAACTTTCAGCTGCGTTTCAATGGTCTTGCATCCACATCCTGAATGTCCCTGACAAAATTCCAGCCTCTAAAACACCAGAGCCTATGAAAAGGCCGGGGAGTTAACATTCTAGCCTCAAAACGGAAAGGGAGCAGGCTGAGCTCCCTGAATTGATCAAACTGCAGCTGCTGCATCTGGAGTAAAGTGAAACCAGACCTTGGAGGTCCTGTTTATGCCAAGGTTTTGCTGAGGTTGCCTTTGTGGCCTGGGCTGCTCATACTGGCGTCCTTAAGCAACAAGCCACCAGAGGCCCAACTAGGCAATTTAACTGTGAAAACTCAGTGGGATTATAAAAGGAGTATCTCAGTTCAGTATTTTAGTAAGAAACTATTATAGATCTATAGATTATATATTGTCAGGCAAGTGGTACTTTGTGAGGGTACTTCTGTGGAATCTGCAATAGGACCCTATTTAGTAACCAAAGGGCCCCTGAATGCCTGCTTTCACTTGTCTGGAGTAGAATTGGCCAATTTGGCGCCTAAGGTTACTCACTGGGAATGTTTCAACTACTGATACTCCATGCCTCTGAAGATATACTAGCGATTCTCTTTGACAAACATAACTAAGCGTAGGGCAGTTGCACAAAAAATCCAGGGACATCATTCAGCAGTTTACTAGAAAATTGCAGCTAAGACAAATATGCTCAGCCTTCTTCTACAAGGTGTCTTCCAGATATGGCAGAAGGGCAACACTCCAATTAGGAAATGCTGACATACAGTACTTTATTGAGAATGCTACAGGAAATCAACTCCTCAAACTCTTTAGTCCTGGATCCTCATTCCATTGCTTGTCTACTGTATGATCCACAACTCCTGTTCTGTTTCCTTGAGATCCTGGCTTTTATTTACATTTAGCTTGAAACAACTGATGGTGTTGCATGACTTCCATCTCCTTCGCCTCTCCTCCCACCCACCTCCAATGATTTGTTAGATTTTGTTGTGGAGATGTTCCAGCATCAATCCCCACTCCTGTATACAAATCCGCTATCCTGGTTTTGGAAGTCTCTGCACCCTTCCCTCCTCTTCCTCCACTCTGGAGCCTCCTGGGGTGCAAGGCCCTCCCCCCCTTTCTCCTAAACGCCAGGGCGGCCTGACCTCTTCTCAGAGGCAGATCAGACAGTTCCTGCTCCTGTCCGTGACTGGAATAGGCTGGCTGGATTAAACATTCCTTCTGCTGGGCAGGGAGGGGGAGGGCTGCAGTCGATGCATTGGGAACAGGGGGCCTGACCAGTGAAACACGGCTTTTCTTGGCAGGAATGGAGCAAGCACTTAATTTCTGCTGGTAGCTTGGTGGGAGAGGGAAGGAGGATTAGCATAATCACCTACAGCGTTTCCCTGGAGAGCCCGGATTGCGCAGGCATGTGGAAAAAGGAGCTGAAGAGGAGCCGCTGGCTACTGGTCACTGGGGCTGGCTCAGTCCATTAGAAATGGGAAAGGTCAGGGCACTTTCCCAGCTGCTAACTGTCCCAAAAGCTGCTCTGCAGGGGAGGGGGTGTAAGGATTGTGGCTACTTCGCCCCACCTGGGACACCCCAGAGGTGTTGGGCTAATGTTCACCTCATCCTTGGCCAGCATAGACTGGAAAGCCAAATCAGCACTGTAAAGCTAGCACAAGGGACCTGTGTGAATTGAGAAACAAACTGCAAGAATGGAAAAGCATGTTGGATATCAGCTATCCAAAACATGTTCGATATTGAGAAAGAACCTGGCTTACACTACCAAGAGTACAAGGTTGAAATGCCCTGTCTGTTACAGAGGTACAAAGATGCACATTACTACATTCACATTGTGGTAATAAACTGTCTCTTCCCATTATAATCCTCAACATTCAGGATTAGGGATCAAAGCTGTGAGAAACTTAGACCCATTTGAGCGTAGGAAACAAACACACACATCCGCCTTTTACTGTTTCATGCCTCCTGTGGTTTGCCAATGAACCAACCAGAGCTTCATTTTGCCTCCAGGTACTTTCAGTGGAAAATTGCCGATGTGATCCAAACACTGCTAAAAAAGCAACATATGGCTATATAATTCCCTTGCCATCCTTCGTTGCTTTTTCCCTCCTTGTGATCTTCTTACAGGTGGTGTGCAGTGTGCACAGGTTAAAAAAATGTGGAATTGCCCAGAGGAGCCACTTTTTCCTCATAAGCGTTTAATTTATATTTAATCACTTGCAACTGCTTTACATGTTCAGTTTGTATGTTGTATAAAAATTACTTTAAATTGCCAGGATGTTTTTGAGGACAAAATTGCAGATTGTCCAAAGAACCCATTATTAAAATAACTTTGCCAGAAAGATGTATTTTGTGGTTTCTGTATCTTAATTCTGAAAATGCTGGTATACAATTCTTCAATATTCTTGAATATTTATGTTAAAAATGGAGCTGTAAAATTAGCATTAATAAAATGACAGGCTTAAACAGAAAGTGGTAATAAGGAAGGTATGCTTTAAAAAGTGATTCTTTGTAACTATTCAAAAAATTAGAAGAGTAGCACTACCTTGACCTGTCCCTGTAGATGCTGTTATCTGATATTTCCAGTTTGAAAAGAAACAGCAGGATGGTCAAAGCCCAATGTAACTGTTGCTATCTAAACCAGGGATCTCCAACCTTAGTAACTTTAAGACTTGTGGACTTCAACTCCCAGAATTAAGTATGTAAGTAATTAAGTAAGTAAGTAAGTAAGTAAGGGGTGTGCATAAGAGCATAAGCGTGCCTACCATTCCTGTCCTATTGTTTCCTTTCATTATATCCAATTAATATAGTTATTACATACTCATATATATATGCTTATATATTGTATAGTTATTACATGCGGTGTGGCTCAGGCTGTAAGAAGCCTGTTATTAAAACACAGCTGCCTGCAATTACTGCAGGTTCTAGTCCCACCAGGTCCAAGGTTGACTCAGCCTTCCATCCTTTATAAGGTAGGTAAAATGAGGACCCAGATTGTTGGGGGGGGGGGCAATAAGTTGACTTTGTAAATATACAAATAGAATGAGACTATTGCCTTACACACTGTAAGCCGCCTTGAGTCTTCGGAGAAGGGCGGGATATAAATGTAAATTTTTTTAAAAAATGCTTATATATACTGTGTGACAAAAATAAAAAATAAATTCTGGGAGTTGAAGTCCACAAGTCTTAAAGTTGCTAAGGTTGGAGACCCCTGATCTAAACAACTATCGGTTGAAGTCTGAAGTTCTATGCCATCCCTGGTTTTAATGTAGACAGCAAAGAAAATTTGTCTTTCAGAAAGAGAAGGTCCCAGTACTTTCCTTAGTGTAAAGCAGTGTCAATGTCACACAGGAAATGGTGACAGAAACTCTTGAAAATAGGCTTCCAAAGGCAAGTTGCTGCACTAGAAGCTAAATGTAGATTAGCATTTCTCCACATTGTTCCCAAAACCCCATATATATTCAGGTATAGCCAAATATTGCTATGCTTGCAGAGCTCAGAAAAGGCATCTAATCTAATCTAAAATGAATCCACTTTTCTTTATCTCTGATTTCTTCCTGAGGAGGGTGTGAGTGTGTCTGTGTGTGGGCACACGCAGCATTTTAGCTATTCCTAGCTCTGTACTCTTCTGGACAGAGAGGTTTGACATTATTCCTGGGATCTGTTGGAGCCACTCTCTCAGTTTAGGAGTCACAGCCCCAAGTGTTCCTTCCACCAATGGGATTCTTTGGCCTTTATTTTCCACATCCTCTTCAGTTCCTCCTTCAGATCCTGATACTTCTCCAGATACTCAGATTCCTTCTTCCTGAGGTTGCTGTCACCACTGCTGTCTTCTGCTCCTTGTTTACTACTGTAACTCTGGTTGATTGACCAGTACTTGTCTGTCTGAAGTCCCCAGGATCATATCCCTGTTATTCTCCACAACCTTTTGTGGATTCTACCATCTTGACTTGGGAAGGTCTAGCCCATACACTGTGCAAATGTTTTTGTACACAAATGCCAGCTAGTGGGTTGTGTGATTCAGTGTATACAGTTCCTACCTGGATATCACACCCTGCCACTATGTGTTGGTCTGCCTCCGAGTCCTCTCTGCATAGTCTAATACAGTGGTCACCAGCTGGTGGCCCGTGGACCACTGGTGGTCCGTGAGAAAATTTTGGTGGTCCCCAGAAAAATTATTTGCATTTTTTATATTGCACTAAATCAGGGGTCCTCAAATTACAGCCCCTAGGCCAGATACGTGCAATGAACGTTTGTGTTGCTGCAGAGAATCTACCCCTTTGGGATCTTTTTGTGTGGGTTGGAAGGGGCAGAAATTCTGACTTGGGGTCTGCTTCAGCCTTCTGGTGCGGGGCTTTGGACGAAGGCTGGAGGGAAGTGCCACTGGTGGCGAAGAGCCGGAGGGCCTTGTTCTAGTGGGACTGCATCATGCCCTGGAACTGGCTGACCATCTAAGCCCACTGAGCTGCCAGGCGCCGGTACATGGCCTTGCACTCCCACAGGTCTTCCCTCTGTTTGGAAAGCCTATGCTCCTAGTCCTTAGTGAAGTGCTTCTGCTAAGCCTCCTTCTCGGTCAGATCCAATTTGAACTGAGCCAACTGTTTTGCCAACTCTTTTTCGTGGTGGCTGCTTAGCTCCAACAACTGCTTCCTGTTGGGCCCTAAAGAGCCCGGGCGGGCAGGTGAGAAGTAACAAGTAGAGGCTGGCAAGGTGCCCCTCGACGTGAGTGACATTGAGTTGGCCATGCCCACCCAGTCACATGACCACCTTGCCACGCCCACCTAGCTGGTCATTAGGCATATCATATTAGTGGTCTACGGGATTTAAAATTATGAATTTAGTGATCCCTGAGTTCTGAAAGGTTGGTGACCGCTGGTCTAATAGTTTCATAGAACCAGTTTGGTCTAGTGGTTAAGGCACCAGGCTAGAAACCAGAAGACTCTTTTAGTCTTACCTTTGGCCTGAAAACTGGCTGGGTGACTTTGGCCAGTCACTCTCTCTCTCAGCCCAGCTCACTTCACAGGTTGTCGTTGGAAAATAGAGGAAGGAATATTTTGTGTGTTCACCACTCTGAGTTATTTTAAAATATTCTGGACCTTGGGTCCTATATAGTGTGGTAGACCCCCCTCCTCCTATGCTTAGTGCCTATTTTTGTTCTGTTATAATAAATGCCTCATTGCTGTCTTTTAGTCTATCCCTGTCCAGCCACTAGCAGAATTTCCCAATATTTGCTACCTCAACTATCTTTCAAAAGGATACACTCCCATGCAGTGTCTTATCTTGTCATGGCATTTCCTCTGCCTGGCCTTCCTCCCATTTCTGCTGCTGCTTCAGGAATTCTCTCAGCAGCTCATCTTTTGGTGTCATTTTACTGATGTATCTATAGATGCTGTAGGTTTGATCCAGGAAAGTGGCTTTGACATTCACCAGACTGCCCATTCTTTTTCTGGCTGATGTACAATCTCTGAGTGTTGGACTTGAGGTAGAAACCTCTGTACATCATGAGGAGCTTCTGTGTCTTCATAGTGGAAGCTTCCATGTCCTCTTTTGGTCAACTCACTCTACTGGCAGGATATCTGATGACTGGCAATTCATTCAAATTGACGGCATGGATCTTATTCTTCCCATTGAGCTCATTATCCTTATCCTCAAAGGATAAGATCTTTCTTATCCTTTGATTGTACTTGGATGTTGCAATCTACCTTGCCTCCGTATCGTGATTTCCATGTGGTTATAGGATACCAAGGTACTTGTAACTGGTTTGTATGTCTGCTATGTGGCCCACTGATAGTTCCACCCATCAGTGTTAATAATCTTCCCACTCTTGATTACTATCTGGCCACACTTCTTCAGTCCAAATGATATCCCAATGTCCACACTAAAGGTCCATTTCAGTTGGATCAGCAAGTCAATGTATCATTCATTCTTTGATTACAACTTAAAATCATCCTTGTTGGATTAGAGTTCCACTCTTGAACTTGTACCCATATTCAGTTCTTTTGATTATCTTTTGATGGGTTTCAAGCCTATATAGAACAGTAGTGGGTACATCATCTTGGTATCTGCCACACTTGATGGCTACTTCTTGTGAACTGTCTTGAGTTGACTTCCAGTGTTGTCTTCCATGGTCCCATTGAGTTCTTGAGGAAGGTCCTTAGCATCTTGTTGATTTTGTATAGCAGCAGACATTTAGAGATCCATGGCATTGAGTCATATGCTGTCCGGTAATAAATCCCAGCTGTGCTCAGATTTGTTTGTCTAGACCTTGAGTCTTGGGCAATTGCTCTATGAGCAACTGGTGTTTTGAGCTCTGGTGTTGTTCCCAGTGCATTTTGAGCTGTGCTCATATATTGGCTCATAGGTCCTGTAGCCTAACTACTATGATGCCTGATAGGACTTTCCATGTTGTGGGAAGGTAGACTATTGGGCAGCGGTTGAACAGTGCTGTTCCCTTGTTGGAGTCTTTCATGATCAGCACAGTCCTGCCTTGTGTTACCAGCCTGAGTGGGGGCCTGCTGCTAGTAGATGGTTCTTCTGTGCTACTAGGCTTTCAAGTACTATTACTAGTTTCTTTAGTCACTAGGTGTGGCTCATTTTTGAGCTAGATACTGTCCAGCTCTTCACGTTTTTGACCCGCCGTTGGATGTCTGCTCCTGTGATGGTGACTGGTTTGTGTTCTGGGAGATTGCTGTGATCTGCTCTCAGGTCCTGAAGCCACTTTGCACTGGTATTATATGCCGGATGGTTAGATTACTCATATATTCCTGGGGAGGGCTAAGTTAAATACCCATTCATCCATGAAGCTCCTAGGACAGTGATGGCTAACCTTTTCCGGACTGAGTGCCCAAAGCGCGCACATGCAGTTGTGAATGCATGTGTGTGCACACACCCCCAAAATGCAATGCGCACATGGCCCCCCCTGTGTGCCCCAGCCCCCATGCACGCATGTACTGCTCCCAACATGTGCGCGCCCCCCGCTCATGCGCGACAGAGACCCGAAGACCAGCTAGCTGATAGAAGATGCACACACAAGCACAGCAGAGCTGAGCTGGGGCAACGGCTCGCTTGCCCACAGAGAGGGCTCTGCGTGCCACCTCTGGCACACGTATTTATTTATTTTTATTTATTATTTATTTATTTATTTGATTTCTATACCGCCCTTCTCCCAAAGGACTCAGGGCGGTTTCCAGCCAAATAAAACACAGTTATACATATAATATAAAATTTAAAAATATATTAAAAAACTAATTCAATTTGGCCAAATTTAAAACTTAAAAACAAGAATAAAACTATGATAAACCCCTATTAAAATTACTAATTATTTCAAGCCAGCCCTGCGTGGTAGAATAAATAAAATAAATACGTCTTCAACTCGCGACGAAAGGTCCGGAGGTCAGGAAGTTGTCGTAATCCTGGAGGAAGCTCATTCCAGAGGGCAGGTGCCCCCACAGAGAAGGCCCTCCCCCTGGGGGTCACCAGTCGACGTTGTTTGACTGACGGCACCCTGAGGAGGCCCTCCCTATGGAAGCGCACAGGTCGATGGGAGGCTATAGGTGGCAGCAGGCGGTAAATAACCTGGTCCCGTAAATAACCCGGTCCTAAGCCATGGAGCGCTTTAAAGGTGGTAACCAACACCTTGAATTGCACCTGGAAGACTACAGGAAGCCAGTGCAGCTTGCGCAGGAGAGGTGTTATATGGGAGCCTCGAGTCGCTCCCTCTATCACCCGCGCAGCCACGTTCTGGACCAGCTGGAGCCTCCGGGTGCTCTTCAAGGGGAGCCCCATGTAGAGAGCATTGCAGTAGTCCAGGCGGGAAGTGACGAGGGCATGAGTGACCGTGCATAGGGAATCCAGGTCTAAAAAGGGGCGCAACTGGCGTATCAGGCGTACCTGATAGAAAGCTCCCCTGGAGACAGTTGTCATATGTTCTTCAAAGGACAACCGTCCATCCAGGAGGATGCCTAAGTTGTGAACCCTCTCCATTGGGGCCAATGACTCGCCCCCAACAGTCAGCGATGGCTTCAACTGACTGTACCGGGATGCTGGCATCCACAGCCACTCAGTCTTGGAGGGGTTGAGTCGAAGCCTGTTCTTCCCCATCCAACCAGCCATAGGTTCGCCATCACGGTCTAGTGCTCAACCAAACCAACCAACCTCACGAATTGTTATGAGGACACAATTGGAGAATGAGAATATTACATGGGTCCTGAGCTCCTGGAATAAATGTCGGGGGGGAAAATCTAACCAATCAATAGAATAAATGAAAACTCTATTTTATTAGCATGGAAGGCTAATGCTGAAAATACTCAGAAAGCCTGGGGAGGAAATTGACATTTACTTAAGAAAAAACTTCCATAGACAGGATGGACTCTGGAACTGAGGGGAGCATGAGTAAAGAATAATATGAAAATTAATGTCCCAATGACGTAGGTAGACCATCCGGCACTCTCAGCTCAACATCAGTCCCAATCATCAGTAAAGGATTTTGAAATTGCAGTCCAAAATTTTTGACAAGTACCCGATTTCCTACTGCACCTTATTTCTTTGAGGAGAAGAGCAACTCCAGCAGAGAAAAAGATGGTGATGCCACTGATGTCAGAAAGGTTTTTGGTTGTGTGGCATGAGATGCCACCATCACTGAAGCTCCTAAAATGCAGTGATGCAGCTATGGCTACTACCGCATCCAAACACCTGACATTTAAGGTGTTTTTGCGTGCTGATGGCCAACGTCACCCACCCCCTTGAATTGGGCCTGGATAGTCACGGATGTATTTTTAATCCTGGCAGAATCCATTTAGAGCGAATTACCCTCAAGTAAAGAGGCTCACCCTGTAGTAGCATGCATTTTTCATCAAGTGGCCAGCCCAATTTACAGATTGATAGATTAGCCATTTAGAAATCCTGCTTTGGAAAGCCTCGTCCCATCAGCCCTGCTCTGCTACTTAATGCCTCTCATCCAGTGAGGAGCACCCAAAGAGAACCTGGGACCTTTGGGAGCACTCATTTACTTGCTTATACTATAAAAGAGAGGGGGAAATCTCCTGTTCTCACACACACACACACACACACACAACCCGGTAACCTTAGTGCTAAATTGAGTTGCAAAGCATGTTGGTCCCATCTCCGGGCGAGAGCGACGGGTGAACAATGGGGGCTTTTCAGCTTGACATCTCAATGAGCAGGAGATGGGGAGAGAGAGAGAGAGAGACCCTCCGCCCCTTCAGTTCTCCCCGCACCCAGCTTTGTTTGGGGAGCAGACAGCAGCCTCCAGCCCCAAGAGCCTTTCAGGATCTAGGAGCAGCCATTCGTCATGGCCTACACAACCCCCTCCCCACTCCCTCAGCTGGTCGTCTGGGCAGAGAATTCACACACTTGTCAGTCCTGGATCGAGAGAGACCCTTTGTGCCTAATGGGGCCTGGACCTGGAGATGGGTGAGATGGGTCAGGAGGTTGGGGGGGGGAGGAGAGGGAGAGAGAGAGAAAGAGCGAGAAGAAGGAGGGGGCAGAGGGAACAAAAGTGGATCCTGATATACCCCAGGAAGTGTCCTGGAATAAGAAGCTTCTGGAAAATTGCCCTGACTATTATCAGCTAAAGGGAGATTGATTTCTGGTGTGAAAGTGCCAAGATTATCTCTGGGGCCTATACATGAAAATGTGGTCTTAACCAACAAGATTGTTCAGAAAACCAATTTTCACTGCAACCCAATTCTATTCATCTTTACTCACAGTTTTGTGCTTACCTGTAGGCAAGGCTCCCTAAACATAGTGTACAGTCATAGATTTACTGGAGGGGAGAATAGCAAATGTTCATCGCTATCCCTGTCTTTGGATGTGTTTGTGGAGTAGAACGAAATCAGATGGTTAACACACCCAATTGTTCTTTTTGCAGATTTTGCCACCCTAGCTAGCCTCCTGGCACTGAGCTCAATTGCTTCCATGGGGCAAGCCTGAGGTCAGCATTTCACTGACAACAGGGATACTGATGAACATGGGGACACGTGAAGCAAATATTGAAAGAGCAAACTGCATATTGATTTGATTTGTAAAGTAATAGAACCTTCACTGTCCCTTCAGAATTGTAAATCCAGGCACACAAAAGACAGAATAGCGTCTGCCAATAAATTCCCGGCAGACAGCAGTGGCTCTAGTCTCTGTTCCCATTCAAGAATCCCATCCTCAGAAGCAGGAAACCGCCAATCCCTGAGATCTAAAAGAAAATTGCCACGCCCCAAGTTTAGGCAGCCTCATGAAGTTCCTCTGGGGGCTCAGCAATTCACTGACAGCCACGGCTGTTCCTGCGAGATGGCTACGATCCCTCCCACTACACCATCCCCTCTTGGCAGACAAAGCCGGGCCTGGAGAGAGAGAGAGAGAGAGGCGGGGACTGCAGACAGGACCGCGTGCCAAAAACACTCCTGTCCCTTGTGGCTTCATCGTCGCCAGCATTAAATTGTGCCCAGATGTATGAGCAGGGGAGGGCGCCTGGTGGTGATTAGGGTCTTTAATTATAGGCACCCGTGTAGCCTAAGCTGGGCCCTGCCTGGATCATGAGAAGCTGGGCCCACGAGGGATCCACCAGGGGGACCAGGCCATCCCAGAAGCAAAGAGGAAACCCATGTCTTCTGAACCAGAGCCAGGAGACAGAGACCCTCATACTGGTAGCTCAGAATGAACAGCCTCTTGAGAGGAAAGGATAATCTCCTTCCCTTTGACGGAATACAAATCCACCCCTCTCATCCTTACTCTAGAAAGAGGGATTAAGCACAAGCATGATTCTTATGATTCTTGATGAAGGTGTCTTTTCTTTTATGTACACCGAGAGCATATGCACCAAGACAAATTCCTTGTGTGTCCAATCATACTTGGCCAATAAAAAAATCTATTCTATTCTATTCTATTCTATTCTATTCTATTCTATTCTATTCTATTCTATTCTATTCTTATTCTTATTCCTATTCTTATTCTATCTCTTCAGGAAGTCCTATCCCAGGGCTAGGCAACCTGACACAATTCCTAGCCATTGGGAGTGTGTGATTTATACCCAAAAATGTTCGAGGGGGTGCTTGATTTGCCTATACCTATCCTCCATTTGCCCCATTCCTTTTTTTTCCGGCTGCAGATTTTTTTTTCTACAGGATCTAGAGCAGGGGGGAAATCCAGCAGGTTCTGACAGGTTCTGGAGAACCTGATGCGGAAATTTTGAGTAGTTCGGAGAACTGGCAAATACCACCTCTGGTTGCCCCCAGAGTGAGGTGGGAATGGAGATTTTGCAATATCCTACCCCCAGGAGTGGGGTGGGAATGGGGATTTTACAGTATTCTTCCCCTGCCACGCCCACCAAGCCACAGCCACAGAACCAGTAGTAAAAAAAAATTGGATTTCACCACTGATCTAGAGTAACCTAATTAATCAGCTATGTGAAGGTCTTGATCAAGATGCAAAGCCAGTTTCTCCAGGGAAGGAAGGACAGCCCTTCTTCAGCAGCAGTCTTCTGACTCTGGAAATGTCAAACAAGAGCAGTCCTCTCTGTTGGCAAGACGTCTGTGTGTTAAATAACAAAATAATATTGCTGACTTGCTAAAGCTGCATGAAACAAGATCAGCTCATGTATCCAGTTTGGCTTTGGTGTGACTCCCAAGCTGAATGTAGCCAAACCAGAAATAAAGTAGCCATCACACAATGAGCTTGTGCTATAATAAATGTGCTAGCTGGAAAAGCAACACACAACTCTTTGTTGCTTTTACACAGGAAAAATGATTCATTCACAAGTACTAATGGGAACAGGCAGGTCACTTTGGATTATTCAATCCCTAAAGCCTGTATTGTTCATAAAACTTAATTATATAGAGAAATACAGTTCCCATGTTTTATCTCCAAGGTGATTCAATTGACTGAAATTATGTGACCGCACCCCATAATCCTGTGCTACTTTATCATTGTAATTCCCCCCAATCCACTTCCCAAGATCACTCCCTTCCAGGAACAAGCCTCAACTATTGTAGAGAGATGTCACGGCAATTCTTTCTCTCCCTTCCTAAGCTGCAGAGTGGAATCTAGGAAGGCAGAAAAACAAACCTGTTCTGATAACATCGCTTACATGTGGTACTCTAAAAGCATAATTAAGGGGTCCTTGGTTCTCTTGGAGCTTTCTCGCTTTCTTGCAAATGTTTCATTACCCAACTAGGTAACATCATCACTGCTAGTAAAAGCAAAATATCTGCCTTCATTTGAGAACGTTGCGAGCAGAGCACATACTGGCTACCATCGTATAACACTATCCCAAAGGTGCTTTTTCAAGAGGCAACTGGGCTTTCTTTGTTTTTTGACTTGAGAAGCTTCTTGGATGAGAAGTGAAACATCTTCAAGTCAAAAACAAAGAAAGTTGGTGTTGAAAAAACACCCTTGGGATAACCATGACTTGGATGAGTGGTCCGCCAGCAGCCTGCGGAGCTGGCAATGGAGTCGGACAGCGATGAGTCTGAGGAAGAACATGGGCCAGTCCTGGAGGCTGGGGAAGGCCCAGATGAGGGCTCTGCGTTGGAGGCAGAGATGGGGCCAGAGCCATCTGGGAGTGATGTGCAGACTCTGGAGCCTCCAGAGGCTGACAGTAGTGAGGCAGAGGAACAGGAGGAACCTGTTCCTAATGCACACTAAAGCAAAGAGGACAACTCGGGAGTAGGGCCAAGAGATGATTGGCCCCTCCCATAAGGCTTAGAAGACCAGAAACGGCATTTGGGCTCTTTGCTGGAAAACAACATTGATAGCCTTGCTCTTTGTCTTGCTGCATTTATTTCCTGTCGGTGTCTTCTGCTTTTGAACTTTTGTCAAGAAAAGCCTTTGGCTGTTTGCCTGATTAGACCAAGGTTGGTGATAAGACTGAAGAATTGTGTTATGAAGAATTTGCTTTGATTTAGTTTGGACTACGCTGAGCATGAGTTATATCTCAGCTGTTCTAATAACGGCTGTTTGTTTTTTGAACTGATTGCATCTACTACTACCTACTTGGGCCTGGGTCACAACAGACTGAGAATCTGCATAGACATTCTCATAACATTCTTACCCAGGGTTAACTTCAGCAAAGCTTTTGACAATATCTGCAATGAGATTCTAGTAGAGAAGACAGCAATATGTGGGCTGGTCTGCTTGACGGATACACTGATTACACAATCATACCCCATGAGTGCATGCCAATGGCTCTGTGTCAAGCAGGAAGGAAGATGTGAGTAGCATATCACAGGGTGAACAGTGCTGTTCAGCATATTGATAAATGCCTTGGATGAAACACGATTTTAAATTTTACAGCAGAAATGGGAGCAGAGCAAATAGTTTGGAGCAGGGGTCTCCAACCTTGGCAACTTTAAGCCTGGTGGACTTCAACTCCAGAATTCCCCAGCCACCAAAGCTGGCTGGGGAATTCTGGGAGTTGAAGTTCGCCAGGCTTAAAGTTGCCAAGGTTGGAGACCCCAGGTTTGGAGGATCTTGATAAACTTGAACAGCAGATAGAAACCAGCAAGATGAGTTACAGAAGGAATAAATTCAAAGACCCCTATTTGGGCAAGAAACATCTAAGCATTAGTACAGAATTGGTGGGAGTGGGAGGAAATGGTCCATAAAGAGCAGCAAAACTTGGGAAAAGAACCTAGGTTCCATAGTGGAGCACAAGTTGAATATAAGCCAACAGTGTAATACCGCTGTAAAAAAGCAAATATAGACCTAGGCTGCATCAACAGAATTTTATACGTTACACAAACATATAAAATTGGGCTGAATAAATAGAGTGTCTAGATCAAGCAAAGTCACCATTTTTTCTATTCTGAGTTGGTTGGGTCACACCTAGAACAATGTCTCCAATTCTGTGCACTGCATTTTAGGAAAGACATTCACAAACTCATTCAGAAGGAAGCAGCCCCGATGATAAGGCATCTAGGGGGAAAACATACAAGTGATGGTTGGAGATCTTGAATATGTTTAGCCTGGAGAAAAGAAAAATGCAAGAAAACATTACATCTGTCTTCAAGTATTTGAAGGGCCATTACACAGAAGACGGAGCAGAATGGTTCAAAGTTGTTCCAGAAAATTGGGGCAGGGGGCCCAGTAGGCTTCAATATCAAGGAAGTTGATTTTGGTGGGACATTAGGGAAAAAATTCTTAACAGTTAGAGCTGTTCAACAGTGGACTAGATGATGCACAAGTCTCCCGCACTGGAAATGAACAGGCTGAGTGGCAATCTGTGATATCCGACAGATACTGAGCAGGGGTTGGAGTAGATGATCTCTAAGGTGATTTTTAATATAATTTTTAGTATAATTCAATATAATTTTTAATATAATTCAATGATTCTTAAATATAATTTATTCACCCAATGTTATACTGCATACCAGAGCACTGCACATCAGAACAACTAGACACAAGAACAGTTTCTTCCCAAACGCCATCACTCTGCTAAACAAATAATTCCCTCAACACTGTCAAATATTTACTAAGTCTGCACTACTATTAATCTTCTCATCGTTCCCACCACCCATCTCCTTCCACTTATAACTGTATGACTGTAACCTTGTTGCTTGTATCCTTACCATTTATATTGCTATTGTTTCCTGATTGCTTATTTGCACCCTATGACTATCATTAAATGTTGTACCTTAGAATTTTTGATGAACGTATCTTTTCTTTCATGTACACTGAGAGCATATGCACCAAAACAAATTCCTTGTGTGTCCAATCACACTTGATCAATAAAAAATTCTATTTGCCTCACTGCTCCAAACCATCCAACTGAAACAAAGAGTCAGATGCATCTAGGAGTGAAGGAGAGTGAGAAGGCTTTTACTCTCTGTTTTGTTTTCATAGGCTACTTACAACAAATACAGTCTATTCTTGTCTTACAACAATTCGTTTAGTGACCATTCAAAGTTACAACAGCACTGAAAAAGTGACTTTTGACCATTTTCACATATATGACCATTGCAGCTTCCCCATGTCACGTGATTTAAATGTGGATGCTTGCAGCTGCTTCATATTTATGACAGTTGCAGATCCCGGGATCCTGTGATCACCTTTTATGACTTTCTGACAAGTAAAGTCAATGGGGAAGCCAGATTCATTTAACTGTGTAAACTGTTAACTGTGTAACTGTGTAAATTAGTAACTGTGTTACTAATTTAATAACTTCAGTGATTCACTTAACGAATGTGGGAAGAAAAGTTGTAAAATGTGGCAAAACTCACTTAACAAATTCTCACTTAACAACATAAATTTTGGGATCAGTTGTGGTCACAGGTTGAGGACTACCTGTATATAGGTTCAAATTTCCTGTATTCTGTATATTTTGTATAATCTCTGGCTGATAGATTAAGGAAGTCTTGCTGTAACACACACACAGACACACACACCTGCACAAACACATCAATGTAGTTCCTACATGCATAAATTCTCCCCACAGCTTGTATAAAACTTAAAGAGTAGCACATTCTGCAGCTGAGTTCCAACAACATATCAACGTCTTAAGTTGAATTTAAAATATTCGCTTGCTGCAGCCACATAAAGTAACACTTAGGTTAAAACAATCTGGCAAGACAATTGCTAGGTTCTCACAACTTGTTGTACAACTGCCCGTTCCCTTTTTGCAGATGTCTGTGTTATAAATCCCACTACGATTGTTTACACAACATCATAATTCTGTACAATTCAGCATCTTAAATCAAACCAAACCAAAGTCTCAAAAACAGTTTAACTGTAGCAGGTACAATAAGAATAACTTGAAAAAATACCAGTATTATCCATGTCCACGTAAATTAAGCATATGTTAGCAAAAAAAGATAAAGCACCTCAAAGGCAGATAAGACAGCCAAATGTTGGACTTCCAATTTGAGAAAGATAGAATAAATGATTACTTTGCTATTAAGATT
Source organism: Ahaetulla prasina (assembly GCF_028640845.1). Lineage (NCBI taxonomy): Eukaryota > Metazoa > Chordata > Lepidosauria > Squamata > Colubridae > Ahaetulla > Ahaetulla prasina. The sequence continues at coordinate 81,537,222 of NC_080540.1, read as the reverse complement.
TTTGTTGCTATTTAGTTTGTACATTGCTAATGTGACATTTTTGTTTCAATTTAGAATAAAGAGGTTATTTTATTAAACATTTGTCTCTGTAGTGAAGAAAGTGGAAGTTAATATTTTTTTTCATTCTACTTTCCTTTTTTAATTTCTTTGTCCTTTGATCTCCTCCTCCCCTTTTCAATCTTGTTTTTGTTACTCTTGTGTTTTGTCTTTTTTTTAAAAAAACGTAATAAAGTTGTTGTGGTTTTTAAAAAGAGGGCAGCCAAAACAAATACTCTGGAGCAAAGTTCTTACTTTTCAGACAACTTGGACTACAGACCCTAGAACTGCCAACCAATCCAGCCTTAGCAGACCGAGACGATCTGAGCCAAAGCACAAGATGGGTCCAACCAGCAAGAAGGAGCAGCATGAGCACCTCCCCAGCTTATCTCGATCAGAGGACTCTGTTTATAAACTAAACATAGTAGCTGATTCACACAGAAAGTGACTCTGACCTTTAAGAAAGCTAGATTTTCTTCTCTAAAACTTCTAAAAGTTTTAGAGGGGAAGTAACTTTACATAACAGAAAGTGAGAAGATACTGTGAATATATCAATGGGCAGTGAAATAGTAGAATAGGGAATATAGTTCCTAATTTATTGTTTATCTAGCTGATCCTTTTTCACACATGAAAATATAAAACTTCACCTGCTGAATATCCATTGTAAATCCTAAAGCCTGAGCCACCTGTAGACCATCAGATGTTATTGAAGGGACAACGGCCTGCCTTCCACGCCCCTCTGAGAAAGGAAGCAAAGACCTACCAGGAAAAAGAAAAAAATATGTTTTAGGACAAGTAGTTTTACCGGTGTTTGTTCTTGCAGTCCTCCAATCAGGGCTTCTTTAGGGCAATGCAGAATCCTAACAGGGCAGGGATTAACTTTGCACAATATAGTAACATTAAGTCTGGGAGTGAACCAGCTTGATTAAAGCACTGGGCTAGAAGCTAATTGTGAGTTTTAGTCCCACTTTGGGCACAAGGCCAGTTGGTGACCTTGGGCCAGTCATTCTATCAGCTCTAAAAAAAAGGCAAGTGGCAAATCACTTCTAAAAATCCTGCCTAGAAAACTGCAGAGACTACTCCAGGCAGTTACCAGGAGTCAAGATTGACTTGAACGCACACACAAACACACACACACACACAAATCCAATTAGTAAAACTTAATTGCTGTGTTCACATAGCACATTTCAGCTAAATGAATAAACCATATTCTGGCTTAACTTGAAGACCAGGTTCACGAAACATGTTAAGACAATAGCTAGGTTAGAATGTTTACTTCTTCCTAGCCTAGTGCCGATCCATTGGCTGTGACAGGAATTGTTGCCTAAGGATTGTCATCATGGGCAAAGAGAGTGACAGGCCCAAAGTCACCCAGCTGTTTTTCATGCCTAAAACAGGATTACAGGTAGTCCTCAATTTATAACTGGTCACTTACCAAGCAATCAAAGTTATAACAGACCCTGAAAAAAGGGACTAATGAAGTTCCAACACCAGGGCTCCTTCGTGGTCATTTGACTGCATTTTGGGCACTCAGAAACCGGCCCACATTTAAAGTTGTTTGCAGCATCTTGAGGTCACATGACTGCAGTTCACATGCAATTTATGAAATTTTTGCCGGAAAAAATTACTTGTGGTTTCTGACAAGAACTGCCCAATAGCAAACAATGAGTTGGCTTAACAACTCCAATATTCACTTAACAGCCGCTTTGTTTGCTTAATACCTGCCCAAAAAAGGTGGTAAAGTGGATCATAGCACCATGACTTAAAGCTGTAATTGTGGGGGTCAATTACAGCCGTAACTCGAGGACTACTCACAGAATTCAATTCCTGGTTTCTAGTCTGGTTCCCTAACTATCAAACCAAACTTTTTTTTATACACACACACACAAATTTTACATAACATTTCTTTTAATAGTGTATACAACTTATTTTGCTGGTATAAGATTTGCTACTTTCTAGACTGGCTGGCTGGTAAGCAGGGAAACAGGCAGGCAAACTGTGAAGAGAAGTCAGTGTGTATAGTGATTAAAGCACCAGGCTAGAAACCAAGAGACTGGGAGTTCTAGTTCTGTGTTAGGAATGAAAGCCAGCTGGGTAACTTTGGGCCAACCACTCTCTTAGCCTAAGCCACCTCAGAAGTTGTTACTGTGGGGAAAATAGGAGGAGGATGGAGTATTGTGTTTGTTGCCTTGAGTTATTTATAAAAATGAGGGAGATTAAAAAAATATTTTAAAAGGTATATGGAATCTGTATTCAGACTAGTAATCTGGACAATATCCTTTCACACATACCTGGGGAAAAAGAGGAATGTACAAAACTCCCAAAGCCTAAACAAGCAATCAATCACTGACACAGTTCTATCAGGTACCATTACTTAGAATACAAATTAATTGCAGATATTTAATTAAAAAACAACACAAGAACTTCCCGGTAAGTAGAATCTAAAATGTTACAGTGTATTAGAAACCTGTCTAGAAATCACCTATTTTGCCATGATGACACCATAGTTCCAAACAGTTACTATCACTGGTTTCCTTGTATGTCATTAGGTTACAGACATTATTGCTTTCCAGGAAAGGCAAAGATGGAAGTGGATTTCAGCACAAATTTCACCGCAGACTGGCCTGTTATGTGAACGCAGACCCTGAGTTTCTGTGCTGCTTTGAAAGCTAAAGCATAGTAGGCTGCTCTAACCACCCAATATTACCTTATAAGCAGGCTTGCAGTGATAAAAGAAAGGAAGGCTGATCTGGGTACCAATTGAGGGCCTGTACCTAAAACAATGGGACTTAGACGAGGCCAAGAGAAACTTCCAGAAGGAAAAAGCCCTCTTGTAGCCACCGTTCCACCTACAGGTGCAACTCCGGCGAGATTCATGGAGAGGAGCAGCCAGCGTGAACCTGGTACAAGGGCTCTGTGTTCCTTGCAACCCGGCCTGTGGCCAAGGGAAATATTGTTGGCACCAGGCAGACTCGTTCCTCTGGCAGCCAGACAGGAGGGCTTTCAGAGCTGGGGGCTGGCCCTACTGCACAGCAAACTTGCTGGCCCCCTCCCTACGCACATTGCTGCCTTCCAGATTCGGCCTCTCCTTGCATACTGATCTGTCACAGCAAGGGAGGTACAGGCCCTCAGAACTGTACTGCTGCCTGCACCTATTTGTGCAGGTAAAAAGGGCATGATACCTGTATTTCAGCAGCATCTGTCTAGGTGTATCTCTACAGTCATAAACACATATAGAGAAAATCTGGCACACACAGGTTGGAGTGTGACATCCAGGGTATCTGCACAAAATAAAAACTGCTGTTTGCTATTTAAACTAAGACAGAACAACTAGGTTATATTAGCTGGATTTGTTCAATCCGCTTAACAGTTAAAAGCCAAGCATTTGCAGCCTTTATGTAACATAAAGTGGTTCAAGCACTGGCTGGCTTAGCATATTATCTGAATACAACCCATTTGGTCAGTGGATGATTCACCACATTCTGTGAACCGCTTCCAAAAAAGGTTAATTCACCAAGTTCATTGCCATAGATTTGGTAGGTGTCAGGGGATGAATGAATTCACAATTCTGCAATAAGTGGGGATTAGTAAAAAGAATATATCATTTTACTTTTCTTTAATTGTTCTGGTTATAGGTAAAAGAAGGATATTTTAAGTACTTAAGGAGTAACTGGAAAATAAAGTTAACATGAAGGAAAAGCAATCCATATGTACTCCTGGCTTGCTTTAGTTCATATTAATCTGATGAAAATCTAATTTGGATAGAAATTCCTGTCCATATAGTACTGTATATGCCTTTGCCAATATGCACAGAAACACGTAACAAGATATATGCACAGAAACAGATCTAGAGATATATAATAATTCCATTTTATCCATTCTATATTTTGATTCAACAATTAAATAAATTATCATACCACAAAGCTCCATTTTACATACTAATAAATGACTTGGTGAAGAGCTAGAAAAAACAATTATCAGCTTTCCAGATAACATAAAGATAGAAGGGTTGAGAAACTGAAAACAGTATCAATATTCAAGAAGTCTTGACAAACTGGAAAATCAGACAGAAACCAGCAAGATTAATTTCCACCAGAACAAATATCAAGTTCTACATTTGGGTACGAACAATCTAAGTCACAGGTATCAAACTTGATCGCGTCACGTGATGTATCGTGACATTTTATGCCTTTGCGGAGCCAGGGTGGGTGTGGCCTACACGGGCTGCCAGTTTGACACTCTGATAAGGCATCAGCATGGTCCAATGGTAAAGGCCATGCTGGAACGCAGCACATACAAAAACTATTCTGGTGGATCATGGGTGAATATGATCCAAGAGTGAAGCAGTTGCAAAAAAAGTTAATGCAATTTTAGATTATATCAAAAGAAATACAGTATCAAGATCAAGAAAAGTCATTGTTTCATTTTGTGTTCTGTATTGGTCAAGTCATGTCACACACATCAGTTCTGGGCCCCACAAACAGACAGAAGCATGTCCAGAGTATAGTCATTAAGAGGACACAGGACCTAGAAGGAAAAATGTATGGGAAACTATGGAAGCATAGAACCATATATTTAGCCTGGAAAAGGCTATGGCGAAGTCTACTGTGCAGAAAATGAGGCAAAATTGTTTAGCGCTGGTTCAATAAGACAGGACAAAAAACAATCTGAGCTTCTTTTGTTATGAGAAGAATGTAAGAGGGTTTTCACTAAGATGTCTAGGAGAAATTCCCAAATGCTGAACTGAAGTGCTCTTACACATCCTTGAATTGGCAGAAAGCTACATCAACTTGAAACTGGCTAATTCTATTGCCCATCCTTATTCTGTCTGGATGGGTCTGTTCCCAGTCACTTTAATTGCTTGAGTTTCCCCAAGTTAATAGATGGTAAAACATAAGAAATTAGCCCTGTTCATGGAGTACCAAAAAACACGCTACAGTTAAGTAGTTTAACACCAGAAAGCTGAAGACAACTTTACCCTATTTCAAAATACTCACGTGCTGAGGACATGGTGAAGGCAAAGAAGGAAGGAAGGTGCTAGGGCATGTCTGAACTATGGTTGGACAAGTGAGGAAAAGAAGCAAAGTGTCTATCCCTTACCTACCTGCATTTTACCCCAGCATCTCACAACATTGGTAGACAGTTTTATGACATAAAAATTATAACGCACTTTATGACAAAACAAAATGCCGTAATGTATTTCCTGCAGTCAACTCCTAATGCTTGATTGCACTATACAGTTCAATATGGGCTACTTCCAAGGTTGATAAATCTCTGAATGTCTCTGAATTTTTAAGAACATTTCCAGTGAAGATAGTACTGTATATTAAAAGCTCTGCCGTTGTTGGAGGCACTGAGGAATCTGGTGAGGAAATACCTTGAAATGATGACCCAATGGGTCATGGATTGTCTAGTACAGGGACCCTCAACCCCTGGGCTGCACCCTATTACTGGGCCATGAGCTAGGCCATGAGCTGGACCGTGGAAGTGGTCAGTGAGCAAGCGTGCATGTACGCGCATTCCCATTTACGCAAGCAGTGGGCGAGCATGTTGACTGGGATGGCAAGGCTTCTGGTTTGAGCAGGGGGTTGGACTAAAAGACCAAAGTCCCTTCCAGCCCTATGATTCTATGTTCTACCTCCCAGATGACCTGGACTTCCCTGCACAGGCAGATGGTTAAACCTGTGAATCTACCATCTGACAAAAACTTCCAACGATCATTGAAGTTACGACGACACTAAAAAAGTTACTTATGACCATTTTTCAGAGTTACAACTTTCGAAGCATCCCAAAAATTCAGATGCTGGGCAACTGGTTCATACATATGACTGTTGCTGTGTCCCAAAGTCAGGTGATCATCCTTTGCAACCTCCTGAAAAGCAAAGTTAATAGGAAAGTCATATTCACTTAACAACCAGGCTATTAATTTATCAAGTGCAATGGTTCACTTAACAACTATGGCAAGCAAAGTCGTAAAATGAGGCAAAACTCACTTAATAAATATTTCACTCAACAACAGAAGTTTTGGGCTCGATTGTGTGTTAAGTTGAGGAGTCATCTGTAAACTGTGATTGGTATCCTTTTTCTCCCAAAAAGAGAAGAGCCACAAAACCTTAGTGTTAACATGTTCTGCACACATAAACCCAGGACATTACATAGCAAGACAGAGCAGAGAGCCATGGGAGGGTGGGGAAGAGGAGAAACCGCAGGAGTTCTTCTTGCCTGAGCTTATTAAGAGCCACAGAAGCGCCGCGGTCGGAGTAATTCAAATGCTTGTCCGTTTAAAGATGAACATTTTGATTATTCTGGCCCTCGGGACAGAAGGATGAAGGCTGTAATAAAAGAAGACTGCGGGAGGAACTCGTATTGAAACTGCACGGGTGAATGCCAAGCAGCACAAGAGGAATTGCTGTGCTGCAAGCGAAGGCCTGCACAAAATTACAAAGAGACGGAGGATCGGCTCCAAATGCAGACGTAAAGCTCTTCCAAGCTTGTAAGAAGTAAATCTTAATTTCGTCCCGCATCCCCCGTTCTCTCACCACCACCACCACCCCCTTTTTTTTTTTATGGCGCCGCCCTCTTCCGCCCCACGGATTTTTTCCTCCTTCCGTCTCCCACCCACGTGTGTGTGTTTGTGTGTGTGGCTGGCAGCCCCCTCTTTCTCCCGACCCCCAGCCCGCATGAGCCAACCCCTGGCTGCGATTCCTCCGGTGCCGGAGACGCCGTGTCTCTAGCGGTTAGTGACACAAGCGCTTCAGCATCCTTCGCTAGGCCTGGGACAGAAGCTGCCAAGCCCTCTCACCAGCTTGCGGCCTAGGCACATCCGCCAGAGACGCTCGCACCCCCCCTCCCCCCGCATCCCCACCCCGGGCTCCGCGGCGGAACCAGGCAGCAGGAAGGAGCTGGAAAAGATAAAAGAGGGCTGTGCAGTACGTGTCTGCAGGAACGCGCGCGGGATGGCTCGTGTCTGCTGCCAGCCTGCAGAGTTTCCTGGGGACGAGACGTCTCTTGTCACCAGTAGGATCTGCTTTTGAGTAAATGTGCGGAGGAGGACGTTTTCGTACAGGCCACGTTAAATACCTCTCCAGCCTACCGGATGAGTCCAAGCGGAGTCCGATCTTGCCCAGGTTGTCGGGCGGAAAAAGGTGCAAGTAGAAGAACCCCTGGCTACGCTACCTTGAGTTTGAAGGAAAGGGGAATTTGAATAAAAGAGACTGGGAATATGTAACATCCATCCAGTAGAATAATAAAATATATCTTTCTAAAAGAGTTAACAACTTGGAAAAATTACAGAAATCTTTGCCTGATCCCAGTAAAGGCATTCTTAATAAACCATACAGACTGGATTTCCATAGGCTAAGCTGCAAATAGTCAAGTGGAGAGGGGCAGTTTCACATATGTCTACCAGTTCATTGAACCTCACTGCAATTTTCTGGATCCATGCAACACTCTGAATTGCAAAACTGCCTAGCTTGAGTTCACACAGTATGTTAGGCTGAAATGTGATCAAACAGCTCATGGTTCAGTGTGTTGTATGAATGCAATCTTGGTTTTAACAGTTACTCTCCAGTCCTTAGTTCACTCGTCCCTGTGGTGGAGAACCATCTCTGTACAAAGAGGAGCTTACAGTACTGGCGGGTTTACAAAGGAGCAGAAGATCCTTTCAGGTTTCCTGGGCCATGCAGGCTTCCAAGGGAAATGACATCTTTAACTGTGCTCAGAAGCTGATCCATAGCCCTTAAAGCAGTTGGTGTACTTCCAATCTAGGTTGGCTTTCAGCTAATCTCATTAGCAGCCCAGTAGTTGTACATCATTGTGTCACCGCATTTTCCAATTTGTCTTCAAACAGTCCCACAAAAAACATATTACAGTACTCTAACCTGGACACGAGCAGAGCATGGGTCACAGTGACCAAAGCAATGTTTCTCAATCTTGGCAACTTAAAAGATGTGTGGACTTAATTTCCCAGAATTCTGAGAGTTGAAGTCCATATATCTTTTAGTTGCTAAGGTTGAGAAAGACTGGACCAACTCACCTCTGAAGGACCACAGCCTCAGAGGGGGGAACCAAAGACACTTTCAGCAGTTAAGCTAAATGTATGAGTTTCCTCAGATTTGAAATATGATCCACACACAATCCCCATATAGATCACAACTCTCCCAAACTGAAAAAATGCCGTGGCCTCTCAAACACAACCTCTGTTTTGTGAGGATTCTTCCAGCCTGCTTCCAGATCTTCATCCAGTTTGTAACCAGCAGGATCTGGGCTCTCCTCTTCCAACTCTGATTCTAGTCATCCTAGAAATATATTTAGTCTCTTCCAAGGTCTTGAATGAAATAAGCTTTGCTTCTTTGAATGTACGGGTCTGGATGGGGAGAAACAGACTCAGACTCAATCCCTCCAAGACGGAGTGGCTGTGGATGCCGGCATCCCGGTACAGTCAGCTGCAACCACGGCTGACTGTTGGGGGCGAGTCCTGCGCAGTCTGCACTGGCTACCTGTGGTCTTCCGGGTGCGCTTCAAGGTTTTGGTTACCACCTTCAAAGCGCTCCATGGCTTAGGGCCCGGGTACTTACGGGACCGCCTGCTGTTTCCACATGCCTCCCACCGACCCGTACGCTCTCACAGAGAGGGTCTTCTCAGGGTGCCGTCCGCCAAGCAGTGTCGGCTGGCGGCCCCCAGGGGAAGGTCCTTCTCTGTGGGAGCACCTACTCTCTGGAACGAACTTCCCCCCCGGTTTACGCCAATTGCCTGACCTTCGGACCTTCCGCCGGGAACTGAAAACTTATTTATTTATACAAGCGGGACTGGCCTGATTTTTAAATTTTAAATTTAAATTTTAAACTTTTAATGGTAATTTTATTGGGTATTTTTATGGTCAATCGACGGTTTTAATTTGGCCTTTTATTGAATAAGTTTTTTAATTGTTATTTTAATATGTATATTAATTGTTTTAAATGGAGGCTGTACACCGCCCTGAGTCCTTCGGGAGAAGGGCGGTATAGAAGTTTGATAAATAAATAAAATAAATAAATAAATAAATAAATGTATAGAAGCATTATTGGGGGGTGGGGTGGTAAAATGAGTAGTATTTCACCTTCTCTTCCTGGATCTTATCACTCAGCAGCATTCTGGTTTTGTATTCAAGTCAAAAGCTGCAAAACGATCTTTATGTTGGCAGGCTTGGAAACTGAGGACTGGGTTTTACCCCGGTACTCATGACTTCCTATTCTAAATCTTGTCACGACTCATTCAACAGTTTCACGTAGATATAAAGCACAAAATGTAGCTTTGCGGGAATCCTATAGCAATGCAGTAAGGCTGAACAGCAGCCACTCTGCTCAGTTTATGAAACTGGCCTTTCAGAGATACAAAGAGATCCAATGGCTGGATTTAAGCAATACATTAATCCAAAAATCACACAAGCCCCATTTTGATACTTAGTTCCATTGGCGAGTTCAATCAAACCATGGTTAAGCTAAATTTGGGCAAATATGGCAAATAATACACTGTTCCTACTCACCAATCGAGAGAGCCAGTGCATGTAATGGCTGATTGGAGCACAAGCTACTGAATTTTTTTAAGTAATTAACCAGATTACATTGGCTCTGGGATTGTCCTAGTTTAGGGCAACCGAGGCAATATTCCACTTCTGTGATTTGTTCCATCAAAGTTTATATAAAAAGAGTGGTAAAGGTTTACAGTTGCTGTTGCCATAAAATAAAATTATCTTAATTTTAACTAATTGTCCCTTAGCTAAAGCCATCATGCTTGAGCATAGAGGAAGTTTCAGTATGCTTCTGAGACTATACAGATCACTTAACACATAAATGCATTATTCAATAACCTGGAAAAATGTTTATTTTCTTCTCCCTTTCCCCCTTTACTTGTCTTAAATCCAGATAAACAAAACCTTCTCTGTAATTTTTTGAAATGTATACCTAGTATGAACAGTTACTATTTCTCTTACTCTATTTTTAGATCTTTTTTTCCCCCCTAGTAGCAGAATACAAAAAGAAAAAACATGTATTACTCATACGTGCAAAGATACTTTTGAGAAATTTGGGGACAGATGTGTGAAAAGTTTGGTTGGATTGTTGTAGGGTGGGGAGTGAGAGAAAAGAAATGCTGTGCAATCACAGTCTACATTACGGGGAGATGTATAGCCTCGAAACCAGTGCCTCTTCCAAACTAGAAATTATTTGGAAAGATGGAATGGAGTGCTTGGTACTTGGGCAGGGGGCAGAGCTTAGGCAGTGACAGCAAGTATTTCATTTGAGGTGTGGGGCTAGCCCTTTGTAGGTGGAGGAGAGCCAAGAGCAGAAGGAGGAGCTGCAATGCACAATTCTTTGTTGTGCTCAGCTGCGGTTGGGGCATGGAAAGGGGCTGTGGGCAGAGGGATGTGGTGACACTGGTATGTGCCGAAAGCAAGAAGGCAGCAAGCTTGCTGGGCTGCATGAAGGGCTTTCTGTTTGACTGCAGTTATGGGCTATAAATCAGGAGCAATGCCTCCGCCCTGGCCCCTCAGGAGGGAGGAGGGAGGGGGAGATGAAAAGAACCCACCTCCAAAGCCTGAGACTAAAGAAGTAAGGAAGGACTAAGGTAGTGTAGAAAGTTAGCACCCACCCCTCTCCTAGAAGAATGAAATATTTTAGGAAATATTAAAAAGGCAGAATATTTCCCCTAAAAGAGAAATAGAAATCTTAAGACAGAAACTCAGTCCCAGCTCCCTGCCCCCAGCATATATTTTGGTTATCTACAAGACAAAAGACTGGGCTTTTCTACAAAACAATAGATCTTCACCCTGAGGACATAATAGGATTAGCCTTCTACCCATCTAGCAACAGAATTCATCACATGGCACCTGGGGAGATTGCATCACCCGGCAAGGTTCAACCAAGCTTGGGATTCAAGACAACCTACAAAGTTACCCCTGCCCCATGGGAGCCTGACAACCAATCAGAATACATTTCTTACACAGGAACAGGAAGCTCCAAGGTGGGGCCCAAGAGAAGGTATAAATCTCTCTCTCTCTCACCCATGTGCTCATTTTGCCCAGGACCCAAAAAACCCATGTGGCCCTGTCTACTATTAAACCATCTTTCCAAGCACTCTCCATGTTTCCAGTGTCTTTCTCTCCACTTGGAACTGAACCCTGATGGACATTTCTTCCAATACTAGTTTGACTGAGACCTTACCAAATTGGCAGGAGCCAGACGTCTCACCCAAGACAGGAACCTCTATTTAAAGCTAGGGAGCACCCGTGCAAGATTGGGGAATCACATTCAGAGGGAGTAGGGTTACAGACTAAGAGAATCGGCTGGAGAGATTACCCCAGACTGGCAGCTGAAGATAAATGCATTTTTCTGCAAATTTCTGCAAATCAGGCTGCTCTTAAAATAATGAGCAGGGACCAATTAAAAAGTGGCAACCATGGGTAATTGGCAAAAGGAGAGAAATCAAATAATGATTTAAAATCTGTCCAAGAGAATGGGCATTATACTCCTTTTGCATCCTATAGTACAGAAGCTAGGCTCTGTGACGTGATGTTCACTTTCTTTTTTTTTTTCTTTTTTTATTCAAAAAGTTTTACAAAAATTTTTTTCCCCTTTCCCCCCCTCCTCCCCCCTCCCTTCGCAACCCTCCCCCGACTTCCCGGAACGAGCACAAGGTATAGTTAAAATAAAACAAACATATGCTAAAAATTTTCGTCCCAACTTAATTATACCCTACAATCATCAATTCCTAACTTCCCCCAAAAGCAATCAAAAATAATACATCATAATCATTCAAAAACAGTCTGATAACTCTTAGTCTGATATCTACGTTGAATATAGTCAATCCATTTTTTCCATTCCTTTAAGTATCTTTCTTGCGTATTGTCTTTCAAAAAGGCTGATATCTTCGCCATCTCAGCCAAATTGGCAACTTTCAATATCCATTCTTCTATTGTTGGTACTTCTTTTTTCTTCCAATATTGTCCTATTAGTAATCTTGCTGCAGTTATTAGATTTAAAATCAATTTAGTCTCAATTACTGTACAATCCGTAATAATTCCCAACAAGAAAAATTGCGGCAGGAACTTTATCTTCTTTTCAAAACATTTTGTAAAATCCACCAAATTTTTATCCAAAAGGCCTTTATGTCCTTACAAGTCCACCAAATGTGAAAATATGTAGCCATCACAATTACATCTCCAACATTTTGCTTGCATATCTGGATACATACACGATAATTTTTAGGATCTAGATGCCATCTATAAAACATTTTATAAAAATTTTCCTCAGATTCTGTGCCTCGTGAATTTAACATTTCTAACCCAAATTTTTCCCACGTTTCCAATAATATTGGCTCCTGAAAATTTTGTGCCCACTTTATCATACAGTCCTTTACCAAGTCCCTTTCAGAATCTATTTCAAGTAACACATTATACAATCTCTTTATATGCTCCTGAGACTGATTTCTAATTTGCTTTACCAAATTTCCCTCGTTCTGCTCTATACCAATTTTCTGTTCTCCTTCCATCTAGCACGTAGTTGCTCATATTGAAACCAAGTATAATTTTTCCCTTCCTCTCTTAATACTTGCAGAGATTTTAACTGCAAATTACCTCTTTCAGTATACAAAAGATCTTTATATGTAATCATTTCCTGATTCTGTTCTATGTTTATATTTTCTACTGTATGTCTAGGACTTGCCCATATAGGAACCTTATAATTTAGTTTATAAGAGTATTTTTCCAAACACGCAGAAGGGCATTTCTTAGCACATGATTTTTAAAGGCCTTATCCACTTTTTTGTCATAAATTAAATATGCATGCCATCCATATAGCAAATCATAACCTTCTATATTCAAAATTCTGTCCTCTGTTAAATTAAACCAATCACTTATTGCAGAGAGAGCAGCTGCTTCATAATATAATTTAAAATTAGGCATTTTAAACCTCCCTTTCCGAGAATCTTGAATTATTTTCATTTTAACCCTAGCTTTTTTACCTTCCCATATAAATTTGTTAATTCCCTTCTGCCATTCCTCAAGATTCTTATCTTTCTTAATTATTGGTATCATCTGAAAGAGGAATAAAAATCTAGGTAAAACATTCATTTTAATAGCAGCAATTCTCCCCAGCAAAGATAATTGCAATTTTTCCAAACAATCAACTCCTTCTGAACTTTTTGCCATAAAACCTCATAGTTATTCTTATACAATTTCACATTTGATGACGTAATATAAACCCCTAAGTACTTAACCTTCTTTACAATTTCAAATCCTGTTACTTCCTCTAGTTTTTCTTTCTGTTGTCTGGCCATATTTTTTATTATCACTTTTGTCTTTTTCTGATTTACCTTAAACCCTGAGACATTCCCATATTGATCAATTATTTCCAACAAAGATTTACTAGAATTTATAGGGTTTGTTAAAGTAATCACCAAATCATCTGCAAAAGCTCTTAACTTATATTCATATTGTCTAACTCTAATTCCCTCTATCTCCTTTACTTCTCGTATTTTATCCATGAATGATGTTCACTTTCTTAAAAAGCCTCTTTTTAGCCCTCCTGTCTATACATGCACAGTCTGACTGGTTTCAGCCATAACATGGCTTGCTTCTAAATAGTCCTGTGAAAATGCAACCATTGTTTTATTTAATACAGTTTCTCAACCTGGCCTACTTTATGATGTGTGGACTTCAACCTGCAGGGCTGGAATATGTTGAGCATGGATCAGCCAACAAGTCCACTGGTCTTGAAGTTGCCAAGGATGAGCAGTGCTGATTTGATAAACATGACTGCACCTATGCATATGCTTATAAATACTGAGGCTTTCTCACATCATCACTGGAAAGTGTCTATTTTTTCTCCTCCTTTAAGAACAAGACCGTATAATGCTAAAGGCAGGAGTGTTTTTCTTTCACCCACCCCTCACCCCACCCCCTGGAGACGATTACATTCTGTGATAAGGCATCAACTGACCTAAAGGCAGATTTATCCAACCATTTCTGATACCTGGCTACAGTCTGCAGTCTACCCATCATGGGTATGGAATTTATATATTTGTTAAACTTCTATGCTGCCCATCTTGCCAGGGTGAATGTAGTATAATGCGAGATATAGGAAAGGAGATAGGAAACAGTAAGCAAAAGGAATTATGGATGTGAAATTCAAAAGAAAAATTAAATACATCTACATCAGCCGCATTTACTGCTCTAGAAAACTATCCTTGCTTTCATCGAGAACTCATCAACTTCATCCAGTCGTCATTCTCAGTCTTCTTCTTGGTCCATGCACTGTCTGTGTATCTGTTTTGTAATTTGTTTCTCATTCATCCCTTCTATGCAGGTAGCTCTTGCTTAACAATGCTAATTGGGACCCTGCAGTGATAAGTTTTTTTTAAAAAAAATCACATGACCATGCCATTTTAGCAATGGCAGTTCTGAGTCACTGAGCAAGACATGGGCTGGTCATTAAGTGAGGATGACTCATGACCACGATTTGGACCTCCTGCTGGCTTCCCCAGTGAGTATCCTAGTCAGAAGCCAGCAGGGAGGGTTGCAAATGTCAATAATCACATGACCGTGGGATACCGTGACAGCCCTAAGTAAAATTAAAATTTCTTCCATTTTTTTTCTTATTTGAATTTATATCCCGCCCTTCTCCGAAGACTCAGGGCGGCTTACACTGTGTTAAGCAATAGTCTCATCCATTTGTATATTATATACAAAGTCAATTTTTATTGCCCCCAACAATCTGGGTCCTCATTTTACCTACCTTATAAAGGATGGAAGGCTGAGTCAACCTTGGACCTGGTGGGACTTGAACTTGCAGTAATTGCAAGCAGCTGTGTTAATAACAGACTGCATTAGTCTGTTGAGCCACCAGAGGCCCAGGCCCATCTGTTTTCCCACCTTTAAGAATCTATCAGGATATACACATTTAATTATTTTGACTGTTTTTTATATTTTACGTGTAACTTGCAAATCTTTCCTCATTAAACAAAAATATCATAAACTTTAATGTACTAATTTTCAGATCCCTCCCCTTGGTTGCATCGTACACTGTACCTAGGATTCATTGCGAACAAAAGTGCAAACACATTTGCATCCCTAATCAATGCATACTTGTAGCATCATCATAAGCATTCCTCACACATTTATGTATAAACAACCAAGAGGACCTTATTCTCCCCTACCTTTACTCACTTGAACCAGTTGCTAAAAATTCATATATTCTCAAGTGTTTTATAGCAGTGGCCACCAACCTTTTGGGCACCAATGACCAGTTCTGTGGAAAGAGGTTTTTCCGTGGACCGGAGGGAGGCCTGGTTTCATGTACTGCCTGCATCCTGTGGATGGGGTTTCGCTTGTTTGTGCGGCTTGGTTTCTGGCATGCCACGGACCAGTGCTGGTCCATAGACGGGGATTGGGGACCCCTGTTTTAATTATATTTAGCAACCCTACCTTCCATTCTAAAGTTAAAGGAAACATTTCAGAATGGAAACCTATTTACTCAAACCTGCTAAATTTTGCAGAAATCAGTGATTAAATGCAGAGTCGTCACAATCCATCTAAGGACTGGGCAAGAGGTACAAGAATGGGCATCAAAGACTTTGACCACTCTCTCTACTGCAATAGCAACTGGAGCCACTGCCACCATCATCACAGCAGCAGCAATCCAGAAAATAAAAGAAAGAAAAAGGAAGGAAAAGAAAAAAGAGAAAACAAAACAGAAAAGAAAAGAGGAAAGCAACCCCGATTCCCCTGGCGGCCCTCTTCTCTCCCACCCTTGAGCTCAGCCACAGGCGCCTGGATCTGACTCCAAACAAATGATTAGAAAGCTGGTTATAATTGGATGGGGGGCGGAGGAGGGGCATGCCTGCTGAGAGCCACTTGGATCCAGGATGGGAGAGAGACAAGCAGGGCTGCTGGCAGCTCCTTGCAGGAAGACTCTGATCCTCCTTCAGTCAGAAACTCCGCCAGCCACAGGCTGACAGAACAGGCAATTGTAATGGAAAGATGCTGGCTTGTGTTTTGGCTTCCTGGAGCAAATATCTGTGCTCCCTTCATTTCCCCTCCTGAATTGGCAGTGTGTTGGGAGCAGCAGTAGTATACAGGCCCCAATTATCCTTTGGAAGAGAAGAGCTTGGCTGCTGATGCAGGCAGTTAACAGTGCAGTTTACAAACTGTAGCATGCAAGGGCACAGAGGCAGATGGTTTGATCTAGAGATGCTTTCAACCCGAAGAGATTGTACAGCTATTCCACCTTATTTTCTTCAGCGGATTGATTGCATGAAGGATTGTAGAAAATCTTAAATTTTGAAGCACCTCTGAGGTCCACTGAAAAGCCAGATCCATCATCTGGACTTGATGCGATTGAGTTGTCCACAATAATGAAGGATCCACAGAAATTGGGCTTATCTTAAAACAACTCAATTTGGCCAAAACTCACCTCATAATATCAAGCAGTCAAGGACCACAGTGGGTTGGCTAGTGAGGTCACTGCATGGAAAGAGCTAGGACAGTTGGAGGTTAGATTTAGGGGAGCTGTGCAGTGTTTTATCTCAAAGGTGATTTTTCAAAAGGCAACTGGACTGTTTTTTTTCCCTTGAGGAAGAAGAAGAAAACATTTTGCCTCTCATCCAAGAAGCTTCATCAGTTGTGATGGTGGGGAGATGGAAGGATAGGGCCTGGATGACTGAGAATCTCCAGAGACATGCAGTGTTTTAGTTTCAAAGGTAAAATGGTGCAGTGGAGCATGTTGAGATGCAAATTTTGCACTTCTTGACATTGTCGTGCCTTTCCCTGTCACTGTACAGCTGTGCACAATCACATCTGCTGTACAATCTCAGATACCCTGACTATGTTGGATTGCATTTTTTTGAAGCCAGGAAGAAAGATTCCTTAGTTTATTTTACCATCTGAAGAGTTTGATTCATATATGCTACAGTAGGACAGGCATTAAGATCCTTTTTAGAAATGGGTACGGAGAAAGTATGATGACATGTCATTTGAGGGACGTCAATCTGTCTTATACTATATACCACAGCGCTTCTCAACCTTGGTGACTTGAAGATGGGTGGACTTCAACTCCCAGAATCCCCCAGCCAGCCATCTTCAAGCCACCAAGGTTGAGAAACACTGCAATATCAGATCAGAACATTGGTCCATCTAGCTCAGTATTGTCTATACTGCATCAGAATTCTTCAGATGGGATCTTCCCCCATCATACTGGGAAATGTCAGAAACCTTTTGCATGTATAACACATGCTCCTCTTTCATTAAGTTTTATCCCCTTTCTCAGTTACTCAAAAATAAGCTTGCTCTCTTTAGAAATAGAACAGGCACTTGGGAGGTCTTAACCTAAGTTCACAAATAGGGTCAGGGAGTTTTGTAAGATTGTTTACAGTAGGAAGAAGGCACTAGGCCTTGCCAAATGGATGGACACTGAGGGAACAGCAATGATGATATCTCTGTGTGTCATGTTTGACTGTTAGCTTATCTGAGGCTCTGTTTAACACCCATCAGAGAAAGCAAACAGCACAAAATTATCATATGGGCCGGGATAGTTCAGGCAATAGAAGCCTGTTATTAGAACACAAAGCCTGCAATTACTGCAGGTTCGAGCCCGGCCCAAGGTTGACTCAGCCTTCCACCCTTTATAAGATAGGTAAAATGAGGACCCAGATTGTTGGGGGGGCAATAAGTTGACTTTGTAAAAAAATATACAAATAGAATGAGACTATTGCCTTATACATTGTAAGCCGCCCTGAGTCTTCGGAGAAGGGCGGGGTATAAATGTAAACAAATATATATATATATATATATATATATATATATATATATATATATATATATATATATATATATATAAAGGACTCCATGAAAGTCAGCAGAATTAAACCTTCGATGAAGATATGGCATAGGAAGTTATTGAAGAGAAGAATAATCAGGAAATGCCCCTAGAGGAATGAAATATCCAGTGAGAGAAGTGAGTATTTGATAGCACCTGGCATGAAAGAGTCGATGGAGCAGGAGGTGGTCCATGCCACTGGAGCTTACCAAATGATTTGAAGCTCTGGATATGAATCATAAACTCCAGTAGAATAGAATTTTTTATTGGCCAAGTGTGATTGGACACACAAGGAATTTGTCTTGGTGCATATGCTCTCAGTGTACATAAAAGAAAAGATACGTTCATCAAGGTACAACATTTACAACACAATTGATGGTCAATATATCAATATAAATCATAAGGATTGCCAGCAACAAGTTATAGTCATACAGTCATAAGTGGAAAGAGATTGGTGATGGGAACTATGAAACGATTAATAGTAGTGCAGATTCAGTAAATAGTCTGACAGTGTTGAGGGAATTATTTGTTTAGCAGAGTGATGGCCTTCGGGAAAAAACTGTTCTTGTGTCTAGTTGTTCGGGTGTGCAGTGCTCTATAGCGTCGTTTTGAGGGTAGGAGTTGAAACAGTTTATGTCCAGGATGCGAGGGATCTGCAAATATTTTCACGGTCCTCTTCTTGATTCGTGCAGTATACAGGTCCTCAATGGAAGGCAGGTTGGTAGCAATTATTTTTTCTGCAGTTCTAATTATCCTAATTATCTAATTAGCCAGAAGTATTATAACAACCTCTCCAGAACAATGGACAAGGTTCTCAACTCCATTGGAAAAACTGAATTTCTCCATTGAGGAGGGGGGGAAAAGAGGGCAGTTATATGAGCTGCATTATCACAAAACAGAACTGTAGACAACTTATGATAAAAAAGATATCTCCATTTTCCTGATGCACATATTCAAGATATGATAGAAAGATTATCATGGCTCATCAAACTAACTGATTTCTATTCATTCCTGCTTACTCAATTAGGAGCAATGAATGCTAGAAGAGAACAGATGCTTCAAAAGCTTACCAGTACGGTAATTTTAGATGGGAAGGTAAAGGAACTGGGGGTGCAAGTAATGTTTCCAACTATCTTCCCAGTTGATGATCAAGGGATAAGAAAGACAAATGGGAAACTGGAAGTGAACAAATGACTAAAAAGGTGATGGAATCAGGAAAGATTTAGGTTCTTACACCATGGTGTACGTTGCTAAAAGATAAAACAAGCTGAAGTTGAATGGGATAGAGTCCAGGGGTGTCAAACTGCACTGTAGTTCTCCTCTGTGAGCCAGCCAGGGGAGGGGGAGATGGGCGAACACCTCCTGCAGCACTTTGCCGGTCAAAACGGGGCACGAGGGGCGCAGGCGTGGCCTCCACGTGCCTCGTTTTGGCTGACAGAGTGCTGCAGGAGGCCATCCAGGAACCTTGTTTTGGCTGCCAGAGGCAACCATAGGCCGGTCCTTTGTTATTTTTAGGCCGGCCCCGCGGACCAGATTTAAGCACCCTGCAGGCCAGATGCGGCCCGCAGGCCTTGAGTTTCACACCCCTGGAACTGAAAAAGGAAATTCTGGAAGCCTTGGCCCAAATAATCTTTATGAGAAAGAAAAATGGGCAAAGCTTTAGGAAGCCTTTAATAGCAAACTCAGTGAAAAGCTTTGGAATAAAAAAAAGAGATGTGTGTACTGTAAACCAAAGGAGGGCCTTGTAAATAAGGCAGAATGCAAATTGGAATTGGGAAAGATAGCACGTGAATGAGGTGAGGAAAGCAAGGTACAATAAAGGGTTTGCAAGGTAAAAGAAGAGTAAAGGAGGCTGTTGCTCTGCTGTGCTCAGGAGACAAATGTATCAGTGGTGGGTTGCCTCCGGTTCAGACCGGTTCTATAGAACTGGTAGTAAAACCGGCGGGAGGCTCCGCCCACTGACCCAAACATCATCAAAAGTGATCTGCATGCGCAGAAAAGCGTGCGTGGGCACGATACGAACCAGTAGCAAAGGTAAGTAGAACCCACCCCTGAAATGTATGTATTCCTTAATATGATTGAGGAATGATCTAGGAATGTTAAAAATAAAAACCCATCTTGCTACTCTAAATGAATTCATAGAGTACGATGAATCCCAAAGTGTTGAAGGAGCTGGCAGATATCAGAATTGCTGTGAACTTTGAACATTTCTGGGGAATTCCTGGCCATGGAGAAGAGTTCGGAGGAGAGATACCAACATGATAGAAGGTCTGGAAATCAAGTTCTATAGATACTAAGCATGCTTAGCTTGCCACAGAGAGATCTAAGGGGAGCTATGATAGCAAATATATAAAATATATAATAGCAAATATGATAGCAAATATATAAAGTATATAAAAAGCTGTTATGTTCTAAGGTAATTCTCTGTTGAAAATGAGAACAGAATGAGGACCAACAAATAGAAATTAGAAATAAGATAGAGATGAAATATATGGGGGTGGGGTGGATTTCCTGAAAGTACAGTTGCTGAGTATTTAGATGCCAATTTGTTGGTGATTTTGAAATGTCCTGGATGGCTATTTCTTAGGAATCTTTTAATGGATTTGGGTAGTGATCATGGAGTTGGACTAGACAGCTTCTAAGATCCCTTCCTGCTCCTATATACTAAGTTACTGATTTCAATGGACCCTGCTCCTTTGTTTATATGCAAATTGTTGTAGTCTTAAAACTTTTGTTTTCAGCATCTGTAAAAATTAGCTTTCCTAGGTTCCACAATAATATGCAGGAACAATTGGTGGCAGGAAAAAAGAAGTTATGAATATTCCAGTTGGTCATCTAATTCAGAACCAACAGATTCGTCCAACTGACCACAGCCAGCATCTAATATTACTTAATTTTATTTTTGTTCTGAAGGCTGATACATTAGGCGATAGTGTAGCTAAAGTCTACATATAGTTTAATGATGAGTCAGTCCAGTTATAGGCCATGGGCACAGTCTCCCACACTGAATGCTTGTTCAGCATTTCTCTTTAAAAAGAGACACTGAAAAAATTTATCTCACAGCTTTCATTTAAAGAGGGGTGGTGTTTTTTTTCTCCTGCTGCTGGAGAAAGTTATTCATGAAGTTTTGTCCTAAGTAAATAAAGCAACGCTCCCATAGAAATATACATATTTTTTCCTCTCTTTTCCTGACAAACAGTGCCACCTTTTCTTCTCTCCAAGTGGGTACAAAAACTTTGTGACCATCGGGCCTTCTGTTTGGAAAAACCTACTCCAGAGTAAAGAAAAAGAGAGCCTACTGGAGCCAATGAATAGAGTAGGCTGAGATCGGTGGGACTCGATTAATGTTTAACAAAGTGGTGTGATTCTCCTTTGTAGAGGATGGGTGCAGCTTGTCCTTTCTGTCCAAAGGCATTGTGCTTTGACCGGACCAGAAGGACAAGCTTTAACAAGCATCTACCCGAATCTGATCTATTTTATTCTCTGTTTGCAGGCAAGGCCTGTGGCTTAAGCAATGCATTCTGGGATTTCATTTTGTGGAGTGGCCAGTCCTCTCTGCTAGGCCCTTTGTTCTCAGAGGCATTCGGAGGAAGACCTCTGGGGAAGAGGCAGCTCAGTCGGAGAAGAAAGGACTCATACCCAGTGTTATGTATGGAGCTCCTGCAGGACTGAAAACAATTCCAAAGCATCTTTTTTTCTGTGGGTCCTCACCAAACCTACTGTTATTCTAGCTGGACAGCACAGTTGGTGGCAGGCTAGGCCTCGCATAGCTCTCTTAAGTGACCCACTGCCTTCTAAGTCCTACAAACCTCAGAAGCCAGCCAGCCAGCCAGCCTTGAGCATTGAGGTGCTTCCCACTCTCCCCCACCCCCATTCTGACCCCATCCACTTGCCCAAGCAGCTGCCTGCCCTTTGCTCTGCTGAGGTCAGAGTGCTGACTTAGGGCAATGACTGGCACATCTGCTGCTTTCTGCATAGACCAAAAGGGTTTTCTTTTTTTAAAAAAAGTAGGGGAAACACAAAATCAACCAATGATGCTGTTTTTGGTCCTCTAAGACTAGTTTTGGTTACAGTTCCTCAGACAGAACAGGGGAAGTGTTAGCCGCAATCAATTTACATCTTCCTCTGTTTTACCCCAACACTTTGGGAATCAGGTAGTTAGTGCCAAAGGGGCTATATTGCTTTCGGCTTTCAATTCCTCATTTTCTGATGTTTCGCTTTCCTGGCTCCAGGTTTGAAACAGTTGCTGAAATAAGATGTTAACTCACAGGTTAGTAAGCTCAGTGTTGCATCATGATGACATCACAATGCATGAAAATAATTTTGTGTTCTAGGATAGTGCTTGGCAATAGGAACAAAGTGCTGATTAAACACTTAACATTCAGCAAGAATCAGCATCTGGGAAATTTGTGATGTGTTTTACTAGTTTTCTGATCGTTTTCCAACTTCTTCTAATAGGAAAACAATGGTAGGATGGCTTCAGCATGGTTTCTATCCCCAGTAATTATTGTAGAGCCTTCCTCAATGATGATGATGATGAGGAGGAGGAGGAGGAGGAGGAGGAAGGAAGGATTGATTATTGCAATAATTACTAGACTACAGAGTAAATGCCTTCTTCATACCAATCAAAATTTTATAATACTGCACCCAATATTCCTGTTAAGACATAGGAGCTAGCATGTGATGGAATCCGAGGAGAGAACCACATTTTTACCTTTAACATTGCAGTGTTTGAGAGTATATCTGTGATTTTAGAATTTGCTCTTGGAATGGTGATGATGGAAACAAATTGCACAAGGAAAGTTTTCCATTCGAGTTGTATGGATCCTAACTTACATTGATGGCCTTCCACTGAAAAGCAAGGGCAACATGACATATTATCAACCAATTTAAACATATTGAAAGTTGGGATTATTTTAAAATTACAAAGCAGCCTCAGGAAATGACATGATTACTGAAAAAATAATAATGGCTTGAGGGAGGTACTTCTTATCCCATTTCCCAGATGTTCATTATTCAAAACCCTATTCATTATCTTCCCCTCCACACCCACGCACACATACAGTCAAGCACACACACTTGTAACTGCACACTTGTAAATATACATATTTCAGGTATGTATTTGTTGTCAAAACAAATTAAGAAGTCTTGCTTCTCCACTCAAAACCCGCAGCTTCCTGAGGCAGCTGGCTTTAATTTAAAAAAATAATAATCACTGGACAACACATTTCAGAAGCACAGAGAAGATTCTTTCCCAGCAGGAGGCTTGCATTGGCTCAGTCGTCCTGCCGAATGGCTCCACTTCGCCCCCTCTCCTCCCTCCCCAATTGGGGAATCCATTTTTCAAATAGAACTACTGAAGGACTACCAATTAAACTTCATTCCTATTGGATTATCCATTGGGCCCCCGCATTCCATCACATTCCATCACATGCTCTGCATCCTCATCTCCATCCCAACAGAAAAAGGATCAATAAACGAGTGAGAAAAGTCTTAAAGAGCTCTTCTGTGCAAACCTCTTTGGCCTTTGCCTTCCCTTCCCATCTCCCCCTCCTTCCAGTTGCCCCCCCTGCTAGCTGTTTACTCTAAGCCACCCAAATCAAACAAATTCCACCCTGCTTAAGATGTTCTCCTCCCACAGCCCCTCAGCAAACACCAGGGCATGGTTATTCCGCTTGTGTTCCCTGATTAGTAGAGAGACCTACAGCAACTCTAACCAGCTTTGTTTGGCTTTTCAGGACAAACCATTGGAAAGGACCAGGTCTTCATGGTTAGCTTCACCAAGTTTCAGAACAGACACACCGGGGAAAATTTAGAGCATCATTAGGCTGTTAATTCCAACTTTCTCCAGGCCAAGCCTGAAGTCTCTGTTTAACAACTGGACTGAATGCAAGTCTGCAATGGTGCTTTTAGGCATACAAAACTATTGCTGGATTCAAATATCGCTTTAAAACTTAGCAATTATTCAGTGCTTGTTAGAACATCAAGACTACAATTCGCACAATCCCTTGTCTTTGCTCTGACTGCAGTTCATGGAAGTTGCAGCCCAAAACATATCATGCAATGCAGGGGTGGTATTCACTTACCTTTGCTACCAATTCGCAAATGTGAGCACGTGCTTGTGCTCGCTATGCTCACGCGCTCCTCCTCTACGCATGTGCAGGGGTCAAAAATGGGACCTGATGACATCCAGGCGGGTGGGTGGAGCCTCTCACCGCCGGCGCTACTGGATCGCGCAATCCGGATAGAGCTGGCTGAATTTCACCACTGATGCAACATATCATATTAAGCCATATCATGCAATGAGATCAGCCTCCTATATTGTGCCCTCCTGGTTTTTTACTGTCAGCTCCAACAAAACCACCACATTTGCATGGTTGGATTACATCATGGTTGGGGAATGGAAGAGCAGTCATTTCTCCTGCCTTGGTAACTCACACAAAAAAAGGAAAACAGCTGAAGAATATTCAAACTATTGCATTCCTGTTCATTTAAAACTTCCTTGTATGTTGATGATAAAAACAAGCTTGCTCTGAGATCCCAGGCACAAATATTATCAGCCTTAATTCCATCAGATCTAGGATACAAATGCTACTGTAGTAATCCTCACATCTATATACATCTATATATATAAATAGTTATTGCCATATGCCATTACTTTTTGAACCTGGCCTCCAAAATATCTTCTCCACATTACTCATTCTGCTCATTCTACTAAGCAGCACCAGTTAGACCATAGCAAAAACATTGTGTTTGGTTTGGGGATGTCTTGCTTCCTTGAGATTGTACCCCAATTAATGAGTACAATAACAAAGAATCTACCAATCAATGAAAGTATGAGAGAGCTACATATATTTAAGGCACATCAACCAAGAAGTACTTTTCTCCCACTGTACCAGGGGTGCTATTCAGCAGGTTCTGGAGAACCGGTAGCGGAAATTTTGAGTAGTTCAGAGAACTGGCAAATACCACCTCTGGCTGGCCCCAGAGTGGGGTGGGAATGGAGATTTTGCAGTACCCTTCCCCTGCCAGGCCCACCAAGCCACACCCACAGAACCAGTAGTAAAAAAAATGAATTCCGCCACTGCACTGTACAATAATCACCCAAACTCTCTTCTGTTAGAAGGTGTTTGTTTAATTCCTATCATAAGCATAACTTCAGAAGGCCAAAACATTTGACACTCTTTTCCAACATGGCTGCCCTCCGGAGGTGTGGTCTAATTCCAAAGCCAGTAGTGCTATGGTTGAGAATTGAGGGAGGCCCAAGTAATGAGGTTAAAATATTAGCATGAGTAATATCGTAGTCGGGGGCTCTGTAGCATAGAATGAATCGAAGTGCGGTATTAGATGATAGATCACATACAATAGTTTCAGGAAGAGAAAGTTTGTGGGCAACTTGTATGTTTTTTAGATTAAGTGACTTTTTATAGAAAATAGCCACTCCACCACCTCTTCGGTTTTCACGATCTGAACGGTGAACTTGATATTCATTGTTTAAAATGATGGAATCAGGGATGGAAGAGATTAGCCATGTTTCGCAAATAAATATAATGTCAAATGTACCACTGTTTAGCAGGAGGATAAATTCAGGTAATTTGTTAAGAATACTTCTTGCATTCATCAATTTACATTTAAAATCTGTAGAAAGAGGTGTTAAAGAGGTAAGAGGCGTGCATACCTAGTTTTGAATGTTAGTTGGTTGAGGGATATGTATAACTGGTGGTTGTATTGGAGGTTGGATGGGTGGATGGAAGTTTTGGGTAGTGAGTGCTTGGATGTTGGGTACTAGACTGTTTGTTGATAAGGTTTGTTGGATGGATGGTTGAAAGGCTGGTTGGAAGGTTGGTTGGATGGATGAACGGATGGCTGGTTGAATAGTTTGTTGGATAGCTGTACGGATGGCTGAGTGGAGAGGGGAAGTTGTCTTACAGGAATCTCCAGAAAAAGCACCCCTGCTGCTGTTTTCTCATTCTCTGGTAAATTAGGCCGTGGCAATAGATAACATGCTCAGGGACAGAAATGCAGTTTAAATAAACAAATGCACAGTGGAAAGAGAAATGTGCACATGTAACATGAAGCAGAAATACTTGAATAATCATTGAATTTTATTTTTTTTTCGGAATTAGGTGGCAATTGATGAAAAGGCAAAGGTATTTTCAGTACTTGCACATACCCGGGTCTTATTTTCTTTTGGGCCCCAAAATAAGCACTAGGGCTTATTTTGGGGGGTGTCTTATTTTTTTCCCCATGTATGGGAGGCTTCTCACTTCTCCTTGCTCACAGCTGGGTAGGAGACCATGTGGTGCACCAATGCTGCCATTGTGAGGCAGGAGGGAGCTGCCCCACTCACCCCACCCCGGCTTACCTCAGGGCCCTCACACCCACCTTGCAGCAGCAGTTCTGGCAGCCCCATCCAGCAGGATCCTGCATGGCTACCGGTGCACTTCTGCTTTTGCATGGTCACAACAGAGCAGGAAGTTGAGCGATGCACCAATGCCATGGCCACAAGTTGAGGCAGAGTGGGTGGAACTGCCCCATGCACCCCACATGGCTTACCTCAGGGCCCCTGCAGTCAGGCCATCCACACCCTCACGGCCACAGCACCAACACACCATTTAGCCTCCTGCTCTGTTGTGGCCGTAAGCAAGCAGAAGAAGTGGGTCGGTGGCCACATGGGCTGATGCACATGGCTGCTGGTGCTGCTGCTGTGAGGCAGGTGTCAGGGTGGGGCTAGCCTGGCTGCGGGGGCCCTGAAGTAAGCTGGTGCAGAGTGTGTGGGGCAGCTCCATCCCCTGCCTTGCCTCGTGGTTATGCACCACGAGTGACCAGACGGAATGGGAAGGCAGCCAGCAGCACAGGCTCTTAAGTAGGGCTTATTTTTGGGGGCAGGGCTTATATTAGGCACACACGTAAAACTTGCTAGGGCTTATTTTTGGGATAGGTCTTATTTTTGGGAAAACAGTAACTGACAGGTGTGCTCTGGTCTTTTTTATTCTTTTTTGCCTTTATTATTCATGTGATGTCACCTTTGTCATAGCCTATAACCCTCAGGAAAACTGGGTAATGTCATCCTGAACTGCCCCACTGAGAGACTAGTAGCATTTTCATTTTAAGCCAGGACATCCATTTCTCTGAAATGGTATAGGGTTTCCTGCCTAGGCAGGGGGTTGGACTAGAAGACCTTCAAGGACCATTCCAACTCCTATTCTATTCTATTCTATTCTATTCTATTCTATTCTATTCTATTCTATTCTATTCTATTCTATTCTATTCTATTCTATGGTAGTTTCAAAATATCTGAAATCTGTTAGGATAGGTTCTTTGTTATTTGCAGGGAAGTGAAGGGACTGCAGGGGTTTGAAACAGAGGCTGTGGAAGAAGCACGGGGACCGGCAATAGGGACTGCAAACATGCTGATGTATCATCTTCTACTGACCCAAGGATACTTTGACTCTGTAGGAGGAAGGACCAAAAGGCTTTGAAAAGAGAAGCCCATGGGCCTCCTCAGGGGCTGCTCTTTTAGAAAAGAAGGGGCCACAGCCCAGTGGCAAGACATCTGTATTCATGTAGAAACTCCCAACTGAGTCTGCAGCGTTTCAAGGTAGGAAAGCAAACAGGTACCAGGTGATGCTAAATACTAACCTTCAGTCCCTGCAGAACTGCTGCCAGCTGCAGGAAGGGCCCCTATGGGCAAATACCCTGACCAGCTATCAGGTGATTTCCTGTCCTTCAACAAATAGGAAGATGTTCCCCCCTCTCCCTCCTCTCTCTCCCTCCCTCCCTCCCTCTCTTTCTCTTTCCTCTAGAAAGGAATGTGTGAGAGAATAGCTAAATCCATTCTTCTGCTGTGTTGCATGTTGGACTTGTGCAATGCAACACCCAGAAAAGAGGTTAGCCTGTTTGTCTCTTAGTGGTCTGTGCAAACCTCCTCAATCACAGCTCATTCTGAAGCTCAGGGTTGATCAAATCCTGGCTTTGCATGTCCCATAAACAGAGCCATAGCATCATGGCACAGTGTTTAATTAACCTTGGCATGAAGGCTCCAGGGCTGCTGCTCTACTATTTCATATGTTCCAGAACAAATAAATAATTCATTCTTATTGATTGTCCAGATTCCCACTTTTACTACCTGTTCTGTTGATAGATCGGATAATGTTCGTCAGAAGATTTCAGGGAGACCACCTGTCCCAAGTGATTGCTTCCAGATTAGTTAGATTAAGCTTCCTCCATCCACTGTTGGCTAGGAATGATGTGTGCTGACACCCAACACATTTAAGAGCATCTGTTAAATCTTCAAGCCTTAGCCTGCTACTTTTAACAAAATAATGCCTTTTTCCTAGTCTTCAGAAAAGTGTAGTTAAAGGAGTCACCAGAAACAATTCATCCCCTCACACCTCCATAGATGTCATATATATGTATCTTGGATATGCAATGGCATTTACAGAGGCAAGCAGGCAATAGTTTTGCATTTCAGTGATATCTCAAAGAGGCCACTGTTAGAGGATTTTTAGTAAACCAAGTTTTCCGGTCATCTAGAACATTTTTTATTTGTGGGTTCTAACCTCAGTATCTATTAAGGACACAAAAATAATAGTTGAGATTGAAAAGAATATTTGTGGATCTTAAAGAGGACAAACCTTTATGCACGAAGATATATGATATATATGATACATAAGATTTATAATCCAAAATTTATTTTTAGGACCAGGAACATATAACCTTCAAAATACTTAATTACGGCCACTCATTCAGCTCTGTTTCAAATTTTAAGAGTTATTTGAACTTTTGACTTCCAAATCCTGCATTGTAACTGCTACTACACATACTGGGTTAATCTTACTGAGGGAGAGAGCAAGATTAAGTTCACATCCTGTGCTTAGCTATGGTTTGCTCAGCCATGATTTGTTGAATAAACCATAATTTATGTTGAATTATTAATTGCAACCCATATAGATAAGGTTCAATCAATAAGATAAATGAAAACCAAATCAGTCATATTGTAGTTTAAAGCAAAACTGTGATCTAAATTATAAGTGAATTTCATTCTTTCTCTACTGGCAACTCAACCTGCATTCCACTTGTTTTGCCTGCAGAATTCCAGAGATAAAACTTAGCAGAGCAATTTTGAACTTAGAAACTCAAAGAAGTGGAGAAGGCAGGAAATATTTAAAGGAAAGTAATAACAACCAACAGTTAAGCTCAGACTTTTTTCTCCAAATGCTTCATTTGGGAGATATTTTTTAGAGGAGGAAGAGGAGGAGGAAGAGGAGGACAAGGAGTGGGGAGAAAGATCTGTTATCTGTAAAGATCTATGTATAAAATGTAACTTGATCTTGGGTGATTAATCTCAAAAGAGTAACTCTGGTTGGCATTTTTTCAGGAAAAATAAAGAAAAGTATTTCCAGAATTCTGAATGCTAATGACTGCCTTGAAATAAGAAAATTATATTTTGTTCTATGTTATTATGTAATTCTTACTTTCCAACATTTGTCTTATATCAGATTTGTTTTTATATCCCAAATGATCTGAGCAGTTTTATTAAAACTGTACACAAACACTTTAGTTGTGTGAATATTAAAACAATTGGACTGTACAAGCTTAGCCAAAGTACGAACTAAGTTTTGTCCTTCCAATGTTCCAAATCAAATAAATCAAGTGAATGAATCAAAACAGTGTATTATAGCATTAAGACCAGACAGTAAAATATCTAATAGTAGACCTATTGCAGATATACATGTGTACGTACATATATAAAACAGAAATCAATGAATAAATAGGGTCTGAAAATAAGAACATATATAATAAAATAAATATAATAAAAAATGTTGAATAAATGGGTATTTAAATGTAATTAATGGTGCAACATATCATATAGATGGTAGCACAAAACAGGAGGATTTGAGAGGATATTTTTGAGTCCTTGTCCATAAGGAATACTACTAAGTAGAAATCACTCTGGATAAATGGAAGTCTGTCTAGAGTCCACATACACAGAGCAGAGTAACGTGTACACTGTACAGAGTAGCATAGTTCCTATTGAGCTGTTACCACATGGACATAATTGAAGAGACATGGGAGTATTCTTAAAAACATCCCAAAAGGACTGCTAAGGACAATGAATCTGGTCTCGCTAAAAGTGAAGGCTACTGAATATGAAATTTTAGAATTACATGGATGATAAATAAGAGGCTGGAGCAAACCCTTTTAGTAGAATCTGGTAAATAATGAGATATGACAACTTTGTTTGGTAATCTAGATCCCAAATTCATAGTTTGAGGGCAATTCTTGCATTGTCAAAACCTAATGAGCATACATTTTCCATAGAGAAGTCCAATAAGTGAATTTTATCTAGAGGTTCTCCTTCATGGATTACTGCCTTGTCATGGCGAAGGGGCTTGCGTAGTTCAGTGAAGCTATGAGCTATGCTGTGCAGGGCCACCCAAGATTGACAGGTCATAGCAGAGAGTTCTGACAAAACGTGATCCACTGGAGAAGGAAATGGCAACCCACTCCAGTATCTTTGCCATGAAAACCCCATTGTTGTGTATGACACTATTGGTGTGAAATTTTGGCGGGAAAATAAACATTGCCAATTGGCTGGTGCCTCAGCCAGGTGGGTATATAAGGGACACCTTCCCCTGCTGCCACTTGTTGGATTCTCACACTATATTAAAGAGCTGTTGTCACCGATCTCGCCTCTTGCCTCCTCAATCACCCAATCCAACACCCATTGACAGTACAAAAAGGAAAAAAGATATGACGCTGGAAGATGAGCCCTTCAGGTCAGAAAGTGTCCAATATGCTACTGGGGAAGAGCAGCAGGCTAGTACTAGTAGCGCCAGAAAGAGTGAAGCGACTGGACCAAAGCCGAAAGGATGCTCAGCTATGGATACATCTGGTGGTGAAAGGAAAGTCCGATGCTGTAAAGATTTATTCTCCATAGGAACCTGGAATGTAAGATCCATGAATCAAGGCAAGCTGGACGTGGTCAAACAAGAGATGACAAGACTGAACATCGACATCTTAGGAATCAGCAAAGTAAAATGGACAGAAATGGGTGAATTTATTATACTACTGTGGGCAAGAAACCCTCAGAAGAAATGGAGTAGCCTTCATAGTCAATAAGAGAGTAAGAAAAGCAATACTGGGATACAATCCCCAAAATGACAGAATGATCTCAGTTCGAATCCAAGGCAAACGATTCAATATCACAGTAGTCCAAGTCTATGCCCCAACCACTGGTGCTGAAGAGGATGAAATTGACCAGTTCTATGAAGCCCTACAGCACCTTATAGAATGAACACCAAAAAAGGGAGAAAGAGAAAGATGCACCCAATTGAATGCAGAATTCCAGAAAATAGCTAGAAGAGATAAGAATGCCTTCTTAAATGACCAGTGCAAAGAAACAGAAGAAAACAATAGAATAGGAAGGACCAGAGATCTCTCCAAGAAAATTGGAGATATGAAGGGAACGTTTCATGCAAAGATGGGCATATAAAGAACCAATATGACAGGGACCTAACAGAGGCAGAAGAGATTAAGAAGAGGTGGCAAATTTATACATTAGAACTATACAAGAACGAGCTTAACATCCCTGATAACCATGATAGGGTGGTCACTGACCACGAGCCAGACATCCTAGAATGTGAAGTCAAATGGGCCTTAGGAAATCTGAGCAACAATAAAGCTAGTGGAAGTGACAGTATTCCAGCTGAGCTATTCAAAATCTTAAAAGATGATTCAGTAAAAGTGCTATACTCAAATTTGCCATCAACTTTGGAAAACTCAACAGTGGCCACAAGATTGGAAAAGGTCAGTTTACATTTCAATTCCAAAGAAAGGCAATGCCAAAGAATGTTCAAACTATCGCACCACTGATTATACTTAAACTCCTACAAGCTAGGCTCCAGAACTATGTGGATTGAGAACTACCAGAAGTACAGGCAGGATTTCGAAGAGGCAGAGGAACCAGACATTAAATTGCCAACATGGGGAAAGCTAGAGAGTTCCAGAAAAACATCTACTTCTGCTTCATTGACTAT
Organism: Ahaetulla prasina; assembly: GCF_028640845.1. NCBI lineage: Eukaryota > Metazoa > Chordata > Lepidosauria > Squamata > Colubridae > Ahaetulla > Ahaetulla prasina. Next base: position 81,505,298 of record NC_080540.1, on the reverse strand, counting down.
GCCAAAGCCTTTAATTATGTGGATCACAACAAATTGTGGCAAGAGATGGGAGTACCAGACCATCTCATTTGTCTCTTGAGAAACCTGTATGCAGGTCAAGAAACAACAGTGAGAACTGGACACGGAACCGCTGATTGGTTCAAAATTGGGAAAGGAGTCTGGCAAGGCTGTATACTGTTGACCTGCCTATTTAACCTATATATGCAGAGCACATCATGAGAAAAGCGGGGCTAGATGAATCAAAAGTTGGAATTCAGATTGCCGGGAGAAATATCAACAATCTCAGATATGCAGATGATACCATTCTAATGGCAGAAAGTGAAGAGGAACTAAAGAGCCTCTTGATGCGGATGAAGAAGGAGAGTGGAAAATTTGGCTTGAAACTCAACATTAAGAAAACTAAGATCATGGCATCCAGCCCTCTCAATTACTGGCAAATAGATGGGGAAGAAATGGAGGTAGTGACAGATTTTATTTTCCTGGGCTCCAAGATCACAGCAGATGGGGACTGCAGCCAAGAAATTAAATGACGCTTGCTCCTGGGGGGGAAAGCTATGGCAAATCTTGGACCGGGATATTTACGGGACCACCTGCTGCCGCCAGTTACCTCCCATTGTCCGGTACGTCCAGTGCGCTCTCACAGGAAGGGCCTTCTTAGGGTGCCGTCGGCTAGCCAATGTCGGCTGGCGGCCCCCAGGGGAAGAGCGTTCTCTGTGGGGGCCCCGGCTCTATGGAACGAGTTGCCGGTGGGACTCCGTCTCCTCCCTGATCTCCGGACGTTTAAACGCGAGCTCAACACTTTCTTTTTTCACCAAGCGAGGCTGGCCTGATTGATTTTAATATGGGGGGTTTTAGCGGGTTTTTAACAGGGTTTTAGCTTTTGAATAATTTTAGCTAATATTTTAAGTAAACAGCGGTCGAATCAGATTTTTAAACGTTATAGTATTTTAATTTGTTTTGGATTTTTGTTGTTTTATTTGCTGTACACCGCCCTGAGTCTTCGGAGAAGGGCAGTATAAAAATATGAATGAATGAATCAATCAATCAATCAATCAATCAATCAATCAATCAATCAATAAATCTAGACAGCATACTAAAAAGCAGAGACATCACCCTGCCAACAAAAGTGCGTATAATCAAGGCTATGGTTTTCTCAGTTGCAATGTATGGCTCTGAAAGTTGAACTATAAGAAAGGCTGAGTGCCAAAGAATTGAGGCCCTGTGAACTGTGGTGCTGGAGAAGACTCCTGTGAGTCCCTTGGACTGCAAGGCGATCAAACCAGTCAATCCTAGAGATCAACCCTTTAGAAGGGTTCTTTAGAAGGCCAGGTCCTGAAGAAACTCAAATACTTTGGCCACCTAATGAGAAGGAAGGACTCACTGGAGAAGAGCCTAATGCTGGGAAAGATTGAGGGAAAAAGAAGAACGGGATGACAGAGAAGGAGGTGGCTGGATGGAGTCACTGAAGCAGTAGGTATGAGCTTAAATGGACTCCAGAGAATGGTAGAGGACAGGAAAACCTGGAGGAACATTGTCTGTGGGGTTACGATGGGTCGGATATAACTTCACAACTAACAACAACAACATCTAGAGATTTCTTAAGCCATTTTAATTTTATTTATTAAGTTTACTAAATTATTAAATATTATTAAATTTATATACTGCCGTTCTCACAATTCAAGCCATGATGATATGAACAAATAAGTACTAAAGGCCAGGGGTGAAATACTACCGGTTTGGGGTGGTTCGCCTGAGCTGGTAGTGAAATGCTACTTGTTTGCCCGAACCAGTAGTAAAAAAATGCTTTAAAAAGTAAAATAAAGTTCCAACGATCAGGTGGCACAGCTGACCATCTGAACATTTTATATAACTTTTTTAAAACATATTTTTACTACCACTTTGAGCAATAGGTAGTAAAAAAATGCTTTAAAAAGTAAAAAAAACAGTTCTGACAATCAGCTGTGACAATCAGCCGTGCCCTGCAATCCTCAGAACCTTTTTTTTTACTTTTTAAAGCCTTTTTTAACTACCTATTGCCCGAACCAGTATTTTTGTGTGATAGTTTGTTTTTGAGCTCTCTGTGACTCTGTGAGGTGCCTGCTTGTTGCAGGGGCCATTTGTGTGAAGTCCAGCTGCTTTTGCATTGTGTGTGAGTCAGTTGTGTTGCTTTTGTGTTATTTTTCTATAAAGTGTGATAATTGGTTTTCCTGGTCACATGACCACCAAACCAAACCCACC